>NC_086091.1:1475612-2725612 GCF_948474715.1 Cydia amplana | reverse complement strand
TGTCTAAGATTATCTTTGCGTGGTACGCTGATGAGGATTTTTAATATCAAATATCAAATATCAACATTTATTCAGCAAATAGGCCACAAGGGCACTTTTACACGTCAATATGGAATTTACATACAGCAAAAAAAAAACACATCAATAATTATAAAATACAACTAAGCCGTAAATATCAAATCAAACTAACATAGAGATGTATAAAGCCTCTAAATGTCGAATTACAGAAAACGCAATAACAATAGTATTGAAAAAAAAAAAACACAAAGATACAAAAACTATAATCTAAAATTATTTAGAGATGTAAATGTCTCTAAGTGTCATCATAACTAAAAGATTAAAATATATAGTAGTTAATCAAATTATCCTTAGAGATGTATAGGGTCTCCAAGAGTCAAAATCCTGTATACCTAATTAAAACATTCATTAAATTAAAGAAAATGATAGTAAAAATAAAATAGCATACGAGAACCGAATGAGGTGTGTCCATGTAATTATACTCAAAAATAAAGTTACTAAATATAATAGCTCGTGTTAGCTTAAATAGACCAGTCTCCACAAACAGCACCCGTTCACGAGTATGACGCGTATCTCAGCCATCGCCTCTCTCAACCTTCATTCGGGAAAGTGGCGACCCGATCAACAACGCCACCGTAAGCAAAGACTTTTAAGCGAGCATGACATATTCAAGCTGCCGGGCCATATTAATATTTAAATTGTAATAACGTATAGCTGTGAGACACAACATTTTGTTCTTGTATGTTACATGAAAAACGGTATATCTTCACATAATTACTAAGCAAAATGCCCTATATTGACTAAGAGATGTATAGGTCTCTCAAGTGTCAGAATCATTAAAAATATAAATATGTACAAACAAATTAAAAATAAAATTAAAACTTAGAGATGTATAAGGTCTCCAAGTGTCAAAAACTAAAATTAAATTAAGCAATATAAACAATATACCTAATTAATCGAGAACATGATGGTCTCATGTGTCAATTCTACTGGAGACTAGCATGATTAATTCACAATGAAAAGAAAAAAAAAGAAAAGAAAAACAATACATATTAACTCTTATTATACTATCGAAATCAAGCTGCCGGCTTAAAGGCATCTCTATCATCTATAAAATCATTTACAGTGTAGTACGCCTTACTCAACAAGGAGCGCTTAATGTGTGACTTAAATTTATAAAAACTATCCTGTCCTCCCCCCAGCCTCAAACTATTTCCATTTCAATTTTCACGTAAATCAGTACAGCGGTTTAAGTGTGAGGAGGTAACAGACACAGACATAATCATTTTTACATTTGTAATAATAGTAGGTATCAGACACAATACACTTTTATATTTACCAGTCATTTTTCGGCGAATAAAAACCTTGTGAGCAAACCCGAATCCCAACAAAGCCTAGTTTTCCCTCTGGATTCTAAGGTCAGATGGCAGCAATCTAGTAAAAACTAGTGCCTTGAACCCAGCCCTGCCAAAATCTTGTCCAGATATGATATTGACAACAGCGCTCAATAGTGTTCTGATGACTTATATGAGCAGTCTTTGTCCCTAAGTGATTATCACTTATTATGTCTACAGGTTTGCCCAAAAACACCTTGACTGAATACTTTAAAGTTTTTTTTTCTTCACACGCCTTTTACGAAATGTAATTAAAATCTACAATCTGTTAGCTAAGACAAAACATAGCATCTTCAAAATGTTCTCCTTAAGTTTTGATACACAAGCGCAAAATAAAAAATATGCCACAGAAATAAAATTATCAACATATTTTTGCCATCCTGTATTTATATTTTATTATCTTTATATCCATTTCTGTTGTGTTGAAACAAGTTCGAGTAATTAAAATCTACAATCTGTTAGCTAAGACAAAACATAGCATCTTCAAAATGTTCTCCTTAAGTTTTGATACACAAGCGCAAAATAAAAAATATGCCACAGAAATAAAATTATCAACATATTTTTGCCATCCTGTATTTATATTTTATTATCTTTATATCCATTTCTGTTGTGTTGAAACAAGTTCGAGTGTATAAGGCTTGCAGTAAATAAAAACACGCCATTTGTCAACATCGAAGTGATTCAGCTATATTTAGAAGTCAACAGCAAATACAGTTGTCTCTTTAGGGTTCCGTACCCAAAAGGTAAAAACGGGACCCTATTACTAAGACTCCACTGTCCGTCTGTCTGTCACCAGGCTGTATGTCATGAACCGTGATAGCTAGACAATTGAAATTTTCACAGATGATATATTTCTATTGCCGCTATAACAAATACTAAAAAGTACGGAACCCTCGGTGGGCGAGTCCGACTCGCACTTGGCCGGTTCTTTTTATCACATTAACTGCCCCGCAACGGCATCTATTCTCGCAAAACACAGCTGTTTCCATTGGCAATATTTCACTCGCTTCCAAAAGGGAATAGAGAATAAATTGAAATTACCGTGGAGAATTGGCACAGGTGATTTGTAAAAACATTTGCAGCGTAGGAAGCTGCAACACAGTTGCATTGCTCTATTCCATACGCCATTTCGACGAGTATAACTTTAAACCCACCGTAACAAAAAACCTACGTTATCGTAGAGCACTCTTATGGCGTTATTCATAAACGGCTGCTAACTTAATCAGTTGATGATCGTCGTTTGGCCCTGTCTTTATGCCATACAGAGGGACAAACGAAGATCATCAGCTGATTAACATAGCAGATGTTTATGAATAACGCCGTTATACTTCTTTTTACTCATATCATATGCCATCTCCATCCCGGAGACCGGTGACCTCATGTGCGTAGTACGTCACTCTGAGGTCACGCGAATTAGTTTTCCGTGCAGAGGGGCTACCGCGAAAACCGAATTTCGCAAATTCCGGGGATCTTTCTCTTTTACTCCAATGAAGGCGTAATTAGAGTGACAGAGAAAAATGCCCGCTCATTCTTCTCCTGCCGTTCCCTCGACTACTTCAATTTTCCTTCCATTGTTAAATTTTATCCATCTATTATTAAACAGTCGCAGTGGTCGTATGTTTTGTTTCTAATATATATGCCTGAAATATGCTGCTTTTCTTTTTTAATAGGTACTTGCAACTACTTCCATCTCTTTATTCGTTAGGATTTTGTCATCCTTTTCTTCAGCCCTTTTGTTACTTATTTTAGTTATTTCATCAGTCCATTTAATTTCTCTGAAACTGGGTTTAGACTTAGACTCGCCTCGGTTTGGAATAACACGACACGTCACATCAATCAATTGGACATTTCCGCATTCTACGTCGAATTTATTCCTTATATAGACGAAAAGCTAAACCTATTTCCAGGTTCAAGGAACAAGACTTATTTATTGCACGGCGATACAAATGAGCTGATGGAAATCCTTTCTGAAGAGGATTCATTAGTGCAATATGCTGTGCATTTTATCCTATTCCTGAAAGTGTACTATTTTTGCAACATCTTAGTTATTCCCGTATTCTGTTTTGCTTTTGACATGAATGGATAACATTGTTGACATAAGATTGATTATTTAATTTGTATCTATGAATTTATTAAATAATATTATGTAAATATTAATGACGATCATAATATTAATTCATGTAGATTAGTTTAGCATAATTTATAATGTAATTTCATATTATGAGAATAAATATCTAAATCGTAAGAAGTTTAATATATATATTTCTTGTGCGGAAGATCCTTCAAATAGCTTCAACGTATTCATAATGTTCAGTAGGCGGCCCCTTCCACGGAAGTGTTTACCGGTAGAGAAATGTGGTAAATGATGTGCTGATGAAGTTCGTATTCAGGACATGCATGGAATCAATCATCGCAGAGTTGATGACATCATCACCATCATTGGCCTTTGCGTCTATTCCAGATGATTTATGGTGTAACACCGGAGAAACACCGTTTTTGGTGGCTGAACAGACCGATGCAAGACCGACATGGTCTACCACAGGCCTGCCACAGAAATTTGCGGAGAACGGCACTGAGACGCCTTGTCAACGTTTGGCAAAAAATACGGTTGTCTGTAAAGTCGGTTTACGGACGATAATTTTGCGTGATAACGTCATAAGAAAACATTGATGAAAAATTGCATACTTTTATACGTTACCATGGAGATCTGTCCACAACGTTACCATGGAGATATGTCCACAACGTGACACTTTTTCGTGCATGCTACCGGTGTTCATCGATTTATAAGACGTTATCACGTCAATAAAATTCTCTGCTGAAAATAGTCTGCCATACCTGACCCATACATCCGTTTAATGACCTGTCCTAATCCTAAAACAGCCCACATCCGACCGCCAAGGTCGCCGGCGGACTAATCCGGCAACGTTGGCGTAGGGCCACGTGCGTATTCCGATGGGTTGCGCAAGCGCTGGGCCAGTGTAGCGTGACCTTGAGATTAACCTCATCCAAAAGAGGATTTGTCAAACTGATCTTAAGTTACAGGCCAGTGACTGCAAAACCAGTGCTGCTGTGAAACCAGTGTTTTTCAACATCAAAGCGACCGCAGCCCAGACGGTGAACTTGGCCTTATTGGAATTCCTTACAATGTTTTCCTTCACCAACAGTGTACCTTGTACCATAGTACCTTGTAAATATAAAACGGTACTTGACAGGATTCAAACCAAACCCTCGTCTAAAATTGAGAAGAGGCCTGTGCGCAGCAGTGAGATGAAATGACTGATGATGTTAGCTTAATCTAGTTCGTCTCCGGGCCCTTTCCTAACTTAGATAAGGAATCGGTGCAACATATGACCGAGGGACTAAATAGAGTAGGTCATCTGGTACCTAATAAGCGTGGATACGGGGGTGCGCGACGCGACTAATCAGGAACAAATTCGGTCTCTTCTTTCAGTAGGTAGTGTATCTATACTGCGCCAATAAGTTATTTTTAAGGAAACCCCATACCAGAGGGCCTACCGCGAACCACGTCCGACGTGTTTTCTCCCTGTCACACTTATGTACGAATTTACAAGTGCGACAGAGAGGCAACACGTCGAACGTGATTCGCGGTAGGCACTCAGTGCACCTTGTGGAAATCACAGATATCATATTGGTCCTCGTGACAACTTTACTAGCGCGATCGGAATAACAATGGAATTTGAACGACAAACAGACCGCCGTTAGACATTTGGCACCGTGTTACAATAAATCCATATCTTTATATACGAGAATGGGCCTGAGAGCGTAATATATGACGTCGTTGTTTTCGTAAAGATTCACGAGATTCGGATTCCGGAATGGGCAAAGAAATAGAATAGATAAAACAGTGTTTATACCAACTTTCTTTAAGATAAGATCTTCAGATCAGAGGCTTTCTGAAAAGATTTTTTTTTAGGGAGCGTGTGCCGTCGATTTATGTCATCCGACGAAATTTGCTGTACCCATTGAAAAGACATGGACGGAATAAAAAAATCGAGGATTCTGAAGAGCCAAGGAGCGCAAATAAAGTCTAAAAGGCCTTCGAACGAACCAGTACTTACGTTACGTGTAAGACTTATGTTGATTTTGATTGATATCCAATTTACGAAAAACAAGTCCAACTTAGATGAGATCCCCACCGCGCAGGCTTAAATAATCCGACAGCTTTTTAAACTAAAATACAGGGCCATGTTGCATAACAAACTACAACTAATATTACAAGCGGAACTCCTTTTCTAATTTCACTAATTAAAAAAGGAGTTCCGCTTGTAATATTAGTTGTAGTTTGTTATGCAACATGGCCCTGATGGTATATTCATACTTCATAGACATTTATTCATAACATTTTAAGCATTATTCAGTTCTTATATAACATTAAAATTTATTAAAATCAGAGCAGAGTTCACTGCGCAGAGTTGATAAAAAGGTCCAGTATGCACTAGGGTTGCCAACCGTACTATATAATATAGTATTGTACTATATTTTGGCTCTCTGTACTATATACTTTTGGAAAAATATATAGTACGCTAAAATACTATATTTCCGATTAAACGTATTTTACACTTATGTTTAGTATTTTATCTAAAAGTACTATACTTTTTTTCAAATGTACTATATTTTTGATGCCTTATTCTGGAAAATACTATATTCCACCAAAAAATAGTTGGCAACCCTAGTATGCACATAACAAGAGTTCGCAAGAAAGGAAAGCTTTTTAGAAAGGGGAGAAAAAAGAGAAAATGAATCAACGAGACGAGAGTACGGATGAAATTGAAAAATACCCTGTATATATCACAAAAGCTCGCAAGAAAGGGAAGATTTTACAAAGGACGGAAAAACGATAAAATGAATCAACGATAGACAATAAAGGCACGAATCGTAACCTTTTGGCAGCAGTCCAACGCGATAATACGACACTCACATTTTCCATTCACTCCAAGGCCGTCTGATTTAAATTGGCGACGTAGATTTCATTCACGTTCGTAAGCCTTTCGAGAAAGGCATGGTGACGTCACGTCAATTAAAGGGACACTATAAAGATATACGAGTAAAGGTTTATTTAATTCTACAAATAAAACCTACCAAGGCTAAAGAAAACGACACAATAAATAATAAATATGTAGCTTACTCTTGGAAAGGATACAACTGTGCATTAAAAAAATACGATTTAGTGTTTTAGACTAAGTACTTGTTTCTTTAAATAACTTGTTACAGATTTGGAGCTTCCGCACAGAAATAATAAGCTGTGTCGAACACGATCAAGGTTATTCATGGACGTTGTTTTACGAAGTAATTAAATTGCGACGATTGTATTGACTGCTACTTAGAAACTGCACCATTGGTCTTTTAACAGGACTAGAATCCTTTAAAATCACGTTTGAATAGACTCTGAAAATAACTCTGCTAAAAACTCTTTCAAGTGCAGTCTTTAAGTTTAATTCTTGCCAACCCTCTTTATTAAAGCGGAATCTCAAGTTAGTTATCTATTTTATGTCAATTCTGAAGAAATATTGTTGTTATTCAGCGCGGGTCGAGTGTAAAAATAGCCCATTCAGTAAAAGGTAAATAAGAATCAATTGCTGCCGACGCAAACACTCCAAACGAAATCAATTCTAATTCCGTTAAGCGTCAAGTCGAAAATCCTGTGTATTTTCTTCCCGGTCTCAAGTTTCGTGAAGGGTTTTAGGTGAAATGGTATTTAGGTTAGTTACCTTAGAGCTCAGATTTCCGTGTGTGGGATTTCTGGGAATGGATCGTTACTTGTGTAAAGGGTCAAGTTCGAAGACGACGATTGCTGTTCAGACGAAAATTTCAAAGAAAGCAATGAAGCTTGTTTTAACAAAGAATTTACACTTGCGGTATCCTTTTCATTTATCCACATCGTTGAACATGAAATTAATATGTATCAAATTAGCTTCTTAATAAGAATTCATCATCATCATCATCATCTCCTAGCCGTTTTCGGCCACAGCGACTGCTATCTACCGCTGAGAGCGTCGCTGGTGCGCTCTCAGGTGACTGACATAGCCAATCTTTGCAGCAAATGTACGGCCACATAAGTAAGAATTAGTAATCAAGCAGAGAGAGCGAAAGAACAACTAAAGGGTACTTATCCCCAAATGATCTGTGTCAATCAGGGGTTTGTATAAATCTTCACATAAGCGATATTGAGCAAGACGGGACAGCCAGAACCAATAGCGGATAGCCGCTGCTGGTGAATGTCTCAAACAGGTCTCGGAATACCGGGGTATTCCAGGCGACTCAAACACCACCAATAAGATGGACGACGATAAAACTGCAGTAGATGGTTCGGTACACGGATGCGCCAAGAAGGCGGGCAGAAAAGAATGGCGGCGTGTTGTGAAGCTTAAATGATGACCACCACCACTACGTCAGAAATGAAACGACAAAGAAGAAAACACTCAAATGAGTTCACCCATACAATTAACACATTCAGTGCCAGCGCGAGCTACGCGCTACGAGCGTAGCCGATAACACGGGAAAAACCGTATGTAGCGAAAAGCGCCTACGAACAGTGAACTCCCCTAGCGAGTCGCTGGCAGTTAATGTGTTAAGAGTCGGAGCAACTCTTCATACAATTGCAATGACAAAGTGTGACAATGTCATCATAAATGTCAATTATCTATGAAAATATGACGTATATAATGACACTTTCACACTGTATAGCGTCAAAGTTGGTGCAGTTGGCTTAGACGGACTCTAACTAATGATTGAACGCGTCTGTCGTAAAAAAAATAAAACAACGGGTTGCACTCCGGGAGTGCCCATAGAAGTGAAAACTCTCCTCACTATGTTACCGACGCCCGGTAACACGATACATACGTTTAGCGGAGGTATTCTATTTATTTATTATATATTATTATCATTCTCAAATAAAATCACACTTTTTCATTGACATGTTTATTTACATACTGCCATGACAACGTCAAATTATTTGAACATAGGTAAAGAGTGTGTAAAAAGGTAAGTATAGGTTTTGAAAACGAGTCCGCAACATAAATGTCAAATAACATTGAGTTTTTCTTTATTGATTTAAATGCCATCTAAATTATGAGTGGCCACCTTACGGGGCTTACGGTCACGTGATCGCCTTACGCTGTCTCGAGTTTATATTTTTTTCCCCACCTCAAAAAGTGCCCAGCGCCGCTACAGAAGTTTTCACTTCAAAAATTGTTCTAAATAATTTGCCATAAATTGTAAACTCTCCCATTCCATTGTTACCTTGTAGAAAAACATTGTCGACTATCAATGAATTTGTTTTTCCTGTCCTCGGTCGAAATCAGTAAGTTGTTTTGTCAGACCAGACCCAAACCAATAAACCGCTCAATTTGTAAACAAACCGAATGGTAAACAAGAAAATTCGCAAGTTCTGAATTTTGATTAATAGTCGAAACAACGTTGTAGAATTAATTAAACACAGGAGCGGCGAAAACAGATCATTTCTTACGGAAATTTATATACAAATAAATCCAGTTTTCAATGCTATTGAGTACACTCACTGCGTTTGCAATACTTGGATTTTAATATCAATTGAATTCTCGCAAATGTTATGACATAATGCATAGATAAACCTATACCACTTTTTCCACAGGGAACAGTGGGAAATAGCAATCGACAGAATCAAATATAGAGAAAGAGGGGAGGCCTTGGCCTCGGGGGAGATTAAAATCCCAGCTAATATTAATAAATGCGGTAGTTACATTGTCTGTGTATTCAGGCTTAAACCACTGCCATTTAGACAAAATTAGGTAATATATGAACAAAGTTTGATCCCGGGACCCGGGATAAGAACATACGATAGTTTTTATCAGTCATGATCATCATCATTCCGTGCAGACGAAGTACTAACTAGTTGAAGAAACTAATAAGAGCAGTAGGCTAATAAAAAACTTATTTTCAACCTATTGACTATGACATAAATCCTCTTAAGGCCAGAGTTGTTATTATAGGCTAGCTTTTTACACAGCGAAATATCAACCATTATAAAATCGACCAATCAAAAAGGAAAACTTATATACTATAGCTGGTCAAGCAGATCTTGACAGTAGAAAAAGGCAGCAAATTTGAAAAATGTAGGCACGAAGGGGTATCGTCCCATAGAAAATTTGAATTTCGCGTCTTTTTTTAATGACAAGATTTAACCCTTATATTATACCTAAGAACTGATGTAATGTAAAAAGTAATGAAATAAATGCATTTGTATTTGTATTTTGTATTTGTAAGATTTGCTTGACCAGCTTTAGCAATAGAATGGGGATTTACTTTAGAATTGAACTCGCGGCCTCAATAGCCTAGCCGCTCTACCAAGTACCAACTGAGCTACCGAAGCTTACCCGGCTATAACTACAGCTACAGCGTTTACATTCATTGATAACCCACCATCGCCCCGACAAATTGCGCTAAACATCTCAATTCCCCGTTTCCACGTAGCTTAGGATGTTGTGTATTCGTATAATCCTGATTATCACATAGAACATCCCGATCGCTTTGAGAAAAATCCAGTTTAAGAGGGACCATATAACAGTAGGAACTAAACTTGATCAGAGATCACTTTAATTTTGGTTTTTCAGTAACAGGGCGAGTGTTTAGAAGATCCATCCTCTGAGGGCCTGCCGCGAACACCGAAGTTCTTTCTCTTTTACTACATTTAAGACGTAATTGGAGTGACAGAGAAAGATGCCCGCAATTCGCGAATTTGGGTGTTCGCAGTAGACACTCTGATCACGCATGGCACAGTCGACGTTTAACTGAAGAAACGACGTACATATGCGATAGGTCATACAAAGTGGAAGTCTAGGGGGAGGCATTTGCTCAGCAGCGGACCACTTTATAGGCTTTTAAAAGGATTTGTTGTAATCACAGCTGTTACAGTTATCAAAGTCTCACATAATACTGGTTACGAATGGGATTCCGCACAGGAAGTTGAATGACGAACTACGCAAGTTTATAAGCGTGGGAGTTATTGTTTACCACCAATGTTTATCCTTCGAATGAATGAATTATTTCACTGGGAATTTGGATGGAGTAGTTACGTATCTCGGGCAATGAATTATTATTGATATTAGAACTTCGCAAGGCCGTAATCTTCGAAAACAATAATGAAGTCGATTGTACAAATTCAATGATATAAAGAGACCAGTGCCCTGTTTATCAAAAGCTTGTAACTTGTAATATAAGTGGAGTCCCTTTCTAACAAAAGCTGTCAAAAAGGGTCTTCCACTTGTATTACAAGTTACAAGCTTTTGTTTGATAAACAGGGCACAGATATCTTTTGAAACATAAACGTACTAACAAACAAAAAGTAACGAAGATAAATTCCATGATTAGTGTAATGCATCATTAGAAATAAAACTCCCAATCCTCATGCTATCTTCCCAACATACTTAATGCAAAAGTATGTACTACCGTCGTACGACGCAAATAATTTGAGGGCAATCCAAACACATGTATAGTGTTGGATATTAATAGGCAAAACAAAATGCACCAGATTCATTCACTAAAGATAAGTCGGACGCACACATGCACAGAAGGGAAGCACACATGCATACGCCGACAAAGTATTAATACTTTGACCACGCCTCTTCGCGCCCGTATCAATGGAACTGCGATCCATTCATGCTACCGTATGAGATCACAAATAGTTATTCCGATCGCTCAATAGTCGAAGGCTGAAATGAAACAGTGTAACTGTAAAATATGCACTCTGATTATTTATAGGGCAAGGCCACAGTTCTAAACACACGGCAGTGACAGCCAAGTTCGTAACAATTCCGTTAGGTGAGACTACACCAGCATAAATTACTGCTGTAGTATTGCAGCAGACTGCATTTCTGGAGGAAAACGTCAATAAGGTCACCCACAGACCCCACAGTGAATCTTTTTTAGGGTTCCGTAGCCAAATGGCAAAAAACGGAACCCTTATAGATTCGTCATGTCTGTCTGTCTGTCTGTCCGTCTGTCCGTCCGTATGTCACAGTCACTTTTCTCCGAAACTATAAGAACTATACTGTTGAAACTTGGTAAGTAGATGTATTCTGTGAACCGCATTAAGATTTTCACACAAAAATAGAAAAAAAAAACAATAAATTTTTGGGGTTCCCCATACTTAGAACTGAAACTCAAAATTTTTTTTTCATCAAACCCATACGTGTGGGGTGTCTATGGATAGGTCTTCAAAAATGATATTGAGGTTTCTAATATCATTTTTTTCTAAACTGAATAGTTTGCGCGAGAGACACTTCCAAAGAGGTAAAATGTGTGTCCCCCCCCCCCTGTAACTTCTAAAATAACAGAATGATAAAACTAAACAAGAAAATTGGTTTGAACGAGATCTAGTAAGTAGTTTTTTTTAATACGTCATAAATCGCCTAAATACGGAACCCTTCATGGGCGAGTCCGACTCGCACTTGGTCGCTTTTTTTAGTTAGCCTGGTTTAGTGTCCCACTGCTGGGCAAAGGCCTCCCCTCCATTCCTCCACTTAACCATCTTCCTCGTACCTACTAATATTGATGCGAATGAGACGCATAGGATCATTAAAGAATTATTTCATTTTGGCATCGCCCGCAGTGCATATACCTCAATATCTGCATATTAGTGCGGGTGAGACGTGCATCGAGATGAGATCAAATGTAAAGTCTAAACGTCGCGTTGCATTGAGAATACCCGGCCAGATATATCAAGGGCGTGACGAAACTTCCGGCATTGCCGATAAGATATAGGTCGGTGTCTTTTAAGTGCTGTGAAATCCCGACTTTTATAGATTAGACTATTATGACACATTCGTTGTTCTACGATAAACAGTAGTGGTAAAGTTATTATCATGCAAACAATGAATTCTGTGACTATGACTTTATAATTTAGAATAATTTTGATATTACCAGTTTGGGCGACTGAAAATCTGAATTTTTCTACGAATGAAACGTAAGTAAAGTAACGTAACATAACTAAATAGTCTAAATACTATATTCGTTTTCGGCCAACCCTACGTTGTAAAGATTAACAGGAAACTAACTTTAACAGGAAATTATACCCATGGACCTAGAATATTACGGACGGACTGTCACCTAAGACAAACTGTGACACTGCAATGGCGGACGGTTTGAATGTGTGCGTGTAGACGAGTGTTACCATCTAACACAAATTCTCCCCTAATGGTGAAACAATTATTTTTAATATCGTCCTTGTTTTCACATAAAAAAATTAGGACAGTTTTACGTTAGTCAATAAAAAAGGTGTGTACGTATCTGATTTTATAGGTCTTGAAAATGCGTAATATTGCCCAATTACTTTGTGCAAACATTATTTTCAATACCTAATGATACTTAGCATCTTAATGAAATCAGTTCGTCATGTTTTTTTAATTTATACATTTAACTTGAAAAATATCTGGTTTTCAACAAAAAAAATATAATACATAACAAACAAACGTTAACTATCAAACATGCATGTAAGCGTCTAATCTCCTTAGTATCGGGAAATTACCCGTAATTAATAGTATTATTTGAAATGCACAATCAATAATTTAACTATTTACCTAAATGATCTCTTAATACATAATGATTTAATAAGAAGGGTATCAATTACCCTACTTTCGGGAAATTACCCTATTCATGTTACTGGTCACACTCCTGTTTTGCAGTTTGATAATTTATAAACAACAAATTATCGTGATTTTACGTACTAATTGATAAACTTAAGTATGAAAAGTTATTCCGTGACTTTTTTTCTTTCGATCGGTACAATTCTAGCAGGATTTAACTACGCATGCCGGCATATTTTATATTTTTCTTCGACATGTTTACTTCAATGACGTTTCGATTCGTCTGACGGCAAACTGGTGGATGTGGGCTGTCAATGTGTGTGTGTCACGCGTAAATACTATGAAACTGGTGGATGTAGGAATCACAGTTGTGTTGTAAGCGAAACTCTGTCCGTAATATTATAGGTCCATGATTATACCCATCAAAAACATTACATGTAAAAAGGTGCAAATCTCGCAACGCTTCTACTACAAAAAAGTTTTGAGATGTAATGTGAAACCAAGTCGGTTATTTTAATCAGTGCCACTTCTAAGTGTTGCGAGACTTGCACCTTTTTACATGTAATGTTTTTGATGGGATCTCATCTCTTTTTGTAGACAGTCCTTCTTTTCGGGTACCCATACCCATATTATGTATACACATATCATAACTAAACACATCTTTATTCATACTCACATCGTACTGCATCATAGTGTACCTTTACCTACTATTTGTAGGAACTGCAACAGTAACTTTGTAATAGCATAGATTTATATGGGATTACAAACTTACTTATGCAGTTCTTAGATCTTTAAAACGTGACTGATTTGCAATATTTTTAGGTTTTCTATGGCTTGATAAGCTGAAAACTACTTATGTTTAAAATTTGAAGCTTGTGGGTATGCTTGAAGTGCCTTAGAATTATCATGATCGTAGGTGAGTGAATGAGTAAGTGTGTCAGTGTCGAAACTAAGGAACTTTGACGTACAATAATTCTTAAACTACAAGTTCAGATTTAATGTTTTTGAGAATATATCTAAAACATGTTAAGCCCTATATGTCACTGAAAATTCAGGGTTCTAGCTTCAGCCAGCACAAAATTACAGGACGTCGAAAATGGCCTGAATCGCTTCGAGAAAAGGATGGTACGGCCGTGCCTCTTATTGTTTTGCTCGACTTGGCGGGAGCACTGCCGTGCCCCCAGATGACTTTAACGGCGACGAGCGAAGCGACGAAAACTTCCAGTGTCAGCATTGACTTATAAGCACTTTCACCCAAAAAAATTCTTTCACCTGCCAATAACTTATGCCATCGGTAATATACAGAAACTACTTCAAAAAATTTTGGTATCCATTACACAGTTTCACTAATCCGATTGCTTAACCGTCTTTTATAAAACAAGACCATAAACGTCACGTCCACAAGTTTTTACGACGCCGTATTTTAGGATAATCGAGATATACAGCGGTAATATTAAATTGGGAGTCAGTAAATGCATTACATCTCGAAAGGACTTTATCAAATTAAGGTCTGTGTTACGTTAGGTTGAAAACCGGTTTTGGAACTTTAGAAAAGTGAGACGAGAAAGTAAACATTTTACCAAAATATCTTAGTAATGAACAGAAAAGTGATTGTTCCTTTTGTACCTCAGTGACTGCCGAAGGATTTTCTCATGGAGGCCCTTTGAGATATGATAGGAAGCCAAAAATTTAAATGTTTAACCTGACTTCCCTCTTGTTTTAAAGAGATAGCATTTATAGGAAAAAAATTGGACAGCATATGCCATAATATATATGGTATATGAGGGTAGAGTTCGTTAACACACAATCACCTAAACAAAACGCTTGGCATTTCTTATTTGTAGGTAAATAAGAAATACCTATAGATATTAAACTTACTGTATGCCCCGTTTTGTACAAGTTGTCACATACCTGTAACAAATATAAACAATAAGTATCAATAACACATAAAATGTTATATGACAAAAATAAAGGATCGGCCACACCTCAAAAAAGCGGCCAAGTGCGAGTCGGACTCGCCCATGAAGGGTTCCGTATTTAGGCGATTTATGACGTATAAAAAAAAACTACTTACTAGATCTCGTTCAAACTAATTTTCGGTGGAAGTTTACATGGTAATGTACATCATATATTTTTTTTAGTTTTATCATTCTCTTATTTTAGAAGTTACAGGGGGGGGGACACACATTTTACCACTTTGGAAGTGTCTCTCGCGCAAACTATTCAGTTTAGAAAAAAATGATATTAGAAACCTCAATATCATTTTTGAAGACCTATCCATAGATACCCCACACGTATGGGTTTGATGAAAAAAAAATTTTTGAGTTTCAGTTCGAAGTATGGGGAACCCCAAAAATTTATTGTTTTTTTCTATTTTTGTGTGAAAATCTTAATGCGGTTCACAGAATACATCTACTTACCAAGTTTCAACAGTATAGTTCTTATAGTTTCGGAGAAAAGTGGCTGTGACATACGGACGGACAGACAGACGGACAGACAGACAGACAGACATGACGAATCTATAAGGGTTCCGTTTTTGCCATTTGGCTACGGAACCCTAAAAACGTAGACTATAAAGGCGAAATGTATGACAAAAACGCAACGAATATCACTTCAATGCGAACGCTTAAGTTCCGGTCCGTTTTAATTATTTTCAAATTCATAAGATAAATAATTATTCATAATAAGATAAATAATTATTCATAATAATTATTCATAGATAATTAGTCATAAGATAAAACGTTTCCTTTTGTATAAAATTACAAGGCTCTTCAAAAACGTTCCAACCCCTTTTAATTAGTGGATAACAAGTGCTTGAAATTGGAGGTTGTTTTACCCAACGCTCTACCATTCCTTTGTTGTCAGGGTAAGGGTTATATTTCCTTTCGTCACAATTGTCGAGGGTTGACTGCTATCCTTTTGCAACAGTCATATATTAAAATGGGTCACCTAAACACAAGCATATTTCCCGTGACAATGGAGATTAATCTGTCAGCTCCCATGCAGTGGCTCATATATGAGCCAGAACGCTTATGGGTGACGTCATATCGTGGGATTCGACAGGTTAAAGGTACAAGTTGGAGCCCGCGACGTGTCGCAACTGCAGACGTCGCGGCGACTCCACTGGTTTCTATGTGTTTCTGTTGCCTCTCTGTCTCACTCAGAACAGTCGGAACCAACTGCAGATGGCGCTACCGTTCTGCAGTCGGGGTCGCAATTACAATTCCATCTCGTAAGGTAACCGTACTAGTGCTCGACATACTAATGCCCAATAGATGGCACCCTGATGTCACCTCTATTGACAATGACTTAAGTTACAAGATGACATGTACTGGGACCGCATCGAGCACCAGTACGTTTACCTTGCCAGAGTATTGTAGTATCGCATGCCGTGACCGAAGCGTCATTACACTCATTACTTATGATGTTTTGACAAATAAAATCTCAGATGTATAATTGGATAAAGCTAACATGTTCAATTAACACTAAACAAGAGGAGGAACTGGTAAATGGGTTAGAGATTTTCAAACATTTTACTTCTGTGCAATAGCGACTGCCACCCTGCTATTTGACCTTTCTATCCAACATTGGCCTTGGAAACCTTACGAACTAATCAGCCCTAGTAGCACGGTCGCATTTTTATCATTTATCACCATGCCTGTCACGTTCTAACAAGTATGTAAGTGCGAAAGTGACGGGCTTAGTGATAGTCGATAAAAATGGAACCGTGCTGAGCCCGCAGGATTTGGCATTATCAAGCGAACGGGCCAAATGTCAGACTTTGCAGACCGCTCCTTTCCATTTAAATATTTTGCAACCTAGTCTTTGTCTTACTGGACACCATAATCCACACTTAACTGACAATATACCTTATTACAATCACATAAGATCCTCCAATGGTCAAGGAGTGTTGCTGTTCCATCATCCGCACTGTTATCCAACATTAGTGTTGAGTCGCTCACTCGTGAGGCGCCTCATTTGTACCACTCATTTTGTTAATTTGTCGCAGTACTTCGTACCGCAAAAATGTCTTGCTTCACTCCTCTATTCATTTTACTCATTTACTCGCGCGCATCACAAACACCTCTTGCCACACAAATCATTCACACACTTCAAATTTCAAAAAACGCTTATCCGTTCAAATTCACTCGCGAGTCTCGCGACCCTCAAAACTCATACACTCCTCAAAACTCGCAAGAGAGTCCCTGCCAGTCCCTGGATCGCGCGAGGCGCTAGGTGCTCGCCTGCTCGCCGACACTCAAAAAATTAGAACAAGTTTCATAAAAGCAGCAAATTAAGTTGCTATGTGGTATGTAGGTACTTTGTTCTTAGTTTGATTCTAAAATTATCTTTCTCCTAAAAGTTCTATTCTTAATCTCCAGAATTGCACTCCAATTAAATATTACTATTTATTTATTTTTATTTATAAAGGAAGTGATGAATACATAAATATGTATATACATTTAAAAAAATTGTTGCTGTTGGAATTAATGGAATAGTCGATGCTGAAAGTATGCTAGTACCTCACCTCATTTGAAGTAAGACATTGTAACACCTCATTTTAGAAAATGAGGTACTCATACAAACTCATTTTAAATTGATGTCCTACCCATCACTATCCAACATAGACCCTAATACAATGACGTAAGACCCACCACTGGTCAGGAATATGGTTGTTGCTGATGCAACCTGACATTTGCCGGATCACGACATTGCCTTACCTAGTGCGTTGCGAACGGGTTCGATTGTGCGGATTCAAATTTAGAAAGGGTATTTGTTAATTATTAATAATTCGATGGATAAATGTTCTGAATCAGGAATGGCTTTTATTGGGAAATTAGGTGTATTTTGCGGACATATTGCTCCCTATAACCTTTCTTTCTTCAGGTCACAATGCATATAAAACATGGGAATGTCTGCCATTCCAGCTAGTTGAACACCAAAGCAGCTATCTAAAATTAAGACAGTTGATATTAAAGGGTGTCAGGGATGATCAGTTGAATGGGTGTCTAACTAGTACAGCTTGGAAATTATAGAGATAATGTCTAGTTATGGTTAAGTGAATTTGCTTCTCTCCAGCAAGCAAAGCGACTATGTACACGCCCATCGTTGGGAACTAGAAATCAAATAATCTGAAGGCAAGGGAAGGGAAGAGAAGGAAATCTGGTGGAATTTAATTTGTTTTGCAATCAAAAGAAACAAAAGAAATGGAACTGTGTTGCGATTGAAAATTATTTAAATTACATTGAAGTATGAGTAGGACCGTAGGCCTTACGAGAATACTAACAAATGCAATATTATGGTCGCCTATGTATATTTTAGCATGTCCTACCGTTGCACAGGTGTTTACTAAAGACAAGCTAGGCAAAGCATAGATTCACAAACAAAACAGATGTTGCATAAATTATATTATATCCAAACAAGATCCAATACTTGCACGTTTGCACAATTCTACAGCGGACCGACTGCATCTCATTTGCATGCATCTATAGACTTGACAAGTTTCTCAATTGATGGTAAAATTAGAAACTAGAAAATATTAGTGTTAATCAACAATGTGTTTCTGTATGGCCATAGTTCTATCACTACATATGAAGTATAAAACAAAGTCGCTTCCGGCTGTCTGTCCCTAAAGCTACGCAACGGATTTTGATGCGGTTTTTTTAATTTAATAGATATTCAAGAGGAAGGTTTATGTATAATTTGTTAGCTCGTGCGAAGCCGGGGCGGGTCGCTAGTAAAAGTGTAAAGCCGCTATGCAAATTAGAAGTTCTGCCATTGGGACTTCAAAATGTATCAGTAATGAGTGTGTTTATTGTTTTTTCACAAGATGGTATATTTTGTTTGACGTTTTAAATCGACACGAGTTGCGAATTACCTATTCGCAAGTGTATGTACAAATTTTTACAGTAGGTACATATATGGCCCTTTAAATTTTTGACATAAGCACGGAAACAAATTTGCAACCCTGAAGAGCACTGTAATATGTATAACTAAGAATATTTCCTTTGGTGAGGGAAGTTAGAAACTGTATGGGATAGTTCATACAGTTTCTAATTAGAAATCACAACATATGAAGGGTCCACGGAAAGAACATGTCTAGTTACAATGTCAAAACGTATGGTAATTCCGTGACCAGGTATTATTTAACTAAAAATAAAGTTGTGTTACATTTATTATACAGTGGTAGCAAAAGATATTACTTTATTAGTTCATTAAGAGCTCTTAATTTTGAGATAAAGATCTCATTTTCCGGAAAATATGACTAGACATGTAACATGTTCTTTCCGTGGACCCTTCAAATATCGGTATAGGTACCTCTAAATTACGCATGTTTGTCCTCTCAAGCGACAAATAAAAGGAAAGGGACGGAATACCACTGGGAACAATAAGGATAACATCCGGCCTCAATCAATGATGTGACGTCATTACTATACTGCGTTGTTTACAGCGGGGGAATCTATGGGAAGTTATGGAAATAGGAATCTATATTATTGCTTGGGTACCGGAAAATAATCACAATTTTCGATTTGATATCATACAAAACTTAAGTTTTGTTGAGTTTGTACCTTGTGTTAAAAATACTAAAGCATTTCATCATTATTTTCCATATATTTCATACTCCCGGCTTCGCACAGGTTAACAAATTATACATCAATCTTCCTCTTGAATCTCTCTATTTAAAAAAAACCTCATCAAAATCCGTTGCGTAATTTTAAAATTTTAAGCATACATAGGACAAACAGAGAGCGGGAAGCGACTTTGTTTTATACTATGTAGTGATGTAAAAACACCGTAATAGTATTGTGACGTCACGACGTAGGACCACAAATTCTGCAGGATGTGTTATTCTGAGATCCCTTTATCTCTGTATGTCAATCGAAAAGAAGTCATGACCTCAAACAAGAAACTCTTGAAGTCCAAATGGCAGATTCATTCACAATTTCCCGTAGATGTACTGTAAACACGATGTACTGTGACGTCACGACATTGAATGGGGCCGCACCGTCTGCCGGATGTGCTCCCAGTAGTCCCAGTATGCTTTACACTTTTCATTTTGTTTCAATTGGAAAGAACAACGTTATGCTGAGGGGAAATCTACGCTTAGACAGTTGCCAGCCCCAATGGCATAACTTCATTCACAATTTCCTATAGATATACTGTAAACACGCAGTACTGTGACGTCACGACATTGAATGGGGCCGCAGGGTCTGCCGGATGCCGCCCGGAAGCTCAGAGCCGCTTCACACTTTCCGTTTCGTGCGCCAATTGGAAGGTCAGGTACATACAGAAAGCACTAATTCCAAGTGGCGGAACTTCATTCACAATTTCCCATAGATGTACTGTAAACAAGCAGTACTGTGACGTCACGACATCGAATGGGGCCGCAGCGTCTGCCGGATGCAGTCCGGAAGCTCCGGGCCTCTTCACACTTTCCGTTTCTGTCAATTGGAAGGTCGTTGTTTCTTCTTTATCGCGTCTAGAGATATTATATGACAGTGTTTGTAATAGACGAAAGATATTTGGCCCAGCTTGTGTTTTTATTTATTTATTTAGGTAAACAAACAAACAAGAAAGGCTTGTGTTAAATATGATTTCATTATACTAGTAGTTCGCCCCGAACTGAGAACTCGCGGTTAACCAAAAATTATATAGCGATTGACTTTGTTGTACCTACTTAGGTACTCGTATAGTGCGACATAAAATAATAGAAAATAAATGAGGGCGCCATTTTCTACGTAACTGTCACATTTTTGACGTAAAATGCTTACACATGGAAACAATTTAGTATGGACATTTTTGAGTTCCATTTTATTTTATTTCTACTATTTTATGTCGCTCTATAGGCGGCAATGGATCAAAGATCGCGTGGATTTATTGCAAAGTCTGTGGAGCCCTTAACTGATTGATTTAAGCAAAGAGTGGTATGTATAATACAGTTGGCCAAGCAGATCTTGTCAGTAGAAAAAATGTAGGCGCGAAGGGATATGGTCTCATAGAAAATTTGAGTTTCGCGCCTTTTTCTACTGACAAGATTTGCTTTTTTGCATCAATTTTGAAGCGCCATTTACAAGTTTAGCGTTAAGTAATATAGATGGCGCTATTTTTTCTAATAAAGGGCTTCGTATACGGCTGTCCCTCCCCTGGATAGTCACCACCATAGAGATTAAAATAAACTGTATCTGTGCTAAGCCGAAATATTTCCTGTCAAATGTCAAATACATATATTATGTTTATTCTATTTTATTTTTATCTTGTTAATTATTTCAAAATGGTAAATTTAAAAACGATATCATAAAAGTGTAAGTCGAGCACTTTCATTTGATACTAAACTCGACCATGTTTCTTGCAAAAAACTGACCAGAATAGCAAGACCTCTCACAAACAGCTTTTTGGCCTTCTAAGCTCTTCTAGCTCAATAACCTCTTGATCGGGTCTGCTCATAATTTAATGACTAAAATATAATGCCCTCGACTACACGTTTACCCAATTTCATTTAAGGCCGTGCATCGAAAAATAACAGGATCTTAGAAAGGTGGCAGTGGCTAGCCCCGGAAACAAACAGTAGTGATTTTCGGATATATGTTTCTTGACTATATGATAAGAGATTTCGTAGTAGTCGAAACACGAATGCTTAAAATTTTCTCGATAGAAAATAAATCCAAACTTACGTGTTCATTTTTCGGTTTTAGCTTCGTGCAACTAGAAAACACATCCATATCCAGCACAATCCACCTTACAGCAAAGGTTTTCATCTCGTCTTAACTTTCAAAGAACTAAATATTAACTTATTATCCTTTACCGATGGATTTATTATCGATTTTTGATTTTATGAATTCAACAGCAAACGCCCATTTTACGCAGTTCGGTTTCTCTTTCTGTCATGCGTCAAAGTCATAAATGCATCCTTTATGCCAGTAATGTTAGATGGCCGTCGTGCCTCAAAGAGGTAAGACCTATGTCACTTCGCGCAGCGCTCCGAATTACGTAAAATTTTAATATCCAATAAACGTTGAGTCGTAACTCCATTGAGTAGTAACGGAATCGGAGGTAAACCTATGATGGTGCCTTCTTACAGGCCTATACGTTACGCATGTGTGCGTGTTTGCTTAGCTACGTCATGCTACGTCGAAATCTATACTCTTTGTCAGTTACAACGGGTTAGGAAATTTCGACAGATATTGAAATGTATCGGTAGCTGTTTGGTATTTAGCCATCAGAATCTAACCGTAACTTTTTGCTTTATTTTTGTTTAAAAATAAAATATCTATAAGAATATATTTTTTGCTTTTTTTCTATTGTAATGATAAAAATAAATCTAGTATGTTTCATGCTCAAATAATTTAAAATAATTGAATAAATATTGAAAACTAATTGATATTATTCGTTTTAATTATTATATTATTAAGTTTGTTTGAATAAAATATTTTATTTCAATAATACGAAAAGTTATTATATTTAAGTACCACTAAAAAAGGTCCCTACTTACAAAAACTCACTTGCACGGGCCGGGGTTCGAACCCGTGACCTCCGGTTTGAAAGTCGCACGCCACTACAATTTCACATAAGTAATTTACAATGACATGATACCGTGGAAAAAGTGAATATTACAATGTACTTGTGTTACTATCATTTTATAGTTTATTTTGGCTTGACAAGGAGGAATGAGAAAAACGTGCAGAGCGAGAGGATTAAATCTCTCTGTCCCTTTCTTAAAGTAGCCAATCCTAATTATGACATCTGTTTTGATATTAATTCTTTGAACATAATTTGTCGATGTTCTTTTTTAGGGTTCCGTAGCCAAATGGCAAAAAACGGAACCCTTATAGATTCGTCATGTCTGTCTGTCTGTCTGTCTGTCCGTCTGTCCGTCTGTCTGTCCGTCCGTAGGTCACAGCCACTTTTCTCCGAAACTATAAGAACTATACTGTTGAAACTTGGTAAGTAGATGTATTAAATAGAAAAAAAACAATAAATTTTTGGGGTTCCCCATACTTCAAACTGAAACTCAAAAAATTTTTTTTCATCAAACCCATACGTGTGGGGTGTCTATGGATAGGTCTTCAAAAATGATATTGAGGTTTCTAATATCATTTTTTTCTAAACTGAATAGTTTGCGCGAGAGACACTTTCAAAGTGGTAAAATGTGTGTCCCCCCCCTGTAACTTCTAAAATAAGAGAATGATAAAACTAAAAAAAATATATGATGTACATTACCATGTGAACTTCCACCGAAAATTGGTTTGAACGAGATCTAGTAAGTAGTTTTTTTTTTAATACGTCATAAATCGCCTAAATACGGAACCCTTCATGGGCGAGTCCGACTCGCACTTGGCCGCTTTTATATCATCGAGAAAGATTTTTATTTAAAAAATGTGTTGAATTTATATGTTTTATTTATGTTTTTTTGGCATAAATTTCATTACTTTGACAAACGTTTTGATGTGATGTGTGAAACGAACCATGTGATCAACGATTTAATCTAATAAAACTTCATTTAGTCGAAAAAAATAGTTGTCTACTACCGGGTGGAAAAAAATTATGGGCCCTGGAGGGAAAGTGCCTTAAAACCTTAAGTTTGCTCATTTTACTTAAATGAAACATTATTGTTTTTTAAAGAAACAACTGCATTCAAAGATTTTTGAAGTGAAAACTTCTTTAGCGGCGCTAGGCACTTTTTGAGGTGGGGAAAAAATGATAAACTCGAGACAGCGTAAGGCGATCATGTGACCGTAAGGTTTAGATGGCATTTAAATCAATAAAGAAAAACTCAATGACATTACATGAAAAAGGTTATAATCTTGTACGGGCTGAAATACGAGGATCTCACAGTATTATAACTTTATACCACTCAAATATAATTCAATAAAGCTACATCTTGATGAAATCGCTAATAAAAGTGAACTCTAGTACTGGTGAATAAAACTCAAAATATCATGACCAAATATATTTAGATGCGAGGTCTGCAAGGTAACTTTACAATTTCTATTCGAATTTTAAACAATTAACGCTATAAATTTGAATTTCGAATTTTAAACAAGCTCACTGACCAGCAATTTCGGAACCAAAAGTTTTCAATAGAAAGGAGGATGGGTCAATTATACATAGTGCTGCAGACATTTTGGACTAGTCATTGAGTTTTAACTTCTGTCGGCACTCCCGGAATGCAACACGTTGTTTTTTTTAAATTCGCTTAGTCGCGCCCGGGAATCGAACCTACTTTTTCCACACTGTATAAAATAACAAAATGCTTTTCTTCTGGTAACTTAAATGTTCTATCTATCTTGGTGATATGTCAATGCAATCAAATAATCTGAAAAAATAATAATAACCCAATTTATGAATTCCGTTCCTTCAGAAAAATGCGAAATGTACGTACAATTTTTAGGGATATCGTACTTTTCCCAGAGACAAATTTAGTTGGCTAAGAGACATTTTCACTGATCCAAATCTGTACTAAAAATCTAACATACAATGATAAGGACTTAATCGTTTTAAGCTCAAGAGTGAGTTTTCCTAAAGCATTTTCTAAAAATTATGTCTTTATTAACGTTAGGAGTGCACTGCAGCATGTCAAATGTATGCCAAAATGTCAAGGGAGAGAACAATAAATTAAGTTTCAATTCCACTTCCACTCATCAGCAAAGTGATATAAGTATATCAGCAGTTTAAAGTTATTTTAGATAACAAAATTAGCGCATCAAAAAAATCAAAGTGCATAGAAAAAAAGTCTCCTGAGTCATAATAAAATTGATGTCTCTTGGGTCACCAGAAAAGTCACCAGGGAGAACGATGACCCAAATCACATTTAAAAGAAAAGGTAAATTTTGTGTACTACCTACGAACATTTTTCAAAAAACTATGTTTTTATAACATATTAGACCCAGGATAGATCTAATACCTCTTTTCGTACCCCGGATAAAAGTAACTGAAACGTTACGTTATTAGGTTCACGATGCCGCGTTGTGCCCTTGCCTTCGTTGCGATATGTTTGGTAAGTCAGGAGACTTAAAAAATGAGCCATGATTTTGGGACATATTAACAAATATTTTTTTGAATAGGTATATATTAATTTTAGCGGACTTTAATAATTTACCAGTTAAATTAGATGTAAATACCTTTTTAGTTAATCGTTAATATGATATATTAGTAGCAGTAAAACACTTTATTGTACAAAAAGACACATAAAACATGAAAAAACACATCCTTCGTATATGGTAGAATATATTTTTCACACTTATAGGTAAAAACCAAAACCGATACGCGATTGGGATACGCTCTTTTCGTATGGGATACAAAAAAAAATTCTCCTGGGTCACCAAGAAAAATCGACATATTAAAATAATTCAGTTCGTTTTTAAGTTCTAGTCAGATTGACTTTTTGGTTATTTGAGATAAATTACAATAACGCTTAGATTTGAAAAACATGATTTTCTATTTTGTTGCGATCGACCCGGGTAATAAAAATACGGCGAATTTGAACTTTTGTTTGTTGTCGTTGTAAAATGTATTAAAAAATAATGTAGGCACCCCTGACAATTGAAATTCAAAATTATCCAGAAAAAGCGGCCAAGTGCGAGTCGGACTCGCCCATGAAGGGTTCCGTATTTAGGGGATTTATGACGTATTAAAAAACAACTACTTACTAGATCTTGTTCAAACCAATTTTCGGTGGAAGTTTGCATGGTAATGTACATCATATATTTTTTTTAGTTTTATCATTCTCTTATTTTAGAAGTTACAGGGGGGGGGGAGACACATTTTACCACTTTGGAAGTGTCTCTCGCGCAAACTATTCAGTTTAGAAAAAAATGATGTTAGAAACCTCAATATCATTTTTGAAGACCTATCCATAGATACCCCACACGTAGGGGTTTGATGAAAAAACATTTTTTGAGTTTCAGTTCTAAGTATGGGGAACACCCAAAAAAAATTTTTTTTTTTCTATTTTTGTATGAAAATCTTAATGCGGTTCACAGAATACATCTACTTACCAAGTTTCAACAGTATAGTTCTTATAGTTTCGGAAAAAAGTGGCTGTGACATACGGACGGACAGACGGACAGACAGACAGACATGACGAATCTATAAGGGTTCCGTTTTTTGCCATTTGGCTACGGAACCCTAAAAATGAGTGTTTCAAAAAGGCACCCTGTATTCCTTACATACCTAAATAATCTCTTATTCAATAAAACATATAATTACTAAACACTGTGATTTATTTCAAATAAATGCAAATCGATCGGATAAAAGATATTAATACCTACCTATACAACAATGAATACGAGTACAGTCAGCTGCAATAATATGTTACACACCGAAGGCCGTTTTGCGGTAGATAGATGTTAGATCTTATTTGTAGAGCCATAAGAGCGTGTCACATATTTTTGCGGCCGTCGAAGAGTAACATATTATTGCAGTACCTATGAAAAATTCGAGGGTTAAAAAGCATTTCAACCAAAGCATTTATAATAATAACGACTATGGACGCCTGCAACCCCAGGGGTATTGTAACCCCATAACAATAAGGTTGAAATTTGCATTTAGTGACCGCAAAGTCAGGTGAGCGTAATCAAGTAAATCTCTTTTCATCATATTTTATCAAAAATAATCTCTTTTCTGTTCTTGTGCTATTTTCTTATTATCAATACTCTTAACTTATATGCTATATACGCTGCTGCTTCTATGCTGTTAACATCTTCCAAAACAACAATAAATATTCAGGTTTATTAATTAATTATTTTATTGTTTGCTATTATGAACAAGTAACAACGCCATCTGTTTCAATTTTTTCCGAATTTAAGTTTATGGCCGACCGCAGCGACCGCGTATAATGGTAGTTAACTTCTGTAACGTTAGATGGTGCTAAAAGGTCACACAAACTTCACGTGCGGCGCGAAGCGTTTCCATGTGTGCGTGTTAGCGGGGAGGGAAGAACTAGCGGGCGTGGTTTACGAAGCGCCAGACGCGGCTGCAGTAGGCCCTTAAATAAGTTTACAAATTTACTTAAGTTATTGAGTATCAAACTATCTTCTGACAGTTCAGCTTAAAAACATCGAAATGCCGAGACGTGCCGCTAGCCAGCCGCGTGTTCAAAGTCGAATGTAAGAACTTCGCTTCGCTTCGCTCGCTCGTTCGATAATTAGGTTTAAATGACGGTGCAGTCTGATTTTATCGTATCCTCCGTTAATCAATATTGTTTCTGAAGGAACTAGTGGATTTTTCGGTCAAACAAATCATCGATATAATTATCAATAAAGGCCAAGCCACACCGGATGCGTGTGCGTGACGTGCACGTACACGTACGCGTCCCGCTGCGTTGTAGAATACGAAAACACATAAGAGAGGACACACCGCTTGCGTGACGTGTGCGTGACGTGCGCGTACGCGTGACTTGCACGCAACGCAGCTCCGACGAGACAAACCGGCTGCGTACTGCGTGCACGCGTCCACGCAGCGGAGCGGCAACGTCGCTTCGTTGCGTGCAGTGATGACGTTGTGTTTAACTGCGATCCCTATGAGAGGGCGAACCGAGCAGGTTCGGACACGCACAGCTCGGTGCTGCATAGGTGCTGTGCGTGTACACGCGCAGCTCGCTTGTATTTATTTACAACTCGGTCGGTGCGCGTGCTGGTTTTTAATATGGATTCAGTGATAAAAGAAAAACTAATTAAAATCTTTCGTCAATACGAATGTATATTTACAACATAGCACAAAGATTACAAAAAAATACGTCTTATATAAATAATTTGGCCTGTGGGAACAAATCGATGTTAGGTATTAACCAGGCATGTTATATGTGTAATAATTGCAATGGCGGCATTAGGTGAGCTGCTTCCATTTGCAACGGGAGTCACATGATGTAGGTACTGTCGCAGGAGTATTTTATTTTACTGCACGCATGACTGAGCTGCAGCGTGCACCTGCGTGGCGTGTGCAGCACACTGCGTGGCGTGCGCTGCGTGACGTGCGCGTCACCCGGTGTGACAGGGGTGCTGCGCACGTCACGCAGCGCACGCCACGCAGTGTGCTGCACACGCAGCCGGTGTGGCTCGGCCTTAAATCGACTAGGTAAGCATCGGTTTCTTCGCATCCTGAGATTAATCGATTCGGAATTGCGTGTAGCTATTTGTGCTACATATTATACAACTCAATTTTATTAGTTAATCATATATACCACCCGGTAACCCGGTATTCCACTTATGCATGTCCAAGATGTTGGTCCAATGTGTATTTGCGTCTCACATTTTGCTTAAGAGCCAACAGGAGCTAAGATTTAAATATTTTAGGTAAATATACCCGTCTCGCTAACGGAAGCGGCTCCTAAAACCAGTGCGATAAGGACAAGGCGAAAAATCCTGCGTAAAAATCTCAAAAATCGAGGTTTCATACTCGACTGTTTCCTCCTCCAAAACTTAACCAATCGTAACCAAATTTGGAAATCTAAATGATAATGACATTATCTGTGTCGGACCGTTTTGCTTTTTTGACTAATTGATATCAGTTTTGAATAGCACGCCTCTCATTGCGGCATAGTCAATTAGGCCATTTTGGCCATTTTTGAAGGGCTCTAGCGCCTTAAAAACTAAAATATCAAAAAAAGCAAAACGGTCCGACACAGATATTGACAATATTAATCTGTGTTGAAAAAATCATTCCTCTAGCTTCAAAACCCACGGAGGAAACAGTCGAGTACGTTTGTATGGAGAAATGACCACTCCTGTTGGCTCTTAACATGACACTGGCAAATTGATAGAAAGCCATTTAGTTTTATCATTCTCTTATTTGAGAAGTTACAGGGGGGGGGGACATTTTACCACTTTGGAAGTGTCTCTCGCGCAAACTATTCAGTTTAGAAAAAAATGATATTAGAAACCTCAATATCATTTTTGAAGACCTATTCATAGATACCCCACACGTATGGGTTTGATGAAAAAAAATTTTTGAGTTTCAGTTCTAATTCTAAGTATGGGGAACCTGGGGGACAGACAGACCGACATGACGAATCCATAAGGGTTCCGTTTTTTGCCATTGTGGAACCCTCGGTGGGCGGGTCCGACTCGCACTTGTCCGGTTTTTAAAGACCTTTGTAAAGCGTATTGCTAACAGTTTACACTGTACATGTATCATGTTACATATCATGAGCTCGTATTGTATAATACCTATGTGTTATACGAGGGGCGTTCAAAATATTCTCGGTATTGATATCTTACGACCTCTTCTAAAATTTCTTTCGTTACTGGCCGCTAAGGTTTATTCATTGACATTAAAAAAAAGTATAATTCGAACCGAGATAGTCTTTTGTTTTTCTGCAATTGCTGAACAAACATGAACATCATGTGCGAATTGACAATGTTAACTAAATTAGAACATCGATGCGTGATAAAATTCTTGACAAAACAGGGTAAAAATCAAAAAACCATAAAAGAGGAAATGGATTGTGTTTACCGTGAGTCTGCTCCTTCTTTATCTACCATTCAAAAGTGGTCAAGCGAGTTTAAACGCGGAAGGGAGAGTATTGAAGATGACCCTAGACCTGGCCGGCCTGTAGTAGCTACTTCACAAGAAAATATTGATAAAGTGGAAAAACTTATATTGGAAGATGGTCGAGTGAAGGTAAAATCTATAGCACAAGTAACCAATCTCTCTATTGGTACCGTACATGATATTATACATGACCATCTTAATATGTCAAAAGTAAGTGCAAGATGGGTTCCGCGAATGCTGACTCGGCTTCAAAAAGACATGCGTGTAGCTTGTTGTTCCGATTTTATTGACCTGTGCGGTGAAAATCCTGATGAGGTGCTGCAAAGAATAGTTACTGGAGATGAAACCTGGGTTCATCATTATGACCCAGAGAGTAAACAAGAGTCCATGCAGTGGCACATTAAGGGTTCAGCTCATCCCAAGAAGTTCAAGGTCATCCCTTCAGCTGGCAAGGTCATGGCCACGATATTTTGGGATTGTGAAGGAGTATTACTAATCGATTATAAAGAAAAAGGTGTAAATATCACAGGACAGTACTACGCTAACATTCTACGTCAATTAAAGGATGTAATTAAAGAGAAGAGGCGAGGAAAGTTAACCAAAGGTATTCTGCTTCTGCATGACAACGCCCCCGTCCATACTGCTCATATTGCCAAGGCAGCTATTGTTGAATGTGGGTTTAAAACTGTTACTCACCCACCGTATAGTCCGGACTTAGCCCCCAGCGACTTCTTTTTGCTCCCCAATCTTAAAAAGGATCTGCGTGGAAATAAATTTTCTGACGATGAAGCATTGAAGGCGGCAGTGGAGGAGCATTTTTACACGAAAGATAAAAAATATTTTTACGAGGGATTAAAAAAATAATTGATCGATCTTTTAAGTGTATGAACATAGGGGGGGAGTATATTGAAAAATAAAAATATCAAACTTTTCGTACTTGTTTGTTTTCATTCTCATACCGAGAATATTTTGAACACCCCTCGTACGAGGAAACATCCTGATATTAACGTGCTTGTATCTAGACATTTAGTTCGTATATGTAGTTCGTATTACATAATTACATACCGCTTCCTCAAATTCGATGTATTGGAAGTTGAGAGTAAACTAATAACACAATCTGGAAACATCTAACTAAAGCAAATTGTTTTGAAAACAATAACAAAAACTATCGACATAGGCAATTAATACATCAAAGAAATAGTTCGCATCTATAATATGTTTGTCTCCCGTTATGGGGCTTCAAGCAAGTCTCGATTCTACTCGCTACACAAAGCTACTTTTATTATGGGACCAACCGCGAAAAAAAAATGGCCTTTTCCATACATTTTGGCTGTTCAGATGTCGATGTTTTCTTTGGAAAAGACAAAAAAAGCGATTTTGGGGTTGGTCCCATAGTAAAAGTAGTCCTATTTAGCGAGTAGAGTCGAGCCCTGCTTTAGAGCCCCATGGTGGGAGACATCATCATCATATCAGCCCTTTATCGCCCACTGCTGAGCATAGGCCTCTCTTCGAGTACGCTACTTGTCCCGGTCCTGAGCTAATCTCATCCAGAAGTGACCCGCAATCTTCCGGATGTCGTCCACCCAACGAGCCAACGGACGCCAGGCGCTTCTTTAAATAAACTAAATTATACTGTAAATAAAGTAATGATATACGTACCTAAAAAAACATCTCTAAAATGTTATATGCAGTCGGGAATAATTCTAAAGTAAACTGTCGGCTTCTAGGATTAATAATTACTATTCCTTTTTTAATTCGAACAAATTAACGGGTCGTACCGGCGATAAAAACTATTTTCTTAATTACAGAGCACTAATGAATGGAAAAGGTGAAATGGAATGTCTTATCGAGTCAAATTGCAGGTGGCATTTCTATGGAGTCGTTTAACCGTATAAAAGGTGGGTTAAGGTACAGTCGCCATCAGATATATCGGAGCGGCTAAGGCGCTCACAAATATATGAACACGCCTGTATTGCCAGGGCGTTAAGAGTGCGTAAATACTAAGTCTAAAATGTGTCCATAGAAATTAGGCGTCTAAAACACCTGACCGGCTAGCATGAGTTGCGTTCTCGCGCGCGACTCCATACATCTAGTCATCTAGTGCGACTTCAAGTATGGACTCGCGCGCGAGAACGCAACTCATGCTAGCTGGTCAGATATTGACTCATTTATCGGTCTTAGAAATACATAGTAATATCCTCTGGCTATGCTTAAAAAAATGTTTCAGTGTCAAACTAAAACACGTCTTCCTAACATTCCAAAAAAAATCTAAACAGTATTACCGTTCGAAAATCTTTTGAGATGCTCATGATTCCCGTTCGCGGACCCATTCGCTCGTAACTAACGCGATTTGACTCCGCAGATACAAAATTATGGAGCTCAAGCGTAGCTTTCATAAGGCAGAATTTGCTCAATTTTATATTTATGTCTGTTGATTAAATATTTTAGGTCTTTCGAATATAGAATTAGCTCGGTAATTGAATGATGCTCATATTTATACAGTGACCTATATTTCTGAAATCTGACTGAACGGAATTTATTGAATCGGACGTTTTGCGGAATTCCATAGATTTTATCAGGACGGCTAGAGTATGATGACGGAGGGAAAATGTGCTAGCATAGCCGAATAATAATATTTAGCTTAAACCATTATTTAGTGGAAAATAAAATATTGGTTGCCCAAGTCAAGTACACGCAATATTTTGAGTAAAATAATTATGTCTGTTTTGTAAAAGCAAAACAGCAATCATTTCAATAAGGAAAGTCAACAACTTACAACCCCTCTGGTGCTGATGCGGGTGTCTATGGGCGACGGTAGTCTCTTACCATCAGGTGATTTTGTTTGCCTCCTATTTCATAAAAACCCTACTCTATCGCTACCAACCCTTGTCTTTATTTTGATGAATTGGTCTTCGTTCGCGTATTACGGTGATCGGCCGATTATCGATGGTTGAAACACGTAAAGGCAATTTGGATGCATTATGTCGAATTTAAAACGCGTTATAGCAATCATCGCTGCAATCAATTCTCTTGTTAAATGCCCACTTATCGAGAGCACGCACTGAATCAAGGTTCGTGGCAGTTTAAGTTTTTTCCGTAGCCTATATTATGTTCCACTGCTGAGCAAAGAGACCCCCCACACTAGCATATTTTGAGCGTAATACATAGTTCGCGCTAAAGAAGGAAAATGGTGTCGCTGCGCGCCAACGTCGACGCCGACGCTCGGGAGACAACAGTGTGGGGTCTCCCACAAGGTACAGGCCTCCCTCCCTCTCTTCAGCCACTAAACGCGGCTTAGTGCAACGACAAGTGACAACGCAACGGTCCACGAATGGGTCAAAATCCATACAAACCAGCAAAAAAGAAACGGAGGCCTGGCTTGTATCAAAAAGTTTTGGAGACCCCAGGCTTAGTGCATACTCCCCTCCCAGTCGCTAGAAAATGCATCCATGTGGTTTTGTCATCTCCTTTTTGATCTTACTCTGCCTCCAGCCATCTTGTATCCAATTCAGTAGCTAATTTAACCTATAGTTGTGGTACATTTGTCAGAAATGTCCTACTTTTAAAACTAACGGACGAGGAACATGATTAGATTTATTAGTGACTTTCAAACATCGATTTTGCTAAGCGCCTTTTATAAGATCGACAATGAGTCTTCCGATAGTTCCGATAGTGATCGGTTTACAGTGGTAAACTGGTAGTTTCCGACCGTGTAGCGGTTTCTACCAAGGTTAGTATGGCCCTGGACCGTCTAAAGCCTGGTTTCCAGACCGGCTAGCATGAGTTGCGTTCTTGGGGGACTTCAAGTATGAATTCGCGCGCGAGAACGCAACTCATGCTAGCCGGTCAGACGTGTAGTGTAGTACAGGCTTTAGACAGCGACAATTCACATTATTATAATTTATCCTGTGACCCTTGCCTATATATCATCATCAACATTGTACAATAGACAGCCACGTCGAACTTGCCCGTTCTAAATGAATAGAAATGCTAAACACCCCAGCATTTATGCTAATTCCATTTCACAACGAGCGCACGTCCGACCAACACAGCCCTAATACCATCGTCCATTAAACTGACACAATATAACCCTTATTGCAAAGGCTTAAGGTCCAGCAATGGTCAGTTAAGCTGTGCCTTTATCAAGGGCTTATCTTGTGGGGTATGACTAGTCATATTAGGGCGTTCTTAATGAAGTGTATGAGTTATGTCATTAGATAGGAAGTGTAAAGTTACAGTAATTACACAAATCCATTTCCGTTCTTAAGTGTTTACTGTGTTACGCTCATTGTTAACCTTTTGAACGCAATCTGTCAAACCCAAAAACGTCAAGCACACGCCAATATCTCTGGCATAAGCTGGCAAATATGAAGATATGAATTGTAGTGGAAACGTTGAAAGTACTTTGACAACGCACCATAGCACTTATAAAGTTCTTCCTTTTAGATTGTGTCTGGGCGACGTACATATACAGTCGTTAAGAGTACGCTTGTTCAGATACTGTGAACTCCTTGGCCGCTCCGATATATCTAAAGGCGACTGTACAAATACGGGAGTTCTTGCTCTATTACGCTTTTCCCCGCAATACATTTTATGTCGGGCTTTTCCCACATTGAGCTTACCTACTCATTACGAACTGTTTTAGATGATGCCACAGAATAAATAATAGTACTAGGTACAGAAGACTCACTCTCTAACAAAACGCGTCTGTTACGATCAGCACAGATATGGCCGCTAGGTGGCGACAGCGCCACGCGCGTCTTATGGCTAGCCACCAAAATTGGTGTGGAACGGATGTATTTTTAGCTACCTGTACCAAAGCGACGAAATCGCGAAGTGAGCCACGCCTGATGCTGCGGAGGATATACATCGATTTGTTCGCATCGCAGACGAAATCATGGCAGAGTATTAGCAAATTTCTTATCAATCAATCGATTAACTTCTTATCGGTATGACGTAAATATAAATATGAAAGGAAATAATCATTTCCCTTGCTTATGAATGAACCGATATTACCGATAAGAAGCAGGAAACTGTAAGGAGCTTAGTTGTTACAGACTGATATGGCTGGTAAGTTACAATAGGTATACCTATTGGGGTCGTGATAAGGAAATATATTAAGTCGAATCAAAATCATATAGGTAGTTGTCGAACCTGGTGGGCCTAGCAGGACTTGAACCCGCATCTTCCACAATCCGTGTGTTGCTCTTAACCAATTGAGCTACGGAAGCCTACCAGGACATCGCAAATCTTTCCATTCCTTCCTTTATGCATACACGCCTTTTGAAGTTTACGTTAGCGACTTCGTAAACTCGTCCATCTCGCTCGTTCACCGCTAACGTAAAATGTCAAATGCCAACTCTTGGTAGCCGTGCTGTAGAAAACAGGCGGGCTTCCAAAAACTTTTTTACCCAAGCTAAAATAGAGACTTTTGCTCTCGCCCGGTAAATAATATCAAATTTCTAGGAAAAACAATGATTTCACATTGTTTTTTTCCAACTCCAGACTCAAAGGAAATTGCCCCGATAACGTCTGATAATGTGTTATCATTAGTACGAGTTTATCAGGTCATAAAGGGTAATCTCTCCATTCATGTTCGTGTGGACGTGTTATGAATGAAATCGTATAGATTAGGTATGTTTATAATGTTTAATAGTAGACACGCCACTCGTCAAATAAACACGGATATCATTATTAATATTATTTTATCTCAATATCTACCTATATACTGTTAGCGTTTGTTTGTTTTTCCAGAGACATATTATGTAAATTACGGACTTAATTTAAAAAAAGCGGCCAAGTGCGAGTCGGACTCGCCCATGAAGGGTTCCGTATTTAGGCGATTTATGACGTATAAAAAAAAAACTACTTACTAGATCTCGTTCAAACCAATTTTCGGTGGAAGTTTACATGGTAATGTACATCATATATTTTTTTTAGTTTTATCATTCTCTTATTTTAGAAGTTACAGGGGGGGGGACACACATTTTAGCACTTTGGAAGTGTCTCTCGCGCAAACTATTCAATTTAGAAAAAAATGATATTAGAAACCTCAATATCATTTTTGAAGACCTATCCATAGATACCCCACACGTATGGGTTTGATGAAAAAATTTTTTTTGAGTTTCAGTTCGAAGTATGGGGAACCCCAAAAATTTATTGTTTTTTTTCTATTTTTGTGTGAAAATCTTAATGCGGTTCACAGAATACATCTACTTACCAAGTTTCAACAGTATAGTTCTTATAGTTTCGGAGAAAAGTGGCTGTGACATACGGACGGACAGACGGACAGACGGACAGACAGACAGACATGACGAATCTATAAGGGTTCCGTTTTTTGCCATTTGGCTACGGAACCCTAAAAACAATGGACATGGACACATCTAAAAAGGTATTTACTCAGTAGCTACATATTGAACGCGTGGATTCATGTAACATACCTAATATTTACCTACTCCATTCCCCCACCATTATTTATTTTTTGTCTGCAATTTTATTCGAGGAATAAGAAAGGAAAAAGAAAGATAACTAGGACAAATTCTGGCAAGCTGATATGTATGTACCTCAGTAATTAAATTCTATAAAGTATTTCAGAAGATTTGAGGGAAGTCAGGGAAGTTAAGAAAGACTATGGATATGATATGGATAGACTATAAAGAGACTCTTAAGGGACCCACTGATTACCAGTTCGCCGGGCGATATCAGCTGTCAGTTGTTCGGAGCCACAGACAATCCAACTCCGCCACACATACGGAAGCGTTACTCCATCTTCGAGTCAATCCCGTGCCGTGATTGGTCCGTGTCTTTGAACGGACCAATCACGGCACGGGACTCGCTCACCTCGTCCCCCCGCACCCCCGTATTTTTGGCAGCATCGGTTTCATGAAAGAATTGGCCTAAGCTCAGTCTAGAGGTTGGATTGTCAGTGTTCGGAGCTGTCAAGGGACCCACTAGGGGTCACAAACCCAGTTTCACCGAAATAAAAAAAAAACGGGTTTTCAGCCAATTGCCAAAACCGGGTTTTGACTTTGATAAAACCGGCTTTTTCGAGGTTTTCGATTTTACAGTTTTATAAACATAGTTTAATTATATTGATGAGCAACAATTACTTCATAGTTTGTTATTATATTTAGAACAATACATTATACGAAGTTCGTATGTGTACGTATTATATAAAAAACTGTTTACTATTTTGTCTAAATATCCCTTAATTTAATACGTATGTACGTGTACGTACATACTACGTAATACGTAGTGTGAATAACATTTTAGTAGGAACGCTCGTTGATCTCTAGTTAAAAATGTTGATTGTAGTAATTATAACAAAAGTCAATCTCGCGAAATTTACTATGTACAGTTTTCTTCTTCTTCGTTCCTTCAGGTTCCTTTGCCTTTGTTAGAAATGGCTAAGAAAGTGTTGTTCCTATATGTCCAGTCCATGATCGCCTTCCCCATCAGATTTCTTATATCCTCAGCTGATGTAGTGGCCGCAACCAAATGAAATCCCGTGTAACTTACATCGTTTAGCTAGTTGGGTATTATCAGCGGTGTGTGTTTCCTGAAGGAGGACTATGTCAACCCCGTTGTCACGTAATATTTTGCTTAGGCATTCCGTTGCAGAATTGCTGACCATGGGGTTAAAAACTTTATTAATCGAATTTTATGGTCTTGGTAAAGATAGAGTAAATAGAAATGTCGTGGAAGACTGAATTTATTATTCAGTCTTCCACGCATTGATCCTAAAAATACTTGCTTATTTTACAAATTAATTGTAAAATCGAAATCACCGAAAAACCCAGAAACCCCGTTTTGCTGTTGCACAAAAACCGAAAAACCGGTTTTCTAGAAATACGCACGGTTTTGTGACCCCTAGGACCCACTGATTAACAGTCCGCCGGACGATATCGGCCTGTCAGCTAGAACAAAAAAGCGGCCAAGTGCGAGTCGGACTCGCCCATGAAGGGTTCCGTATTTAGGCGATTTATGACGTATAAAAAAAACTACTTACTAGATCTCGTTCAAACCAATTTTCGGTGGAAGTTTACATGGTAATGTACATCATATATTTTTTTTAGTTTTATCATTCTCTTATTTTAGAAGTTACAGGGGGGGGGACACACATTTTACCACTTTCGAAGTGTCTCTCGCGAAAACTATTCAGTTTAGAAAAAAATGATATTAGAAACCTCAATATCATTTTTGAAGACCCATAGATACCCCACACGTATGGGTTTGATGAAAAAAAAATTTTTGAGTTTCAGTTCGAAGTATGGGGAACCCCAAAAATTTATTGTTTTTTTTTCTATTTTTGTATGAAAATATTAATGCGGTTCACAGAATACATCTACTTACCAAGTTTCAACAGTATAGTTCTTATAGTTTCGGAGAAAAGTGGCTGTGACATACGGACGGACAGACAGACAGACATGACGAATCTATAAGGGTTCCGTTTTTTGCCATTTGGCTACGGAACCCTAAAAATGGACAGCTCCGAACAACTGACAGGCCGATATTGTCCGGCGAACTGGTAATCAGTGGGTCCCTTTAGATAGATACGCGTCAAAAACAAGTGGATGTAAAATAGGTACATATGTACTATGCAAAGGTGAAATACTTAATTTTGCTTCCCAGCAAAATAACGCACAAAAACTATACCACACTGAAAAAAATATGATCTATCGAGCACACATTAAAATGATTTCATTAAGATTAACTGCTTTTACAATATCAACAAATGTACGTATGTACGTTCGTACGTAACGTGCAAACAGTAAACTTTACTGCTTGGTTCGATAGGCTCATATGGAACTGTTTAATTTAAACCATTAAACGTTAATGCAATTTCAATTGTTTCAAACGATTTTTTTCTCAGTGCATGAGCAGGTACCGCGGGCGCGTGTAAATAATAATTGAAACGTGTTTTATTCCAGATTGGTGTATCTGTATTTGTAATCCTTTGACGTAATCTGTGGAGTGAACGATGAATTTTGTGACCCTTTCCGGTGGGATGAAATGGGATTATACGATTATATTTTTGTTTATCTCTTGGACATATGAATATATTGGATGTCCGGATTAATGTCAACAAGGCTTTTATTATTTGTATCAATATTATTCCTCAATTTACAAATGTGTGCCCCTATTTGTCGAACCAATCGGTCATACTTTTATAAGGTTCATGCGGCCCACACCAATTTTGGTGTCTAGCCATAGTAGTCGCCGCGCACCGCTACGGAACGGACGCCTGCTCGCGCATGCGCCACCTAGCGGTCATATCTGTCGTAATAGACGCGTTTTGTTAGAGAGTGAACCTTCTGTCCCTAGTACTATTATTTATTCGGTGGTAATGTTTATGTCGGCGGCAGATCGTAAAATCGGGCATATCGAGATATTCCTAGGCATATCATGAAACGCCGCCATTTCATGATCTGACTAAGATTAACCCAGGCATATCACGATCTGCCTTATAAAAGAGGCGGCAGATCGGTCAGACCAATGTATTCGTTGATATTCCTAGCTTCATACCGGGCGCATCGTTAAATAATTGATGAGATATTCCTAGGCATATCATGAAACGCCGCCATTTCATGATCTGATTAAAATTAACTCGGGCATATCACGATCTGTCTGATAAAAGAGGCGGCAGATCGATAGGAGCAATGTATTCGTCAAATTCCTAGTTTCCAGGTGCAGATACCAATCGCATCGTAAAATAATTGCATTTTTTGTCACTGGCGGCGCTGCATTCTATGTGGTGCTGCGTCCGCCAGTGTTGCCAGATCGTAGGTACATTTTAATACAAGTTTACGTTCATTTTGAACAGCATGCGTATTTACAAAAATTACACCTTGAGTTTTGCACGATATGGCTGGTGGTCGCTAGGCAGATCATGAAATGCCGGCGTTTCATGATCTGCCTAGGAATATCATATCACCCATGGAGGTTTGCACGATATGGCTGGTGGTCGCGCTAGGCAGATCGTGAAATGCCGGCGTTTCACGATCTGCCTAGGAATATCATGAAATGCCGGCGTTTCATGAACTGCCCAGGAATATCACCCATTGAGTTTTGCACGATTTGGTTGGTGGTCGCTAGGCAGATCATGAAATGCCGGCGTTTCATGATCTGCCTAGGAATACCCATTGAGGTTTGCACGATATGGCTGATGGTCGCGCTAGGCAGATCATGAAATGCCGGCGTTTCATGATCTGCCTAGGAATATCACCCATTGAGGTTTGCACGATATGGCTGATGGTCGCTAGTCAGATCATGAAATGCCGGCGTTTCACGATATGCCTAGGAATATCATGAAATGCCGGCCTTTCATGATCTGCCTAGGAATATCACCCATTGAGGTTTGCACGATATGGCTGGTGGTCGCTAGGCAGATCATGAAATGCCGGCGTTTCATGATCTGCCTAGGAATATCACCCATTGAGGTTTGCACGATATGGCTGATGGTCGCTACTAGTCAGATCATGAAATGCCGGCGTTTCACGATCTGCCTAGGAATATCATGAAATGCCGGCGTTTCATGATCTGCCTAGGAATATCACCCATTGAGGTTTGCACGATTTGGCTGGTGGTCGCGCTAGGCAGATCATGAAATGCCGGCGTATCATGATCTGCCTAGGAATATCACCCTTTGAGGTTTACACGATATGGCTGGTGGTCGCTAGACAGATCATGAAATGCCGGCATTTCATGATCTGCCTAGGAATATCACCCATTGAGGTTTACACGATATGGCTGATGGTCGCGCTAGGCAGATCATAAAATGGCGGCGTTTCATGATATGCCTAGGAATATCACACCCTCCTTTTTTTGATATGCCTAAACGTCGCCAGGCAAATCGTCAAACGTTGATGTTTGAACGATATGGCTGGTAGTCGCTAGTCAGATCATGAAATGGCGGCGTTTCATGATATGCCTAGGAATATCTCGATATGCCCGAGTTTACGATCTGCCGCCGACATTTACAACGAATTACCTTAGCTTAGAATCGCTATATTGACAATAGTAAATAAATATTATCTTAGGACAAACCGACCTAGTCCCACAGTAAGCTTAAGCTCAATGCTAGACGACGATATATATAATATATAGATGTATATATCATATAAAGACTTAGATGTATATATAGAAAACATCAACAATTCAGGAACAAATATTTGTGATAATCACACAATAAAAAAAGCGGCCAAGTGCGAGTCGGACTCGCCCATGAAGGGTTCCATATTTAGGCGATTTATGACGCATAAAAAAAAACTACTTACTAGATCTCGTTCAAACCAATTTTCGGTGGAAGTTTACATGGTAATGTACATCATATATTTTTTTTAGTTTTATCATTCTCTTATTTTAGAAGTTACAAGGGGGGGACACACATTTTACCACTTTGGAAGTGTCTCTCGCGCAAACTATTCAGTTTAGAAAAAAATTATATTAGAAACCTCAATATCATTTTTGAAGACCTATCCATAGATACCCCACACGTATGGGTCTGATGAAAAAAAAATTTTTGAGTTTCAGTTCGAAGTATGGGGAACCCCAAAAATTTATTGTTTTTTTTCTATTTTTGTGTGAAAATCTTAATGCGGTTCACAGAATACATCTACTTACCAAGTTTCAACAGTATAGTTCTTATAGTTTCAGAGAAAAGTGGCTGTGACATACGGACGGACAGACAGACAGACATGACGAATCTATAAGGGTTCCGTTTTTTGCCATTTGGCTACGGAACCCTAAAAACACACGATTTGAACCCGGGACTTAAGAGTTCAAGATGGGCTCTACCAGTATTGACATTAACTATGTTTCTCCCACATAAGAACAATTGTTTCATACAAGTTATGATGATAATGACTTCTTATTGTAATTATAGTTCTTTAGTATTAGACAGTTTAATCACTTGTGTTAGTTGTGTTACTTGGTTGCACCAAAGATAAGTTAAAAGTAAAGATTGGTGGTCTCATACAAATTGTACATGGGGTCGTAGGTCTCGCTTTGCACGACGGATCCGAAATGTATGGGAAGATCCGCGGATCCGGATCCAGATAATTTCGTAATTTCCGGATCCGGATTACAAACCCTAGACTCTCGCTATTAATTGTATGGAACGAACGAGTGGTGTAATTTTCTACAATACACAGTCTACTATGTACCTGTAATTTTATTTCACTGCAATACACAGACACTGAAGACAATATTACAATACACAGTATGGAAATACATATTTTTGTTTAACGGCGAAGATCGTCGAACTTCCCTTTTTTTTACACTTCTATAGTATTTTTGATTATGATTTAGGAGGCAAGCGAGCCTGATGAAACGAATCTCTTGGTGGTAAGCAATACCCGTTGCCAATGGACACCTGCACATGCACAACCCAGAGGAGTTGCAAGTGCGTTACCGGCCTTTAAGATAGGAATACGCTCCATCCTAAATTTATTAATTAGGTCGAATCGGTCCGGAAATACCGCGGGCGACAGTTCATTCCATAGTTTCCACAGTTCATTGAGCTTAACAGTCTTTTCCGTTTACCTGTCTCTGCCAATACGTTTGTATCATTCCGAACAATCATTATGTCATTACCCATGGTTTAATGTGCATTCTTTGGTAATGCAACAATTGAGTAGCAGAGACAATGTTCGCACATACGTATTAGCAGTTCATTTCACATGGGAAAATGGGAAAAACTGTAAATGAGAGAAAAAAACCGGTCGAGTGCGAGTCGGACTCGCGTTCCATGGGTTTGAAGGGTTCCGTACTTTACCCAATTTTTAATAATGTTTTTTTTTATGTGACAAACGTTTTTACCCGCGGGCCATATTGCGCCTCAGAATTTTCTGGACATCTGGAGCCTGGCTCCTGCGGGCCGTACATTGATAACGGATTTGATCGTCAGTACAGGGGGGAAATATAAACTGCGAGATAATTTAAACTAATCGCAATATCTTCCATGTTTTACTTACACTATTAACTAGAGTCACACACAACACAGACAACACATCTTTTTCGCTATCTGAACATATGTGGCACTCTAGTTAATAAAGTAAAAAATATAAAACATGGGAGATATTTCGATTCGTTTAAATTATCCCGCAGTCTAAATTATCCCGCAGTCTAAATTACCCCGCAGTCTATATTATCCCGCAGTCTAAATTACCCCGCAGTCTATATTATCCCGCAGTCTAAATTGGCCCCCTGCATCTTCCCTAAATAACTTCGGTTTAAAAACTAATTGATAAATTATAACAAACATGTTTGTTTTTAATTAGATTAGCAAAAATCAATTATTATAATTTAACCTTATTTGACATGTAGCAGGAAATATTCAATAACTTCAATTCAAATTAGGCATATTAGGTATAACAAATGATTTTTGCTCGCAATATAGTTTCAATAAGGAAGACTGAATGATTTAGGTATTTGGTAGTTATTTAATCATTTTCAAGATAAAATGTTATGTCTGGATTAGGGCCACTTGCACCGTTCTATAACCCGGGGTTAACCGGTTAATCCTGGAGTTATTTATTTTAATGTTTATTGCACAATACATGAAGGTACAAATGGCGGACATAATGCCTTAAGGCATTCTCTACCAGTCAACCAATAGTTACCAATGGTTACCAGTACAATTTGACACTAGGTTAACCAATAGTTACCAATGGTTACCAGTACAATTTGACACTAGGTTAACGATTTAACCGCTTAACCCCAGGTTAATGGGATAGTGCAAGTGGCCTTTAAGTTGTTAGATTAGATTTTTTACTGTAACTCTAAAATACAGCATAAAAAAAATGGTGGGTTCCAAAAAGTGTATGTAGGCGCTAATGGGTTTTAAGACAGATTACTTTTCCATTTTTGTCAATATAAAATTAACAACTTACCTACTGTCAACCACAGGGACATTCAAAACCACTAGTCTCTGTTTATTATAAACTAAAGTCAACTCGAATTGTAAACAATTCTAAACCCTATTTCCATTATTTTTACCTCAAATTCCACAAAAAAGAAATACATTGTTAAAAATTGGGTAATGTACGGAACCCTTTGAACGCGAGTCCGACTCGCACTTGACCGGTTTTTAAATACAAAATAAAATAGTGATAGGAATAATATTAGTACAGAAATATTTTTGCTATAAGTACGTACTAACATTATTTTATGAACACATCCTGATAACAAGTAATTACTTCCTTCCTCACCTTGCTTACATTGCCTGGGGAATAATTACATATATATTTTATAAATATAAATGGGGCATTATCTATGAAAAGGGACCTTATTGTCGATGGCGCTTACGCCGCACAGTGTCGGCATTGTATTTACATCGGAGCATCGTTAATAATGGCGTAAGCGCCATCGACAATAAGATCCCTTTTCATAGATAACGTCACAAATATGTATTGTATGTTTATGTTGTAAGGCCAGTTGCATCAAATTGTAAGTTGCAATGCTTGAATATTATGAATATGTAAATACTGTATGTGACAAATTGACAATACCATAAGTTTAGAAATGTTGAATAACCTAACATTTGCATTGCAGACTTGATCCATAGTGAGACTATAGTTCGTTTTTTTTATTTTAGCATTAGAAATAAGGTAAACAATCTTGATGTGTCTTTTAATTGAAAAACAGATTTTAAAAATAAGTTACGGTAAATATGTAACAATTATGAATCTAATACGATCTTTTATACATAGTCTTCTGCTTTCATAAGTAATAGTTATTGATTTTTAAAAGTGTTTTTCAATTAAAAGACGTGTCAAAATCGCTTACCTTCATTCAAGTTCTTTCTAATGCTAAAAAAACGAACTATAATATTCGCATAAGAAGCATTTGTTTGCAAAAGTAAGTTGTTTTCTATGCAATGTGTGTATTTAAGTAAGCCTAGCACTTAGTCCATAGGTATTTCTTTATCATGTACACTTAAGATGTTAGTGTGGATATGAAGCCAACATAATATAGGCATTTTGAGCAATTTTGCGTAATATAAGGAGTACACTAAGTGGAAAAAATAGGTCGGCAACGCGCATAACACCTCTGGAGTTGCAGGCGTCCATAGGCTACGGTGACTGCTTACCATCAGGCGGCCCGTGTGCTTGTTTGCCACCGATGTGGTATAAAAAAAACTGCTTCTTTTAGGGCCTGCTGATCCGCCGGATGATATTGGCCTGTCAGTTAAACGCAAAAGGTGACAGCTCCGAACAACTGACAGGCCGATATTGTCCTGTGGACTAATCATCAGTGGGCCCCTTTAAGATACAGAGGGAGTCAATCATATGTATAGGTGAACCAGGATCTATTGAGGGTGCGCCATGTTGCGGAATTTCACTGGAACTAATTTTTTCATACTACACTGAATTGTCACCCTATACATGAGAATAACAGCGCCCTCTTGACAATTATCATATATTACTGGTCAGGCTATATATATTTACTATTATAAAATAAAATAAAAAAGCCCCTTCATTGTAAAATGTTTACATAAAAATTTGAAAATAAAACTAAAACTAATAATATGTATTTTACTAATGAATCCCTAGTGGGTATAGTGGGTATAGTGGCCTCCTCCAGTATATTACTACATATTATGAGATAATAATAATTCAGCCTACACATGGCCCACAGATGGGCAGAGGTGCGAGGGGGCTTAAAGGGGCCCACTGATTACCAGTTTGTCGGACGATATCAGCCTTTCAGTTGTTCAGACCTATCAACCTTTTGCGTTTAACTGACAGGCTGATATCGACCGGCGAACTGGTAATCTGTGGGCCCCCTTTATGGATTTTCACTTTAGTCACTTTAAAGGAAAAAGTCATTCTATGTATAGTTATGAGGTTAAAATTATGGTGACTGACATAACTTACAGTGTTTTCCTGCAGTTTAAAATATGCACATTTTTATATGATTATTAATCCTCATTCTGTTGCACATGCTCAATTTCAAAAACATTATAGTAGATTATGATACAAGTGCAAAAAGTAGGAAATTCCCCCGAAGACCGAAGGAAGTATTTTAAATCGACACAAGTTGCGAATTACCTTTTCGTATGTGTATAGTACAACGTTTTACAGTACATATGGCCCTTTAAATTTTCGATAGTGCTAGTTACCGCACTAGGGCCGTAAATTATTGCCATAATAATGTTTATATGCAACCGCATATAAGCCTCCTAGCCCAGTCCCCTGTGTATGAACCAGGAGCTCACCGGTTTTAATCCCGGTCAGGGCATTTATGTGTTTATCATTAATATTTGTCCCCGAGTGTGGATTTTATGTACTTAAGTATGTATATTGTTGCTAAGTACATAGTACATACTACAAGTTTTGCTTAGTTAGGAGCTAAGTCGATTTGTGTAAGATTTTTCCCAAATATTTATTTATTTTATATCAAGAGTGATCAATATAATAACTTATAAAAGAAGACTAATTCGTATTTTCAACATTTTCAAGTTTATACCCTTCAGACAATATACTTCTTTTTTGAGTAATTGGAAAGCTAATATTTAATCAAATAATTAAACGTGAAATTTGATTTAAATAATCACCCATTTCCTGGCATCCAAGATAAGCCTTTGAACATGTAATAAACTGATTTCAAATTTAAAATTTACAGTGGACTCAGACTAACAAAGTTATCAGCTAAAACTGACCTGTTTCCAAAGTTAGTTTTCCAGAACTCTGCAGCATCACTCTTCGTTATGCGAAACTGGTCACCAGCAAACGTGCCGTTCGGGAACATAGCCTTCAGCTCGCTCAGCATGTGGCTAAACACCAAACTAAGCTTGGTTAGATTCCTCCTGTAGTGCGAATTCTCTTCAAACATCTTTTCTTTGCCCTCTTTAAACAACTTTATAGCCTGCTTACACTTCCTTATCAAATTAATAATAAATATATTAAAATGTTCATTGCTATTCAGCGCCTGCATATTGTCCTCATATTTAGAATAAATAATACGCAATCTCTGATATGTGTCCGGCAAAATATCTAGAATGAAAGGAGGACTATTTTTCAAGTTCATCTTATGATGCTGACACAGTTTAACCACTTTATCCATCAATTCCCAAGTCTTATTCAAGGTTCTCTTATCCGTCGCCAACTTCGTAGGGCACACGGCGCCGGAAAAGGCGCCGTGTAGTTTCGAAAATATCGAAGAGATGTTTTTCTGTTGTGATTTTTGACGGGGGGCCGCCATGTTGCCAAGTCCGATGACATACAAATGAAAACAATTACAACGAGACACTAAACTTAATAAGCATTCATCACTTAATAATAATGGTGTCCAGCGTAGGTTTTCTCATTATCACTGAAACACACCACATTTACGACACAAATATGTACACGGCAACGATCACCCACTGACACATCTCCGACGCGTATGACAAATTGACAAATTTATGAATTAACTCCTGTTTTTTTTCTAACGTGACCGAGTTTGAGCGTGGAAGTTCTTAGCCAATAGAAGATTGTACCGCCTGTTGGAATCTGGTTTGTGATTGGCTGAACCACGAGAGCGTATTTACCAAGAGTACAAGGAAAACATACTACAGTTACGAGGTTAACTCGGTGTTGCAAGACTAAATCGATTTTTTACCCAATCTTGTTTGTGTTGAGCTGTTGAGTGATTTTTTTGGGTACATTGATTGAGTAAGACAATTTCGTGCTTTGAATTCGACAGGTAAACGAGATGGCGCGAAATGGTGATAACTTTGATTGTCAAAAGTGGACGTAAGTACAGCGCCATCTAGTCAAACTAAGCGGCACGTTTTTGACGTGATAACGTCTTATAAATCGATGAACACCGGTAGCATGCACGAAAAAGTGTCACGTTGTGGACAGATCTCCATGGTAACGTTGTAGACAGATTTCCATGGTAACGTTTAAAAGTATGCAATTTTTCATCAAGTACGTATCTTTTAGACATAGCACAAAAAAATCAAGCCAGTTTTTCTGTCTGCATAATGAATATAATATCCTTAAACGTTCTGAGGTAATTATTTCAAATAACAAAGGGGAAATAGTGAATCATATTAAAATAAACGTGCTCGACGCGGTCCCAGTATACATGTAATCTAAATATGCATTATGTATTACTGCAATGTTTTGCCGTTAGAGTGCAGCACTTGTGACTTAAGTATACCATAGAGTAACTTATACATACTGTACCTTAAACTGTTTTTTGATAAGTTTTCACAGACAATCACATATGTCATTGATACATCAAGGTGGTTTGTTTACAAAGGGTCTACCGGGAAACGCGAAATCGAAACTCAGCTATCTGCCTCTTTATCGCTATAGTTCGTTTTTTTAGCATTAGAAATAAGGTAAACAATCTTGACGTGTCTTTTTATTAAAAAACACGTTTTAAAAATATATAATGGCAAATATGTAACAATTTATGAATGTAATACGATCATTTATATTCTTCTGCTTTCATAAATAATAGTTACTGATTTTTTTAAATCGTTTTTCAATTAAAAGACATGACAAGATCGCTTACCTTCTTTCTAATGCTAAAAAAACGAACTATATAATATGCAAGAGTGATAGAGATTAGAGAATCCCACCATAAACATTTTCATGTAAAATGTTGCCAAGACGAAACCATAAGGCTCGCACTGACAAAAAGTTATCAGATCTCTTGTAGAGCCAAGCTTCTAACTCTACAAGCCCTAACTTCACAAACTCTACACCTTAGTCAAAATATGTGGCTTGACCGTTTCGCTATTGTCACATGGACGTAAGGTGAAAAATGTATTCACTATTCATTATTTTTTATAATACAATAGTTCTTGGAGTAACGAAACGGCCAAGCCACATATTTTGACTAAGGTGTAGAATTTGTGAAGTTAGGGCTTGTAGAGTTAGAAGCTTGGCTCTACAAGAGATCTGATAACTTTTTGTCAGTGCGAGCCTTATGGTTTCGTCTTGGCAACATTTTACATGAAAATGTTTATGGTGGGATTTCACTTCTTTTTGTAAGTTGCTTCCATCCCCTAATTTAAAGGGTTGCGCGTGTGATTTAAGGTACTATTAAAAATCCTGAAATACGTACCTCGGGGCATCTTTTATACAATCTACTTTTTACTGATTCCCCATACAAACTTCAACCCTCCTTTTCCCCTAACGCCTTTTCCACCCCATTTTCACCCTTACGGGGTGATTTTGGGGTTGAAAACTATTCAATGCCATTCCCCATTACAACTATCTACATACCAAATTTCAACTAAATCGGTTCAGCGGTTATTGATTTCCCATACAAATTTCCACCCCCCTTTTCCCCCCCTTAGGGGCAACAAATTTCAAGTTTTTGAATTATTTTGTTGTTTGTGTACTAATACTATCTTACATACCAATTTTCAGCTTCCTAGGACTTCAGGAAGTACCCTAGAGGTTTTGATGATCAACAGTGAGTGAGTGAGTCAGTGACGAAATTGGGGTATTTTAGATATGAATAAAATCTTAAGTATAAGAGCTATGCAATTGAAATTTTTTACGTTTAATAAGTCCACTATTGACATCATATCCCGAGAATTTTGTTTATCTGGCATAATCCAAACCCAAGTTATGAGGATTCAAAAAAACGACGAAGCGCTTCGAGAAAAGGTAGGTAGTGCCCTTGCGCTTCGCTTTGCTCGTCTTGGCGGGGGCACTACCGTGCCCCCAGATAGAGAGGTTAGATAACAAAATTTCGACTCTCTCGTTTGCGGTGGACCCTTAGATTGTGACTTATTGTGGGAGTGGCGCACCCTACGCCTTTCGCGTAATATTACCTATTAAAAATCGACTCCAAATGACAGTCTTTTCTATTTGATAATGTTTCATAGTAGTATCTAAGTTACCCCTGTAAATGTTTTCCTTTAGGTTTCTGGCAACACACCATGTGATTTGCGTTTTGTTTTTGCTCGAAAATCCATTCGGAGATCTAACTCAAGTTGCTCGTTCGTGCATACTCACTGATAATTTACTGGTATTATAAATATTAATAATTAGCATATTAATAATTAATTTTAAATAATAATAAATAATAATTAGTTCGTTTCAATATTGCCATCTGTTCCTCGGAACTAGAGAATATTCGTTTTGTTATTGTGGCTGTAGTTACGGGCTCTAGTGCTAGATGTCGCTATAATCAAAATACTTATAACTACATAGAGAAAATTTAGATGGCGCTGCAATAAAAGCTTACAAACTTTTTAAATAAATAATTTGTAAAAATAATAAACCTATTATCCATTATTGTAATAGGTACTCTTATTTCTAACTACGAGGTAAGTATTGAAAATAATATGTTGAAATTGACACATTAATACGGAAAACAAAAGCAAATCAGGTGTAAACTAAGAGAAAGGTATTGCTTATTATGTCACTATTTTAAACACAATCAAAAGTAAAAGTAATTAATACATAAACTCCAGTGGCCTATTTTATAAAGCTACAAGTTACAATTTACAAGCGGAAGCGTTCTAACCCTATGTGTTAGAACGAGACTTCCGCTTGTAAATTGTAACTTGTAGCTTTATAAAATAGGCCACAGGTATTTCACATCGTCAATTAACAATATCTGGGTGACCGAGCTTCGCTCGGAAAACATATAAAAACTCGAAAATGCGCATTTTCCCAGAGATAAGACCTAGCTAGATCGATTTTTCGCCCCCGAAAACCCCCATATAGCAAATTTCATCGAAATCGTTAGAGCCGTTTCCGAGATCCCCGAAATACCTATATATATAAATAAACAAGAATTGCTCGTTTAAAGGTATTAGATTTGTGTGTACCTACTCTACTGAACCAAACTGAACTAAAATGTTTAGCTTCACCATTCCGCTCCTGTGAATAAAATGCTATCAGAAAAGTTTCATGTGAAAATTGCTACGACAATATTTGCAGGCGCACAATTTAAAAGCTTTGTATAAAATCGAAAACTAAACCACCTGTTTTCGAACGGATCCTAGTCATCGACATCGTGTGAGTGTGAGCCTGTAAGCTCAAGCTATATTAGACATATCGACCGGGATATGAACCGTGACTACCTTTTGTATTGTTTTAGAGCTCCCGATATTTCGACGCAGTTATACATGCATCTTGTTCACGGGTAACTGAAGATAGCGGGTGGGTATCAAAGTAGTAACTGCGTCGAAATATCGGGAGTTCGAAAACAATACAAAAGGTAATCACGGTTCATATCTTGGTCGATATAAGACTAGTGAAACTAACCGTGAATCATTCAAAAGTTTCAAAACTGTTCAATTAGCTATACTTAGTGCTAAAAAGCTTATTGCAGGCGATTCTTAAGGGCTTAGAGCGTTTTCACTTTCACTTTGTCGGTTATGGGATAGAAATAAAATGTACAACATAATGAGTTTTTCTGTATTTATTTATTCCATAATTTATTCCTTTAAAAATATTCCGTTCCTTACTTAAAACATAATGTCATTGTCAGGTTTATTTAAATCAGCGTTTTTCTCATGCTTTATAAATAAGGAAATAAATGTTATGACAACTCCTTGAAACTTTAGTGTAATTTATATTCTATACATTTACAAGTTTTCTTTCCTACAATCACTATTAAAATTAATCACTGATATAGGTAAGCATTTTTAACTACCTAATGTGACTTTAATATTATGAGTTATGAGTATCTTGTGTTTTTTGTTTAACCCTTATCTTGGCATTGTAACACCCGTGATACATGGAACTTTAAAAAATCTAGCAGGTTAATTATATTATCTAACAAAATAATTCTGCCATAAATATGTTGAGCTACCCTCCTGTACGAGGGCTGTTTGATAAGTACCAAGTTCCAAATGTATTAATATCACGGGCCGAAAATATGTATACAATCGTTTTAAGCCATTTTTCAGAGGTGGGAAAATTTAAAAAAAACAGCATTCTTTTGTTTTTTTCTCATTTGACAGCGATTCAGTGAAAGCGTGAACTTAAAATTGTGAAAATGGAGAAAGAGCAGTATCGGTCTGTAATTAGATTCTTGTTTTTGGAAGGAAAAACATGTGATGAAATAAACGTAAGAATGCAAGCGGTTTACCATGAATGTGCTCCTTCTATGACAACCGATAGTGATACTGATACTGGTTTAACGAGTTTAAGCGGGGGAGAACAACCGTCTTTGATGAGGATCGCCCAGGCCGCCCAATTGAGGTGACTACAGACGATATGGTTAAGAAAATTGAAAATATCGTTTTAGCCGACCGCCGAATTGAACTTCGAGAAATCGTTGATGCTGTAAATGTTCCAATCGAGCGGGTACAAAACATATTAGAAGAAAAATTGGGTATGAAGACAGTATCGGCGAGGTGGGTGCCGCGTTTACTCACGGAGGAGCAAAAACTTCCGTTACTGACTACTTCGGAGCAGTGTTTGGCCGTGTTCAAACGTAACCCGAAGGAGTTTCTGCGTCGTTTCGTGACCGTGGACGAAACGTGGGTCACCACTACACCCCGGAAATGAAAGGGCAGTCGAAGCAGTGGATTTTACCGGGTGAACCTGCGCGAAAGATAGCAAAAATCGTTCCATCGGCTGGAAAGGTCATGGCGATCGTTTTTTGGGATTCGCAGGGTATTATACATATTGAGTTCTTAGAAAAGGGGAAAACGATAACAGGGCAGTACTATGCCAATTTATTGGATGAATTTGACGCTGTGTTGAAGGACAAACGACCCCATTTAAAAAATAAAAAAGTACTGTTTCATCACGACAACGCACCAGCTCATTCGTCTAGAGTTGTGATGGCTAAATTAACACAATTACGCTACGCCCTATTGCCTCACCCCCCGTATTCTCCAGATTTGACCCCATGCGATTTATTTTTGTTTCCCAACCTGAAAAAATGGCTCGGTGGTAAGCGATTTGGATCAAATGACGAAGTCATTGCCGACACAGAGGCCTATTTTAATGACTTTCCGAAATCATACTTTTTGGATGGTTTATTGAAGCTTGAATATAGGTGGAACAAGTGTATAGAGTTAAAAGGAGACTATGAAGAAAAATAAATGCATATAAACAAAAACAACTCATTATTTTTTTCATAAACGGGTACTTATCAAACAGCCCTCGTATTATAGAAAAAGATAATGGAGACAAGTGTCATTGTAAATTAATTAGTAGGTAATAATCAACATGGCGCCGTGGAAACAACAAATTTCGTTTCATACTGGAAGTTTTGCACTTATTTCTTATGTATTTTCCCATGATCTACATTTTGATGGATTAACTATCTGTTAGTGTATAAATATTTCCATTGCGGTCGAATTTTAAATCATTTAATACACAGAATCTTACATGAAACTGTTATGTACCTAAGTATTAGGTACCTATATTTGATACATTGCCAAGAACTCAGAATTGTACATGTCAAAAGGATTGTATTACATTTAATACATTGCCAAGTTGTCTTGCGAACGGAGCAAATGAGATCACAAACATAGGTAGGTACTTAAAAATTAAGAGTTGAAAATTTAAAATAGCGTGACACTTAAGTACTGTTTCATATTAATAGATACAGAATTACAAATACACTATACTTTTAACGTATTGATGTAAAGCCTGACCATAATATAATCACGCACCATGTTGCGGAATTTCACTGGAACTAATTTTTCATACTATACTGAATTGAACTGTCACCCTATACATGAGAATAACAGCGCCCTCTTGACAATGATCATAATATATTCCTAGTCTGACTTCATAATAGCCTAGGATTTTATATGTTGAGTCATCTATATATATAAATGCAAGTGTCCTGACTGACTGACTGACTGACTGATTCATCAACGCAGAGCCGAAACTACAAAAGCTAGAAAGTTGAAATTTGCACACTAGGTTGCATTTATAAAGTGTACAAGAGATAAGAAGCGATTTTGAAAAATTCAACCCCTAAGGGGGTTAAAAAGGGGATGAAAGGTTGTATGGGGTACAAGTTTAATTTTAAGCTAGGAATTTGAAACTTTGTAAAAATGTATTATATTAAAAAACAAGAAAACTAATTTCAGCGTTTTTGAAAATTCATCCCCCAAGGTGGTGAAAAAGGGGTTGAAAGTTTGTATGGAGATCAAATATTTTTGTGAGTGTGGGACTTGAAACTTTGTATATGGGGATATTATTATAAGACAAGAAAAGTAATTTCAGCGTTTTTGAAAATTCATCCCCTAACAGGGTTAAAAAGGGGTTGAAAGATTGAATCCATTACAAATGCTTTGAAACTTCTTAGAAAGGCATAATAGCCGATTACAAAATAAAGTAATTGCGACGTTTTTGGAAATTCAACCCCTAAGGGGGTTAAAAAGGGGATGAAAGTTCGTCTTGGGGTGCAAATTTCATTTTAAGCTAGGAACTTGAAACTTTGCAAATAAATATTAAATTTAAATACAAGAAAACTAATTTCAGCGTTTTTGAAATTCATCCCCTAAGGTGGTGAAAAAAGGGTTGAAAGTTTGTATGGATATCAAACATTTTTTCGAGCGCGGGACTTGAATCTTTGTATTTGGGGATATTATTAAAAGACAGGAAAAGTAATTTCAGCGTTTTGTAAAATTCATCCCCTAACAGGGTTAAAAAAAAGGTTGAAAGTTTGTATGTGGTTCAAATTTTATTTTAAGCTAGGTACTTGAAAGTTCGTAAAAAGATATATTATTAAAATACAAGAAAACTAATTTCAGCGTTTTTGAAAATTCATCCCCTAACAGGGTTAAAAAGGGGTTGAAAGATTGAATGCATTACAAATGCTTTGAAACTTCTTAGAAAGGCATAATAGCCGATTACAAAATAAAGTAATTGCGACGTTTTTGGAAGTTTAACCCCTAAGGGGGTTAAAAAGGGGATGAAAGTTCGTCTTGGGGTGCAAATTTCATTTTAAGCTAGGAACTTGAAACTTTGCAAATAGATATTAAATTTAAATACAAGAAAACTAATTTCAGCGTTTTTGAAAATTCATCCCCTAAGGTGGTGAAAAAAGGGTTGAAAGTTTGTATGGATATCAAACATTTTTTCGAGCGCGGGACTTGAATCTTTGTATTTGGGGATATTATTAAAAGACAGGAAAAGTAATTTCAGCATTTTGTAAAATTCATCCCCTAACAGGGTTAAAAAGGGGCTGAAAGTTTGAATCCATAACAAATGCTTTGAAACTTCTTAGAAAGGCATAATAGCCGATTACAAAATAAAGTAATTGCAACGTTTTTGGAAATTCAACCCCTAAGGGATTTAAAAAGGGGATCAAATTTCGTCTTGGGGTGCAAATTTTATTTTAAGGTAGGAACTTGAAAATTTGCAAAAAGATTAAATTTAAACACAAGAAAACTAATTTCAGCGTTTTTGAAAATTCATCCCCTAAGGTGACGAAAAAGGGGTTGAAAGTTTGTATGGATATCAAAAATTTTTTCGAGCGCGGGACTTGAATCTTTGTATTTGGGGATATTATTAGAAGACAATACAAGTACAAACACACACAAGAACAAAAAGGGGTTGAAAGTTTGTACAGGGTACAAATTTTATTTTAAGCTAGGAACTTGAAACTTCATAAAAAGGTATTATTTTAAAACGGAAAAAAAATAATTTCAGCGTTTTTGAAAATTTATATCTCAAGGTGGTGAAAAAGGGGTTGAAAGTTTGTATGGAGTTCAAACATTTTTGTGAGAACGGGCTTGAATCTTTGTACAGAGGCATATTATTAGAAGCCAAGAAAAGTAACTTCAGCGTTTTTAAAAATTCATCCCCTAAAATGGTTAAAAAGGGGTTGAAAGTTTATATTGGGTTCAAATTTTATTTACTTCAAACTTCGTAAATAGGTAGTTAGGTAGTAGGTTTTATTAAATAGAGGACATGAAAATCTTCTAAGGGGGTTGAGAGGGATTATGTCGAGAACAATTTTATTTAGTTAGGGGCTAGAAACTTCGTAGGTTGTGAAAGACAAGTCTCATGCGTTGTATAATATTAATAATTAACAAATGATTAACCGTCCTACTGCAATATTTTGCTGCATAATGTTCTAAGCTAATGTAGAATATATAACCACCAATATACAAATCCACGCGTACGAAGTCGCGGGCAACAGCTATATATATATAAATGCAAGTGTCCTGACTGACTGACTGACTGATTCATCAACGCAGAGCCGAAACTACAAAAGCTAGAAAGTTGAAATTTACACACTAGGTTGCATTTGTAAAGTGTACAAGAGATAAGAAGCGATTTTGAAAAATTCAACCCCTAAGGGGGTGAAAAAGGGGATGAAAGGTTGTATGGGGTTCAAGTTTTAGTTTAAGCTAGAAATTTGAAACTTTGTGAAAATGTATTATATTAAAAAACAAGAAAACTAATTTCAGCGTTTTCGAAAATTCATCCCCCAAGGTGGTGAAAAAGGGGTTGAAAGTTTGTATGGAGATCAAATATTTTTGTGAGTGTGTGACTTTAAACTTTGTATATGGGTATATTATTATAAGACAGGAAAAGTAATTTCAGCGTTTTTGAAAATTCATCCCCTAACAGGGTTAAAAAGGGGTTGAAAGTTTGAATCCATTATAAATGCTTTCAAACTTCTTAGAAAGGTATAATAGCCGATTACAAAAAAAAGTAATTGCGACGTTTTAGAAAATTCAACCCCTAAGGGGGTAAAAAAGGGTATGAAACTTTGTCTTGGGGTGCAAATTTTATTTTAAGCTAGGACCTTGAAACTTTGGAAAAAGGTATTAAATTAAAAAACAAGAAAACTAATTTCAGCGTTTTTAAAAATTCATCCCCCGAGGTGGTGAAAAAGGGGTTGAAAGTTTGTACGGACATCAAATATTATTGAGAGTGCGGGACTTGAGTCTTTGTATAAAGCCATATTATTAAAACTCAAGAAAAGTAATTTCAGCGTTTTTAAAAATTCATCCCTTAAAAGGGTTAAAAAGGGGATGAAAGGTTGTATGGGGTTCAAGATTTATTTTAAGCTAGGAATTTGAAACTTTGTAAAAATGTATTATATTAAAAAATAAGAAAACCAATTTCAGCGTTTTTGAAAATTCATCCCCGAAGGTGGTGAAAAAGAGGTTGAAAGTTTGTATGGAGATCAAATATTTTTGTGAGTGTGTGACTTTAAACTTTGTATATGGGTATATTATTATAAGACAGGAAAAGTAATTTCAGCGTTTTTATAAATTCATCCCCTAACAGGGTTAAAAAGGGGTTGAAAGTTTGAATCCATTACAAATGCTTTGAAACTTTTTAGAAAGGCATAATAGCCGATTGCAAAAAAAAGGAATTGCGACGTTTTAGGAAATTCAACCCCTAAGGGGGTAAAAAAAGGGGATGAAACTTTGTCTTGGGGTGCAAATTTTATTTTAAGCTAAGACCTTGAAACTTCGCAAAAAGGTATTAAATTAAAAAACAACAAAACAAATTTCAGTGTTTTTAAAAATTCATCCCCCGAATTGGTGAAAAAGGGGTTGAAAGTTTGTACGGAGATCAAATATTTTTTAGAGTGCGGGACTTGAATCTTTGTATAAAGCCATATTATTAATTCTCAAGAAAAGTAATTTCAGCGTTTTCAAAAATTCGTCCCTTAAAAGGGTTAAAAAGGGGTTGAAAGATTGTATAGGGTTTATATTTTATTTTAAGCTACGAATTTGTGACTTCGTAAAAAGTTATTTCATTAAAAGAGAAGAAAACTATTGTTAGCGTTTTTCAAAATTCAACATTTAAGGTGGTGAAAAAGGGGTTGAACATTTGTATGGAGGTCAATATTTTTTGTAAGTACGGGACTTGAATCTTTGTATAATGACATATTATTAGAATACGAGAAAAGTAATTTCAGCGTTTTTAAAAATTCATACCCTATAAGGGTCCAAAAGGGGTTGAAAGTTTGTATAGGGTTCAAATTTTATTTAAAGCTAGGAACTTGAAACTTCGTAAAAAGGTATTTTATTAAAAAACAAAAAAACCTATTCAGCGATTTTAAAAATTCATCCCCCGAGGAGGTGAAAAAGGGGTTGAAAGTTTGTATGAAGATCAAATATTTTTGAGAGTGCGAGACTTAAATCTTTGTATAAAGCCATAGTATTAGAACACAAGAAAACTTATTTCAGCGTTTTTAAAAATTCATCCCATAACAGGGTTAAAAAGGGGTTGAAAGATTGTATAGGTTATAATTTTATTTAAAGCTAGGAACTTGAAGCTTCGTAGAAAGGTATTATATTATATAAGGAGAAAAGAAAACTAATTTCAGAGTCTTTGATAATTCATCCCCCAAGGTGGTGAAGGGGGTCGAAAATTTGTATGGAACCCAAATATTTATCGGAGTGCGGGACTTGAATCGTTGTATAAAGGCATATTATTACAATACAAGAAAAGTAATTTCAGCGTTATTAAAAATTCATCCCCTAAAAGTTTAAACAGAGGTTGAGAGTTGGTAGAGGGTTCAAATTGTATTTAAAGCTAGGAACTTCAAACTTCGTAAATAGGTAGTTAGGTAGTAGGTTTTATTAAATAGTGGACTTGAAAATCTTCTGGGGGTTGAGAGAGATTATATCGAGATTTTTGAGAACAATTTTATTCAGTTAGGGGCTTGAAACTTCGTAGCCAGGTTGTGAAAGACAAATCTCATGCGTTGTATAATAATTAACAAATGATTAACCGTCCCTACTGCTATCTTTTGCTGCATAATGTTCTAAGCGAATGTAGAATTTATAACCACCAATATACAAATCCACGCGTACGAAGTCGCGGGCAACAGCTAGTTATTCATATAGGTAGAGTCTGTGCGGAAAGAAAAGAGTCGTGGAATGTATGGGGCCTCATACATTCCACGACTCTTTTCTTTCCGCACAGACTCTATCAGTTTTTGAACATCCAAATTCGCTTGAATCTAAAATGGGTTTGCTATATACACTTTCAGTCTATCCATATATGCTAACTATTGTAACTTTATTTAAACTAAGTCTTTTTTTGCCAAAATTTCAATTTTTTTATTACAATCCTAACTCAGCGTCCTCAGCACACTACACGGAGAATTATCCATCTTATTGTATTTCAAAATGGCGCCATGCACACCTATAAGTACATTATCAAACGCGTCCAAAGCGAAAGCATTTACACCGTTAACGTGAAATGAACCAAGCAAAGTAGCTTTCGCATTTTCTGGATCGATTTTATACATATTTCCAGTTTCATCCATAGCATATACCTTATCTGATCTGTTTACAAAAATACCTGTCATATTATTCGTTGGCAAGCCTTTAATTCTAATTGGTATAGTATGATTCGCTTGCAAAACGTAAGAAGTTTTCGCTGCGACGAAATACAGGTTATTAGAAGTGTCTGTTCTCAAATCATGTCCATTAGGTATTAAGGAGAAGGTCTCCTGTTTCTGACCTTTGTTACTAATTAATTGCACTCTATTCTGAGGATATGTAGCTATGTACATATTGGTACCATCTATAGAAACGGCGACATACATAACGTCTTCCCCAGTCGCTGCGTAATGTTCAAGTGACCCATCGACATTATATTTGTACACTCCATTATCAGTAGCCACATATACAATGTCGTTAACGTTATCTACTGTGGTTGACTGACCGACAACATCCATTTTGATAGTGTTTACTTGATTTCCTTTTAAAACTTGGACTCTCATTGTTAAATAATCATCACTTATTAGTGTGAAGAAGACTCTGCCGGATCGCCAGTGTACAGAGAAATCTGAAGGTATCCCAGTTAGGTTGATCGGGGCAGCTTTCACGTAGTAATAATTGTTTATCTTCCGTATATCCATGTCGTCACATTCCTCCTGAGTTAGTCTTTGTCTTACCGCGATTGCATTTATCGTTGTCACGATCAATAGCACGACGAGAAATCGCTCCATCTGAAATGAAACAAGTTTACGTTAGAACAAGGTAGGTACCGTCAAAAATATTTTTTTGATATACTAGACTTTCATGGTTTAAAAGCGCTGGTGGCCTAGCGGTAAGAGCTGTGGGTAAGAGCGTGCGACTTGCATTTCGGAGGTCGCTGGTTCAAACCCCGGCTCGTACCAATGAGTTTTTCGGAATTTATGTACAAAATATCATTTGATGTTTACCAGTCGCTTTTCGGTGAAGGAAAACATTGTGAGGAAACCGGACTAATCCTAATAAGGCCTTGTTTACCCTCTGGGTTGGAAGGTCAGATGGCAGTCGCGTGTAAACGAAGTGCCTACGTCAATGCCTGGGATTAGTTGCCAAGCCGACCCCAGGCTTCCATGAGTCGTGGCAAAAATGCCGGGATAACGCGAGGAAGATGATGATGACACTTTTATTGCCAACTGTACTTTCTCTCCTTTGCAAGTAGGTATCTATACGCGGAAAGGTAAATTATAGTACATTACATACCTAGGGAGGCGAATTCGTGAATGCTCCAGATCACAGGTGTTTGTGTTGTATAAATATGCGATCTGGGGCTTTACGAATTACCGCCCGTGGTTTGTCTAAAGTTTTACGTCTTGCCTTGGCCAGGAAGTGAGAGAAAGAAGGTCACACAAACTTCACGTGCGGCGCGAAGCGTTTCCATGTGTGCGTGTTAGCGGGGAGGGAAGAACTAGCGGGCGTGGTTTACAAAGCGCCAGACGCGGCTGCAGTAGGCCCTTAAGGGTAAAAGTGTTTAACAAAAGGTTTAGATTTTTGTTGATACTTATTGTCTATTATTGCATATTATTGGAAAGATAATAGGATTACGCTGGTAAGCTGCTATTGTGTTAAGTATTCGTTTGCTTGTTACATCATAGATTGTTTTTAGAGACAGTACCTATATTTTGCAATTTACGTGCGATATAGATTTACTGTTGTTTTTAGATTGTACATATCCATACTAATATTATAAATGCGAAAGTGTGTCTGTCTATCCGTCTGTCTGTCTGTTACCTCTTCAAGTTTTCACGCTTAAACCACTGAACCGATTTAGTTGAAATTTGGTATGGAGATAGTTTGAGTCCCGAGGAAGGACATAGGGTAGTTTTTTTCCACAGAAATGGCATTTTAAGGGGGTGAAAAGGGGGTGGAAGTTTGTATGGGGAATCGTTAAAAAGCAGATTAGGTAAAAATAAGCTACCCAAATTACTAACTCCACGCAGACGAAGTCGCGGGCAAAAGCTAGTATGTTATATTTATTAGGCGTCAAACTTTTTTATACCACGTCGGTCGTCGGTCGTCATCGTAGCCTATAGACGCCTGTAACTCCAGTACCTAGCCTTACTTAAGTAGGTACCAGTACCACAACTGCCTTAGCGTGTCAAACTTACATCTCTATCGTCTGCGTAACTCAGTGTCAAACTGTGTGGATGTTGCCACATACTTAAACGGTACCGACATAAACGCTATTGAGAACGTAACTTGCTTTCTATGTATCTCGTTCCTACTCGCATATTAGTGCGACCGAGATGTAATAAAGTAAATTATGTACATAGACGTTAGCGTCTACAACCATGACAAATAACTATTTGTCATGGAGTTTTGACACTGTCAATGACTCATGGTACGGGTAGTACTGGTAGCTATACAACATACAGAGCCTCTTATTTGCACGTAATAGGTAAAGCATAACCTCTAAGTGCCAGTTGCACCATCCACACTTGACAGACTGATCAGCGTCACCCGGCGCGCCACGACGGTTTAGGTACTATGAAACTTTCCATATAATAAAATTTAGCGAACTCTTTAACGATGACAGTTTGATGCAACCGAGCCTAATAACAAGTTACAGGGATAATAAAGAAAAAAATCATATACTTAATAGTAATTTAGTCCCCTTTTGTAAGGGGGTTCGTTTGCGTCAAATCCGGTTGTTCTGATAATTTGCAGACTTTTTTATGATGTTGGCGCAATGAATAATGCAATTAAGTTTGTGACTTCGAGCGCCGAACACAACTTTGTCAAAGATCTAAAAAACCGCGAAAGTTTCGGTTTTATTTTAGATTTGGACGATTATAACCCTTTAGGACTAGTTAGGGTTCCGTACCCAAAGGGTAAAAACGGGACCCTATTACTAAGACTCCGCTGTCCGTCCGTCCGTCCGTCCATCCGTCTGTCACCAGGCTGTATCTCACGAACCGTGATAGCTAGACAGTTGAAATTTTCACAGATGATGTATTTCTGTTGCCGCTATAACAACAAATACTAAAAACAGAATAAAATAAAGATTTAAGTGGGGCTCCCATACAACACACGTGATTTTTGACCGAAGTTAAGCAACGTCGGGCGGGGTCAGTACTTGGATGGGTGAGCGTTTTTTTGCTTGTTTTGCTCTATTTTTTGTTGATGGTGCGGAACCCTCCGTGCGCGAGTCCGACTCGCACTTGGCCGGTTTTGATAGTACCTTCTCAAGACGTTTAAAGTAGACTAAATTTGCCACAATACGAAACTAGAATTGTCTCTGTAGATCTAATAGTTTCCGAGATAAAGCTTTTCAAAATTTATAATTTTTTGAAATTGAATTCGTAGGAAAGTGAGTGCAGTAAGCATGAATTTTTGTCTCAGGCGATGCCGCTGTCAAACAAAGCTGACTTGGCCTGGTAGCCACGAGATCGTACCGTGCCTACCCCCCAAAAAGGGAGGGAAAGGGTCGGTTCCCCAGGTCCAATCTATGCTATATTTCTTCCTGCTCTTAGCAACTAGGGCAAGTTATAGGTATATCATTTTCCGCACAGGACCTAAGAAGAGTTTTGTATTGTATTGTATTATTTGTATTGTAAGTATATTGAGATAGATTTTGCTGAGAAAAACAGTGAAAATTTCAACTCACAATGTATTACACCACACAAGTTACGGGATACGAGCTTTTTAAAGTATCTGTCAACGCTTATTTGGCAGTTTTTATAAAAAGCTCGTATCTCGTATCTTATGTTTCTTAGGCCCACTTGCACCATTTCACTAACCCGGGGTTAACCGGTTAAATCTGGAGTTACCATAGTTATCAGTACTATTTGACATTGGGTTAACGGTTTAACCCGTTAACCCCGGGTTAGTGGGATGGTGCAAGTGGTCCTTAATGTTTGACACTCATAAAACTTCTTACGTACTTAATTAATGATTAGACGGATAAGTTCTACCTATATCTAGTTTAATTTATTAGATTAACCACTGTACACCTACCTTGAACATTTCCACACAAACACAACACTCACTCTCGCCGATAACGCTCAAACTGATTTGTTTATCATGCACCCAGCTTTATTTATGTATTATGTTATCTATTGTTTTCGTGAATAGCATTATTACACTTATCGTAATGAAGTTTGTGTGTTTTTCAAAGTGAGGACGAAGTTATGTATCAAACGTATTTAGTCCCCATTGTTTTCTGGATATTATGATTATAGAAAATATTTTTACGCAATTGTACTGTAGGTACCTAATAGGTAGGTATTAACTACAGCTATGCCGCCGAACTAGCCTAAAGGCTGACTCACGTTAGACCGGGCCGTGACCGGGCCGGAGCTTCCGGCGCTTACTTTTCTATGACAGATGACAGGTGATCACGTGATGCTTTCCATAGAAAACGAAGCGCCGGAAGCTCCGGCCCTGACACGGGTCGGTCTAACGTGAGTCATCCTACAGTTCCCAAACAAGTGCGCCCGACGCCCTGGAGCGCCGTGGACAGTAAATGAAATGAAAGTTTATTCATGAGAACATATAATAGTACAGTAGATGTTATTAAGTGTACATATTGACCCATGATATGTTCGGCCTTATGGTAAAGGGGCGCCGCGAGCTAATCCTCATCACCATCATGTAGGTAGGTTCTATTTCGAATGGTCTAACTAGACTAGGGCGCCGAGATTAAATTTTAATCTTGTGAGTGCGCCGCGGACTGAAAAAGGTAGTCCGCCCTACTCTCTTTTAGAAGACTCACTCCAAAAGAGGCATTTAGCAACCTGAAAACTTTGCTAGGCTACATGGAGGAGCTGGGGTGGTTAGAATAGCTACCTCATTTCACGCAAACTAGGCACAATGGTTGATGATTTGCGGAAAATGTCCAGAGGCACTAACTAACTAACCCCCCTACTCTTAATAGGCCTTAACCCTTAAATGCATAGTGTTGCCAAATGTATACAAAGCATTAGACAGCTCACAGATTAATGGTTAAACAAGTTCTATTTGTTCCTGTATATTATTTCAATAGTAAATCTAATAAATTTTCCGAATTATTACATAAATTTACGCAGTATTTTAATTTATAATAATTACATTTGTTTATTGACGAAATGTCGGAAAACTTGGAAAAACCTGGAAGTTGATGATTTTTTGTATGTGATTTTGGGCAGATTATTCGGGGTTTGTAATTATTTTATATTTACAAATTTTATCATAGGAACATCATAAATAGTGTACCTTTCTGATGGCAGTTAAGATTTTTCCTATACCCTTTACTATAGCTATATATTTCCAAAAATATGATTTAGCCTATGCAACTTTTAACACTGATTTCGCAATGAAAATCGATGATATAATTTTTTTTACTATTTTTCCTAGAAACGGCAAAAAATTATGTGATACATATATTAATTTCGGGCAAAAAGAAAAAATCATGCATTTAAGGGTTAAACCCTGGCGGGACCTGCCTCTGCATGCGTCCCATGAGACGGGCAAGGGCAGCATCTACTCGTTGTACCCCTTAAATTTCATTAAAGTGACAAAAGGGGCTCTACGTGTTGGCTTCGGCTCCGCGTACGCCTCTCAAAGGTCCGGAACACCAAGACATGCTACTATTACCTATGTAGGCGACGCCACAGTATATCATAATCATAATGCCATCACTACATAGTATAAAACAAAGTCGCTTCCCTCTGTCTGTCCATATGTATGCTTAGATCTTTAAAACTACGCAACGGATTTCGATTAGATAGAGTGATTCAAGACGTAGGTTTATGTATAGTTTGTTAACCCGTGCGAAGCCGGGGCGGGTCGCTAGTTATATATATATTCTGATAAAATCGATAACCTACTGACTCCCACATTCTGGGAAGACATAATAATAATGTTATTCTTGGCTTATCTTGTTTTGTTAGTAGTGCATCTAACGATTTATATAGAAATTATATTATAAACAAACCCGATTGCAGGGGGCTTAGCCAAGATGACAATCTTACATCGACAAACGAAAAAAAGAACAGGACACGGCCCGGTCTAACTGTAACTTGAGTCATCCTTATATGTTGCCTGTTGAAAGAAAAGTACAGTCAGCGATAAAAGCTTGCATCTAAAATTAAATTATTGACAAAAGACTTATCACCTCATCAATCGAGCTTCGCACAAATGCCAGCTGTTCCATTTTCCATATTACCAGCATTTGTAAGCAAAACTTCGCATGCATTCAAAGGCTTGACATGGACAAATCTAATATTGTAAGAAAATATTGCGAAGAACGTGCTCAAACAAAATTGTTTACAGAATCTTTACTAAGGCGGTAGGGTTGGTCCACTCTGAAAAATGGGCCTCTTTTTTGACATCCTAAATAAGGTATTTGGCTGGCAAATCAAATAGCTTCCTTTTCAACGAGAAACTGTCAAAACGATTAGCCACTATAGATTTTATACGAAAGGCATACCTACTCGTAGTACATAATGTAACGTAACATACACATCGTACTTACTACTTTTATTTCTTTCCGATTTATTTGAATAGAAATATAAAAAGACAACTACGGTTCACGCTTTTGTAATAGCTTTGTGTGTCTAACTTTGTAGTTAGAGTTAGAGTTAGAGTTAGAGTTATTTATTCAGTAATACCATTAAGTGTGTATAAAACACCATTAAGTATGTGTGTAGTGTTCTATTTCGTGCATGGTGTGGAATAATTTAGTTTGCTTTAGCGTTGTAGTTAGGTACTTATATTTATTATAAGGTTAAAAGGGCCAATCTTTGAAGGATGTAATTATTATTTACCATTTGTATTTGTACTACCGGCATCTCTTTAGAGCTAGGGCTAGCTCTGATCATGAATACTGGTTGTACATGAATGCAAGAATATTTTACGGTGTGAAAATCACACGCTTAGACAGGTAACCCTATTGACTCAATTTGGGTCACACTCAGATTTAGGTTCTAATTTTTATTTTCTGAAGCCCCCAGAAGTACAAAAATCTGTACAAATTTGGCGCAGTACAATACTACGTCAGGGCCAGTGAATTACGCCGTTGGAAATTAGGCTACTAGGACCTTTATCTTTTAGTACCTAACAAAAGAGGCATTTTTTGTTAGGGTTCCGTACCCAAAGGGTAAAAACGGGACCCTATTACTAAGACTCCGCTGTCCGTCCGTCCGTCCGTCCGTCTTTCACCAGGCTGTATCTCACGAACCGTGATAGCTAGACAGTTGAAATTTTCTCAGATAATGTATTTCTGTTGCCGCTATAACAACAAATACTAAAAACAGAATAAAATAAAGATTTAAGTGGGGCTCCCATACAACAAACGTGATATTTGACCGAAGTTAAGCAACGTCGGGCGGGGTCTGTACTTGGATGGGTTGGGTGACCGTTTTTTTGCTTGTTTTTCTCTATTTTTTGTTGATGGTGCGGAACCCTCCGTGCGCGAGTCCGACTCGCACTTGGCCGGTTTTTAGGGTTCCGTAGCCAAATGGCAAAAAACGGAACCCTTATAGATTCGTCATGTCTGTCTGTCTGTCCGTCCGTATGTCACAGCCACTTTTCTCCGAAACTATAAGAACTATACTGTTGAAACTTGGTAAGTAGATGTATTCTGTGAACCGCATTAAGATTTTCACACAAAAATAGAAAAAAAAACAATAAATTTTTGGGGTTCCCCATACTTCGAACTGAAACTCAAAATTTTTTTTTTCATCAAACCCATACGTTTGGGGTATCTATGGATAGGTCTTTAAAAATGATATTGAGGTTTCTAATATAATTTTTTTCTAAACTGAATAGTTTGCGCGAGAGACACTTCCAAAGTGGTAAAATGTGTGTCCCCCCCCCCCCTAACTTCTAAAATAAGAGAATGATAAAACTAAAAAAAATATATGATGTACATTACCATGTAAACTTCCACCGAAAATTAGTTTGAACGAGATCTAGCAAGTAGTTTTTTTTTAATATTAGCATTACATGCATTAGCGCACTCGCGGCTAAGTTATGGAATCATGCTGCATGCTGTGGGGCAGCACAGATGCCGAGGATTTATTTATTATGCAAAAAAAATGTGTCCGAATAATGGTTGGTATTCAATATCCCGAAAGCAGCAGACCCTATTTTGAGAAACACAGGATACTGCCATTGCCATGCCAGTATATCCTATCATTAGCCATATATGCATGGAAGTATAAATATTTATTTAAGGAAACAAATAGTGCTAGGAGAAAATATCAGCTTGTTATCCCCCTTCCAAAACAAAAACGCTGTCGAATAGCCCACAATATACAGCAATTCGGGTATACAATAAACTGCCAAACAACATCAAATCGCATAATAAATATGAATTATTTTATAAGGCAATCAAGAAATTTTTATTACAAAAATGCTATTATACCTTAAGTGAATTTTTTAATGATATTTCGGAATAAATTGAATTTAATAATAACAATGTAAAATATCTTATTTGGATTATTCTATTATTATTCTATTCTATTATAAATTAATATTAATCTATTACAATTTAGCGGGTGAATAATGTACATAGCTGTAAAGATAAAATTTAGATTAAGTACCTATTATTTAAGTAAAATGTTGCTATGCCCTAACGGGTGCATGTTGTAACCTAAGATATATAATATAAGACCTACTGTAAACACATGTATGCAATAAATGATATGAATATGAATATGAATAATACGTCATAAATCGCCTAAATACGGAACCCTTCATGGGCGAGTCCGACTCGCACTTGGCCGCTTTTTCTTTACGTGTGTATAACCCTATTGAGAGAATGCATAGCAGAACGGACGCAAAAGTATTTGCCCAACGATTTGCGCTAGGCGTATTTTTAATATATGTACAAAAAAGTTTGAACGTTGAACGACAGCCCTGCCGTGTGGCGATAGATTTTCCAGCGAACACTCTGAATACAGTAAGCACGTCGAGAACCAGAACAGATTTTAAAGGAGGTACGTAAATAGTGCTGGATTATGACATTTTGCTACCCTACGCATTTCTAGTCCATGGTGGCGCCCTCTCTCTAAAAATCTTGAAAGAGGATATGAGAAAGAAAGGAGTGAGTGCTGAGATGACGCAGCAGAATAGAGGACAATGGAAGAGAAAAACATGTGCCGATCCCACGTAACGTGGGATAAGGGCAGGAGGAAGAAGAAGAGGTGGCGCTCTCTCTCTCTGCAGGGATCATTGTCCTGGAGTTGTCATATGAGATTTTCGCCAGGACTCATGGGATGCCAGGGGACGATACTATCCAATTTTGTGCCTATCACAGCAGCAGTCAATTTTCATAGGTACAGAAAAACCTTTTTTTTCTTAGCCCGTTATAGTGTCCCGCTGCTGGGCAAAGGCGGGAGGCCTTTGATTTGCTGAGAAAAACAGTGAAAATTTCAACTCACAATGTATTACACCACACAAGTTACGGGATACGAGCTTTTTAAAGTATCTGTCAACGCTTATTTGGCAGTTTTTATAAAAAGCTCGTATCTCGTATCTTACATTTGTTTATTGACGAAATGTCGGAAAACTTGGAAAAACCTGGAAGTTGATGATTTTTTGTATGTGATTTTGGGCAGATTATTCGGGGTTTGTAATTATTTTATATTTACAAATTTTATCATAGGAACATCATAAATAGTGTACCTTTCTGATGGCAGTTAAGATTTTTCCTATACCCTTTACTATAGCTATATATTTCCAAAAATATGATTTAGCCTATGCAACTTTTAACACTGATTTCGCAATGAAAATCGATGATATAATTTTTTTTACTATTTTTCCTAGAAACGGCAAAAAATTATGTGATACATATATTAATTTCGGGCAAAAAGAAAAAATCATGCATTTAAGGGTTAAACCCTGGCGGGACCTGCCTCTGCATGCGTCCCATGAGACGGGCAAGGGCAGCATCTACTCGTTGTACCCCTTAAATTTCATTAAAGTGACAAAAGGGGCTCTACGTGTTGGCTTCGGCTCCGCGTACGCCTCTCAAAGGTCCGGAACACCAAGACATGCTACTATTACCTATGTAGGCGACGCCACAGTATATCATAATCATAATGCCATCACTACATAGTATAAAACAAAGTCGCTTCCCTCTGTCTGTCCATATGTATGCTTAGATCTTTAAAACTACGCAACGGATTTCGATTAGATAGAGTGATTCAAGACGTAGGTTTATGTATAGTTTGTTAACCCGTGCGAAGCCGGGGCGGGTCGCTAGTTATATATATATTCTGATAAAATCGATAACCTACTGACTCCCACATTCTGGGAAGACATAATAATAATGTTATTCTTGGCTTATCTTGTTTTGTTAGTAGTGCATCTAACGATTTATATAGAAATTATATTATAAACAAACCCGATTGCAGGGGGCTTAGCCAAGATGACAATCTTACATCGACAAACGAAAAAAAGAACAGGACACGGCCCGGTCTAACTGTAACTTGAGTCATCCTTATATGTTGCCTGTTGAAAGAAAAGTACAGTCAGCGATAAAAGCTTGCATCTAAAATTAAATTATTGACAAAAGACTTATCACCTCATCAATCGAGCTTCGCACAAATGCCAGCTGTTCCATTTTCCATATTACCAGCATTTGTAAGCAAAACTTCGCATGCATTCAAAGGCTTGACATGGACAAATCTAATATTGTAAGAAAATATTGCGAAGAACGTGCTCAAACAAAATTGTTTACAGAATCTTTACTAAGGCGGTAGGGTTGGTCCACTCTGAAAAATGGGCCTCTTTTTTGACATCCTAAATAAGGTATTTGGCTGGCAAATCAAATAGCTTCCTTTTCAACGAGAAACTGTCAAAACGATTAGCCACTATAGATTTTATACGAAAGGCATACCTACTCGTAGTACATAATGTAACGTAACATACACATCGTACTTACTACTTTTATTTCTTTCCGATTTATTTGAATAGAAATATAAAAAGACAACTACGGTTCACGCTTTTGTAATAGCTTTGTGTGTCTAACTTTGTAGTTAGAGTTAGAGTTAGAGTTAGAGTTATTTATTCAGTAATACCATTAAGTGTGTATAAAACACCATTAAGTATGTGTGTAGTGTTCTATTTCGTGCATGGTGTGGAATAATTTAGTTTGCTTTAGCGTTGTAGTTAGGTACTTATATTTATTATAAGGTTAAAAGGGCCAATCTTTGAAGGATGTAATTATTATTTACCATTTGTATTTGTACTACCGGCATCTCTTTAGAGCTAGGGCTAGCTCTGATCATGAATACTGGTTGTACATGAATGCAAGAATATTTTACGGTGTGAAAATCACACGCTTAGACAGGTAACCCTATTGACTCAATTTGGGTCACACTCAGATTTAGGTTCTAATTTTTATTTTCTGAAGCCCCCAGAAGTACAAAAATCTGTACAAATTTGGCGCAGTACAATACTACGTCAGGGCCAGTGAATTACGCCGTTGGAAATTAGGCTACTAGGACCTTTATCTTTTAGTACCTAACAAAAGAGGCATTTTTTGTTAGGGTTCCGTACCCAAAGGGTAAAAACGGGACCCTATTACTAAGACTCCGCTGTCCGTCCGTCCGTCCGTCCGTCTTTAACCAGGCTGTATCTCACGAACCGTGATAGCTAGACAGTTGAAATTTTCACAGATAATGTATTTCTGTTGCCGCTATAACAACAAATACTAAAAACAGAATAAAATAAAGATTTAAGTGGGGCTCCCATACAACAAACGTGATATTTGACCGAAGTTAAGCAACGTCGGGCGGGGTCTGTACTTGGATGGGTTGGGTGACCGTTTTTTTGCTTGTTTTTCTCTATTTTTTGTTGATGGTGCGGAACCCTCCGTGCGCGAGTCCGACTCGCACTTGGCCGGTTTTTAGGGTTCCGTAGCCAAATGGCAAAAAACGGAACCCTTATAGATTCGTCATGTCTGTCTGTCTGTCCGTCCGTATGTCACAGCCACTTTTCTCCGAAACTATAAGAACTATACTGTTGAAACTTGGTAAGTAGATGTATTCTGTGAACCGCATTAAGATTTTCACACAAAAATAGAAAAAAAAACAATAAATTTTTGGGGTTCCCCATACTTCGAACTGAAACTCAAAATTTTTTTTTTCATCAAACCCATACGTTTGGGGTATCTATGGATAGGTCTTTAAAAATGATATTGAGGTTTCTAATATAATTTTTTTCTAAACTGAATAGTTTGCGCGAGAGACACTTCCAAAGTGGTAAAATGTGTGTCCCCCCCCCCCCTAACTTCTAAAATAAGAGAATGATAAAACTAAAAAAAATATATGATGTACATTACCATGTAAACTTCCACCGAAAATTAGTTTGAACGAGATCTAGCAAGTAGTTTTTTTTTAATATTAGCATTACATGCATTAGCGCACTCGCGGCTAAGTTATGGAATCATGCTGCATGCTGTGGGGCAGCACAGATGCCGAGGATTTATTTATTATGCAAAAAAAATGTGTCCGAATAATGGTTGGTATTCAATATCCCGAAAGCAGCAGACCCTATTTTGAGAAACACAGGATACTGCCATTGCCATGCCAGTATATCCTATCATTAGCCATATATGCATGGAAGTATAAATATTTATTTAAGGAAACAAATAGTGCTAGGAGAAAATATCAGCTTGTTATCCCCCTTCCAAAACAAAAACGCTGTCGAATAGCCCACAATATACAGCAATTCGGGTATACAATAAACTGCCAAACAACATCAAATCGCATAATAAATATGAATTATTTTATAAGGCAATCAAGAAATTTTTATTACAAAAATGCTATTATACCTTAAGTGAATTTTTTAATGATATTTCGGAATAAATTGAATTTAATAATAACAATGTAAAATATCTTATTTGGATTATTCTATTATTATTCTATTCTATTATAAATTAATATTAATCTATTACAATTTAGCGGGTGAATAATGTACATAGCTGTAAAGATAAAATTTAGATTAAGTACCTATTATTTAAGTAAAATGTTGCTATGCCCTAACGGGTGCATGTTGTAACCTAAGATATATAATATAAGACCTACTGTAAACACATGTATGCAATAAATGATATGAATATGAATATGAATAATACGTCATAAATCGCCTAAATACGGAACCCTTCATGGGCGAGTCCGACTCGCACTTGGCCGCTTTTTCTTTACGTGTGTATAACCCTATTGAGAGAATGCATAGCAGAACGGACGCAAAAGTATTTGCCCAACGATTTGCGCTAGGCGTATTTTTAATATATGTACAAAAAAGTTTGAACGTTGAACGACAGCCCTGCCGTGTGGCGATAGATTTTCCAGCGAACACTCTGAATACAGTAAGCACGTCGAGAACCAGAACAGATTTTAAAGGAGGTACGTAAATAGTGCTGGATTATGACATTTTGCTACCCTACGCATTTCTAGTCCATGGTGGCGCCCTCTCTCTAAAAATCTTGAAAGAGGATATGAGAAAGAAAGGAGTGAGTGCTGAGATGACGCAGCAGAATAGAGGACAATGGAAGAGAAAAACATGTGCCGATCCCACGTAACGTGGGATAAGGGCAGGAGGAAGAAGAAGAGGTGGCGCTCTCTCTCTCTGCAGGGATCATTGTCCTGGAGTTGTCATATGAGATTTTCGCCAGGACTCATGGGATGCCAGGGGACGATACTATCCAATTTTGTGCCTATCACAGCAGCAGTCAATTTTCATAGGTACAGAAAAACCTTTTTTTTCTTAGCCCGTTATAGTGTCCCGCTGCTGGGCAAAGGCGGGAGGCCTTTGATCTCCACAACTCCCGTTGTTGTGCTTTTTCCGGCCAGTTACTGATGAAGGCGTCTAAGTCGTCCCGCCATCTCTGTCTGTGCCTGCCACGTCCGCGCTTCTTTTGCGGTATCCACTTGGTGGCTAAACAAAAAACATACAAAGAGCTCAAATATCAAAAACAGTATTTACATAGATTATCGACTTTTTTGGCGACATTTAACTCTTTATAATCCAATAGATTCCTTTTCCACGCCGTGTCAAACACAAAAGCTGTCTCTGTCACACACATCATTGAAGTGTCAAGTGTGAAGTTGAACGTTATGTATATGCACGTAGGTCGATGTTGCTCTGTGGTCTGTGACCGATTAATCGGTCTTTGGCGTTGAACCTACGGTGCGGATATATCGGTCATTGGCGTCTAAAAGGTTAATAATAAGCCGCATAAGCGTGACAATGGCGACAAATTGGTGGTAAAGGGAATGATAGATGAACACCTCCTACAGTACCGCCGATGACAGACAGTAATTTTTCATGAGTGCTGTTTAAGGATGACTCACGTTAGACCGGGCCGTGCCCGGGTCGAGGCGCCCGACATGTCATTTTCTATGACGGCTGATCGGTGATCACGTGGTGCTTTCTATAGAAAACGAAGCGTCGGAAGCTCCGACTAGACATGTTTACTACCTATACGTGTCATTGTCATTTCCTGAAATTTCTTAGGCCTTAATAAATTAAAGATTTTTGAAGTGAAAACTTCTTTAGCGGCGCTGTGCACTTTTTGAGGTGGGGAAAAAATGTTAAACTCGAGACAGCGTAAGACGATCACGTGATCGTAAGACGGTCACGTGACCGTTAGACGGACACGTGACCTGATCGAAAAACTGAAGTAACCCGTTTGATAACTAGTTATCTTACATTGATAGATAATTACCTGTGTACTTGTTTGTTAATATAACAGTCACTAGTCGCCATCAACGACAAAAAAAAAATCATAAAAACCCATGTCGAAATCACACATCTCGACCCCAAAAATCTATAACCTTACAAGCACGTAAACCTTCCATTACCTATGCTACATCCAACCTTCTTTCAGCGTTTGAGTGAGGTTGAGAAAGACATCATTTTTCACTACCCTACGTCAGGTGGGTAATGAATGAAGCCTTTACACTCGCCAGCATAACTTTACCGTCCTCAAACTAGGAATGCATCTTAATCCCAATGGCATTCGATCGAATTCTAACTGGCCGAACTGTTTTGAAAAAGTTGTTGGAAAGGATCAGCTAATGACACTTGAGCTCCGATAGCGTAATTATTTTCCCCTGTTACGCCGGTTTTCTTTCAAAGATCGGTTGGCAAGGCAGCTTTTTTTAGAGTGGACGTCTTTTAGAGTTTTGGTACTAGGGTTTTAGGCGAAGGTTAACACGTGAGTGGCTTTTATTACCTATATAGTAAGTATAAATTCAGTGGAAGTATAATTTTTTCATCAATAATTTTCTTCGCGGGTTTCTAAACTTGAATTATTAAATACTAGCGACTCGCCCCGGCTTCGCACGGGTTAACAAATTATACATAAACCTTCCTCTAGAATCACTCTATCTATTTAAAAAAAACCGGCCAAGTGCGAGTCGGACTCGCGCACGGAGGGTTCCGCACCATCAACAAAAAATAGAGCAAAACAAGCAAAAAAACGGTCACCCATCCAAGTACTGACCCCGCCCGACGTTGCACGTTGCTTAACTTCGGACAAAAATCACGTTTGTTGTATGGGAGCCCCACTTAAATCTTTATTTTATTCTGTTTTTAGTATTTGTTGTTATAGCGGCAACAGAAATACATCATCTGTGAAAATTTCAACTGCTAGACGGCTAGACAAATATAACGGTTCGTGAGATACAGCCTGGTGACAGACGGACGGACGGACGGACGGACAGCGGAGTCTTAGTAATAGGGTCCCGTTTTTACCCTTTGGGTACGGAACCCTAAAAAAACCGCATTAATATCCGTTGCGTAATAGTTTTAAAGATCTAAGCATACAATGGACAGACAGACATCGGGAAGCCACTTTGTTTTATACTATGTAGTGATCGAATTACGCTTCATAACAATGAAATCAATTGAATATTTAAATAATTTTAATGACCAATAATTAAATACAATTTATTAGTGCATACAAACTTAATATACATAACTAGGAAAAAAAACCATACTTAATTAAATAACTAACCTACAAAACTTAAAAACTAAAACTAAACTTAAATTGTCTCAATCTGTATAATTAAATTGTATATTAGTCATCAAAAAATTTCAGTATTTGCTAATACCTACATTTATTGTTTTCGATAAGTACTTTATGTACACCACTTTCATATATGTATCACTTACAAATGTTTGTGGTCACATTTTGGCCTTTTAAACGTTTTCTAATCTCCTTTATACTCGTAAACTATCGCAAATTCTAAAAATTAAACTCCTTTGTTACACACAATCAGACCGCTATTCAAGCGGTAATTTAGATTTCCTCCCTTCTTTTCTTTCCTAGTTTTCTAACGTATAAATAGCTCTTGTATTTCCAAGAGATAAATCTCCATTGTGCCGTCTAGCCGTGTCTATTGTGAGGGAATGAATTCTTAAAATGCACATTAGAGTGCAAGTAAATGTTATATTAAATGTCTAGGGCGGAAAAGCGAGCATTGTTTGCTGGGTGCACGATTAAAGTTGACATGTAATGTTACTAGCTTCTACCTGTGACTCTATCTGCGTGGAACGATGGTTTCTATGATAACCTTACTATATGATCGTTGCAGACTTTTCTTCTAAATCGTTCTTTTTCTAAATCGTTCTAAATCGCTGCAGACTTATCTTGGTCTAACTCTCCTTACTTACTGCGGTGAATGACGATGATTGTTGATAAAAACTATCTTATGTCTTTCCCCGGGCCTCAAACTATCTCCATACTTACTAAATTTAATCGGTTCAGGTAAATTGGTTCAGATTTTTAAGCGTGAAGAGGTAACAGATTGACAGAGTAACTTTCGCATTTACAATGTTAGTAGGGATCAGTTTTTTTTTCATCTCCAGTTAAACCGATAAAAATAATTAATTACAACGCGGAAACCTCAAGCACAAAACTAACACCCAAAAAAACTAAACACAACATTCCTAAACAAGTTCCAAGAAATACTTGACCGTTTTTAGCCAAATCAACTCACCTAACCACTCGCGAACTGAGTATTTTTATTTAAAAGACGTATGTCATTACGAAATGATTACTGACTTACGCCCTTTTTTAGTTAGAGCGTGCAAGGCATTGAAAACAAGATGGCGGCTCGCTTTGAAAATGTACTGGAGATACGACGTTTCGATATTAGAATGTTCGAGTCGTCGAAATGTTTAGGTGAGTTTGGTACAAGTTAAAAACTTTCCTTTGTGAAGTTATAAGAAAGGAATATGTGAATTTACGACGAAAGTTGGGTATCGTTTGCTGTTTGAACTTTCAATTTCGCTGGGGTGTATACAGTTACAGTGAGTTTCTTTTTGTGCGTGTAGGTGGCGTGATTTGATTACCAACCCTCACCTCTACTAAGAAGTAATATAATATAAGTAACAGAAAAGTAAAAGCATTGCTATACAGCGAGGAAATGCTGCCAGCATCCTTGGTACTTTGGTACAATCAAATGCCTCAAGGGCCTATTTTAGAATTAAGCTAGTTATTAATTATTTAGTTTAGTAAATAAATGTTTTAACCTTAAAGAAAAGTTAAGTTTGGTCTAGGCTAGGTTTGGCCTATAAGTAAATCAATGAATACATAGATACCTGAAATGTTGGTGGAAGAGAACCATTTAACCCTTTCCACTGCCAAAAAGCTCAACAGACCAATATCAACCTTCGTGCATTCAGACAAGGTTCATGATGAAGTGTCGCGCACGATAATTAAGTAAATATTCTTCATTGCACCAATAATTATAATGTTAAACTATAAAGAAATTTTAAACGAAAATAGAACCAGGTAACAACAGGCGGTCTTATCGCCAAAAAGCGATCTCTTTCAGATAACCTTGGCTTGAATAAACTTGGCGTCCAAAGGCTTATATATTGTTTATTAAAGCGTTGGTTTGGCGATACTTTGGGTAACTATATAATTAATAATTCTCGATATAATGGGGATCACTGTACTCACTGTAGTGTCTTTCTTTGAAATAAATATTTTATTATTATTTATTTATTTATTTAATGTTTATTTTTAATGTTGGACCACACGAAAACGTGTAACGGTGTCAGCGCAAGCGCCGCGCAGGCGCCGTCGCTCTTGACACGGCTCGCAGGCTAGACTGTCGTGGATAATCCCATGGCTTTTATGCTCTATGATAACAAACACCTTCCTATACACAAATTACACAAAAATTCTTCTTCTTCTCCAAAGTATTTTTCCCATCATCTGGGGTCAGCTTTCCTGTCTGTCTTTTCCATTTTTCCCTATCCTGCGCTGTTGCTGCGTCCATCTCGGTCTCCTTCAGATATCTCTGGACCGTCGTCAGCCAGGTGGCGGGGTCTTTCGCTGGTACGCGTCGTCGCACACAAATTAAATTATTTTTTATTAAGTATTTTTTTATTTTATTCTATTCTTATACTATTTCTTCCGGTATCCTCTATAGGTACTCCTTTTTCTCGTGTATTTCGATGGTTTAAGACTGTGCAGCCTGGCCCCTAGTTTTAAGTAAGTATTAAGTAGAAGATGTAAACATTACATGGATGACACACGCTAGACCGGGGGCCGTGTCTGTGCCGGATCTTCTGGAGCTTCGTTTTCTATGGAAAGCATCACGTGATCACGGATCAGCCGTCATAGAAAATGACATGTCGGACGCCTCGGCCCGGGCACGGCCCGGTCTAGCGTGAGTCATCTTTAAAACAGCACGCATGAAAAATTACTGTCTGTCATCGGAGGTACCGAAGGTACCGAATCACCTGTCATCTGTCATAGAAAGTAAGCGCCGGAAGCTCCGGCCCGAACACGGCCCGGTCTAACGTGAGTCATCCTTAAATTTGGGTGACTGTTGGAGCTACACTACGAGTACACACCATGAAAATGTCATCTTTTGCACATGCGCCCTAATATATCTATACACTTTTCTATACAGCTACAGTTAGTATGGCGATGTGGGTACTTAAAGGATGACTCACTAGGCCGTGTGCTGGCCGTGTCCGGACCGGAGCTTCCGGCGCTTACTTTTCTATGACATGATCACGTGATGATTTCCATACAAAACGAAGCTCCGGAAGCTCCGGCCTAGACACGGCCCGGTCTAACGTGAGTCAACTTTAAGTTGGGGAACTTACTATATATACTATACAGTTCGTCACTATACTATTTCTATTTCAAGAAATGATTGCCTAATGAGCTTATCCATCTAAACCCAACGTACCCCGACCGCGAAACCGCGTGGGCGTCCCCAAATAAGGTCAGTCATTGTGCGATGCAAAACTAGTCTTTAATTATACTTCTATTTCTATCATTAATATTGACTTAATTATATATTGTCTGTTTGTGGTTATGTAAAGTTGTTTAGATGGGTGTTGATTTGGAACAGAATGATAGGATGTATTGTTTTACGATTTTACATCATTATTATACACTTTTGCTTTAGAATTGGTCATACGGAGAATAAGAACATTAAACTTGGTCAACCAGATCTTGACAGTAGAAAAAGGCGGCAAATTTGAAAAATGTAGGCGCGAAGGGATACCGTCCCATAGAAAATTTGAATTTCGCGCCTTTTTTTACTGACAAGATTTGGTTGACTATACTTTTGTTATCTTCTTGAAAATGCTTCGGGTTCCGTACCCCCCCCCCCCCTTATCTTCAAAACTACTGGGTCTACAATTTTGAAAAAAAAAATACACAAAATAGATCTTCACCTATGGATGACAGGAAAACCTTTTAGAAATGTGCAGTCAAGCGTGAGTCGGGTTTAATGTATGGAACCCTTGGAACGCGAGTCCGACTCGCACTTGGCCGGTTTTTTTTGTCAGATTTTGATAACATTTGGTGTAAGCATAGAGTTCTCTATTCTGTTAGTAAATTCAAAATCTGAACACTTTTCTGCGACCAAGTTGCTATTCCTGGTACAGTCACGATCAGATATATCGGAGCGGCCGAGGTGCTCAAAAATATCTGAACACGCATTTAACGCCTTGACAATAGAGGCGTGTTCAGATATTTGTGAGAACATTGGCCGCTCCTATATATCCGATGGCGACTATACCAATTGAGGGGGGATTTAAATCTTCTCGGGGCAGAGGTGTAGGGTTGGAGCCGGTGTAGCTTTATTTGACGTTCATAAGCGCATTGTAATATGCCTACTTGAATAAACTATCTTTTATCTTATCTTATCTGTACGGCGTATTCCCCTTCCACGTGTCAAATACAGGTATTCCTCGTTATTCCCATAATATTCCCACAAATTCCCTGTGATCTATTTTCAATATGCAAGGCGCTTTGTGAGGAAATTACTTGGCTCGAGGGAAGAACGTTAATATGAATTTAATCGACAATTAACTATGGGAAATGGTATATTAATTGCTGTTTTATAATAATTATAAATTTTATAAACATTGATTTAGTATGTTTAGACGATAACGGTTTCACTCACTTGAAATTTTAGTCGCTATTGGCGACATGTTTCGGGCACTCGCACTCGAGCCTGAGGAAGGACCCCCGAAGGGCCCGAAACAATTCTTGTAAGTATATTTATATATTTCGGGGATCTCGGAAACGGCTCTAATGATTTCGATGAAATTTGCTATATGGGGGTTTTCGGGGGTGAAAAATCGATCTAGCAAGGTCATATCTCTGGGAAAACGCGCATTTTTGAGTTTTTATATGTTTTCCGAGCAAACCTAGGGCTCCCAGCAAACCTTCTGTGATGGAAAACCGTAAAAAACTACCTACATAGTATAAAACAAAGTCGCTTCCCGCTGTCTGTCTGTCTGTATGTATGCTTAGATCTTTAAAACTACGCAACGGATTTTGATGTGGTTTTTTTTTTAATAGATAGAGTGATTCAAGAGGAAGGTTTAAGTATAATTTGTTAACCCGTGCGAAGCCGGGGCGGGTCGCTAGTTATATTATAAAGAAACAAACCTGTTATGTACTCGAACAATAACTCAGGGTAACCAGGGGCGTATTTACCCTAGGGCCAAGGGGGCCATGGCCCGGGGCGGCAGCCGCGGGGGGGCGGCGAAGCCGCCCCCTCGCGGTTTTTTCTGGGCGCCTTTTATAATAAAACTTAGCTATATCGCTAGAAATCTGCGGCGCCGCAAACCGCTCTGCGGCGTCGCCCGCCGCACCGCAAAATTTAGCGGTGCGCGGCGCCGCGCGCGGTGCCGCCGAGCGGCGTGCGGCGACGCGTGCGATGCCGCGCTGCATAGTAAAAAATAAAATTCGACTACCAGTTGTTTGATCAGACATGGATCCCTTCATAGCGATGCAAATGGTGCAAATGATATTTTGGTGAACCAAGTTCAATAAATTGGTTTTACTAATCATACTAGCATCGCAGCGATCAATAGGAACGGAGCCGGACGGTGCACACGTTGTCGGAGCGGTTAGTTTAAATTCATATCACCAGGCGGCTCCATCTCAAAACCTACACTACCAAGGCGTACAATATTATTAGGCGACTTAAGGCTACTAGACGCCGCGCTAGCCACGACGGGGTCTTCAATATTATACGCTAACAGATTAGCACACCGTGCTAGACATCTTCTCGGGAGGTAGGTTCTTTTATGGGGCATAACAAAATCGTCTACAAATGTATTCGTATCAAAATACGAAATCGTACTACTGTACAAGGAAAGGTTATAAAACAAAGAATTGTAACGAAATACCCTCTTATTGACCTCGCTCGACATTCTATATGGGAGCGCACAGATAATTATTTTTGCAATTGTTTAGAAACCTATCGTGTGTGCTATTAATCGAAAGGGCTTTCTGAGCCGATTCTAAAAATATATCATATCATCACTTCAGTCATTTTTTTTTTAATTATAATAAAAATAATTTTCAAAACATACCAATAAGTTTGGGCTTCTCCAGATACAATACCGTTCAATATTTTTTGTAAAATATACCTCAAATTATAGGTAATATGAGGATATTTAAAATAAAAAAAAATACTAAATGTAAATATTTTCAAAATTGCTTTATTAGGATTAGACATGAGGTGATTAGGTATAATTTGAGGTATATTTTACAAAAAAAAGTTAACGGTATTGTATCTGGAGAAGCTAAAACTTGGTATGTCTTGAAAAAATAGTTTTATTATAATTAAAAAAAAATACTCAAATGTAATGATGTGATATATTTTTGGAATCGACTCAGAAAGACCTTTCGTGTAATACCACACACGATAGGTTTCTAAACATTTTTTTTTATTCTACACAAAAAAAGATTTGTTGGTGCTTCGGGTCAAATTGTTTCAAATGTCCTAAAGATCAATCGTACCGATTTTCATACCTTTAACACCATTTGCAGCATTTTACTGAATTTCTCGGTGTACCGCCAGCACTATCACACGACTGCTCTTGCTGTTGTTAAGAAGGAGCAGAAATAAAAAATAATTGAAAAGAAAAAATTGGGTGAACCCATATCTTCGTATAATGAATGAAGATGGAAATCATTTCAAAAGAAAATACGAGGCGTTGAAGATGACTGAAAATAAATTTTATAACTATTTTCGAATGTCTGTGCCGTGTTTTGAAGAACTTTTAAGCAAAATATTACTTCGACAACAGCAAGAGCAGAACACGTGTGAAGGGATTCATGTCTGATCAAACAACTGGTAGTCGAATTTTTATTCTTCACTATGCAGCGCGGCATCGCACGCGGCGACGCACGCTGCTCGGCGGCACCGCGGCGCCGCCGGGCGGCACCGCTAAATTTTGCGGTGCGGCGGGCGACGCCGCAGAGCGGTTTGCGGCGCCGCTGATGTCGCACCGCTGACATGTGGCCGGGCCCATCAGCGAAGAGCGCCTGAATAGCTTAGCTCTTCTTAATATAGAAGCTGAGCTGACAAACGTTTTAAATTACGACAGCGTCATTGATGATTTTGTCAACCAATTTGTACATAGGAAAACAATGTACTCACATAGGCATTATGTGAGTAAATGGTAAAAAGGTTTAGTTTTTTTTTATTCCACACCCCAAAGGTACTTGTTGCAGGTTTTTTTCCTAAATAAAATACTTTATCGTCACTGATGAAGGGGGGCGGCAAATCAAAATGGCCCGGGGCGCCAAATTTGTAAATACGCCTCTGAGGGTAACTCGCTAAGTAGACCGACAGAAAACTCCAAGTTGGTCGGAAACCGGCGAAAACTGGAGAAAACTGCCGGAAACTCCGAGTTGCGGATTGGCCCTGCATAGACCGAGAGCCTGATTCATATTTAACAACTTGTTACAGTTTTTATTAGGGTTCCGTCCGTCTGTCCTTCTGTCCGTCCGTCCGTCTGTCCGTACGTCTGTCTGTGTCCAGCGTGGAGGTAAATGGCGGCCAAATTAAAAGCAAGGAATATACTATATTAAGTTTAATGTTAAGCAGAAGGCTGGTTGGAAAAAGTGATCGTATATACAGGCAAGTAGGTTCTTATATAGCTATCGTACAGCGCCACACTACTGATTACTTATGAACTATTACATATACTGACATACCTAAACTAAGCTGTTGAGCTCGTATGCTAGTACATAGGAGTTTCGGTAGATGTCACCTTATTTACATATTATAGGACTGTGGTGCTGTCTACCGGTGATTTATATCTAATATCTATTAATAAGTTTGAGAGCCCTAACCTAGATGGCGTAGGCAAGTAGGTATTGCATACCTATTTGTCCATTCCCTGATAAGATAGGTCTTAACAGTCTGTCACCAGGCAGTATCTCATAAACCGTGATTGACAGTTGAAATTTTCACAGATAATATATTTATATTGCCGCTATAACAACAAATACTAAAAAGTACGGAAACTTCGGTGGGCGAGTTCGATTCGAACTTGGCCGGTTTTCTTATTTTGATATGACCGTATAATATCACTCACACTGATTGGTGCATGCGAAATGAAGTGAATTCGTGCACAATCAAGTTGCTAAACCTGCCTGCTCTGATGTGAACGCAGCCCAATGGGTGAAGAAACTAGATGTTAAACTATAGTACCTATTCAATAAGCAATTAATTATTAAGCGACCAGTTTGTAGCCATACGATTAAATTAAAACGAATGCAACTCTGTTTTAAAATATTATTATTTATTTAATAACATTTTATATTATCATACATTACTATTTAAGTACCTATTTATTACATAATTATTACATGATACAAGAAAAACTACACAAAAAATCTGATTTAAAGTAGAGGCAGATAACAGATGGAATTTATATTACCGTTAAAAAGCAATTTCTTCCACACAAATGTTACAAAAAACCTTTATTTCCTACAACAGTTCTCACAAAAATACAAAATTCTTTATTTCAAAAAATATGTACACGTAAAGTAAGATGCAAGGGATATTTTTCGGCTACCCTGTAAGCAAAAACATGCCCGTGTTGGGTAACAACGCTCTTCCCTGTATAACATGTAGGTAATATATAAGTTCTCAATAAGTAACTGGCTCTCTGACTATACGCGCAGGATTTATACACGTAAGACCACGTCGTTAGCAACTTGGGCGACCATTGACGTGATTTGCCGATTTAGGTCACTCGTGTTATGGCCAAAGTTTGACCTACTGGTCACTTGGTCCTTACCACGAGTTGACACTGACATATTCGCTAGCGACTGCTTAAACTAAGCATTTCCCTCGTACTGACATTGGTGCAAGCTACGTACTATGTTGAGACGCAGTCGCTAGCGTTTAATGCCGCGTAAAACTCATGGTGAGGGTACAGGTCAACACAAGGTATGGGTAGAATATTGAATCGGGAGCGTGGTTAGGGGTGCTAAACAATTTTGAATTGTGGCTGTAGTACTGGGAAACAAATCTAATTATAAATTTAACAGTGGAAAAATTACTGTCTAGGGTGAGACTTGAACTCACGCCTTCTGGATCGATAATTCAGCGCTCTGCTATCTGAGCACCTATCTAAAAACTAATTATTATTCAAACATTCGAGTAAACTCTTTATATAAACTAGTTTCCATAACAATTCTTAAACATAACAATATTGCCATTATTTGATGATAAATACCATCAGAAATAATCTGTACAGTCAGTGCAAAAATAAATAATATACAATCGTTAAACAAACAAACAAACAAACGAATATGCAATTTTTTCTGCACGATCTAAAGTAAAAATATTATTTTTGCAAACATATGATACGAAAAATAAATATAAAGTGTAAGAAATAGCATATAATGATGCTAAAACTAATATCCTCAATGTAAGTAATAATTCAATTTTACTTACAGAACCATATTCTTTTAAAAATAATACACCCATCTGTATATATCCTTGTAGAAAAATGGCAGCTAAAATACAGAATACTGTAATTTCTAATTTACTGAACTTTTCTGGACTATACCTTATTAACATTATCCGAGATACGAAAGTGAACATAATCACTAAAGTCGATAAAATGAGTAAAGACTCCATGTAATATTTCGCGGAACTCAAAATATCTTCAAATTCTTGAAATGTATCTGAGCAAGACATTAACACTAAAATGATATGCAGAGGTGAAATAATCACTCTCTTCGAAATAGCATATTGAATGATGTCAGTTGACTTTTTAAAACACCGCAAATTAAAAATTAAACAACCACACATACATAATTGTAAGAATACAGCTTACGGTAAGAACACTGAAACACTTTGGCTTTTGAAAGTTGAATTTCTCCTTTTCTATAATTCCTTCTTTTCTTTCACCGTTTTTCATGTAATTGAGAATCCCAACTAGTGACCTCAAAGTTGGGTTAGGTTCTATTATATTTCCTGTTTCAATCATTTCGAAGCTTTGCTTTTCTTGTTTTTAGTGTTTCGTACAGAACTATGGTCGCGGAACACTTATTTTTTATCCGCCTGCGGCAAAGCAAAAGAAGGGTTATGATTTTGACACGGGTTTAGTGTTCCGTACAAAACTTTGTTCACGGTACACTTATTTTTATTCACATCACTTTACGAATTCACTTGCACAAGTTAAAAATCTTTCGTCTTTTTGGTTTTGTCTGATTTTTTTCTTTCTTTTCCTAAGAACTGTGTAATTCTAATAATATTTACACCTGAATTTGATCCTGATGTTTGATTTGTTCGAGTTCCTTTTGAACCATAGATTTTTTGGAATGTAGATGGCTGATTTGAAGGTACGTGTTATTAGTAATAAATTCAATTTGTAACTGGATATCACTTTGTTTTCCTGTATGACATGATATTATTAATATTTATTATTAACAAACGATAAGCTGCTAGGTTTATTAAACAATGTTTTCCTCAAAATTAAAACGTCAAATACCTAATTAGCAACAGCCGAACTGAGTAAATTATGAATTAAATAATAACAATAGGTAATGTTTCCAATACTCTGTCAAATTATAAGAAAACCAGACGCAATGATGATAGATAATAGAAATTAAGATAATAAGGCTAGCCAAGATGCCAATCATTCGCTCCGTAGCGAACGATAAGGTAATCTCTCTCTATCACTCATCCATATTAGTGGGACAGAGACAGTTGCGTTTCGTCCGCTACGGAGCGTAAACGATTGGCATCTTGGCTACGCACCAAGTTGTGTTTCGAATTAGATATGTAGGTACATCCGGATGCCGGATAAATCCGAAAATGGACACTGATACGATGAAATTAGGAGCGATTTTTGGAATCACCCCACGTTTGTAGGTGATTTGAGACTATTCAAAACCTATTTATATTTTACACAACATCAATGTCAAAGCTTATGTAATATGTAAATCGTTTGATATTATATTCGTAAATTTTCACGCTATAACGGCTGACCATATTTGGATGAAATTTAATAAACAGATGATTTGTAACATGACCACAAGTTTATAGGATACTTTTTATCCCAACATTGTATCCCTAAAGCGGAAAGAACGGGGGGTTGAAATTTAGTATGAAAGTGTAAGTGAGAGGGGAACATGTGGGCAATTTAACGAGTTACAAAAGGTTTATGAAAAAAAGCGGCCAAGTGCGAGTCGGACTCGCCCATGAAGGGTTCCGTATTTAGGCGATTTATGACGTATAAAAAAAAACTACTTACTAGATCTCGTTCAAACCAATTTTCGGTGGAAGTTTACATGGTAATGTACATCATATATTTTTTTTAGTTTTATCATTCTCTTATTTTAGAAGTTACAGGGGGGGGGACACACATTTTACCACTTTGGAAGTGTCTCTCGCGCAAACTATTCAGTTTAGAAAAAAATGATATTAGAAACCTCAATATCATTTTTGAAGACCTATCCATAGATACCCCACACGTATGGGTTTGATGAAAAAAAAAATTTTGAGTTTCAGTTCGAAGTATGGGGAACCCCAAAAATTTATTGTTTTTTTTCTATTTTTGTGTGAAAATCTTAATGCGGTTCACAGAATACATCTACTTACCAAGTTTCAACAGTATAGTTCTTATAGTTTCGGAGAAAAGTGGCTGTGACATACGGACGGACAGACAGACGGACAGACGGACAGACAGACAGACAGACATGACGAATCTATAAGGGTTCCGTTTTTTGCCATTTGGCTACGGAACCCTAAAAAGTTAAACATTAAATAATAGGGAAAAATACTAAAATAAGTATCCCCGTTTCTTTCTAATAGTTATTTTTGTTAAACTCATGCTCATTTTCTATTATTTTCTGCCGTGTCTCTAACCCAGATAATAATAGTAATAAGTTTATAATAAAAAAAAAAGAAAAAAAAAGTTTATTTATAGTGCGTCAAAGGTCTCTTTGATTTCAAACATAGACAGAGAGAATCATACTATCTTTGTCTAACACTAGTACTAGCACCCAAAAGAAAAGGATGAGTATAGTTTTTTTGTTCCTATTTACTGACAAGATTTGGTTGACCCAGTATAAATACGTTACTTATTATTTACAATATTTACGATCCCATTCTATCAGATAGCTGCGTCCCTCTCGATTGGGCCTGTAATGTATACGGCCTATAAACTACGTAGGCAGGGGTCGTAAACATTTACAGACGATTGTTAACGTTACATATCGTGAAGGTAAGTAGGCTGAGAGACAATGTTGGAAACCGTACTTGATTGACTATGTAGGTATACCCAAAAAATTCGACGCAAGAAAGGCAAAAAAATATTAAAAAAGAAATCCTAAATACTAAATTTTGTAGCATGCGTTTACAGTGGACTGTACATACGAAAGTCTTCGTACTTAAACATTTAACGGGCTGGTCAGAACTCTGGTCTCTAGAACTCCAGACCCTCTCCGACGCCCTGAATGGAAAATATGCTTGTTTGCCACCATTGTTGTGAGACTTGAGGTTTGGCAAACCCACTTGTTATATCACCCGTCTTATAAATGTAGTACTAAACATACAGAGTGATTCAGGAGACGTGAGCAGGATCAAGCCCACGCATACAGTAAGTTATAAACAACCGGTTCGTACCAGTATTTGTGAGATTAACTTTAATTTATTTAACACTATTTAAAAAAAAGTTAAAAATTTATTTACGACATTTATGGTCACCCTCTTTGTTTTATCTATAACAAGTGCCTAATTGAAGGTCATCGGAGTCTGGCTACTTTTGAAAAATCGTATCTCACTCAAGTGTGTCATTTTATTTTCTTCATACTCAAAGTGCCGTCATAACGGTTAAAAAGGTTTTATCTTTGTTAATTAAATGTTGTAGGGTATCCATGATTGTAGATTAAATTTGTCCTTACTAAAAATTACCTATAACAATAGAAAAAAAGCGTGATTGTTTTACTTAAATATTGTGGTGAACGCTTCTTTTACATTTACTGATTGTGGAGGCTTAGTCCTGCTCACGTCTCATGAATCATCCTGTATATAAGACTTACGAATACACACTACGACATATTTTAAAAGACAATATCTGGGAGACCGAGCTTTGCTCGGAAAACATATAAAAAAACAAAAACGCGCGTTTTCAAAGAGATAAGATCTAGTTACATCGATTTTTCGCCCCCGAAAACCCCCATATATCAAATTTCATAGAAAGTTAGAGCCGTTTCCGAGACCCCCGAAATATATATACATAAATATACTTATACAAGAATTGAATTGCGTTTAAAGGTATAAGCTAAGATAAGATACGAATAGTGACGAGTTAGCACTGTGGACGACGCGAAGTGAAAAGAAAAGAAAATATATCGACGTGACAAAATACTCAATAAGGTAGGGTTATCATTGTCCTATCTCAGCCTATAACCGTGTACCGTACGTGCGTAAATCGCAACCCGGTTAAACACAAGATCGCATCGTCAATTTTCCAGGCCGGACAATTGTCCCAAAATTACATGGAACATGGAACAAACATGAAATTGGATTAATTGAGATATCGTTGCCAGTATACGAGGAGGTATGAATATTTTTTGATTGGGTTCTATGGTGGGTTTTCACTAGTGTCCGACCGAAGATTCGGTTTCGGCCAGTTTCGGCCATTTTCGGCCATAAAATCATGTTTCGGCCGTAGTTTCGGTTTCGGCCAAAAAACGGCAGAATCTTTCGGCCGGGCCGAAACATACAAAATAGTACTTCGTACTATGAAACTAAACTATGTGACAAAGACCAAAAGTTGGGGAGCAAGTAGGACAAGTAGGACAACAATATTTATGTATACAGAAATTTATTGGTTTTTAAGAAAACACAATTCCCCTAAAGATGGCGCCACTGGACGTTCGACGCAGTCTTAATATGTGTGTCAAACCGGTTTAATGAAATTTTTTCAACGATTTTAATAAATTTGCAAAAGTTTCGGTTTCGGTTTTGGCCGAAACTAGAGCCAAAGCCGAACCTTCGGTTTCGGTTTCGGTTTCGGCAAAAAAACATGTTTCGGTCGGACACTAGTTTTCACCCATTAACGCCCATTCAAAGATAATTTGAAATAGAGGTGGATTGTCAAAGTAAATTATGTAGCCACAGTAAAACTGCCATCTTTCGACAGAAGATTAAAACAGTTAGAACACCATTTTGATCCTTATTCTTTCACTGGTATGAGTTAATTTGTTAAATTTTGAAATTAACGCCATCTACTCGATAGTAGGCCAAAGGTACGCTGCAATCTTTTCGAGCGATGGCGCCATAACCTTCGGCCTAACTGCCGAGATGGCGTTAATTTCAATAACAAGATTAATAACAGATTGCAGTACCTACAGGATAAAGGATGACTCACGCTAGACCGGACCGGGCCCGGGCCGGAGCTTCCGGAGCTTCGTTTTCTATGGAAAGCACCACGTGATCACCGATCAGCCGTCATAGAAAATTACATACGTGTCGGCTCTAGCCCGGCTCGGTCTAGCGTGAGTCCTCCTTCACTCTTTTCGTGCGAGGATTTGAAATCATAAATGCCATATCCACATCGTAAGTGTATAGTTTATACACTCGTTGTCACACACAAACCCCAAATTCGTAAGTTAACTACCGGACGCACAAACCCACCATTTTGGATTGTTAGCTTGCGTTTTTTGCTGCCCTGTTTTTGACCTGGCCATAGGTGTGATTTAGTTATACGGAGACAGACTTTTGTTTTATCCTTTCATATTTGTGTGGCGGTCAAAACTCGCGGATTCTTATCTCGGTGGAACAATCATTCTAGAAAAAAAAGCGGCCAAGTGCGAGTCGGACTCGCCCATGAAGGGTTCCGTATTTAGGCGATTTATGACGTATAAAAAAATAACTACTTACTAGATCTCGTTTAAACCAATTTTCGGTGGAAGTTTACATCGTAATGTACATCATCGAACGAGCGAGCGAAGCGAAGCGAAGTTCTTACATTCAACTTTGAACACGCGGCTGGCTAGCGGCACGTCCCGGCATTTCGATGTTTTTAAGCTGACCTGTCAGAAGATAGTTTGATACACAATAACTTAAGTAAATTTGTTCTAATTTAAAAGAAATTGGGTAAACGTGTAGTCGAGGGCATTATATTTTAGTCATTAAATTATGAGCAGGCTCGATCAAGGGGTTATTGAGCTAGAAGAGCTTAGAAGGCCAAAAAGCTGTTTGTGAGGTGTCTTGCTATTCTGGTCATTTTATTTGCAAGAAAGTATGGTCGAGTTTGGTATCAAATGAAAGTGCTCGGCTTACACTTTTATAATATCGTTTTTAAATTTTCCATTTTGTAATAATTAGCAAGATAAAAATAAAATAAAATAAACATAATATAGGCATTTGACATTTGACAGGAAATATTTCGGCTTACCACAGATACAGTATCAGTTAAGGGCTCCACAGACCTGGCAATAAATCGTACGCGGTTTTCGATCCTTTGACGACTGCATTCAATTGATATTTTTGGCGAAACGCGAGTTCTCAGTTCGGGGCGAACTACTAGTATATTTTTTTAGTTTTATCATTCTCTTATTTTAGAAGTTACAGGGGGGGGACACACATTTTACCACTTTGGAAATGTCTCTCGCGCAAACTATTCAGTTTAGAAAAAAATGATATTAGAAACCTTAATATCATTTTTGAAGACCTATCCATAGATACCCCACATGTATGGGTTTGATGAAAAAAAATTTTTTGAGTTTCAGTTCGAAGTATGGGGAACCCCAAAAATGTATTGTTTTTTTTCTATTTTTGTATGAAAGTCTTAATGCGGTTCACAGAATACATGTACTTACCAAGTTTCAACAGTATAGTTCTTATAGTTTCGGAGAAAAGTGGCTGTGACATACGGACGGACAGACAGACGGACAGACAGACAGACAGACATGACGAATCTATAAGGGTTCCGTTTTTTGCCATTTGGCTACGGAACCCTAAAAACCGGCCAAGTGCTAGTCGGACTCGCGTTCCAAGGGTTCCGTACGTTAAGTCTGACTCACGCTTGACTGCACATTTCTAATAGTTTTCCTGTAATCTATAGGTGAAGATCTATTTTGTGTATTTTTCTCAAAATTTTAGACCCAGTAGTTTCGGAGATAAAGGGGGGTGGTCGGAATGACGCACGAGTGATCCTATAAGGGTTCCGTTTTTTCTTTTGAGGTACCTATGGAACCCTAAAAAATGCAAATAGATCCATATCATACACACAAGAGGTTAATTTTGTAACTAAACTTATAAAACTTTTTACCCACCTCAAATCAAAAATAAGAGTTCCGATTTAAACTTTCTCGATTTTTACACATTATTAACTTGTACAACGGGATTTAACCGCGTATTTAAGTTTTAAGATTTACCTCCGACGTTTCGAGGACGGCGTTGTCCCCGTGGATACGCGATTAAGTCCCGTTGTACAATTTAATAAAAATAAGAGTTTACAAAAACCTATCTACCGATCTTCACCGTTGCTGTCCAACTTCGCCAAAGTGAAATAATAAATTCACTATAAATTTTAGAGCTGCGTAGAAATAATTATAAAGTGAAAAAAAAAAAATTGTAGAGTAACCTAACTTCGCCTGTCTCTAACTTCGCCTAATCAGTTTTATTTAATTAAAAACATACCAAAACTTATTCATAATCCTAACATACCAAAACTTAATAATAAGGCAAGGTTATGTACTAAAGGCGATTTTAGGTTACGTTTTGCCAATCCTTGTTTTAAATGAACTGCAACATTGAACGGGATTTGATTGTCCCTATGAAAAGACATGTACGAATTTATCAATAGGTATATTATTTGTTAATCAATATAGTGTATATTCATCATAATGATATAGTCTTGTTTTCAAATTCATTTATTCTAAAAGACACTGCACCTACTTAATCTTTCTGGTTTGACCCATTGGTTGACTGGTAGAGAATGCCTTAAAGCATTAAGTCCGCCATTTGTACCTTCATGTATTGTGAAATAAAGATTAAAATAAAGAATAAATAAATATATTTACCTACAAAAATAAGCTACCTCCATACCTTCTATACCTAGCGTGTACACATAGAAGATCAGTGAGTTTCGGCAGCATCCGGTAATTATAATCTCATATCTATAGCATTATACGAAGATACATTGAAACATTTAAGACTTTATTACCAACGCATAAGGTCTAGTTACTGGTCAGTAAAATGTAGAGTTTCTAACTGTATGAGAAAAATCGTCGCATGATATTTTGTGATTATAAGGTGTTATTTTATACTGTGTGGGTTTTTATGATAAAAACAAATATTTATTTTTAGGCATCTATGCCTTATAAATCTAATCAATATGATTAGATCATGGATAATAATCCATGATCGCGGATCAAGAGCATACCTATTCGGCAGGCTGGAGTTAATTTAGCATGCATTTTCTTATGTAATAAATTCCCTAAAATTTGGTAATGATCGATGAGATTTCCGTTATCGCTCCGCTACCTACTGCTTTTTCTATACAAAATGACCCACTTTCATACTTTAGAGTATTTGGAAAGTTAGAGACACTAGAGACTAATTTTAGGTTATTATACCAGGAGTTTTGGCTTGTATCCAAATTGTGACTCTAATGGTTTTAGTTCTTAACCATCAGGAACAGAAAAGGCGAAAGTAGGCTGAAGTGTGGAGTTTATACTGAACTAATATGATGAAAGTTATAGCTGGTATTATGATTAACTGTGAAATTAACTTTGTATAAAGCAGAAATGTCTAGATACGATACAAAAAAGCTTAGAAGTAAATGAAAAGTGGTAAAAATTATTGCTGTCATCGAGTGAAGTCTCGTTAGCTCAGTTGGCAGCGCGATGGGCTAGTGTCCAGAGTCGCGAGTTCGAGTTTCGCCCGAGATAGTGAATTTATCAACTTTTCAAAACTGACATAATTTTACTCTGACGTCTACATAATTTACTTTCTATACATCTCGCTCGCACTAATAGGTCAGTACGAGCGAGATGCATAGAAAGTAAGTTACATTCATGTTATCGTTTATGTCAGTGCCAAACTGATGGTATCCGTACAGCTTAATTTGTATGCATGAGGTGAGGAATAAATAATTCGAGAAAAGGATGGTACGGCCCTGCTTCTTTGTTTTGCTCGACTTGTCGGGGGCACTGCCGTGCCCCCAGATATTTTAATAGGCGAACTTAGGGTAGGTTTATGAGTTTGCCAATCTTTATTTTCAATGAAAACGGGATTATAGTCTTGAAATTATCCAGATGGTTATAGTCTTTGATAACTATCCCAGACCAGCTATCATGGTCGCATTTTTATCACCTGTCATGCTATGCGTCACTTTCGCACTTACATATTTGTTAGGACGTGACAGCCATGGTGACAAATGATAAAGATCTGGCCATCTTAGCCCTACAGGTTTGAATTATTAAATAATGGTAAAAAATAATGATTGGGGCGTTTCTTATATTTTGGATTTTATATTTTACGTTATTATCAAATCGATAATTATCAGGCATTAAAATCACGATAATTATCAAGATAACTATCATTGATAATTATCCTTTCGAACCCTGACGGTATGTATTCAAATATTTTCACAACAATCTGTATTCTCATTCAACCATTTCCTGCGATCGTGACCAAACCAGGCCCCGTAGCCAACATGCCAATCGCTATCCGTAGCGAACGAAACGCAACCGTCACTTCACTGTCACACTAATATTGAAGAATGATAGAGAGACACAAAGCGATTCGATGGCGAAGCGATAGCGATTGTCACCTTGGCTAGGCCGCCTGTTCTCCTGATAAACATAAAGCCCATGATACATGACATTGGAAGTCACGGGACGAAACAACAATCGTATTTTTGCTTGACCGTGTACGTTAAATAAAAAGTGGGCCGGGGAGTAAAGTGGGCCGCGGGAGGTAAGTGGGCGATTCCCGCATCTCGGAGTCGAGAGCTTAATCATGCGAGAGATAAGCGGATAGGGCTGGCACATTGAAAATACAAGAAAAATACATAAAAATAGATGTAAAAAAATATGTATTGCAACATAATGAAGCAAAATCATTTATTTTAGTTAAATCTAGGCTACTACACTAGAAATAAGGTGCAAGATCTTACAACGTTTCCTTTTTTATATTTATTTTTGTAGGTAGGTAGGTATATATGCAGTTTTATATTAGGTACCTACACCCTACTTTTTTTTGACGTGTAAAATGTATATTTTATGAATAAAACATTGAATTGAATTGAATTGTCAGACGTGCGCGCGTCTGCGTAGGTATCCAATAAAAATGTTACAAAAAGAGTCAAATAAAAAGAGGTACAATTTTTTTTTATTCTGATTTTTGTTTTCAGTATTTACTATAGTCGTTTACCCTATTGTTATAAAATCAAACATGATGTGATACAAGATATATAGTAGGTACCTATACTATTGCACTCATTACTATTACAACTTTTGATATAGGTACCAATAGCTTTGAAATAAAATAAAAAATCTTGGTCTTTATACAGTTGTCGAAATGAACTTAAGTTAACTCAACTTGACCGCTGGGTGGCGCAACCGCGAGCCGGCGTCCGTACCGTAGCCGTAGACACTAAAATTGGTGTGGGCCGCATGTACTTGTGTTGAAATCGCGGAGTGAGCCACGCCTGGTATTATATGGATCACCTTTTATATGGACTTTTTTTGTGATTACAGGGTTGCTCTCTTAGCAAAAGTTCCTTATAGTTTCAGTCATGAATACAGTCGCATATGTGTAATTGTGTATATCTTGTAACACCTAAATCATTATTTCTAATTTGAAATATATTACAAATCAAGACATAAACTGAAGAGGCAGCCCTAAGGTCCATTTTCGGCGGTCCGGACCTTTTGTCCCGGGCAATTCAATTTGGTGATAAGGGAGGAGTTTTATCGATAAATAGGAAGACAAATAAAAACCGAATAACCGTATGCGGGGTTAACCGGCAGCCGAAGGGTTATTTATACGTGCGGATGCTATGTTTTGTCTTTACTCGAGTAGTTGAAGGGTTGCTATTGTAATATTGTTATGGTTTTTCTTGTTGAAGTACTTAGGGCATACTGAAAATTCCTGGACTAGCCACTTAGAAAAAAATAAGTCTTCTCATAGGTATATCAGAATCCAGAAACATTCAGCATGGCCACGTATAGTGTTGTGATTGAAATAAAAGCGTGAATAGGTATGCATATTTTATAGAACAAAATAATGTTAACCCATACAGGATGACTCACGCTACAACGGTCCGGGCACGGGCCACTTATTTTTCTATGACAGGTGACGTGATCACGTAATGCTTGATGCAAGTGTCTGGCGCCCGGCCCGGGCCCGGACCGTTGTAGCGTGAGTCACCCTTAAAGCTTACTATTTAGATTAATTGTGTACAACAACGTCACCAACTGAAATAAGCGGCTATTACGCACCCATACATACTAAATTGGTACAAAAAAAAGAACTCTGTGAAATCACTAAATAATATAAAACAAAGTCGCTTCCCGCTGACTGTCTGTCCCTATGTATGCTTAGATCTTTAAAACTACGCAACGGATTTTGGTGCCGTTTTTTTTAAATAGATACAGTGATTCAAGAGGAAGGCTTATGTATAATTTGTTTACCCGTGCGAAGTCGGGGCGGGTCGCTAGTAAGAAATAATTGATGAACATGAACCAATCCTATTATGCCATAATAGATCACATGACACAGGCTTGCCAAAATTCAAATTGCATTATCCAAATCGAGTTGAACGCATTTCAGCCGATTATCGCGGTGGTATCGCGATAGCCGATAAATCGACATAGTAACTAAGCCATTAACGTATATCTCAGGACGGGCCTAAAAATGGTCCTAGTTCAGCGGTGTCACTCACGAATTCGAGCCAATCGTGCAGTCTAACGCAACTAGTTGCGACCAATCGCGCGCGTGATGCGAACTCAACCAATCGCGTTGTAGCGGTGTCACACCGCTCTACTGGCCCCATTCATGCCCCATACATATTGCTTGTAAGGCCAGTCCTGAGATGTATGTCAATGAACTAAGCCTATTTGTCAATAACAGTACCTATTAATGTGAATTAGCAGCACCCCTGGTGTAAATTTAATCGTGACGTCATCGTTTGCATTAAGTTCCATTTTGTATGGGACTTACGAACTGTGTCTCATCGGCCAAACTGGTTTGTAGCAACAATAGTTATTTTCTATACAAGTGCGAAAAAGAGGAAATTCGAAACGAGCGGCGATAAATTAAAACACGACCGAAGGGAGTGTTTTAAATCGACACGAGTTGCGAATTACCTATTCGCACGTGTATCGAACAACGTTTTACAGTACATATGGCACTTTAAAGTTTCGACATACGCACGAAAAGTGCTAAGTGCGGAAAAGTAGCCCCATATGTACTGTAATAATTATTTGTTTTACAAGTGGGCAAAGCTGTTTATTTGATACCCGAGCAAGCGAAAGATTCCAAATTTCCAAAATTCGAAAAACTTAGATTTTAAAAATGGAATCTTGAGCGTTGCGAGGGTTTCCATGCACGAGGGTTAAACAAAATTTGCCCCCGAGTGAAACACTTTCACCACACCAACCCGAAGAAAATATCAACTGTAAGATATCAAACAAAAACAAACCAAAACAAATCCAAATGAATGTTATTAAATATTTATCATTCAAAATCATCATTTTAAAGTCAATTTAACCAGCAAACATAAGAAAACAACTCAAAATATGAAAATTCAGTTTTAGCTTAGGATATTGACAATTTATTTCTTTATTACTTAAGTTCAGTTATTTTTTGTCAGCTACCTAATAGTTTTTTTCAGTGTGTTAAAATTTAAACGCTCATACACGCTTTAAATTTAGTGTAACGCTCTTACGGTAGATGTCGCTCGGGTCCCCTTGACCCATCTGGTGGAAAGATTTGCTGGCTATGGATGAGGTCTTGGTGGCTCAGATGGCAGAGCGCTGGAGTATCGATCCAGAGGCCGTGAGTTCAAGTCTCACCCAAGACAGTAATTTTTCCACTTTTAAAATTTATTCTAAGCTTAAAATTTAAAGCTCTTTACAACCTTTTAATAAAACAGAAAAAGGGGCAAACAGCTTCAAACTGAAGCAAAAAATATGGCCCCAACAATTACCCGGGCCCGGGACAAATCCCTGAGCAGAGGTGAAACAAAAAGTTTTACCCCAAACTTCAAACACCCGTTAAAAAGAGGGTAATTATGCCCCGTGCGCTAGTTAAAATGTCCGCGAGACGAAAGTTAATCCCCCATAAAATTTTGCCAAATATTAACGTTTGCCGGCTTATTTATTTTATTGATGATGAGATAAGATAAAAGATAAGTTATTCATTTATGTGAACGTCGAATACACCGGTTCCAACCCTACACCTCTGCCTCGTGAAGATTTAAATCCCCCCTCAATTAACATGCATTACGAGTAAATAAGAAAAATACCATTTAAATTACTGTAGAATTCATGCAATGATGATGTATTTAAGCCCAAAATTTTTGCCATTAAATTTTATCCAGGTGCTATACTTATACTCTAACTGCTGCAACTAAATCCACGCAGACGAAGATGCGGGCAAAAGCTAGTATATTATAATGCATGATGTAAACTTTGCTGGTACAGTCACCTGCAATAATTACTCTTCGAAGGCCGCAAAAATATGTGACACGCTCTCATGGCTCTACAATAAGATCGTGTCAGATATTTTTGCGGCCTGCGTTGTGTGACATATTATTGCAGGTGACTGTACAAGTGTACAGTACACATCATAGTTCCGCAATACAGGTGCGCCATTGACAGTCGACGGCACTAATCTGCGCAAATTGACTGGCGTGTACACTAGCGGACAATGCAATGTCCCTTTCTATGAAAATAGGTGATAGGTACTGAAAATAAAAGAATAAGTATAGCTGGTCAAGCAAATCTTGTCAGTAAAAAAAGTCGCGAAATTCAAAGTTTCTATGGGACGATATCCCTTCGCGCCTACATTTTTCAAATTTGCCGCCTTTTTCTACTGACTAGATCTGCTTGACCAAGTATAAGTAGAATGCTTTACCAAATAGTACATTACGGTATAAGTGCGAAGAATAGGAAATTCGCAACGAGTGGCGATAAATTAAACGACCGAAAAGAGTGTTTTAAATCGATCCGAGATGCGAATTACCTAGTCAAACATGTATCTTACAACGTTTTACAGTACATATGGCCCTTTAAATTTTCAACATAGTTACGTAATGTGCTAGTGCGGTAAAGTAGCAGTAGCACCATATGTACTGTAAATAATAGAATTGAATACTGTATATTGCACACCTCAGAAAAAAATACAGCTTTAGCGAAAACAATTGATTCAACCTCTTTGTTGTCTATAATAACTTAATAAGGATCCCAAGTCCTGAGATTTTCGTTTTTTTTTGAGAACGTTTTTTCCACACCATTCTGTACGATTTTTGACCACGACATGCAAACCAATGGTTAAAGATAGAGTGATACAACAGGTGATCTTATATCTAGGGTTTAAGCTCTTTCAGACAACCTTTACCAATTGTTGGGTGACCTCTGAACGGATTTAGACGAAGTTTAGTATGGAGATAGTTTAAGGCCCGTAGAAGGACATAGGATAGTTTTTATCAATGATAAGCGTCATCATCATAATCCCAAGCAGAAGTCGCGGGCAAAAGTAGTCTGATAAATGTATTTTAGGGTGGATCAACTATTTCTTGTTATTATTCTGTCCGGTCAGCTAAGAGACAATAGTAGCATAGTTTCTTAGAAGACATTGTACACCACCTCCTTCTGACACGCTTGGCACACGACCCTCAATGGAAAGGGTTTATAAGTATCACAAAAAGCGTGTTTGGTGAATTTAAATGCCTAAAAATCGGGTATTAAAGAGTGACCCACGAGAGCGTAACTATGGCAACGAGTGACAAGAAAAAGTTGATTCACCCTGTAGTTAGGTAGGTACTTTGGACGTTATTTTGTCCCGCAGTGTACTCGGTACAAAGCGAACTATCCCGTACATCACTCATCAATCAAATCCCTTATTAGCCTTCCAGCTGATATGTTCTGCATTGTGGTAATGTGCATTGTAATATCTGGTGCGACGTGACATAACATGACTTATGCAACCTAGTGCAGATGAATTGAGAACCGCCTGTTTAATGTTAAAGTATACTTTCCTTATTGTATGTACAGTAATTGTAAGGTGTAAACACACCTTAACAGAATTATAATATTGTTTAATGTTACTTCTTAGTGCCAGTTGCACCATCCGCACTTGACAGACTGATGAACGTCGCCGGGCGCGTCGCGGCGGTTTACTATGAAACTTTCCATACAATAACATTTAGCGAACTCTTTAACGATGACAAACAGATTGGTAAGTAAGACTCGTAAGACCCAAGCCAATTTTTCGCTTTTACATTTGCAACTTTCATTTATTTCTATAAGAGTTCATAACTCGAATTTAATTTGTACTTGTTTTAGTTGTAGTATTTTGACTCGAACTTATAATTAAATCGAAGCTTGTGAGTCCTTATAGACTTATGTACTTGATAACTCCAAATTTATTTACTAAAAGTTTCGAGATATTTAACCTGTAAAATGGTCGATGTACTGTTATTTAGATGAAACCTATAAAATTGACGACGTCGTTTTCCGAACGCTCGATTCTTATTGAGTTTCGCTTAAAAAAGACTTAATAAAGGACTCAACTCGGGATGCTTAGGCGCTGGGTTGTAAGAATGAGTCGAGTTCTTTAAATTTAAACCCAAAAGACTCAATTCCTGTCAGCTCTAGTCTAGAAACCAAAATGTTGTACAAACTAGGTCATACTCGTATTAGCTCAACACAGTTATGTGTATACTGTATACACTGTATACACCAGTACCAGTGTTGGTCACAGGTATGACATAGATACGAGATGAAACCGCCACGCTGCATGATTACATTTTAGGTGTATTCCTCTTGGAACCAGAATGTAACGTGTAACATTTAAAAGTTGAATATTTTTCCGTAAAGGCGTTGATTTGTACGATGAGCAAATGAGCATGGATTTGTATATCGTTATAGCTACGTGATAGCTTACCATCAGACAAGCTGTATGCTTGTATATCACCTATATGGTAATTGAGGGGGGATTTAAATCTTCTCGAGGCAGAGGTGTAGGGTTGGAGCCGGTGTACCTTTATTTGACGTTCATAAGCGCATCGTAATATGCCTACTTGAATAAACTATCTTTTATCTTTATCTTATGAAAACCCACACCGTTTGAAAATGTATAAAGGCCTCAAAGACATGCCGGAAGAATGTCGTGTTCCGCCGTTTCCGTTGCGGCGGACACCGACTAACATCGTGCTCTAGTTTTAACTAACCCGACGACACGTTTGTGGCAGTTTTTGGAATCAGTCACTAATTAATTCTACAGTATGTACGTAGTCATATGAATCTATCAATTAGGGTATTTATGACTACTAGTCAAATCAGTTTCTGTTTTCGAACTGTCAAAACGATTTTGCTACTATGGAATTTTTATGAAACACTAGCATGTGACGTCGCCACAATCGCGCCGCGTTCGCGCGTTGTTCGCCTACGTAAGCCGTAGCGTTACGCATGTAGTTAGAGTCGGACCAAGATAAGTCTGCAGCGGATTTGATAGCCCACGCAGTGCAAGTGTCATTTATGCGTCATAATTTCATAGAAGTTTGACGTTTAACCCGTGGAGCGCCCTAACAAGACACGTGTGCTAGTAACTAGTATAGGAGTTCCATACAACGGTAATTTTGGGGCGCTCCAGGGGTTAAAATAACACGTGCACTGCGTGGGCTATCAAATCCTCTGCAGACTTTTCATGGACTGACTCTATTAAATTGGTATGTATTAACTGTAAAGTTCTTAAAATAAAAGAATAACCGGGGATTTGGGGATCGAGAAATTGGGGAACATAATCTAGAAAGTCGGTTGCAAGTGGAAAACATCGTTCCGGATGGTGCAATTTTTCCCGCATCTTTGCGGAGTGCATAATGCGCACTTACACGAATTAAATCCTTGTCACAATGGGGCTTGTTTGCTGACAGCTTAAGGCCTGTGCACACCGGCTGCGTGTGCGTGACGTGCACGTGCGCGTGCAGCGTTGTAGTATACAGATCCTTATGAGAGACGGCACACCGCTTGCGTGACGTGTGCGTGTGCGGCTCCAACATTTTAGCGCACGCGCACGTGCACGTCACGCACACGCAAGCCGGTGTGCACAGGCCTTTAACTATGCCAAGGTAGGGGTCTAATTGTGAAACGTTTTCAGTGACGTCGGTTTATTTTGTCTGTTAGATAGCAGAAAATGCTTCTAGTTTTGTACCTACAGACAGACAGACAGTCCGACTGACAGACAGTACGAGTAGAGTCTTAGTACTAGGGTTCCGTTTTGTAAAACTGGGATAGATGCCCAGGGGGTATAGTTGCCTTGATTGCAATTACTCTAGTTTCGCGAATGAAACGCATTGGTCTAAGAGCTAGCCACGGAAATAGGTATGCAATTTATAGAGCAACGAAATCCCTATAGTTAGTATGCCATACTATCATTATTAATTAATCCGGGCGCCTGGCAGCTGTTTAGCGGTGGGTGCAGAAGTGGATGAACAACAAAGGGGTTGTAAAATCAATTGAAGGTGTGCAATTTATAGAGCTCTGAGTTTGGTGTGATATAATAGCTAATTATGTATTTAATTCAAATATAACAATGCCAGGCGTTTTATTTGGGGGAAAAGTAGTGCCAGGTGTTGAAAGTACACAATCACTTGAGCGCCTGCTGAAGACGACGACACGAGCAAATTGCACCTGACTCACAATTATTTTACGCATAGTAGAGTAATTCAAATATAACAATGCCAGATTGTTATATTTGAATTAAATACATAATTAGCTATGATATCACACCAAACTCAGAGCTCTATAAATTGCACACCTTCAATTGATTTTACAACCCCTTTGTTGCCCATCCACTCCCGCACCCACCGCTGAACAGCTGCCAGGCGCCCGGATTTATTAATAATGATAGTATGGCACTCTAACTAGAGGGATTTGGTTGCTCTATAAATTGCATACCTTTTTCCGTGGCTAGCTCTTCGGCGTTATTTTATTTATGTATCGAGAGACTCTGCAACCACAACTAAGTTGACCGTGTTGCATGTCTCTGTGCAATTGCATGGGACGGCTAGGTGCGATCAAAGTTTTTGCGGGATAAATGTCCTCTTTCTCGACGGGGCATCTATCCTAAACGTAGGTAATTTACATGGATGAGGCAACTATCCCCTATACGGGATAGTTGTCCCAAAAATTTGAGGTCCGCAAAAATGGCCAATACTCTGGAAATATCAAAGAATATATTTATTCCCTTCATAAATTTGAAGATTATAAACCAAAGTACCTACCCGATTTACAAATAAATAATCTTGCCTTTTGTACTCAGAGATATACAGAATTTCAAAAAGTGGGGCATCTATCCCGCTTTTACCCTTCCCTTTATAACTTGTATTTATAAGACATCAAAATGAGCTGTGTAAAATAGTAAAATACTCTCCACATCAAGTAAATGCTGTTCCTAAAGTCCACAGAAATTCCAGTGGCCACTACAAAGGGGAAAGAAGCCGTATAAAATAATACATTTTATAATTATTACTACAGGAAAGTAGGGCGAAGTTGCCGGCGGGTGAAACCTGCGATGTGAAGTTTGGAATTAGTTATAATTTTTGTTCGCAAAGCTACCTATTCTCTACCTAGAGCCATAGCAAAAAGAATAGAGTGAATACCGTAAAATGGGGTGAGTAGGGTTCGCGGGGAGAGTTGGGTTATGAATGGGGAGAGAAGGGATGAAACGGGTGAGATGGGATTTTAAGGCTACTGCTACAAAAATAATGTATTCCAACTTAAAATGGAGCTAAAGTAATACTCATAATAAAAAAAAAATCGATCCAACAATCATCGAAAATCACCTTTGTATGAAATCCCATCTCACCCCAATTACGAGGGACTACGGGGTTAAGTGGGATTTCCTGTTTATCGTCAAAGTTATGAAATGGAACTACCCAAAATAAAATAAAAACTAAAATACAAACGTCCGGAACACTTATTATCAGAGCTCGGCGGGGGTGAGCTATTTACCTTATAATTTGACATGTCTTACGTCATATTATAAGGAAAATAGCTCACCCCCGCCGAGCTCTGATTATTATATATACACCATTCAGTTTTCATATGTAAAAATAAATGTTATCGAGGTTTTAATGTTAGTTTTGCCACTTTTGCCCCTACTCACCCCATTTTACGTTAGAGAGTTACTGTCATGGTAAATTATTATGTAGCCCCTGCAGTACATTTACTGCCATCTTTTGACAAAAGGTTATGCCATCGCTCGAAAAGATTGCACCATACCTTTGGCCTACTCTCGGGCATATGGCGTTAATTTCAATATTTAAAAATTGACACATATCAGTGAAAGAATAAGGGTCAAAGTCAAATGGCGTTCTAACAGTTTTATTCTTTTGTTAAAAAACGGCAGTTTTACTGTGGCTACATAATTTATTTGACAATATGCCTTTGAAATAGATTCTCTTTGGCCATACAAAATAAGGCGAGATAATCCTTTGTACCTAGGCACTTTAGTATCTACATAGTACAATAGATTCTGTGGTATAACTTAGTACCTACTTAAATCACATGCATGAGTAAAAGAGAAAACTTTGTTAGTGCCCTCTCGCTCGCTTGCAAATTAAACACATTTAAGTTCCGATAGAGCTGTGTGGGGCCAGTAAAGAAGCGGATTTCGGAAGCGGACAAGTTTATAGTCCGTCGATTTGAAACTGGAAAAATAATTTGCAAGTTCTTGTGTGGCAGAGACCACCCAAGAACTTTACTGGGTGCCGGCGAGTCGAACGCTACAGAACCAGTCTAAAATGTGTCATCGAGATGCGTAACAAAGGCGAGTTATCGGAGAGCGCACCTACACTGGTTTGTTGGGCGTTGGACTAGCCCTGCGCTCAGGTGCCAATTAGAATTACACGACCCTTAGCGGAACGTGCGGTTTTACTTAACACTAGACAAAGGATTAGCCGTTTGGGGCCAGCTTCTAATCTACGGATGGGGTGTCAAATGTAGCTCGACATGTTTCAATTCTTTACGATCCTCATCGAGATCTGGGGTTTTACTATGATGTCCTTATTGCGATTCTGTTTAGGACCTAAACTGAATTGCTAAAGGACGGAGCTATAAGTCGCATAACTCCGTCCCTTAGCGATTCAGTTTAGGTTCTAAACAGAATCGCAGTGGACAATTGGACATCATGGTAAGGTCCCTGTTGGCAGTGACTCAGCTCATTCGTGGTGCGTGTGCCGCGGCCGCTGCTGGAAACCATCGCGAACGCGGACTTCTGGCCGAAGGGTGTGGTGTTTCGGCGGGTCCGTGGGAATCTGTCAAATCCTACACCGGAACATGCGACACAACAGAAAACCACCGTATCGCCTTATAATTTTTAGCTTGTAAGATTTTTATTACCGTATGTATTTTAGTTTGTAAGGAATGTACTTACCTCGCTATATCTATGGGCCTTAGGTGCCTGATAATAAATGTTTAATTTATTTTTTTAATTTTAATTTAATTTAATTTTTTTAGTTAGTTGCCTGATAATAAATGTTTAATTTAATTTTTTAATTTTAATTTTACATTATTTTTTTAGTCTCGCAAGAGTTTCATGAGAGTTTTCTATTCGAATCAAGCTGATTTAGTGGCCACATGTGAAGTTTATACAACGACCATGTTACTCTGATTACGTTAGCCCACCGTCATAGACGCACTGAAAGAGGCTGCCACAAGGTGTTACTCTGTTATTATCTTATTATGTTGAAACTAACAATAAGGATATCAAATATTTACACAAAAAAGTCTACATACCATGTACAGGAAGCTGTAGAGATAACTGTGTACCAAATAGGGTTTATGACTGTATTTAAAATTAATTATTTTACGCCATGCATAAAATAAAGCACCAGAACATTAATAGAGAAACGTAGACAGCAGTTATTTTTAGACACAAATTCTGTTTTAAAACCCGTATAAAACTATAATGAGTAAATCATTTGATTGTGACGTCACATGCTAGTGTTTCATATAAATTCCATAGTAGCAAAATCGTTTTGACAGTTCGAAAAAAGAAACTGATTTGACTAGTACTCAAATACCCTATTCTTCGCGTTAAAAGGGTTTAAAACTTTACCTGTATACCTACTCCCTAAAGTACTATTGGCTGGCTGTCACATTTAGGTAATTAGATCTGTGGGACAGAGTTAGTCCGAAATGTGGACTGAATTAGGCGGTCTAGTACTACCCTGCTAGTATCCGCAATTCTGCACTAACTCGTGGCTAGAGTTATGTTGAATAATGATTTGAAGTTACGAAGAGGTTAGATCGTCGATCGTCTATCTATTCATAAGTTACAATGATACAGATTAACCTAATTGACCTAATTTTTTTTCACGGTATATAATTAGGCCTTTTACGTAAATAGCTTAGGTATCTGTTACGGGATAGAGTACCTACCCAGCAAAAATTAGCATTTCCTTATCATTTCTCGTATGATTGGCAGCAGTTCTCATTAAGTATATCGGCCTTGATTGGACCTAATCTATTCAACCACTTACTTGCTTAGGTTATACATATAATCTAGATTATCTATACCGGTTGAATCTAGACCTGGGAAATGGTTTAATAGGTCTAAGTAACTTTCTTAGCGATTGAGAAGTTATTGCTCTTAAATTAAGATTATTAGTATTAATAATTTCTCAATAATTAAGAGTCTTAATTATTGAGAAATTATTAATACTTAATTAACTATTTATTGTTGTATTCAAATTTCAACATTATTTTTACGCACATTAAAGGCGTTTCAAATAAATCTATGTCCATTTATCCATTTATAATAGGAACTAAAGAGTCTGCAAGTGCTCGATTTTTTACACTCATACACCTTTTTGAAATTGAACGAAAGCTGTAGTTTTTTTTTTGTTTCGCGGAACCTTTTTACGGTTGACCAAGCGGTTGCGTTCAAAAACCAATATTTGCTTAACAAAATGTTTTTTTTTGTTTGGATTTACTCTCGTTTTCAACATCGCCTTTATTTTTATCTTTAGTCACGGTTATTGATAGTAAAATTAATAGTTTAGTTGCAATAAAGTAACTACTCGTATTGTGGAATATAGACCGTGGAATTGCCTTGAAGCCCATGACGAATAGGGTATTTGACTACTAGTCAAATGAGTTTCTTTTTTCGAAATGTCAAAACGATTTTGCTACTATGGAATTTATATGAAACACTAGCATGTGACGTCACAATCAAATAACTTACTCTTTATAGTTTTATACGGGTTTTAAAATATAAATTGCGTCTAAAAATAACTGCTGTCTAATTGTAAGTTGCTCTATTAATCTTTTGGTGCTCTATTTCATGCATGGTGTAAAATAATTTATTATAAATACAGTCGAATACCCTATTTAAATAGTTATACACATAAGTGTTGGTTTCAATTTGCTTTACTACTTAGAAATGTAGGAATAGTGACATGAAAAATACATTAAAACATTTATAAATTGTACATATGCAAGTTTTTCTAAGCATTGAAGTTTTCCTTGTATGTAAATTCACAATAAATTTTAAGTCTGCTTTAATTACTTTCATTAAAACTATTTGGCATTGAAAAGCAATTAATATCAGCGAAAAAAAACCAGCTGTTACAATCTTAATAAATTAAGTAAGTAATTTATTAATATTTTAACTTCCAATTGTAGTTTTAATTAAAACTAAAAAAGCGGCCAAGTGCGAGTCGGACTCGCCCATGAAGGGTTCCGTATTTAGGCGATTTATGACGTATAAAAATAAAACTACTTACTAGATTTCGTTCAAACCAATTTTCGGTGGAAGTTTACATGGTAATGTACATCATATATTTTTTTTAGTTTTATCATTCTCTTATTTTAGAAGTTACAGGGGGGGGGACACACATTTTACCACTTTGGAAGTGTCTCTCGCGCAAACTATTCAGTTTAGAAAAAAATGATATTAGAAACCTCAATATCATTTTTGAAGACCTATCCATAGATACCCCACACGTATGGGTTTGATGAAAAAAAATTTTTTGAGTTTCAGTTCGAAGTATGGGGAACCCCAAAAATTTATTGTTTTTTTTCTATTTTTCTGTGAAAATCTTAATGCGGTTTACAGAATACATCTACTTACCAAGTTTCAACAGTATAGTTCTTATAGTTTCGGAGAAAAGTGGCTGTGACATACGGACGGACAGACAGACGGACAGACGGACAGACAGACAGACAGACATGACGAATCTATAAGGGTTCCGTTTTTTGCCATTTGGCTACGGAACCCTAAAAAATTATCACCTGATTTATTTCGCTATTGACATTTTAAATTTACGACTTTGGTTTGGTACCTACAAGTTAAGATAGAAGCGGTATTGCCTAATTTGTTGAATTCTGCGTGAATTTGTGCGTGTGCGTGTGTGCGTGCGTGTGTGTGTGTGTGTGTGTGTGTGTGTGTGTGTGTGTGTAAAACAATAATCTAAATTCTATAATTTGGCCACGACAGATATACCTACCTACTTGATATGAAAAGAAAATTTATGAAAATGACCCGTTTAAACTATTCCGTGTATATCTAATATATCTATAGTGTACTCATTCCTACACTACATATTCTCATTACCTCCATGTCATGTTTAGGCCACGACATATCCATCTGTCGGTCCTATTTTCTACCCATGCTGATCTAATTTAAGTGCTCCATTTTCCCCCTCCTAATGCCTCTGTCTGTCCCATCTTCTCATGTTGATCTACAAGTATCCCCCCCCCTCTAATGCCCCCCCTAATGCGACTGAAACATCGAACTGCGCCATTTATCCCGCAAATCTGAATAAGGACAAATTTGAAATTTAAATCCCGCCTTACCCAAATTGATGGGGAATCCTGAGTGTTCAAAAGCTTTCTGCGGTGGGAACATACGGGTGGATAAACGGGTTGGCGCGCTACGTTTTAAGGGGCTACTGGCGGTTTTCATCGATTTTTGACAAGTTTTCAATCGTATCTCCTACATTTGCACTACAGATAGATTTACAAGACAAACGGCTATCGGTTCTCCAATCTTTTATCTACTTTTTTGTCTCCTGGATTTTAAAAGAAATCAATACTTATTTTTTATGATTTTTTTTAAACATTGCCTAAAAAAACACTTTTTACGAAAGTAGATTGCTGTGAAGGATCTTAGATATACGAAATCTATATATTTGGGTTCGTTTTTGACGTCTCAAATAAGCTGGACACGTTTTTCGAGACGTCAAGGACGATTAATTTTAAATTAATTAACATATAAATTATGTCCAGAAAACCTTTTTTGGCGTAAAATTGTTTAACTTTGATGCCAAATATCTCGAAGACTATGAACTTTGAATTTAATATGGGATACTATATAGCTTAAAGCCGTTGCTGTTAATATGATAAGCCACAAAAAACATTGGAAAACTAAGGGATTCAGGTCATTCAATTAAAGGTCATTGGCGTGGGGGATCCTCTTAACAAATCAAAGTATGAGATTAAGATCATCTCGCTTCGCTTTCATCCCTCCGAAAAAACTAGCATTTTTGTAAAGCGTGTGTAATAAATGTAATATTTAAAACTTTCGCGTTTAGAACACATATTCTCACTCACATTTGTAGACGGGTCTATCGCGAAATTTATTGTATTACATTTATTTACCGACGTTTCGACGGCGGTTTCACTGGTCGTGGTCGCGGTTAGCGCGATAGACCCGTCTATAAATGTGAGTTAATGTGTGTATTAAAACGCGGCGTTTCCAAACGAGTCTTTCTCCCGTGTGTTTCCGAATGTGGTCGTGATTCCAGGTGAAATAGATGCCGCTATTAGACCGGTTGATTGCTATTTTTATCCGACTGCAGCCGGAGTAATGCTTTTTGGATATTAATATGTCAGACGTAATAAGTACTTATTAAAGAAAGGAAACGGAAGGAAACGAAGCCCTCCAGTGGTGAAGGCCGGATTCGAACCGGCGTCTTTAGCAATCCGGGCTAATGCCTTGAACCCCTTGGCCACCCTGCCACGGTGGAACCCGTCCCAATTTCTCGACTATATGCCATCTTACTAAGACTAGGCGTCTTTGTCCATCTCTAAGACTTAAGTTACTATTATGTATTTGTATGTTTTGGCAGTACTTATTAAGTTATTAGTATGTATTTCGATATGTAACTCATATGGGATGTCGGATATAGAACTACTTAGTGCCACTTGCACCATCCCACTAACCCACCCCGGGTTAAATAAACCTGACCGGTTAAACCTGGATTTACCATGTTAGTCTAACAATGGACTTTTTTTTTTAATCTTGTTAAAAATATTTTACAAGACTTTGTTGGTATTTGCCTAAAATAAACAGTTATTATTAGGGAGAGCCCATTGCTATTTTTATAAACTTATTAAATGGTTTAATCTTTCTGTAAAGTTTATATTGAGAGATGTTATTGTTACTGTTATATTTAGACGAATTTTTCAGAAGTAGATGAAGTATAATTTATTACTCAAATCCTATAAAATTGTATTCGTGGCTTTCCATCTGAAAAGGGCACTTATGCTTCATCTGCAATAAGGACCCTAATATCAGAATTTATATTAGCAGTACAGATGGAAGCGTCCTTATTGCACTTGAAGCACCCTTCTGTTATGGACCCACATTTTGTTACATGCGCGACGGTAATCGCTTACCTTAGGCGATTCGTCTGCTCATTTGCCACCTATATCATAAAAAAGCGTAACGACAACGTGTCGTGATTAGCACTGTGAAAAGGACAAAGTGGAATGATTCCCCAAACGTTGCCTGTGAAACTTAAAGTGCCGGTTCAAAGTTAACTTGGTCCAAGTAATGAAATCCCGAGGGAATTAACCATGAACCTATAATATTACGGACAGAGTTTCGCTTACAACACAACTGTGATTCCAACATCCACCAGTTTCATAGTATTTACGCGTGACACACACATTGACAGCCCAGATCCACCAGTTTGCCGTCAGACGAATCGAAACGTCATTGAAGTAAACATGTCGAAGAAAAATATAAAATATGCCGCCATGCGTAGTTAAATCCTGCTAGAATTGTACCGATCGAAAGAAAAAAAGTCACGGAATAACTTTTCATACTTAAGTTTATCAATTAGTACGTAAAATCACGATAATTTGTTGTTTATAAATTATCAAACTGCAAAACAGGAGTGTGACCAGTAACATGAATAGGGTAATTTCCCGAAAGTAGGGTAATTGATACCCTTCTTATTAAATCATTATGTATTAAGAGATCATTTAGGTAAATGGTTAAATTATTGCATTTCAAACTAGGTCGGTATGGTAATTTCCCGATACTAAGGAGATTAGACGCTTACATGCATGTTTGATAGTTAACGTTTGTTTGTTATGTATTATATTTTTTTTGTTGAAAACCAGATATGTATGTTTCAAGTTAAATGTATAAATTTAAAAAACATGACGAACTGATTTCATTACGATGCTAAATATTATTAGGTATTGAAAATAATGTTTGCACAAAGTAATTGTGCAATATTGCGCATTTTCAAGACCTATAAAATCAGATACGTACACACCTTTTTTATTGTCTAACGTAAAACTGTCCTAATTTTTTTATTTGAAAACAAGGACGATATTAAAAATAATTGTTTCACCATTAGGGGAGAATTTGTGTTACATGGTAACATTCGTCTACACGCACACATTCAAACCGTCCGCCATTGCAGTGTCACAGTTTGTCTTAGGTGACAGTCCGTCCGTAATATTCTAGGTCCATGTTTTAGTCAAGTTCAATATGGAAGATTATTTTAGTTGTTAAGTTCTTTTTATATAAACATTTACAGAATACTCTTTGGACACAAGAACAGGTAGCTGCTACAAAGTGCACAGGTCACCTCTGAATTGGACACGTGCATTCGTTGCATGCGCACGCGAGGGTGGCCATCTTGCTGTCGTCAACAGGTACGTGTACCCATGAACCTATAATATTACGGACAGAGTTTCGCTTACAACACAACTGTGATTCCAACATCCACCAGTTTCATAGTATTTACGCGTGACACACACACATTGACAGCCCAGATCCACCAGTTTGCCGTCAGACGAATCGAAACGTCATTGAAGTAAACATGTCGAAGAAAAATATAAAATATGCCGCCATGCGTAGTTAAATCCTGCTAGAATTGTACCGATCGAAAGAAAAAAAGTCACGGAATAACTTTTCATACTTAAGTTTATCAATTAGTACGTAAAATCACGATAATTTTTTGTTTATAAATTATCAAACTGCAAAACAGGAGTGTGACCAGTAACATGAATAGGGTAATTTCCCGAAAGTAGGGTAATTGATACCCTTCTTATTAAATCATTATGTATTAAGAGATCATTTAGGTAAATGGTTAAATTATTGCATTTCAAACTAGGTCGGTATGGTAATTTCCCGATACTAAGGAGATTAGACGCTTACATGCATGTTTGATAGTTAACGTTTGTTTGTTATGTATTATATTTTTTTTGTTGAAAACCAGATATGTATGTTTCAAGTTAAATGTATAAATTTAAAAAACATGACGAACTGATTTCATTACGATGCTAAATATTATTAGGTATTGAAAATAATGTTTGCACAAAGTAATTGTGCAATATTGCGCATTTTCAAGACCTATAAAATCAGATACGTACACACCTTTTTTATTGTCTCGTAAAACTGTCCTAATTTTTTTATTTGAAAACAAGGACGATATTAAAAATAATTGTTTCACCATTAGGGGAGAATTTGTGTTACATGGTAACACTCGTCTACACGCACACATTCAAACCGTCCGCCATTGCAGTGTCACAGTTTGTCTTAGGTGACAGTCCGTCCGTAATATTCTAGGTCCATGTAACTCGCGCTAGAGTTGAGGGAGGAAAACAGTGACAAAGAGTAGAAAAGGACAGATAGCACTTTTAAGGTGCCGTGAGGCCTGCCGGCTATCGACTCGCCGTCGAATGCTCTCCCTGCATGATTCGACCCTGAACCGCTGTCAAACTTCGGTTTCCTTTCGGTAGTACTAATATTTAATTTTATTCTGTGCTAATAGTTGCATGTTGAAACAACGATAAAAACTTGTATCAAAAATGATTTTGACAAAAAACTGATTCGGTTGAACTTTTGGCTGAATACAACATGAACCGTCTGTTTTTCATCACTCCAAAGAAAAGCCGAAAGAAGTTCGGTGTGTTTCACACGTACCACTTGAAGCAGAGTTCCAAACACACGTTTACAAGTACACCAGATTTGTCGCACTTAGTATTTAACTCCGCCATCTTGCTTTTTGCCGTTTTTGTTTATTGTTAAAAATATTTTCGGGAGTTTGGTGAAGAAATATTTTAAATTTTTATGCCCTTTTTCAATTTTTTTACTGTTTTTCTCCTAACCAATCCTGCTTGTAGAAATGTGTAGTTTCATACTGGATGTATTTTCATCCGTCAATAAAATACTCTGCGAGGTAAATAAATACATGGATCACACTGAGCACGACAAAATTTTAGTTTTCGAGTGGACATCAAAAACATTTCGTAATTTCGGGCTTAGAACCATAGTTCTCCCAACCATGGTCCAAAACTTCAGTTCGGACTTTGGACTATATTTTTAAAAACTGTACCTAAGATTTCTCTCCTGTGGACAATAGTTAGGTAACAGCTTGTGGGCATGTAGGTAATGATTTTATCATAAGTACTTATCCAAATAAAAGGAGTAGGTACCTTTTAATGGGAATAAGGGTTAAATAAGAAAATTTACCTTTATAGCCCTTAACTTTGGGTATGTCTACAGGAAAGATGTGAAGTTTTGTGTTTGAGGGCGTTTTTTTTTAAAGTTGTCCCCTACACTTTTTTTTTAATTTGGGATTTTTTATGTTATTTCTACTCAGAATCACTAGCTCTTTCCTAGTGTCCTAATGTTTTTATTTCCATTCCGTCACCATTTTTCATAGACTTTGTATGACGGTGGCGGAATGGAAAGATCGAAAAATGTATGGAAATTTTGGGACACTTTTCTCCTATTAGGATAGACAGAGCTCGTGATTCTGAGTTGAAATAACATAAAAAAATCCCAATTTTGAAAAAAAAAAAGTGTAGGGGACAACTTAAAAACGCCCTTGACCCATTTGGATGTTTTTATGGTAGCAAAGTGTTTTCTAAACGTAAACATCCAGTGACGTAACTAACGACGTCTAGAGCGTCTGAAGTCTGTAGGTAGTGCAAATAAATGTTTATCGCGAACGGAAATGAAGGCCCCAGTTGCGTGCGGTGTTTCACGGGTTAAATATGGAGGGTTAAATACGAGCTAGGAAAACTTTACTTTGCATTTTACTATAAGGCTTGTTTTTGAAGTGAAAACTTCTTTAGCGGCGCTGTGCATTTTTTGTGATGGGGAAAAATGTTAAACTCGTAACAGGTGTCACGTGACCGTAAGACGTAAGACGGACACGTAACCTGATCGAAAAACTGTTACTTCAATGTCACTGAGTTTTTCTTTATTGATTTAAATGCCATCTAGTGAGTTTCCCCTCTAACTGGTATTAATATAACTCGAGTACTAACAGTGATGTGCTTAGGGGTTTCAAGTAATGCGACGAAATAACGCTAGATGGCGTTAACCTCAATTATACATAGTGCTGCAGACATTTTGCAATAGTGATTGAGTTTTCACTTCTGCCGGCACTCCCTGAGTGTAACCCGTTTTTTTTTAACGCTTGTCTGGGTTAGGGTTGACTTTCCCTGTATTCGGAAAAACTTTAGGCTGTTCTATAGAAGACATTGACAGGCAGTAAAGGGGCCCACTGATTACTTATCAGTCCGCCGGACGACATCGACCTGTCCGTAAGACGGACACGTGACCTGATCGAAAAACTGTTACTTCAATGTCATTGAGTTTTTCTTTATTGATTTAAATGCCATGCTCTAACTGGTATTAATATAACTCGAGTACTAACAGTGATGTGTTTAGGGGTTTCAAGTAATGCGACGAAATAACGCTAGACGGCGTTAACCTCAATTATACATAGTGCTGTAGACATTTTGCAATAGTGATTGAGTTTTACTTCTGCCGGCACTGCCTGAGTGCAACCCGTTGTTTTTTTGCAGCGATAAGGAGATACAAAAACTGACAAAAATGACAAACTGACGAACAAAATATATAAAGACAACCTGAAAGATCTAAACGAAAACATGGAAACTTTTTAAGGGAAAAATTTGTTCAAGCAAATCTTTCAACGTATCTCATCAAAAAGTCTTAAGTCATTTTAATATTCCCATTTTAGGGTTCCGTAGCCAAATGGCAAAAAACGGAACCCTTATAGATTCGTCATGTCTGTCTGTCTGTCCGTCTGTCCGTCTGTCCGTCCGTATGTCACAGCCACTTTTCTCCGAAACTATAAGAACTATACTGTTGAAACTTGGTAAGTAGATGTATTCTGTGAACCGCATTAAGATTTTCACACAAAAATAGAAAAAAAACAATAAATTTTTGGGGTTCCCCATACTTCGAACTGAAACTCAAAAATTTTTTTTTCATCAAACCTATACGTGTGGGGTATCTATGGATAGGTCTTCAAAAATGATATTGAGGTTTCTAATATCATTTTTTTCTAAACTGAATAGTTTGCGCGAGAGACACTTCCAAAGTGGTAAAATGTGTGTCCCCCCCCCCCCCCGTAACTTCTAAAATAAGAGAATGATAAAACTAAAAAAAATATATGATGTACATTACCATGTAAACTTCCACCGAAAATTGGTTTGAACGAGATCTAGTAAGTAGTTTTTTTTTATACGTCTTAAATCGCCTAAATACGGAACCCTTCATGGGCGAGTCCGACTCGCACTTGGCCGCTTTTTAGTAATGGCACGGAACCCTTCGTGCGCGAGTCGATTTTTATACCCAATCTCTTTCATGCATGAAACAGTTCCTCAACTTTTGCTGACCGTACTAAGAAGCGTTTTAATTAGAGATGCCCCGAATAGTGGTTTTGGCCGAATACCGAATATTCGGCCCGTCCCTCCGCCGAAGCGCCGAATATTCGGCATAACATTTGTACATTTTGAGTCACATTTATGATGAAAACTGTCGCCAACAAAGCATAACGTTTGCTTTAATTTTGGTTGCTCAGAACCAATGAATGTAGTCTGAGCCAATAAAATCGAACCTATGATAAAAATAAAATTATTAGTAATCAACAAATGCTCAAAAAAACAGTCTTTCCAAGAAAACATTTTAAACATTAAATATAGTGGTTTGTGGTTATTTTTATTGGATAATTTATCTTTTTAGTTAGGTGTAAGAGATATTCGGTATTCGACCGAATAGCAGGCAACATTCGGCCGAATACCGAATATTCGGCAAAGTGGCCGAATAGGCCGAATACCGAATAGTTGCCGAATATTCGTGGCATCTCTAGTTTTAATATGCTAATGGTCCAAAATAAATTCGACGTCGTTTTATGGAAAATGAAGTATAAATTCAATTTTGGGGGTTCGGCGTCCAGGTTTATATCGGGCGGGGTATGAGATGGTTTTCGATGTGAGTGGAAATAGGCCATCCGTCGCCGTAGATCACTTCGAATACTTTGTACCCTATTTTCAATCTTGTTTGAGCCTTCTGCTCCTGGATATCTAAGAAATAAGTTCCCGTTTGATACCCCTCGCCCTGGAGTTGAGTTGCGTACATCTCGTGTTCTCAAACTATCAATTCCCGCTCACCGCACTGGGTTTATGACTAACTCCTTTGCTGTCCAGGCGAGACGTCTCTGGAATTCACTCCCTCTCAATATAAGACAAGCCCCGAGCAAGTTAGCTTTCAAGCGGTTGCTACATAAGTATCTGCTGAAACAAAAGTTCGAGTAGCGTTCATCATTATATTATATATTATGAGTATGTATGAAATATGTAGTAGTATATTATTTATATATTCTAGTGTTTTTATTTGTGTATTCTACATGTAGTTTATCAGAATTATTAATTGTTTAGTTGTTTACTAAGTTCTAACAATTAAATTCCTTTTTCTCCTTGCACCAATTTTACATGTCTCTGTTTGGCCCGATGGTTGACTGGTAGAGAATGCCATTAGGCATTAAGTCCGCCATTTGTACATTATTTTTGTGTATTGTGCAATAAAGTTTAAATAAATAAATAAATAGGCATAAATGTATAACTAAATATTTTATTTACGCTAAAACATTCACAATAAATAGGCATCGCATCGGAAAACTTAGTTTATCTTCGTTATTAATTATGTTCTCTGCCTAGGTGATTTAGATAAAATAAAAAATAAAAATTGTTTATTTCAGATTTTAAAATCCAGATAAGCTTGAAACTGTTCGCAACTTCGTTTGCGGTGAATGATGATGATGGTTGATATAAACTACTCTATGACCTCTTATGGGTCTCAAAACTTCATCTTAATCAGTTCAACGGTTTATGCGTCAAGAGGTGAAAGACAGACATACTGAAATATTAGGTTAAGGACCATAATTATCATACGTATAGGAAACATTGGTATAAAAAGATGAATTATTGAGATATAAAGCTATTTCAAAAAGTTTGGCATCTATCCTGGAATTACCCTACTCGTAATACATGTTTGTACTACGAATGTACCTAATCAAAAATGTTGTATTAACCGGCGTTATTGAATAACGCTTACTTATAAACGCTTGTATAAATCCCATTTTCCTATACCAGTGATACTCATCATCATTATCCTTGCCTTGTCCCATATTCTTGGGGTCGGCACATCTAACACTCTGGCGCCATTTTTGGCGGTCTTTTGTCATATCCGGCGTCAAGCCGTGCGTCAGTAGGTCTTTTTTGATGGTCGAAGCCCAGTTTGTCAGCGGTCGGCCCCTTCCCCTTGAGACTCCATCACTTTCGGTGGTTACACTCTTTGTAATATGGTCGTCGCTACGGCGTTGGACATGTCCGAACCATCGCAATCTGCTTTCGCGCATTTTGTTCCGAATGTCTGCGACTTTGAAGGTGCCTCTTATGTACGTGTTTTTTATTTTGTCCAGCCTTGTAAACTCCCCCCGACCAGCGCAACATCTTCATCTCCGTTACGTGCATTCTTTGTTCATCCTGTTGTCTCATGGTCCAGCACTCGGATCCATAGAGCAGGGCTGGTCTAACTGCCCGTTTGTATACTGTACCCTTTGTTTTGATTGGGATCTTTGGGTCGCACAGGACGCCCGTGAGGGAACGCCATTTCAGCCACCCTGCCCTTTTTCTATTGTATGTGTAAGTGTAGGCCAAAGGTTATGGAGCCATCGCTCAAAAAATTGCACAATACCTTTGGCCTACTGTCGCGTATATGGCGTTAATTTCAATATTTAACAAATTAACACATATCAGTGAAGGAATAAGGGTCAAAGTCAAATGGCGGTGTAAGAGTTTTAATCTTTTGTCAAAAGATGGCAGTAAATGTACTGGGGCTACATAATTTACCATGACAGTAACTTTATATTCACTATATTCTCTTTGCTCTTATAAACTAATCGATAGCATGATCAGGCTATGAAGGGATCTCCATAACCGTCCGACTCACGCAAGACCAGTTTCCTGGCGGAAGTGTGGAACGGCCTTTAAGGATGTAACGGCCTGTAAAACGTCGCTTGTGAAAGTGTGGAGGGGGTTTAATCGTCGCTTAAAATAAATAAATATTATAGGACATTCTTACATATTGACTAAGTCCCACAGTAAGCTCAAGAAGGCTTGTATTGTGGGTACGTGGTGGGTACACAGACCACGATATATACAAATACATAGAAAACACCCAAGACTCAGGAACAAATATCTGTGCTCATCACAAAAATAAATGCCCTTACCGGGATTCGAACCCAGGACCGCGGCTTCACGGGCAGAGTCACTACCCACTAGGCCAGACCAGTCGTCAAAGACACAGAACAAAGAAACAGAACATAACTTATTTTAATAATAAGAAGAGAGGAGAGGGCGATTCGAACTTTATAATCTTGTTATGAAATGGTCGTAAAGATTAGTATAGGTAAAGTACCTATAAGTATAATACTGTCGTATAGTTCGTTTTTTTTTAGCATTAGAAACAAGGTAAGCGATCTAGAAGTCTCTTTATTAAAAATCTAAATTGAAAAATAAGTTACAGCTAACTAATATGTTAGAATTATAAATCATAATACTATCTTTTGCTTTGTTAATATTAACAGATTTTTTAAAGAAAATTTATTGTTTTAATAAAAAGACACGTCAAGATTGTTTATCTTATTTCTAATGCTAAAAAAACGAAATATAGGCTAGGAGGCGTCATAAGCCTTCAGTAAGAAGTGCATATACTTGGAAAAATTGCGACCTATGCCGCTGTGGCCCGGTGGCCGAATGGCTCAGGCACCTGCCGCGATAGCAGAGGACGCTGGTTAGATTCCAGCCTGTGGCACTGGCGGCCTGGGTCACTTTTTCTTTATATAATTATGTCATTTATTTCAATTTGAAATATAGGCTACCGCAATAGATATTATTGGAATAAAACTATTTAATTCGATAACTTAGCTACTGTACAGGGCGGACACGCCATACATAAAAAATCATTTGCTTTTATATGTGTGCGCGGCACGTCTGTACACGCGTCATTGTGTATGTGTGAGTAAGTCGCTTTACTGAGAGGAAGCCAGAAGTCCGCCAGATTCATGTCGCGGCCAGTCGCGGGACGAGATAATGCGAGTCGGGGCGGGGCGGCAGGGATCGGAACCGGTTTTTTGCAAAAACTTAGAAATAACCATATTTTGCGAATTATTTTATACTAGAAATGTAGGACTCAGTTGTGTTTTTAGGTTACGACTTCGTTTTATTAGATTGCCCAATTAGAAATGAAGTAATTAGCAAAGAACGAAAAAATACCGTTTCCGTTCCCATACAAAAAATACCGGTATCCGATCCCTGCGGGGCGGTGCGTGGCCGTTCTGTATGATAATACTATTACTTATTCTGTGGCTACTGGCTAAGCTGGGTTATTTACCTAATGATAAAAAAATCTTACGGATTGGTCAGGACATAAAATAGCTCTGACTTGCCCACAAATATATTGCCGTCCTATAAAACTCCTTTTATTCACCGTAACGGGAAACCATTTGAATGTTAACCCCATTAAATGTCTGTTAACATTTAACGGCCCCGCAGGGAAAGGGTCTATAAAAAGTGATCCAGTCAGCAGAACTTAGAGCATTTTCACGTCCGATCCGATAGGATAGGTATCGGATAACCTTTTAAAAAAACAGCTGCTAGAAAATGCTAAACTGACGAGTGAGTACAATATTACGACGAATTTAAGAATTGCTCGTTTAAAACTATAAAATTAACATTTTGTTTTGAACGAGGCACAAAAAATAATTCTATAAAAATATTGAAGGCACTTTTTTCTTCTTTGTAGTCGTATCCAATATCCGATATCGGATCGGACAATGTGAAAGCGCTCTTATGGCAAGTTCGGTTTATAGTCCTGTGAAGTAGACCACACCCTAAGCATAAATAAATACATTATAAAACATATACCTATGTATTATTAGCATTCTCATTTATAACCTAAAATACTACCGAACTACCTTTTTCATGGTTAGAAGGTGTTGAGTAGTTAAGTGGACTGTATATAAAAGCTGTTATTATGGGAAAAAATTGAGTTTATTGGAAACCATGATACATTGTATGAAAGGTAAAATTAATATTTACATACTCACCTGAAATCTGAACTTAAATACATATATTCTAGACTGTATTTGCTAAAGTATATCTATCGGTAGGTAATAACCACTTTTCCAGCAAGTGTTTACTTTCCCGTGCTGAAAACATTTCATAGAAATAGTGATTATATATAAAGGTTGTTCAGTCACAGATTACCCCCCATATACTTCGCATTATAGCTAAAATATTATTAAATAAACATAGCCACATTTGCCCACCATGCCGAGCATTGCCTGGCTTGAAAAAGCAGCGATTGTCTTTCAATAACCTGGTATGAAATTATTGATAATTATAAAATTATACAAAAATGAATCAGTTTCATTTTTTTCATGGCTTCCATCTACGAGTAATTTTCTCAATTGTTTATTTTCTTTTCTTGTGAATATTTTTACTGAGATGTGCCAATGAATAGTATTCTATCTACCTAAGTATCTATCTAATTTATATGACGATTTCGCCAATATCAAAAGAATGCTCGTAGAGCATGACGTTGTTCGTTAGTTGCTTTTAGTAAAGTTTGAAGACACCGGTTCGTTTCCAGCATCGGTCATAACAGGGCTTGGATACTTTTTCTTTAGTACAAGACATCACAGTCAGTTTTAGTTCATAACTTTTCAGTTGCGCTTCCATATTATACCGTAGTACGTAGGTATATATATTATATAAGCACCGTTGGCGTAGTGACCGTGAGCATATAAAGCTGGGTACACACTAGGGTATGCCGGCGCAGTTTTGGTACAGTTCAACTGCACAGGTACCTAAAGCAGGTTAAGAAACTGCACAGTCCAATGCCACATACGCTCCTACCTAGTTGAACTGTACAGGCACAACTACGCAGGTAGGTATAACCTGCCGGCGTATTATGGATAGTTTTATCCTCGTGATAAAATAACTGTCACTTTTAACACCGCGGGATAGAAAGTGACGGAAACTGTTTTATCACGCTGTCACCAAGACAAGAACGACCATCATATCCGTACGAGTGTGTATGGCCAGTTTAAAAATAATTTGCTCCATCTAGTAGAAGCGATCTATGTTTGAAAGTCAAGGTTTAGCTTTTCTTGTAAAATGTGGGTAGAACAGCCTTTATAGTCGACTAATGAGTTACGGAGAAGGCTTGTTGGCAAATAATGAGGTATTATATAACAAGGTTACATTGAAGGGATATTCCTAGAGTTGACTGATATACCTACCTACATATAGTAGAAGTGTTTGTTTCTCTCTGGATATATTATAATTCTACACTACAGAAAATATATTTACAGAATTTGATGTAAGTATTAAATTAACCATAGCTCCGTTTGATTTTTTAGGTAAAAAAAATTGTTTTATTTAATAATATAATTATTATAAGAGATCGAATACAAGACTGAATCGAAGAGACAGGAAAAGCGAAGGTTCAGTTTTGTTCTAATTTGGCCGAAACCGAACTTTCGGCTGAAATATAATAATATTTATCCCGAAACCTACCGAAAAATAAATAATCTTCGATCGGATACCAATAATTATAAAACTCCTCTCTGAATATTTTCAAATTTAAAACCATGTCCAAATAACCCTATCGTACCTTTTTCAATAAAAGCAGTAGAGTCAGCGATAACATAATTACGTAGGTAACTCCTAACTGAATATTTTCAAATTTCGAATCCGCGAGTTAGCTAGTAAGTTCGCCTAACGGTTTCCCGATTGAAATTTGAATATAGAATACTATTGGTGTTATTCTGATCGCTAGAACGCTGAACGCTGAAACGCAGTTAGGAACCGTGAACAAAATTCAAACTATGTATTAGAACAAATTAAATTATTTTCAGAAAATATTTTAATTTGTTTTTATTTCAAGTAGACACATTACAATATAAATTATAAACTTAAATAAATGTCATATAGTAAGAAAAAGTGACCAAGGCCTCCAGTGTTCCAGGCTGGAATCGAACCAGCGTCCTCTGTTATCGCGGCAGGTGCCTGTGCCATTCGGGGCGCCATATAAGCCTTCAGTAAGAAGTGCATATACTTGGAAAAATTCGACCTATGCCGCTGTGGCCCGGTGGCCGAATGGCACAGGCACCTGCCGCGATAGCAGAGGACGCTGGTTGATTCCAGCCTGGGGCACTGGAGGCCTTAGTCACTTTTTCTTAGTATATGACATTTATTTAAGTTTAAAATTCAAACTGTTTTAAATCATATTATAATACCTATATTAGGCAAACTTATTCAGTGAAAAACGACAACGACTAATAAAACAAATAATAATAAAAACCCTTAAAATAAAAATTACAAACTAAAATCAAAAAGTAGAATTAAAAACTAAGCATAAAAATAAACTATACCTACTTTGGCAAGGCATTTCCGTCAGAAGTCGCGCTATCGAATGAAATTTACACTAGGGGCGACAGAGACGCAACTGTCCCCGTCGCAGTAATAATGGAAGTGCGATAGAGAGAAATGACTACGCCTAGCTACCCTGGTTTTATAGTAATCGCTATTTTCAAAATTACCCCGTTTTCGAAGTTATCCCGAAAACCACTCCCAATAAAATATAATTTTTCTTTCCCAAATTGTGTTAATATGACACGGCGTACTGTATTTTGTGAGCTCGCTTTGACTCAAATAACTTACAAAACGACGACACGCAATACAAATTACACGTCACTTACGACCTTTTATTGAACAAGAAAATTCTCTAGTTTCTAAACGAATGTGAACTCTAAAGTCATTGTTTTAGAGCAGTGTTTTCAATTGATACGTTGCCTGGAAGCGTTAGAGTATAATGTGAAAATGGCGTTTTCTGAGTATTAGAATCGGTGTGGGAACGAGCGGTTTCCACGGGCCTTTCCTATTTCAACTACGAATTTCCAATTGAAATACAATACAATACAATACAAATCCTCTTTATTGCACAACCTCAGCATAAATGTACATGAAATCACAAGTTTCTGTCTGTAAATGAAAAAAATACAAAAGCAGAGTTTAAAAGAAGGCTAAAACTAAAGATGTTGGAAACCAAAGAACGAAAAACTAACTCTGTTAATAAAAGAGGGACGGGTAGTCTATCCTGCCGCGAGATACTGTCGCGTCAATCATGTGCTAGCCCGGCTGAAAGCGTTCCCTCGACTTGTATTTTTTCTTTACATAACTTCCTGCCTCATACTCGTACACCAATACTGTGGAATGAATTGATGCCCGCGGTATTTCCGGACCGATACAACCTTCAACAACCTACATACCTACTCCCATCTTAAAGGCCGGCAATCCACTTGCGACCTCTCCGGTTGCAAGTCCATGGGTGATGGTAATTGCTTACCTTCAGGCGGTTCGTCTCCTCGTTTGCCTCCTATATATGTTTTAATGTTTTGTTTTAATATTTTAATGTTTATTTGGGCACAAACGGTACAATAATTCTTACAGATAGTAATATTATTCAATACCAATGAACCAATGAAGTTGCCACTAACTACTAACGCGTATACAAAAAAAAACAGAACGGAATAACACAGATATATATACAGAACAAACATTTGTGGGATTACTAATGAATTTAAAAATAAAAGAGATAGTGAATATATGATTTAAAAAATCATAAGCTTATAAAGTATGGGTCGTAACTAGAAAGACCCATCTAATACCGGTAGATGTGACGTACTTTAATACTAAAAGCGGGAGATTTAAGTCTGTAGGTAGTGAAAATGGTACAGAGTACTATTTGTCGGTATAGTTACCGACAAATAGTACCGACGGTATAGTCTGATAAGACTTAGTAGTCTTATAGGATATTACAGGCTTTTACCGAGAGAAATAACTTTATAGTTGACATGAATTTGCTATTTTGTATAGCCATGAGAGGAGGCCTGCGGCGGTAGCACGCACGGTCGCATTTTTATCGCTTGCCACCATGGCTGTCACGTTCTAACTAGTATGTAAGTGCCAAAGTGACGAGCATAGTGACAAGCGATAAAAATGCTGTGTCCAGCAATGGAGCGTATTATAAATACGTATATATTATCATGTTTGGTGGCAGTGGGCTAATATACACTTAAAATCCTAGACCATTCTGATGTATCCGAGTTTACAGAACTTAATTTACCGTTAACATATATTATGTAAACCGAAAATCGTAGGTGCTCATTCCGAGTACCTAAGTAAGTATGTAGTCAAAGCTCTTAAAGAAATTCTATTACCTGAACGGCCATTATGGCTAGCTATTTGATACCTGAAACGTTCGCGTTCCTGATATGTGGCCAAGGCGCACCCTTTAGAGGCCGTAGATACACTCGCATAGATGCTGCATTTATTATTCACATACCCCGGGCACAGACAAGACATCCTCTAGACTGAGCATAGTAGCGCTACCCCCTCTGCCACAATTATACGGTAGTTTTACTCCATTTTCGAGTCAAAGTGTCTTTGTTTGACGTCCGTGTCTTTGAACGGACCAATCACGGCACGGGACTCGGCTCACCTCGTCCCCCGCACCCCAGTATTTTTGGCAGCATCGGTTTCATGAAATAATTGCTCTAAACTCCTTCTAGAGGATTCCTAGTCTGTGACCCCGGGTTAAGAGTGCAAATTGGTGTGATGTTTAAAAAAATGCGATGTCGATAAAATTAGATGATACTAAACCATACTCGCATAGATATTTCATATTTATCATTCTACAGAATAGATTTTTTGTCGAAAAATTCATTTTTGGCACAAGATTTTGTCGGCTGTAAGTACTTTTTTGTCAAGATGAAACTAATACTCATTGAGACGATTCTAACAAAACGAAACATAATTAGGTTGCGTTGTTTATTATCACACCGTTCCTATGGCCACCTCCTGTTTCCATTATCAGATCAGCTCGATGGTACCATAATACATACTAGTGGCTCTGTGAGCTGTAGACCTCGCGAGCATAATAGCTTATTGGGACCGTGCACGATGACAGCGCCACACAGCGGTTTTGAACAATCGACAATACAAAGATTTTAATTTATTAAAAAAAAAATACAAAAAGTTATGTCTTACTGGGGATCGAACCCAGGCTTTCTGTGTGCAAACAAAAAAAGCGATTGTTTACAAAATGCGCCATGATAGTTCTTAGCTAAGCTGACGAAATTCGGCTACTCATTCTCGAGTACAAACTAAATATCTAAATACCGCCTAAACCAGCGTTACAATTTTTCTGCATTTTTTGCCATTTACTATGTAAATATGTCTCAAAAAGAAAATACTCTTATGATATCGATACGACTATTTGTTTAAGCGCGAGGTATCACAACTCCTCCATTTTTGAAAATTTCCAAAAACGGGATCGACAAAAAAAAATTATTTACTCATAGAATCTGGTCACAAAATTTCACAAGAATCGGTTGAGAATTGTGACCTGTAGAGGAGAACATCCCGACATACAAAAGCAAAATGCCCGAGTCAAAACGTACACCTTGGCTACGCTTCGGTTAAATGGATGGTAGGATGGTACCAGTGATAATCACAGCATAAGTCGTATTAAGACTATTAAGTATCCTTCAAAGTCCCGCTGTCCTTTGAAAAAGACAAATTTAAATCGTATTTTGAACTATTATGGAATTAGATATGAGCGCCGATAGGCATATAGCCGGCGGCGGCGCGCCGGTCAAAATTGGTCGGCGGCGGCGGCGAATCAGCGGCGTGGCCTTGAACCACCTTCGATTAATGAAAAAAGAATTCAAACGAAAATTTTACCGAAAAAACATGGTTTTGCTGTAAGAAAGTTGTGAAATAAACGCATTTTTCATTTTAAAGGATAATTTATTGAATAATGGTACGAAAAAAATTGATATCGTATAAACTGTGGATAAGCGGTATCGCGCGGCATCAGAGGCGGTCTTAATCATGGCGAGGCTTCGGCCGGAAGATCTTAGCGAGGCCCTTATCTTTTGTGCTAAGTTAAAAATTGCGGATTGACTGTATCAGGGAAACGTCTTGTCGACAGTCCAAAAAGAAACGAGCTCCGTCATTAACCAATATCGACCCACCAAAACCGAGTTATGTCAAAAAGTGCGGCCCAACGCCGAGCTCCATGTCCATGTAACACCGAAGACTTGATTTCGACGCTTCCCAATGCGAGGCCAGAGGATGAGCTGCAGGTAAGCATACAGCTAAGAATCGAACGCCAAGTGTAAGCTTGGCTGACGGCTGAACGCCTGGAGCGCCGATTGTGGCGCGCTTCTGTGCGAGGCCGAGCTGCAAGAGAGCAGAGCGAGGGTGCAGGCCGATAAAGACTGAAGCCATAGTGTTAAAGATCTGGAGCTTTCCTGCGGGCGCATTAGTGCGACGCCAAAGGCTGAGCTGAAATGGAGCTAAGATCGGATAAGGACCAATGCTCAAGCGTTTTAAAACAGGCCGAAAGTTGAGCTCCAAACAGGGCCAAAAACTTGCAGGTTCAGATAGCGGCTTAATTCCATGCGAGCGATGCAAGGCCAAAGATTGAGCTGCGAGAGAGCAAAGCTTGAAATTTCAACAGTGGCCAAGTTTAATTGAGACCCGATTCCGACGCCCTTCCGTGCGAAGCCAACGGCCGGACATGTGGACGTGGAAACGCTTAATATCTCAAAATTAACCCCATTTTATAAATAAATAATAAATAAATAAATAAATATTATACGACATTATTACACAAATTGACTAAGCCCCACAGTAAGCTCAAGAAAGCTTGTGTTGTGGGTACTCAGACAACGAAATATATAATATACAAATACTTAAATACATAGAAAACAACCATGACTCAGGAACAAATATCTGTGCTCATTACACAAATAAATGCCCTTACTGGGATTCGAACCCAGGACCGCGGCTTCACAGGCAGGGTCACTACCCACTAGGCCAGACCGGTCGTCCAAATTTTATACCCTTTAAAGACGTTTAACCATGGTTGCAATGGTTAAATTCGCGGTAAATGACGGATGGTTAGCTGGCAAAATTAGTTATGCATTGGATCGGTAATCCAAAGATGTGGGTTCGAGTCTCACGTTAGCCAGAGTTGATCACAGTAAATTTTTTCATTCTGATTGACATGTCCAGTGTATATATACAATCTATAAATTGTAATGTGGAACGTTCCACAATAAAAATGGAAGGAAGTCAGTATGTTTATTACAAGCATATTGATGTTAAAATTGATATTAAATAATTTCGTTTCCCCAAGACTAGTAGCGTGGTTACTAGACAGATAAGTTTCCATTTGCCTTCGATATTTTTGAATGATATGGGCCTAAAATACCTTTTGAATGCCTATAAACTATTCGAAGTGGCGCCGTTAATTATCTAAACTCGATTAAAAATATATTATCTAATTCTGAAAGTAGTAGTAACTACCAAGGTCACGCCGATGCCACGCCGATAGCGCAGCGTCGGCGGCGGCGGCGCGAAAATTTTGTCGGCGGCGGCGGCGCGCCGGCGCGGCGCTCATATCTATATGGAATTAAAGAAGGTTCCAAATTCAAAACTGCAAAAATTCCTCCTGAACTTAGGAGGATAGATATTATCTGCTCTATCTAGCGTGAGGAAGTCATCTTTAGTGTAACATTAGCGGCAATAACGAGATATTGATCTATGCGGCGCAGTGCCATAGACTATAGAGTAAAGAGCAAAGAAATCTATATAAGCTTTCTTAATAGCATAGGGGGCGCCACTTCCACAATCCGTTACATTCTAAGGATCTATCGCACTCTTGCATATTCGAGCGATAAAGAGGCAGATAGGTACCTACTACTGAGTTTCGATTTCGCGTTTCCCGATAGGCCCTTTAAAAACAAACCGCTTTGATCTATCAGTGTCATATTTTAACTGTGAAAACTAAAAGTTACTCTATTGGTTTCCGAAAGGCGCTAGTGCTGCACTCTGGCGGCAGAACATTGCAGTAATATCCCCTCTTGCCAAATCTGCCTAATCTCACTGTCCGAACCCCTATTCGATAGCGTGACGAGCGTTCGCGTATGCGTTATGTCTATTTTTGTATGGGATTTTGAACAGCGCGCCAAGCGGGGCGTTTTGGAAACTCAAAATCCCATACAAAATGACACTTAACGCATACGCGTACGTCACGTCACGCCATATAATGAAATTTATACTAGAGGTTCTGAACATAATTAAAATACTTACCTAGAACTTACACAATGTACAGGTTTGCCTAACTATACAAATAATGCCGTCGCTATTTTAAACGCTAAAACACTTAACCATTCCGATTCCAAGCACCTTGATTGCCAATCTTAAAAAAATATCTACACAAATATCGACCTTAAGTCAAAGACAAACTGTATACATATTTATGCTGTTTATAAATAAAAGAGAAACTGGAATGTAGGAACGCTTACCACCTGCTCCTTGAAATGTATGGGAGACGTACGGGCGTATTCGAATTTTAGTTATTCGATTTATTTCCGATATGATACTGATATGTCAGTGACGTTTTTGGTCGAAGGAATGTCACTTTTGACACTAACAGATCAGTATCGTATCGGAAACAGATCGAATAACTAAATTCAGAATACGCCCGATACATAGAGATTATGTGAGTTTGAACCTGAGTACGTTGACTTAGGGATAGTAACTTTAGTGTTTATGTTGCTACAAGTTAGGACCATGGGTCGGTGAACTAAGCAGAACGATATATCTGAGATATGTGGATATTACTGTAGTTTAAAAAAAGATTCCAAACAAATGTTTAAAATACAATCATTGGGTCTCTATTGTTTTCCAAAAAGTTTCAAGCCACACCTAATATATTGTTTGCCCGCATTTTCGTTAGTCTTAATTCATTTGGTTCAGAAACGTGTCACTTTTCAGGATCGCCAATAAAACAAATCTAACCTAACCTAGCCTATCTATAGGATAACCTTGCGAAAATCCTGAAATACTTAATGGTTTCAGTTTTATGATTAATGATAATATGATGACAAACAATACATTATGACTTAAAACTTTATGGGAAACAAACTTTATGGGAAGGAAATTCTCGCTTGCACCTTTAATTACCTGCCTCATTGTTATAAAACTAAAACTTGTATAGATATTATTGCCGCTAAGCGCCGCGGGAAACGCCCGATGTCCCGGACGAGTAATTACCTGTCCGTCTTACGTCTTACCGCCTTTATGTAGCACGAAATAAGCCTTTTGTTACGGTATCGATTGCCGATACTGAGGTTGGTTATGTATGGCACAGTACTACCGTACAGAAAAGAAACTTCCTACAAAACCGAAGTTTGACAGTGATTCAGCGACAAATCACGATGTCTAGCTATCACGGTTCATGAGTTACATCCTGGTGAAAGACAGACGGTTTTTACCCTTTGGGTACGGAACCTTAAAATCAATATAATCAGTCCAAAATACAGCTAACAGTTTTGAATGGTTCACGGTTAGTTTCACTAGACTTATATTTATTTAAATTATATTTTATTGTTTTAGAGCTCCCGATATTTCGACGCAGTTACATGCATCTTGTTCACGGGTAACCAAAAACCGGGTAAATAATACAAAATGTAATCACGGTTCATATCCCGGTCGATATAAGTCTAGCAAAATACGGCTTATTTCACCCGCACTATAAAAATGTAACAGCTCAGTTTTGACGCTCCGTGCTCAGGATATAATTCTCTCTAATACCTAAAACTACAGACAGACACCCTATCTTCACTGTATCAACGCTAAGCCCTTGTTACAATCTAGAGTTCTAGACGGAGGATTAGAGCATCAGACCTAGGTGATCCTATAAACCTGAAAATGATTCGGTCTACGCTTGTTGGTTTGAAGACAGAGCTCTAGAAAATGAAGATATGAAATATAAAACTCAAATTCTAACCAGACATATTACATTTTTGAAACGGGAAGATGATTCTAATTTAACAATTTGTTATCAATTTGAACTGGTTTTGATAAGGATAAGTATCATAATTATTGGTGACGTATATCACGCACCACTTTCCAAGTTTCCTCATCACAACAAATATGGTATTTTAATATCTACTTAAGTATGTCATCTACACTTTGTTTTATTGCCAAGTCTTCCAAGATATTCTATATATAGGTATAGTACAGTCAGCTGCAGAAGTTGCTAAGCGGGCGAGGTGTTCAAAATTACCTAGACACGCTCTTATTTTGAACACCTCTTCTGCTGCTGTCTGTACTTGGTTAATTTGATGAATTTTGTGTCAATTATCTATTACTTGGTCTAAATCGATAGATATTATACATTATACATACATAATGGTTGAATAGTATATAATTATAATATCAGAATATCCAGATTTATTACTTTCGCTGTAACACATAATGAAATGCACCAACAGTTGGCGATTCCTTCAAACGATCCGCATACAATATCGATTGCTACTCTACGAGCGTAGATTGCCAACCTTCGGTGCTTGATTCATGTAATGCTGGCCCTACACCGGGTTATTAAACGACGGGATATGTCAGATATTAAAACTTATAGGGGCCCACTGATTACCAGTCCGCCGGACGGTATCGGCCTGTCAGTTGTTCGGAGCTGTCAACTTTTTGTTCTTCCTGACAGGCCGATATCGTCCGGCGGACTGGTAATCAGACGGCCCCTTTACATAAAAATTATGTGAGTATGACGACCGATCTGGCCTAGTAGGCAGTGCCTGCCTATGAAGCCGATGTGATGGTCCCAGGTTCGAATCCCGGTAATAGCATTCATTTGTGTAATGAACAAATATAGTGCAACTGCTGTGTCGTTTGTCGGCAGCGGTATGTTCATTCATTCATTCATTCATATTTTTATTGATAAAAGTAATTACACGTCAAGATTTGTTACATACATTGGATTACATTTAACTAAATGTAAATTATATAATCGTTTCAATACAAATGTCAATTTCATTATTTACAAATTAAAAATCCAAGTACGCAGGTACAATGGAGAAATTAGAAAAATGCAATAAATAACAACTTATATAATCTATTTACTTATTTACATTGTGTGCGTGGATCGATGACACCTTATCGAAAAATTCATCGATGGTGTAGCAGGCCATTTCTACTAATATCTTTTTGATTTGATTAGCAAATGTAACGTCACTAGGGGCACATCTGATGTCGGCAGGTCACGAATTGAATAGTTTGACTCCTAACACACCGACGGATTTCCTGGCTTTAGCGGTAATACTATATTACAGTTACACTAGGTGTTAAATATTATACTCTGGCCAGCTTTGTCAGTAGAAAAAGGCAGTCAATTTGAAAAATGTATGCGCGTAGAATCGACCTCCCATATACATTTTGTTGGCAAAGTTGGCTTGCAATTTACGATCCAATCCAGTGTCGTAAGTTCAAGTCTCACCCAAGACAGTAAATTTTTCAACTTTTAAATTTATTCTAAGCTCAATGTATCGTTCGTAGACGTTTCTGCTTGATACAAAGTTAATTTTAAATTAATTTGGCTTGCGAGAGCATAACAGTGAAACGCCGCGTTTTCCCCGCCGTGAAGCTGAACGAGCTATAAATTGCGCACCTGCTCTGTCATCTATCGCTGTCACTGTCTCACTAGCTAGGGAAACGCCGCGTTTTCCCCGCCGGTGTAGACCCAGCAGTGCCCGTGAAGCTGAACGGGCTATAAACTGCGCACCTGCTCTCTCGTTTGTCGCTAGCTGTGCTAATACTTGCTAGTGCAATTTCGTCCTGCATACCATTCATGTCTTTTAATAAAACAAGCATTTCACTGTTTAAACTGTTTAAAGGATGACTCACGCTAGACCGGGCCGTGCCCGGGCCGAGGCGTCCGACAAGTCATTTTCTATGACGGCTGATCGGTGATCACGTGGTGCTTTCCATAGTAAACGAAGCGCTGGAACTTCCGGCTTGGCCCCGGCCCGGTCTAGCGTGAGTCATCCATAATCGCCCGCTAATCACAATGTGCGACTACAAATTGAATTTTATTTTGTACAATCCCAATAAAAATTTCGTTAGCGCGATGTAGAAACCGCCGCTCTCGGTACAGCGCCATCTAGCATGATATTTGGTATATGAAAGCAGGCGTGGCTCACTCCGCGATTTCCTCGCTTTGCTACAGGTAGCTAAGAGTACATCCGTTCCACACCAATTTTGGTGGTTAGCCATAAGCCGCGCGTGGCGCTGTCGCCATCTAGCGGCCATATCTGCATGTCCTGATCGTAACAGACGCGTTTTGTTAGAGAGTGAGTCTTCTGTACCTAGTACTATTATTTATTCTGTGATGAAAGTTCTTTATTAGTACACAACACAAGCCTTATTGGACTTACTGTAGGACAAACCTGGAGGGCAATAGAAACTTACATTGTGATGTCAGTCGCACGTGCATTTTCCTCGTACTTGTCCATACGTGTATTGGCGCAAGCGGGACGCACGGGTGACTGACATCATTATGATATCAATTTGATGTCACAATGTAAGTTTGAATTCGCCTCTAGGCCTAATTGCACAAGATTTTGTCATGATATTTATCATCCTCGTATTATTTAATAATTTACCTATTTTCATAAGACATGAAATACATTGAAATAGTACTGCCAAACTGCGAGTTTGATGGCAGTTAGTTTCGCTCTTGAAATACATATATTTACATTATATCTCTTGTTTATTCACATTATATGTATTTCGTTCCTTTAATGGCCCGTTTATTGTCGTAGTTGGAGAAGTTTCCACTGAAGTCCTAATGACCACCAACTATTTAGACTGGGAATTCGGTTTTGTATAGATTATACCAACCAAGGGAGCCATTTGCAAACAATGTGACGCATTTTAACAAAATAAATCTAGTGTTCGTTTAGCAAACGGATTAGAATAACCTATAGTTGTCTGTCTAGTGTCATAGAGAAATATAGTAAGACAAGAGTGCTCACTCCATACATCAGTTAGACTATTAATTTCAGTGTCAACATCTAGCATCAGCTAGCGGAACTATCAGTACTGCTACATCTATTGTCAAGTAGCAGTACTGATAGTTCCGCTACTCGATGCTAATAGTCTTTATGGTACTAAAACTGATGTAAGGAGTGGGCAATCTATGTATTTTTTTCTCTATGCTAGTGTCTAGAACTCAATATAATTATATATATATATTATATTAGAATATTATTCATCTAAAGTCAAAGTCAATTTAATAAATATAACCCTCAACCCTTTTATATACAATTCTAATAAAAATTTCGTTAGCGCGATGTAGAAATCGCCGCTCTCGGTACAGCGCCATCTAACGTAATGTTTAGTAAACATGTTTGTATGAACGTATGCACTCTAGGATAGTATGGAGCCGAACTTGATCCATGGGTCAATTAGTAGGTATGAAAGTGTGTATAAAGCGACCCATTTTCATTGTTGTTTAGCGTAGCTCCACCAAAGACGAGTGGCCATTTTCTTTTTAAAACCTCAGTTGTGCGGGATCGGGCACAAGTGCATAATCGAGCTGCATTTGGGTCAAGGCGTCTTGAGCACTTGCCGTCTTGACGACAGATGGCGCGATATTCGCTCTTAAAGATAAGGATTTAAAGCTTTAAGTCCTATGAGATTTTTTAAACATTTAGGGTTAAATAGGGTATTTGACTGGTTATGTAGCATAATTTCGAAAATCAAAATTCCTAAGTACGAAATTCCTAAAGACAGAACATCGAAAAACAAATTGTCTAATGTACGAAATTCCTAAAGATGCATGTCCTACGGCTAATCAACCTATGTTTTAAATGTCTAAACTACAATACTTAACAGCAGAAACTTAACATAACTAATGGAAATGGAATTAGACGTGAATTTATTAAAACATCATAAAATCTTCTGGGCTATAACCGCGAAAATCGAAGTTCGTAAATTGCGGGCATCTTTCTCTGTCACTCTAATTACGCCTTCATTGGAGTAAAAGAGAAAGATCCCCGCAATTTGCGAATTTCGGTGCCCGCGAACGAAACTTGGTTCCAACATTTGCCGCTAGATGTCTCTGCGCGTCATTTAGATGGCGCTATCGTTTGGTTTACGTAGTTTACGTAAAGTGCGTTATAAGTTATAGGCCCAGTAATTTAATTTCATTATTTGAACGATCCATGTTCTCCATCTTTTGTATTTTTGAAATTGTTCTTACAAATTCCAGTAAGAACAATAATTAATTAGAAATAGTTATTTTCGATACAAGTGCGAAAAAGAGGAAATTCGAAACGAGTGGCGATAAATTAAAACACGACCGAAGGGAGTGTTTTAAATCGACGCGAGTTGCGAATTACCTATTCGCACGTGTATCAAACAACGTTTTACAGTACATATTTATGGCACTTTAAAGTTTCGACATACGCACGAAAAGTTACTATTTTACGCACTCGTGCGGAAATATTATTTATTTAATAACTCCTACTGTCTCCTCCATATATTGTTACTAGCTTTTGCCCGCGACTTCGTCTGCGTGGAGTTAGTAATTTGGGTAGCTTATTTTTACCCAATCTTCATTTTAACGATTCCCCATACAAACTTCCACCCCGCTTTTCACCCCCTTAAAAGGTTATTTCTGGGAAAAAAACTACCCCATGTCCTTCCCCGGGACTCAAACTATCTCCATACCAAATTTCAATTAAATCGGTTCAGCGGTTTAAGCGTGAAGAGGTAACAGACATACAGACACACTTTTAGTCATTTATTATATTAGTATGGATATTGTTTACGTCGAAATAAATCATGTAATCAGGAAATATTATTTATGTATTTATTTAAACTTTATTGCACAAAACACAAAAATAATGTACAAATGGCGGACTTAATGCCTAATGGCATTCTCTACCAGTCAACCATCGGGGCAAACAGAGACATGTGAAAATGTAATGTATTATGCATCTAGTTTGTAAATAAATGTAGGTAAGTTATAACATACTTTACTTAAAATCAGTTCATTAATATAATTTACACTATTTACAGTACATATGTATGGTGCTACTTTACCGCCCCGCCCTAGTACGGTAATTAGCACAATACGTGCCTATGTCGAAAATTTTAAGGACCATATGTATACGGTTTTTTAAAACCAATTACATAGTGTCAATTACCTATAATAGCATATTTTTTGTTATTATAGAAATCATCAAAAAACGGTTTTGCTAAAAACTGGATATGGCACAAACCGAATTATTAAAATTCATTGAAAAAGGAGTACAATCTCAAAAGATGACATTTTTGGATCAATCAGTTACAGGCAATACCCGGTACCGTAAAATGGGGTGAGTAGGGTTCGCGGGGAGAGTTGGGTTATGAATGGGGAGAGAAGGGATGAAAGGGGGGTGAGATGGAATTTTAAGGTTGCTACAAAAATAATGTATTCCAATTTAAAATGGAGCTATAGTAATACTCATAATAAAGGGGTTTTCGGGGTCGAAAAGTCGATCTAGCTAGGTCTTATCTCTGGGAAAACGCGTATTTTTGAGTTTTTATATGTTTTCCGATAATGATATCAAGTAACCAGGCACATTAAATAAAACCTACTAAAATAAAACCAAGGCTCAAAACACAAGATTCTGGATAACCACAAACGCCATCTGGTACCACACAGAAAAAAAAAGACATTCTCTGGTCAGTCGAGATGACTTCACACTCCAAAATTAATACGTCCCGACCACTTTTCGAAACCATTCAAATCTCAACCATAATCACAAGTAAATAGAGTTCAAAATTGAAGGATTAAAGATTGCCTCATAAGCTTTTTTACTTTTTAATAATCAAGTTGTTTTTGCACCTGTATACCAGTTTGAGCGGACGTTGCGTGCGTTCACCCAATACGAGCGGGATAGGTTAATAAGCGTGCCGCGTGAAAGAGATAGAAATGTGGATTGTGATGACGTGCGAGAGGGAGAGGTAGAGTCGCGTGGCGGTAGAGAGAGATGGATTAATTTTATTCCAGTTAGTAAGTATGAAGGCTTCCGAAGGCTTAGGGTCATCTTGATTTCGCGGTTATTTGAGATGCATCTGTATAAGGGGTATTATAAATGTTAAGGCTTATTTGTACGTAACTGTAAAGAAAAGGGGTACTAAAAACCGACCAAGTGCGAGTCGTACTCGCGCACGAAGGGTTCCGTACGATTACGCAAAAAACTACAAAAAAATCACGTTTGTTGTATGGGAGCCCCACTTAAATATTTACCTATTTTATTTTATTTTTAGTATTTGTTGTTATAGCGGCAACATCATGGTTCATGATTTACAACCTGGTGGCAGACTGACGGATAAACGGGCGGACAGACGGACAGAGGAGTCTTAGTAATAGGGTCCCGTTTTTACCCTTTGGTTACGGAACCCTAAAAATATTGCCAAAGCATTGTTCCCAACAGTGACATCATAATACATTATACACGGTAGTAGACACAATAATATATTATTATATTCTTATCGCCGTCTAAAGCTATCGAACCTTATTAATTACGTATTGACAAATTGACAGTACGTAATAAAAAGTTTCATTGATATCCAATTAGAGTTGAGGTTTGTAGACTTAATTAAAATTGTGAGACAGTGATAAATATGTAGTGTATAGATAATACAGATGTGGTTAGGGTTTGCAATCCGGATCCGAAATGTATGAAATTATCCGGATCTGGATCCGGATCCGCGGATCTTCCCATACATTTCAGATCCGTCCTGCAAACCCTAGATGTGGTGCATACCTGTTTTCTTTAGTACTTTTTGTACCGAGACCACAGAATAAATAATAGTACTATTAGATACTACAGAAGATCCTCTAACAAAACGCGTTTATTAGGACAGATATGACCGCTAGGTGGCGCAAGCGCGGGCAGGCGTCCGTTCCGTAGCGGTGCGCGGCAACTACTATGGCTAGACACCAAAATTGGTGTGGGCCGCATGTACTTGTAGCGACACGATGAAATTGCGGAGTGAGCCATACGCCTGCCGAGACTGACTGAAATAGCAAGACACGTTCGTACGTTTCCGTGAATTTTCATCGTATTTACGATGGAAAATAATTATGCACTACATCTGTATTCTGTAGTGGCGTTATTTGGATTTGGTTTGTAATGTCACCTTTTGAATATCACTTTACTACACCAAAACAAAGTCCCCCGCCGCGTCTGTCTATGTGTGTGTTTGTATATTAGCGATAAACTCAAAAACCACTGAATGGATTTTCATGACGTATTCACCTATCAATACTGGTAGAGAATGCCGTGTAGCATTAAGTCCGCCTTTTGTCACTGTATATATTTTTACTGTGCAACAAAGTTTAAATAAATAAATAAATATTTTTTGCATGAATCTAAGACAGTCATTTCGAAAGTTTTAATGCGTGTAAAACTAATATTTAAATAATAACTAAAGCATTTCTTTGTCTCACTTTCTTCCGCTAGATACCTAAAAGCATTAATCGTTTTCTTCTGAGCGCTTTTAAATGAGTTTGTGCCTTGTGGAGTTCCGCTGGATCATAGAAACATAATAAAATTACATATTATCTTCCCATAAGAAAAATCGGACAAGTGCGAGTCGGACTCGCCCACCGAGGGCTCCGTACTTTTAAGTATTTGTTTTTATAGCGGCAACAGAAATACATATTCTGTGAACATTTCAACTGTCTAGTTATCACGGTTCATGAGATACAGCATGGTGACAGACAGACGGACGGACAGACGGATAGACAGATAGACAGATAGACAGATAGACGGACAGACGGACAGACGGACAGTGGAGTCTTAGTGAAAGTCTCAGAATAATTTCGAACTTAAACTTGTATCAGAATGATATCTAAATACGGAGTACCTCGAAAGAAAGGAAAAACGGAACTAATAGGATCACTCGTCTGTCTGTCTGTCTGTCTGTCCGTCCGTCTGTCCGTCCGTCCGTCTGTCACAGCCTATTTTCTCCGAAACTACTGGACCAATTAAGTTGAAAATTGGTACACATATGTAAGTTTGTGACCCAAAGATGGACGTGTAACGTAAATAAATGAATTTTAAATATGGAGGACATTTTTGGGGGGTAAATGAGAAAATTAAAAAATAAAGTTTTTCTAACTATATCGTGTTACATATCAAATGAAAGAGCTCATTGTAAGAATTTCAAATGTATGTTTTTTATAATTTTAGGATAAATAGTTTAGCGGTTATTCAAGAAAATAGGCAAAAAATGACCATTCCCCCCCCCCCCCTTTATCTCCGAAACTACTGGGTCCTAATATTTTGAAAAAAATACACAGAATAATTCTTTACCTATAGATGACAGGAAAAACTATTAGAAATGTACAGTCAAGCGTGAGTCGGACTTAATTATTTAGTTTTTGATCCGACCCCTGCGGGTTTTTTAAATAGATTTCATTCACGTTCTACATAAAAATAAATTATTAAAAAATGGGTTATGTACGGAACCCTAGGAACGTGAGCCCGACTCGCACTTGGCCGGTTTTTCTTTAACTCTGCTTAAGAAAAGTTTGACACAAAAAGTTTGTATGGCTACCGGTGTCCCTCGCCTCTCAAATGTACACGACAGTGCAAAACGAAAAAACTAGACTCAGCACAGTTTTTAATAACCCCGCTTTACGTCCATTTGATAGTCATTCCTCAGATTGAGGCAGACAAGAGCACTGTTATACATTAAACCTCTTTATAACACCATAATAGTAACACTTTAAACGAAATTGTTCTTTTTAAAGGACATTCTTAAGTTGAAATTTCAATGTCGCAATTTGCGTGTTAAGTCATTTTGTTACAACTTAACACTTCAAGTTAAAGTGTCCTTTATAAAGGACATTACTAAGTTGAAGTTTGAATGTCAAAGTTTGTGCGTTTAGTCGTTTTATAATAAGTGTTAGTGGGAGAAAAAGAGCCCCCTGTGTTATACATACAGTAGGAAGATGGGAAAAAGTCATAAAACCTTTTGTGTGCTTGAATGAAACAAAAGAATTGTGAGAACGGTGTTTTACTAAGTCGATGGAATGAGTTCGAGGTCTAACAAGGTCACTTTTTAAGACAAATATTTAGTGCCGTTACGTTATTGTTTGTTTAGTAATTAGTTAGCGGTTGGCTGTGAAGTATGTTTTCTTAGTTAAGCGTATAAAAGAAAATTACTAATTTTATTATCACATTTCAATTTACGGTGACGTTAATAATAACTTTTATTATAAAGAATACCTATTATGTCTATTATCGCCAAATGGCCTAATAAATAGAAGACTCTTAGTTACATAATTATTGACATTTATAGCAAAATCGGTATAAAAAACATAGATTAAAAGCAATCCCATCCAAGATATGTTTAATATTTGTCGTATTTCTCTAACGGTGAAACACATATACCGCAAATGATCAAAAACTGGTTATCGTAGATTCTTCCAGTAACTCAGGTAGGTATAGGTACTGTTTGTTATTAATTTAATAAACGTACATACATTTTTACTGTATAATTAAAAAACCTTAGAAACTATATTACAGTATTAAAATATTCATAGACAATCAAGTAAGTACCTACCTATAGAGTCAAACAGTTAATATACATAAAACTTCATTATTTGACATTGAAATAACATCGGACATTGAACGTTGTCGTGACTCCATCATTAGTTTTTGACATGACTGTGATATTATGTAGACTGTCTCACTTATAGTCCCCGGAATAAACGGTAAAACAATGCGACTGAACTTTATAATTTTTTCTTAAAAACTCTCAAAATATGTACGCTAATAATAATATATTTGTACAATCGTAACATAATGAAGTACCTTTCAGTCGGCTACCGTAACTAAGCTACTTATAGTCCCTTATATAAACGGTAAATACACATTTATACAATAATACACGTTTTAAAAAATATGTCAACACAATGTCGACTTAATTGTATGCCGTTTGCTCGGCAATAATAATATTTTATTAAATCGTCACATAATAAAGAGTTTCTCAAATCACAATTGAGTACCGACCGTGGGATTAAGGTGCAAGATTTGGAAACCTAATTAAGTGTTAATGTTCAGACCATATCGAAACATCCAAGTCCCAGAACATTAGCTACCTACTACTATAATATGTCTACCGTTTAACTTAGATATTCAGCGGTGAGGTGGATAACGCTGGTTCGAAATGTCTGAAGAAGAAAATTCGGTCTTGTAGCCACAAAACTATATATATATATATTATATATATTTAATATAAAAGGAAAATGAAATTAGCACATACAATTCGTTTAGGTGTAAATGTGAAGTTAAAGTTTTTACGGTTACCATAGTAACGGAACAAAGAGTTCTGTTGGACTTGCCAACAAGGTTGTTGGTAAGAACTAACAATAAGAAGTCATTATGATCAGCTACGGACTAGCTGAAGTTTAGCTGCATGAAGCTGATTTTTACTATGTTAAGTAAGTAAAAAAAAAGCATATAAACTAGATTTAGCCCCCTTAACTAGCCTTCTACTATAAAACCACCACGCAACATTACCAAATGCCTGAAATAACTTGTGGATCTAAAGTATAGCCTGTACTCGAACATCCCTCCCATCTCAATCAGACTACTAAATAATTCAAAAGGCGGCTGAATCCGCCCCGTACTTTTCAATTTCAGACAAACACTACGCAGTATTTACTTAACTTTAGGTCTGTATATTCAACTTCTAATATATAAATCTACTAGCGACTCGCCCCGGCTTCGCACGGGTTAACAAATTATACATAAACCTTCCTCTTGAATCACTCTATCTATTAAAAAAACCGTTGCGTAGTTTTAAAGATCTAAGCATACATACATACAGATAGACAGCGGGAAGCGACTTTTTTTTATACTATGTTGTGATAGTCAGGTGATGATGTAGTGATAACGACAGTTGTTCGAAAACCAGTATCCAAATGAGACGAAAACATGCTGGAATTGGCCCAGTACTATTCAGTATTAGGAAAAAACTACACAGTGTTCAACAACTTCTTCTAGTCTTACTGTATTAAAAACATCTAACTTCAACCTATACCGACAGGTGTTCAAAAACCAGAATCCAAATTGAAAAAAAAAAAAAAAACAAAATTGGACCACGGAGAGCACCCAAACAGCCACGCTAATCACTAATGCAGCTGCAGTCCGAAGGTCGCACGCATCTCTGACAGTGCGGACCGAAACGTCGCGACTGACGCACGCGAGTGACAACCGGCGCGCCGACCGTGTTTTGTTTTCGAACGTTCGAAGTGACAGTTTGAATTTAGAACAACGGATTTTGAGTTGAGAGTTTGTTGTTTTTATTCTTAGTTACGTACTTTTTAAAGTACTTATTATTAAGTTTGTGGGATTTTGAGGTTATTAAAAGTGTTGTGTTTTTCGGAAGTTGGATTTTAAAAAGGACAGTGTTTTGTTTGATGAGGTAAGTTTTTTAACTATCGTTTTGTAGAGGTTTAATGATTTGGTTTTTTGTTAAGCTGAGTGAACGAACTTTGAATACTTGTTATAATAGTCTTTGCGTGACTAAAAGCTTAATAGGCAATTATGAAACGAAAGCTTAATGGTACCAATTCGTTGTTTAAATAAAGTTTGTGTGGCTATTTATATCCTTGTTAAAATGTTAACAAAAAAGAAGGTTCAAGTGAAGAAAGCTTTATTTTAATTTTTTAGTTAGTAGAAGTTTTTTTTTCAGAATATTTAGTAGTTAGATTACTTTAACATGTAAATTCATTAAAGTTTGAAAGAGTTTTAAAAGTCTTTAGAGAAAGTCTACAATGTAGACTTAGTATGTCATACTACTTGTTAGTCAATAAGAACTTCGAGAAAATGCCAAGAGATGTCGCTAGTTGTATCAATTGAATAGTATATCTGAATCTCGTTAGGTGTGCATATGATGACTATGTATAACGTCTATTGAAATTAGGTACGTATTTTTTCGCACTAGTCAAATTGGTAAAAACTGATTTGTTATAATATAAATGAAGTTTTTTTAGGTTCTTATTTTCTTTAGGAAAGTAACCATGTATACTAATTTCTCAACAGTTTGTGTGTATATATTTCTGTATTTTTTATAGCAATAATGATAATACTAAAATACTATTTATTAATTCAACGCGCTACTGTAACAAAACGCAAAACAAACTCGACCAAATGAATTTCTAATAAAAAAGACATTACCAGGTAGTCCGTGTCCTAAAAAAAGGACAATCAAGTCGATGCTACGGACTCGAGATGATCAAAACACAAACTTACAAATACATCTACCTTTCATTATGTGAACTATTCACAACCTTAATCCTACGGGATAGGGTTGGAGGGTTTTAAAGTGACGGTAAAGTTATAGTGGTAAATAAGTATTTTTTTTGTGTGGTAACTGGTTTTGATACATGTTTGTAATTAGGGCAGGTGTTCGATAGGGCGGTGTTTTTTGTTTTGAGAACTAGATTTTTATTTTCAATGCGAGTTATTTAAAGTTGGAGAGGTTTGAGGTACTTTATATAGGACAACTTATTTTTGTGATGAAAGGGCAATGGTATTCTTGGATAATAATTGACGTTGATGTTTAAATTGAAATCGTGCTGTTAAAAATGTACATTAAAGAAAAACAGTTACCTATTTAATGGCTAATATTTTTTTATAGTTAGGTAGGTAACAACAATAACGTAATAAAACTTATATTACGCACTTAGTTAGAAATGAACACATTACAAAGTATCACTCAAATGACTCATCATTTAATCATTCACTCATTTCACAGTTTTAAATTACCGTATTGTATTAGATACCTGCAGAAAAAGCTTAGCATAACCCAGACAATTGTAACATGTTATTTTAAGAAATCTTAAGATTTATATATGCCTTATTCATTGACATATATGTATATATAATTATATATGTCTCTGAATAAGGGGGTATAGTAAATATTCTAACGTTTTCATTTCCGAATGATTATAAAACAAGTTTTAATTTTAGCGAATCAAATTTGAAAGCGTGTACTTTTAAAAGGACAATTAAAAACACGCACAAAAAAATTTAAAATCGATTTTTAATGGACAGTTACAATCAATTTCTGACCAAAATTATAATGAATACAAAAAACGAGTATGGCAAATTTTGACATATAATTGATTAGTCATATTATAAGCTTTTTTACTATCGATAATAATACGGCTTTTAAACCAGTTGTGACCGCCTAGGACTAAAATATATAATGTTGATGGACTTTATAGGTATATTATGGTTCCGTTTTCGCATAAATGTCTATACACATATTATAAATTTAGATCCCCTGTTGTGTTCAACTGTGTAGGATATATTATGATTATGACCGGATTTGTTTTTAATATTTTAACAATATAACCTTATGATCAACTTTGGACATAGGTCGTTAATATGGCTTTAAAATGATGATAATTTGTTAATTTTAATTAAACATAAAGTGTGGGATTTAATAACGATTCGTATGATTTTTTTTCATACCTACTTTGAAATTTTGTTCTTCTCATTTTCTCCTCTCATCTATTCAAAGGTTAGCTAGAAGAGATCGCTCAAAGGTATAAGGATGCCTTTGTGCTTAGCTTTTCCTAATTTGTGTTACTTTTATTATGTGTTAAGTACAATAAAGAGTTTGCTACTAACTACTACTTTGGAAATCGTCTTGTTATGAATTTTATATGTATCTACCTTGAATATTGCTATTGCTATAATCTCACAGTTTATTACATGGTTTTCATATCGTTATTTGATACAAAATACTATTTTTACCACTAGAAAGGGGTTAAAATGAATATGTCCTTCATAAAGTACCTCATTTCAAATAATAACAGTGTCAAGTAAAACAAGTTATACCCTTAATAAGGGGCTACTATAAAATACCCAACTCATTGTAAACTTATTAAGTCAACATCCCACACAATTTGAAAACACATTTTAATACTAAATAGCCCTTATAAACTTGCCTTATTTAGTATTTATTACTATAACCTGACCTACATAGACGGCAACTCATATACTAATTTCTTTATTAGATTACAAGTACTGTAACAATAAGTTATTTAAAACTAGTCTTTACAGCATTAAAATAAAGCAGATAATTGGACAGCCTTTAAAAAGTTAGATGGTCTATCCTCATACCTACACGTATTACTACGGGTATTATTATTAGCATTACTCGAACTCTATAAATTTTCGACAAAAATACTCGTAGGTAACGTGCTATATAGATGTCCTACAGACAGGACAAATGTAGGCACGAGGCTTTTAAAAGGCCGTTACTTTTTAATTTCCAATTCTTTATTTAAACGTCTGCTTAAACAAAAAAAGCGTTACTATTTTGTTTAATACATTTTACCATAACTATAATACATTCGTAAGAACTTTCTTACAATGTCGTCAAAGTCTATTTTCGATTGATTTGGCAATATCCGTTTGGGTTTTGTCTTTTATTTATTAAATTTTACCATAGTAAAATTGCGGGTCATTAAAATCTTGTTCCAAAGCTGTCAAAGTCTATTTTCGGGTGAGTGGACAGTATTTGTTTGGGTTTTGCCTTATGGCGTCCACAATGCCTGTTCACCTACGCGAAATTCTTCGCTCTTGTCATACGAGTTAGTAAGGAGTTGTAATAAATGAGTGTCCATCGTAGAAATAACTTTGGAATCGATATAATTATGTGTTTTATTTTAAACAGAAAGGTAACTCATTATCGATAAATCAATACTGCCATGAAAAAAGATATCGTACCGTAATAAATATATTGTTATGTTCTTAACCAACTAGTGACTATGTGGTACATTTGGACTAAGTCCACACAATATATATGTAACAACCAGGCCCGGATCTAGGGTAGAGCGAGTGGAGCGGCCGCTCTAGGCGCCGGATGGCAAGGGGGGCGTCAAAATGGCAAATGAGAAAAAAAAAAGTTTTAAAAGACGCGAGTGTGGCGGGGGCCCAAAATACGCTTGAAAACTTCAACGAAGGGCGCCAAATCCCGATTTCGCTCTACTCTGATCAAGAGCTCGGGCCGGCACTGTATGTTACGTAGCAGGGAAAATCGAAATTCCACAAACTAGGTCTAAACGGGCCCACAGATTACCAGTTCGCCGGACGATATCAGCCTGTCAGTTATTCGCCACTGTTACCTTTTGCGTTTAACTGACAGGCTAATATCGTCTGGCGAACTGGTAATCTGTGGGCCCCTTAAGTTTGAAAAGAAATATCTTGAACCATACAAAAAAAATCAACGATGAATGAAATATAGTTGAATTTCTTTTGTTTCAAAATACGATTTAAATTGGTTTAAACTACATTGAAGTAACTATTAGTACTAGGAGTAGGACGATAAGCTTTACGAGGATATTATAGGACACTGTCTGACTGAACAGAGATTTGTAACTCAAAATTAAAGGGGCCCACTGATTATCAGTCCGCCAGACGACATCAGCCTGTCAGTTAGAATAAAAAGTTCACAGTTCCGAACAACTGACAGGCCGATATTGTCCGGCGACTGATAATCAGTGGGGGCCTTAAGTGTTTTAAAAGAATCCATGTAGGGTAAAAAGTCTTTACTAGTCTATAATCATTTCAATTAATAACTGCAACGTCTTCAAGTCTTAAGTCTTACAAATCATTGTCCTTGATCAAAAAAGTTATAATTATAACAGTTAAATACTTGTTTGAGTTGCTTAAAGTCCAAAACTTAATCAAAGGTTTTAATTGCTGAAATTCGATGAAATCGCTTGCTAAATTAGACCTTGATGATTTTGTACGAGTTTAAGTTGAATGATTAATAATCAGTTTGTGGCGAAAATTCCATTTTTGAAAAACATAACTACTTAATTATTGCAGATGTACTTGGTGTAACGGGTGTTTATAGTTCGTTTGTATTATACATGTTACTGTTAAACACGTTTTTTAGTAGAAACGCGTTTTTCATACTTAAGAATAATTTTCCCTCTCAGTGAAAATGCGTTTTTCCGTAAGGCCTCTGAAAAGTAGTGTTAAGTGGGATTTTTCAGTCTAAACTTGTTTTAAATAGGTATTTGACTTGTAAAGTTTCGAAGTTTAGAAACTTTCAAAGTTTCCATTGTTATTTAAAATACAATACATAAACTTTAAATAAATGTCATATACTAAGAAAAAATTACCAAGGCCATGATTAAAGTTTACAATTTATATAGTAGTGTGTCTACTTGAAAATAAAAACAAATTAAAATATTTTCTGAAAATAATTTAATTTGTTCTAATACAATACATTACAAAACTATAAACTCGGAGTTTCCAAGCCTCTATAAAACTATTATAGTAACCTACAGGTCTTTATATAGTGGTATTTTATGTATCACTTATTTAAACACATTCAACTGAAAATAAATCTTAATAAATCGATATAAGGATGGAATTAGTTTATCTATTTGTAACAAATAATTTAAATGATAATGGATTCGGAAATACCAAATTAATTATTTGGAGAATACCTATTATTCATGACTTTATATTTGTTGTATAATAATAGTTTGGTATGTGCTAAATTATTTTTAGGACGTTAATGTGATGTTAATTGAAGAAGCGCTGGTGGCCTAGCGGTAAGAGCGTGCGACTTGCAATCCGGAGGTCGCGGGTTCGAACCCCGGCTCGTACCAATGAGTTTTTCGGAACTTATGTACGAAATAGCATTTGATATTTACCAGTCGCTTTTCGGTGAAGGAAAACATCGTGAGGAAACCGGACTAATCCCAATACGGGCCTCGTTTACCCTCTGGGTTGGAAGGTCAGATGGCAGTCGCTTTCGTAAAAACTAGTGCCCACGCCAATTACCCCAGGCTCTCATGAGCCGTGGCAAAATGCCGGGACAACGCGAGGAAGAAGATAGTGTGATGTTAAATTATGTATTTCGTTCTTTATAGGGTAAGTATAACTAGTTGTTTTTCTAGTCAGAGATCTTCAGAAGTAGTGCTGATGCTGAGACTTACAATTTGCAAATTGCGGGGATCTTTCTCTTTTACTCCAATGAAGGCGTAATTAGAGTGACAGAGAAAAATGCTCCAAACTTAGATTTTGGCGGTTATAGGTCTGAGCGGCAAAATGAAAGCTATGGAGTAAATTCGACTATTTCCGCTATTTCCGTCATGTCACCGGTCAACAATGTTATGCTCATTGGACGGAAATGTTCGTTGACTCTAATTGTCATTTGTTTGTCGTCTGCCTTTTAATTGTGCCCATGAAAACATTTAAATTGGCCAGACATTCCGGGTAAGAATTATTCAGATGTTTAAATGATTTGTGACGAGCGGTGTGGCTACCAGCAGTTTGGCACTGACATAGTATAATCGAGAACGTAACTTATACTTTCTATGTACTCGTATCTCGCTTGTACTGGCATATCAGTGCGAGCGTGATGTATAGAAAGTAAAATAAGTACATTACGTATATGTCAGTTTTGACATTTTCAGTGACTGATGGTACGGGTACAGGTTTAAGTACGATACTGTAAGTTAAGGTTAATATTTAAGGTGCATAAGGGTAACTTCAAAATCTCAATTTTATTTACTTACTTAACATAACAAAAATCTGCTTAATGAGTAATGACCGTCTGTAGCTTCCATATTAACTTCGTAACAATCGCTTGAGTTAAACGGTAGACTTATAAACCAGAAGCACGCATACTTTAAACTTAGAATAGATTAAAAAGTGGAAAAATTACTGTCTTGGGTGAGACTTGAACTCACAGCCTCTGGATCGATACTCCAGCGCTCTGCCATCTGAGCCACCAAGACCTCATCCATAGCCAGCTAATCTTTCCATCATGGGTCAAGGGGACCCGAGCGACATCTACCGTAAGAGTATACTTTTACCAGCTTAGTTACTAGGAACCAACTTAGTTAATTTCATTTCCAAGAAACTGTTAAGTAAATTTTTGATTAGCTCTGTTTAACATTCCCGTATCAAATCCGTCACGAAGCGTCACTAAGCGTCACTAAACGTCACAGAGCGTCACTGTGACGCTAATTAAAATCCCTGTGGACCACGATTACTTTAGATTAAAAACATTAAAACGATACCCTTTGGGTAAAGGTGTGTAATCGGGTTCCCGTTGTTTCCCATAAAGTTTTAAGTCATAATGTATTGTTTGTCATATTATCATTAGTCATAAAACTCAAACTGTTAACATTTCAGGATTTTCGTTAGGTTATCCTATAGATTACTATAGAGTTAGGTTAGCGGCCATATTCGAACTTTAAGATACGTCAAATACTAGAGATTGAAACGATATGGAATGGATATGTTAGTGTCAAACAGGTATCAAAAGTGACGTTTCTTCAAACAAACGCGTCACTTTTGACAATTGGTTAGACACTGACATATCCAATAACACACAGATTCGAACTTTAAGATACGTCAAATACTAGAGATTGAAACGATATGGAATGGATATGTCAGTGTCAAACAAGTGTCAAAAGTGACGTTTATTTCAAACAAACGCGTCACTTTTGACACTTGTTTGACACTGACATATCCAATCTATATCGTTTCAATCTCTAGTATTTGACGTATCTTAAAGTTGGAATATGGCTGTCAGTTTGTTTTATGGCAATCCTTAAAAGTGACGCGTTTCTGAACTCAATCAATTATGACTAACGAAAATGCGGGCAAACAATACATTATGGCTTAAAACTATTTGGGAAACAATAGAGACCCTGTGTAATCACTTGAGCAGTCGCCATCAGATATATCGGAGCGACCAAGGTGTTCACAATTTCTGAACAAGCACGCTAACGCCTTGACAATAGAGCCGTGTTCAGATATTTGTGAGCACCTTGGCCGCTCCGATATATCTAATATGATGTCAGGTCAGCCAAAGCCACTGTACTGAATAAATATTTTGGGTATAACTCGACGGAAAATTACATACATTTTTTCCCCTGAATTGGGATCTCGTATTTCTTCCGCCCGGAATGAGGTCTTCAAACTAGCCAATTTTCAACAAATCGGACAAAAAAAAAGATAAAATAAAAATCAGTCCTTATAGTAGTAACGTTACAAGCTGCCTATTTTATTTGTTAACTAGCGAGCCGCCCCGGCTTCGCACGGGTTAACAAATTATACGTAAACCTTCCTCTTGAATCACTCTATCTATTAAAAAAACCGCATCAAACTCCGTTGCGTAGTTTTAAAGATCTAAGCATACATACAGACAGACACGGAAGCGACTTTGTTTTATACTATGTAGTGATTCTAGTGATAGTGATATTCGCTCCGTAGAGGTTTCTAAACTTTGCTATGCACTTACCTAAGATGCAAATTTCAACCTACTCGCTCTGTTGAAGACACACCTTTACCTATTAAAACATTACGGTCCCTCGGCGCCATAGGCACATAGCAGGTTAACTGCCGGTATTCAATCACATTCACATGACCCTTTTGAATGGCACATATGTCAAGTGAGCTCCATTGTTGTACACCCGACCCCAGATATATTAGAGCGGCCAAGGCGCTCACAAATATCTGTAAAGGCTTTGAAGTTGTCCAGATATTTTTGAGCACCTTGGCCGCGCCGATATATCTTATAGCGACGTACAGTGTACAGCCGTTCTCAGATATATCAGAGCGGCCAAGGTGCTCATTAATATCCGAACATACGCTTTACTGTCTTGATAATAGAGGCGTGTTCAGATTTTAATGAACACTTTGGTTGTTTAGATCTATATGACGGCGACTGTACCGCCGCTATCATATTCCAGATATTCCAGAGCGAGCAATGTGCTCATAAATATCTGAACATGCCTTTAAAAGTGTGTGTATAAAAGAATTTGACTCAAGAGCCTCGACAATATTGTGTGATTATGTCGAATTCCTTTTGAAATAAAACTATTAAGTAAAACTAAAGTATTAGTCGAATTATTTTGTTCTGTAGTTGTACCTACAAATAATAATAAGTTGTACCTACTTATTGGAACTATTGTTACTGCCTAATCTCGATAGGTATTGTTTGGTGTATAAAGCACCCACGCAGTAGTTATATGGGGCATTATCTATGATAAGGGACCTTATTGTCGATGGCGCTTACGCCGCACAGCGTCGCGCGGCATTGTATTTATATCGGAGCATCGTTAATAATGGCGTAACCGCCATCGACAATAAGGTCCCTTTTCATAGATAATGCCTCATAAAACCTTTGATATAATAACCACTCGGACTGTATTCATTTACATATAGGTATGGATCGGCACGCGCTTAACACGAGCATATGTATACCTATTTACATTTTATTTTACATATTTAATAAGCCTTAAACAATGAATCTTTATTCTTCCATATAAAATGAGGAATGAAAGATTTTTTTTATCCCATTAAAATGGGTCTCTATTGTTTCCCAAATAGTTTTAAGCCATAATGTATTGTTTGCCCGCATTTTCGTTAGTCATAATTCATTTGTCTCAGAAACGCGTCACTTTTCAGGATTGTCATAAAACAAACCTTACATAACCTAACCTATCTATAGGATAACCTAACGGAAATCCTGAAATGTTAACGGTTTCAGTTTTATGACTAATGATAATATGACAAACAATACATTATGACTTAAAACTTTATGGGAAACAACGGGACCCCCATTAAAATCCATAAAATCGTAAATCGAGACACAAAAAAACTTTAGAAAATAATTAAATTTAAAGAAAACCTAAGCTATTGTTTTAGTTGCCATAATGTTCAAGTTAAAATCTAGGCCCCATGATACTTCCTTGCGGTACTCCTCTAATTATTTCTACCCTGACCAGTCGCCATCAGATACTCTAAAATATCTGAACACGAACTCTAAAGTCCTATATATAAAGGCGTGCTCAGATATTTGTGAACACCTTGGCCGCTTCGATATATCTGATAATGACTGTACATGAATGTGGCGCCGCTCTGACGCTTACGGGGCACATTAGTTATCTGACAGCTATCAAATGTTGCAAAATCGACTTATGAAAGTTCACACTTTTCTCAAGCTATGCGTTGTCGTCACTTTGTATATCTCCCACCACGCATTTAAAAAAAAAATATAAAAAAAATACAAAGATATAAAAAAATAAAGATAAAGGTTGCCAGAGCTCAACGAGGGTGCGGGTCGGACACACATGTAACACCTCTGGAGTTGCAGGCGTCCATAGGCTACGGAAATTGCTTACCTACCATCAGACGGGCCGTATGCTTGTTTGCCACCGACGTAGTATAAAAAATATCGAATGACATGTTTTGTTTTTAAGCGATTGCAGCGCCATCTGTGCTACGTTTCGCGCATTTATCCTCTTACTTAACTTACTACTCGATCTATAAACTATTCACTACTGTATTTCTTCGCTGCCAGCAGGGGGCCCGATTTGTCGTCAAACTAGTCGCCGCACCGGTCGGGCGGCGGCAAAAAATCGGTGTCATTGTGGTTCTCAGCGATGTATTACATTATGTATTGATTACATACCTTGCTTGATGAGTACGCGGGAGTAATGGAAGTGGGTACTTTTTAGGGTTCCGTACACAAGGGGTAAGAACGGGACCCTATTACTAAGAGTCCACTGTCCGTCTGTCTGTCACCAGGCTTTATCTCATGAACCGTGATAGCTAGACAGTTGAAATTTTCACAGATTATGTATTTCTGTTGCCGCTATAACAACAAATAGTAAAAAGTACGAAACCCTCGATGGGGGGAGACCGACTCGCATTTGTCCGTTTTTAGGGTTCCGTAGCCAAATGGCAAAAAACGGAACCCTTATAGATTCGTCATGTCTGTCTGTCTGTCCGTCTGTCCGTCTGTCCGTCTGTCTGTCCGTCCGTATGTCACAGCCACTTTTCTCCGAAACTATAAGAACTATACTGTTGAAACTTGGTAAGTAGATGTATTCTGTGAACCGCATTAAGATTTTCACACAAAAATAGAAAAAAAACAATAAATTTTTGGGGTTCCCCATACTTCGAACTGAAACTCAAAAATTTTTTTTTCATCAAACCCATACGTGTGGTGTATCTATGGATAGGTCTTCAAAAATGATATTGAGGTTTCTAATATCATTTTTTTCTAAACTGAATAGTTTGCGCGAGAGACACTTCCAAAGTGGTAAAATTTGTGTCCCCCCCCCTGTAACTTCTAAAATAAGAGAATGATAAAACTAAAAAAAATATATGATGTACATTACCATGTAAACTTCCACCGAAAATTGGTTTGAACGAGATCTAGTAAGTAGTTTTTTTTATACGTCTTAAATCGCCTAAATACGGAACCCTTCATGGGCGAGTCCGACTCGCACTTGGCCGCTTTTTTATTTATTTATGTTAATATTTCGGTTTTGAAGAACCTTTCCTGAAAGACAAAATGGTTATTCAAGAATAGAGTATTTACTAATTATATTTACAAGAAAAATTACCGTATATGTGACGGTATCTATGAAAAGTCACCTTATTGTCGATGGCGCTTACGCCATTAACGATGGTCCGATATAAATACAATGCCGCGCGACGCTGTGCAGCGTAAGCGCCATCGACAATAAGCTCCCTTTTCATGGATGCCCCATATTAAGTTGAGATGAATACAGGTTCTCTAGATGGCTTAAAACAATGTCCTCTTTTCTCGCGCCAACTATAACAGAACATTAATTAAAATGTTAAATTAACTGTATAATCGCTTCCCGATTAACCCTTCAAGGCGATTAACGAAGCCAAGCGTTGCGATTAAACACCACTATTGCTTGGTCTCTTACTGATTGTTACAAGAGTAATTCCGATTTTTTTAGGTAATAAACTCACTCTACTTATTATAGTAGGGGAGCCGGGGGCTTAATGTAACAGGGGTAAGTAGTAACGCTCAATTTTGACGGGGAATTAAAAACGTTTAAATTTTATATCGAGAACGTAATGTACTTTCTCTACATCTCGTTTGCACTTATATGCGAGTAATACGAGCGAGATGTATAGAAAGTAAATTACGTTCTCGATGGCGTTTATGTCAGTGCCAAACTGATGGTAGCAGTACGGGTCTATTGCGAAATTTATTTTATTACCTTTATTTAAAGTCGTTTCGTTTGACTTTGGACACAGGTTTCACTGGTCGTGGTCGCGGCTAACTGATGTCCCAGCAAATTGTTAAATATAGGTAAAATTTCTATGAAATCATGTAACTTTGATACAATTTTTAAATAGACTGCTAGCTTCCTTAGGATACAACAAGAAAACGTGCTAAGATTTACGATCTGTGGCCTTATGCCATACTGCTGAACAATGGATAGCAGGTAATATGTTTGCTGGTATCCATTGTTCGTGCAGGCGCACGTTGCACGTGCATGCTAAAAAAAGTGACGTACTCAGAAAGTGACGAGCACCGAAAGTGACGTCCTCAGAAAGTGGCGTTCTCAGAAAGTGAAATAGCCAGAAAGTGACAAACTCAAATAGTGACGTCCTAAGAAAGTGACATACTCCGCCTAAACATGTCACAATGAATCAACGGGTACTGCGCTGCTGAATAGCGTTTGACACCTAAATATGAAACTAAATGATGTTGGCTTTTCCCGTCGTCGGTGAAAAATAAACTCACGGGTCAAATTAATATAGAAACAAGCTCCAAAAGTAAATATCGGTTGTGAACCGGGACCTGTAACTGACGGACCGAGGAAAGAAGACAGTACCGATTCCACGCCCGTGGGAATCGAATGGTTGCGATTAATCGATTGTCGAGCGATCAAGAGTGTCAAGACAAGAATATAATGTTGGTCAAACCAAATTGGCAGTAAATAAGAACAAAAAAAACTATACTCATCCTTTTCTTTTGGGTGCTAGTACTAGTGTAAGACAAAGATAGTACGATTCTCTCTATGTTTGAAATGAGACAGTCTTTGACAAACTATATGTAACGTTATCTATGAAAAGGGACCTTATTGTCGATGGCGCTTACGCCATTATTAACGATGCTCCGATATAAATACAATGCCGCGTGACGCTGTGCGGCGTAAGCGCCATCGACAATAAGGTCCCTTTTCATAGATAATGCCCCATATATACTCGGCTACTTCTTGAAAATTTGCTGCAAAAATGTCAATACTTTCTATTCAATACCTATACATATATAAATATGAAATATAGTCACCTGTCTCGTTTAATGTCACCGTGTCGCCAAGTGGGCCAAGACGGCAATCAGGCTTTGTACGGCTTCGGTACACAGACTTACCAACAGTAAGGCAACCATGAAAGTAAACAAGTTAATAAATGAATAATAAATAATTTCTTTATTCACACAATATACAGTCCACATTTGTTAATCGGCTACTTATAAACTAGGGTCATTGTACAAGTTTACATCTACACTAAAATTATACAGGTATTTTTTTGTGTTCTTTTTTTTTACTCTTTACCGCATTCGAAGCCATTTATAGCGGATATATACTGGGTCAACCAAATCTTGTCAGTAAATAGGAAAAAAAAAACTATACACATCCTTTTCTTTTGGATGCTAGTACTAGTGTAAGACAAAGATAGTATGATTCCCTCTGTCTATGTTTGAAATCAAACAGACCTTTGACACACTATAATATTCAACTATATTGACAGCTATTAAAGTTCAAATTAAAAAACTAGTTTTATTTTTATTTTTTACATGCAGCACGGGGTTAATTTAAATAATAAACATCCCCAGAATGGGGGTTTATTAGTGCGAAAAACACAAAACAGGAATTATTTTTGATATTAGAGACGTACCTAAAACAATTCTATGTGGTTGTGGTAATTACCGGAAGACGAAGCTCTTAGTACATTTTTAACTTCACTGGTTTTTGAAGTCAAAAATGTACTGACAGACTGTACTGTTTGTGACTGACAGTTAGAGTCTGTTCGGAAAGAGAAGAGTCGTGGAATGTATTGGGACCCATACATTCTACAACTCTTCTCTTTCCGCACAGACTCTACCTATTTGACACATCACAGAAAATGAATGAGGTTCCGTGATCTTCGATATAGCAGATTTTTTTTAAATAATTGGTACCTTATTTTATTTTAATGATAATGTTAGTTCTTAAATATTCTTACACTTCATAGTACCTAATAAGAGTAATAAGTATACCTACATACTACATAATAGTAGAGCCTAATACCTTTTTTATGACCGGTCATAATCCTGTAATCGTTAAAGATTTTCATACAACGCGACAGTAATTTTTTTATTAGTTAAGAAAGCATACGACGTGTATTCTGTCTACGAGTTGGGTTATTCCTAGCTCAACTCTTGTGGTTATTTTACCTTGCACTACTGTTTCTTTCCCATTTACTGTTCTCACTTCTTAGTTAATAAGATTTCACGAAGGCGACATTTCGTAGGTTTCCCTCCACTCGAACGGACCAAAATAACTCTAATAGCTTATAATAGCTTTGAAGACGTATAAACTTGAAATTAACTTCAAATATATCGAGTTTGAATACAGTTTGCCAATACTAAAATAAGTTTTAAAGGAAAAGTTTGTACATATTTATACAGGCAGATTACTTATTTCATATTCAAATAACTTTGTATGCCCTCCGGCCGGAAAGCATTAACTTTCGGTCCGTTTGTGCTAAATGATGGTGCTTTTCCGGCGCCGTGGTACAGTCGCCATCAGATATATCGGAGCGACCGAGATGCTCAAAAATATCTGAACGCGCACCTAGGGCCATGACAATAGAGGCGTGTTCAGATATTTGTGAGCACCTTGGCCGCTCCGATATATTTGATGGCGACATTACAGAAAAATAGTATACCTACACCTCTAAATAAGAAAGCCTCAAGGCACATGTTAGTTGACCTCGGCTTCACGTAATTTGTAACAATTAAGGTTGACTCACGCTAAACCGGACCGGGCCGGGGCCGAGCAGGAGCTTCCGGCGCTTCGTTTTCTATGGAAAGCACCACGTGATCACCGATCAGCCGTCATAGAAAATGACATGTCGGACACCTCGGCCCGGGCACGGCCCGGTCTAGCGTGAGTCATATTTAATGTTGTCATTGTCAGATATCGATACTATTGATCTGTCTTATCCTATACTATTAGCATACCTACAGTATTTTTAGGATTCCGTACCCAAAGGGTAAAAGGGCGTTTTTTTTTGTTGTCCCCTACACTTTGTTTTCAAATTTGGGATTTTTTATGTTATTTCTACTCAGAATCACGAGCTCTTTCTATCCTAATAGGAGATAAAAAGTGTCCCAAAATTTCCATAAATTTTTCGATCTTTCCATTCCGCGACCGTCATACAAAGTCTATGAAAAATGGTGACGTAATGGAAATAAAAACCTTAGGACACTTTTTTTCTCCTATTAGGATAGAAAGAGCTCGTGATTCTGACTAGAAAAAACATAAAAATTCCCAAATTTGAAAAAAAAGTGTAGGGACGACAAAAAAAAAACGCCCAAAAATGGGACCCTATTACTAAGACTTCACTGTCCATTAGTCTGTCTGTCGGTCTGTCCGTCTGTCTGTTTGTCACCAGGCTGTATCTCATGAACCGTGATAGCTGGATTAGCTAGGCAGTTGAAATTTTCACAGATGATGTATTTCTGTTGCCGCTATAACAACAAACACTAAAAACAGAATAAAAAAAATATTTCAGTGGGGCTCCCATACAACAAACGTGATTTATTTGCCGTTTTTTACGTAATGGCGCGGAACTCGTGCGTGAGTCCGACTCGCACTTGACCGGTTTTGCATCTTATCGCTTAAAAAGTTCACATTCATCAGTATAATACAACTCTCTTTACAGTACATGTACTGAAACAAAAACAAAGCCAATATTGTCACCTTTTAACTCAATATATGCGCAGTGTCCAGTTAGTTATTTTTCATCATTAAGTTCACATTCATCAGTATAATACAACTCTCTTTACAATACATGTACAGAAACATAATAAACAAAGCCAATATTGTCACCTTCACTCAATATATGCGCAGTGTCCAGTTAGTTATTTTTGGCCACGTTTGCAACGTATGGCATCGGGCAGTATCAGTCAATAACAACACAATCTAGTTAGCATGCAACATATGGTTAGAATACAGCAGTTTACACTACGAGGCGTGGCGGACGACATACGGACAGATTTTACAGCGAACATGTTCGAACTTCTTAGTTAATATTTACTGATATTCTAATCAACTACTCCAAAATGTTTGTAAATAAAATCACTGTTAAATAAAAGTGTTTGCAAATTTTTTAGACGCAATATGACCGAAATATCCCAATGTGACGTCCTCAGAAAGTGGCGTTCTCAGAAAGTGACGTACTCAGAATGTGACGACCTCAGAAAGTGACAAACTCAGAATGTGACGTCCTCAGAAAGTGACGTCCTCTGAGCGTGACCTAACTCGAAAGTCACATACTCCGCCTAAACCATACATATTTGGCAAATGCATCAAATGTCCCTTTTGCTGGGACATCAATAGGTACCACAAACTTTAACATTTATTTTATACCTAATATTAAATCATCATCATCATCTCCTAGCCGTTTTCAGCCACAGCGACTGCTTTCTACTGCTGAGAGCGTCGCTGGTGCGCTCTCAGGTGACTGACGGAGCCAATCTTTGCAGCAAATGTGCGGCCATACTCGCTGCAGGTCAGCACCCCTCCGACGTAATTATATGTGATGTCCACAGGTGGTCTGGCCTTTAGCTAGTCACGCTTAGTGTCGAGTTCTGTGCGTCGCCTGGCTTCAAATTCACGCACATGCGTCTGCACAATATGCCTCCACTGTGGACGGTCACCAGCTAGTGTCTCCCATGTTGTTGGCTCTATATGGGCTCTCTTCATATGCCGCTTCAACACATCTTTGAACCGCAGAAATATTAAATAGCAAGTTGGACGAATTGTGCGCCCGTATGTCCCACCATGTTTTTCTTGTTTGCCGGGTGGCATCGTATCTATGTAAATTGCATCATGTACAGGGTGCGTCCTGTTTTTGCACGAGCTATACAGCGTGTAGTACAGGCTAACAAGCCGTGGAATAAGCAATTTGCCTTGATTAGCGTTTTTTGCGTTTTTCCTTCTTTGATTCTGGATTACAGGTTTTTCTAGCGTTTCAGGTTAAGTGAAAGAGCATTAGGTATTTAATAGGATTGCTAAAAGAAAATTAAAAAATGGTGCGTGTTTGTGTGCAAATAGAAAAGTGGATTAACATGGCAATTGAGCTACAAATGAACAGGTTTTCTGCATTTAATAACGAGTCTCCGACTTCAATAAAAATATACAATAAGTACTGGGTTATTGTTAGTCGAGAGACACGAACACTTTAAATGTTTATAGTATACCTACTACATATAAGACAATAAAGTAAGAAATACCTCGGACCACATGTAATTATCGACAAACATGTGATTTGAGTCTTTCTTTGCCTGAGATGTGTATACTATTTTTTTTTCTGTTTGAAGTTAAGCGCAACGTGCCAAAAGCTGACGGTTTCCGCATGTAGAACAGAAAAGATAAAGATAAAAGATACAAGATAGTTTATTCAAGTAGGCATAATTACAATGCGCTTATGAACGTCAAATAAAGCTACACCGGCTCCAACCCTACACCTCTGCCCCGGGAAGATTTAAATCCCCCCTCAAATAAACTTGTCTTCACTTATTTATACTATTTTTAAATAATATAGACAGACGCGGTAGCGTGTCCAGCCAAGTTCAAAGACACGACTGAAAAAATACATTGGTTGGGTTGTCATACCATCATTAAAGTTCTAATTCTTAAAATAGCCGGTTTTTTACCATCGCCACAGGCCTAAATGACAGTTACCTGGTTGAGGTTTTACAAGTCACACAAGTTTTACACATATAATCATTGCACACATCAATATTGGCACGCACATCATTAATATAATTGGTCGGTGTACGGACTGAATGTGGGGGATGTGATGTGTTTAAACAGTTGCTCTGGATTCAGGGGTACTGTGGGAACTCGAAAGGTCATTTGCAAATTTATTGTACCTTTGTCAAATTTTTTCTTAACATTCTCAGTTTCGTAACGAAAATTAACCATACAAAAGTGCAAATTTGTATAGCTAACATTTGTAACGAAACTGAGAATGTTAAGAAAAAATTTGACAAAGGTACAATAAATTTTCAAATTATAACCCTACGTTCATATTCATGTTTCATATTTCATTTAATGCATAGTCATGAGCATACTTAAATTACATAATAAGATGTTACAGTCAAGTTGGATAATTTACATGACACCCTGTTATCTAGGTCACATAATATTTAGCTTACTACTTCATTTATTAAAAGAAAGAAATAGTAATGTCACGTTTACCTAAACTAGTGCAATTTTTTGCCGCATACAACTAAATTGGCTCTAAGAAATTTGATTGTTGTATTAACATTGCGCCAATAACTAATATTTTTTTTCTTTCTAAAGAGAACAAACAGGACATTTTATTTAAAGAACATTACGCTTAAAAATGAAGTTTTATGTTAAGTATTTCTATTCAGAATTGCGAGCTATTTCGATACCTACACGAGAAAAAAAGTAACCGAAATTGTCCATACATTTTTTAATCTGTGCATTCCGTTACCGTCATTCTAAGTCTTTGAAAAGAGGTAACGGTATGGAAATAGAAATATTTTACACTTTTTTTCCTATGAAAATCGATAGAGCTCGTGATTTTAAGTAGAAATAACATAAAAAAATTCCAAATCTGTAAAAAGTGTATTGGCAAGCGACTTTTTTTAAAACCTCAAGAAGTCGCTAAGCGGGCCAAGTTCAGTTATTTGCACATGTTTGGAATACAGTTGTACAGATATTTTTGAACACCTCGCCCGCTTAGTTACTACTGCTGCTAACTGACATTCCGCGGCGCCGTAAATTAAAACGATGACAGGAATGTTAACTTTTTGCATCGAACGCTTCGCGCACAACGTGTGAATTCTTTGTTCATCGGATCGATCAAAACTGTAGTTTACTTTCCCAGTGCTTGATAGATCTTTACGAGTATGATATATGTCTTTTTTTATTGTTTTGCTACAGGTCTGTTGTAAAAGTCATGTCGACAAATCATTATGTGCTATTTTATATTATCTTGCGATTATATCATCCACCAAAAAATTGTAAATATGTTTCACAGTTACTTTATAAAAAAAAAATCATTAAGTACAAGCAATGATGTTGATGATCTCTAGAGGCTCTAGACTAGATAATACCTAAAAACTAGCATAAACATAAAATATATTTCTTAATTACTTAAAGTAAAATACATATAGTTAAGTAAAACTAAATGGTTGTGTCACAAAGATCCGACTGAATTTGACATAATTCCGGCCAAAAAATATTTCAGTCTCGCCTCTTAAGTTAGGTATTTGTTTAATTAAGATTGTGATGAGTATTTACTCAACATTCACCGTGTAAACGTTGCAAATAAGATTAAACTCTTTAAAAAAAACAAATCTTACTTTACAAGTGTATCTAATCCATTACTCGAATTAGTCATCGATCGTGATTGCGTAGTAGCGCTTACGTTTCATCAAGAGCAGTGGCGCCAGCATCTTATTAATGGCAATAGATATTGGTTCGCGTTCCGCTCTCGGTCAATCGGTCAAACGAACTAGTTCGGTCTTTTAGTTCAGTTCGGTCGTTGAGACCTGGGAAATGGGAATGAATAGGAATCGGTTTTGCATTACAATCTTTCTAATTCGTGGTTGCCAAAATTTGAAGTGATTTTAGTCATTGATCGAGATTACGCTAGCATCTTTTAAATGGGAACATTATGCGATAAATATTGGTTGATAGAGTTCTGCTTGCTCGGTCACTACAAAGGTCACGTTTCGCTCTCGGTCAATCGGTCAAATCGGTCTTTGTTCCTTTAGTTCAGTTCGGTTGCTGTACCCGTACCATGAGTCACTGACAGTGTCAAAGTGACTTATACGCTAACGTCTACGTAATTTACTTTCTATACGACTCGCTCGCACTAATATGCGAGTACGAGCGAGATGCATGAAAAGTAAGTTGCGTTCTCGATAGAGTTTATGTCAGTGCCAAAGTGGTGGGAGCCACACTGTAGCACTTACTGTGGTTGAAAAGATTCATTCATTCATTCGAGTCATCTGATCGATCGAGATTCCGTAGTAGCGCTTACATTTCATCAAGACCAGTGGCGGTCATCATATTAATGGGAACATTATGCGATAGAGATAAGTCGAGATATACCGTGGAGAAATATCGGTTTTAATAAGTTATTGGTTTCGGATTAGTTCGATTCAATTTGATTGTAAGCAATTTATAGTTACGATAAAAACTTTACGTAAGGCAGAGAATTATTTGATTATGAATGTGGAAATGGAAAGTATAGGTAGGTGTACACAAATGAGGGTTGTTATGACCCGTATGTAGGGAGGGGCTAAAGATCGTGAAACTTAATACTTTTTATCACACTGACAAAAAAACAAATACATTTAAAGCCAAAACAAAGATTTATTACAATAAAAATAAGGAAAATATGTCGATATTCATACGGAGGCGGAATACAGCTTTTATTTAAAATAAATCTTCTATCAACATACATTTTGAGGTGTGTCAGTTTATCTTTACAGACCCCCTAGTGTAAATTTCATTCGATAGCGTGACGAGCATTCGCGTTTGCGTTATGTCTATTTTTGTATAGTATTTTGGACAGCGCGCCAAGCGGGACGTTTGGAAACTTAAAATCCCGTACAAAATGACACTTAATGCAAACGCGGACGTCACGTCACACTATCGAATTAAATTTACACAGAGCCGGTACCATGAGTCACTGACAGTGTCAAAACTGACATTTACGCTATCGAGAACGTAATTTTATTTACTTTCTATACATCTCGTTCGCATTAATATGCGAGTACGAGCGAGATGTATAGAAAGTAAATTACGTTCTCGAATGCGTTTATGTCAGTGCCAAACTGATGGTAGCCGTATAGCTGGGGTAGGTAGGTACCTACTGTATGGTGTAGTTTCAATGCAGTTCTGCTAACGTTCTCACTTAGTTATACCTACACCTTCAGAATCGGCCTGCTTGTTAGTCTATGTCACGTGGCTGACGTTTGACAGCTTGCTGACGCCGCCATTGTTGCTAAAATGTGCAGCTACAGCTAACGTTACTTCAAAATGGTGTCAATGGGATACCATAAATGAATTCAGTACCCCTGGTGTAGATAATATATCAAGATAAGATTTAGAGCCCTAAATAGGTCAACTTTCAAGAGATCCTCTCATACTCATACTCATACTCATTTATTGATAATATTCTCAAAATATTACATGTCAACATCAGAAAATACATTTATATTGTTAAATCATTGGAATTAGTTACAAAATAGTTTGTGATCCATTAAATTAAAATTACAATGGTAATAAATTGATTAGTTATTATTTTTGTCATGGTCAAAGAACTCCGTAACAGTATAAAAGGTCTTTATTAAGCCATTTATCAGCCAGTAATCATTAAGCCATTTTTTTAGTTTGTTATTGAACATATTGGCACTATCTGATATTTTAATGTCATTAGGCTCTTGTCTTCTAATCTTAAAAACTATAATTAAAAAAAGCGGCCAAGTGCGAGTCGGACTCGCCCATGAAGGGTTACGTATTTAGGCGATTTATGACGTATTAAAAAAAACTACTTACTAGATCTCGTTCAAACCAATTTTCGGTGGAAGTTTACATGATAATGTACATCATATATTTTTTCTTTGTATTATCATTGTCTTATTTTATAAGTTACAGGGGGGGGGGGGGGGGACACATTTTACCACTTTGGAAGTGTCTTTCGCGCAAACTATTTAGTTTAGAAAAAAATGATATTAGAAACCTCAATATCATTTTTGAAGACCTATCCATAGATACCCCACACGTATGGGTTTGATGAAAAAAAAATTTTGAGTTTCAGTTCGACGTATGGGGAACCCTAAAAATTTGTTATTTTTTTTTCTATTTTTGTGTGAGAATCTTAATGCGGTTCACAGAATACATCTATTTACCAAGTTTCAACAGTATAGTTCTTATAGTTTCGGAGAAAAGTGGCTGTGACATACGGACGGACAGACGGACAGACGGACAGACGGACAGACGGACAGACGGACAGACGGATAGACAGACAGACAGACAGACAGACATGACGAATCTATAAGGGTTCCGTTTTTTGCCATTTGGCTACGGAACCCTAAAAAGAACAGTGTATAATAAAATGCCACAAGATAAATAAATCCCACCAAAAACATTTTCATGTAAAATGTTGCCAAGACGAAACCATAATGCTCGCATTGACAAAAAGTTATCAGATATCTTGTAGAGCCAAGCTTCTAACTCTACAGGCCCTACCTTCACAGACTCGACACCTTAGTCAAAATATGTGGCTTGGCCGTTTCGTCACATGGGCGTAAGGTGAAATATGTATTCACATTTCATTATTTTTTATTATAAAATAGTTCTTGTAATAATGAAACGGCCAAGCCACATATTTTGACTAAGGTGTAGAGTCTGTGAAGGTAGGGCCTGTAGAGTTAGAAGCTTGGCTCTACAAGATATCTGATAACTTTTTGTCAATGCGAGCATTATGGTTTCGTCTTGGCAACATTTTACATGAAAATGTTTTTGGTGGGATTTCACATCTTTTTGTAAGTTGCTTATGACAATCTTCTGATTTAAATGGTTGCGGGTGATTTACTATTAAAAATCCTGAAATACGTACTTGCTTTTTTACTGATTCCCCATACAAACTTCAACCCCCTTTTTCCACCCCTTTTCACCCTTACGGGGTGATTTTGGGGTTGAAACTATTTTATATCCTTCCCCATAACAACAACTATGTATCTACATACCAAATTTCAACTAAATCGGTTCCGCGGTTATCGATTTCCCATACAAAATTCCACCCCCCTTTTCACCCCCTTAGGGGCTAATAATTTCAAGTTTTTGAATTTTTTTGTTGTTTGTGGACTAATACTATCTCACATACCAAATTTCAGCTTCCTAGGACTTCAGGAAGTACCCTAGAGGTTTTGATGATCAACAGTGAGTGAATGAGTCAGTGACGAAATCGGGGTTTTTTAGACATTAATAAAATCCAAAGTATAAGAGCTATGCAATTGAAATTTTTTATGCTTACTAAGTCCACTATTGACATCATATCCCGAGAGTTTTGTTTATCTGGTATAATCCAAACCCAAGTTAAGAGGGTTCAAAAAAACGACGAAGCGCTTCGAGAAAAGGTAGGTAGTGCCCTTGCGCTTCGCTTTGCTCGTCTTGGCGGGGGCACTACCGTGCCCCCAGATAATTATAAAAGATATCGAAAAACTTGACTAAACAAAACTTGTAGTTAATTTAATCGACTTTGATTTTCTATAAGTGGCCATGTCGCTAAGACGCACAGTTCGCGAGATATACCTAATCCAAAAACCGAAAAATGGGACCCTCAAACCCCCCTCTCCCCCCGGCTCAAGGGCTACGGCCGGGGACTTGTGATATTAAAATTAAATAACGTTTATTTTAAGCTCAAGCGTGGCTCATAAAATGTTAGTTATGTTCGATAAAAAAAAAATAACTTATAAATTATGTTGGTTAAAATAAATATCTTGACTTACAATAGTACACCGTTACTGGGCTTATGAGGTCCACAACAGTGCATTATATAGATATACGGACAGTCAATTCTATCCGCAATCGTAGATTACGATGTCAAAAATTGTGTTCCAAGCCTTCCCCTTTATAACTTATTTTGAGCATTAATTGCCTAAATAGACAGTAAACGCTCTAGTGAGAATACACCTTAATATAACATCGCAAACGCATCTAACGCTCTGAAAGCATCCGCCTAATTGCCGGAGATTTGTCTGAGGTGTGCCGTAGCTGTTTCATGCCTCGTTTACACTAGGAATCTACTTGAATGGGCACTTGACTGTCGACGTTACTTTTCGAAAGATAATAGTAAGTTAGTAGTAAGCTAAGCTTAGAATAAATTTAAAAGTGGAAAAAATACTGTCTTGGGTGAGACTTGAACTCACGGCCATTGGATAGATACTCCAGCGCTCTGCCATCTGAGCCACCAAGACCTCAACCATAGCTAGCAAAATTGCAATTGAATTGAATTTGCCGTGTGTGAGTTCAAGTCTCACGCAAGACAGTAATTTTTCCACTTTTAAATTTATTCTAAGCTTAGTAGCATCAGTCACAGACGTTTCTGCTCATTAAAAATTAAATTAGTAGGAGCTAAGTTGATTAGGTGTTCAAAATGTTCTGCACACACTCTTATTAATAATTAAGTCATATTTAGTTCATTGTTAACACCTTCCCGATTAGCAAGTTCTGAATGAAATACGAAAATAAAAATAACAAACTCCACCAATTATGCTGGAGATGGTCTGGCAACCTGGACCTGGAAAAGCTTATGGTCACTGGTTCGATGGAACTGGAAGGAAAAAGAAGAGGGGGGCCTCTTCTTTTGGGGAGTCCAACTCGATGGTCCGACCAAATTAGCAAATCGCTATCCATCAAGGTCCTTGATGCCTTAGAAGTCGCAAGGGATCGGATGGGCTGGAAAGCTGCGATCCGGAATCATGTGCTCCACGTAGGTCTCGACCCTCAGCACTGAGGAGAATGAAGCAAGGAGGAGGAGGTCTGGCAACAGATAAAAGAAACAACCTTTTTCTTTCTTTCCTTACCTTTAGCTGACCATCAGAGCATATAGTCATACGCTCTATAGTTTTGTACCAGGGAATTGGAATTTGGGAATTCAGTTTAATGAATTCAAGACGGACAAAGTATATACATAGTGGAATATGCTGAGTCTGTTGAGATTGTTTGAAAACGCACCTGCTCTTGCTCGGAAAGCATCTGCTCTTGCTGATATATTATATTTTGATAAAATGTGTATCTTCTGTTTCAGGTAAGTTCGTCGTTAAAGAAAATATACTGTTATTTACTAATGGGTAATTTTCAACCGGCGCAGACACGAGGATATGATCACATGACAAATGGACAAAGTTTGTATAACAGGCAAAAAAATGCGATATATATGTAGATTCTCAAAATAAGTAGTCCATTAACTGATTTGTTCTCAATCGAATCTTTCTTAATGAAATATTTAAGGCGTATGTATGTATGTGTTATTGTGTGTAACTTATCGATTTGAGGCAAATCAGATGATTAGTCCTTTTCCGTGTAAACATCGCACCTTGCGCCGTATACCTGTATAAGTTCGAGAGCTCTCAAACTTAGTATTGGAGCCAGTACTAAGCACCATCTAAACACCCCTCCACGTGAGAACGTATATTATTTATATTCCGCCCATTTAGCGACTTGGAACGCAATCAGTCGAGTTGGTATGCAACTATCTACTCGACAAAATGTACAGAATGCCATGCTTTAGTACGAATTTAAAGGCGGTTACGACGATCTTCATTTGAACTAGTACGTATCCAACATTAGGAACACAATGTTCTATTTTAACAGGAATATAAAGGCGGTTATGATGTTTTTGAAATGTGTGAGAAAGTGTGATGGAACAGTTATGTTAGGAGTGCGTTAGTTCTAAATGTTCTGATAATGATACTTATGTATGCAAATTCAGGAGAAATACGTACAATGTGGATATGAAACTGGCTTAATAAGAGCTACGAGGGGCGGTTGAAAAGTTTGCGGCCTTAGAAAAAAATCCATAAGGGTTCCGTTTTTAGGGTTCCGTAGCCAAATGGCAAAAAACGGAACCCTTATAGATTCGTCATGTCTGTCTGTCTGTCTGTCCGTCTGTCTGTCCGTCCGTATGTCACAGCCACTTTTCTCCGAAACTATAAGAACTATACTGTTGAAACTTGGTAAGTAGATGTATTCTGTAAACCGCATTAAGATTTTCACACAAAAATAGAAAAAAAGCAATAAATTTTTGGGGTTCCCCATACTTCGAACTGAAACTCAAAATTTTTTTTTTCATCAAACCCATACGTGTGGGGTATCTATGGATAGGTCTTCAAAAATGATATTGAGGTTTCTAATATCATTTTTTTCTAAACTGAATAGTTTGCACGAGAGACACTTCCAAAGTGGTAAAATGTGTGTCCCCCCCCCCTGTAACTTCTAAAATAAGAGAATGATAAAACTAAAAAAAATATATGATGTACATTACCATGTAAACTTCCACCGAAAATTGGTTTGAACGAGATCTAGTAAGTATTTTTTTTTTTACACGTCATAAAGCGCCTAAATACGGAACCCTTCATGGGCGAGTCCGACTCGCACTTGGCCGCTTTTTTGCCATTTGGCTACGGAACCCTAAAAAGAGTATTAAAGTAAATGTTAATTATTAATCCTTAGTAATGGCGGCAATATTTAAACTGCCAATGAGGCGGGAAAAAAGTAGCGTAGTTTTTTTTTCTTTTTTTTTCTAGCTTAGGCCGCGAATATTTCAACCTTTCCTCGTATGTAAGACTGTTACCAAATATTTATTTATTTATTATTTAAAGGTTTAGATACATTTCAGAAGGTTTTATATAGGTAGGTCGGTGTAATATTTTCGAGAAAGTTGTATTCGAAAACATATCTCTAATAACATTATGAGAACGCATGGTGCAGCGCCACTTGCACCATCCCACTATCGCCCACTGCTGAGCATAGGCCTCTTTTCTAGTACGCTACTTGTCCCGGTCCTGAGCTAATCTCATCCAGAAGTGACCCGCAATTTTTCTAATGTCGTCCACCCAACGAGCCAACAGACGCCAGGCACTTCTTTCATCCGAAAGCGGCCACCATTCTGTTAACATTTTAGTCCACCTGCCATCACTCTGCCTAATAACACATATCTACAGATGTGCAAGTTGCGGAAAGTTTCCATAAAATTCTATAAATTCTCGGAAATTTCATGAAACTTTCACTAGGAAATATGGGAAATTTAAATTTAAAATTGAAAAGTTTCAATTCTCATACAAAAATGTAAGAAATTTTCCGAATTTTTCCTACGTTAAATTTCCGAAACATTTCGCAATTTTGGAAAGTTTCCTTAGGCACATCAGTACACATATCCCTAGTGTTCAGTGCCCTATATCGGAGCTATCACAGTACTAATTGACGTGGATTGTGCCCGTCCTTGGAGCCGCTGAATAATACACGCTCGCACAATGCGGATCGATAGTGTGATGTGAGACTTAGGGCCACTTGCACCATCGCAATAACCCGGGGTTTAACCGGTTAACCCCGGGTTAGTGGAATGGTGCAAGTGGCGCTTAAGGGGCCCACAGATGACCAGTTTCGCCGGACGATATTCAAACGATGAAAAATAGTAGATTGTTAACCTAGGCACTCATTTCTGCCGAGGTAGTTTAGTGCTCGAACGCAGTGAGAGCGCCAATAGTCCGAGGCTGAAATGATGCTTTTCACCCGAGTTAAACACTCTACTTTTCATTTCGAATATTAGGAAAATAAAATGCCTGTGTTTTTTTAAACAGCACTAAGTATACATTTTTATAGTATTTCTTGAGGGTAGGTACTTTCAATTAACAATTAAGCAAAAGTATCGTTATTTGTGGAATGGGGAGTGAAATATCAGAATGCCAATTTTATAACAAATCCATTTAAACCCAAATTTCAATTGCTTATCGTAAAAAAAACGTACTTGAAACGTAAAATGCTCTAGTGCAGAAACGTATCACTTTCTGCACACCTTTTAGAACAACAATTACCCTCTTACAGAGCATGAGAAATGAAAAATCTATATGGACATGGACTGTCAGTCAAAAGCGACATTTCTTCTACCAGAAACTGTCAGACCATATCCAGATCATATAAATAACCTGTTACGACAATCAGAATATGCATCCCGTATCGATAGTCTCACTAATATCTGGCTCTCCGTAATTATACAGTGGGTTCAGATTACATAGATAACGATTAGTTACCGTAACGGGACTGGTTCTGTGGTTGACAGCGAACATCCTGATGTAAGGGCAGTTTAATGCGACTTGGCAGATATACATTTTTCTTCTCAAAATACAGTAAAGGATGACTCACGCTTGTAACTTGGAGGATATAATCAAACGGAGACGCCATGTCTGTAATTTTCTGTACAAAACAGTCTGCCGATTTTTGCGGGGGAGGGGAACGTCAAATGTATGCGTAACGTAAAAATAGCCATGTCAGATAAACGTCAGTCCATACATTGTGTATGACCGTTGGCCGCCTATTTTCGACAGAGGGGAAAGCCTGTTAATGGCTACTCCGTTTAGTTGTATCCTCCAAGGCTTGTAACATGTCGGTATTTTTCTTCTCTCTCTATTCCTAGTCTATCCTACTTCATGCGACGCTAAACGTCACACGCTAGACTGGACCGGGCCCGGGCCGAGGCGTCCGCCATGACATTTTCTATGACGGGTGATCACTTGGTGCTTTCCATAGAAAACTTATGTACTTCTTTAAGTCGTTTCAGATTAATTTTAACTTTAACATTTATTGTACACGAGATCGTTGCTACTTTACGTTATTAAAAAAAGGAAAAATTAAAAATAAGTAGCAGTTTATCGAATCAAACTTAACTGCCTGTTCTGTGACACCTGTTTTCTATTTCTTTTTACCACACGGAATGTCGTTCGCAAACATATTGTATTCTTCAATTATAGCCTACGGTAGATCATTACTGTTAATAAGGAATAATACTGGTCCCAGATTGCTGCCTTGAGGAACCCCCAATTATACGAAACTCGGGAAGACAATTTTGTTTAATGAGTTGCTTTCCCATCATTGATATCGTAATTTTAGAATAGTCAGTCTTTGTTTACCAATGTTTGCGTATACATATGCGTTTCTGTGTGCATTATTTCTTAGTTTCTTTGTTCATTTACTAACCACAGGTCTATAAGACCAGCTTATATTTAATTCGCTGCATTCTGAAACATTTCTTGTTACCTACTAGTTAAATGACGACGTTATTAAATAACAAACCCTGTTTTGTCATGTACAATTAAAAAAGCGTATTTTACTATAAACAATACGGTACTTACGATTTTTAGCTCCTGAACGATAGTGCTACCAACCCTGCAAATGACAATTTCCTATTTACAGTTCGCGTGACCTTTATCACAAAGAGTTAGAGTACAAAATGAGTCGTCGCAACTGCAAAGCAATTTGCAAGGAAATATTTTTCAAACCGGCCAGTGACAAGTTATTAGTGTCAAGTCATAATTGCATAGAACCTTCCATGTATAGAAGGTCGTAAGTCACAGGAGTTCCTATACAAGTTACGCCTTATCATTCATTCATCACTTTGAACCGGGACAGAGAGACGTAGCACTTTGTAAGTGAATTTCAATCGTAGTGCCAATAAATTACAGTTCAATTTTAAATGTTGCGATTGTTGCTTTAAACTTGTTTTAAATAATATCGAGAAAAGGAATACTTACACAGTAGCATGTCAAAATATGTCGAATAATAAGTGTTACTGATATTTTTTTACAAGTTCCTCGAATTTCGCACGTAATTTTATTTAATGAGCTACGGCAGATTTTTTTTTAACTGATTTGGCGAGCAGTTCCAAGTCATACGTATGTGTCACTTAAATATAATAATTAATGTTAAATGGTGCCATTCATAAAGTAGGTATTAAAAGTACCTACAGCCTCAAAGTAATTATATGCGGATCAAGAACAGTCGGATTTTAGTATAATAATATGAAGGTGTTGAATACCTATTACGCCTATTACCTGCAGATTAAGCCACACACGCTATCGAAAACGTGATTACAGTTACTTTTATTAAATTTATAATCGCCATCCTGGACTAAGCAATTTATTATATGTAGATGAACTGATTTTGATACTATTGACGATCGTGTTGGTGATTGGCACGCGTCTCAGGCACTTCATTTCACATTTACCAATTTCCAACGTCGTATCAAAACTAGTTCACAACCATGGGGTCCCAGCGCGCATAAGTTGTTCGCAGAAATCGCGAAGCGTCTGGTTGACGTAACTGGTGACCGAAGAGCTGGCGGCTACCTCGCACAACGTATCAGCATTGCGTTACAGCGAGGAAATGTCGCCAGCATCCTTGGTGCAATGCCTCAAGGGCCTATTTTAGATTTAAGCTAGTTTTTAATTTATTTTAGTAATACCACTGTATACTTATATCTTGTTTGTAAATAAAAGAATATTGTTCACAACCATAACAAATTGTTAATTCTGAATCGGATTCTAGGAGGTCATTTGCTTGCTTTTGTTTAATTGGGTTGTTGGTATTGGTACCATCGCCCACACTGTTAACTGACAGTTTGTAAACCTTATTCCAAAAGGCATAAGGTCCACCAATGGAGAGTTAAGAGTTGTTGTTTGTACCTATCGAATTAGATCTAAGTCTTCTAAGACAGACGTTGGTCTGGGTCATAAGATTCATAAGCACGAACTAGTGTTTGTGTTGGATATAGGCGATCATATACCATTTATGTACTAATCCTAGTACTTTGTAGCAAATCTCAGAAAATCGGAACACTAAACTTATCAATCTTATCATTGAAAACTAAGCATTGAGGCTACGAGCTACCTCAATAATTTAGAATCGTAAAATTGCTGCATTATAGGGTACAATTTTTTTAAGTGTGAAGTACAATTTTACCAATCATATGAAAAATATACTAATACTTGTACTGGTAATGAATATTTGCAAGCTATTGTCGTGTGGAAATAGTATATATAATTATATATGACCAATAATTGGTCAAACCAATTTGTCAGTAAATAAGAACAAAAAAAAACTATACTCATCCTTTTCTTTTGGGTGCCAGTACTAGCGTAAGACAAAGATAGATTTACTCTATGTCTGAAATGAGACAGTCCTTTGGCAAACTATAAATCTCCCATAGGTACTCTCAGCTACTGGCAATCTGCGACGTAAGATTTCAGACAAGCCTTTGATAAGAACTGCGTCTGGTAGGTACTATAGTTTTGAATTAGGTACATATATCTATATTATTCTTTAAATACTTATGAGTAAAAAAACTAGCATCTTTATTTTAGCAATAAATTTACTTCAAATGCAAATTATATTAGGTAACTGTTCCCATCTATTTAAGGTATATGTTTTCGAAACTGGCTTTAAATAACTTTGTAAAGTATTCTAAACTAGACTTAAAATCTAAGTCTATTAGGTATAATTTTAACGAAAACTATAAAAAAGACTTGAAAGGTGTTCAATTGATCTAAAAGATAACAAACAGGTCGGCTTCCTGTTAAGATGAAATATTGTTATACTTAACGCATTTGGATTTAAATTCGATTTATTTTTACAGTACGGGTTTCTGATTTATTTAGGAATAATTAAAATTGATGATAATTATCTACCGGCGGGTATTTAAAATTTATTAGTGTTAGCCTGTCATCACCTATAGTTCATTTTTTTTAAAGTATTTTAGAAAGAAAGTAAGCGATCTTGGCATTTTTTATTTATTAAAAATCGCCATTGAAAAATAAGTCAGAGCAAATTGTTAGAATTATATATCACCAGTGATCGTTAATTTTCCAGCAATTTCGGTGCAGCATTGTTGGTTAAAAGCATTCTGTATGCCCTACTCTAGGTGGAATAGATAATTAGGGTTAGTAACAGTAATATCATAAGTAATATAAACGAACTTACTAAAGGTCGATTGTACCAAACTGTTTGTCATGGTTAAAGAGTTCGCTAAATTTTATTGTATGGAAAGTTTCATAGTAAACCGCCGCGGCGCGCCAGGTAACGTTGATCAGTCTGTCAACTGCGGATGGTGTAACTGACACAAAATTATGTATCCTTATTGTTTTAAACATGAATTGAACATTGCGTCGCAATAATGTGATATCTAGACTTCTAAAAATAAAATTGACGCAACGGGGTCATTGAAGATAAAAGGTTTTTGTACATAATAATATGTAACAGTTCAAGTAGGCCATGAGAGTCAAGGTTTAGTTGATTGCATTGTTTTGCTTTCACATGTGAAATAGGTAATATTGTGTTAATGTAATAATAAGCAAACCATGGGCCTCTGCGTGTTGGATCTATATCCCCACGCAAGCCTATCAAAAGACTTGTAACTTACACTAGTATCTAAAAATAGTTTAAACATCTAAATAAGTAAAATAGCCTAAAACAGTATGTAAAGAGAGGAGCCTATTTCTGCCAACAAACTGTTATACAGGTAACATTGGCGGAGGTTGTACCTACGTATGTAAGAATATGCTGTTTCTGTGAATAAATGGTTTATTTATTCATTTATTTAAAGACCCTATAAATGCCGGTCTTTAAATAAAGCCCGTGAAGTCCAAAGTGGAGAAAACAAAATAAATAATAAAAATATGCTTATCTCACATTTTTTAAGTGGTAGTGAATACCGATCCGTTGAAAAGATTACAAAATTGTCAAATTTCCACATGGATAATTTTCGGAAACTTCTCACATTATTGTATGGAAATCGAAATTTTCAAGCCTCAAAATGAAAGTTTCCTTTGTTTTCTGTGATTTTTTCCTGAAATTCCCGAAAACTTTTCATGCTTTTTGGAATATTTCCTCAAATGTGCCAAAAAAAATGTATGTACCAACTGCTAAAATTACAAATCTTCTGCATTCTGCAGAACTGAGATAAAATCGTAATAAATGAAACATTTCTAATTACAAACTTGACGATATCTCCATCTTGTATTAATTACATGTTAAGACATTATCAAACCAGAAATTTTAATCCCCCAAAAATGGGTTTCGGAAACTGGGGGACTATCAGATTGTGAAATTAAAACTAATTAAAAACAAGAAAGAGTCGGATTCTGATTATATGGTTTTGATCTCATTTTGATACGAGCTTGAGACGTGTCAACTTACATCTCACACGCACCAATAAGTGCGAGCGAGATGCCTGATGCGCGACTCCTGATAGTCCTGGCGGTCTAGCACAACTTGCGTTCTCGTGCGCGAGTCCATACTTGAAGTCGCGCCATATGTATGGAGTCGCGCGCGAGAACGCAACTCATGCTAGACCGCCTGATTGTATTTCCACGCACCACTTAGACGGTTAGCAGTTCTCAACTGTGCCTTTCTCGAAAATCGAAGTTCGCAAATTGCGGGCATCTTTCTCTGTCACTCTAATTACGGCTTCATTGCAGTAAAAGAGAAAGATCCCCGCAATTTTCGCGGTTCGAAGGAAGGAATGAACTGTCGCCTGCGGTATTTCCGGACCGACAGGACCTACAAACTGGTATTGCAGGTGTCCATTGGTGACGGTATTTGCTAACCATCAGGCGTTCGTCTGCCGCCTATATCATAAAAAAAAACAACGGGTTGCACCCAGGGAGTGCCGGCAGAAGTGAAAACTCAATGACTAGTGCAAAATGCACTATGTATAATTGAGGTTAACGCCATCTAGCGTTATTTCGTCGCATTACTTGAAACCCCTAAGCACATCACTGTTAGTACTCGAGTTATATTAATACCAGTTAGAGCGAAACTCACTAGATGGCATTTAAATCAATAAAGAAAAACTCAATGAGATTACATGTAACAGGTCCGTCTTACGGTCACTTGATCGTCTTACGATACGTAAGATGATCACGTGATCTCACGCGAGTTTACCATTTTTTCGTACCTCAAAAAGTGCACAGCGCCGCTAAAGAAGTTTTCACTTTAAAAAATTATACGAGCTTGAGCCCCGTGAACATGCAACATGCATCTCACGGGCACTGACAAGTGCGAGCAAGATGCCGGATGAGACGACTCAGTATTGCATTTTGTGACAAACGCTAATTGTTGCTCAGGATCAGAGTCGTATCAAAATGAAACGAAAACGACAGAATCAGCCTCCAGAATACTCTGGTCAGTAGTTTAATCACAGATATGTCTCATTCAACAGTTAATGCGTTCAAGCATAATGTTGATTTTGATTTCGATCATTTGTGGTACAAGTGATGAGAGTTCGCGTAAGCAGAGACGCGCGGGAGCGATAAGTATATGTTTAAGTTCCTAACGATAATGATTAATGTGCTGGCTACTGGCTGCGACTTTGGCTGCGTGAATTGATGATGAGTGATAAAAACTATCCTATATCCTTTTTTGGGCATTTCATCTAGCTTGGTTCAGCGGTTTAAACGTGAAAAGGTAACAGACAGACAGACTGATAGACAGACAGAGTTACTCTCGCATTTTTAACATTAGTAAGGATTAATCATATTTCTAATATTTCTATACGATCAAGAATTTAAGGTAAATTTGAAACTGGAACGTAATAAAAGTACTTATGTAAATAATTTGGTTACCTTTTGTAGTCGGTTACCGAACACGGGTAATCAATTTGTTAACAAAAAATCAGTAGAAGTGAAGAGGTGGATAATTTTTGGGTTTCTCCCTCTCGTTCTATTTACTTTAACCTTCTCCCTCTCGTTCTAGCAAAAATATTACCTAATTTGATTGCAAAAAAACACGTGTCAGTTCAAAAGGCTCTCCCCTCTAAATTGGACCACAGTCTCTTATAAAATGGAATCGTAAAGACACGCATACATTATCTCGTTGTCCCTAATTAGTTTTAATTACTCTGTCTGTTTTATTGGCTCCAGAAAATAAAGGGTTAGAAGCAAAATGTAAGTCGAAATAAAAATGCATGTCAATTATTTGATGCTGCACTATAAGAATATTATGTCTTATATTTATTAGATTTTTAGGGTTCCGTACCTCAAAATGAAAAATCGGAACCCTTATAGGATCACTTGTGCGTCTGTCTGTCAGTCTGTCCGATCCCCCCCCCCCTTTATCTCCGAAACTACTGGGTCTAAAATTTGGAAAAAAATACACAAATTAGATCTTTACCTATAGATGACAGGAAAACCTATTAGAGATGTGCAGTCAAGCGTGAGTTGGACTTCATGTACGGAACCCTTGGAACGCGAGTCCGACTCGCACTTGGCCGGTTTTTTACCTTAACTGTACCATTACCTTGGCTATACGGTATTTTTGGTTAATAACAGTGGACATTTTTAGGTTGATATGATAATGAACTAGAAAAGCAGATATACCTACTTAATTTAACTTTCGCCATCTAATAGGCTACATGACTAATTTTCATTTATCAATCGATCGGGTTTGTTTTTAGGATCAAATGTCTATATGGGACCCATTGCATTAAAGTAACACAAAAGTCAGAAATTGTAGTTAAAGGCCGACAGTCGCACTTCACTCGCGAAACGCCCTAAACAAACCGGCAAGGGAACGTGACGTCAAGGTCTCTGGGAGCCCATCTTGTAGTATGGCCAAAACAAGAAAATTGCGTTTTTGTCGGTGAAATATTGCGTTTATGTATATAGTTGCTATACAATATTTTTTTGGATGAAATAAATGTAAGGAATCGAATGGTACCCTTACTTTTATCGTTTTTCTAAGTTAAAAAAAAACTTAAATTTTGAAACTTTCAGGTCCTGTATTTTTGTAATTTTTCAATATTTTATTTTAATATCCACATTATTGTGATAAATTGCTCGTTTGCTATCTATTTTACTAGATTTTGTTATAAAATTCAACATGTGTCATCATGCCTATTGCTATGCAAATTCCAGTTTCAAGCCTGAATTTTAATCAAAACACTACATTATACACCAAATAGTTAAGCTAAAACTAGATAATGTTAAGCACTTGAGACGTCTGCGGTGGAGTGTACTTGAAATTACATTTGATGTGTTAAGTAAAGTTTAGTTTACAATTATTTAGTTATGATTAAGTTTGTTTATGGACATTGTTAACTATTGTTAGTTGTTCTTTTATAAAGTTAGGTATTTTAAAGAGTTAATGAGAGTAAGAGGTAATTAAATAAGACAGACAGACATTCGGGCTGATTCGAACTTTCTTTACTAAACTTTAGATACGTCAAAAAATTGCTAAAGATATGATATGCCTGCAAGTTATCTGCTTTGCCCAAAGGTTGACTGGTAGAGAATGCCTTGTGGCATTAAGTTCGCCTTTTGTAAGTTTATATTTTCTTTTGTGCAATAAAGATTAAATAAATAATTATGGATAGGATATGTCCGTGTCAAAAGTGACGTTACTTCGAACAAAAACGTCTCACTTTGGACATTGCATATCCGATCCATATCGTATCTTTATAGTTCGTTTTTTAGGGTTCCGTACCCAAAAGGGTAAAACGGGACCCTATTACTAGTCCGTCCGTCCGTCTGTCACCAGGCTGTATCTCACGAACCGTGATAGCTAAACAGTTGAAATTTTCACAGATTATGTATTTCTGTTGCCGCTATAACAACAAATACTACAAAAGCGGCCAAGTGCGAGTCGGACTCGCTCATGAAGGGTTCCGTATTTAGGCGATTTATGACGTATAAAAAAAAACTACTTACTAGATCTCGTTCAAACCAATTTTCGGTGGAAGTTTACATGGTAATGTACATCATATATTTTTTTTAGTTTTATCATTCTCTTATTTTAGAAGTTACAGGGGGGGGGGACACACATTTTACCACTTTGGAAGTGTCTCTCGCGCAAACTATTCAGTTTAGAAAAAAATTATATTAGAAACCTCAATATCACTTTTGAGGACCTATCCATAGATACCCCACACGTATGGGTTTGATGAAAAAAAAATTTTTGAGTTTCAGTTCGAAGTATGGGGAACCCCAAAAATTTATTGTTTTTTTTTCTATTTTTGTGTGAAAATCTTAATGCGGTTCACAGAATACATCTACTTACCAAGTTTCAACAGTATAGCTCTTATAGTTTCGGAGAAAAGTGGCTGTGACATACGGACGGACAGACAGACGGACAGACAGACATGACGAATCTATTAAGGGTTCCGTTTTTTGCCATTTGGCTACGGAACCCTAAAAACAGAATAAAATAAAGATTTAAGTGGGGCTCCCATACAACCAACGTGATTTTTGACCGAAGTTAAGCAACGTCGGGCGGGGTCAGTACTTGGATGGGTGACCGTTTTTTTGCTTGTTTTGCTCTATTTTTTGTTGCTTGTGCGGAACCCTCTGTGCGCGAGTCCGACTCGCACTTGGCCGGTTTTTTAGCATTAGCAAAAAGGTAAAACGATCTTGAAGTGTCCTTTTATTGAAAAACACTTATTAAAAATAAGTCACGGTAAATATGTAACAATTATGAATCATATACGAGTAGGTATTTACATTCTTTTGCTTGCTTAAGTAATAGTTACTTTTAAAAAGCGTTTTTCAATTAAAAGACACGTGTAGATCGCGTAGTCTTTTTCTATGCAAAAATAAAACAACTATAGGAAATTTTTAACGAGAGTTTTCATGAGTACTTTCACATTTATCATTTAAGTATTTAGGGAGTAGGGATCAAGTCCGCTTTTGTACTGTAAGATTTTCTTTTATGCAATAAAGGTAAAATAAATCACTACATGGTATAAAACAAAGTCGCTTCCCGCTGTCTGTCAGTCTGTATATATGCTTAGATCTTTAAACTGCAACGGATTTTGATGCGTTTTTTTTTAAATAGATAGAGTGATTCAAGAATGTATGATTTTTGTTAACCCGTGAAAAGCTGGGGCGGGTCGCTAGAAGGTAAATAAACAAAAGTTGACACAACCTCAAGCCGACCTGGATTTCCGTCCGCCATTTTTAATTAAGATATTAATAAGCTGTTGATACCATCATGATGTATGGTGATTGGCTCCCAGTGGGTTTGTTGACATCTTTAATTTATTGCTTTATGCATATTTGAGCGGTTTATTAATATGGAAAAAGCATGGATAGATGGAAATTTTCTCTTTAATATTTTTATAATAACTTGTATGATGTGTGAGGTTGATTTTTTAAAAGAAAATAACGGAATATTGTATAACATAACGATCTACACACGCTCCTGACGTATTCTGATTGTAATAACAGGTTATGAATTTGATGTAGACTTGTTATAAATATGATCAGTCTGCGTCAATAGTGACGTCTCTAGATGAAGAAATGTTACTTTTGACACATCAAAAACAAATCCAGATCTAATTCAGAACCTGTTAGTGCAATCAGAATACGTCTCCTGATCTTAACAATTAGGCCAATTCGAGTTTTAGTTATTCGATCTGTTTCCGATACTGATCTGTCAGTGTCGAAAGTGACGTTTTTGGTTGAAAATGGTCACTTTTGACAGAAATCGAATAACTAATCCTCGAATTGGCTTGAATAAACCTGTGTGTGACATTCCACTGTTGCGACTTATTATTTTAAAAACCTATTTTTTCCAAATTAAGAACATGTCTAAAACACGCTTAAAAGTAATACTTACAAAAATGAACCCACGTGAAACGTTCCAAAAACTCAGAGCGCTGAAAATGCTGAAAATATTCCCTGCCCATTTTAATTCTTGATACAGTCGGTAAATGTACCTTGGAAAAGGGTGTCTAGGACTTTTTGCACGCTTTACCCTTCTTTGCCACAGAGCATGTAACGTCAGAATGTTCATTCGGTTTAGAGAATAATGAAGAGAATGCATTAAATTATTAATCTCAACTTACAAAATTAATGGGCTTTAATAACGTTAATTAGTTTTGTGCTGTGGATGATATATATTTTTTTACTATTTTAATGTATGTTTAGCATGTAGGAACTAACTCCTAAATGTAAGTACTTGTAATATTAACAATTTTATGGACCTATGCAGTCTGAAATATATATAATTGAATACAATTCTAGAGTTTGGCTGAAATTATTCGTATGCTTTGACCCTCAAAGACGTCAACTGACGTGCATAGCTACACAGTCCAATGTCAACCTTCATGCATTCCGATAAGGTTCACGATGACGTGCCACACACGATAGGAGTAGCGTTCAAAGGGTTATAAAATTATCTTTATCCTTTTAGCTTAAGTGCTAAAAACCGAGTTACTAATGTGTTGCAGAAAGTTTTTTGACATTTGTATTGCATAATGTTACTTGGCAGAAATGTCGTTTGGCAGAATAATCTTTCGCATAGTATCATTTAGCATACAATCACTTCGCAGAGTTTTATAATCCTGAACCATATTTTGGCATACTGTTGATGATCATAATAGTATTTTAAACGAATATTGATTTCGCAGATAAATGTATTGCATACTATTTTGGTGGCATAAAGCTATCAAGTTTAATTAAAGGTGAGGTTATAAATGGTTTTAATTGACTTACCAATGTGCTGCAGTACCTAGTATTCTCTAACATAATCTGTTTTTATGGCAGTTGGTCTTACTTTTCTGGTAGCCGTTCCTTTTTGTAGGAGGTCGCAGCTCTAACCTAACCTAACCTATTTTTCTGAGAGCCATTCGTTGTTGTAGGAGGTCGCAGCTCTAACCTAACCTATTTTTCTGACAGCCATTCGTTTTTGTAGGAAGTCGCAATTCTAACATAACCTAACCTTCTTTTCTGGCACACGTCTAATTTTGTTGGGGTCGCAGTTCTTACTTAACCCACTTTTCTGCTAGCAGAAAAAATCATTATGCCATAATAAGAGTATGCTGCAGGATGGTACTGGTACATACAATTATGCTAAATGAAAGTCGGCAACAGTAATCTTCTGCTTAATGATATGCTGCAAAATGTATTGTATGCGTAGTAAATAGTAATGCCAAGTAATAGTTATGGAAAATTATCATTCGACTAAAAGTGTTTCTGCGATACATGTTATGCGAAATGTATTTCTGACAAACAATATTATGCCAGATGAGGGGAACCCCTAAAAACCAATTCAAATGTTTGAAATTATTGTAATTATAAATTATAAGTACTGTAATTTTACTAGCAATTATAAAATTATTTATTTAAATAAACCACGTTGCAAAATTTTAACTCCCAACGTTCCACTAGAAGTACTAGAACCTAGAGCTAAAATGTGATAATGCTAAACATAACAAGTGGGTGAGCTTGTAACAGGTATTGTCACTTTTGTTGAGCTGCAGACTATCGGTGGTGTTTCTCAGGGTTCGTAGGTTCGACGCTATGCTGTCACACAACCCGTCTGTGAAATTCCTTAAGAAATATACTTACTAAACGTATTTATAACTAGGTATGGGCGCCAGCACGCTGTACAGCGTACAAAAAAAAAGGTTAAGCTAGAATGAGATAAAGTAAACTATTTCTTTGAGCTTGAGACAGTTATGTATTCTAAAAAAACTATCAGTTAGTACAAGTAGGTAGTACAGAGGATGACCTTACGCTATTATTATGTATCTAAGCTTAATACTATTACAGTAGACTGGTTACGCAGTCTACATTAAAGTTTATCAATTTCTAAACACTGAAGTATGCACCGAGCATTCAAAGTCTATAGAGAGGCCACTGTCGTGTTTGTTAAAGTTTTAAAATTAACTGAGAGATTAGATTGGACCACACCTGAGTCACGTGTCTGTAGCAGAAGGCAGTGGAGCCGTAGCCACGCTGTTCCAGTGGCGTGCCGAGGATGCAGCCAAAAGTCGCGGTGACACGCGTCGAAACCGTCGGCGCGCGTCCAGTTGGCTGACTCCCCCAGTCACGCCAAGGTCGCGGTGAGCAGCATGGACCACGAGCCCAAGGCTACAGCGGCATCCAGCATTGACACGTGCCCGGAGAAAGAGTAAGCGTGCCCAAGTAACGGAGTGGACCGATGGGTGGATGGGTAGATAGGTAGAGGGACGGATGGACCGGCATCAAAGCCGGATTTTTATTGAAGCTGTCGATACTAAAATCCCGACATATGTAAGAATGAGTTTTAATTTGGCTTTCCTAAGGAATGACGGTACACGACGCCATGTGTGTGCTTGCTACACGAAGTGTGGGTGCATGTTTTAAGGGATGCCTCCCAGGACGAATTGACTCCAGACCACGACGCTGTTCGCTCACATGCCGCCGGATCTCAAGTGATGAGAGGATCGCGTTCGACAATCGATTTCCTTTCATTCTTTTTTAAAGCTTGCGTCTATGACGCGGAGTCGAGAAATTTTGCCATGTAGCAATCGATGTCCCAAAATATTACAAAACAACAAATTAAAAGACTAATTATATTGCGTGTCAATATTTTCGAACTATTAAACCTAAATATTTAAACTCTAAAGAAGATATCTAAAGTTAAATTAATAACCATAAACAATATAGAAATATAGTTGACTTTCACCTGATCGAGTATCTCTGGATGCCAACAGATGGCGTTAAAATTAATCCGTGACGACAGCTATTCCGCCACTAGATGTCGATAGGAGTATCATAACGGGGTCAATATTACCACTGTATTTTGAACCGTTACATTACCACCTAACTTAGATAAAAAAAAATGTTTAACTTACATTTTTTTTTTAATACCCTACTAACTATATTCACCATGCCATGAGGCATATGCAACGCTAACTATCAAGTTATAATATGTTTATACCTAACATGCAAGAAACTATAGACTAATGAGAAAATTGGGAGAGTAAATTTCGGCGGTGCAGCGAGCGAAGAAAATTCTAAGCGGGGTGCACGTCCGAGCTTTGCCTACACCACAACCACTAATAGCTAAGAGTTGACTGCAGGAACACCACAGTGGGGCGTACAGACAGGAAGAAAACAAAATTTCGACCCTTGTCGACTTCATGGAGATGTGCATCAGAATAACACGAACTCCCCATGCACGGACCGCAAGCGAGAATCCAATGCATGAAATAAAGTAGACCGCGACTTAGCAGTCAAACCCGTTCCTAATTAAAAATAAACTACAAAATTATTCTAAGTGTCGAAACCGGTAGTAGATTTTTCCTCTATCTCCCCCTTTGTACCAAATGTGTAGAAACACACCGAAGACTTCCGTCCCCTATCTCCCCTTTTGTACCAAATGTGTAGAAACACACCGAAGACTTCCGTCCCCTATCAGAGATACAAAGAGAAGTATTCAGAGTAAAGTATTTTATCAAGAAATAAAGTTACGTAAGTATGCGTCCTTCAGAATTTGTCCCAACAGAAGTGGAAACAATATCCCCGTACACTGTTCATAGAGAGAGAAAACAGTGCACAACAAGCAGAACGTACCTACTTAGAAATCTTCAATTTCTAATTAAAGTTTAAAGTCATCACAAAAAAATTAGAGCTTTAAAAGAGCTGAGCACCAAATTGCCTCAGTCTCCCCTTTTTCTAGTGTCAAAATGTGTAAGAACACACCATGAAATTATTTTCATAATATAAAACACAAGAATAACCCTTGATCACAGATGCAATTAGGTTTTTACGTGAAACGGAACGCATATAGCTTGACGTATAGGCTTCCCATTCCAAAAGGTCATAAGCGCCAAAAGAAACGAAAATGTAGGTTATATATAAGTGCGTAATGAAAAATTTCGCTCCAGATGGGACCGAAATTTCCTCCAATGTTCAAGGGAACATGGATAAACACATCACTGCACTTATAACCACCATTTTCACTTCACAAAGCACTTTATCACTTCACTTAACTGAAAGAAAGAAGTTAAGACATAACAAACTTTACGGAAAGTAATTAGAAAGTGTGAAAGCTAGGTAACTGCATTGGTGTTCAAGTCCACAGGTTGTGATTTCAAAATATCCTTGACATGCCATATACCCATCGATTTACCAGTAGTTAAATCCTCCAACTCATAAGTCACAGCTGATATTTTTCTTTTGACTTTACACATCTTAAACTTTGGAGCTAATTTTTGTGTGAAGAACTTGCTGGCATCAGAGAGTGGATATTCCTTTTTATAGACAATTTGATCCTCCTCATACTCCATAGACCTTCTATTACGATTGTAATACATCCTACTACGTTGATAAGCCTTTTGTAGGCGTTCATTGACCTTTTCGAATAGCGGTTTGAGATGACTCAACATAGCAGAATACAGAGATCTATCAACAAAAACTAACTCCTCCGTCGTCAAAGGCCCTGCAGGATACCATTCACCTGACAGTACCGCTTCCCTTCCAGAGTTTAGAAAGTATGGACTGCGTCCAGTGACCTCATGAACTGCAGTATTAATAGCAAACTCAATTCCACTCAACTCCTCTGCCCATTTGCGATGGTCTTTACCTACATAAGATGCAAGGGCAGTGACTACTACTCTTATTATTCTCTCTGCCGGATTGTTTTGTGGAGTGAACCTACAGTTGTAAAATAATTTAGGTATTTTATATTTATCTCTTAAAGATTGCATGTGTTTGGAAATGTACTGAGGACCATTGTCCATTATGATACACTGAGGAATACCAAATTTTAATAGCACATTATTTTCAATGATATCTACTACTGTTTTAGCCAAAGAGTTTCTCATGGGGAAAAGACATGTGTATTTAGTGAAACAGTCACTGACCACAAGAACAAAAGTATAGCCTTTGTAGCTTCTGGGCAATGGCCCAAGAATATCTGTACATATAACTTGCCATGGTCTTTGTATACGCTTAGGGTGTTCCATTAAGCCCGGAGAGGCCTCATTACTACTTTTGTAGGCTAGACAAATAGAGCATTTTCTTATATATTTCTTTATGTCTCCTAGCATTCGGGGCCAAAAGTAACTTTGTGAAACCCGCTTAAAGGTCTTAAATACACCCAAGTGTGCCGCATCTGGCCTATCATGACACTGTTTCAGAATATCCTGTCTCACCTCCAATGGTATCACTCGTTTCCATTCGCAGTCTTTAGCTAATGGATTCCTGTCTCTGACACGCTTATACAAATTCCTATCAATTACCCTATAGTCTGGATACTTGTGTGGAGTATTTTCCACCCTAGCAAATAAGTTAGTAAACCAAGTATCCTGTATGGAATTAATTGGATATATGCAATTTAAGTTATCAGTGCCTACGGGAGCACGAGAGAGTGCATCTGCAAATTTATTTTCAGAACCCTTTCGATAATGAACATCAAAGTTAAATTGAGAGAGACGCAGTGCCCATCGGGCCAGTCGTCCTGTTGGAGATTTTAAACTCACTAACCATTTTAGACTACTATGATCGGTGTAAACTTTGGTTCTGTGTGGAGAACCCTCTATGTAACCCCTAAACTTTTCTAGAGCAAAGATTAAAGCATTTAATTCTTTCTCAGTAGTGGAGTGATTTCTTTCAGCACCGACAAGAGCCCTACTGGCATATGCAACGGCATGCTCGTGACCATCATCATCAAGTTGTGACAAGGAACAGCCAAGGCCGACCTCGGATGCATCAGTAGTAATCAAGAAAGGACGGTCAAACCTAGGCATGCATAGTATAGGTGCAGATACCAGCAGTTCCTTGCTGACCCTGAAAGCCTCCTCGGCATCCTCAGTAAACTGAAAGACTTGTCCCTTTTGCAGTTTCCTAGTGAGCTTATTTAAAGGAGCACAAACGGTGGAGTAGTTATTTATGAACCTTCTATACCAAGACAACATTCCTAGGTAGCGCCTAAGTTCCTTTTGATTGGTAGGACGAGGATAGTCAACTATAGCCCTAATCTTATCACTGTCTGTTCTCAAACCCCTGTGATCTACCACATATCCCAGGAACTTCAAAGATGGCCTACAAAAAACGGACTTATCTAAATTGATAGTTAAACCTGCCTGTCTTAGTTTTTCACAGACCTGTCCTAACAGAGCTACATGTTTCTCAAAGGTGTCAGAGACTATTATTATATCATCTACATAATAGAAAACATTACTTGCAAATTCAGGTCCAAATACCTTGTCCATGAGCCTCATCATAGTAGCGGTCGAGTTTACCAGTCCAAATGGCATGCGCCTAAAGTGAAAGGCTCCCAGACCTGGTACCACAAAGCAAGTTTTTTCCCTAGAGTCAGGTGACAACAATATCTGAAAGAAAGCTGACTTCAAGTCCAAAGAGGTCAAGTACCTAGCATTACTGAGTGAATCCAGAACTTCCTGTATCCTAGGCATGGGATAGGAGTCCACCTTAGTAACACTGTTTAATTTTCTACTATCCAGGCACATCCGGAGTTCACCGTTCGCCTTTGGTACTAATAAAATTGGACTGCTCCATGGAGAATTACTTTTCTCAATTATACCTAATTTCAACATTTCATCTATCTCTTTCCTAACATAATCTCGGTGATGATAGGGTATAGGATAATATTTTTGCTTAATTGGAGAACTATCCCCCGTGTTTATCACATGCTCCTCTAAAGAAGTACAGCCCAAGGTGTCTTTGTCAGCCGCTATAGATTTAAATTTTAATATTATATTCTCTAAATGTGACTTTTGTTCGGCACTCAAGTCTTCAAATCTATGCAAGTGTATATTGGTGTTAGATATAATGCTCACCTTACCAGAAGGAACTTCCTCAGGTGGTACTTCCTTTAGTATGTCCCTACAGAGACCAAACTTCTTTAAAAAATCTATCCCCAGTATCATGGGCATGTTAATATCTGTGGATATATAGAACTTTATAAAATGGAGGTTATGTTTATATGCTACAGGAATCTCTACAAAACCTGACATATCTAATTTTGCCCCATTGCCCACACTCAAGTTTTTATCTGGAAGCTTCATAGTGAAAGTGAGCCCCTCATCATGTAAAGTCCTCAAGGCATCCTGACTCAATATTGAGACAGCTGCTCCTGTGTCAGCTAATGCATTACATTCCAGACCTAAAATACCTACATTTAAAAATGGCCTATCATCATCATCATCAACTTTAAACAACGGCCTAGTAGGATAGTGGCTTTGTTTATTAGCAAGACCTGAAATATTTGGCACAACAAAGGTTCGGTCAGAGACATGAGATTTAGTAGAATTGCTCATGGTCTCCGACCTATCGTTGAGTTTTTTGAACAGTCACAATACTTAGTGATGGTACCTGGCTTTTTGCATCTGAAGCAGATGGGATTCGGATGAATGTCACACTGAGAATGATGATGTGCACCACCACACTTACCACATAGCACAGTGCCACCGCCTGCCTGTCTTTGAGCATTGTCACGCGCATTGCTACCGCTAGGCTTAGGAGTTGAGGGAACCACGTCCGCCCCCACACTACAGAAATTTGGCAAAATGGCATCCTTACCCGTACTCAAATAACCTCGATTTTCACACCTGAACTTCGACAACTCTAAACGTGCGCAAATTTCTTTAAGTTCCCTAATAGTCTGCACTTCTGTAAGTGCCAACCTAGATATGAAGAAAGGACTCATATTAGTTATAATGATATCTAACTGTTCAGCTTCAGATAAAGGCCTAGTCAATCTTAGGAAAAGATTTTCCATTATGTTTATAAAAGATTTGGCGGTTTCATTTTTACCTTGCAAACGAGCCTTTATCTGATTCAACAGACACCTTTCATAGTCAATTGGCTGAAATTCCGCCTTCAGCGAGTCAATCAAGTCCAGTGTGGAGTCAAACCGAGTTTTATTAGTTCTAAACCACAACAAAGCCTCACCCGTGAATAGATGCACGGCATTTCTGAGTAGTTCCTCATCAGATATCTCAGAAGAGTATTGAAGCTCCTGAAGTCTAAAGACAAAATCATGAACTGGAGTACGTCCATCAAAACTCAAGTTCCACTTCAAGACTTGAGAGGCGCGCTTGTGGCAAGAGACACTTGGAGTAGCAACACTAGCAGGCCCAACCTCCGTGGGTTGTGTGGAATTTGAAGTAGAAGCCGAGTTACATTTTACCGTTTCAGTGGCACGAAAGGCCCTAGATACAAGAGATATTTTCCTAAGCTGTTGATCTGTATTGAATAATGTCAATTTTTCTAACCTTAGAATGATGTGAGACAACTTCGAAAGACAACGCCTCCGACACGACGGTGCGGAATGATCTGCCTGCAGGACTTGGACGAGTTTCTCTTCACAGACCTGAAATTCCCCGTCAATAGACAAACTTGAAATATATTGGCTACCTTTGGTGCTATCATGAGGTGTGCCTTTGGCAAGTCTAAATTGTTTTCTTAAGTCATCAACAGTGGACTCTTCATTCACTTCAAAGCCCCTGGATTTTAACTCAAAGATAAGTTCGTCTTTGACTAGACAGTCAACATCTACATGAAGGGACATTTTGCCTATGTATTATGTGAGTTAACAAAATAGTTGTAAACACGAAGTAAAGAAAAAAAATCTAGATAATCTAGATATTAAATTAAGTTTGTTACTTAATGTAGTATTTAGATTTACACAAAAATACATATAAATTAAAGTCTGGTATACTGAAACAAAACGTCTTAAAACTAGAAGTTTATTATACTATCGAGCTCAAAAAAATGGTTAAGAGGGATTTCTTTCAGAATCCACAGACTGCGACAGCAATATAAAAAGCGAAAGCGTAGCCCCACGAATTGGGATGCCAAAATTGTAACAGGTATTGTCACTTTTGTTGAGCTGCAGACTATCGGTGGTGTTTCTCAGGGTTCGTAGGTTCGACGCTATGCTGTCACACAACCCGTCTGTGAAATTCCTTAAGAAATATACTTACTAAACGTATTTATAACTAGGTATGGGCGCCAGCACGCTGTACAGCGTACAAAAAAAAAGGTTAAGCTAGAATGAGATAAAGTAAACTATTTCTTTGAGCTTGAGACAGTTATGTATTCTAAAAAAACTATCAGTTAGTACAAGTAGGTAGTACAGAGGATGACCTTACGCTATTATTATGTATCTAAGCTTAATACTATTACAGTAGACTGGTTACGCAGTCTACATTAAAGTTTATCAATTTCTAAACACTGAAGTATGCACCGAGCATTCAAAGTCTATAGAGAGGCCACTGTCGTGTTTGTTAAAGTTTTAAAATTAACTGAGAGATTAGATTGGACCACACCTGAGTCACGTGTCTGTAGCAGAAGGCAGTGGAGCCGTAGCCACGCTGTTCCAGTGGCGTGCCGAGGATGCAGCCAAAAGTCGCGGTGACACGCGTCGAAACCGTCGGCGCGCGTCCAGTTGGCTGACTCCCCCAGTCACGCCAAGGTCGCGGTGAGCAGCATGGACCACGAGCCCAAGGCTACAGCGGCATCCAGCATTGACACGTGCCCGGAGAAAGAGTAAGCGTGCCCAAGTAACGGAGTGGACCGATGGGTGGATGGGTAGATAGGTAGAGGGACGGATGGACCGGCATCAAAGCCGGATTTTTATTGAAGCTGTCGATACTAAAATCCCGACATATGTAAGAATGAGTTTTAATTTGGCTTTCCTAAGGAATGACGGTACACGACGCCATGTGTGTGCTTGCTACACGAAGTGTGGGTGCATGTTTTAAGGGATGCCTCCCAGGACGAATTGACTCCAGACCACGACGCTGTTCGCTCACATGCCGCCGGATCTCAAGTGATGAGAGGATCGCGTTTGACAATCGATTTCCTTTCATTCTTTTTTAAAGCTTGCGTCTATGACGCGGAGTCGAGAAATTTTGCCATGTAGCAATCGATGTCCCAAAATATTACAAAACAACAAATTAAAAGACTAATTATATTGCGTGTCAATATTTTCGAACTATTAAACCTAAATATTTAAACTCTAAAGAAGATATCTAAAGTTAAATTAATAACCATAAACAATATAGAAATATAGTTGACTTTCACCTGATCGAGTATCTCTGGATGCCAACAGATGGCGTTAAAATTAATCCGTGACGACAGCTATTCCGCCACTAGATGTCGATAGGAGTATCATAACGGGGTCAATATTACCACTGTATTTTGAACCGTTACAAGCTAGGTACCTGTTATTATACTGTTCTGTAAAAGGCATTTTGAATTGCAGTGATAGAAAATTACTACCTACTTATAAATACATATTTGAATTTATTTCCAAAGCTTATAATTTTTACTTTATTTTCGATTCCTAATATTTCTTATGATAAGTACGTAGTAACAGTCGTTATATTATATCCCTAAGTTTAAGGAAATGAACCTTCTGTTTTTTTATCTATACCCACGCTAAATTCATCCGCACTGCATCCGCTCTTTTTTTTCAGTCTGGCCTGAAACTTTTCATCACAAAGTAAACTCAACCTTAATCCTTAACCCCAAAGTTTACAATAGCTTGAGCTTACTAACTTCGTTATTTAGCAAAAGTATTAAGTTGGATTCCTTTTGATAAGTACCTAAACTGTTTGTTTATAAGAGCTTATGTTAATGTGAATTTCCTGGCGCTTAAGTCGTTTTTGCGTAACATAAATGGGGGGTAAATTTTCAACGTGTATTTAAAAAGGATCTTTTACGGACGGTTAAAAAGTTATTTCTGGCGTTGTATGTACATGTCCGTTATTTTTTGGTTGAAAAATAGTGGTTGTAGAAATGAATGCATTTTGTTTTTGAAAAATATTTTTAAGAAATACGATAAAATTGTGCAAAATAGTTACGAAAACAGTGAATAAAATACAGTTTAAAATATAGTGAGTACATGAATAAAATATAGTTTGAGATGTTTATTTCCTTTAAATTAAATTCGTGCTTATTTAAAATCTAAATGCATACGTATAAATAGTTAAATTTTTTCAAGGTGTGATTTTATTTATTTACTATAAATAAAACAATTGAAATAAAATATAAAAAGCTTAATTAAAATAAAATTACCACAACACAACTAATAAATAAAATTTGAACATGTGTAAAACGACATTAGCAAATATAGTCCGCCATCTTGGACAGTTAAATGACTCATTGTTTTGACAGCAAATTCCCATGGAGGCATTAAATAAAATTATATCTATTCATAGTTTCATAATCTCATTGAATGTTTAGTCAAACCGTCCTATTATTAAAACATCATAGTATTTTTTTAAACAATATTGGTTACGCCATTTTGATTATAAGCAATGACGACCGCCATTTTGAAAATGACTTATCTCGCAATTCGTGATTTTTTGTACGATTACTGACCTTATTTCCTAGGCATAAGTAGCAGAATGTTTATATATTTTTATTTGAGACTAGATATTTGTCCTTTTAGAGTATATTAAAATACGACTAATACGAGTGAGTCACTTTGAGAACTGAATTGAGAGTAACATATGGTAATGATAAAACATGTGTGGTGTAGATAGGGTTCATTGAAAAATAATCGAGATAAGTTAATGAAATATGAAATTATCGATATTTATGACTTGTATATAGATCAATAATAATTACGAAAAACATTAATTAATAATGTTATGGCTTATCATATTCATTTCATTTTATACTCAATTATTCATGTCTCTGTTTAGCACTATGGTTGACTGGCAGAGAAAGACATGAAGCTCGCTATTTTGTAAAATATTGCAACATGTAATGTTGCAATAAGTTTAAATAATAATATCTAATTGACATCTATTTCAGTTTATAATTCAGAAATAATACTAAATAAAACCAGCCAAGTCACGCTTGACTGCACATTTCTAATAGGTTTTCCTGTCATCTATAGGTAAAGAACTATTTTGTGTATTCTTTTCAAAGTGTTGATCCAGTTTTGGAGATAAAGGGCCCGTCGGACAGACAGACAGACGCACGAGTGATCCTATAAGGGTTGCGTTTTTTCCTTTTGAGGTAAAAAGTGGCGAATATTGGAGGAAGGATTATCGGCCACTCCGTCACGGCGGAACCAGTCCCAACTGAAATACCAATAAAAATGAAAACCAAATTCAAAGCGTGTGTTTTTATTGATAGTTCTAACACATAATTAGTGATCAGTATTGCATTATTAATTAAAGTCACTCGAGACTATGGAAGGCAGAAAAGAAGAGAAGAGAAAGAGATTCTTAAGTCATCTTGAAGATTACCGTCAATATATATCGCCGCTTTCTAAACAATCAATAATATGTAGGTATGTATAATATTTTCCGTCTTGTCTAAACTCCGGCGCCGCTCTTAAAATATCGCCCCCTGCGGACATTTATACACACACACACAGACACACACATACACACACATACTTTGTACACATACTTCCGTTTCAACTATCCCTTCAGCGCCATACAAATCCTTCACCCAACGGCATTACTGAGCGGAGGAACCAAACTTCTTTGAAGTCGTAAATGACATTCGGAACTATAATTTTTTAGGCTCAAAAGGTAGTAACAGCCTAGGAAACTGATATAAAGTTAAGAGGGGGCTCGCGCTGAATTGTAGTTTTTATATATTTAACCGTTTAATGGGCAAGACTGAAAAAATCCTTAATTCAAGCCTCATGGCCAATCTAAGTCTTTAATATTATTCTGTACAAGAAAAAAATACAAAAAGATGATATTATAGTATAGAGTGATCTTTTTAGGGTTCCGTACCCAAAGGGTAAAAACGGGACCCTATTACTAAGACTCCGCTGTCCGTCCGTCCGTCCGTCTGTCCGTCACCAGTCTGTATCTCACGAACCGTGATAGCTAGACAGTTGAAATTTTCACAGATGATGTATTTCTGTTGCCGCTATAACAACAAATACTAAAAACAGAATAAAATAAAGATTTAAGTGGGGCTCCCATACAACAAACGTGATTTTTGACCGAAGTTAGCAACGTCGGGCGGGGTCAGTATTTGGATGGGTGACCGTTTTTTTGCTTGTTTTTATTTGTTTGTTTGTTTTGCTCTATTTTTTGTCGATGGTGCGGAACCCTCCGTGCGCGAGTCCGACTCGCACTTGGCCGGTTTTTTTGCTTGTTTTGCTCCATTTTTTGTTGATGGTGCGGAACCCTCCGTGAGCGAGTCCAACTCGCACTTGGCCGGTTTTTTTAGACCGTTGCCCTATAAAGGGTTGAATCTAAAGCAAATGCCATGCAAAAATTCTCACTGAAACTAGACTATATTTGCAAGGATAAACTCCAATCAAAACCTTAAAAATGTGAAAGTCGGTTTAATAGAAAAAATAATGCGAAAACTACCTAGTTAAATTCTCATTTATGTTTAAGTGTTTGTCCTTACTCTGTATACTATAGTAGTATAATTTTAGTATAAAATAGCTAGTTAAGTATATAGCCGAGGGATCTGACAAGCAAAATTTTAAACATGTAAATGTTCAGAGTAATTGAGATAAAATGTAAAAACTCGCTTGTCGGCCATATCTTCGGTCGCAAGTTTCGCGTGGCTTTGTTTCCTTCTTCAAAATTCCTGGCTCCACGCCTCCTCTTAACCATTTCCTAAAATTGATTTACATTAGCATCCGCTCGCACTTGACCATTTTTTCAAGCGGATATGGCCACGTGGTCGCGCCCTCAGACAAGGGGGCGTATTCTAAAAATACAACAGTATTCTAAACTATACATGTGGCTTAGTCACGTATCGTCGCTCCCGAATAGTCGACGATTCGAATCTCGAATTCGGAATTTCAAATTTCGAATTTCGCGAAATGGAAAGTGCTTGAAATTGGTGCAAAGTTCTTTGTGATCGGCGATCGCGCATGTCTGGAATGAGGTATGGGTTTTTAAAAATGGAAGGCAGTTTTGCTTTTTTTTGGCAGTTTTGGAAATTACGTGGCCGGCATTGTTCTTGAATTTCTGTGGTGCGGGAATTTTTCAGTTTTAGACAATGGAATTTCTAGCTTTAGTGGAGCATTTCGGAAAATGCGAAGAAAATAAGTGATAACTATTTTAAATTTCCAAGTCTTATACTACGTGAATTTCAGTCTATGCTTCGGTACTATTCTATTTTTTATTTCAAATAAGTATTTTTTTGATACCCTCCTCCAATTGAGGGGGGATTTAAATCTTCTCGGGGCAGAGGTGTAGGGTTGGAGCCGGTCTACCTAGCTTTATTTGACGTTCATAAGCGCATTGTAATTATGCCTACTTGAATAAACTATCTTTTTTATCTTATCTTATCTTTTTTACTCCACTCCATTGCATGCCCACTTTTCATAGCCCCTGCCTGCCTGCCCTGCCCCTGCTACAATACAATACTTCGTAAAATATCAGTCTACATTTCATAGTGGTCATTCAATAGCAAAGAGTTTGATTTGATACTTTATAGATTCACATATACAAGGACTAATTAAAGCAAAAAAAATAAGTACCTAATAACCTAATTATTTTATTGTTGTCAAATATTTTTTTCCATATTTTCATTAACTTTCCTCCAAGAATTAATTTTCTATTGCTTGTGTTATTTAACATAACTGATGTATAGACACTAGACAGTCGTTCTACAAATTTAATAATTTAATTTTTTACAAGCAGAAACGTCTGCGACCGATGCTATTAAGCTTCAGAATAAATTTAAAAGTGGAAAAATTACTGTCTTGGGTGAGACTTGAACTCACGGCCTCTGGATCGATATTCCAGCGCTCTGCCATCTGAGCCACCAAGACCTCATCCATAGCCAGCAAATCTTTCCACCATATTATGGGTCTAGGGGACCCTTAGCGACATCTACCGTAAGAGCGTTACACTTCTTAAACGGCTACCGGAGTTCCAAGTTCAAGTCTCACCCAAGACAGTAACTTTTCCACTTTTAAATTTAAATTTAATAATATCAAGTACCTAGGTACCTACATAGTTTATATTATATCGCAAAATTGCGAACCGAACAATCTGACGAATCATTTGAACGCCAATTGAGACTCTTTTTATTGGATAATCCATTATATTCTGTAAATGAATATATGGAAATGACCTGTAATACAATAAATTTAATGTAACAAATTTTTTATTGACCTGTATTTCGTTTTAATTTTAATTTGACGATCATTATGAGATATCCATGCTTACTGTATTAACATTGTTTTTTCATTTTATATTATTTGACATTGTTAGTTAATATGTTTTTAAATTATTGCTTATAATGGTTTTTAAATTGTGTATTGCTTGACATTTGTATAATTATTATCAATTGTTATTTTCCTACTTGACGATCATAATATAAATTCGTATAGATTAGTGTAAAATAATTTATATTGTAATTTCATATTATGAAATAAATAAATCTAAATCTAAATCCAAATCTACGTAAGTGGAAACATAAATTCAGCATATTCAGCACATGACATTTTCCGTCAACTAAATTTATCCGACAAGTCAGAACCGGTTCTAGAGATGACTAACGGGAAATGTGGCTGAATGTTGTGAAATATTTTATCGTAGTTCCATGACATTATTAATTTCAAAAACCTGTCTTAATTTTTCGCGCTTCAAAGGATAAATAGTAAAAAAACCGGCCAAGTGCGAGTCGGACTCGCGCACGGAGGGTTCCGCACCATCAAAAAAAAATAGAGCAAAACAAGCAAAAAAACGGTCACCCATCCAAGTACTGACCCCGCCCGAAGTTGCTTAACTTCGGTCAAAAATCACGTTTGTTGTATGGGAGCCCCACTTAAATCTTTATTTTATTCTGTTTTTAGTATTTGTTGTTATAGCGGCAACAGAAATACATCATCTGTGAAAATTTTAACTGTCTAGCTAACACGGTTCGTGAGATACAGCCTGGTGACAGACGGACGGACGGACGGACAGCGGAGTCTTAGTAATAGAGTCCCGTTTTTACCCTTTGGGTACGGAACCCTAAAAACTAATTCTTAAATTTAGAATTCAGCATTTAACTAGTATTCAGCTGTAGAAGGCATTTAATCCAAACCAAACATAATATAAATGTATGGGTACGAGACAACAGTTTTCGACACACATTGGTGTAAGGCCGAATTCAAACCCACGATCTTTTTTAGAAGCAATCACTTGAAAATTTTAACACCCGACGAAAAGAGGGGTGTATTTGACGCCAATATCTGTCTGTCTGTGGCATCGTACCTCTCCAACGGATGAACCGATTTCGATGCGGTTTTTTACGCGAAAGCTAGTTTAGTTGCGGTGGCTGTTAGCTATGTTTGATAGAAATCGATCCGGTAGTTTGAAAAGTATCAGCTCTGTTCCAAAATGATGTAAGGTATTTTGACATAAAATTTAAATTTAACAGGATTTAAACAGGACATATATCTGTCAGTTCCCTTAAACATCTGTCATGAGCCTTTCTAACGTAAGGCTGCCTTTCCATTGAGGCGGAGATGAGAGGAGACGTGCGTGCATTGGTTTAAACCCAGCGGAGCAGGAAAGAGAACCAATATGCTATTTGGTAAATGCCTCTTCTCATCTCCGTTCAACTCCGTTTCAGTGGAAAGGCTGCCTTAGTGAGCAAGTTCACCTGCAAAAGTGACCAAAAACTTTCTTCAAGGTATTTAACTTACCTAAATATAGTGCATTTGAATCACCCTCATTCTTTCACTACGTATATTATATTACTATTACTACTTTATTAGCGTAACTTTAAAAACAGTCATTTTATATTTACCTATTTAAGTAGATTCAACGACACTTATAAAATAAGTGACTTTTATACTTAAATAGATACAAGTCTTGTAAAAAGACGTACCTAGTTACGCTCACTAAGATGGCTCCTATGTTAATGTTTCTGAGAAGCCAGACAGACAGACAGACAGAAATAGAACATTTCCTTTTGCAATAAAAGCTTAGGGCTGAAGCTTTGAAGGAAGCGTGAAGCTTTGTAATAATTAAGTAGCTTTATCATTTCTGAGTCGACTTAATTATTATTATTTATGTATTCATTAACAATAGGTATTACAATTGTGTCTGAATATTGACTATGGGCCCGATTCGGATTTTGAAATAGACATCTATTAGATATCTTTTAGACATCGCCAAGATACGATAACGATATGTTTAAGATCTAACCTGTCAAATTTGACATTTCCGCGATTCTGGAGACACTCTTGAACGATTTCCACAAGATATTACTTAGAGATCTAATTCACATCTAATACATATCTAACACGATCTATAGTAAAAGTGACATTGGTTGCCCGAATTGCGCTGCAAAAGAGAACTAGTTGAAATCTAAACTATAACGTATCTTGAATGGATCTAGTACGTGTCGTCTCTTGTAAATATCTTAAACTTCGAATACAGCAGTATATCTTACACTTAATCTAAGATAGGTCATTTCTACTACTTACAGTAAAAAAAGAGAAATTACAAAATATCATAACAGGATATCACAAAATTCATATTCATTCAATTAGAAAAGTACTATTTATATATTTTTTATTATAATACCATATACTGTTTCGTTATAAAATTTTGTATAATTGGATAATTTTTGAGAGTGGCAATAATTTATTGCGTACATAGACATCACAGTTGTGACTTTTTTTATTAATTAATTATTTAATTTATTAATACACACTATACACAGTAGGTACATAGCTTAAATCTAGCTAATTAACTTAGCGTCAGTAAATGCTACTTTTTGAATACAAACAAAGTAGTGATTCATTGCTTGCTGAATTGTTTTATGGACAAACAAAAGCATTTTTTTTTGTAAAACATTATGAATGTAATTAATTAGGGCATATACTAAGTACCCTGGGTCGTGTCAAAAATACACGCTGTATAGTTTAATGTAAACTATGACTCACGCTAGACCGGGCCCTGTCCGGGCCGACGCGTCCGACATGTCATTTTCTATGACGGCTGATCGGTGATCGCGTGGTGCTTTACATAGAAAACGAAGCGCCGGAAGCTCCGGCCCGGCCCCGTCCCGGTCTAGCGTGTGTCATCTTTAAAACAAAAAAACAACGGGTTGCACTCCGGGAGTGCCGGCAGAAGTGAAAACTCAATGACATTGTAACAGTTTTTCGATCAGGTCACGTGTCCGTCTTACGAATTTTCAATCTGTCGAATCTGTCGGTCACGCGTGACCTGTCGCGAGTTTAACATTTTTCCCCACCTCAAAAAGTGCACAGCGCCGCTAAAGAAGTTTTCACTTCAAAAATATTAACAATAACATTTCAAAAGCTTACCACTAGGGCTTCCAAAATAAATGGTTACTCTAGTAAACTGTTGATTTAAATGTAGCTCGCTAAAAGCGATGAGTGCTTTTATAATACGTGATGACATTTTTATCTTCCTTTCGCAAGCTCACTTCGTCAGGTTTCGGTGTTCCATTTTTAGGGTTCCGTACCTCAAAAGGAAAAAATGGAACCCTTATAGGATCAGTCGTCTGTCTGTCTGACCATTCCCCCCCTTTTGTCTACGAAACTACTGCGTCTAAAATTATTAAAAAAAACACAAAATAGTTATTTTATAGATGACAGGAAAACCCATTAGAAATGTGCAGTCAAGCGTGAGTCGGACTTAATGTACGGAACCCTTGGAACGCGAGTCCTACTCTCACTTGGCCGGTTTTTTTACAATTTGTATAAACACATACTGAGCCACGGACTAAAATAAGCTCTAAACAAACAAGGATTGAACAGTCAGCAGCAGAAGTTGCTAAACGGGCAAGGTGTTCAAAATGATCTTGACGCGACTTTATTATTAAGAGAATAAGAGCGTGTCAAGGTAATTTTAAACACCTCGCCCGCTCAGCAACTTCTGCTGCTGACTGAACATAAATATAACCTTGAAGTTCTAATAGCTAATTACGTATAATCCTAGTTACAGTAAATAAATACTAGCTGTTACACTTGTTACAGATTTAAAACAGCAATTGAGACTCGACGTAGGCGCGTAAAATGGGTTTTTAGGCCGCCTCAATAGATATTATATTTTTACATTTCCCTTCAGGTTTACCCTATTGTTAAGAATTGTTGGTGACCGTATTGGCAGACAGCCTAGTTATAGGGTTTTGGCAAAGATCCTAAAGGGCCCAGGTGATTACCTGGATATGAAAATTAGTTATAGTTGAGTGAGAAAGACGGACGGACAGAAACCAGTGTTTTTAAAACAGATTTCTCGTAGTAACAATACCGCCTAATGTGTGCATCGATCTTTAATTCACTGTGTATTTTATTGTGGAGTATAATAAAGAGTAGTGCATTTGTAAACCCTAGTGATTTTAGTTGTGAACAGGTAACAAAAAATCTTCACGTTTTTTATATTTTTTAGTGGATTTATTCGTAAACGTCTGTCAAATCTCTGTTCATAATCTTTTTCTCTATTCAGTATCATATCGGAAACAGATCGAATAATTACAACTCGAATTGGGCTGTGAACTATACAGTCGCTATCAGATACCTATATCGGAGCGGCCAAGGTGTTCACAATATCTGAACACGCACTCTAACCCCTTGGCAATAGAGACGTGTTCAGATATTTGTGAGCACCATAGCCGCTCTGATATATCTGATGGCGACTTTACGAAGCGGGTAAAATAAACCGGTACACAAAAAGTACCCGTTTTCCTCTTGAACGTATTTATCCAAGACAACGGATACAAAACATCCAATGCATTCGAATTTCCATTATCGACCTATTTAAAGAAGACATTTCAGATGGGGGCTTATTTCGAAAAACAATGGAATCCCACTTAGGTTCAACGCTCGGTACGAATTTAGACTGGAGCTAAACTAAAACGCGGGGGGCGCCTATTCTAAAAGCGAGAGATAAGCCGAACCCCTAGTGTAAATTTCATTCGATAGCGTGACGAGCGCGTTTGCGTTATCTCTATTTTTGTATGGGATTTTGACGCGCCAAGCGGGACATTTTGGTAACTCAAAATCCCATACAAAATGAGACTAAGTGTAAGGCCTGAGTGGACGCTCGAAGCGGAGCGTTCGGCGGGGCGTGCAGCGTGCAGGCGTCGGGCTCACAAGTAATTTGAGCAGCGTGGCGTCGGGCTCACAAGTAATTTGAGCAGCGTGCACTAAGGCCGCTACTATACGCGTGCATTTGTTTAACATGCACGCAGCACGCCCCGCTCCGCTGCACGCCCAACTCGAGCGTCCACTCAGGCCTTACACTTACACTTACACAAACGCGTATGTCACGTCACGCTATCGAATGAAATTTACAATAGGGGTACAGGTTAATTAGAACGTACACTGATATCAGAATGACACCTAACTGATGTCATTCGGTTATCGTGCATTTCGCTCGTACTTGTACGTACATATACATGACTGTATTACTCATAGTCAAAACATAAAAATACAATTTATGAAATTGGTTTCGATTGAGAGTGAAATTATAGCTTTGATCTATGAAATTATGAAATTCTGGTCATTTTTAAATTCCCTAGAATACACTACAATACAAAGCGCCGGTGGCCTAGCGGTAAGAGCGTGCGACTTGCAATCCGGAGGTCGCGGGTTCAAACCCCGGCTCGTACTAATGAGTTTTTCGGAACTTATGTACGAAATATCATTTAATATTTACCAGTCGCTTTTCGGTGAAGGAACATCGTGAGGAAACCGGACTAATCCCAATAAGGGCTTAGTTTACCCTCTGGGTTGGAAGGTCAGATGGCAGTCGTTTTCGTAAAAACTAGTGCCTGGGATTAGTTGCCAATCGGACCCCAAGCTCCCATGAGCCGTGGCAAAATGCCGGGACGACGCGAGGAAGAAGAGGTACAGAATACACTCCGTCACGAGCTTAGACCATTGCATTTTACGTTTCTAAATTTGCACGTGTGTGTGTACCTAAGTGGGGATGCGTCACCTGCCAGCCACGATCTTTGTCTATTTATATCTACATACCTTTTGTATTTGTATTTGTATTTGTATTTTGTGTTACTTGGTTTTCTGGAGTAACTTTAACTTATGTGTTTAGTTATTATTTAAATTTCACCGTTGGTTTATAATGTATTTATTGTACATAGAAAACAAGAATCACAGTTACAAAGAGAATTGAATACAACAAAGGCGAACTTATCCCTGTATGGGATCTTTTCCAGTCAACCGTGTCATGTCATTGTAATTGATGTATTTATTTACATGAAAGATCCCCTGAGGCCTACTTGAAAAATACAATTTAGAATTTTATAATTTTGAACATTTGCCAATTTTTTTTTAAATGTTCCTTTTATATTTTCTTACACTTTTTATCAGAGTAATGGAATGCAAGTATTGAAAAATATATGGAAATATTGGGACACACTTTTTCCATATTAGAATCAAGAGAGCTCCAGACTCTGGATGGAAATAACATAAACAAATTATAAGAGGTAAATGCGTATTTTAAAAATTTCTTCTAAACGGAACATTTTAGAACTATTATAGCCATCTGCATTAGCAAAGTTCAGTGACCACACTTCAAACAGAGAGGATTGCAATAGTTCTAAAATTTTCCGTTTAGAAGAAATCTTTAAAAGACGCATTTGCCTCAAGTGACGCATTTACCTCGGTTGATCTCATACCTACAATTTTAAATAAAAAAAATCCCATATTCCTACTAATTCTCTTCAAAACATCCTCGTAAATCAAGCTAATAATTGAAAACGGCCGCACTTTAGAAATCTTTCCTAATCCCAAACCCAACATATGTGGCTTTCCAGATAAGGGTCCTTATGCTTCATTTGCAATAAGGACTTTTCTAACAGAATTTCTGTTGGAATATTAGATAAAATGAACCTTATTCTGGTGGAAAGCCACATGTCCCTAACCATCTTGTTGTCACATGACCGATTTCGAACGACATTCGATATTCCATCAGCGGACCACACGCATTGAAAGTCAATGACATTCTACACATTTAAAATATAGGTTAAATCTTGACAAAGACCTTAATACCAAGTTTTAAGGTTTAAAATTGAATAATAAAGTCAAAGTTGAAGTGATAATGAATGTCTCATAATTAGGCGTTGTGAATAACCCCCTTTCTATATTGATTGGGCATTTTGCTCAATGAATTTATTCTTTTTGCAGTTATGATAGGGTGCAAATTTGAATGGAAGTTGATATTAAGTAGTCTGTCTGAGTAATTAATAGGTACGATTTATGATATTTACAGGCTTTTACTTTTATTGTAATGTTTATATGTTAGTATTCCTATTTTAATCAACCAAGTTAGATTTGACTTACTTTTCTAAATTATTAAAATTGTATCATAATCATAAACATCTTATATATGCAAATCTTTAAAGGGGCCCACTGATTAACAGTCCGCCGGACGGTATCGGCCTGTCAGTTAGAACAAAAAGTTGACAGTTCCGAACAACTGACAGGCCGATACCGTCCGGCGGACTGGTAATCAGTGGGCCCCTTTAAAGAAAATCAATTAAACTTTACTCGTTATTCCCCAGGATTCTAAAATCTAAATCAATAAGAAAATATTAAAATATTTTAGTTGATGCAAAATTCCTTCCATTTTTTGTTTCATTCAAAATATATTACCTATGATTAATTAGGTAGGTACTTGATCATCAAACAAATCCTTATAGAAAACTAGTATCTGTCCGCGACTTCATTTGCGTCGAATGATGATGATGATTATTGTTAAAAACTATCAAATTATATCCTTCGCATGGCTTCAAACTATCTCCATACCAAATTTCATCTAAATCGGTTCAGCGGTTTAAGGGTAAATAGGTAACAGATAGACAGATAAACTTACATTCGCATTCATAACATTAGTAGGGATTGTCTTTGCCAAAATTACTATGTAAATGGATTACTATAACTTACCAATATGCTTAGAGCATAATCCATAGTAAAGTTTGCCAAACCACTTACTATATCAAAACGTCGTAAGCGCCTTTTTCTTATAAAATAAGCTGTTTTGAAAATTACACTTTGATCGTAACTTATAGGAAAACCGTGATAATAAATCACATGGCGGGCACCTTATCTCGTTGAGTTAAGGTTGAATTTTGATTAATGTGAGGGTGACAATCAATCCTGCTGTTTAATGCATGTTTAATGTAAGTAGAACAGTTACCTACGATTTACGGCTCTTTTTAATGGTTAAAATTAGGCATTAATTAATTTTGGTTTAAGTTTTAAAATGTTAGGCCTCGTTTACACGGGTCCAGTCGTTACAAAAATCTATGAAACGCTCTATAGTACTAGAAATAAGATTAGTGTTGGTATTTTGAGCCTTTTGAACAATTCGAACTAGATTTTACGAGACTGCAGTCCGATTCGAACTTTAAAATACGTCACATACTTATTACGTCTAGATGATATGCATTAGATAAGTCAGTGTCGTTTTTGTTAGAAGATTGAGTCTTTTTATAGGGTAGTTAAAACATTTTTTACGTTTAATCAAAATTACAGTAAAGAGTGTAAGTGTAATTGTATGTATTGTCCCATGAATTCTACACAAATACATTTTTTTTGTAAATTCATACAAAAAGCAGAAAAGAACTCTAGTTTCGACTAAATTATTAGAGTGTAAAACCGAGTCGACCCTTAGAGCACGTTAGCCTTCACTCAGGACATGGAGACTAACATAAAAGTATAAAACGCGTCTGAGGCGCTCACAAATATCTGAACACGCCTCTATTGTCAGGGCGTTAGAGTGCGTGTTCAGATATTGTGAACACCTCGGCCGCTCCGATATATCTGATGGCGACTGTACTAGAAACAACATTGTGTCAAAAATATAGTTGCTCTTTTTGTGTAAACGAGGCTTGACTCGCTCTTAAAAATGGAAATGTTACAGATAATTTAAAATCAAATGACGGATATTTAAAACTTATTTTGGGCTGTTATATTTAATGGCGGATTAATAATAACTTAAGACTTAGGCTTCAATGGGCATTTAAAATAAAGTAATTTTATTTTTAAACTAGCGACCCGCCCCGGCTTCGCACGGGTTAACAAATTATACATAAACCTTCCTCTTGAATCAATCTATCTATTAAAAAAATCCGTTGCATAGTTTTAAAGATCTAAGCATACATAGATACAGACAGCGGGAAGCGACTTTGTTTTATACTATGTAATTAAATTGAAAGTGCGTTAGGGTAACTTCATAATAGGGATAAAAAATATGTTTTACGTCCAAGCGTCGCATTTGGAGAATAGATAATAATGGCGAAAGTGCCAACCGCCTTGGCCCCTTTTTATACGGAACGACACAAATGCCCGCCTTCATATGTTACGTGGGTGCCAAACAAGCACGCTGCCCATGTTTGAATATAAAATTAGCAACTTTATTCATAGTGTAATATATGGCGATGTTTATATTATAGGCTATGTTGTTAGCTTACCTATTCATTTATTCATTGCAATTGCCATATGCCATATCTTCCATTGCAATTTTCGCGCGGCGCGCCATATCTTTTGTTTCCCTCTAATTTCCTGGCTTTACGTCTCTAAAAATCGTACCTAAATGTTTGTCATGAAAAAAAATTTATAAAAGTTGCCGATGTAATTTTTTGTCAGACAACAGTGTTACTGATACTACACATTTTCGTTGAACTACGTAAGTACCTGTGTTCCCATATGCCTTAACAGTTTATCTGGATATTTTATTCCGTAAAGTGTTCTTTTATTTATATATCATAACTAGCGACCCGCCCCGGCTTCGCACGGGTTAACAAATTATACATAAACCTTCCTCTTGAATCACTCTATCTTTAAAAAAATACCGCATCAAAATCCGTTGCGCAGTTTTAAAGATCTAAGCATACATAGGGACAGACAGACAGCGGGAAGCGACTTGTTTTATACTATGTTTAAAGTTACTGTAAAACTTGCTAGAATAACACTAACAGTATTAAGTTCCGTGTGAACTTAAACAAAACTGCATTATCCTTTTAAAGTTATTACAAACAAAACTGTGGTTTTGTGTAAATGTTTATTTCTTTGGAGTTCCGTAGGGGAAAAGCAAAAAAGAACCAATTATTTGTCAGGATCTACTTTAAACATTTTTTTACAAGCAAATGTTACTTTTTGTTAACATAACAGTTTATTTTTTTACTTTTTTGCGGGTGAGAAGGACAGTGTTGAAAAAGTTAACATTAATAAGAAAGAGGATGCAAATTGCTTTAAACTAATGAATGCCTAAGAAATATAATTTTATAAATATGTAAATAAATAATGAAAAAACCGGCCAATTTACGTCATTTAAATTTAGAATTTGCTAAATTAAAATCGAAATTCCAACTACTCAAAAATGACGTATGCCGCTTGAAAGGTTAAGTACAAGTCAAAATACATACTTAAACATATTTTTTATACTGCGGAACGCTTCACGCGCAATTTAAGCGCATCTAACCATATTAGTACAAAAACATTGCACAAAAACAGTTTACACTAAATTCCGTTGCCACATGTGGGGCCATGTGCTGGTCCTTATCTGTGATATTCTAAACACTGGAAGCGGCTTGCGTACTGTTACAGTTTAACAAGGAAATAGACCTCTTAACGGCCCACTGATTAACAGTCCACCGGACGGTATCGGCCTGTCAGTTAGAACAATGTTGACAGTTCCGAATAACTGACAGGCCGATACCGTCCGGACTGTTAATCAGTGGGCCTCTTTATTATAAAAGGAAAAATTTTAAACTTCACCGCTTCGGGAAATACTTCTATACGGTTACTTTGGGGTCTGTTTACACATTGATTAGTGTTTATAGGTGAACCAGGATCTATTGAGGGTGCGCCATGTTGTGGAATTTCACTGGAACTAATTTTTTCATACTACACTGAATTGTCACCCTATACATGAGAATAACAGCGCCCTCTTGACAATTATCATATATTACTGGTCAGGCTATAATTGTTTATTGGTAGTTCATACATTTTCCACTAAACGCTAGAGTCTATTTTTTTATTCAGTAGACTAAAATGACATTTCGTAGTATGAACATCATGTGTCATTTCATACTATGAAATGTTATTTTAGTACTACTACTACTACCGAATAAAAAAATTGACTTTAGGAGCAAGTAGCAAATGCGCGAAATAGCAATAATCACTAATCAATGTGTAGACCGGTCCCAACGTGAATGTCAGTGACACTTTCCTGTAGAGTAGAGCGGATGACGCTAATTTTGCAGTGACAAAGTGTGGTTCTGCCAACACTTCAAATTTTTTATCACTTGCCAAGTTATCAGTTATACTATAGGTACTTACTTGAAAAGATGTGTCCCGCCGAGTTTGTTGCCGGTCCCATATTGGGATACCCAATTGAGAGGGGATTTAAATCTTCTCGGGGCAGAGGTGTAGGGTTGGAGCCGGTCTACCTAGCTTTATTTGACGTTCATAAGCTCATTGTAATTATGCCTACTTGAATAAACTATCTTTTTATCTTTATCTTTATCTTTTTACCTCAAGCATCGAATGCGAAAATGGTGGCCCCTATGACAGCTCCTTCGATTCTTTTTTGTAAATTTAAAAAATAATAGATGAATAACATTTTACCCTATTTTTATTACTTGAATGTTACATGTTACATTTCTAAACAAATGATGGTGATAAACTTTCAAAAAAAGTTTACAAACATTTTACGTGACAGCTACTCCATACAAAAATGTACTGTCATAGAGATCATCATTCGACACGAGAGGTATTATATTATGTCACTTCCATTCATTCCTATCCACGTCACCCGGGCCACGTGTTCAAACATTATTCCAACGCCTACTTTTTATAATTATTTCATGCCCACTCCCGATAATTATCATTCGCGGCTTGTTCCCATGACTTTTTACACTTGTGGCAAAGGAAATGGCTAGTTTATATCTTTTTAATGAAATGCGGTGCGAAATATTTTGCATATGTCGTTGGGATGTCATTAGTTACTTATTAATAAAGAATGAGTTAATTATACATTCTTGTTTTTGAGAGCAAACACTACATGGTTCGGATATGATGTTGCTCTTCACTGTCACTGCATAATATTAGCTAGGCATATACCCACGTTCAGATCTGTCTAAAGGGGCCCACTGATTACCAGTCCGCCGGACGATAGCGGCCTGTCAGTTAAACGCAAAAGGTGACAGTTCCGAACAACTTTTCAACTTTTCATCGTTGTTCGATGTACATTGCTGCTTTTTGTTCGTTTCCTAGGCATACTTTAGTTGCTTTTCATTGCTACTGACATATCCGGCTTGACACACTATATTTATCTATACGAGTATGTAAAATGTATTTATTATTTATTTATATTATTAATTTCACATTTCTTTCGTTTCAGATATGCCCGGACCTCCGTTATAAGCATGTCAAGACCATGTCAATGACATGGCGGCCCTACCGAGCTTGTGGACCGGAAGGACCGGAAGTTGGACGGAAGTGCTGCTGCTGGTGCTGCTGAGCTGCAGCTATGGGTACCAGGAGCAGAGGTTCGCGAGGGAGCCGGGAGACCAGGTCAGTTACTGCTTTTGCTCAAGAAGTATTTAAGAAGTCAAGTTCAAGAAGTACAAGGGTGTATTTCTTGTTGTTATTCTGTCCGGTCACCCAAGAGACAATAGTAGCATAGTTTGTTAGAGGACATAGTCCACCACCTCCTTCTGACACGCTTGGTACACGACCCTCTATGGAAAGGGTTTATAAGTTTCACAAAAAAGCGTGTTTTGAGAATTTAAATGCCTTAAAATCAGGTTTTAAAGAGTGACCCAGGGGAACGTAACCATGGGCAACGAGTGACATGTAAAAGTTGATTCACCCAAAAGCAAGCAAGCAAGCGTTTCAACAAGTTACTGTCAACCTACTTCTTACAAATTTTTGACATGAAAAGTTGCCTTTGTATTGCCTGGTGTCTATGGAGGGTTGGCCGATTAGGACGACTTGCCCCATAGATAAAGAAAAAGTTTGCGTAATAAAATGTCTTTTCTATTTTTTTCTAATCTTAATATTATACCGAATATGACCTTAAACGGATCCCCACAATTTTTCTTACACCTTGCATAAGTGTACCTACCCAATTTACTTAAAAGCAACGTATAACTGATATAGAGTCATATACTTAATGCAAAAGTTATTTTATTCATACAAATTACAATCAGACGAAGCTATATCAATTTCATACTAATTAGTCCCCACGCAGCACTCTCGATCCGAACTCATTAATTTCACTGTTAAATTGTGTCACAGAGCCGATCATTTGGGGTTAAAGTAGGTTTTTACGATTTTTTTATGTTCTGTCAGTTTTATGATCGGTCGTCGAACTTTAATCTGGTTTCACTTCTGTTTTGGTTGCCCCAAGCTATATTGAATCTAATTTATAGTATTTTATGCAACCGTTGTTTAAGAGAGGTCAAAAAAGGCGAGTGGCGTGAGTAACAATTTGAGGTGAAGCCGAAAATTGTTAATAAAGACGCCACGAGTATTTTTTGACTCAGTTAAATAATGTTGCATACAATAATTTTTCTACGACCAAGCACTTACTTTGAAATAAATTTGTAAATTTAACAAATATTTTTAATCCAAGAAGTAGCAAAAATGGAGGGTACGGGCGGGAAAAGAATGAATGAATGAATGAAATTAAAAAAAAAAACATATCTATGGTTCACTTATTTGTCAGAGATGACATTAAAATAAGGTTGGCAACACTGTATTTCATTCAATATTTTTTAAGTGGTCATTACATGAAGTATCGTAAAATCGCTAAAAAGATACTGCGTGTATGCACAAATTCTTTTTTGGGGAATAGACTAAAGACATGTCTTGACAACTATAAGGTAGGGTTTTAAAGGTGTGTGCACGACCTTTTAAATGACAAATAAAAGTACGGGAGTAGAAAAAATAGTTAAATATTATCATAAATCATTGTCAAACTTATTATTAGATCAACCAATACGGTTAAGGGTGGGTTTACACATTTATTAGTGTTTTTTTTTTAAATTAAAAAATGTATTACTTGCGTTTAGTGGCAAATGTACCTACCTAAACCTATGTACTCGAAAAAGACACAAATCAAAGTGCTAATCAATGTTATTTATCCTATTTTGTTTCGATTTTTGTACAATACAGTGATTTAGTCATAAAAAAAACAATTGAAACTTGGCAAAAGTAACTAAGACTTTTTTTAATTGTTTTTGGTTATACTATTCAACTTTTATCATGTCCATTTCACAGCTATTAAGCCTTCTATAAAGCAATAACTTGTTTATACCTTTACGCTTCGTTCAACGGATCAATTATTATTTTTTACGACATAATATTCGTCATAAAATAACAAATCTTAAAATAATAACGGCGTATGTCCAGGACTATTCAGATTTACTAACGTGAACTGGTTTTGATACGACCTTGGATATCGTGTTGGCGATTGGCGCGCATCATATAGCGTAGCATATTGTAGCTTGAAGGATGACTCACGTCAGACCGGGCCGTGTCCGGGCCGGAGCTTCCGGCGCTTACACTTCTATGACAACGACAGGTGGTCACGTGATACTTTCTATTGAAAACGTAGCTCCGGCGCGTGCGTCTTCCTTTAGGCAGTTTTAGCCCAACCCTTTTTTCAGCTCATACGAATATTCGGCCCATTAAGTCCATATTCGGCCCATCTATAATCTTTATCATCTCACGCACAACTTTCGCTTCATTTCACATGCACCAATCAGCGTGCGATCTTCAAAGTCGTATCAAAACAAGATCAAAACCAGATCAAGAGAAAAAGCTGAGTGGGGACCTTTTGGCAGAAATATTTATGTAATTGAATCTTAGTTTTGTGTTATTTTATCTTGTGTTATTAATTATTATTTGTGCTAATAAACATTTCTTATTCTTATTCTTATTCTTAAAACCGTAACAAGTTCTGAGATCCGAATCGAGCTCCAGGTTTACAATATGGTAATTATTAATTTACTTGGTAATAAAAGTGGTATCCGTGATTATTACTAAGTAGGAGTTAGCTCAAGAAATGTTTATTAGAATTATGGAGCTTATAGCGAGTTAAGTATTAATAATACGGTAATAATAAGACTGTCATCAGGACATAGTCTTATACAACTTTAAAAAAACGGGCGCTATTTTAGTTTAAAGTGCCGTGGGTTCAGCCAGCAGCGTTTTGTAGAATCGTAGAACGTTTTGAAATAAAGCAGTTAGATTATTATACAGTAAAATTTGCACACTTTTCTTTAGCCTTTATAGAGAACGTGATTAACCATTTTAAACCTATGTTAGTTATTTTTAACTGCAATTGACGCAAAGGCCAATGATGATCATGAGTAAATTTATATCGTATACTGAATTATGTAAGTACGTACACAATTAGTAATTAGGGAATGCAAATCGGTTATTTTTTGTATGGAAATAACCGCGGTTTCGGTTAATAACCGATTATTTCAATACAAAAAATAACCGAAAATAACCGATTTGCATTCCCTATTAGTAATACTTTGAAGTTTTAAACTGAGGTTTGACTTCTAAAGTACCTACACTAAAACAGTAATATGTAGAAGACAATTTCTAAAACCAGAATTTTCTATATTTCCTGGATAGACGACCCGATGACCCGATAAGAAAAGCCACGTAAATAATTCAGATATAATCAACATGAATATTTAACATTATGTCAAACATATCAAAGAAATGCTGAACAATTATGTGTTCTGAATATACATTAGGAGATTAGCGTGATATACATATATACATACATAATTTGTGGTATAGATTTAATGCTGTAAACCATAAATATTAGGAGTTAACAATCTCGTGTTTCTGTCAGCGAGTTTTTGAGGAAAGAGTTTTAAGTTATAAGATTACAGCGTTTTTATGGAAGGCGGGATTACAATAAATATGTTCTGGAACTTATTATGTATGAAATTTCATTTTATATTTACCACTTCCTTATCAGAGAAGGAAGGAAAACATCGTGTGGAAACTGGAAATCCTGAGAAGAAATTCAAAGGTGTATGAGTATGTGTATGCGCAGTAGGGCATCATGGGTACTATTATATATAGCTCAAGCCCTCTCGCGCATAGGAGGCCTGTGCCATTACATACAAAAATATGGTTATTATAAGAAAAATTTCATTGTCGCTATCTCCCTTTTAGCTTTCTAAAGGAGCTTAGACAGATTTTAAATTTACTTAAAATACAGTAGGAAAAAATAAACGTTTTATGACACGTGTAACATTCAATCATCATCATCTTCCTCGCGTTAACCCGGCATTTTGTCACGGTTCACGGGGGCCTGAGGGCCGCTTGGCAACTAATCCCGTCCGGTTTCCTCACGATGTTTTCCCAACCGTGTAATATTCAATATGGCACCTATAAAAAAATTTGATCATTTTGGTATGGGAAGGAGTTAGGTTATTCTTTATCACAGACATCATCATTCCACGGTAAGTCTCGGGCAAAAGCTAATTTGAAACTATAAAATACCTAAACTGTTCTGATTCTTGTCTCCCTCCGCAAACCATTTGTTTCTTAATTGAATTTTTTTTGTGAAGCAGTGGTTACTTTCCTACAAAAATAAGCCTATAGTTCAAAGGCATCCTTTAAGGCGGACCCCATTGCTCATCTCAAAGTTGATAATTTCCTGTTACAATTACACTTTAACGAACATAACTTACCGATCGTTTAAAACAACCGGCACTAAACTAGTTCTCACGCTTTACTTTATCATTAGTCCGTTTATGGAGTCGGCTTACTCTTGTCATTAGAAAAACTCATTTAAAACGCATTATTTAGAAAACAATTATCTCGGTTGAATGATGACGATGACTTGAGCGTGTCGGAGCTCTAATTATAATTGAGTGAAGTGGTTTTATTTGCAAATTAAAAACTATATAGGTAACTCATTTCGCATCATCCACTTGTAATTAACTGCACCAAGGGTAAAAGACGTAAGTGACATTAAAAAAACTGTTAGAACTTGAAACTTTTATGGCGCGAAAATATGGTGAATAATAGAATGTTACGTTTCTTAGATGTCGTGAGGCATCTAGTACTTTAATCAACTTTATCAGTAGGTATGATTAAATATACTTTTTCTATAATTTATTTTTATACACTTCGGTAGCAAATAAACATTATACAACCAACTTGATGGAAAGCGGTAATTCACTGACTTAATGATCATTTAAAAACCTCAGTATTACTACTATAAAAAACCATACAACATAAAGCGGTCAACAGATAAGTAAACGTATCTAATCGTATCCGCTCCCCGCTTATGACATAAAACGCGCACCTTTAAACAGTTTTAATTTGAATTTATAATTACTTTGAGCATTAGCATAGGTATTTGTACGTAATGCGCCATTTCGCTATAAGAAGCTACGGCATTAAAACAGGCTTATCAAAAATTGTGGGAGCATTTAATTTTAGTTGCAAATTATGTTAAGGCCTAATCGCTAACTGTTACAGTGGCGCCAATTCTGTTTTTAGAATTTGAAGCGGTCATCTTATATTGACGACCTTGACCGTTGACACCAATCAATAGGCGTTAGCGGCTCTCGCTGATTGGTGCTGACTTGTCCTATCAGCGTGTGTGATCCTTAAGGTCGAATCAGAATAAGATCAAAACCGTATCAAGTCGTCAGAACTTTTGCTCTAGAGAGCCTAGCCAAGGTGACAATCGTGGATAGAAATATACAAATACGGAAGTATTAGACACGTGATTTTTCCCTCCCGTCCCATTTTGTATTTTCTTTTGGCGGTTGTCGATGTACGATTTTTATTTGGTTTGGCCCCCAGGAGTCATCATTTCGCTCGCACTTATTGGTGCGCTTGAGATTGATAACACGACTGAAGGTCGTCTCAAAATGGAAACCATATCAAATTGTTAAATCAGAATCGGCCTATGTGAGTGTGTGGGTGTTGAATATGTTGGGGTAAATCGTGTTAGTGGAAGCCTTTATAGAGGTAAGTTTGGGCAGGGATAAGGTAATAATAGATTGTTTTAGGTCACCCACTTAACTCAGGCTTAAGTCACGTCTGAAACGATCTGGAAAACGGGTGACTTTCCTATGGACATTATAATAACGTAATATGCCTACTTACCGACTTACTAGTGATCCAACAATTTTTATTCATTGCCACTATATCACACCCTCATTTAAAAGTGCAAAAGAAGCGAGAAAGAGATATCTGTTGCTCGCTCTCACTTAGTGGTGCGACGCATCAAGGTCGCGGTGCGGTGCGATAGTGTGTTACCACTTTGTGTTACCATGATAAAGAAAGGATGCTTAGCGCGAAGAACTTCATACATTTAACCACCTGTTCCTCTCTATCGCACGCGCATTATTATATTGCTGTTCTGCTCGCACAGTGGTCTTCTTCTCAAGTCTCACCCAAGACAGTAATTTTTCCACTTTTAAATTTATTCTAAGCTTAAAATTTTTCGTGTTTAGTGGCCTTATTTTAAGAGGCGATATTTTACAGAGATTAACAGTCTTTTATAATTCTTGGTCTCTATTTAGTCTGAGGACTCAATCATTAGGTCATAAGGAGATCCTTGAAACTTTGGAGCCTTGGAAGTTAGATTGAAAGGGACTGAATGGTTATGGTAATTAGATGAGAAACTTATTTAGTATTCGGTGAACTAGGCCGAGGAAGACTTATGATGTTTCAAGCGTTTTGATATTAGTTGAATACTTTCTTTTGTATAAAACGGCGGGTATAAACAAGTTCGATATGATAATATTAGTAATTAATATTTTAATTTGTTTTATTGTGTATAATAGAAATTTAAATGCAAGACGCGAATACTTAAGATGCAGGTTCAATTTCCAGTCTCGTGTACTGGAGTTTATGGTTATATGTTTTTTTGGTATATGGCACATATCTATTTTATTTTAAAAATAGTTTGCACCTACTCTTAATAAACATTGTTGACGGGAGGCGTAAAAACTATTAAGCGATACACTATTTTATCTGTTTTCCTCATAAAACAAAATAAATCCTTATAGTTTAATGAATAGAATATTCGCAACACTGGACACTACATAAAGAAAAAAAGAATTGACTATATTCAATAATTTTTGTCCCCAGGAAGCGATAGTGGGCTCCGAAGTGATACTTCCCTGCCGAGTAGAAAACAAAATCGGGGCGCTGCAATGGACGCAGAACGACTTCGGTCTCGGCACCAACAGGAATCTCAGCGGATACGACCGTTACTTGATGATCGGGAGCGACGAAGAAGGTATGTATTTTGGTATCTGTGTAAGAATGCCCTATAATATTTATTTGTTTATTATTTATTTAAAAAATAAATATTGAATCCCTAAACTTGAATTTCACCGAAAGGCGGTATAGAAACGGGACATAAGCTGTCGATAGTGATCGTCAAATCTTACTGACTTTTCGAAAGCTTTTGATAAAGTTAATCACAGGATCTTAATTAATAAATTGCATAATTTCGATATTGTAGTTTAACTGGTTCAATTACGTGTCCGGTTCAATTAGTCTAACTTACGTTCAATTCGAGCCGGCAACTGTGGTAATAAAAAATAATTCGGTCTCGCTGTATTATTACACTCTTCAGTGTACCACAGGGGTCTAATTTGGGGCCATATTTTTTAGCATATTTATTAATCTTATTAATTTTGACTGTATTTTAAATTCAAATCCCTTTGACCCTAGCAAGGTGCACCTCAACTCTTGAAGGGAATTCTATAATATTTGCGTTTTTATCATTGTTTAGAATCCCAGTAAGGTGCGCCCAAATTCCAGCCCCTTGAATTTAATCTTATAATTAAGTAGACTTGGCAATGTGTATGACGCGATTTGACAATTTACAGCACATAATGATTCATTTGCATAAGCTGTCGAACGTCAGTGTTGTAAGGATATACGAACAATTTTATAAAAATATAATCAAATACCTCTGTGTTGCATACCTCAAAATCATATAGCAACAACTGATATTGAACTAACTTACACGCGGTCTTGTTTGATCCTTTTGAGTACAGAACCCTAAAAGTGATGGTCAAAACTACAGACCAGTACTGGTATAGTTTTTATTACTAAGTACTGAGTTTAACTTGTATACTAACAGGTTTCAGCAATCTCATAGTGGCCCATATTAAATTTTCCTTGACCGCAAATACCTAGTTTATTTCAAATTAGCCGAGTTAAAACTAAAACTATGTAGTACAGGTCACATGACAACTGTGTTCATTGCCAATTTTACACAATAGCTGAATACAGACGGACATTGACATAATATATATGTTGCTTCTGTGAATTTAGAGGGAGATAGAGATAGAATAGAGGGAGAGGTAAATAAAACGAATGATAAATGAATTGACTATCATATCTACATGTAAAAAAGTGTAGAGCATTCTAAATTTAAAACGATGCTGACAGTTTCATGACTATAGACGATGTTTCTGTGGGTGGCCTTTCATTACTATGCGATGTATTATACTATGTCGGTGGCAAACAAGCATATGGCTCGCCTAATGGCAAGTGATTACCGTAGCCTATGGACGCATGAAACCAAAGGTATCTCGTGCACTTTGTCGAACCTTTAGAGGCTTTCTTTTGAAAAAGCCCAACTAGGTAGCCACGAAAAATTTTGCCTGTTTGTCTTTCAGCCGAAGTCATGATGTTTTGTATTTTTTTAATCACTTACGAGACTTACATTTTTGTAATTTTTAACTAAAAGTACTCAAACATGTGTAGGCATATACTTTAAGTATACCATACCTACGCGAATCTTGTTTATATGAATGTATTTGGCACACGCAGAATTTTTACGCATTAGAGATATTTAGGTAAATTGCCCTGTTTTTATTTTTATTAGCAGACGCACTAAGTAGTTTGGTGCAAAATGCAAAAAAGTTATGTTAGCCATTATTTAGTTAGTGTAATTTGTAGTCTATTGTTTAAAGAAATAGAGTCTCTATACCAACATTTCAAGGCGGTTATAATCTGCTTTTACTACGAGGTAATAGTTATCCTAATTTGTGGTTTACCACTCAATGGTATTGTATTCTTGAGACTCTTTAAGTAAACTAGCTCAGTTGAAAAGATTTACACTATACTTACATGATATTCTGATATCAGTGTACGTTCCAATTAGCCTGTTATGTACCCCTAGTGCAAATTTCATTCGATAGCGTGACGTGACGTACGCAAACGTTAAGTGTCATTTTGTATGGGATTTTGAGTTTCCAAAACGTCCCGCTTGGCGCGCTGTTCAAATTCCCATACAAATATAACGCAAACGCGAACGCTCGTCACGCTATCGAATGAAATTTACACTAGGGGCACAGGGCGGACACGGCATACATCAAAAATGATTTGCGTTTCATGTGTGCGCGGCACGTCTGTACACGCGTCATTGTGTATGTGTGCGTAAGTCGCTCTACTGAGAGCATGCCAGAAGTCCGTCAGATTCATGTCGCGGCCAGTCGCGGGGCGAGGTAATCCGAGTCGGGGCGGGGCGGTGCGTGGCCGTTCTGTATGATAATACTATTACTTATTCTGTGCTAGGGGTTTAGATTATACTATGTAGATACGATTATTGAACTACTAGTTCTAGACAAAGACTGCCTGTCTCAATTGCTGACTACAAAGCATGTCAAAACTTGGCAATAGCTTAAGAAGCTCTTTCTATTCAAAGACGTCTAGTGTCTAAGATACTCGGCAACTTGTTTTATTGAATACTAGCTTCAGCCCGCGACTTCGTCTACTTGGAATGATGATAGTTAAAATCTACCCTATCCTCGTGCTGCCCACCATATAAAATTATAGCCAAGGAAGTTTGAATCTAGTAGTATTTCCAATTGGGTTCAATTTAATTTGTTCGAAAATTTTATATTACGTGACAAATGAAATGCTAGCTAGCTACTTTGTTATTAATTAAGGTTGACATTCCATCGAGACTGAGTGTACATCATAATGTACATTGGGCGGTTCGAGGCTATAGGATATATGTCAGTCCCCAGGATGCAAACTATCTCCATACCAAATTTAATTGAAATCGTTTCAGCGGTTTAAGCGTGACCTCTTCATGCTTAAACCTTAAACAGAGAGACAGACAGACATACAGATTTACTTTCGGATTTATAATATTAGAAGGGATTAATAGGGATCACAGATTCATTAATAAAATATAATTTATATCTAACACGAATTGGTTCTTTAATAAAATTTGATAGCTGATGTAGATGGTGCTATACGGCTTCATGTAGTACAAAGGCCAACTTATCCCTTTAAGGAATCTCTTTCAGTTAACCTACCAACCTCTAACTCTAAAACTGTCTATTTATATTTGAAAGCTTCCGCAATTGTTTAGCCAGATAAAACGTTTTCCAACCTTGACTGTACATACAATGTAATACGTAAGAACTACCCTTGAAAACTCATTCAATGATGCACCTTATGTAATTACAATTAGGTATATTATCGAAAGGATTTTCAAATATAGTTACTGCAGTTATTCATGATTATTTGATGAACAAGTGCCAAGTCGGGGTCAATGGCCTGAGGTTAATAATATGTGTATGAGATTTTTGAGATGTGCAATGTATGAAAATAAACCGTTTTTTATACGTGGCGCCTTGTTGGCGTAATCTTTCGGGATACCTATAAATATTTGGTACAATCAGCATCAAACAGATAGTGGCCAGTAATGTTTCACATCCTTATTTTTGAAGTGATAACTTCTTTAGCGGCGCTGTGCACTTTTTGAGGTGGGGAAAAAATGTTAAACTCGCGAGAGATCACGTGACCGTAAGACGATCACGTGACCGTAAGACGGACCTGTTACATGTAATCTCATTGAGTTTTTCTTTATTGATTTAAATGCCATCTAGTGAGTTTCGCTCTAACTGGTATTAATATAACTAGAGTACTAACAGTGATGTGCTTAGGCGTTTCAAGTAATGCGACGAAATAACGCTAGATGGCGTTAACCTCAATTATACATAGTGCATTTTGCACTAGTCATTGAGTTTTCACTTCTGCCGGCACTCCCTGAGTGCAACTCGTTGTTTTTTTACGATAACAAGGTGTGTTTGGACACTTTTGTTTCTGACTGTACAGTTCACTTCTGAATTAGTTGTACCTCATTTCACTGTATTTCAATCGCTGTGTGTTGTGACATTTAGAATAGAACTTAATGAAATATCTAAAAAGCTCGAAGAAACAACGACTCACGATAGACCGGGCCGGGGCCGGACCTAGGGTTGCCAGATGGTCGGGATTCGGCGGGATTCTCCCAATTTTTAGCATGTTGTCCCGATTCCCGACAAAGTGAAAATTGTCCCGAAAAACAGCTTCAAAACAATAATTTCAAGTTCCGAACTGTCCTCGAGCGAGCAAGCGGCCCGCGTCGAGCCCGAGCCCGACAGCGCGCGCGCTGCGCGCGTGGCGTGATTGGGCAGAGCAGCTGACGTAGTGCCAATAATGTAAAATATTGTAGTTTTTAATACAATTAATTTAATTTGAATGTTTTTTTTCCCGACTTAAGGCCCAAATCCCGAAAAAAATATATTTTTTCCCGATAATAGCGCCTTTCGATCTGGCAACCCTAGGCCCGGACCGGAGCTTCCGGCGCTTCGTTTTCTATGGAAAGCACCACGTGGTCAGCCCGGTCTAACGTGAGTCATCCTTAGTACGAGTGCGTTAAAAATCAAAGAAAGGTGTCGAAAAATTATCTTTTCGCGTACTGTGATGTGATGAATGACGAATGATTTTGGAAGGAATTCTGTTGTAAAAAAATTGGCACGGTTTGAATTCATTTACATCACCTGATTCAAATTTAAGAATGGCCTTTTGCGTTTGAAATTTGTGTCGAAATCTAGTCAAAGGTTCCACTTCGTCGCTTACCATTATGGATGAGATTTGCTTATATCTTTATACGAATAAACTGTCAAGCGTCCTTATGGCAAGCTACAAAATGGGAATTTTTGCTTGGAAACCTCACATTTGGAGATACGATACAAAAAAGCGTTCCAAGGGTTCCGTCCATTAAGTCCGACTCACGCTTGACTGCACATTTCTAATAGGTTTTCCTATCATCTATAGATAGGTATTTAAAAAACTATATTGTGTTTTTTTTTTCAAAATTTTAGACTCAGTAGTTTCGGAGTTAAAGGGGGGAATGGTCGGACAGACAGACAGACGCACGAGTGATCCTATAAGGGTTCCGTTTTTTTCCTTTTGAGGTACGGAGCCCTAAAAACATTTTTTATGGAAACTAACTAGGTATGCGTAAAAACGTAAACATGATTTAAATTGTTTAGGTAGAGTTATATTTGGTACACGTTACGACGTGCTATTATACTAAGGAAGCGTAGGTGTAGAAAAAACAGTATCAGGTAAATGTAGCTACTCTTTATGCGAGCTGAAATAGAATAGATGTGTGATGATTTAAGGTTTGAGGAAGATAGTTTTGAGACGTTTTCTACATTCACATTTGTAAAATCAAGTGAATGTTTGATATACGAGCTAAAACTCTTAAAAGTCTTTTTGGTCAAACTTGCTGTTTTTTTTTAAATCTACATATTTATAAAAGAAGCCTTTATCAATGAGACAAGTCGGCTCCGTTGGGCCTCTACATTACAGAGTTTCAATCAGTGTTACTAGATATCCAAAGAACTGTACACGAATTTCGCAGTTTTAGACAGGAGCTCCACCAATATCGAGTGAAAAACCCCAATATCAGTTACTGCATAATACTTAGGTCATACCTACTGAAAATTCCTGGACTGGCCACTTAGAAAAAATTAGTTGTCTCATATATCAGAATCCAGAAACTTTCAGTATGGCCCATAGCTTCAAATAGTTGCGCCCTCTTGTGTCGAGTCCGAAATAGTCCGAATACCATCTTGCCGGTGAACTCTAAGATGTCTGTTCATATTGTAATATTCTCAGCAGAGGTTGCAACAGCTAGAAAAGCCGTGATGAATAATACTAGTAATCCATCCAACATTTGTCGGTGCAGCGCTACCCAACCTGTGTACCTCTCCCCTGCACTAGCGCTTTCTTGTTGTTGCTCATTTCTGTTTTTTTATACTTTACATTTTTTTGATGCCATAACGTTTATTATGGAGGTGGGGCATCGGATTAGGGAGAGGACCTCTGATGCTCGCGCGGGTACGAACCTGGTGCAAATGTTGGCCATCGCTATCCAACGTGGCAACGCGGTCAGTGTGATAGGCACTTTTGCACCCGGTACAGCTCGCGGAGATCTTTTTGATTAGTTTATTTGTAGTCTATTAATTGATTTAGATATTTTAAAGTATTTTTTTTGTAAGGACTGTATTATTAACGGAATTTGCTGTTATGTATATCAAAAGAAGTAAGTAAATTAGTCACAAATAAAATAATACTAGTAAAATTATGTGTTTCTTGTTTCAGGAGATTTTTCCTTAAAGATACAGAACGTGACTCTAGAAGACGACGCGAACTACCAGTGCCAAGTGAGCTCGGGGCTGAATGGTAAGTTTATCTTTTTATCCTTTATCTTATCTTTACATGTACATACATATAATCACGCCTATTTCCCGGCGGGGTAGGCAGAGACCACGGATTTCTACTTGCTACGATCCTGACATACCTCTTTCGCTTCCGTTACTTTCATAACATTCCTCATACACGCTCGCCCGTTTAGGGTGCTCTTGACCTGGCCTTTCTTCAGGATTTCCCCGATCCGACCAGAGAAAGTCCACCGAGGTCTGCCCCTGCCAACTCCCTCTGCTACTTCTCCCTTATACACTCTTATCTTATCTTTTAAGTACTTATATATGTAAAGGCCAGCAATCTTTGAATTCATCTTCTTATATAATTTTTGGTAATAATTGAATGATATCTAAAAGACAGTGAGGTTAAACGTGCAAAACTTATCGCAAATGGCGAAGAAGCAAATTGTTTCAAGTGGCTGGTGAGATTTTATAATATTAAATAAGAAATATATTATATTATATCATCATGTTGAAATGCTTCAAATTTTTTTATTTCTTCCCTATTGATACGAACTTAAGCTAATACCAATGACTGTTTTGGGACGTACCTATATCAGGCGTGGCTCATTCCGCGATTTCGTCTCCAAGTACTTCCCTACAAGTACATGCGGCCCACACCAATTTTGGTGTCTAGCCGTAGTAGTTGCCGCGCACCGCTATGGTGGACGTCTGCTCGCGCTTGCGCCACCTAGCAGTCATATCTGTCGTAATAAACGCGTTTTGTTAGAGAGTGAATCTTCTGTACCTAGTACTATTATTTATTCTGTGCCTATATACGAAATATCACCTGATACATGGATATTTACCACCAGTTTGGTTCGGTGACTTAAAATATTATACCTACAAGGAAACTGAACATGTCCTTCGAAAAAGACACCAGAGTTAATTAATCCTTGCTTTCTTTGTCTACAGGAGAACCAGCCATACGATCCCGCTACGCTAAACTAACAGTGTTGGTAGCTCCGAATCCGCCCAGGATCGTGCAAGGTGCCTTCATAGATGCAACAGAGGAGCAACCAGTAGACATTGAATGCGTGTCGGTTGGCGGGAAACCGGCGGCTGAGGTAAGTTTGTCTTGTTATTGGTCATTCCCAAAAATTTAAGCGAAAAATACTAAAAAAACTGTGAACTTCAGAATAAAACGTTCAAAGTTTTCAAGACGACATGAGGGACTACAATAAATTCGCTCTGAGCAACAGTTTTTGTAGCAAATTTAGACTTATAAAACTTTGCCCTTGAGGCATTGTATCAAGGATGCTAAAATAAATAAATAAATATACAAGATTTACTCGTTTAAAGGTATTAGATACGCGATATAATCCGTTTCCGGATTTGTTAGATGTATTTTCCGATATTTTTTTTTCTTGTATAATAAATTCCGATCGTCTTTTTTCCCTGTATAAAAATTTCCGCACGCCTTTTTTCCCTATAGATATATTTCCTGGTATATATAAATCTGAACGCCTTCTTTCCGTATAGACATATTTTCCGATAGATTTATTTTCTTATACACAAATATCTGAACGCCTTCTTTCCCTGTATTTTTTTAACATAATGCAATATTTTATAGTCCTTAATTTTACTAGGGGACAAATTCCCGGCTGTCTTTTTTCCTGATCAGAAATTTTAAAATAGATATGATTCTTGATAGAAAATTATATAATATGTATTCGCAATGTAATAAACTAAATAGACAGAAAGTTATCTACACGTATAAACTGTATAGAGGATTAATAGGCGTACTTCTGTCAAGTGCCTAACTAAGTACAACGTTTCACTCGTTTGATTTGATTACTGATTGGTAAAATTCCTTTAAAGATAACTAACCATGATACACAAAATATTCCACACAAGATTGCAAACAGGGTCCAAGCAAATAAGAAGTTTTGCCCCTAGTAAAATGAATGACCATGAAATTTTTCGTTAAACAACAAAAATACAGGGAAAGAAGGCGTTCAGATATTTGTGTATAAGAAAATAAATCTATCGGAAAATATGTCTATACGGAAAGAAGGCGTTCAGATTTATATATACAAGAAAAAAAATATACCAGGAAATATATCTATAGGGAAAAAAGGCGTGCGGAAATTTTTATACAGGGAAAAAAGACGATCGGAATTTATTATACAAGAAAAAAAAAATATCGGAAAATACATCTAACAAATCCGTTTCCGCAGTGTTATTTCATGAGTAACTATCGCGGTAACCGAAGACGATATTGAATGCTCTATGGTGGAGCAGAAATATACCAATATTTATATAAATTTTGAAAGTCTACTAAATATTTTTTTTTTCAGATCACGTGGGTCGATGGCAACCAACAAGTCATCAAGAAGAACGTAAAAACGTCAGAAGAACTGATACCAGATAGCCTAAAGTTTAAAACCAGGTATTTAAATACAAAACACATGTGACGTTATCTATGAAAAGGGACCTTATTGTCGATGGCGCTTACGCCATTATTAACGATGCTCCGATATAAATACAATGCCGCCCGACGCCGTGCGGCGTAAGCGCCATCGACAATAAGGTCCCTTTTCATAGATAATGCCCCATATTGTCATGTAATTTTAGGGTAAGTATCGGATAAATAAGAACAAATTTTTACGATTTTTTTAATATCTGAATTTGCCTACGTAATCCATTACATGTATTTGATGTGCTAGTAAAAGTCAAAAAATAAAAAAATACTTATAGTCGGTTGCACCAAACTATCTTTCACCGTTAAAGCGTTCGCTAAATTTTATTGCATGTAAAGTTTCATAGTAGATTGCTGAGTGATGTTGATCAGTCCGCTAAATGTGGTTGGTGCAACTGGCTTGCCCTTAGACTATTTTATGATTCAAGTTATAATTATAGTAACCTGTATTAATACCTTAATTTTAACCCACAAAACATCTCATCCGGCGGGAAGGCCGATATTCTTATTGTTTTGCCTGATATTTAAACTGTCTCGAAGTTTGTCCGGCAGATTAGCGGCTAGTAAATTCACGTCACTGAAACATTAACGCAATAACTGTCACAGGTCCATATTGCGGTTGACCCCCAGCAAGGACCACCACAAACAGACAATCACCTGCCAGGCGCAGAACACCGCCGACCGCGCCGCTAGGATGGCCACCGTCTATATCGAGGTAATTTATTATGTAAATGCATTAGACGCGACACGAGAGACTCCCATTCTTATTAAAACAATAGTTACACAAAGATATATGGGTCGTTCATCTCAACTCTTCGATACCTAAAACATATAGTGAGAACTGTATAGAAGTAACTTTGCTGTTGATGTCAGGTTTGTGAGTTTACTTATTATAAATTGGGTCCATACTGCGGTTGATCCCCAACAAGGACCGCCTATCGCGTCGCTATGATGTTGCCACTGTTAATATCGAGGTATGTAAGCGATAACTAATTAGACTTACTAACCACGGCTACATGAGTTATAATTATTTACTGAAGCAAAATTTAATAGGTTTAGCCCAGGGCTTTGCCAGGGCAGGGGGGAAAACTTTTGAGAAGGAGAACCAACCACATAAGAAATTGACCGAATCTCAAAAAGCCCTAATTAATTATGATTCCGGCTAAATTACATTAATCCTACTTTGCCGATCCCTAGTCTAGCTGCTAAATTTTGATGCACTGAAAAGAACAGGAAAAACCTAAGAAAAAGTTTAGGTCTTGTATCTACTCGTAGTTAGTACAATTACAAACTTTTATACATCCCACTGCTAGGCACAGGCCTTCTGCATTTTTCAAAAGGGGTTACGTTATATTGCAATCGTTAGCTAAATGAGAAACTTTTTGATTTGTGATTTTGGAGGACCTTTGAAATTCTTGGCCACTAATGTTTTTCTTTTTTTAAACAGGTCAGATACGCCCCAAAAGTGAAACTTTCAATCAGCTCGGGCGCCGTAGACGGGCGCTTCCCTGAGGGCTCAGAGGCGCGACTGAGATGCGATGTAGACGCCAATCCAAGAGCTCAGGTGTACCGATGGTATATCAACAACAGCCCTGTTGTTGGAGATTATACTGAGGAAATGGTAAGTTGTTTCTTTCATTCTTATCCCTTTCTCACTCTCCCAGTTCAGCAGAGATGCGAAGTGGATGCCAATCTGAGGGCCCAGATGTACCGCTATTACATCAACAATAGTCCTGATGTTGTAGAGTCGTTATTAACTTAAGTTTTGTCACACCTTTCTTTGATTTTTCCTTCCATCTTTGCTTCCATCTTTCCTTTCTTTCTTCTATCCTTCCTTCCTTTCCTTTTTCCCTCCCTGTTTTATCTTTCCTCCTTCTAAAACATTGATAAATGGTGCTGGCGATACCGTGAAATATTTCTTAGCAGCTTTAATAAGCATCGCGCTATCGGAGTTGCAAATGCCGTATACTTATACTTATTTAATTTTTTTCTTACCTTATTCTTGTTATTATTTTTTTGTTTTTCTATCTTCTTTCTTTCTTACCTTTCTTTTTATTTCCTATTTCTTTATATTTCTTTCTTTTTTCTCTCATCTCTTTCTTTATTGCATCCTCTCTTTTTTCTTTCGCCCTTAGCTAAATTTATAATAGGGACTAAACACCCATCAAGCGTAACACTAGTGTGTTTTAAACGTTACAAAATAAAAATAACCAATTAAAAGCCAACCACGCGGAAAATGCACTAGATTATCCGATTACCGTTTTTTATGAGCAACGTGCGCGTTCATTTTTCAGCGGCGCATTTACAGTTTATGCATGAACGGCTGCAGTATGGAGCCTGGATACAGACGAATAAAATTACAGAGTAACAATATTGTAAATGTTGAGAAACTTCATTATTAATAGCCTTATCAAAAAACTCAAATAATTCGTGAGTTACCTAGATACTTTTAAGACAGGGCTACTGATAAAACGTATTTATTATCAAGTACGATCTAAGTTTAGTTTTAGTATTTAATTTATACATGAAAAATAAATAATGTTGTGAGCAGTCTTGAAAATCACAGCAAATAAGCTTTCTCGCTACTATAAACAAAGCTTGCTCTATTCTTGAAGATTGGATTCTTAACACATTCAGTGTCGAAAACCCGTCTATCGGGTATTTTATGATTTCGTTCCCAGGCCAGACGACCCGATTGTCGGGATCGCAGTACTACAGCTTTATATGACTACATTTTTCTGGTCTGGCACGGATGTCTTGTTTGGCTGGGTGGAAATGAATGTGTTAAAGCCTTATTCGAATCCAGGTTACAACACTAGTCATTGATCATATAGGTGCCTAATATCGGTTGATCACAGTAAAACCTTGAACTTCAACGTCAACCAAAATAACATGTTTCTGAACTCGACCGTACAGTATTTCTCAGCACGCTCATATTGAAACAGTTACTCTGTTACTTCAGTTATCTGTGACCCAACGCGGAATTGCTAACTTAACTCCGGTGGGTTAAATTAAAATTGTTGTTTTAACCCGCACTTCTGGGAAAATGTAGTTTGGGCTCAAAATTCCCGTTGTGAATATGGCGAGGTCGAGATGATGTTTAATAAAGGAATTCCTTTCTGACGTTTTAACTGTATCATACCAAAAAGAATTTGAAATAGAGGTGGATTGTCAAAGTAAATCATGTAGCCACAGTAAAATTTACTGCTATCTTTTGACAGAAGATTTTGACAGATAATTTGTATTGGTCCGCAGATAATCTTCAATGTAACAAGGAAATATCACAACGCAGTGGTGAAGTGTGAAGTGAGCAACTCCGTGGGGAAAAGTGAAGAGACTGTTACATTAGATGTTACATGTGAGTTTAATGATAATGAAAATGTTGTTTAGGTCTAGTATACCCTCTGGGAGTTCTAGTTTTCCCTTTGGGTTGGAAGGTCAGACGGCAGTCGCTTTCGTAAAAACTAGTGCCTACGCCAATTCTTGGGGTTAGTTGTCAAGCGGACCTCAAACTCCCATGAGCGTGATGCTTTCGATAGAAAATGAAGCTCCGGAAGCCACAGTTCTTGTTAACCTTTGAGCATTTAGAAAATCATTATGATAATTAGGAGCAGAACAGTTTCTGTATCACGTATTCGGATCACAATTTAGATTTAGCTTCGGTTAACAAAATTCGTTACGAGAGTTATAATTTTTTAGATCCACCAGTCTTCCGAACAAGGCCCCGCGACGTCGAAGCAGACGAAGGTTCGACCGTCAGCCTCTACTGCGATGTGGATGGCCAGCCCAAACCCGAGATAAAGTGGGTGCTTCACGAGCCTGGTCGGATCGCGGTAAGTGACTACCATGCTTTTACCACGTTCTTAAACTACGTAAAATCTGTCTACTTTACTACAGAATTTGCTCCAAATTCGAAATTTATAAATGACTATATTGTGGTTTGTTATTATTCTGTTGAATAATATTTTAAGCCAATTAACTTTGCAATTAATATAATTTCTAAACAGATCTTATAACAATAGCGATACTTGATTTAACAATAGAGGAAAAAACTAAAAGGGTTTAAAAGTACCTAGTCAAATGGGATCATGATTTAGTTTCAGTATTAGTGTGATAAATGTATTTGACATATTTATGTGAACTTGACACACATTTCAGCAGCCTAAGGGGTCCGAACCGACCCTGAAGATAAAGAGAGTAGACGAGCAATCCGCAGGCAGATATGTCTGCATTGCCAAAGTGGAAGGATATAATGAAATCAGGAGCGAAGCTACGGTTTTCATTAGAGGTTCGTATTCGTATTTGTCTTTTGTTTTAATATTGGCCAAAAAGTATATTACTTATACATATAGACATTAGACACAAAGCGCTGGTGGCCTAGCGGTAAGAGCGTGTGACTTGCAATCCGGAGGTCGCGGGTTCAAACCCCGGCTCGTACCAATGAGTTTTTCGGAACTTATGTACGAAATATCATTTGATATTTACCAGTCGCTTTTCGGTGAAGGAAAACACCGTGAGGAAACCGGACTAATCCCAATACGGGCTTAGTTTACCCTCTGGGTTGGAAGGTCAGATGGCAGTCGCTTTCGTAAAAACTAGTGCCCACGCCAATTACTGGGATTAGTTGCCAAGCGGACCCCAGGCTCCCATGAGCCGTGGCAAAATGCCGGGACAACGCGAGGAAGATGATGATGATAGACATTAGACACATGCTCTGACCTTCAAAGCAAAGAATTCTCTGATCTTCGAGCGGTTAAGTTGTTAAGAAATATAACTGCACTTCAAGAGTTTATTTTTGAAAGAAGCCTCTTTCTAGTATGTCTTATTCTTCTTTGTCGTTTCCCTTTTGCCAGAGAGTGGCCGTGGTCATCATGTTAATGCTTGGTGACGAGATTCAATACATGCCGCCATTCTTACTCGCTTTGTAGATTTCAGATTTTCTTTCTGTTTTTAGTTTTGAAAGAACAATTTAGAATAATTCGCAAAAAGTCTCAAATACAACTTTACTAATTTCATTGTTTTTTTCTAGGACCGCCAAAGATTCTTTCCAACAGAACACAATTTGGTGCAGAAGGGGAGATGGTGACGATAGAGTGTGTCTTCCTTAGTGTTCCTAAATCTTTCGACATCATATGGTACTTCGAAGGTCGAGAAATCAAGCCTATTGAGAACCCGGTAAGACACTTGATTTTCACAATTTTTTCGTTTTCTTTCTGTCCTTTCAACGCATTCTATTTTGATATAAATATTTGCGGTCGGGCTTGATGGTTTACCTAAATCTACAATTTCTTTATTTAGTTCCAAGTGTACATTTTATAAACCCATTTAGGTAAATGCATATGAAACTTATTTTTCATTTTATTTTAGGAATACGCGCCTTTTGAACAAGACCTGGGTGATGGAATAGTGAAAGCAAGTTTAGTGATCAGAGCGAGTCAATCGAAACATTATGGACTTTACAACTGTAGTGTCACTAATGATATTGGGAATGCTAATGCTGGAATCACTCTTAAACCCATAAGTAAGTTTATGTTAATCTTTAACTATTTATAAGGAATTGTTTTTAAATTTAAAATGTATTTATGATAATCAATGTACTAAAAAAAGAAGTGGACCGCCATGTTAGAAAGATAAATTATCATCGGTCACTTATTACGATGCGAAAAAAATAAAAAAAATAAAACAACAATAAACTGTAAGATTAAAACGCATCGTGGAAAAAAGAGGCGGGGAAAAATTTCATGGATCGAATAAAAACAGGTATACATACAGACGTACCAGAAGGTGATGAAACTGGCAATGCGAAGAAAAGACTGAATAGAACTGCACCGACAATAAAGCCTCTCTCTTTGAATTGAATTTATTTTTACCACCAATAATACCATGGATTATGCGGTCGATAACACAAACGCATAGCTTCCTATTCGTGATTCCCATACAATAAGGATTCCACACAACTGCAGTTTACTACATTCGTGATTCCACACAGTAGTTTTTTTAACGCAATCGATTCTTTCTGTTCGTGATTCTACACTTTACCGTTAGTCATTAGAACAGTTGTAGTTATGACTAATTATGCAATATAAATTAGCGTTTTTTTATCTTTACTTTTAATTACTATTACATAATGTTATTCTTTGTAATTTTTTCAGAAACCTTACCTCTCTTCATCATTCTCATCGGAGTCACATCAGGCATCATCGTCTTCTCGGCCTTCATCATTCTCCTGGTCATCTGCAACAGGAGAAGGAGACAGAAGAGTCAGCAGATGAGCGAGAAGCCAGATGTCACTGTTACCACTTGCGATATGTATAACAAGGAGAGCGATAGGAGCTCGAATATTAGCGATTTGAAGTTGCAGTTGCCTCATGGGGACGGTAGTTATGAGTTGGTAAGTGTACATCAGCCATATGAAATCTTAAACTATTTCGTATGAACGTTTGTGAATATCGGCTTCGCAGCTTAGCAAGATAGTATTCTTTAGGAAGTTATAATCTTGATTTTTGAAATAAAATAAATTTAAAAAGTGATTTTTGAAATAAAATAAATTTAAGAAATTATGTCAAGATAATTATACATTTGGAATAAGTATATAAATTGGTAAATGTGCTTTACGTTTTGCAGCTAATTCAGCAAATTTTTTCTCATAACTCATTCAAATCTTAAATTTTTAATGATTTTAAATTTTCAGATAGGTAATAAAAGAATTTAAACAGGTCACTCATGTAATTTTAGTCGATTATCACTAACCACTCAGTGTTTGTGTTGCTCCTGTTAATGATCCTCGCAACTTATCAAAATATGTCGAGTAATAAACGGCTAAGTGCGTGATTATCAGACTTAAAAAATAATACATCATCATCTTCCTCGCGTTATCCCGGCATATTGCCACGGCTCATGGGAGCCTGGGGTCCGCTTGTCACCTAATCCCAAGAATTGACATAGGCACTAGTTTTTTTTTGTAATTAATACATTTATTATTTACCAGGACTACACCAGCTCGGACCGTTCCGACTCTAAACTACAGTCAGGCCTGCCATTGGCCGGGCCTGTGACTCTACCGAGCATACGATTGGACGATCCTCTGATGCGGTTCAGATACAGCAACGACTATTCTGATCCTGCTTACAACGAAAATTATTATAAGGTAAGTTGGTTTTGTAAATTGGAAACTATTAAAAAAGGAACGAAATAGTAGTTTATGCAACAGTGATATAATAAGGGTTCTTAAAATTCAAGGGTCGAAGTTACAAAACGAGACGTAGTCGAGTTTTGTAAAAAAAGACCCGAGAATTTTAAGAACCAATTATGAGCTGTTGCATACATTACTTTTTCTATGACAGCTGCAGCAAAAAAAAAAAAAAAAAAAAAAAAAAAAAAAAAAAAAAAAAAAAAAAAAAAGTTATTATTAAAAAAAAAAGAGTTATTATTAAAAAAAAGAGTTATTATTAAAAAAAAAGAGTTATTATTTAAAAAAAAGAGTTATTATTTAAAAAAAATTGAGTTATTATCAGTGTCCGACCGAAACAGGTTTTTTTGCCGAAACCGAAACCGAAACCGAATGTTCGGCTTTGGCTCTAGTTTCGGCCGAAACCGAAACCGAAACCGAAACTTTTGAAGACTTGCTAAAATCGTTGATAAAATGTCAAAAACCGCTTTTAAACTCATATTAAGGGGCTGTCAACACGCAATGTCCTTGAAATTTATGTTACTTAAGGGGCTCCGCCACGCCAATGACCTTCGATCTGAATCCCTTAGTTTTCTTATGTTTTTTGTAGCTTACCATAATAACAGCATCGGCTTTAAGCAATATAAACTGTTTATACGACAACGAGCACTCGAGCCTGAGGAAGGACCCCCGAAGGACCCGAAACATGTCGCCAATAGCGACTAAAAATTCAAGTGAGTGAAACCGTTGTCGTATAAAATAAACAGTTTAAAATATGACTCACGAATATATATTAATATCGACCAATATAAACTGGTTTTCTGGCCATAACTTTTGTGTTAATTCGTTTAAAATTAAAACCCTAGACACGTTTTACGACACGTCAAAGACGAACCCAAATATGTAGATTTCGTATAAGTAATATCCTTCACAGCAATCTAGATACGAAAAAAGTGTTCTTTTAGACAATGTTTTAAAAAAAACATAAAAAATAGTATCAATTTCTTTCAAAATCCGGTAGACAATAATGGAGATAAAGATTGAAGAACCGATAGCCGTTTGTCTTATCTGTAGTGCAAAAGTAGGAGATACGATTCAAAACTTGTCAAAAATCGATGAAAACCGCAGGCAGCCCCTTTTAAGAAAAACTATTTGATTTAGTAAAGCAAAAAATATATTTAAACCTATGTTAATATTTATTATATTTTAATACCCCGGCCGCACTCGATACATGATTGAACGACATCGGCTCGATAGAAAATAATTGCAAAGATTGGTCTTAAAATCACCATTAAACGGTTCTAATGTCTTTATTACTTGATTTATGTGTCTGAAATTAAAATCAATTTGTCAACACATTTACTTAGGTACACCTAAACCGCTAACGAGTAATATTACACAAATAATCCACATTGAGCGCTGGTGGCCTAGCGGTGAGTAAGAGCGTGCGACTTTCAATCCAAAGGTCGCAGGTACAAACACTACAAACCCCGGCTCGTACCAATGAGTTTTTCGGAACTTATGTACGAAATATTATTTGATATTTACCATTGAGGAAGCCGGACTAGTCCGATAAAGCCTAGTTTACCCTCTGGATTGGAAAATCAGTCTGATGGCAGTCGCTTTCGTAAAAACTAGTGCCGACGCCAATTCTTGGGATTAGTTGTCAAGTGGACCCCATGCTCCCATGAGCCGTGGCCAAAATGCTGGGATAACGCGAGGAAGATGATGAGTTTTCTTATTATTCCCTTGCCCAGGCCCAGTAACATGCGATAGTTCTATCTCATTTACTACGATACAATTAGACAGTGTGCGCGTTTTAGGTATTGACAGTCTCTTAAGACTGCGTCGACCGTTCAGTGGCCCCATTTAGTGGAATTGTGTTTAATAATAAACCGCTTAATTTCTGTATACATAAATCAGTATATGTATTAATATTGTTGTCCTACTTGTTCCACAACTTTTGGTCTTTGTCACATAGTTTAGTTTCATAGAACAAAATACCATTGCGTATGTTTCGGCCCGGCCGAAAGGTTCGGCCGTTTTTTGGCCGAAACCGAAACTACAGCCGAAACATGATTTTTTGGCCGAAACTGGCCGAAACCGAAACCGAAACCGAACCTTCGGTCGGACACTAGTTATTATTAAAAAAAAAAAAGAGTTATTATTGTAAATGAAAACATACCTCTTTCAATCAAGATGATCGGAACTTGTATCTTTAAAAAAAATAAAGCAGTTGTATTATACTCATAAGATGACTGCTAGCAGTCATCTTATGAGCCTATAGACAAAGCATTCAAATGACATTGCTTTAGATATCACTGTCAGTCATTTAATTGACACATTTAAGTGCTGGAGTAGAAAAAATATCAATCGATCGACGCATTCACATTTAAAAAAATAAACAGAGTTTAAAATCCTAAAACCGCTCGATCAGGTTCAGGTTGGCTAAAAGTCGGTTTCAGGGGATTAGGAATTTTTAGGGATTAATTTTATTTTGTTAATTGAGATATTAAATCAGTCTTCATGATCACTTTGTAGGCCTTTATAGAAGATTTTAGATTATTATCTGCGCCCAAAGTTAAAATGATTTTCTATGGAACAGAAAAATGTTAACTAAACCTTTTAGATGATTTTAATTTTTTTTATTCCCTTGAAGATCATTAGAGGACGTGCGTATGTATGTAGACTAGCGTTGAAAAGCTCTGTAAGCATATCTTTAAAAACATTTTTCATTATTGCTGTAGTGGCTAAATATAAGATCCAGTTATCTAAGTTTATTATGACTGTCATACGCCATTGATACTAACATTTTTTTCTATTAAACTAATATCACAAACATAATACTCCAATGTGTGTGTACTGTGTACAGCTATGCTCACGACCTTACCCCTAAATCTGACCAATTAATCCAACAATATACATCTGTAGCAAATTAGAACTTACCAATTGCTAAACACTCTGAACAACCCTTTATACCAACTCCAGAATCAAACCAAACAAACAACCCAAAACATCTTATCTACCTTCACTGTTTTTACAAATTTGGACTTTAACTTTATCAATTTAACGTCCATTCTCCAAACGCATTCTCTCCTGATTCAAACCAAATATTCAACTATTCAAAACATCATAACAGCCTTCACTGTTTTTACAAAATTCAACTTTGACTTCAGCAATTTAAAGTACATTTTCCAAAATTATTAGTACAGTTACAATCGCCCCCGAAAGTTTGACCGCAAGCTTGTTGACGTGCGCAGCTGACACGATGCCTTTGTTTGCAGAACCCGGGTGGGTACGTGTATGACTATCCGCAGGGGTACGCACCGCCGAACAACCTGAGGGTACAGTCGCCGGAACCGACTAACAGGTTAGTGGAATTAGATTCGTAAATGGGAACTGGAAATGCTGAGAGGATCTCTATAGAAGCATGTACTGTAAAACCACTCAACACTATGGTCTACATGGAAGTTCAACACGTAGTTAAGTATCAGTAACAATATTATTATTGGTGATGCCTGAGTTTTTCCATCCTTCTATGAAAATATTTTGACTTAGAACTGCAATATTCAAATAATATTCACACCTGAACAATGATATTCGAGTTCGTTTTTTTTTTAAGGTTAAGCAAGTATTTTAATGAACTTAATGACAAAATACATTATAGTGCTCCAGTAAGAGAGTCGTGAAATAAAAAAAAAATGCTCAGGTAACGCAAAAAATTACTGATATTAATACAAGATTTGAGCATTTAATTAGTTACCAAGTTTATTATACCTAATTACGTAAAATATTTTGATTTGTATTTTGAAATGACAATTCAATATAGAGCTACCGTGATTCGTGCTAATATTATTTTAAACAGAATTACAAGTTCTAAAGACAAGAACAACGAGATAACTACTACAGTACCCTATATCCAAAGTTCTCCACGAAACCATAACTATTTTTACCCTTCGCGTACAAAGACATTTCCACAGACCATTATCCCAAAAACCCACCCGTAAGTGTTAGGTCCAGCCTCATTCACTTCACTATTTCCACTCCCACGTGCCCAAAACCCACTTATTGTGTCTCCACAATAAACTTGCTAAAGTGCCGCACGGTCGACACTCAAGCAAGAAGTTCCCTAGTAAATTTCTGCAATGTTTTTGTGTTCCCTTCACCAAGATATCCGACGATTCTTTCTTGCACAGGTCACTTCAAGGCTCATTGACGCGCAGCATCGACACAGCTTCAACTTTACCGTTGTCAGCCGGCAATGGATCGCAGAATAATTCTCTGCAACGAACGAAAACTCAAGACGAGACTGATGCAATCAATAATTTGGGCCTGCCAGTTGGTAGCGACAGTAAGTGAGGTTCCTGTTTTGATTAAGGGAAGAATTTTGTTTAACAAATTAGTTGAGGCGAAATTGATAATGTGCGAGATTACTTCGGATCTCATCTTATAATTTTAAAGGATGTCCCGAGTGTCATTTCTTTTTGTACTTTTGCTAACTTATAACAAACTTGTATATGTCGCAATTGCCGCAGGGAAATGATCAAAACAGAGATTTGAACAAATCTCTAAGGGATATGATCAAATCACGCAGGATGTTAAAATGGCGAATCCATATCATCATTTCCCTAGAAAAATTCAGTCATTTGACCAAATCACTGACTCTGTTTAGTGAAAAGACAAAATCGGCCAATAAACGCGAAACGCTTTTTCATTTCACTAGATTTGTTTAGGAATTTGACAAAATCCCTAACCACGACAGTAAGTTGACGAAACGACCTTAAAAAGTTAACTAGTTTTATCTTTCGCTAAACAGGTTTAGTGAAATTTCTTTTCAGGTTTAATTAAACAGTTATGTCTTATAGCATCATAATAAATTAATAATTTAGCAGTAAAAATACCGGAACGAACTCTTCAATCGCAAAAACATTTTATTTTTGTGTTCATTTAACCTTTTTAACCACGTATTTTCAGGCTTTCGCGTTTTAAAATAAATACGCCGATTTCAATCGAAAACTTTTAATCAAAAAAACATGGCGCTATTTTCGTACCCTGTGGTGACCGACAAAAAGTTCTGGCTAAAGTTTTAACTTGAATAACAAGCAAAGCGGTAAATAAGCTCACATGCTTGAGCCTTTTAAAAGTCGAGTTGAACGCAAAACGTGTTGGTTGTGCTGGACCGCAAACTTTTGTTTTATATTTTTTTCTACTTTTTCGTGTAAGCTTATTAGCTTTGGCTTGTGGTGTAAGCTTCTTACTTGACTCGAAATATATTGGACTAGTTTGTGCCTACGACTTTGTTTGCGTGGATTAAGATATTGATGATCACACACTATCCTATGTCCTGTCTCGAGTCTCATACAAACTTCTTCAAATTTTTCATAATGAGTTGAGTGGTTTAGTCGTGAATAGATAACGGACAGACAGACAGATATACAGAGCTACATTCGCATTTATAATATTAGTATTAATATGGGAATTTACGATGTTATAGGCTGCGGGCCGATTTTTGAATATCATGCACTCGATTTCGTGACTCTAAAATTTGTGGAAAACGGTGAAATGCTATTTTTAAAATACGAGCTACTAACATTGACCACTTTTTTCAATTCTATTACTTAAGTGCCTAGTAGTGGATATAGTATTGATGAAGAGAGCTACACGAAATCGAGCGATCGAAATTCAAAAATGGGGGCTGGCACGGAATAAATAATAGGTACAGAAGTTTCACTCCCTAACAAAACGCGTCTATTACGACAGCTATGACCGCTAGGTGGCGCAAGCGCGAGCAGGCGTCCGTTCCGTAGCGGTGCGCGGCAACTACTATGGCTAGACATCAAAATTGGTGTGGGCCGCATGTACTTGTAGCGACGCGACGAAATCGCGGAGTGAGCTACGCCTGCCCCTGGGGTCATATTTGCATTACAATATAGAATAGATTATGCCCTATGAAGGTTTAAGTGACATTTAATTTGTCGGCTAAACCCTGTATGACGGGTTATTACAGTTTTGGAGAACTATAAATTCAACTTACTGTTTTCCGTTGTCACAAGTGTCGTTCTGTTTGCAGCGCCACCTATCTACGCGAAAGGCGTCGACTTGCGGTATGCGGCGACATACGGGAACCCGTATTTAAGGAACAGTTCACATGGTAAGTGAAATACTTTATACCACAACGAGGCTGATTCTGATTCACTACGCGGCTGGTGTCCTCACTTGCCCTCAATGTGCGTGGGGGTTCATCTTGAAGATCGGCTACATCAGCCATCTTCGGGCGCACGTGCGCCGAGCTAACTATTAGGAGTCGAAGTGGTCGTCATGGTCCAAATCGGCCGGAAGGATCATGATGCAGGGCTATCTAACCTAACCGCGGAAAACGAAGTTCGCAAAATGCGAGCATCTTTCTCTGTCACTCTTCTTACGCCTTCGTTGGAGTAAAAGAGAAAGATCCCCGCAATTTGCGAATTCGATTTTTGCGGTAGGCCCCCAGGTGTTCATTTTGTTTTGATTGGTGTGTAGGAAATGTAATCAGTCGTGTTAAATATTGGTCATCTCGCTTGAACTTACTAGTGTGCATGAGATGCACTAATTAGCATAAGTGATAGTCAAGGATGATAATCAAAACAACATCAAATTATCAAATCAAAATCAGCATTAAGGGAGAGGGGGGTTTTTATTAAGGACGTAAAATGTAATGTGCGTATAGTTTAATGCAGTGTGCGCTTGACGTGGGCCAATAGTAAACTGTAGTAAATATCCCGCGTTCTCGTGATAAACTTAATTTATGCTGCAAACGTCAAGTGTGCGGTTTATGTTAGCGCAAGCATAAATACTTAATCATACCGCAAGGAACGGAACAAGTTCTGTTAAATAAATTCTGTCGCTTGACGAAAAGGAATAATCAATTTCTTTCTTATAGAAAAGTAATCAAAATTACTTTAAATTAAAATATTAATCGTAAGTGAGTAGGGTCAGTTGTCGAACATTGAAACAATCGTACACAGTGAAACTTTGCGATATCTCGGAAACTAGGTGTTATCAGCTAGTGCTGTCTGTCAAGCAAGGGCAGGCTCAAGGACCCCCAGCACCTCCCCAATACGCGAGTGCGCCTCGGAGAATAAGCACGTTGCTACGAGCGTTATTGTGAATTCGCGTGACAAAAGTAATATTTTTCATTTATGTTTCGCAATTTTTTACCAAGTTATAGAGTCTAGTTTGGCGTTATTTAATTTTTTGTTGTGTTCTATGTGTATTAAAGTTACTTTGGAGCTAAATATTTTTAAATTTCTTTCACTCTTTGGTGCAGTTTTTTTTAATTGTTTCAAAAAACACCCCCTAGTCTCACAATGAAACATATTTATATAGTAAACAATGAAACATGATGTTCACTGAACACCAGTATTAGTACACAATGAAACTAACTCATTATTTTTTTAATTTATTAAAGACTATGTGCGAAATTTGTGAAACTAAAATACCATGAAAATTGATAATAATTTGTCTATCATATGACAAAATATAAGATACTTAACTTTAGAAATGGCTGAGATAGGATAGTTTATATGTTGAATGTTTCATTGATGGCAAGGTTAAGGTCACATGTCTAACATTGAAACAGTCGTTTATAATCACTATGTTGCAAGAAAGTGTATGATATCAAGCATGGAGATGCTTAAAACCCTCCCGCGTCCACCTAGTTGGCAATCATGCTCCGTGGACATAAAAGGCGCCTTTCTCGCAGCATGCCGTAAGTGCCGACCAGATTTTCGATTCACAATGAAACTTAGGTGTGCGTACAATGAAACAAGTCTTTCGCTTTTAGATATTTCAGCAATCTTATAACGACTCCGTATTTTGGAAACCTTTTAAGTAACAAATTTCAGCCTACCACTATTTTCTCCTTTCCTTTCTCATTAATTGATTGAAAGGATGTATGTATTAATGTAACTTATTTATTACAACGTTTCAATGTTTATTAAGGATGTTTCATGGTAGACTATATATATTACATCTGTTTCACTGTAAAAATTAGAGTGTTTCATTGAAAACATGCACAAGTACACAATGAAACAAAACTCATTTTTCAAAAAAAGCTTTATAATACAGAAACTGTTAAAAATAAGTAGAAACCAAGAACGCCATATGATAGCCAAATAAATTGTTTATCTTCATACGAAATATCACACTCATAACTTTAAAAACACCAGAGATAGGAAGGCTTAAACTTTTAGTGTTTCATTGATCAACAACTAACCCTACATTTATATTTGAGAGGCTCGTGATGTTATATAAAATATCACTTAATCTGATGACTTAGTATATATAGGTCCTGTGAAATGGGGATTTTTTAAGAAATATATGATAGCAACTAAGCAGAAGACATAAGAAGATACTAATGGGTACATTTCTAATGTCTTCTAATCTTTTTTATTTATTACTTGATTTTTAGTATACCTTACTTTAAGATTTTTTTAGAGCGCGGCGTCAACAAACAGCTTCAGCTTCAGTTTAGAGAAATATACAATTTTGGTGTAATGTTGTATTTTTTGATGAATTTTCAATAAAAAAACATGCAGACCACACCTTGTTTAGTAGATTACCGCAAGGACATAAAATGGGACGTTTTATCCAAGACAGTCAGGGTCCAGAATAATCTCATTCGCTTGAATACAGTATGAGACGTTTACGACCGTGTGAAATGAAAAAGATGGCGTAATGCCATGTTTTAAAGAAAATAAACTGACCACACACAGGTTTAAAGATACGTCAAACTGAGAACATCAATTAAACAAAGTCATATTTGCAAAACCGTAAACCGTAATCAAATAAGCTCTAATTGAAAACTTACTTTGCGAAACCTTTAAAACATCTTACTATGGGAAATGTTCTCGAGCGAGAATGTTTCTCATACAAAACGGAGAATGTTCTCGAGAACGGCACAAATATAAACTCGCGCCGAATGGAACAGACAAAATAGTTTATCTGTCGCGTCTTTTAAAGTTAAAATACGGAATTATCTATTGGATAAACAAAAATTGCATTACTAAGGCAACCGTGCCAACCAATACACATACTCACACACGCACACACACACACACACACACACACACACACACACACACACACACACACACATTCGCGCAAGCCAAAAGTAATTATTATGTTTTCCCGGATATTTTTATTTGTTAGATATAGTTTTAGTTCTAGTTTTAGTTTTTAGTTTTATCAGGTCACGTCAAAATCAGCGTCACGTTGTGGGTCCTAGGACTCACTTCGTGACACTAAGCTGAGTGGGGACCTTTTAGCACAATGTATTTTTTTTCTGTTCGTCTTAATGAATTTTTGTTATTATATTTTGTTAATTTTTATGCTAATTTGTTAATTTCTTGTGCTAATAAATATATAACTTACTTACTTACAAAAATTATCAAGATGACCAAAAATTCGGTCTTATGAAGTTAACTATGGACAGACGAGAGGTTACAAGAAAAAAAGGTTAATATGTATTAAATGCTACGATAATTTATCTTATTACAATAAATATCTGGGTGACCGAGCTTCGCTCGGAAAACATATAATAACTCGGAAATGCGCGTTTTCCCAGAGATAAGACCTAGCTAGATCGATTTTTCGCCCCCGAAAACCCCCATATAGCAAATTTCATCGAAATCGTTAGAGCCGTTTCCGAGATCCCCGAAATATATATATAAATAAATAAATAAATATATAAATAAACAAGAATTGCTCGTTTAAAGGTATTAGATTATTAGATTAGATAATTTGACTCAATTTTCACTCATGAAGACATAAAATGACATTGTGTGTCAAATAATAATAATTAGGTAATTTAAGTCTAACCTCTCTGATAAATGCCAAGTTCATTAAATTTTCCTACGCATTCTCTCCTACACCATTAAAATGTCTGCCCTCGAAATAACATTGAATTTTGAGCGCCATTCGGCTTTTACAAATTAATTAGAAATTGATTTCATTTTTACAACCATTTCAGCGAATGTCTCGGCAATATGTTGCGTTGTGTTCGTGATATTTATTGAATATTCTAAAATAATGGCATGTAGGTAAAGACAGTAAAAGATAAGCTGAATAATATCGAAAATACGCATTAACAGTTGAGAGAGTGAAATAAAAAATCTGTCAATGTTTTTGGAAATAATACTGGTATTCGACTCCTCTTACTATTTAAGTAGGTAAGTACGATAGAGAATATAGAGTTGCGCTGCGATTGACATCAAACTGAAATCAATTTCTAAAGTTTCAATGTCACTCCTTTGGATTTCCAAAGCAGGGTTTGAACTTATTTTCCCTACGCGAAGCTTAAGATCTTACAGGATTTTATCAAGACCGCCCACTAAGCCGATTTTGATGAGATTGATTTTATAAAGGCGTCTTGCATATATTAATAATTTTAATTACATTTCAAGACTCTACAGAAAAAGAAATCGAAAGGAGAATATCTATGGGATGGAAAAGGTATTGGTCAAAAAAAGATGTATTTAAAAGTAAAATACCAATACATCTTAAGAAAAAAATTATGGATAATACGATCCTGCCGACAGTAACATATGGATGTCAATGTTGGCCTCTCACAACAAAAATAATAAAAAAACTGAGAACGTTCCAGCGAGCAGCTGAAAGATCAATGATGGGCATAAAACTAATAGATCGCATAAGAAGCTCAGAAATAAGAAAAATAACGAAAATTACGGATATAGTTCATACAGTATGTAAACTAAAATGGAGATGGGCAGGCCACATTGCTAGAGCAAATGACGGACGTTGGAGCGAACGGATCATACAGTGGTATCCAAAAGATGAAAGGAAGAAAAGTACAAGAAATAGCGGCCAACAGAAGACGCGCTGGAAAGACGACGTAATAAAACTGGCAGGCACAACATGGCAAAGAATAGCTAGAGACCGACACAAATGGCGTGATATGGAGGAGGCCTTTGCCCAAAACTGGGCGTCCAAACAAACCTAACATAGATTTGCTTAACCTTACTCTAATACTTAATAAAAATTAAATTCTGCACTAACTAAAACTAAATATTAAAAATTAAATATGTATGTAAATGGCACTAACTATCTAAGAAAGAAACTGTATAACGTTTGGAAATAAAGAGCTTTATTATTATTATTATTATATATTAATAATATTGAATCTTCTTTTTAAGAGATTACCATGTTATGATATATCTGGATTAATTTAGTAAAAGGCTGGATATTTTAGGGTAAAATTTTATTCGATGGTTTATTTTTGTATCTGCCTATCATTTATTATTATTTTTAATAACATAGGCAACCATTAACAAAATAATTTTTACGACTATTATGTTGTGTGCTTTTCAATACTTTGTTTATTTTACCGGTATGATTTCTGATTGCATATATATTCTGTGGATTTTTTTCTTAATAGACCCTTGTTTCCATATAACATAAACAGGCATATTTTCTTCCTAGCATGCTGATTTTAAAGTTTATACGCCTATAGTAAAGTTTCAGTAAGAAAAATCTCCATTTATTGAATGATTTCTACAGGCAAGACGCGTCACGCTACAATTGGACCCATTCGGATTTAACGTATTACCTAATCAATATCTTGAATTTCCCTTTTCTCAAATATACGTTTATTTTCCTACACTCTAAGCTATATTTATAGTTTATTGTGTTTATCACTTTAGTTTTAACTTAACTTTATTACAGGTTACCCAAACCAAGTGCACACAGCGAAACCGGCGTCCACACCGGCGCCGCCGCCATACTCTGCCGTTCGGAGTTCAGTGGTCATGCCATCAGGTCAGTGAGGTCTGTCGTCATCATTATCATATACCATTAGAATTAGATATTATCAAGTAGCTTGGGACGAGAGCAATGTCAGGAAGGCCGAATTGAAATAAATAAATTAGTTTTTTTTTATGAAGACTACTTCGCCGTCGTGATTGAATCTTAGTGGTTAGGTTATGCCATCAGGTCAGTGATGTCTGTCGTCTTCATCATTATTATCACATACCATTAGCATTAGATATTATCAAGTATAACTCAAGTATAGTAAAGTAGTTTGCGACGAGAGCAATGTCAGGAAGGCCGAATTGAAAGAAATGAATTTGTTTTATTTTATTTTATTTGAATTAAAAATCTTAGTGGTTATGCCATAGTTACTATCATATGTCACATTAAGTTAGATTAAATATCAAAGAGCAATATAATGATATGTAGTGATATGATATGTAGTAAGGGACGCATACTCTGTCAGGTAAGCCATGTCTAAATTAACAAGAAAAAAATAAAAAAACGCGAAAAATTGTCGCGGACGACGTGTAATGAGGCAATGATATTTTTGTTACACTTAGTAAATTTAAAGACCACAATGGACTAGATAGAATCACTTTTAAAGTTTACAATTGACTTTCTTGAAGTGAACCTGACAGACAGCATAGCAATACTCATCTCACTCATCTGTGACTCAGGATGATACTTCATACACAAATTATATTCGTTGTGTGTTGTAATTATCTGAAATTACCTTTAGGGTGGTCCAATAAAGCTTCTATAACTGTTAAAGTTGGCTATCATACATGTTTAATGGTTTAATTATGACGAACGGAGTACATTATCAAATTAATTTAAATCATTTATGCAAAACCGTAGTCCGGTGTTGATGCAATCATATTAATTTGATTATTTTAATTCATTCATTGCTTTTGAGCATCCGCGATCGTGTTTAAATTATTTTGAATTGAATTATTTTCTGGTTAAATAAATTATCATCACGCCCAAAGTACTTTAATTTTTTGTTTATACTAGTGTGTGCAAGTCCATATAAGGCAATAATCATATTACTGACTCGTATTATAATGTATACTAAATAAAATCATTCCATCGCAAACTTCTATTTACATTTTGTAATTAAAAAATACATAATTGGTTCACAAGAGTTAGTGCTAAACGATTATAAAAATATTTGGCAAATTAAAATAATATTATGAATAGATTTTCAGCTGAATCATTGTATATATTTGACATAATTTTTGCACAACTGCTTACTAATTATTTAATTCTGTTTATCATCACATCAGTGATACATAACTGTAACGTGCCTGCTAAACTTTTATTATATTTACTATATTTATTTATTTATTTTATTTTATTTTATATTGTTATTGTACTTATTGTTATTGTTAAAAACATAAACAGATCAAAGACCATTTTTTGTAAGCATTAATTGTAGTTGATAATACTGGTATTGTTAGTGTAATTTTTATATCACCTATCGTATGTATATTATTAATTATTTTGCAGGTAATGGCAACCAACCGGCGCAGGGTACACATGTATAGCAAATGCATGAAACACGCCTAGTGTAAAAACAATGCTGTGAACTATACAGTGACTTCAAAGCGTGGCTTTTGGTACCCCGCCCCCCGCTCGGACTAAGGGCGACAGTGGGGACTTAGAGGGGAGTGTGCCGTGCATATTCATTGTAAATGTGTTCCTAAAATAGACTTAAAATGTATGACTGAATGTAAATAATTATAGATATATAAAACAAGTTAAATGTACTTTAAAGTGAAACTTGGATTTAATTCATTTATTCTGATGCAGCTCTTAAAAATTTGCAATGAAATTTTATTGTTGTGGGTATTTCATTGTTCAATGTATAAGAACTAAGAATAATGTTTGTACTTGGATTTCATGGCAAATTAATAAATTGTTTTTTAGGTAATATGGAGCATGTAAATTAAATTTTTATTCTGCTTTAGCCAGAATCGATTGTATTTAGATTTTCTTTGTGCCGTATAGTAGGTAAAATATTTTTCAATGTTTTAAACATGTTGCATTTGTAATTTAAAAGCATGTAAATATTATAGTTAAAATAGATTACCCAGATATGTACAGATTTTAATTCGATTTCAAAAAACTTCGTACCACCAATTGTATTTATAAAAATGGCCCCAAAACATTTAAATATTTATAATGAATATTGTACTATAAATAACGCTGTTGCTCAAATAACTAAATCGATGTAAGATTCCAATTTTATTCCATTATTATTATATTTATAAAATATATAATTGTATAATAATTCTAGAAATAAAACAGACTGAGAATGTTTTGTCAAAATTTTTGATATGAAAACTTCTTGAATTTTAAATTTAATATTTTATCAGCAGGCCGAAGGATATTATAATTTAAGTAGATAAATCAATTTATAGGAAATAAATGATGAAACTATTAAAGGAAGTTCATCTTTTCTGTGATAAAAAAAAATGTGTCAGATAGGTACCAATTCGAGTTTTTAATTTGATTATATTAAAATTTTCCGAAATATACATTAAAAAAAAAACATTGTATTTACTGTCTTCTTTGTTGTCGATTTACACATGGGAAAATTTCGGCAACTTCTCATATTTTTGTATAAAAATCGAAGTTTTTCACTTACAAAATGAACATTTTCTTTGATTCTGCGAAATTTTCGTGAATTTTCTGAGATCTTTTCCAACTTTTTGGAAACTTTCCACAACTTGCACATCTGTAATTGTATTCAAATTTCAGACAATTGTTATTATAATAAAAAAAAAATTATAAAAATAATGCATGCCAGTGTTTTGTTATTGCATGCGTAATTGATTTGCCATTATTTCCGTATATTGAATAAACCTTTAACTGAAAATGATTTTTATTTACTTAACTCATAAATAGTATACCTAAATACAATCTCAACATAGTACTTAAGTCAACATAAGGTAAATTTAGGAATGAACATGCGTAATGCTGTTATAAGATAAGATAAGATAAAATATTTTTATTCGTGACGATCACAAAACATGTACGGACATGTACAGACAACAACAACAGCAAGAAAAGAAGAAATCAATAAGTGTGCATCACGAAATGGACCCAACTCAGCATAATTCTAGCTATAAAACCAGCGCTGGTCTTCCGGAGGAGGAGGTAACTGTAGGGTTATAAGTTTTCATCACTTTAACTTTCTTCGAAACATGAAAATGTTTGGGCTATTTCCATATAAGTCGTCAAAATAAAAAATGTTTTATCTTTTTATACAATGGTCTAAGTCCGTTTTTTACATAAGTATATTTAAAGTGTGTAAGAACTGCTGTTGGTAGTTAAAATAACTCCATTATTTCTTAGTAGTCGAAAACAATCTTGGCGTTTTCACGTACTTCGTGAAACGCATACGAAATATACAAGCATTAAGCTAGCACTGAAAAACTGCGTAATTTAGTATAACAGTAAAATAAATTGGATACAGATACAGAGATCAATACACATGTTCCATAAAAAAAAATAAACTGGCACTGCTAAAAGAAATACAAAATTTCCTCACAACTCAATGACTCTTAATATCGCTCTTAAGTTAAATTAAGAGTAAAGTCGAGTAATAAAGTATATACCACATAGGTACCTATACTTTATCATTAAACTTTAAATGCAGCAATTTTTTACTACGAGTTGTTAGAAGTCACAGATTTTCTTTCATTCGTATCCAGTTTTAAATTATTTTGCAGACTGCAGGGAAAACCTTAATGGTTCAAGCCATAATGACCATTCCGCGGATGGCGTAAGAACTTCGACTTATTGTGTATGGTATTGGTAGACTGGTGTCCACAGTAAAAGTATAGTCACTGCATTGAGTCACATGAACCTGCCGCAAAAGTTGCTCCCATACAATCGAGGGGGTTATTCCCACTAGTTACCACCAAGTTGTTACCAGTGGTAACTACTGGGAATTTTTTCCCACCTTTTACCACTGGTAACTACTGGGAAAAATAATTACCGATACGAAGCTACGCTCTCATTTTAAAACGAAATGCTAAAATTATACGATACTTGGCATAAACATTCACGGCAATCTTTTACAGGCCAGTTCGAACCCACACTGACGTCAAAATGATATTTAAATCAAGCTATGTACAAGGCAATTCGATTTACACTTATATCAGATTGACATCTAACTGATGTCATTCAAATTTCGTGCCTTCGCTCGTACTTGTTTGTACATGTATTGGCACAGGCAACACGCACAATAAATAAATAATACTTATGATTCAATCAAATGGATGCTGATAAGCAATAATGTGTCAACCCACAAAAACTTAAAAAATGAGATTTTAATGCCATATTGTAGCTGGTCCGCTCGACTTCATTTTGCAAAAATGACCTTAGTGATTTGAAATTTATAAATATTCCAAAAGAAGGAAAAAAGGTTAACTTATCAATTAATATAAGCAAAACTAAACACATACAATTTCTTTCTCGTAGAGGGAAGGCTAAAATACTAGACATTAATTTTAAGGGGGACCCTGTTGATCAAGACAAAAGTGTTAAATTCTTGGGAATCCATTTAGATGAATTAGGCGATTTTAAAACTCATGTAGAACAGGTTTGTAAGAAATTAAATAAATTCATTTTCCCACTACGAAGACTACGTGAAACTGTATCGCGAGAGGCGGCACTTGTAGCATACCATGGGTACATTATGTCTATTCTTCGTTATGGTTTGATCATATGGGGAAACTCCACAGAAATGACAAAAGCATTTGTCAAACAAAAGAAATGTGTAAGAGCAATATTTTCACTAAAGCCTCTTGACTCGTGTAAACCGGTCTTTAAGCGCTGCAAACTTCTGACTCTACCCTCTCTATATATTTATGAGATTGCCGTATTTGTCCATACAAACAAGCAATACTTTAATGAAAATTTTGATGTTATAACATACAATAATCGGATGTCAAGGCAAAAAAACCTATTGAATGTACCTAAAGCACGCCTCAAACAAACAACTCGCACGCCTTATTTTATGTGTGTTAAAATATTTAATATAATTCCTTTGGATGTAAAAAATCTTCCTTTAACGCAATTCAAGAAAAAATTGCATATGTGGCTTTGTGATTTATGTATTTACTCTATAACCGAGTTTTTAAATGCTAAGTTTAGTAATAAGGAGCTAGTTATAGTTTAATGTAAGCATTTACATTTATTTTAGTAATAAGGCATCTTTATTTTGTGTGACTTCCAGCAAAGAAATCTAGGTATTATATTTGCATGCTCAATTAAGTAGAGTATGGTGGACCATATAACTAATATTGTAACAACTTATTGTAACCCATATTCCGCAAATAAACAATCATTCAATCATTCAACACAAATCCGTTAACATGTGTTATCTGTTTTGCATTAATGCGTTTAGTGCCTTAACTTATTGCAGTAATGGCCAGAACGCGTAATAAAATGTCAATAATGTCTTAAGAGAGGTTAACTCATTATTGCGGAAAACACATTCCATTAGTTTTGTTTTACCAGAATCGCTATGAAGGTAAATGTTGCTAAAAATGGTGTTTATAATAAGTAATTTTACGAATTTAGTGCACAAATATGTTAATTTCTGCGGTTTTAAAGAGATAATTACTAATGCTGATCGAAATAAGGTATTTATAAAGCGTAATCACATTAGTTTTTAAGGGTTTTATTTTTGAGGAAAGTTTACCTAATTAAACTAAATAAAACGGCTAAGTGCTGTAGTTTTTCTAAGCAATTCATTTTAAATGCCAAATTCAACAATTTGAGTGTATGTGCATTCGTAAAATAATGTTATTTTTATAATTATAATGATTTTAAATAACTTGTTACACTTGAATCATTCTTGCAAATCGAAAAAAATATCATATCAATGCATTATGAGGCTTGGTTGATTAATGCAAAACAAAATTTATAGAATGTTGGTATTTAACCACAACAAGTTATGTGCTATAACATGTTGATTATAAGTTCAAAGGCAGTTTTACACAATTAGCAAAACTGTGTTAAGTATAATGACACGTTCTTGAGAAAGTTTGACGTTATGATGCAATTCGCAATAAACAAAAAGGGGATTATTGCGACAAATTTAAATTTATTAGGAAAATTATAAGTATAAATCACTAGTATTAATCGTATTTAAACTGACAAATACAACACTTTAATCAAAATCTTTAATTTTTAGAACAAACACTCAAAAACCGCGAAAAAATCTTTAGACGCCATTTTCTCAAAATGGTGCTTATGTCGGTAAACACATTATTGCTTATGAGCATCCAAATATCGTATCGAAATTAGCATGTCAGTTGCTAGGCCGTTAGGAGTGTCGCGATACGATTGAATTAGAATAATTCGCGACATTCCCAACGTCCAAGAAATTACCTAAAGTGGAGTCCAGACGAGACAATTTTTCGCCAATCTGATTAAATTGTCCGATCGAATCAGGACGTGCAGACGTAAACGCCAATTTGGCTCGCCGAATTCAACCGCCGATTATGACCGATATTACCGATAAAATGGGGTGGGGACGCAAGAATACTAATCTGTGACGCTAGTATTTTCGTTTTGGAGTATTTTTTTAGAGGGCTCAAATAAAATATCACCATACATCTTAAATTGGTGATTTAATTGGAGATTGACGCCAATTTCATTTGTGATCAAACCGGTCGATTTGATCATCCCGTCTGGACACCGCTCGATAGATCGCGATACATCCCACGGCCAAGAAATTAAGAGACTAGATAATTTTCGACATATTTTGCTACATCTACTTACAAGTAATTTTGCCAATACCTAGAAACCAAGATACTGCCTATTTTCACTACGCCACAGAAGAACTGCGGGGTAAAAACAAGAAAATGTGTTTTTGATGACTACCACTAACGATTGCGATAATTATACAAACCGGCTCACTCCAAAACGTCCTATCCACCATTCAGATCCTATACACTTCCATCCTTTTAACTGAAATACAATTTCATCCTTTAAAGAACAATGTAGTAACTACATATGAGTGTCTTAGTCACTTAGTACATTTTGCTTATGACAAGGAGTAGTCTATTATGTATATTGCTTACTGAGCTGAAGCAAGTGCGTACTATACAATCCCAGTATAGTCTGATCCCTCGATACGAATAGTTGTTATATACTTGAAGGTTATCTTATATTGATTACTAAGGATAGGAAAATTGCATTCAGAAGAATCAGAAGTCATTTTGGATTGTTTGTCAGGTTAATACATTTTAAAATGGACGATTAGGGTTAAGCAATCTATTGGAGGTTGTGTTTAAACTGTTTTTTTTATAGGTACAAAGTGATAGATACAAACATATAATTATGGCTTTCCATTAGAAAAGGGTATTTATGGACATGGAGCATAAGGATCCTTCTCTCATGGAACGACTCATATTAATGGCAACTACTATTATTATGACTACATACTTTCAATGTGTCCCTGAAGAGGTTTTCAAATTCTTAGTGTACAGGAGGCGTATTCTGATTGTAATAGCAAGTTATGAATTTGATCTGTATTTCTTATTTTCCTAGCCTTATCTTTCTTGATAATGTAGATTCAATGTTTTGTCACCGGGTGAACTACCATCATTACTTTTCACGTCATGAGCTAACATTACATATAGGTAATTTACCGACAGAGAAACACAAAATGATCCATACGCCCTTCTAATAAGACCTAACAACATTATTATCATATAAAGTGATACCCAGTTGTCATGGGCAGTTATAACCACAGAGTTGAAAGGAAGGCAGAGGTACCTACTTAAGTTGCGGAAAGATAGAAAATAGTTGAAAAATTACAAATACCCATGGTGGCTTACATCATAAATAAATAAATATTATAGGACATTCTTACACAGATTGACTAAGTCCCACAGTAAGCTCAAGAAGGCTTGTGTTGTGGGTACTCCGACAACGATATATATAATATAAAAATACATAAATACATAGAAAACACCCAAGACTCAGGAACAAATATCTGTGCTCATCACACAAATAAATGCTCTTACAGGGATTCGAACACAGGACCGCGGCTTCACGGGCAGAGTCACTACCCACTACACCACCCACCAGTCGTCAAAGACACAGAACAAAGAAACAGAACATAACTTATTTTAATAATAAGAAGAGAGGAGAGGGCGATTCGAACTCGAAGTAATTTGAAATTTTCTGAGCAGAGAAACTCGGGTGTAGCCTACCTCTGTCAGTCTGTTAACTCTGTAGTAACGACCGCAAATATTCCTGAGGTTTGAAGAGTTCAATTGCTTATACTTATTATATTGCTGTAACTTGAGACATGACATTCCTACTGACCATTTGTATGAAATGGAATGTCGGTTGAATCATGCTAAACACGTTTCTCCGGGTTGCCTATATGACACAAGTTTGTTACAATTAAATATTAAAAAAAATATATTTTTTAAATCAAAAACTTCATTTTTGACACAAACTTTTATCGCCGACTGTACTTTTCTTTCAACAGGCAACTTCGAGACAATTCTAACAAACCCAAATACAATCATAGTGCGACATGAAATAGTAGAAATTAAATAAAATGGAACAAAAACAAAATGCTTACGAAACTGTTGCCATGTTTAACCCTTAAATGCATAGTGTTGCCAAATGTCTAAAGCATTAGACAGCTCACAGATTAATGGTTAAACAAATTCTATTTGTTCCTGTATATTATTTCAATAGTAAAACTAATAAACTTTCCGAATTATTACATAAATTTACGCAGTATTTTAATTTATAAACATTACATTTGTTTATAGACGAAATGATAAAAGTTGATGATTTTTAGTATGTGATTTTGGGCAGATTTTTCGGGGTTTGTACTTATTTTATATTTACAAACTTTATCATAGGTATATCACAAATAGTGTACCTTTCTAATGGTAGTAAAAAAAATCATATATCTATTACTGAAAATTACATATTTACATAAATATGATTTAGCTAATTCAACTTCTAACACTGATTTCGCAGTGAAAATCGAAGTTATATTTTTTTTACTATTTTTCCTAGAATCAGCAAACAATTATGTGATAGGTACGTATATTAATTTCGGGCAAAAAGAAAAAGTCATGCATTTTACGTCAAAAATGTAACAGTTACGCAGGAAGTAGCGCCCTCAATAATTTTCTACAATAGGCTACATGACTAATTTTTTTTTATGGTATCAATCGATCGGGTTTGTTTTTAGGTTCAAATGTCTATATGGGACCCATTGCATTAAAGTAACACAAAAGTCAGAAATTGTAGTCAAAGTCCGACAGTCGCACTTCACTCGCGAAACGCCCTATACAAAACGGCCAGAGGCCGTGACGTCATCGCCCATCTTGTAGTATGGACAAAACAAGAAAATTGCGTTTTCGTCGGTGAAATATTGCGTTTATGTATATAGTTGCTATACAATATTTTTTTGGATGAAATGTAAGGAATCGAATGGTACCCTTACTTTTATCATTTTTGGAAGTTAAAAAAAACTTAAATTTTGAAACGTTCAGGTCCTGTATTTTTGTAATTTTTCAATATTTTATTTTAATATCCACATTATTGTGATAAATTGCTCGTTTGCTGTCTATTTTACTAGATTTTGTTATAAAATTCAACATGTGTCATCATCCCTATTTATTGTCGGACTACAGGTTGCGTTGTTTTATCACAGTCTTTATGGTTACCTCATGTGGCTATCATCAGGTTAGCTCGATGGTCCCTTCGGGGACTGACTGGCTGACTGACATATTTGGAACGACCGACATCTTAAATTCAAATTCGTCATGTAAATACAATACAAAACATGGACAAAAAACACGACCACAAGAGACCGTTCAGGTACCATAAGTTAATTGACACCCAACTTAAACTAAGTAGGTACAGTCAGAAGCAGAGGTTGCTAAGCGGGCGAGGTGTTCAGAATTACCTTGACACGCTCTTATTCTCTTAACAATTAAGTCGCGTCAAGATCATTTTGAACACCTGGCCCGCTTAGCAGCTTCTGCTGCTGACTGTATGTGCAGGTACACCTCAATCGATTAACAGGAACTGGGTCTAATTTCATCATCATCATAATATCAGCCTTTTCGACGCCCTCTGCTGAGCATAGGCCTCTCTTCGAGTACGCCACTTATCGAGCCAATCTCATGGTCTAATTTAGCTGACAAGATGTGATGTGTGTGCGATGTGAAAAGCTTGTGAAATACTTTGAATTCAAGCCAGTTGCCCGTTTCTCAAAAGTGTAACTTGTAATACAAGCGGATGTCATTTTTTGACAGATTTTGTTATAAAGGAACTTCCACTTGTATTACAAGTTACAAGCTTTTAAGAAACGGGCTCCGGTAGAAAACTGTCAGCTTTATGAAATATAAAGGCTGTCTTATATTGAAAACCGCAATAGAAACTGTAGTTTTACTCTCTATTATTTGTGACTCCTTGCAGGCTTATTCGTGTGTGGGGAGTGCTAGAAATGCCACAGCTTAAAGGGAACAGAATGTTCAAAAAAACCGGCCAAGTGCGGTCGGACTCGCGCACAGAGGGTTCCGCACCATCAACAAAAAACAAGCAAAAAAAACGGTCACCTATCCAAGTACTGACCCCGCCCGACCTTGCTTAACTTCGATCAAAAATCACGTTTGCTGTATGGGAGCCCCACTTAAATCTTTATTTTATTCTGTTTTTAGTATTTGTTGTTATAGCGGCAACAGAAATACACCATCTGTGAAAATTTCAACTGTCTATCACGGTTCGTGAGATACAGCCTGGTGACAGACGGACGGACGGACGGACGGACGGACGGACAGCGGAGTCTTAGTAATAGGGTCCCGTTTTTACCCTTATGGATACGGAACCCTAATTAACTCACATTTATAGACGGGTCTAACGCGAACGGGTCACGTTAGACCCGTCTATAAATGTGTGTTAATATGTGTTCAAAACGCGAAAGTTTTAAATATTTTAATGTTCAAAATAGCAAAAGAAGAAATTATAAGTATGATTTAATAATCAGATCAAATAAGAATCTAGTTTTAGTAGGTAGTTTTATAGATAAACTTATAGGTACTAATTATCCGAGATGGTCAAAATAAACGTTCGAGTACTTAAAGCATTATAAATTAGGCAATGCGTTTGGTTGGAAAATGTTAAAAACCAAGTCAAGTGGGTGTTGGACTGTGCATAATGGAGGGTTCCTTCATATAATGCAAAAAACCCATACAAGCAAAGAGCGTACTCGTTAAATATATTTTACAGTTTTCAAGTCAATTGTCTCATGCATTCAATGCAAGCTGAATCTAACCGGAATCCAGGCAGTTACAGATGTAGTGCATTATTGTTTTCCATCGTGTTTTCACGGAAATGTACGAACGTGTCTTGTTTATCAGTCAGTCTCGGTACAAAAAGTACTGAGGTTGACTGAAGTAGCATGACAAATACGAAGGTTTCCGAGAAAATACGATGGGAAGCAATTATGCAATACCAGATCTGATTTTAATTTTTAACTAGCAGACATGTCTGCGAACGATGCTATTTAGCTTAGAATAAATTTAAAAGTGGAAAAATTCGTTTCTTGGGTAAGACTTGAACTCACGGCGTCTGGATGGATACTCCAGCGCTCTGGCATCTGAGCCACCAAGACTAGCCAGCAAATCTTTCCACCATATAGGTCAAGGAGACCCGAGCGACATCTACCGTAAGAGCTTTACACTAAACCTACACCTAGTATTATATTTTATAGACTTAGCTGTAAAGGTTTACAGCTAAGTCTATAAAATATAATACTAGGTGTAGGTTTAGTGTAAAGCTCTTACGGTAGATGTAGGTACGGTACGGTTACGGTAGAGGTAGAGTAGGTACTCTATGCCACCGCAAACTGGGTGCAACGCTCTCCTAAGACCCTCCGTGTATTCTCAACTTTATTGTCACCGTCGAATATCGACGCCTCACTTCCACAAACTTTCAGGTATACCCTTCAAACTTCCAAGCATTCTCAACCTTACTCCTCTAAGATAGAGATACTTTTTGATGATCAGAGTTATGGCTGATAAGAGGTTTTGAAAGGTATGTGGAAATTGTGTGTTTCTATTTTATTAGGAGAAAATGGTAGAGACGTTTTGCTAGTTGCTTCAAACGTCTTAATGTGAACTGTGGCACATGACATGTATTATATAAAATAAAATAAATATTATAGGACATTTTACACAAATTGACTAAGCCCCACGGTAAGCTCAAGAAGGCTTGTGTTGTGGGTACTCGGACAACGAGATATATAATATACAAATACTTAAATATATAAAAAACAACCATGACTCAAGAACAAATATCTGTGCTTATCACATAAATAAATGCCCTTACCGGGATTTGAACCCAGGAGCGCGGCTTCACAGGCAGGGTCACTACCCCTAGGCCAGACCGGTCGTCAAAACATAACACATGTTATATAGCTTGAAACTGTATTATTTTGTACTCTTATCCAACTGAGCTACCGATGCTTATCAGAGGCGTGCGGAACTTTCCATTCCTTCCCTTTTAGGGTTCCGTACCTCAAAAGGAAAAAACGGAATCCTTATAGGATCACTCGTGCGTCTGTCTGTCTGTCCGACCATCCCCCCCCCCCCTTTATCTCCGAAACTACTTACTGTAAGGAACCCTTGGCACGCGCGTCCGAATCGCACTTGGCCGGTTTTAAAATGTTATATTACAGTCATTGTGGGAGCACCATTATACTTGTATCTAGGGTATGAAATTTCCGTAATTTCTGGAAACTTTAATATAAAAATTCCCATGCAAGCTTCCACTTAGAAAGTTCCCGTTGAGATTAAGGATTATTAGGTAGGTGTACTCAATGATCTTAACTTTTGACCACTGTTTGATTTAACATTTGCGTCTATCTCATAGAAATTGAAACTAACTTTATACCTATGTAGAATAAATTAAAAAGGTATGGCAAATAAACGTGCAGAAAAAATACCGAGAACATTTCATGGTAACTTTGCGATTGATAAAACTTTCGCGTTTTGAACATACATATATATTGTTATATTTTAATTTATGTTAATGTAATTTAGTTTAGTTTATATTTAATTTTAATGTAATATTATAATGTAATATGATCCTACGTTGGTCGAAATAAATGAATTATTATTATTATTATTATTATTATTATATATTAACTCACTCTTATTAGACAAATAAATAAATTTAACAAATAGATAAATTTCGCGATAGTCGTCTATAAATGAGAGTATAAGTGACTATGCAATTTATGAAATTTCTCTTTGGCATATTTGATAGTCTAGGATTCTGAATCCTGAATATAGCTCCGAGTTAGTCTCAAAGGAGTTATGGAGATAATTAAATTAATTCAAACAGACGAAACGTACAACGGGGCAGTTTGAATTGTGAATAGTGGAAGTTGTGTTAAATTATTATTTATATTAGAGAGAGGTATAAATAAACTATCAATATAGTATTTTATGCAAGTCTGAACCCCTAGTGTAAATTTCATTCGATGGCGTGACGTGAGTTCGCGTTTGCGTTATGCCTTTTTTGTATGGGATTTTGAACTGCGCGCCAAGCGGCACGTTTTGGAAACTCAAAATCCCAAGCAGAACGTACGTCACGTCACGATCACGTCATCGAATGAAATTTACACTAGGGTTTACAGAGCGAAATGAACGCGCGAATAACAGCTTACTGATTTGATTACATTACATACAAACCTACATACATACATATATACCTACATATAATCACGCCTATTTCCCGGAGGGGTAGGCAGAGACCACGGATTTCCACTTGCTACGATCCTGACATACCTCTTTCGCTTCCGTTACTTTCATAACATTCCTCATACACGCTCGCCGGTTGAGGGTGCCCTTGACCTGGCCTTTCTTCAGTATTTCCCCGATCTGATCAGAGAAAGTCCGCCGAGGTCTGCCTCTTCCAACTCCCTCTTCTACTTCTCCCTTATACACTCTCTTTGTCAACCTTCTTTCACTCATTCTTATCATTATGACTCAAATATCGGTTTGATGTCACGTGCACGTACGAATTGGCCTGTTGAGCTCGGCACGGAGTGTCCAAAGCTTGAGAAATAAACACATCGGGACACAATTATACATTATACAGTGTGTCCGCATGGCCGGTTTATGTCCACTCGGGTTCGGGTTTTATAGACGGGGGAGTGTGTTCCACTTGTCACTTTGCAATATTTATGTGACACACTAACTGGGTCATTATTAGAGACGGACCAAGCTATAGTTGGTCAAACCAATTTGTCAGTCAGTAAGAAACAGGAAAATTATACCCACCCTTTTCTTTTGGGTACTAGTATAAAGATAGTATGATTCTCTCTGTCTATGTTTGAAATGAGATGGTCCTTTGACAAACTATAACTTTGCATGACATTTGCTGATAGTGTGGTAAAATTGTATACATGTTTATGATACCTACTGGCCAGGTATGTATTAACTAAGTATAAGTATATAAGTAAACTTATACTTGTGTTTGTTTGAATAAAAAATAAAGAATAAAACTGACACACTTTATCAGTAAATGCACTGCTATGTGGATGTGTGGTCTCAATGCCAAATTTCTGGCAAAAATGTGTCTTTTATAATGACACTTTCTCACTTAGTTCTATTTGAATCGGTGCAAAGTTGGCTTAGATGGACTCAAAATCTGTGAAACAGACTGCAGACGGAAACATTAATTGAAATAGCGTAAGAGACACGATGAGTAAATATTAACCTCCGAGTCCCAGCGGCCCTTATAAAGGCCTTATTCTAAAATTAATTATAACAACATATATGATGTCTCGATTCTCATTGAAGAAGAGTCAACATTAAAATGCCTGATAATTTTGAACTGTGCATTTCTCCAGAAAGTTCCTGCCACGCACAGCTTAACTGTGGAATGAATTTACCCGTGCCAACCGGGGTGATACGGCCTCCAAACCTTCAAGAAAAGAGCGTATTCGCGTCTTAAAGGCCGGCAACGCCTTGACAACCCTTCTGGTGTTGCAGGTATCCATGGGCAATGGTAATTGCTTACGATCAGGCGATTCATCGGCTCATTTGCCTCCTATATCATAGACATCTGTTAATAAATAAAGGAAGGATAAAGAATGAAGGATAAATATACAGCGCGGGAATGATGCCTGCGCGATGGGCACCTTGCCGAGGGGCCTAGGCTTAGAATTTTTTTAGGTTTTAGGATTTTTTTTTTGTTAGGTTTAGTTTTAGTTATTTTATTTTATAAGGTACTTAAGTATTAAATTTTTATTAATTACGTTAAATAAACACTTCATTTATGTAAAATAAATTTTCGTTATTTGATTTGGTTCAAGGAACAAAGTGGAACCAACCAAAAAGATGTTCCACTGTATCGCATCGCATGAACAAATATTTTGTTTGGAGCACTTTTATGAGCTGTAATACGGTATTACAACCGGCCATTTCCCAATTACAGAACGTCCTAAGTGCCGGGAATTTTGTATTAAAATACGCCTTTTTCTGATAAAATCCTGTTATAGAATATTTGAGGTTCGAATCCCATTGAGTGCGTTTCGTTTCGTCATTAAAATTGAAGTTGAGATTAAATGATTTTTACATTATAAAGGTATTCTATTTCTATCGTCTAAATTTGTATGTTTCCAATTTATCGATAACATTTATGTCAGTCAGTGTCAAACTGTTGGTAGCCACACTGTGCTTATTTTTTGCAATTCACCCATTTAGTCTGCCATACTAATATGATTATACAAACAAACATAAAATTCCACTTACATTTTATATTAATATTATACGAGTGCCGAAACGACCGCATGTCAAACGAGACGGTAATGGAGCCATAACAGACGTAGGTATTATTTTTTATACGACTATTGGTCCTATAAACGTCATATAGTGTATTAAAATGGAATAAGGTATTTAAGATGGTTTATGATGGGGCGAATTTGATGTCAGTGACCCAGAAAATATGTTTTGCTAAACAAACTGTGTAGAGTACAAATTAAATGTAGAGTAAAAAAAGTGTAGGGGACAACAAAAAGAAAACGCCCTATTATACATTATGAATAATATAGTTATTTACATTAACGAAGACATTGCCACTATTTCAGGGTAATTCGAATGTACACTGATATCAGAATGACATCTAACTTAGAATCTTAGAATAAATTTAAAAGTGGAAAAATTACTGTCTTGGGTGAGACTTGAACTCACGGCCTCTGGATCGATACTTCAGCGCTCTGCCATCTGAGCTACCAGACCTCATCCATAGCGCATGGGTAGCGCATCGTATCTGGTGAATTTCCAATATCACTGGCAACTCCGGTAGCCGTTCAAGAAGTGTAACGCTCTTACGGTAGATGTCGTTCGGGTCTCCTTGACCCATATGGTGGAAAAATTTGCTGGCTATGGATGAGGTCTTGGTGGCTCAGATGGCAGAGCGCTGGAGTATCGATCCAGAGGCCGTGAGTTCAAGTCTCACCCAAGACAGTAATTTTTCCACTTTTAAATTTATTCTAAGCTTAAACTTAATAGCATTGATCGCAGACGTTTCTGCTTGTTAAAAATTAAAAATAACTCATAACCATTGAGTTATCGTGTATTTCGCTCGTACTAGTCCGTACATGTATTGGCGCGGACGAGATGCACGATAACTAAGTAAATAACATGATTCAAATATCATTCTCATGTCAGTGTTCGCTCGAATTGGCCTGTTTATATCATTGCAAATGCCAAGCAAAGTTAACGTGGTCCGGCGTTAATCTCTTTAGTTTTTGATGTGAAAACTTCTTTAGCGGCGCTGTGCACTTTTTGTGGTAGGGAAAAAATGTTAAATTCGCGACAGATCACGTGACCGTAAGACGGACACGTGACCTGATCGAAAAACTGTTACATCCTAATGTCATTGAGTTTTTCTTTATTGATTTAAATGCCATCTAGTGAGTTTCGCTCTAACTGGTATTAATATAAGTAATAAATATGCACTAGTCATTGAGTTTTCACTTCTGCCGGCACTCCCTGAGTGCAACCCGTTGTTTTTTTCGCAAACACGGAATGAGTCCCAAAATTCAATTCCGCCGTGCTTATATTCCACACTTTCAATTACAGGCATATCTCCAATCTGGACAGCCGTTTTATTCGGGCGAGAAAATATTTCACTCGCTGGCCCCGCGCCAGACCGCATTGTCTTTCCTCACTACCCTCTCATAGAACAGAACAGACTAGTCACTTTTAAGGCAAAGTAGAAGCTGAGCGCCTACCGCGAACCACGTTCGACGTGTTGCCTCTCTGTCGCACTTGTAAATTGGTACGTAAGTGTGACAGGGAGGTACCACGTCGAACGTGGTTCGCGGTAGGCCCTCAGAGTACTCGGCTTAATTCAGTACATGGCGGGAAGAAGTTGAAAACTGGCGGGAAAAAATGGAAGAAATTGGAACCTTATGTATTTATATTTCAAGTCCTAATTTCTTCAATAAAATATCTCGAGGTATCAACTTCTTCCCGCCTTGTACGGAATTTGCTTCGATAAAAAATTGCATCTCGGTTTTTGTTATATTCGGGTGAGAAAATATTTCACTCGCTTGCCTCTCGCTACACCGCATTGTCTTTCTACACTACGTTTATACAAAGTTAAGTAGCACAGAGCATCCACTATTCAATAATTACGGTGTAACTTAGTTTTAGTTTTTAGTCGCTCAAGCGGCTCAAGTGACATGTTTCGGACCTAGCTCTCCATTTTCAAGCACAAAATAAATATTACTGTAACAAACTCAGTACAATTTAAATCTCATTTACGTTATATATTCAGTTGTAAATTAATCATGCCTAATACATGTCTCCCCTACAATGATATTCCTTTGTATTTTTTTTTATTCGGGCGAGAAAATATTTCACTCGCTGGCCCCTCGCCAGACCGCATTGTCTTTCCTCACTACCCTCACACAGAGCAAAATGGAGTAGTCACTTGACAGTTTACATACTATTTAACGCCATAAAACAAATATTAATAACAGTAAAACACCCCAATTCAATAGAATTTTACAGTCACTTTTGAGGCGAATAAGGTAAGATAAAAATGGGTTAAAAATATTAAAAACTCCATTTCACGGAAACTACAAAATATGGGATTTTTTTTATTACCTACTTGACGATATTTTCTACAATTCTATTGAACTTCATATATGTACGATTTTAATTAATTTCCCCCGATAGAAAAAATCTTATGTTAGCTCTGATTTGGCCGTTTCATTCCGGCGAGAAAATATTTAACTCGCCAGACTGCATTGTCTTTCCACACTACCCTCGTATTGAGCAACAGATAATACACTTTAAATAAGTACCGTTGGGGCTTCTAACCTCCCTGCAGTCCCTGCTGACATCGACTGACTGACTGCCTGGCTGACTGACATGCTTATTTGGACCGACAAACATTTTAAATTCAAGAACTACAGACAAAACATCAGTTAACGACAGACGTCAGTGTGGCTACCACCAGTTTGGCACTGACATGTATAGAAAGTAAATTACGTAGACATTAGCGTATACTTATGTCAGTTTTGACACGGGTACAGGACTCGAACGACCGAATATAACTTTGCTAATTAAAGAGGTATACTCGCTGTTTTCTAAGCTATGTGCACAGACATATATTATAACAGTAGATATAGAAGCTCAGGCAGTAAAGGCCAGGGCCGTAAAATGACCAATGGTTTTATTATAGAATGGCGCAGTAAAACACATAAGTACTGACTACTATGTAATGTACAATCATCAATATTAGCGGGTAAGATTATCACTACAATAGTATATAAAACGAAGTCGCTTCCCGCTGTCTGTCCCTATGTATGCTTAGATCTTTAAAACTACGCAACGGATTTTGATGCGGGATTCTTTAATAGATAGAGTGATTCAAGAGGAAGGTTTTTGTATAATTTTTAACCCGTGCAAAGCCCAGGCGGGTCGCTAGTAATATTAATAAATTAATGTTGTAATAAGCAGAAACGTCTGAAACGAAAGTCAATCTGTGTAAGAATGTCCTAAGATAAATATTGTCTTAGGACATTAATAAATATTAATATTAATTCATATTATATGTAAATAAATAATATTTATTTATTTATTTAATGCTAAGAAATAAAGGAAAAGAGGAAAAAACTTAACAAAGAGATGCTTTACGCGTTGCTGTGATGAAATAGTACATTGTGAAACATGGGGCGTAAGTTAAATATTGCAAACGAGAGTAAGTTAAATCGCGACGGCTTGCCGGAGCGATTTATAGACTCGAGTTTGCAATATTATTACCTAAGCCCCGAGTTACACACAATGTTTTTCATCACACTTGCGATACAAAAATGAAGTATAAATACAAAAAAACCGGCCAAGTGCGAGTCGGACTCGCGCACGGAGGGTTCCGCACCATCAACAAAAAATAGAGCAAAACAAGCAAAAAACGGTCACCCATCCAAGTACTGACCCCGCCCGACGTTGCTTAACTTCGGTCAAAAATCACGTTTGTTGTATGGGAGCCCCACTTAAATCTTTATTTTATTCTGTTTTTAGTATTTGTTGTTATAGCGAGAATAGAAGTACATCATCTGTGAAAATTTCAACTGTCTAGCTATCACGGTTCGTGAGATACAGCCTGGTGACAGACGGACGGACGGACAGACAGACGGACGGACGGACGGATGGACGGACAGCGGAATCTTAGTAATAGGGTCACGTTTTTACCCTTTGGGTACGGAGCCCTAAAAACTGTTAATTATGGTATGTACTATAAACTTCATTACTCCCTAGGGAAAACGCTTTTTCTATTACTCCCTAAGCTAAGACTGCGTGCAATTACACATTTACTGAGCGAGTGTGATGAAAAACAGTTTGTAATGTATGTAATATTCCATAATTACCTTGCAAAGTGCATTCAATTACTCAAATTGTCACGTGACAACGGACAACGGAAACAATTTATTAAAAAATTAAACCCCATTTGGCGTAAGCGGGTAAATTAATTAGTTCCTATTATCGGAAAACTTCATCATATTACTTGGGAAAGTTTGTTTTATTGGTTTCAGATAAAGGGTTAACTTATGTTTTTAACTTTTTAATTCCTGTAAGTCAGAAAAAAAATGTTAATTTCATACATTTTGTATGAAAAAGTGAAGATAGGAGAATTTTATCTTTTTCGTACCAAAAAGGTAAAGTGTCCGTTCGTCTGTCCGTCACAAAGCTGAATATCTCGAAAACTACATAAACTTTCGATTTGTGTAGTAATTCAATTTTAAGTGCCTACAAATACTCCTTTAACCCTTTATAGGGCACACTTAGCTATTTTACGGCTTCATCTTTCATAACATTTTTGGACAAGACTACGTTCGCGTGACCCTTAAAGTGGTACCTACTTCCTACAGGGGGCCTACATTATTAAATAAAAAATAAAATTTCATAGTCCAAAAGCCGATCCGATGAAACTTAAATGAAGAGAGATAATCCACAAACTTGTAGTGTCTATAAAGAAGTATCTTTGACATTGGCATTCAAGTGCAACCTTCTTATTATGGGCGCCCAACGTGGGACCAAAATTTCTAAATCAAGAAACCCAGCGCCACACCCTATATAAAGAAATAACGAGGAGGTTAAAAGACGTTACGGTTAATCGTAGGGCTGGCAGCTTTCTCTTTTAACGTATTAGTATTGCAATGCAGCGAGGAAATGCTGCCAGCGTTTACGGCACCTGTTTTTTTTAACGGTGTGTTGGTACCATGCCACGGCGGGCTTTTTTCTACTAATTAATTTATTTCAAGGTTAATTTTATTTATTATTAGATTTAGCTTTAACTTATATTTTAGTTTTAGTTATATAATAATTGTAACAATTAATTGGGTGAAATAAATCAAGAATTAAACTTCAAAGTCCAAAAGCCGATCTAGAAGCCAAAATGACGAGAGCAGACTACAAAATCGCTACAAGCTTGTAGTGATAAAGCTACAAGATAGGAGCTCTTGAATTATGAATGAACAATGCAAGCGAAGTGCAATGAAGTGCACTAGGCGGACATCAAGCAAGGCTTAGGTTTAGTAACGGAGACTACTTAATGCGGAAAAAGTACAGATTTTTAAGTATTGATGTTACTTACGGTAAGATATTTAGTCATTTTAGTAATTTATTTGCCTTAAGAACTTATTGTCAGGAATTTAAGTACATTTTAGTATTTTTTATAAATTTTGGTAGGAATCCTCACTAAATGGATACTTTTCTGTCAGAAAATAAATCCCCTTCTTTTCTAGTTCTTAATCTGCCTGCTTCCGATCCCATACTTCGCTTTCTTGGTATTAGAAAACACTCCACAAAAGCAAGCAAAACAATGTTATCGGGCATTTTGAATAATTACAAGCTTCATTCAGCAATAAATAAGTTTTTGGCAAATATTTCATTTTTGGTACAAGCTTTTATCGCTGACTGTACTTTTCTTACCACAGACAACTAATACTCATCGAGACAATTCTAAAAACCCCTAACACAATTAGGTTGCGTTGTTTCATCACAGAGTTCCTATGGCCACCTCCTGTCTCCATCATCAGATCAGCTCGATGGTACCATAATTTAATATTGCGTTGTCACCCGATTTACATGTGTATGCAAAATTTCAGCTCAATCGGAAACCGGGAAGTGGATCAAATTTAACTTGCAAGATTCCATTACATAGTTACATACAGGTCGACCTAATAAAAGCTTGTTAATAAATATCATTATTTAGGTAATTAAAAGGGAAAATCTGTACATTTTGGACATTAGGTACACAATTTTCTGAAAACGTTCAATGACCGATACTATAGACCAATTTATGGGATACTTAAATAACTTCCTTTACCATCCCCGACAACCGGAAAATCCAGTAATATGTCTAATAATATAATAAAATATGTCTATCTAATAATATCTATATAAACGTAAAGTATCGACTTTACGTTAATATAATGGTACAGATGGGGAGGCCGATTCTGTTTTGACAATTTGATAAAAAATTTATACGACCCTGTTTTGTATCATCTCACGCGCACCATTAAGCGCGAGCGAGATGCCATATGAGACGACTGCTATTTGCATTTCCCGAGGACCAATCAGCGTTACCGGCTCACGGTACAAGGTCATACCAAAATATGAAAACCATATCAAACCGCGTTGGGCAGAAGGTCCGAACCGTCTGATAGAGACACGCCTTTGGTGTTCAAACACAGAACAGTACAAGTGTCAGACCACACACTGGTGTCTCTCTGGTGAGCCTCGGTGTCTAGTCAACGTTACGGAAAATGGTGTCGCTGTGCAATTGCACCACCGTTTCGTCGAGCAGCCATAGAGTTGACTAGACGACGCTTGGGAGACGCTAGTAGGGGGGGGGGGGGCTAGTAGGGATACTCCACCCTAGGGTCTTTTGAGCGTCGGTGTTGTTCAGTTGCGCTCGCGTTGCGTCGAACACTACTCTTACTATAAACTTGACTAGTCGACGCTTGGGAGTCGGTAGTGTGGGGCCGAAGGTCGACCACTGCGTAAGGCCGAAGGCCCGGAGCAACTTTCACAAGTATCTTAACGAATTGATGAATCAGAATTGGCCCCAATATCTATAGTATTCTTCAGCCCCACAAACAATCTGTAGCCGACGTATAGAAAATAGAAAAACGTGGACAGAATAAATACGTTCTGCAAGAGATAAATTTGAGTAGCTACGGTTTCTTAGAAAATATAAACCATTATTATTTTTGCTTTGTGGCTTTACCGTATTGCCGTATCGATTTAATGTCTATAATAATAAAACGTACTGTCATAGTTTTCATGAGACTCCGCTGTCCGTCTGTCCATCTGTCCGTCTGTTCGTCCGTTTGTATGTCACCAGGCTGTATTTCATGAACCGTGATAGCTAGGCAGTTGAATTTTTCACAGATGATGTATTTCTGTTGCCGCTATAACAACAAATACTAAAGTACGGAACCCTCGGTGGGCGATTCCGACTCGCACTTGTCCGGTTTTTGAGACGTTAATGTCTACATAGACGATGACAGGGTAATAACAGCTCAATATGTCCGTACTATTTCATTATGTGTAAAGGATGACTCACGCAGACCGGGCCGCGGCCGGGCCGGAGCTTCCGACGCTTGATTTTCTATGGAAAGCACCACGTGATCACCGATCAGCCGTCATAGAAAATGACATGTCGGACGCCTCGACCTGGTCTAGCGTGAGTCATCCCTAACCATCCATACGGTACCGTACGGTCTTTAATTATTAACCCGTCATACGGCCTCTTCATTTCCTATGCTACCACTAAGCGAGTCCGAGCTAGGGTTGTCTGTTGCCAAATACAATGAATAAAAAAAACAAGCAACAACGGTTGCACTCCGGGAGTGCTGATAGAAGTGAAAACTCACCTCACTATGTTACCGACGCCCGGTAACACGATACATACGTTTAGCGGAGGTATTCTATTTATTTATTATTATATTATTTTCATTCTCAAATAAGATCACACTTATTCATTGACATGTTTATTTACATACTGCCATGACAACGTCGAATTATTTGAACATAGGTAAAGAGTCTTGAAAAGGAGTCCGCAACATAAATGTCAAATAACATTGAGTTTTTCTTTATTGATTTAAATGTCATCTAAATTATGAGTGGCCACCTTACGCCCCTTACGGTCACGTGATCGCCTTACGCTGACTCGAGTATATCATTTTTTCCCCACCTCAAAAACTGCCCAGCGCCGCTAAAGAAGTTTTCACTTCAAAAAAACTTACTTTTCTTTTAGCACCCCTCTCTCTCTTTACATCTCCGTTTAGCCCTATGGTTGACTGGTACAGAATGCCGTTACGCGTTATTATTATGTCTGCCATTTGTATTTAATTTTTTGTATTTTTTGCAATAAAGTAAAAATCAAGCCTAAATAATATTTTGGAAAAAAAATAGTGGAATTAAAATCTGTATCAGGCACCTTGCAATGTAAGTGAAAATTATTATATGTAATTATTTTTCTTATGAATGTCAAAAACTACCACCTACCACAGGGCTTGTAGCCAACGTGCCAATCGTTAACGCTCCGTACCGTATCGTTGTCATCACTCTCTGTCGCTTTTCCACAGGAATGCGACAGTGACAGTTGCGTTTTGTTCGCTACGGAGCGTTAACAGCACGTTGGCTCCGCACCCTGGTCCTGTTGACCGTCTGTTATTAACATTTAATTAGAGTAAACTATCTTCACTGCCACCCCTAGCTACTCCTGCCATCCCTACCGTTAACCCTTCCATGCATTCGACAGCAGGACATTAAAACTTTACACAACTTTATTTTCAAACAGTATTTAACGGAAAATAATACTTTTAAGTAGGTAGGCAGGGTAGACGAGGCGAATCAGATCACAGGGTGAATCGGATCATCATGAAAAATAGTAGTAGTAGTAAAACACTTTATTGTACAAAAATCAGAACAATACCTACAGGAAAAATAACATTCTTCATTAGTACAAAGGCCATTAGGAAAAATCCGTTGATGATTGGAATATTTCATACGAGTGCTCTAAAATAGCGCTGTACATGTCTTTTATTAGCCTCCGACGCCAGTCATAGGCAATAATTTCAATATCATTTATTTTTTAGTCTGACGGTCTGTTATATGTATTATTATTTGTATCTCCTTTGATTTCACGGGCCTATAATCCCGGTCTTTTGATATAGTCCTGGCGGTTCACGAAAAAACGCTGCAAATGGTGTTAAAGGTATGAAAATCGGTACGATTGATCTATAGGACATCTGAAACAATTTGACCCGAAGCACCAACAAATAAAAAAAAAACGAGGGGAGTTATGACGTCATCTTTTTTTGTATGGAATTAAAAAAAAAATGTTTAGAAACCTATCGTGTGTAGTATTAAACGAAAGGGCTTTCTGAGCCGATTCTAAAAATAATATCACATCATTACATTTCAGTCATTCTTTTTAAATTATAATAAAATTAATTTTCAAAACATACCAAGTTTGGACTTCTCCAGATACAATACCGTTCAATATTTTTTTGTAAAATATACCTCAAATTATAGCTAATATCCTCATATCCTTAGATATGAGGATATTAGCAAATAAGGAGGAATAAAGAAATTTTAAAAATATTATATATTGAATGGTATTGTATCTGAAAAAGCCCAAACTTGGTATGTTTTGAAAATTATTTTTATTATAATTAAAAAAAAAATGACTGAAATGTAATGATGTGATATATTTTTAGAATCGACTCAGAAAGCCCTTTCGTTTAATACCACATACGATATGTTTCTAAACATTTTTTGTTTTAATTCCATACAAAAAAAAGCGTCATAACTCCTCTCGTTTTTTTTTATTTGTTGGTGCTTCGGGTCAAAATGATTCAAATGGCCTAAAGATCTATCGTACCGATTTTCATACCTTTAACACCATTTGCAGCATTTTACTGATTTTCGCCGTGTACCGCCAGTGCTAATAGGCTTGCGTGGGGACACAGAATATGTATTATTATTATTACCTACCTTAACTACAATATGTTATCCTGCAATACGCCAGGCTTAAAATAAATGCATTTTGAAACTCACATAAAGTTATTAATTCTGGTACGCAGGAGGTAAACCGGGATTCCAAGTTGGAACCCGACCAATAATAGGATTGTCACAGACTTTTACACACCAACACAAACATACCAAACATTTCAAATAAGACACGCTAGCCCTGTAGGTAGTACCGATTTACTAGCAATGGCGATGTATGCAGCTCGGGTGCACACCACCCATCCCTCGCCTCTCCCACCGCACGACTGCCCTGTCTAGACGGCTTCGTCGAATGACTGTATTGTTTTATAGACTGTGGTCCTAGTATACTACCTAGCGTAACTCCAAATCCCATTCAGAAACTTCCACATAATACTTAATTCCAACGCGGTTAATCCGGGTTTCGAACCTGGAACTCATCCAAAAACAAATCTTACCTACGTACAGTTAACCACACTCAGAATGGCTCGCTTTATATTGTTAATTCAATTATCTAAGCTATGATAGACTTTTGTTTAAAGGGCTACACATATAAGCTAAATACTTGCATTCAATTGCAAAAAGTATGTGAGGATGTTTATCTAAATCTGAATTACAATCACTAAAAACATAGCATGCAATATTTACAACATATCTATCATGCAGATAGTTTACATTATGTATAATAGGCTTATGTACTGTATCATGAAATTCATGAAGCCGTCTTGAACAATGGAAAACAAGCAAATTCCTATTTTGACGGTGAACTATCGCATTTATGTTCTTAGTTGCTTTACAATTTATTTTTCAATAAATGTAAAGAATCGAATGATGTTTTTCATTTTGGAAGTAACAAAATACATTAATTTTGAAACTTTGAGATCTTGTGTTTTTATTTTCTTTTATCTTTATCTTTATTTTAATCTGTAAATAGACTCTAAGGCCAATAATGATTCTGTTGTGATAAACGCTCATTTTCTACGTTACTTACTCTATTGGTCCTAGTAGGTTTCCTTGCGTAACACCACACCGTCAGAAACACATAGCGCTTAATTCCGCAGGTAATCCAGACTCGAACCTGGACCCAGTCCAAAGAGCAGTCATCGCGTAGATTAATTACCGGGATTTACGGTTATGGCCGTGTTATGCTAAATCGTATGGATTTATGGCGTGTGGGGAGTAATATGTGTTCCTTACACCTTGCTGCGTAGCGTTTTGTCACACCCTCGTGACATTAAATCCGAAATAGTTTAGTGTATTTTTTTTCATTTTTTATTACTTTAATAAATACTCAATATTCCTTATTTTCTTTTTATGGGGTCCGATTGAAAACCAGCGTTGCAGTAATTTTACTGCAACATTATGCTGAGTCATGACCCCTTTTAGCACCACGCTGTATGACTTAATGATTGACCTTAAATGTAAAATGTAATTCATTTTATGTTAAATAAAATGTATCTCTTTCTCTCTCTCTCAAATACACAATTTGTCAGTAAATAAGTTTAAAATCTATACTTCCCCTTCTTTACCCTTCCCCCTTCTTTCCCCTTCCTTAATTACCCTTCTTTGCCTTTTCTTTTGGGTGTTATTACTAACGTATAAGACAAAGACACTATGATTCTCTCTGTATTTGAAATGAGAAAGTCCCTGGCCAAACTATAGATAGTAAGTATGCATGATATGCGTAGCGATTTGTCACAGGATGAGGTAGTGTGAACGTTAAGGAATTAAGAAATAGATAGTTTATTATTCAAGTAGGCAATTAGGCATATTACAATGCCCTTATGAACGTCAAATACAGCTACACCGGATCCAACCCTACACTTCTGCTTCGAGAAGATTTGAATCCCCCCTCAATTGGAGGAGGGTATCCCAATATGGGACCGGCAGCAAACTTGGCGGGACATCTTTTCAAAACATTACCTCTTATTAACATGCATTACGAGCAGTGTTGAGCAAAAAGTAATCAAATTACAACGTAACGATTGCAATTACAAAATGTAAATTCAACAAATAATTTCCATTACATGTAGAAAGTAATCGCGCATTCGATTAACGATTACAATTACAAAATGTAATTATTCATTACACTTTTAATTACATTTTGAAATTAAAATTATTAATTAATTACTTTTCTCAATTACAATTACTTTTATTGAATGCAAATTTTCAATCATCTTTATTTCCAAATTCAGATGAAAATTTTGAATGAAGTTTAAACTTGTCAATCGTGCATTATTGACAATGTGTTTATATTTAAAAACATGCGAATGAGTATTCTTGCAAGAATTTGCACAAGGGAAAATAATTTAATGAAAAATCCAAGCATTTTTTTATAAAGAGACCTCACGTGTATTTTTCTAACAGTGAACGAAATTAAGAAGAAATACCTACCACATGAGTAGATACTTTTTCTCGGTTTCGTTAAACATAAACCTTCACTTCGCACTTTAAAATACGTCTATAACGAAAATAATAAAGAATAAAGAATATAGTCTATTTAACGAAAATAGAAAAATAACAAAGTCACAAACTAGCCGATAATACCTCGCGTGATTTGCGCACAACCCCTATCCAGGTACGAGTGGATTTTTAAAAAGTTTTTCTTTATAATACTCCAAGTAAATTTGTTCATCTTTGCAAATGAATAAAAAGGTTAACGAAAAGTAATCGAATAATTAAATTACGAATTAATGTAATCGCAATTGCAGATTACACGGCTAATTGAATTACATGTAATCAAATTTCCATGTAATTAAATTACAAAAAAAAATATTACATGTAATTCGATTAGTAATTAAATTACACAAGTAATTAATTACGCCCAACACTGATTATTACGATTAAATAAGAAAAAAATACAATTTAAATTACTATAGAATTCATGTGGTTATTATTGAGGTTGCAATTTAGTAAAAGAGCAGGGAGAGGCTGGGATCAGGTAACAATTTAGGTATAACTACGCGGACGAATAACATGTTTTTTTTTTTAATTTCAACGTTGCAAAAGAAAATAATCCCTGTTTTTGATAGATTTAACAACACAAAGCCGATGTTTCAGCTAAAGCATAAAATAATTCTATTACCGAAAACGTGTCACACATTATTCCATATAATGCATAACATAATGTGGCATGTCACGACGTGACATGATGCGTATTGACAGCTCCGTCACCTGAGTCGAATATGAAATATGAAATGATAGCGACAGGAAAAATGATGTTAACATATATCTGTCACTCGAAAACAAGATGGCGGCTGTGAGGATTTTTTTATGAAATAGGTACATACGATTATTTAAATTTGTGTGGTTTTATGAGAAGTTGAAAGTGTTGTTCTGTTATACTTTCAATTTGATTATTTGGGTTTATGTATCATCAGTACATGAGCAAATAATTAAAACATACATTGTACTCCTCAAACGATGTCACTGTTGTTATTCATAAAAAATTAATATGAACGCCATTATCATTGTGATTTACGTTGTTTGTTACGCCTTAAACATAACAAAATTCGCAATACATTGCCTCTTAGAATAAATTTTAAAGTGTAGGTACTAAAAATCAAAACACAAGTTATTTTTAAAAGTCGCTGAACATAATGCTGGTCAGTTTGAGGAGTACAGCCTACAGTTTAATATTTTGCTCCTATTACAGGTCACACCCGATATACTTGTTCATAATATCTAAAGTATTCTAAAGTAAAATGATTCTCAAATCTCGGTTATAGTTTTCAAATCTCAAAACACATACGTTAGTTCGATTCAAGCCTTAATCGATCACAATTTCCACATGATCCCGCACCCATACTACGTGAACCAACATAATATGTTACGTACAATGGCGGACAAACAGCTCTGAAGAAGGCCGTGTGAAAAATTACCGCCAGAGCGCCGCATTTTTCACCTCGCGAGCAAGTTTATGCGCAGAGATGATTGGTAACTGGAAGAGGCATTTAGGCATAGCAAATTTTTGTATTATGTGCTTAAGGGCAGGTACAGATGGACTGCACCTCGACTGCAATTTTATGGGAACTGCACGCTGATGTTGCAGTAGGCGTGCAGTCGGAATGCAGTTCCCGTACAAATTGTAGTCGGGTTGCAGTCCGCCTGTATCGGTAATTTTGATAGACAGTTCTCACTGTACACGTAAAATCCGGTGTCTGATGATGATACACATTGACTCACAGACATTAATGGATTTAAATATCGAATATGATACTAAAACTCAGAAATGCCGCACACACACGCACGCACGTACCTAAGCAAACCCGATTTTTTTTACATTTGTATCTGTTAGGGATATTTGTTATTGGCTTTATGATTGTATCCTAGTTGTAAGACTACATTATTGGTTTTCAAAAAAAAAATCCTAGCCTATCTGAGTGTCCCACTGCTGGGCAAAGGCCTCTCCTCTTGAATTCCACGACTCCCGATTTTGCGTTTCCTCCGGCCAGTTGTTCAGGAAGTTGTCCAGGTCGTCCCGCCATCTCCGTTTGGGTCTGCCCCGTCCACGTCCCTCTACCGGCATCCACTTGGTGGCTAAGCTAGCCCACCTCTCCGGATGCATGCGGTAGACGTGACCGACTCAGTCCCATTTGAGCCTAGCGGTTTTCTTGCCGACGTCAGCAATGCGGGTTTTAGAGCGTTTTCAAATAAAATAAAATATTTGGAAAGACTTTCATTCCTACATATATAAAATCATTCCTTAACCCTTCTATACCACTACATCCGTGTATAAACCCATGATTTATGAAACCTGAGGCGAAACATTTCAATTAGAACTTTGACGAGTCACTACTATTGATTTATTTACAATAACTTTGCGTATCAATAGCAAAGCTTTGTACGGTGCTTTCATTCAAATATCAATCTTATTCACTTTGCATACGATCTCATTTATAAAGAATTTTTTTTTTTTGTGTTATTTAGATGCAATGCAATTTTGTATCTTTTATACAAGGCATAAGTTTCAATTTGTAAAAAGTAAACTTTTGAAAAAAAAATTGTGCTTTTGATTTAGTTTGAATCATTCATTAATAAAGATATTTCCACTTGTAGCGTGAAAAATGCTTGCGTATACTTAGGGTATGTTTAAAAACATTGAAATTTATATCTTTTTCTTTAGGTATACGTTCTAAAATAGATATTTTTATGTGAAGGGGTGTTAAATGTATCGGAAATGCTGATATCTTTTATATTTAATAGATAGGGTGGATAAATTATAGCTTATTTCAGGTGTTTAAAAGGCCATATTAAAATATGACATTGTAAACATGCAAGGTTGCTTGTATACAACGTGTATTTTTATGCAACGGCAAATCTAACGATTTTAGTGCTATGAAACGATTAAATGTTTACTTAATAAAAGTGAAATATTTTTTTTTGGTGATTTTCTGAAAACGGCTAGGAGATGAGACCATCAGGCAATTTATCTACTCGTTCCTCTTACATTATAACAATAAAATAATAAAAAATCGGCCAAGTGCGAGTCGGACTCGCGCACGAAGGATTCCGTACCATTACGCAAAAAACGGCAAAAAAAATCACGTTTTTTGTATAGGAGTTGGGAGCCCTACTTAAATATTAATTTTATTTTGTTTTTAGTATTTGTTGTTATAGCGGCAACAGAAATACATTGTCTGTGAAAATTTCAACTGTCTAGCTATCACGGTCCATGAGTTACAGCCTGGTGACAGACAGACGGACAGACAGACGGACAGACACACGGACAGACAAACTGACAGACAAACGGACAGACAGATGGACAGACAGACGGACAGACAGACGGCCAGCGGAGTCTTAGTAATAGGGTCCCGTTCTTAATACCCTTTGGGTAGGGAACCCTAAAAAGGTTACACGGCCATCTGCAAAAACCTTTTGAATGGTAAAAGCATAATTCCACATCACTCGAGCCTAATACATACCATTCCCATTTCGACCCCTGAACATAAAATAGACGTCCGATTTAAATGCTAATTTGTATCGATTCTACCGCTATATGGCCGCAGATTAAATACCACAGATATGCCACTTGGGGGTAAAGGTTGACTCACGATACTAGGCCGGGGCCGGGCCGGAGCTTCCGGAGCTTCGTTTTCAATGGAAGGCATCGCGTGATCACCGATCAGCCGTCATAGAAAATGACATGTCGGACGCCTCAACCCGGGGGGGGGGGGGGTGAGTCATTCTTAAAACTATTACTATTTAGTAGACATGTGTCGTTCGCGAATGAGTGATTTAAATGAGCTATATCATTTGATTCAACTCGCTCACTCTTCAACTCACTGATGATTTAACTCGCTCAGTAACTCAGTCGCTCAGTGCTCCTTGCGCGCTCTTTCCCACTCATGAATCAAACGAGTCGGCCGAGCGCGAGGAGCGAGTGAGCGAGTGAGACTGCGAATAGGTTTCGGAGCGGTTCGGAAAAACATGGCGGGATCGTATCGCGTGATTCGCCATCTTGGTCGCATCTTGGTGGCTGTATGTATCTGATTGATTGACTTCACTCGGGAACAATATAGTCTACAGATCCACTGAGCGAAATGAGCGAAATGAGTGATATATAACACCGCGAGCGAAAGATATGAATCACTCTTTTCAACTCAGTGAGCGGTTTTGCGCATGTCTACTATTTAGCAGAGATTTATAGCTCTGATAAACCAAGAAAGTGTGTATAAATAGATACTAGAAATTTGTATTTGTAATGGAAAAAGTGGATTTAGGGTAAAATAATACCTATTATATTTATAATGATGTATCAAAGATTATGTTTTATTTTCTCTCAAGGTTTTATTTGCTCATACAGCATACCAAGTTTATCCGGAAGAAAAAACGGTTTTTTAACACTCTCTTTAAGTTGGTACCTATTTGACTTAATAACATTAGATTCTTACGCCTTATCATCGTTTTAATAGTATTAAGACTTTAGGCTTGAAATCACTACCTTAGCAATTTTTTGCGTTTTAAAGGAAGGTCTTCGATTCTGCCGCTAAGGTGACATATCTACATTTACATTATTTAATCTACTATCCATCCCCGTATGTTTTTAGGGTTCCGCGCAAAGTCCATTTGTCCTTTATACAGGACGTTTGGAAACGTAAACGCCCGTTTTAAATGCTAATTTGTATAGTTTCGGCTACACGGTGTATATTTTTGGGACATTTCTATTCAATGTCCTTAATAAAGCACATGGTGCATATGTAAACGTCTTTCACATCCTTTCTCGGGGTTGCGTGCGTATGAAGTCCTTTATGAATTAACTATAGGGTGTGTTTTTTTATAGCTGGTAGAGGTAGTTTCATGGTCGAAAAACGTCAGCTATTTCCACTCAACATTTTAGGAAAAGGTCACTGCTGTTGGCAGTACAATAAAAGTTAACGACTTTGGCGTTTTTCTTATTTGAGTGCCAAGTAGGTACCTACTGAAAAAGGGGGGTAAAAATTTGCTTTAAATTCCCTTACTTAAGTTTGCAATGTCTACAGGAAAGACACTAAAAAGTTAAGCATAAAGTAAATACTGTAAAATATGTCTGACCCAAATATCCAAAAGATACGGAACACTCCGAAATACGTTTCCCGTCCAGGTTTTTCATCGTAATTAAAATAAAAGCACGGGGAATGTTGAAAAATCGGAAAAATCTTAATTACTGTACGATTTTCGATGCACCCATATCCATGAGCGCGATTCGATGGCACATCTGCTGCGGTGCTTATTTTATTTTATCGGTTTTTAGAAATATTGCGGTGGTATTGGAAATATTTGCATCAAAATATAAACTGTAGATGTAGAGTGAAAATGTATGCAAATCTGTATTTAAATGTATACCTACTTGTTCAAGCAAATCTTGCCAGTAGGAAAAGGCGGCATTTTTGAAAAATCGCGGGTTAGTAACACTACGTTTGAATTGTTCGAAAATCGCGTGTCATTTAAATCTTAATACCTATCTGGGTGACCGAGCTTTGCTCGGATAATATATAAAAACTCGAAAATGCGCATTTTCCCGGAGATAAGACCTAGCTAGATCGTTTTTACGCCCCCGAAATTCCCCATATAGCAAATTTCATCGAAATCGTTAGAGCCGTTTCCGAGATCCCCGAAATATATATATGTATATATATATAAATAAAAAAAAAATATATACAATAATTGTTCGTTTAAAGTTATACGATCTGTGGTCCTCTTTTGTTTACATTTCATCGTTGTTCGATGTATATTGCTGCTTTTCGTTCGTTTCCTAGGGATACCATACTTTAGTTTGCTTTACATTAATTGCTCCTGACATATCCGACTTGACAGACTATATATTGCATAGTCTGGCAAATAAGTTTGTTATTGTATAGTTTGACAGATAGTTATATAACTACGATCAATAAGCACAGCTTTAACAAAACCTATCCGATAATAAACCTCACATTTTATCACATTTTTACGTCAGACAATTTTACGACACATCGTTTTCTGAGTGTGAAGTTGATTGAATCCATTGTCCATTAAAATATTTGCCATCAAAACGCACAATGCCATTTCCCACGCGTGAGCGGTTAAAAACTGCCCAACATGGACCTAAAAGGACGATGCTAACTGGAAGGACGTCGGTGACAAACAAGTCATAGGCCCATTAGGCCTCAATCGGCCTCATGTCGCCAGTGGCTGCACATAGGCCTCTCTCATGTACGCCATTTATCCCGGTCCTGGACTAGTCTCAAGAGAAGTGCCTTGCAATCTTCCGAAATGTTGTTCAGCCAACGAGCTAACGGAAGTTAGACGCTACTTTCATCCGAAAGTGGCCACCAATCCAACTTTAGTCCATTTTAACCACTTATTGTAACCTATAAACGCATGTAACTCCATTTGCAAAAGAGCCACTTCATTGTTATGCAGGGTGAGGAACAGCACCAACAGCATCCTAGCCATGTATGCAGACAGGTTTGATCGGACCTACCTGAACCACTGTAGTGCACTCCACATGTGTTTAAATAAATAAAGAAATATGTAAATATGTAGTTAGTTAGTTAAATAAGTGTGTGTATGTACCTACTAACATTCGTTTTTTTTTTCTATTTATTATCAACTACTAACATTAGTTGTAAGATTAAAATGTGTCACTCACGAAATTGATCCTTTGTCGGTCTTGAATAAATTTAATTTAATTTATGTATAATTTGTTAACCCGTGCGTAGCCGGGGCGGGTCAAATAAAGGTATAGTTATTGTTACATTGCCCTTTCCAGTAGATCACTTATTAAATCCACGCTCGCCATTCGACCATTGTAGTGAACCTCCATATTGGACCGGGAACGACCTTTTTTCCGGCCGGATGGTTTTTTAAGCATTGCGATGGCGTGTGTGGAAATTTATTCTTATGAGTTTTTTGCGGGCCTCTATCACTAGTTTAATAGACGTTAGGTTGGACGCTTTTGTGTTGCTATTGGATGTTTTCACAAAATGACACATTCGTGTCTCAGTTGTGTATTATCACTATGAAATATTTCCGGTTATTTCTGTAATTGGTCGTTCCGTTTTTTTGTGGCTTGAGGAAATCAATTGTAGAAGGAAATCAAGAGTATTATTGTTGTCAGACTTTGTTACTGTTGTCGAGTAGGTATTCGATCCTCAGAACAAAAAAAAACAGTCGATCAATAGTCGATAATGTACCATTGACAATAAGTTTTTGGCAAAAATTTCATTTTTGGTACACGCTTTACATCGCTGACTGTACTTTTCTTACGACAGACAACTAATACTCATCGAGACAATTCTAAAAACCGCTAACACAATTAGGTTGCGTTGTTTCATCACAGAGTTCCTATGGCCACCTCCTGTCTCCATCATCAGATCAGCTCGATGGTACCATAATATTGCATTGTCACCCGACTTACATGTGTATGCAAAATTTCAGCTCAATCGGTAACCGGGAAGTGGATCAAATTTAACTTGCAAGATTCCATTACATAGTTGGTTACGTACAGGTCGACCTAATAAAAGCGTGTTAAAAAAAATCACTAAGCCTATTGCAACATAACACACATCATCTTCTTCGCGTTGTCCCGGCATTGTGCCATCGGAGCCTGGGGTGCGCTGGGCAACTAACCCCAAGAATTGGCATAGGCACTAGTTATTATGAAAGCGACTGCCATCTGACCTTTCAACCCAGAGGGTAAACTAGACCTTATTGGGATTAGTCCGGTTTCCTCGAAGTTTTCCTTCACGGAAAAGCGACTGGTAAATATCAAATGGTATTTCGTACATAATTTCAGAAATACTCATTGGTACGAGCCGGGGTTTGAACCCGCGACCTCCAGAATGCAAGTCGCACGCTCTTACCGCTAGGCCACCAGCGCCTAGAACTAGAGGTTATAGATTTACAGCATTCATAATTGTTTTCTGCATTTTTACTATGTTTTCAAGTACTTACAACTGGATAGTTGCTCATAAAATGTAAATGTTCTATGTAAACTACTAGAAGCGCTGGTGGCCTAGCGGTAAGAGCGTGCGACTTGCAATCCGGAGGTCGCGGGTTCGAACCCCGGCTCGTACCAATGAGTTTTTCGGAACTGATGTACGAAACATCATTTGATAAATTTACCAGTCGCTTTTCGGTGAAGGAAAACATCGTGAGGAAACCGGACTAATCCCAATACGGGCCTAGTTTACCCTCTGGGTTGGAAGGTCAGATGGCAGTCGCTTTCGTAAAAACTAGTGCCCACGCCAATTACTGGGATTAGTTGCCAAGCGGACCCCAGGCTCCCATGAGCCGTGGCAAAATGCCGGGACAACGCGAGGAAGAAGTTCTATGTAAACTACATGTATCTACATGTTTACAGCAATTACACATTACAACTTTCAAAATTTTTACTTGAAATTGAACTTGTTTCAAATTGCCTGGTTATTCGGACCCACCCCGTATATTATGAGTTTAACCCTTCTCATATCGTATAAAAAGTAATTCAGACAGGCTAATATATTAATGGCTTCATAACCCGTTCGCGAAACGATCTTTTTTATGACTTTTAATTAATTTTGTTCTCGCCCGAAATGTTAAAAGCTAATAGGGGTACAAAATGTGTTAAATATTATGTGTTATTCATTCATAACGCGATCGAGAACGTAATTTACTTTCTATTCATCTCTCGTACTCGCATATTAGTGCGAGCGAGATGTATAGAAAGTAAATTACGTAGACGTTAGCGTATATGTCAGTTTTGACACTGTCTGTAACTCATGGTACAGTGGGCCAAGGAAGTGGTCTACCAGTTTTGACAAAAGTTTCTGCGAGATCTAACGATCGCTAAGGTTGACTTTTAAAGTTGACGTTTAACGTAAATCGACCTTATTGTCTCATGACGTTCAAACGAACCTCAACCGTATGGTGGTAGACCACATTTTTGGCAGACTGTACGGGTAGGTACAGATGTAACCGTCGAACTAAAGTGACAACTAGAGATGCAACGGATAGTTGTTTGGCCGGATACCGGATACCGGATATCCGGCCTGGACACTGGCCGAATATCCGGTATCCGGCAGGCGGATATTCGGCCGGCGGATCTATACCTATATTTTGAGTTTTGCAGGTGCGCGTCGTGCAGGTTTCGACCTGTTTCGTAGTGAACGTTCGCGCGGACACATTTCTAGGATCGTAACGAGTTTTACCATGTTATTACGTAGTAAGTTCGTTTATAGTTACAAGTGCGCGCGCGTATTTTTGTGTAAACAAATAAGTGTATTGTGTGACATTGGTTACGTATTCATTTCTATCTACAGTGTCGTTAGCATTATGACCGTGACTGTTTTTTACATTCCTTTTTTTACCCCAAAATGTGTTAATTTTACTATCCGGTATCCGGCCGCATAGTAGGTCACTATCCGGTATCCGGCTGGATACTAAAATTACTGCCGGACTGGCCGGATACCGGATAGTAACCGGATATCCGGTGCATCTCTAGTGACAACACTGTACTGCCTGGCTTTATAACGATAACAAACATCGGCACAACAAACGAAATAATATCGTCGCCGGTTCGTTGCGCCGTGAGTTTGTCTGCTAGTACCTACCTGTCGGGCAGGGACGGACTTTGGGCCCGATTCGGATTTTGAAATAGACATCTGTTAGATATCTTTTAGACATCGCCAAGATACGATAACGATATGTTTAAGATCTAACCTGTCAAATATGACAAATTTTGCGCGATTCTGGAGATACTCTTGAACGATTTCCACAAGATATGGCTTAGAGATCCAATTCACATCTAATAGATATCTAACTCTATCTAACGTAAAAGTGACATTGGTTGCTCGAATTGCGCTGCAAAAGAGAACTAATTGAAATCTAAACTATAACATAACTAGAATGGATCTAGTACGTGTCGTCTCTTGTGAATATCTTGAAGTTCGAATACGGCAGTTAGAATCGCTACGTAGTATAAAACAAAATCGCTTCCCGCTGTCTGTCTTGCCCTATGTATGCTTAGATCTTTAAAACTACGCAACGGATTTTGATGCGGTTTTTTTAATTAGATAGAGTGTTCAAGAGGAAGGTTTATGTATCATTTGTTAACCCGTGTGAAGCAGGGGCGGGTCGCTAGTTAACTATAAACTAATAGCATTATTCATAAACGGCTGCTAACTTAATCAGTTGATGATCGTCGTTTGTCCCTATCTGTCGTTATGCCATAGAGAGGGACAAACGACAATCATCAGCTGATTAACTTAGCAAACGTTTATGAATAACGCCGATAAATTACCTAAAGATTGTTTGGAAGAGATCGCTCTTTAGCGATAAGACCGCCTGTTGTTAACTCTGTCTTCATGTATTATGTGTGTCTCTCTGTAAATGTTTTATTGAGGTTGTGCAACTATACTATGTCCTTCTTCATGCCTCAAGCTATCTTCATACAAAATTACAACTAAATCAGGGTTTAATCGTGAAGAGGTAACAGACAGACAGAAAGAGACTCAAATTAATCAATCAGACAGATAGAGTTACAATTGCATTTATATTCAATTAGTAGGGATATCAGTGGTATTTTGCGTAAACATTCAGTATGCAGTGAAATAAAATAAAATATATTTTTATTTACGCGCCCAAGTCCGTCCCTTTGTTGCGGACACATCAAAGCCACGTTTCACACTCACATTGTTACTGCAGCCACTGACTACTGTGTTGTCAATTGCCTTTCTGGAACACTATTCTATTATAAAATCTACTTGGGTACTGACATATTTTATTACGAGTTAAAATTTTATTGAATTGAATTGACTTTGTATCGGCAATACTAACAGACTAAGCTACATATTGGAAAGGTGCGAAGTCGGTGGAGGGGGAAATGGCGCTGATCGTCACAAACACAGGTAATCTTATGGAATGTCCGACATTAGTACTAGCGGCAGCCGCTTGAACTAATTTTACTCCATAAGATTTAACGTAGAAAGTCCGTCAAAATGATGGCAGCACCAGTCGTGCACCTAGCGAATACATTTGATAAACTCTAAACTAAGGGGTCGTCCATTAATTAGGGATACCTATAACACAAAATTAGGTTTTCAGAGTTTCAGATAAAACAAGCATAATTCCTAAATAATCCTGGACCTATATCATCTCCGTAAAATGGGCAATTATGCCCCAGCTATATACTTTGCTTTTCACATCGATTTCGAGGAAAATTTAACAGATATATCTATCAAATAATTAATAAAATAGTATTTTATACAATCGTGATATAATGGAGAGCTTTTCAGTCTAGTACCGTGTTTAGGCAACGAAGCTTGCTGAGTTGCCTAAGGAAGGTACGAGATTGAAAAGCTTGATTATATCACTATTGTATACAATACTTTTTCTACGAGTCAACAAAAAAAATACTTAAAACTAGTAGAAGAATCATATATGTAGGTAAAAAAAAACAAAAGTATACAGCTAAGATGTGCGAGCAGCCGCGATACATTCATACTCGTACGCGACCCGACCCCGCGCCCCGCGCCCCCGGCCGGTTGGTCAACGACACCTTTTTTTTTGCTTTAGATTGGTCAATTTCATTATAGTTGACTAAACTGTATCGAAATGAATATTTTAGTTGCCTAAACAGTATCGAAATGAATATTATAGTTGCCTAAACAGTATCGAAATGAATATTATAGTTGCCTAAACAGTATCGAAATGAATATTATAGTTGAGTTGGGGTCCCATAGTGAAAAAAGTATACTATTTCACTTTTGTATACGAAGTCTTAATTATAGCATTGCAGTCGACGAGTAGAAAAATAAAATTATGCGTGCCAATATTTCTTTATCTATGACTTGGACTATAATGTGTTTTGTATTTATTATTTTATTCATGTATTTTAAATAAATTTTTATTTCACAATACATGAAGGTACAAATGGCGGACTTAATGCCTCAAGGCATTCTCTACCAGTCAACTAATGGGTCAAATCAGAAAGATTAAGTAGGGGCAGTTTTTTAAAGTAAATGAATTTGTAAACAAGACACACTTCAGACAAGTAATTCAGTGCCTTACATCACATATTTATATTACATATACATACGTCCTTGTCTTACATCATAACCCTATAAACCAACCCTCAGTAAAACCGCCCTCGAAAAGGTCAAGCGGGTAACAGAACTACAAGATGTTAAAAAGAGAACAAAAATTTAGCTTTCAAATGAAGGCTCCAACCTTGTTACGTTGGGTCGGACCGCCTCCTAAATTAGGTCATAAGATACGTTGCGGATCTTACATTGAGCTGATAATACCACTTTATAAAAAAATCTATAATTTTATTTATAATTTCTCCGTGCTAAGTGAATTAATTTGTTTTGGGGGTGGGATATTTATTCAAACTTGTGGTTATAGTATACCTACAGATAGACACTTTAAAAAAATATTTCAAAATAGAGGTTCAAACATTGTTACGTTGGGTCGGACCGCCTCCTAAATTAGATCATAAGATAATACCGCCTGAGTATTCTATTTAATTTACCCATTTTAATCAATCATGAAAAAACAGAAAATAGACTAATTGCCCAATTAGAACTACCAGATACGTCAAATATTAGATCTAGATACGATATGTATTAGATATGTCAGTGTCAAAAGTGGCGTTTTTTTTTTGTTGAAGAAACATCATTTATTTTTAGAACACTTTAAAGTTTATTCTAAGACGCAATGTATTACGAATTTTGTTATGATTCAAGGGCGACGAGCAACGTAATTACGCTCATGACAGCGTACATTGAAGGTAATATTTAATTTGTATGAAAAATACTGTTGGTCAGTTTAAGGCCACACCCGGTATGAATTTTATACCTACTATGCATTTAAATAATTAGTTAAGAGAAGGACTCATAAAACAAAATAATAAAAAGCCTTAAAATAAAAATTACATGCTAAAATTTAAAAAACTAGAATTAAAAACTAAGCTTCAAACTAAGCATAAAAATAAACTCTAGATAAAAAAATTGCCTTAAATTGCCGTCTATTGGCAGCGTGCCCTTCTGGCTGGCAGCATTGCCACGTTGTTGTATGGCAATGCTGATCCGCTGTGCTAGATATGACCCAGCACTCTGGTCACGCGTCAATTCCACCAACCTGCGGCTACATTTTTGCTAAGAGAAGACAAGTATTATCAACTCTATAATACATCCTACAGGCGAAGAATTTGCCTCTCAATTACGAATTTTAGGAAGCGCCCAGAAGGCCCAGATGGCCCAAGGAACAGAATAATTTAATTCTTCCGGCTTTTGACCTTCCACTGTTTCACGTTAATTGATCACTGCTTGATGAAGAACACCGTTTACGCTGTTTAAAGGAGGTTTATGAAGTCTTAGCTTGTAACTACATACTGCCGTATTCGAACTTCAAGATATTCACAAGAGACGACACCCTACTAGATCCATTCTAGATACGTTATAGTTTAGATATCAACTAGTTCACCTTTGCAGCGCAATTCGGGCAACCAATGTCACTTTTACGTTAGATAGAGTTAGATATCTATTATGTAGACCGTCAGTTTTCAAATCACTTTCTTTTTTCGAACCGTATGTCAAAACGATTTTGCTACTATGGATTTTTAGTTTATGGATTTTTGGTTTTAAAATAGAAATTGTGTTTAAAATTAACTGCTGTCTACGTTATTAAATTGTATAACGGGACTTAATCGCGTATCTAAGTACAACAAAACCAAGTGCGGGTAGTTCCAAAAACTCGCGCGGTTAGAAGATGCTGATGTCGACTTAAGCCAGTCTTCTCCGAGACCACGGGGACAACGCCGTCCTCGAAACGTCAGAGGTAAATCTTAAAACTTACATATACGCGATTAAGTCCCGTTGTACAATTTAATAATGTGTAAAAATCGTGAGTTAAAATCAGTGCTGTCTACGTTTCCCTGTTAATCTTCTGGTGCTTTATTCCATGCATGGTGTAAAAAGTTTTTTTTTTATTACCTACAGTCAAATCCCTATTGGCGGATGTGTCAAAGTCTAATTGATCTGTATACAAGGATTTATATCTTTTTGTTAAGTTATTACAGAAGTGTACATATTTTTGACGCGTAGTCTGATCCGCAACTTTTGATGCTGACTGTACAACATTTTGTATTTTTGGAATTATCTCATTAGCCGAACAACCAAACCACCGACTTTCTCTTACCATTCTTTTAAAATACATATTATATTAAGTAATAAAGGTTATTTTGAATTGTTTCAACCAAAAGCCATTTTCGCATAAATTAAGAGCCAACAGGAGTAGTCATTTCTCCATACAAAATTACTCGACTGTTTCCTCCGTGGGTTTTGAAGCTAGAGCAATGATTTTTTCAACACAGATTAATATTGTCAATATCTGTGTCGGATCGTTTTGCTTTTTTGATATGTTTGTTTTTAGGGTTCCGTAGCCAAATGGCAATAAACGAAACCCTTATAGATTCGTCATGTCTGTCTGTCTGTCTGTCCGTCTGTCCGTCTGTCTGTCCGTCCGTATGTCACAGCCACTTTTCTCCGAAACTATAAGAACTATACTGTTGAAACTTGGTAAGTAGATGTATTCTGTGAACCGCATTAAGATTTTCACACAAAAATAGAAAAAATAACAATAAATTTTTGGGGTTCCCCATACTTCGAACTGAAACTCAAAATTTTTTTTTTCATCAAACCCATACGTGTGGGATATCTATGGATAGGTCTTCAAAAATGATATTGAGGTTTCTAATATCATTTTTTTCTAAACTGAATAGTTTGCGCGAGAGACACTTCCAAAGTGGTAAAATGTGTGTCCCCCCCCCCTGTAAACTTCTAAAATAAGAGAATGATAAAATTAAAAAAATATATGATGTACATTACCATGTAAACTTCCAGCGAAAATTGGTTTGAACGAGATCTAGTAAGTAGTTTTTTTTTATACGTCATAAATCGCCTAAATACGGAACCCTTCATGGGCGAGTCCGACTCGCACTTGTTTAAGGCGCCACAGCCCTTCAAAAATGGCCAAAATGGCCTAATTGACTATGCCGCAATGAGAGGCGTGGTAATCAAAACTGATATCAATTAGCCAAAAAAGCAAAACGGTCCGACAATTTAGTTACGATTGGTTAAGTTTTGGATGAGGAAACAGTCGAGTACGATACCTCTTTTTTTGAGATTTTTAATACGCAGGATTTTTCGCCTAGTCCTTATCGCACTAGTTTTAGGAGCCGCTTCCGTTAGCGAGACGGGTATATTTACCTAAAATATTTAAATCTCAGCTCCTGAGCGCCTACCGCGAACCACGTTCGACGTGTTGCCTCTCTGTCGCACTTGTAAATTCGTACGTAAGTGTGACAGGGAGGTAACACGTCGAACGTGGTTCGCGGTAGGCCCTCTGTTTCGTCTTAACTACCTCAATCGATCAAAATTCACACTACTCCTCCGTGCGCTCGTAAGCAACAAGTTGTTGTCAAATGCTCCGGCAGTAAAAATGGATTTAAAACTATCTAAAGTGAAGTTCAACAGCAGTGTTAGTGCAAAATAGGACGATAAATTATAAAATTACAGTTGTGTGTTAAAATCTAAGACAATTAGTGATAATTTACAAGGCAATTACATTTGAATCTATTGCAAACCATTGAACATTATTTTGTAAGTTACCCGACATAATCAGAATTTGACCGTCTCGACCTGAACGCGTAAGTACGCGCTATATACGGCGGTTAAGACTTATCGTCCGCGAAGGTTGCGTCGAGTGCGGTATTGGGAGCATTTATTACCGTGCAACTACATCGACTGATACTGGCGCTCTCCAGTGCGTGAGCATTTATTACAGTGCATGATTTATATTAAAGAAAATTAAAATAAAAAACTTTTTTCTTCGCGCTATTCTACTAACACTGAATTATGGCCAATCAAGTTGTGAAATGGGCCTGCTGTCCATCGACTGACACAAATGAAAAGTTCGTACAATGTGGTCTGTGTAAGAAAGGCTTTCATTATACATGCCTAGGTCTTGACTTGTCTTCTGAACTGACTGACTGGATATGCCCCATATGCGCAGCAACGTCTAAAGTAAAAAAAGACGACCAAACTCCGATAAGATTCAACACCAGCGCTTGTGTGCGCACTGGAAAGAGACCTGCATTACAGTCCCCACCGGGTGTATCAGAGGCACCGATTACAGAACAGGGCATACGTACAATTGTAGAGGAGGTAATGGAGAACCAATTTGAGATATTAATGGCAAAATTTACGTTGAGCATGGGGGCGATTTTAAACAGAGAATTAAAAACAATGCGAGATGAGATAAAGGGGATTAATGATTCTGTAACTTTTATGAACCTTCAGTACGAGGATATAAAAAAAGAGAACAAAGAAGATAAAAAAAGAATTAGGGAACTGCAGGACCAGAATAATAAAATGTCAGCTACCTTACAAGATATGACAGGCCGTCTTAATTACTTAGAACAACAGAGTCGGGCCAGCAACGTCGAGATACAGTGTGTACCCCAAAAAAGTAACGAAAATTTAATCAAAATTGTTATGGACTTAGGGAAGGTTGTAAAAAGCGAGGTAAAAGAAGTAGACGTCTCTCACTGCACGCGCGTCATGAAGTCAAATAACAACAATAACCGACCTAAATCCATTATTGTGCAATTTAATACACCCAGACTTCGAGACTCATTCTTAGCTGCAGCGATTAACTTCAACAAATCTAAACCTGTTTCCGAAAAATTGAACACGTCACACATGGGATTTGTGGGTGAGAAATCCCCGATATACATTATGGAACATTTGAGCCTCGCAAACAAGGCACTTCATGCGACAACTCGAATAAAAGCAAAGGAGAAGGGATATAAGCATGTCTGGGTGAGAGGAGGCCGCGTCTTTGTGAGAAAATCTGACGTTTCCGAATATATACTGATTAGAGATATGGACTCTTTAAATAAGATAGTTTAAGATACCTAGCAAGCTGATTTGTTGTAACTATTTTAAAATTCTCGAACATTAATATATATTATCAAAACATAGGTGGTCTTAGGACCAAAACCCATAGTATTTATACCAATGTCTGTTGTTCTAATTATGATGTTATAGTTTGGACTGAAACCTGGCTAAACAAAAATGTTTCGTCACATGAACTTTTTGATGACCGCTATACTGTATTCAGGAGGGATCGAGAGTCAACCGGCTTTCATAGTTGTAAGGAGGGTGGTGGTGTTCTTGTAGCAATATTGAAAAGGTTCGCGCCTGTTAGAATGTATAGTTGGGAAACAAACTGTGAAGATCTATGGGTCACTCTCGATCTCCCCATGCATAACTCATGTGCCAGTACTAAAATTGCCTTATGTGCCGTATACTTACCTCCACCTGTTGTAAAAACAACCTTAGACTATTTCCTCTCAAACTGTAATGAGGTCATGGAGTCAATTGATAGCTCGACTATTCTTATAGGAGACTTTAATCTAGGACGCATAAACTGGGCACAACCGAATAATCAGCAATCGCTTAACGTTAGTTTGTCCTTAACAGAAGAGATGCTAATCGATTTTGCAAATCTAAATAACCTTGTTCAGAGTAATGGCATTCTTAATAATTTCGGCAAAACACTCGACCTGGTTTTGACAGATATTATATCTACATCTGTTTCCAATGCTTGTGATATTCTTTCCAATCCAGGCTCTCATCATCCGCCCATTGTTATCACTATTCCCTTAATCGAGACCAATAGTTTAAAGAGCAACAACCTTCATTTGATTCCAAACTTTCGTAAAGCTGATTATGACAGCATAAATAAATATTTAGATCGTCAAAACTGGGATGAATTATTTGGACAATGTGACGATGTTAATGAAATGGTATCAACGTTCTATGAAGTACTTAACGATGCAATTATGTTACTGGTCCCTTTTTCTAAAAAAAAACATTCGAATACATATCCAATTTGGTTTAATCGTACTCTTATAAAACTATTAAAAGAAAAAAATAAAGCAAGAAAACGTTACAAAAAATTTAATAATCCGCGAGACCTAATTGAATTTAAGTTACTAAGAAAAAGATGTGACACTTATGCAATCTCTTGCTATAATTCTTATATTTCTCACGTTGAGAATAATATACATAATAATCCAAAATATTTCTGGTCCTTCATAAAAGCAAAACGAGGAGGTGTGAGTAGCTTTCCTGCTTCGATGACAGATGGGGTTACTGTAAGCTCGGAAGGATCAGAGATTTGTAATTTATTTGCTCAATACTTTTCATCAGTTTACAGGGAGGATGACAGCAATAACTTTAATATGGCCGGTGTCATAAGATCATCTGAATGTCTTAATAACGTAACATTAAATCTTGACTCGATCAATAAAAAACTGAAACACCTTGATGCTGCTAAAGGGGCTGGCCCTGACGGCATCCCCCCATTTTTTATATCTAATTGCTCAAAAACATTATCTTATCCGTTATATATTATTTATCGTGAATCGCTTGTAACTGGTATTTTTCCAGATATATGGAAAAGGGCTAAAGTTATCCCAATACACAAGGCCGAGGATATTAGTGTAGTAAAGAATTATAGACCTATATCTATACTTTCTACTTTTGCCAAAATCTTCGAATCCCTTATCTGTCCTTTTATTCAATGTCACTTCAAACAGTATATAACTGAACACCAACATGGTTTTGTCCCTGCGCGGTCAACTTTCACCAATCTTGCCTCCTTCTCTGAGCTTGTCACTAAGGCTGTTGATATTAATAAGCAGATCGACGTCATCTATACCGACTTTAGCAAGGCATTTGACCGAGTTTCTCATATGGTCTTGATTCAGAAGCTTTCTTCCTACGGCGTCACGGGTCCTTTACTAAAATGGATTGAGTCATATCTCCATAATCGATCATTTTATGTAGTTATTAATGGTTTCTCTTCTCAGACTTATAATATCCCTTCAGGTGTTCCACAAGGCTCCCACCTTGGTCCTATATTATTCAATATATTTATTAATGATTTGCCCGCCCAATTTCATCACTCCATCCCGTTCATGTATGCAGACGATCTCAAATTTGCTAGAGTGGTAACTTGTCCTTCCGATGTCGCCCTTCTCCAGGATGACATTGAAAGGCTTAGTAAATGGTGTTCAGAAAATGGTATGTCTCTTAATGCCAAAAAATGCTCCTCTATTAGTTTTACTCGTAAGATCAATATAGTTTCTTCGTCATATCATATCGCTGGTGAATGTCTTCCTAAAGTGCAAACCATACGTGACCTAGGAATTATCTTTGATACAAAACTTACATTCGTTCCTCACATCGATGCAATAGTAAAAAAAGCTTCATGTATGTTAGGATTCGTCATAAGAAATGGAAAGGTATTTCGTAGGATACAAACCAAAAAACTTCTCTATTATAGTCTAGTATGTAGTCACCTAGAGTATGGTAGTATCGTCTGGCGACCACATTATGCAACTCATTGTCTTCGGATTGAAAGATTGCAAAAAAGATTTATGTGGCACCTTGCTCGATCGGTAGGTCTTGCGAAAAGATCTTTCTCTTATAAGGATAGGTTAAAACTTTTTAAAATGTTATCTCTTGAGAACCGTAGAGATTTACTAGATTTAAAATTTCTCACTAAGCTTATAAGAAACAGTATAGATTGTCCACAACTCTTGAGTAGCTTTCGTTTCTCTGTACCTAGAAGAATACCGCGTTTTGCTATCAAACCAATGTCTCGCCCTCAGCGCCGAACTGTGTTAGGGTCAAACTCCCCAGTACCACGCTTGAGCAATTTACTCAATAGATATAGTAACAGGTTTGATGTTCACTTTGACTCTCTGACAAAAATTAGAAATTTATTCATTAGTAGTTAGTATATTTAGTTTTAATTCCATATTTAGTTATATACCTACTTAACCAGTCTACATCGTGGTTGCGCTTTGCTCCTTATTCTATAGTAATAAGGTGTTCAAATGTGGCTTTGTTGTTGAATTTGCTTTTTTAATTTTTGCATGTGGTGTTTACCAGTAATTAGTTATACATTCAGCATGTTATTTAAGTTTGTATTGATGTACTTAAGCCTCAATGTAATAACTGTTGGTGAACCTTAAAAAAAAAAAAAAAAAAAAAAAAAAAAAAAAAAAAAAAAATTTCTTCAGAGTGCCTCTCTATTCATCTTTTTTTTATGTCCATCACCATCGAAGTTTACGCCAAGGAATAAAATAATGACAAGCTGTCATTTCAAGCCAAATGAACCAGTTCTTCTGAAAAACATTTTCTAAAAACGTTGTAGCTCTTATTTAGATTGAAATAAGGTTCAAAAAGATTTGGTTGGTTTAGTGTTCATGGTAGGTTTGACTTATAATAATTGGGCTTAACAAAACAAATGATGGAAATGTAAAGCGTGCCGGTAATATATATATTTTTCATCCGCTTAAACTGAATAATAAATAAAACAAATACTAGGCAGAAATCAGTACAAAATATATTGTTTTTCTCAATTGAAAGATGAATAGAAAATATTACCGAATCAAGTCCATCTTTCAATTGAGAAAAACAACACGCTACCTTGCGGAACTCCTAAGATTCTCATCAACTGAGGTAAAATATCGACAATTACCTAAAGAAGTTGCCAGCAGACGTAGTTACTTAGTCAAAAACAAAGTCAGAGGATGTGTTTTTTCATGTTTTATGTTTCTTTTTGTACAATAAAGTGTTTTACTACTACTACTACTACTACTACTACTACTACTACTACTAAATGAGCTATTTCACAATTATCCAGTTTTCTCAAAGACTCATTCTATCCAAAACGAAGAACATTAATTTATAAATCAGGTCAATCCATGTCGTCTGTCCAACTTCCGTTCGCTAATAAACCCGGAAGGTTCGAAATAACAAATATAAATTTTATTCATTCCTGTGCAAAAGCAATATTTTCAACAATAAATCATGTCGTAACAACGCTTCAAAACACAAAGAATTTTTCGTGAATAACGTGCATTTATATTTCATCCATAAAAATTGTATTTAAAGCCTTATTGAGATAAAATGAACAATAAGTCTTAGTGAAAAAAGTGTTTTTGCAACCCTAAAACGCCAATTTTTCATAAAAATCAGTCAAGTTAACCTACGAAGAAAATTTTGCTGTTTTTGTTCTCCATTTTATTCATTTCTATTTTGCCCTAAAATTTCTTCGTTAATTATTTTGTCCACATTCTTTGCAAAACTAAAGCGTAAAGAACAATATGATTTACCGAAAATGATACTATTGAACTTACATATTTAATTTATGTGTACCTGTTATAAAATCGGTTTTAGGATATTGAGTAATAGTTATTTACGATACAAGTGCGGAAAAGAGGAAATTCGAAACGAGTGGCGATAAATTAAAACACGACCGAAGGGAGTGTTTTAAATCGACACGAGTTGCGAATTACCTATTCGCACATGTATCGTACAACGTTTTACAGTACATATGCTCCTTTAAATATTTGACATAGCAACGAAAAGTGCTTATTTACGCACTAGTGCGGAAAAGTAGCCCCATATGTACTGTAAAATCTATTTCTTTAGTTCTGCTTTTTAAATTACCTACTCAATGAGCCTTTATTTTTGCAGTGTGCAAAAGGTTATCGCTCTAGATGCAAAAGCTCTTTTTTTAGCAACTCTCAAGGGGATTATTACACAAAATACCTACAGAACCCTTTAAATTCACTTCTTCCCCGTCACGCTTGCTAATGGACGCTTTTTGTTCTTTTGTTCCATGTTTTTTTCACCTCATAAAATTTAAATTTTAAGGAAAAACGTCGTATTTTTCTGAAAAATTTAAGGCGTATAATACTTTTTGTTAAGGAGGCGTGAAGGGCGAGTCATTTTTCATAATTGCTGGGTAATGACAGTGATTTGGCTGGACTTTTATATTCCTGACCTGTATAGCTTTCGTCTCTTGCTACTGGTATATAGAGACCGTCTTTGAATTTGTATTTATTTTTAAATACCGAAAAACACAACACAATACAAATCCTCTTTACTGCACAACCCCAGAATAAATGTACATGGAAACACAAATAATACATGAAGACAGAGGTAAACAACAGGTGGCCTTATCGCTAAAGAGCGATCTCTTCCAGACAACCTTTAGGTAGTGGAAAAATGAAAGTGATATATTAACTAATGCCGATTAGACGTAAAACATCGAACTATATTCCAGTAGGTACTACAACTATCACCCACAATTTGTAAATCAATATTCTGTTTAGTTTTGTTTGGATCTTTTGTTCCGTAGACAAATATAATTATAATTATTTTCTGTAGGTACCTCTGATGTAAATTTCATTCGATAGCGTGACTTGACCTACGCGTTTGCGGTAAGTGCCATTTTGAATGGGATTTTAAGCTTCCAAAACGTCCCGCTTGGCGCGCTGTTCAAAATCCCATACAAAAATAGACATTTAACACAAACGCGAACGCTCGTCACGCTATCAAATGAAATTTACACTACGGGTGTTTTTGACATTAAGAAAGTATGTTCTCAGGAAAAAGATACAACGGTTGAAAAGAATCGAATGCTATGTCAGCAATAGCGATAACAACTTGGTGTTTCGTGAACAGAGGAATTAAAAAAACATTTTGTTAACGGCTTTTTCGGAGGTCGTGTCAGATGGTTTTGATACGACAATAATCAGAGGCATCGTAAAATCGATAAAACGTTATCTACCTGTCTCTCGCTCGAATATGCATGTGTGACAGAGAGATTGATATAGTTTTTCGAATTTTCGATGTTGGCGGTAAGGACCTCAGGATATCTAACGAGGGGGTGGCCTGATCTTCCAATTTGTTGAATTATTTTTTTAACTTTTAACAAGCAGAAACGTCTGCGATCGATGCTATTAAGCTTAAAATAAATTTAAAAGTGGAAAAATTACTGTCTTGGGTGAGACTTGAACTCACGACCTCTGGATCGATACTCCAGCGCTCTGCCATCTGAGCCACCAAGACCTTATCCATAGCCAGCAAATCTTTCCACCATATGAGTCAAGGGACCCGAGCGACATCTACCGTAAGGGCGTTACACTTCTTGAACGGCTACCGGAGTTCCAAGTCACATTGGAAATTCACCAGTTACGATGCGCTACCCATACTATTTTTTTAATTTTTAACAAGCAGAAACCAAAGAATTTGTTGAAGTATTGATGTTGACTCGCAATGCATTTTTCGCACACTAGTAAGTGCGAGCGAGAGGCCTTATGCCACAACTCGTAGTGTATTTTTCAAATATAATGATTTTATTCAGTAAAACCTAAAGTAGTTCGAATTCTAAAATTGACATAAAGTAGGTACATTTCGTAAGTTCAATTTGGCCTTCGGGATTTGTACCCAGAAGGGCTAAGATGGCCGACTCTTTATCATTTGCCAGCATGCCTGTCACGTTCTAACAAGTATGTAAGTGCGAAAGTGACGCATGACATGACAGGTGATAAAAGCGCGACCATGATACCGCTGCAGAACAACCACACACCAATGTGTCACGTATAAGATAATTTATCAATGATAATAAAATACAATAGACACTTAATACCTACAATTAAATAGTAATGATTAACCCATCGCACTATTTCACCAAAATCACTGTATTTTCTTAAACAACCCGTCTTTCCAGGCTTAGTTCAACCAACGTTCCTTGACCCACAGTTACCCCATAACAGCACGCCGTACGGGGGCAAAAGTATTATGGTCTGTTGTAAGACCATAATTCAAGTCACCTGAGACTTTATCGTGTGTCAGAACCCTTCTCAAAGCAACAGCAGGGTTGACTCTGGATTAATTACCGAGTGATAGTAAAATGAAACGTTGGGAAGCGCTGGTGTCCTAGCGGTAAGAGCGTGCGACTTTCAATCCGGAGGTCGCGGGTGCCAACCCCGGCGCGTACCTTTCTTTTGGGTGCTAGTACTAGTGTAAGACAAATATAGTATCATTCTCTCTGTCTATGTTTGAAATGAGACAGTCCTTTGACAAACTATATTCTGTTATCTACGACATCGACAATCTAACCACTCATGGTGAAAAATGAACTGTAAACTGTAACAGTAATTTTCTTTCAAGTAATGGCTTCCAATTGGTGATTAATTAAACAATCAACACTAACACGATATGTCCAAAAGCTGAATAAACCCGGGTAGGTGCGGGCCGAGAGGCGTTCCTGAAGTTGATTATACAACGGCCATAACCCAGGAACTGAACATGACTGCTTCAGTGGCCCTGTATCACACCAAAATGAGGCATGTGCCGCGGCCGCTGCTGGATACCATCCCGAGCGCGGACTTCTGGCCGAAGGTGGTATTTCGGTGGTTCCGTGCCGAATTCTATACCGGAACAGTGACAACAGAGACAGACAGACAGGTGAGTGAACAGTGACAATCGCTTGCAATTCGCTATGAATCGCTTTGTGTCTCTCTATCACTCTTCCATATTAGTGTGACAGTGACAGTTGCATTTCGTTCGCTACGGAGCGTTAGCGATTGGTATGTCTACGGGGTCAGATGACGCAGAAAACTGTGTCGGCTAATGATTTTTAGCTTTTATAATTTTTAGAAAGAAAACATCAGTGTGCGAGCACTTCGCTCCCGTAGCTCGGCCTTCGGCCTCATGTGCTTGGGGGCACCTGTGGGACGCTTCAGGCCTTCGGCCAGTATGTATGTTAGTTTGTAATGCATGTATTATGCTACGCAGGGCCTTAGTTGCCTAACTAAGTGACATCATTTAGATATCATTCATTCAGAAGCCAGTGTACATTCGGATTGGCCTGCTAGTCTAAACTTTTCATAAAACATTAGTAGTTTCAATGTATCCAACTAAAGTGAATTTATTTAAAATCGTGTCGGTGTAATAGCCGGTCGCCATATTGCAAATGAAACTACTAGTCTAGATTAGAAACTTGTTCCATACTGCAGTTTGTTCAGCGATACATTGGAACTTTTGCCTTGAATAATCCGAACCCGGAGGCCAATTCAAACGTACGTATATTTTGATGTCAAAATGATGTCATTTTGTTTTCATTCGCCCTACCGCTCTTGCCAATAAGCTAGATCAACGAATGGTGCAATATATTTTAGTGCGCTCATATCAATGCAATATTTCAAATTTTAAATTTCTGTTTTGACCCGATTAGCTTTGTGGTCCGATTTGCGTCAGTTTACCCTACATGTACAGGCAATATATGATAACAAAATGACATCATTTAGATATGAAATGGTAAATTTGAATTGGGTTCACGTATTGGAATATGAAAATATTGTCGACCACGTATTGTTATAGATCCGTCTGTGAAGTTTTAGAATACGAAATGAAGATTATATCAAATTTTTATAGAAAAGTTTCATTAGGTATGTTTGTATCTGTGGCAACACATATATTATGTTTTAAATAATTTTATTGTTAATATTAGTTGCCTGCGCGCCGCGCTCCCGCGGCCGCGCGATGTACTTAAAAGTAACGGTATTATCTTCGGGCGCATTCGTGCGCACTCGGTTTTCCTTGCCAGCTCAGTCGTATCCGCTATCCGACGCCGGAAGGCTGCGCGCAGGCAGATCGCTCTCGCTTGCAATTTAAATACGTTTACATGTACTTTTCTGTGTTTCTTCTTCTACGGTGTCCTGTGCTATTTTCTTTCTTCCGTACTGTACTGACTATCTTCTGTGGACTGTGTTTAACCTATAATAAACTTTATAAATGTTAAACTGCGTATATTATTTAATATAGCTTCGTAGCTACAAATTTGGTGACCCCGACGTGATTATAGATCTGGAGGCGTATTCTGATATACCATGTTATTAATTTGATCTTGATTTAATATGGAGACGAGTATGATTTGTCTGAGTAGAACATGACGTTTCTGGCTGAAGAAATCAACGTCGTAACAAAACCGATATTAATATAAGGAATTCTTAGGTACATGTTAAAATAACTTTCACAGTGTTTTATATTTATTATAAATAGGTACCTACATGTAGAAAGTTATGAACATCAATAACCTACTAATCATATTACCCAATCCAAAATGGAGTTTATTTTCAATTCCACCGGTGGCTGCGTGAAATAACCATCAATTTAAAGTGTAAAATATATGTTTTATGCAATCTTATCGCGGTAATGTATAAGCCCATGCGAAATTGGTTTGGAACACGCGAGGGTGGGAGGGATTTTGAAAATGTACTCGTAGTTACTTTTCTTTTACATTGCTGTTTAAAATTGTGGCTTTTTTTATGAAGACTACCTACTATTAATATTCACTGTCACTTGTAATATTTCCCAACCAATATGAAACCAACCCTTAGAGAAAAGAGCGTACTCCCATCGTAAATCCGGTAACGCCCTTGCAACCCCTCTTGTGTTGAAGGTGTTCATGCGAGACGGTAATCGCTTACTATCAGGCGATTTGTCTGTTCGCTTGCTTCCTTTATCATAAAAACAACGGGTTGCACTCCGGGAGTGCCGGCAGCAGTGAAAACTCAATTACTAGTGCAAAATGTCTGTATAATTGAGGTAAACGCCATCTTATTTCGTCGCATTACTTGAAACCCCTAAGCACATCAGTGTTAGTACTCGAGTTATATTAATACCAGTTAGAGCGAAACTCACTAGATGGCATTTAAATCAATAAAGAAAAACTCAATGACATTGTTCGATCAGGTCACGTGTCCGTCTTACGGTCACGTGATCTGTCGCGATTTTAACATTTTTTCCCCACCTCAAAAAGTGCACAACGCCGCTAAAGAAGCTTTCACTTAAAAAATATATTTCTGAATAATAAGTCTGTAGTTCACCTGTTGAATCCGATATTCGTTTCAGTAATCCAAGTTTGTAGTAAATAATTGACTCAATTTGTATACTCCAGTTTCTATAATAACTTAGCAAGCATTAGACTCGTAACATGAGTACATCTCAACTGCCTACATTAATATTGGCCACAATTTTGCAGACCCTATTATTTTAACGTAGTTTTAAGTATGTAATATGATATGATATTATTCGTTTAAATATTTAGGTACAATTCTATTTAGGAAACAAATACTTCAATGTAAATAAAAATATATGATACCTACGTCGAAAAAATAGAATAGAATAGAATAGAATAGAATAGAATAGAATAGAATAGAATAGAATAAGAAAATATAAGATAAAAATATATGATACCTACGTCGAAAAAATCATATATTATTTAAACCTATATGTACATCCGAAATTAAATCCCGGAATGGAGTTACTGAAGGCGCGAGTAGGGTCCAACCTGAAATAAGCCGCAGATTCCTGCAGCCGACCTGCCTCCACACGTATTGGCTCGCCTTTCCTGTGGGTTAAGACAGTGAAGCCGAGAGGGTAATGCAGGTGCTGGGCATCCCTGCGTTTCCTTAATTCCGTCCCAGGCGGTGTTAAGTCTGGAGAGGTCATTGTCTCTCCGATTTGCACCATAAATCGTCTGCAATAGACGCAAAGGCCAAAGGCCAATGGATGTACATCTGGTAAAATCTTAAGATTTTGAGCAATCAGCTCAAAACATTAAAAAAAACCTAATATTTTTGTGTTTTGTAAGTAGCGTAGTTGTCCTTAGAAATAAATTTACCGAACACGAATGAATAGTCAGGCCTATTCTAAGACGCGTAGCACTTGTAATCGTAGCAGTTTCTCGTAGACTGTCTATTTGGTAAGTATATGAGAAAATAAATAGGTACAGTCATCAGATATATCGAAGCGGCCAAGGAGTTCACAATATCTGAACACGCACTCTAACGCCCTGACAATAGAGGCGTGTTCAGATATTTTTGAGAGCCTTAGCCGCCCCGATATATCTGATGGCGACTGTACTATTACTTCGAGCAACTTTGCCTTTGAGCAACTTTGACTATATTTCTACCATTTACTAGGTTAATTAAGAGCTTAATCGGGAATTAATCGGGAGTTTTAAAAGATATGAGTGAAAAACATATTATTACATATATTGTTTATTAAAGAACTTGATAGTAAGTAAATTTATTTTAAATATCTTGCTGGATATTTAAATACTTGCGGCCGCAAAGAAATAAGATAGTATTATTATGGCTATAAAGGCTGAAATGGTCTAAATCCGAACAGTACCTTTATCCAGATTATATTTTCACTTGTTGATTTAAAAAATACCCGTAAAAATAAAGTGATCTTATTCCACCTAAATTCCATAAAATATTTCCCAATTTTCGCTCCCATCACTCAAGCGTAACCGTTCATAATAAACACATCTCGCAATATCAAACCAAATTAAAACCTTCACTGTCTCCCATTTATTAACAGTATCAAAAAGGCTAAATTTCTTAAGAAACTCTTAAGACTTACGCCCTTTTCATTTTGTAAGAATCGCTCTAGAAATGTCTTATGTGTCATGGTTGTTGAAGTGAGTTATGACCTTTTGTAAAGTGTCTGTTTCGCGGCCGAGTCTAGTGATGTGCTGGTTTTAGTAATAGGTATTTGTGAGATTACTGGGAATTTTAAATTAAATTCATTTATCTACCATATGAAATTAGATGGTGATGTTGCAGACTCTTTAGAGTCTTTATTCTTTTTTCCGATTATAAATTCAAAAGAAGAAACTGATACATTAGATTTGTAGATTCCTTAATTTGGTTGTCAAACGCTGTGGTTTTCTGATCTTTGTAAATACCTACTAAATTATAATTAAATATATAATATCGAAGGTAACATCTTATCATTTAATACAGTTCACCAGTCCCATCTTTTTCAGGTGTATACAATCCTTCTATTCAAAAAGACCTCCGCGAGCTGTACCGGGTGCAAAGGTGCCCATCACTGGGAATTTCGATTTCCAGACATGAGTAGATCTGTACTAAGTATGCAATAAAGAGTTATTGCACACCTCACATACACGTAGCTTACAATAAATGTACAATAACATAAACAAAGACAATAGAGGTAACAACAGGCGGTCTTATCGCTTAAGAGCGATCTCTTCCAGACAACCTTTGGGTATCGGAGACAAAAGCATTAGAATATACGGTATGTATTGTTTTAGTATCTTCGCCCACACTGTTAACTGTACATCGGTGGACCTTAATGCCATTTGGAATAAGGTCCACCGATGTACAGTTAGGGGTGTTGTTGTTTGTACACTTTTAACGAGACCTACGCTGTGGATTTAGGTCATGGTTTGTAAACACATATATCGATTTTCTGGATTGGTATATGTACATTATCTGTGATGAGTTACCTATTGCGAATTCATGATTGAATAATTTCTGCTGCAGAGAAAAACCAGGTCGAATAAATTGAAAAAAAATCAGCAAAATGTATTAATTTGAGACGAACGTAGCGTATTACGTCACGTCACGTCAGAATTTTAGTTAATGATCAACAAATCGATAGCTGCAAACCATATTTTAAAGAACATAATATACTCACCCTTCCATGTATCTATATCCTGGAAATTTGCAAATTTGTCAGAAACTACCCTGAATTATATACAAAACGCAAAGATGTAACAGGAACTCGTGAAATGCGTTATAAAAACAAACTCTTGCTACCAGCCTCACGGCTAAAGATGCTCTCAACCGGGCCTTTTGTAATGTCGATAAAAATATACAATAAATTGCCGGATGAATTAAAAGAAGAAAAAAGTGAAACAGCATTTATCCGTAAGCTGAAACAATTTTTATTGTCCAAATGTTACTATTCCCTGAATGAATACTTACTTAGAAGAAAATGTAACTAATACCTAGAATTAAGTGAAACCTAGATTTATTATAATATTGTGTAAGTGCCTTTCTCCTTACTTTGCTGCGCCCATCAGGGTACATAATGCGATCAATAATTATGTTTATATCCCACCTTACCTGTGTAACCATTATGTGCAAATAAATGATTGAGTATTGAGTATTGAGTACGTAGGTGACGTAGATACGACCTTCAAACCTTCAAGAAAAAAGCTTATTAAATACCGGCAACAAATATATATTTCCTATAATATCATAAAAAGGCCTTCACGGTCTCGGTAGATATTACCAGAAATATTATATCCATAAGAAAGTTTTATGAATATTCCCGGGAATATTCCCACAGAATTTTTCTTTCGCTACCTTACTAGCAACACCTCATTTTAATATGCAAATGGAACGAATTGAGACGAACGTAGCGTATCACGTTGATACTTCGCAAATTGAATTGGAGAGGCGTTCAAATAATGGCGGTCGAAAATGAGATGATTAGGCGGTTATTGAATTTTAAACGATATTTTAAAAACTCGTGTGTGGGGTTCTTGTCGCGTCGGTATTCTTAACCATAGAGAAATATAATAAGACAAGAGTGCTCACTCCATACATCAGTTAGACTATTAATTTCAGTGTCTACATCTAGCATCGAGTAGCGGAACTATCAGTACTGCTACTTGACAATAGATGTAGCACCGACCGGAAAGTCTTATCTCAACAGCAAGACTTTCCGGGCGGTGCTACATCTATTGTCAAGTAGCAGTACTGATAGTTCCGCGACTCGATGCTAGATGCTAATAGTCTTTTTGGTACTAAAACTGATGTATGGAGTGAGCAATCTATGTATTTTTTTCTCTGTCTTAACGTTCTACGTCAATGTTCTTAACTGTTGACTGTTTCATTTAAAATTTAAGTCACTGGCGTCTATTTCATATGTCATATAAATCGTAACTAACTGTAAGAAGATTTGGAATTAGACATGGAGAAAAAATATCGAGAACATTTCATGGGAACTTTGTATTTTTTGAAAATTTTCTTTGGCACATTGCTAGCAAAATCTGTTAATTACGAGTAGGTACATAATTTTATTTAAACTGTTGAGAAACATACTAACATTGAACAAAAACAACAAAACAATAAGTGAGTCTAAACCGTAAAATTATTCAAATTAATGGTACATACTTCAAACTGAGTGTCTATCGCGAACATCGAATATCTAAATATCGTTTTCTGCCTCTATCGCTCTTCCATATTAGAGCGACAGAGAAGCCGCGATTTCTGATATTTGCTGTACGCTTTCTGCACTTGGCATGAGTTGGCACATATTGATGGTAACTCCATATTCTCGTTCAATACTCGGATTGATATGTGTCCAAAGCCAGCGATTGGATGCTGCCAGCAAATTATGCAAGGTGCAATATGAAGGGTATCAGATACATATGTTAAAACAAGTAACTACCTATACTTAACACGAGCCGGGGTTTGAACCCACGACGTTCGGAAGCTTCTCGTTTTACCGCTAACCTCTACATATTTTTTTAATACTACGTCGGTGGCAAACAAGCATACGACCCGCCTGATGGTAAGTCACCGTAACCTATATGTCCATATAGGTCTGGAGTCCTCCAGAGGTATGGTGTTACATACACACCGACAACCTTACTCACCGACAGGAACACAACACTATGAGTAGGGTCATAGAGAAAAAAATACATAGAGTGCTCACTCCATACATCAGTTCAGTTCAGACTATTAATTTCAGTGTCTACATCTAGGATCGAGTAGCGGAACTATCAGTACTGCTACTTGACAATAGATGTAGCACCGACCGGAAAGTCTTATCTCAACAGCATAAGACTTTCCGGTCGGTGGCGACATCTATTGTCAAGTAGCAGTACTGATAGTTCCGCTACTCGATGCTAGATGCTAATAGTCTTTTTGGTACTAAAACTGATGTATGGAGTGAGCGCTCTATGTATTTTTTTCTCTATGTATGGTGGGGTCTAAGTATGGATGTTGTTATGGCTCGATTATCCTCCTAAGGCCCAAGGTCCTACCTATAGTACTTCTTCAGTCCGATGAAATTTAAACCATATTCAATTGGAACAGTTGCATGTCATTTGTTTCGTACAATTTTCAAACAAATAAAAGTCAACTCTATTCCCTGCACTGTAGGTTCAAATTTCAGTGGCAAATTTTGGGTTTTTCATTTGTATGGCTGGGCCTTAAGAGGTTAAGAGACTAATAAGATCCGCTCGGCAACATAGTCTTATAAATTGGTGCAGGCACTATTTTTAATGCAATTGCCATTTGATTATCATGAGAAAAACGTAAGTAAAATAAGAACTTACGTTTTTCTATAAGGAAAAGTGACTGTGCAATGAAAGAACCGAGGGTTTTTTAGAAACCTCTATACATTAAGCGGGGCTAATTTCCTGCAGAATCACCATTATAGCCAACAGGGAAAACTATCGCCGGTGGTCCAAGGCACAAGATTAGTTCATCACCAAGTTTACAAGTACTTAGGTAGGCTGTTAGCAGCGAGACGAATTCAAACTTGCCGTACATGTATTGACACAAAAGCGAGGCGTACGGGTGATCGACTGATATAATTTAGATATTTTGCGATCACAGTCACAAGTTACTACGAGCGAAATGTACGCGCGACTGATATCATTTAGACATCATTTTGATGTCACAATATACATACATTGGAATTGGCCTCAGTATCTTGATAACGACAAATATTGCTTTTAATATCAATTAAGGGTGGACAAAGTCACCCGGTCTAACGTGAGTCATCCTTTATCAGTAAAGGTTCTCACGCAAAAATGTTATTTTTATTATGAATTTTTACACGATTAATTAATAATATCTGGGTGACCAAGCTTCGCTCGGAAAACATGTAAAAACTCGAAAATGTGCGTTTTCCCAGAGAAAAGACCTAGCTAGATCGATTTTTCGCCCCCAAAAACCCCCATATAGTAAATTTCATCGAAATCGTTAGAGCCGTTTCCGAGATCCCCGAAATATATATATATAAATAAATAAATATATAAATGAACAAGAATTGCTCGTTTAAAGGTATTAGATCAATACTAAGCTATATTTATAGCTGAGACTCGAATCCTCACTACAGGAAAGATTATTATCAAACAGCTAAGAACCACCGCAAGGAAACTCGCTTTTACGTAAAAAAAAAACCGGTTGCACTCCGGGAGTGCCGGCAGAAGTGAAAACTCAATGACTAGTGCAAAATGTCTGCAGCACTATGTATAATTGAGGTTAACGCCATCTAGCGTTATTTCGTCGCATTACTTGAAATCCCTAAGCACATCACAGTTAGTACTCGAGTTATATTAATACCAGTAAGAGGGAAACTCACTAAATGGCATTTAAATCAATAAAGAAAAATTCAATGACATTGAACTAACAGTTTTTCGATCAGGTCACGTATCCGTCTTACGGTCACGTGACCTGTCGCGAGTTTAGAATTTTTTCCCCACCTCAAAAAGTGCACAGCGCCGCTAAAGAAGTTTTCACTTCGATGCCACAGACAGACAAACGGACATTGGCGTCAAAGATACACCCCTCATTTTGCAAAACGCTCGCATCTCGTTACTTGTACCCCACTCAGCTAGTTAGCGGGACGTATTTCATCGTACATAAATACGGGCGATTTTTGCGTCGGGGGTTAGAAAACGCTTGCACCTCGTCACTGGAAACCCACTCAGCTAGTTAGCGGGACGTATTTCATCGTACATAAATACGGGCGCTTTTTGCGTCGGGGGTTAGAAAACGCTCGCATCTCATCACTGGAACCCCACTCAGCTAGTTAGCGGGACGTATTTCACCGTACATAAATACGGGAACTTTTTTATTGTTATTGTTATTGATGCCATAAAACTATGTTACTGTGACGTTGCCGAATTAACTGCTATATTTGTCGCTTTTTGTTCGCTGTAATTGTGTGTGTCGTTAGAGAAAGATAATTGTAGTTAGTTATCCCAACTATTTCTTGTTGTTATTCTGTCCGGTCAGCCAAGAGACAATAGTAGCATAGTTTGTTAGAAGACATTGTACACCACCTTCTTCTGACACGCTTGGTAGACGACCCTCAATGGAAAGGGTTTTAGTATCACAAAAAAGCGTGTTTGGTGAATTTAAATGCCTAAAAATTAGGTTTTAAAGAGTGATCCAGGAGAACGTAACCATGGCAACGAGTGACAAGAAAAAGTTGGTAAACCCATGGAAGATAATGGTCATAATAGATAAAAATATCTGGGAGACCAAGCTTTGCTCAGAAAACATATAAAAACTCGAAAACGCGCGTTTTTCCAGATACAAGACCTAGCTAGATCGACTTTTCGCCCCCGAAAATACCCATGTAGCAAAATTCATCGAAATCGTTAGAGCCGTTTCCGCGAGATCCAAGAAAATATAAATATCCAAGAATTGCTCAATTAGTAAGATTATGAAGCCGTACGGTTTTTTTTTATCGAAACTTGGATAAAGTGCATTTTCCAAGGCATTACTATTGCTACAGTTGAAAGTGCTTATTTAGCAGATATTAATAGCAATTTTCAAAATTTCCCGCCCGTTTTCCAAATAATCCCGAAGCTGCTTATCTAAATACGAAATATCATTTTAATATTTACTAGTCACTTTAATTACAAAAGGACCTTTCTGTGGGATTCAGATGAAATGTTCGTAAAACGAAATAAAAGTGTGTAAAAATATAAATGTAATCGGTTTGATCGGAAAAGTCGAGAAAACTTTGTCCTAAATATGTAGTCATATGATTTACCGTAACAGAAAGCGTTTCAATAGTGAAAAACCTTTCACAGTCGTTTGTGAAACAAAACGTGAAAGAACCATAAAACCCAATCCCATCAGCTCAATTAAAGCTTACAAATAGACAGAACTTCCACTAAATATAGATGTTATAATATAGTTACTAAAAAAAACACGAACCCCCCATTGGCCAAGGCCAGTTGATATCCCTAGTGTAAATTTCAAACGATAGCGCGACGTGACGTACGCGTTTGCGTTAAATGTCATTTTGTATGGGATTATGAGTTTCCAAAACGTCCCGCTTGGCGCGCTGTTCAAAATCCCATACAAAATAGTCATAACACAAACGCGAATGCTCGTCACGCTATCGAATGAAATTTACACTAGGGGTTCTGATTTGTCGACGTCTTCAGCTTTCGCAGCTTTGCGGAGATATAAGCCAACGCGCCATAACACTTTTGACGTGAAACGTCTTTAAAAACCCGTAATAGAGGTGCCGGACCAAAAACCAAGTGTAACGAAAAGTGTTATGGCGCGGTGGCTTATATCTCTGTAACTGTAATACCTATATGTATAGTTATAACATCAGTGTATAGAGGAAAGTAGCCATTACTCGGAAATGCATGTTCCGCTGACATAGATGGCGCTGATTCTACGCTAGAAACGACGCAATAGGTGCTAAAATGACCCCTATTTTCAGTGTTCATTTAGTAATTACTCATCAGCCCATTAACCGATTTCGGTAAAATTGGAGTCATTTGATAGATCTTATTCCATTTTAACGAAATAGGAGAAAAATAAAACACGCGAAATTATAATAAGCTGCAAAAAGGTAAAAGAGTGACAGTTTTTACAGAAATTTTATCACTGCTCTTGTTTGAGGCCACTGTGTGCGAAAATTAAGGCGCAAAACTGACGCAAATTACCTGAAGTAGTAAGATAATGCAAATACGGTTCTTTACATACCACTTTTACCCTAGTGAAACCTGTTAATCTCCTCAAATAGTTCATTAGAATCTATGGCGGCGCGGCGGCGCGGCGGCGCGAGTTAGTAAGAACACGTAGAACGAACGTATGGCGGCTGCTTGACAATCTCGAGTTCCTATTCCTATTACTATCTTAGTTGAGTACTTTCTGCTGTATGGGTCAAACAAATTTTAGAAAAGGTCACTTCTGTGGACAATACATTAAAAGGTAACGACTCTGGTACGTATATTTATTTAAGTGTGAACGGCGCCGCAGGCGCCCTGTATGAAAGAGCGCGCGTGAATGTCGGGCTTCGCCCGACCTTTAAGTGTGAAGGGCGCCGCAGGCGCCCTTTATGAATGTCGGGCATCGCCCGACCTTTAAGTGAGAACGGCGCCGCAGGCGCCCTGTATGACAGCGCGCGCCAAGCGCGCTGAATGTCGGGCTTCGCCCGACCTTTAAGTGTGAAGGGCGCCGCGGGCACCCTGTATGTAAGAGCGCGCTTCGCGCGCTGAATGTCGGGCTTCGCCCGAACTTTAAGTGTGAAGGGCGCCGCAGGCGCCCTGTATGTAAGAGCGCGCTTCGCGCGCTGAATGTTGGGCTTCGCCCGAACTTTAAGTGCGAATGTAAGAGCGCGCGAAGCGCGCTGAATGCCCGACCTTTAAGTGTGAGCGGCGCCGCAGGCGCCCTGTATGAAAGAGCGCACGAAGCGAGCTAAATGTCGGGCTTCGCCAGACCTTTAAGTGTGAAGGGTGCCGCATTCTTTAAGTGTGACTATTAATGTTCATGTGCCAGCGCACCCAGTCGGCCTTCGGCCTTCACACTTAGACACTTATACTATTGTTCTGTGTTTAAGCACGCATCCTGGACGCTTCGGGCCTTCGGCCCTACACAGAGCTCAGCCTTCGGCTTTCTCATTAGCTATCGACACCAACGTTTCACGTCAACCATTGCGGCTGTGTCCCTGACACAGCCTCTCTCATTTTTTTTTCGTTACATCGGTTTTTAGGGTTCCGTACCCAAAGGGTAAAAACGGGACCCTATTACTAAGACTCCGCTGTCCGTCCGTCCATCCGTCTGTCACCACGTATCTCTGTATCTCACGAACCGTGATAGCTAGACAGTTGAAATTTTCACAGATGATGTATTTCTGTTGCCGCTATAACAAAAAATAGTAAAAACAATAAAATAAAGATTTATGTGGGGCTCCCATACAAAAAACGTGATTTTTTACCGAAAGTTAAGCAACGTCGGGCGGGGTCAGTACTTGGATGGGTGACCGTTTTTTTGCTTGTTTTGCTCTATTTTTTGTTGATGGTGCGGAACCCTCCGTGCGCGAGTCCGATTCGCACTTGGCCGGTTTTTGATCTTATAGGGTTTGCACGTTGGATCCGAAATGTATGGGAATATCTGCAGATCCGGATCCAGATCCGGATAATTCCATACATTTCGCATCCGGATTTTGCAATCCCCTTGAGAATGCAATTCTAGATAATTATCTGCTAATATCTAGAACACTAATAATAGTTATTTGTACAACAAGAGATCAAAGTTTGATATTTCTTCGAGTGCTTATTTTGAGTCCCGTGCAAGCGAAAGATTCTATAATAGATTCACGAGCGTAGCGAGTGAATCTAATTTAGAATCTTGAGCGTAGTAAGGGACTCAAAAGCGCACGAGATGTAAATAACTTGTGTATTTTATGTAAACTTGATGTAAATAACGAGATGTAAATAACTATATTGTGGTTGCACATCCGAGCTTCTTGTTAGGTTTCTGTTTGTTCGTTTGTTGTTTAGGCTTGGATTCTTGTTTATCTTGCTGTTCGGTGTCCTTTGGTATTGGTAAGAGTGATAGTTTTATTACTGGGCGCTTTCGGAGTCCATTCATTGTTTTCAGAGTAACAACTTGAACATACCCGTCTGGTCCGGCGTGAGTGTTTACGACCCTTCCGAGGGCCCACTTTCCTGCGCTAAAATCGTAGAATATTCTTCGTACGTAAGTTTCTTAAAATATTCGTGTAGTACACAACATTTTTCACCTCAGCAGTGAGAACATATTAGAGAACCCGAAAAATGTATTCCTTCTTCATCACTTACCTCTATTCACTCATGTTTTCTTAAGATATACCAACAATTAAATTTTCACCTCAGCAGCTCGAACAAGGGTACTTTGCTACTTAAAAACAGTGAGCAAAATCGCATTTTGCTCATTTTGTCTCACTCAGTGAGCAAAATGCGATTTTGCTCACTGTTTTTAAGTAGCAAAGTACCCTTGTTCGAGCTGCTGAGGTGAAAAATAAATTGCCAAGTGACACATCTGTCGATGTTTCCTCTGCATTTGTTTCAGGAAATTAAAACTCGCACGAATCCTGTAGCTAAATGATACAAACAGCAATTTTTCCTGCGTGCCTCTCTGTGCCAAAATAACATGGATTGTTTCTAACTTTTATCCTGTCCCACGCTGTGACAAAACTTTGACGTCTGTACATCTTTTAAATATTAATGTATAGCTTATCGATATACTAGTTTATGTGACTGCTACATAATGAGAGGCATTAAAACATTTTAATGCTTAATTATGTACAGTTACATACACTACTTTATCTAAAAGATGAACGAGATCAAATATCGTGTGGTTTATATTAACAAAACATACTAAATAAACGTTTCGAATCGATAACTGTTTTGACTGAGTTTTGACTACTGTTCCATATTTAAATATAGAACAGCATAACGTTAACGTTACAAAAAATCTGTAATGTAATAACATTAAAGTACAGATTTTACCTACTACCACAGATAAGAAAGTTCTCATAGTAAAATTGGTTGTAATAAAGCTGGTCATTTCCTACGGTTTCTGAACGCATTGTAGAGCACTAATGACATGTGTGTCAGATAAACAGATTTATCGATGTTTAATTTTCTCAAACACTCGTGTTTGCCACAAAATTAAATTTCTATGTCTGTTTATTAAATTTGACGTTTTCTGTAGTTTGCAGTCGGCATTAACTTCACTCGTACAAATCTTGTAGCTGAGTGATACAAACAGCAACTTTTCCTGTGTGCCTTTTCTGCTTCAAAATTACATGGAGTAGTAGGAGTATTCTATTTATCAGTACTGTAGTACCAAGCGTGTGTCCTAAGCACACTTCTGTACGGAGCGGAATCCTGGACAACCTACGCAAAACAAGAACGCCGGCTGAATACCTTTCATATGCCTGCCTGCGGAGCATACTTGGCGTCACATGGAAGGATCGCGTGACTAATGAGTCTGTTCTAAGCGAGGCACGGCTCCCTAGTATCACAGCCATACTAAAGAGACGACTGAGGTGGCTTGGGCATGTGTATCGAATGGAACGGACTCGTTTACCACGTCAAATCCTGCTAGGAGAGGTTGCAGACGCAAAAAGACCGGTCGGGCGGCCAATGCTGCGCTTTAAAGATTGCGCCAAACGTGATATGGTTGCCTATGGGTTGCCTTTAACATCCCATGCACCCAATGGCAGGAAATGGCCGAAGACCGACCCGTATTATTATTTTTAGTATTTTTTCAGTTGATTTACTATTTCGGCATTCTGTCGGATCCTGCAACTGCAGTGCTATCGTCTCTTTTGACAGGTAGGTAAAGTGTTTCAGTGCATCAGAAGAAGTGTTTTTCTATAAAGAACAATCATCTCATTTAATTGTCCAAAGGACCTCTACGTGTTGGCTTGGCTCCGTGCACGCCTCCCAGTCCAGGACACCATTGTTCCGTGATGAGTAAAAACTGCCTATTAACGAACTTAAAAGGGTCATTCTCAAAAAATATGTCAAAATGTATGAAAAGAGTCGTGGTAATTAGATGCAACCGCAGCAATATTCTCAGAGAATGCCCCAAAATGTTGTCGATCAAACCTCCACAATTAGACTGCTGTTTGATTACAAATGCATACCCCTGTCCAACACGCTTTCCGGCCCAAATTCACATGAATGTTGCAAATCGTCAACTAAACTCACAAACCTCCTAACTCTATCTGGAGAAGTGAAGGAATATGTGACTTATCTGTTAATCCTTAAAGCTCTTTGTTCATTCCGTTCGAAGGAAATAAGATGTTTACAACGTTAGCTGACTGAATGTACCATCGTCAACGCTGCCCATATGTGAACTTTAATACCATTACATAAGGTCGATTGATAACCAGTTAAGAGTTGCAAATGTATGTATGAGGTATGAGGCCCGCAACTAACGATGGTTTTGCATAACACACGGGACGTAAATATGTATACATTAATTCACTTATGTCGAGGTGATAAGGTACATAATGCTGTATCTTATTGTGTCTGACTTAGTGTTTATGAACTATGACTAACAGTCTATTTTATCGTAGTACTTAACTCCACCCGTTACTGCTTCAACAAGCTTCAACTCTTAAAAATCCTAAATGTTCATAGAAAATTAAAAGTTGTACTCTTTTTTGGTCATGATTTAAGAGTCCGTCTAGACTAACTTTGCACCGATTTGAATATAACAAGGGACTCTCATTGCTAACATAATTTCATAGATTTCGACTACGAAATAAATCTGTTGGTATTTTAGTTACAATTAAGCATGTCAAGGGGGATAGCCGTCTATGTATTGTTATTTTAAAACTAACACGGGACTTAATCGCGTAAGACTTAAGGATGACTCACGTTAGACCGGGCCGTGTGCGGGCCGGAGCTTCCGCAGCTTCGTTTTTATGGAAAGCATCACGTGATCACCTGTCATCTGACATAGAAAAGTAAGCGCCGGAAGCTCCGGCCCGGACACGGCCCGGTCTGACGTGAGTCATCCTTTACGTTTTTTTATGGCCTGACGTTTCGAACGTGACGTTCGTGGTCACAGACCACGTGCCTCAAAATTTTCTGGGGTAGTCTAAATCAATATAGAGTCTGTGTGGAAAGTGACGGGTCGTGGAATGTATTGGGCCCCATAATACATTCCACGACTCTTCTCTTTCCGCACAGACTCTATGTATTATTGTTTAGTCTATGACGCTATTCGGCGCTGTGATAATAATCCCATTAAAATCAAAGATGGCGGCCGTTGACACACAAGCTTCTATATCAATCTATATTTTCTTCTACAACCAATGTAGGTCACATTAGCTTAAAGAAAATAAAACATCGTATATTTAACTTTAGAACCTAAGTTCTACTTTTAGAACTTCGAAAAACCTGGTCTTAAAACTTGCGGCGTACACCGCTAAAGTGTAAAACATCAAACAACCATCTATTTTCCCTAACTTATAATAAAAAATGGCTAACGTGTAGAACTTTCCCGTTTACTGCCCAGTAAATTTACACCTTTACGGGTAATAAAGGAAATCGAACGTATTTCCTCTTTGGATACCCTAGTCAATGGGGAACATTTTTGGGTACAGTTTTACGTGAATTTTACACATTAATCTTCTAACAGTTTTGAATGATTCACGGTTAGTTTTATTAGACTTATGTCGACCGGGATATGAACCGTGATTACATAAAAAACCGGCCAATTGCGCGACGGACTCGCGCACGGAGGGTTCCGCACCATCAACAAAAAATAGAGCAAAACAAGCAAAAAAACGGTCACCCATCCAAGTACTTACTGACCCCGCCCGACGTTGATTAACTTCGGTCAAAAATCACGTTTGTTGTATGGGAGCCCCACTTAAATCTTTATTTTATGCTGTTTTTAGTATTTTTTGTTATAGCGGCAACAGAAATACATCATCTGTGAAAATTACAACTGTCTAGCTATCACGGTTCGTGAGATACAGCCTGGTGACAGACGGACGGACAGACGGACGGACGGACGGACGGACGGACAGCGGAGTCTTAGTAAGTAATAGGGTCCCGTTTTTACCCTTTGGGTACGGAACCCTAAAAAGGTAATCACGGTTCATATCCCGGTCGATATAAGTCTAGCATTAACCCCCTTATTCATAAACACGCTACAAACCTCAATTAGTTAATAATCGTTTGTCTTTATCTGTCATTTTGACTTGTGTATTTGTAAGAAATGGATAAAACATAATTTGAATAAATGAGGCCCGTAAACTTTATGAATAAGGGGTTATTTTTTACATTATGATAACAAATATAAGGAAATTACAAAAATAATGAGACGTGACATGATGAAATGTCCTATCTCTCCATTGTGATGTGAAAATGTGATCCAAACTAGTGGATTATTCAATGGTGCGAGTGCGATGCAAAGAGAGAAATCTTTTATGATTTTATTATTATGTATTTAACAAGACTGCTCATTTAAATAACAGTAGATAATCTATAAATAGGTAACTTAAAATAAAGGCCATATACGTAAATAAAAAACGTCCCCAAGTCACTGCCGATGGGCAGTATGCTCATTGGCAATGCTTATCATTTTAGCGAAAAGGATGTATATTTATCGTACGTACTAAAATCCTTGTAACTTTTGTTAGTTTCAACATCCCCATTGATTGGACTAAAATAGCTTTTATTTAGGTAGGCAGACATATTTTATTACATTAGAAGTCGGTTTTATTAGCCTAATGTATGTATTTCGTGGTGCTGCCGGTCGAAAATCAGATATACTTAGTTACCAAACTTTAGCCACATATATTTATGTATTCGAACATGTGAAAAGAAAATTTCATAGGATCGACTTTCACATAATTTCGCATGTTACCAATCTGAGTTAGGTAGATCTTTAGGTCGTATCAAATGGGATTAAAACCATAACGAATTATTGAATTGTACAACGGGACTTAATCGCGTATTGAAGTTTTAAGATTTACCTCCGACGTTTCGAGGACGGGCGTTGTCCCCGTGGTCCCGGAGAAGACTGGCTAAAGTTGACATCAACATCTAACCGCGCGAGTTTTTCGAACTACCCGCACTTGGTCTTTTTTATGAGCTTGAACGTTTTGCGCACTAGGGATGTTACTCTGTCGACACACAACACTAACAATATTCTATTTATCGACTGTCTGTCTGGGATTAAGTCCCGCTGTACAATTTAATAATGTGTAACAACAATCGTGAAAGTTCAAATCAGTGTTTTACCATAACGAATTGTCAAATCGGAATCCACGCTCTATTTATTGAATGGTGATTATTGTTGCAGCTGCATTACCTACTAATGCGACATTACTGCTGAGAGTGCTGAGGACTTGACGCAGACGTTTTATCTGTAAACCTTGATAAAATGAGGGCCGGAACGCTGAATGACGGAATGCGGTTCGCAGCAATGACGCACTGCAATACTGCAGCAGTTATGCTAGTGTAGTGTGAAACCGAAAGGTACCTTAATACTGCTGCAGTTGTCATCTCAATGTCACCTTAAGTTACCTAAGTATCTACTCTCTCAGTTGATCCAGATTCAAGCGAGATGACATTTCGCTGTACTACTACAATTTTATTTATTTATTTATTCATATGAGCCTAGAGTCCCACTGCTGGGCAAAGGCCTCCCTCCTCTCTTTCCACGTATCCCGGTCTTGACCCGTCTCCCACCAGTTCCTGTCAATAATAAATAATTATTGCAATAATGGTGACAGTGTGTGCAATAATGGCACGGATCGCTTTAGAGTGTTCCGTAGTCAATCAATACTGGGTAAATCGTTCGTCGCGTTCTCGAGTCCATTAGGAACTTTGTGAACGTTGGAAACATAATGGATAGGTAATGGTGCCTAGGTGGCAGTAATGCTGCGCTGCATTACTGCTGCCGTCTGCATTACTGCCGCAAATGTAAAATGTAGTGTTTCTCGATAAAATTACATTTTTACAGCAGTGCAGTGCGGCAATAATGCGGTGCGACATTTCTGCTGACTAACAAAACGCAAATGTCAAAAATTAAGGCAAAATATCAATTTTCGAGCAACTTAACGAACCTATCCTACCTATCTTTTGGTTTAATTTTAAGAACAAAACTTCCGTGAGACAGTTGTATTTAATATATTGTAACAACTAAATTTCTATTTCTTTATTTTTTCAATATCAAACGGTATGTGACCCATATTCGCTTGTTACCCTTAACGCCATCTAGCGAGCACAGTCGATAACAACATGGTCCGGGTTGCTAGATTAAAAATAAGTTCGGTGCCTTCCTATATTTTTGGTTTTTTTTTTAATCAAAAGGGGTTTGTAAATTAAAATTGTCTTCAAATATTGTTCTTTCTTTCTATTTAATATTAGTCCAAATAAAGTAAAGAAGAAGGGTAATGTTTTCTTTTCAAAATCACCTAGGATCGCACGAATCCAGTTTGGGCTGTGGCAACTCTGTCATTTGGTCTGTCATTATTCTGCCAAAATGAAGGACGGGCATTTTCGTGGGTGTTGTTACGCAACCAAAAAGCCTGTTCAGGCGATTTCTAACCCAATCGGGAGACATCTCCCTTTTGAGTGAGTATTTTAGTGATTTTCGCGACGGTTTTGTGTGTAAGATTCAGTTTAATAGTGTGGTGATTTTTATTTTCAGCCCAGGCGAAAAACTGGAGCCATGCCGCCCCAAATTTAGTGGCCCTTGATGCCCGTGTTCTATAGACCTCGCTTGTGTCGACATATGTTGCAAAGCACCTTTTGCGGGCCATTTTTCCACAGCGAGTAAGTTATCATTTGTTTTTTTTTAGATTTAACCTTCCGCCGCGCTGGTCAAATGTTAACCTTGACCTGACGCGTGTCGTTCCAAATTCGAAATTATGTATGTCTGGACTCCATTTTGTTGCAAGGTTATTTAGGTTCCAGCGTTGCTAAAGCGTTGTGTACTCTTGTCTTACTATTTGAAAACTTTTCCAGGGTCTACATTTTACCTGCAAATCCGCCTGGTGCGGGTTTTACTTGTGTGCCCGGTTGACAACGTTGACTGGTGCGGCGGGTGCTGCCTTGGCCTGTACCTGAGAGGTTGACGACGCGGCGGTGTTGTTGGTACCCTAAACTCTGCGGACCAGGTCAGCTCCTTCCAACTTTTAATTTACTCCTACGGCGCCCAACATTATTCTAGTTCAATTGCAAATATTTGAGTAAAAGTGTTCAACCATAAGATTTTAGCCGCTAAACCCACATTCGCTCCCTCGACCTTATTGGAGTCTCAAGTTAAATAAAATTAAGAGCTAGACTAAGATAACTGCAGTGTTTGCAAGGCCCTTAAGGCCCTAGTAATAACTTTCCTTGTCTTTATCATAGAATAAACGTTTTTTAATTACAGTGGTTGTATTTTTTTCTTTTCTCGCCTTAAAATCTTTAGTATAGCCACCCTAAAATAATTTTGGTAACAGTGGCGCCCAACGTGGGGCTTTGTTCCTAGCGAGCTACCTTTAGTCACATAGAAGTTAGCTAAAGGAATTTATGGTTGAACATTTTTTTTTCTTAGTGTACCTACTTGTTGTAGCATTAATTCTACTTACTGTCATAACCTTTAGTGATAACAGCACATGTGTCAATTGAATACTTATTATACAAATTGAATAGTGTTAGTGATAAGAGTTAATATTAATAGTCTAAACTTTAAATATACATTCTTGCTGGTATTTAAATTCCAGATAGATTAAAAATAAATAACTTACCTCTTAGGATTATTTTTTGGGTACTATTGTGAACAATAGTAAGGTTAATAATTTTATTTAGTAGAAGTGTATTGTTGTATTGGGCCGAGCACACAAGGTCAATTTTATTGTTTCAAATCTTATTTACATTGTTTTTGCATGCACTACTGTGTCCCGAACAGGGGTATTGTCATAGGGTTATTAGCGTTATTAGCGTCAACATAAAAAAATCTTTTGTGTTAAATTGATTGTAATTGTAAAATAACTTTAAATTTTTTAAAATGGAGGACCGCCCTATTAACTTTAATTTATTGCATAAAGATGAACTAGAGTATGAAGTGAAGGTACGAGATGCCACTCCGGCAGACGATGTAAAGGGATTGAGGGAGCAAATTAGGAAGTTAGCGAGGGACTTACCATCAGATGATATCGAAGAGTATGTTGGACACATTTCGCCGGAGCTTGCTATAATTCAAAATAAATTGACTGAATTGGAAAACTTGACCACGGCCGCCAAGACTCCAATAACTTTAAAGTCTCTTAACCGGGTACAGGCTTTAGGGCATCACTTGTATCATCGTTTAACACGGATTAACCCGGAGGAGTCCGCTGATGTCACTTTGCACTCGGGGTTAACGGATCGACTCATGCGAATCCTTTCAAAGTTAGATAATATGCTATCGGTGTTTGTGTCGACTCGTTCCAATGCTGGGTTCGATGATGCGATGGAAGGTTCGGGGAACCCTGTCCAACCTGAAACTTCATCGACCGCTCCTGCTACCTCGTGCTTTAATAAATATCAAACAGTTAGTTCCTTAAATCTTAAATTTAATGGTCGGACGTGTGTTAAGGCCTTTTTACAGCGGGTTGAGGAGTTGGCAGCTTCGCGTCGTATTACGGAAGCCAGGCTTTTAGCTTCAGCCGTAGAATTATTTGATGGGGACGCGCTAATGTGGTATCGCGGTATACGCACTGAGGTGTCCACTTGGGACCAATTGAAGGCTGTCTTAATAGATGAATTTTTGCCATTCGATTATGACAGGCGCTTATTGAAAGAAATTATAAATCGTACTCAGGGTTCTAATGAGAACATTTCTACATACATTAGCATTATGCAGAATTATTTCAGTCGTTTGAATACGGAATTGTCGGATCAGGATAAATTTGACATAGTTTCAATTAATGTTCGCCCGGAGTATACGGTACCTTTGGCCATTCAGTCGGTTACTACCTTAAAGGATTTGAAGAGGGTGTGTCGCGTGCTTGAGGACAGCTGGCAGCGGGCTAATGCTTTTGTGGAGCCTCCCAGACCTTCATCGTCTACCTTGGCCGCAGACTTGAGTTGTAAAACCTCTTCGCGTCCTAAAGTTGAGGCAGCCAATCCGCTGGAGAAGCCGTTCTGTGTTCGTTGTCGTGTAGATACGCACAGTCTGAGGGAGTGTAAGTCTAAACGGGTAGTTTGTTTCAAATGTGGTAGGGCGGGAGTGTCTTACCCAGATTGTCCCAATTGTTTTCCTAGAGCTTCTACTTCTACTTCGCCAGATGCAGGTGCTGTGCCTGGTGTTTCAAAAAACTAATTATTCCGGACCGCCGAATGTCGAGTCCCCACGATTTGGAGCGTGGGAACTCATGTAATTTGGTCGATTTTGGTGAAGATATATTGGGGGACATTGGGGTTAATCCAGACTGTCCTGATTACCCACTTATAGTTAGTACTTTAATGTCTCTTCCCGTTTCGGTGGTTCGGAATCGGTTCATTTTGAATAAAGACGAGCGACCTCACATGTCGGTGGGAATTTTAGGTCGTTCTTTTCGTGGTCTTTTGGATACTGGGGCAGGGATCAGTATTATAGGTTCGAACTCGCATAGGGACTTTTTGTCATTGGGAGCCCAGTTGGTTTCTGCCACGGATAATACTCATATTATAGCGGCTAATAAAACTCGTTCGAGAATAATCGGGTGTATGTACTTGGTTGTTAAAGCTAAAAATTTAACACGCGAAATTAAATTTTATGTAATACCGGACGTGGGTACACGTATGATCTTCGGTGTTAATTTTTTTAAGGCGTTCAATATCGCACCGGAATTGTTTAGTCAGTATGGGAACCAGGAACCGGACACTACCGTGAATGAGGTCGTGCCCGAAAAACACCTGTGCTCCTTACAAGAGTTGACACCTGATCAACGTGCCATAGCGGACGGGATTATTCGTAATTTCGAGGACATTTCGTTTGAGAAGAAAGGTTTGGGGCGTACGCACTTGCTCACCCATACCATAGATACCGGTGATAGTCCTCCGATTAAACAACGTTATTATCCGATCTCGCCACACCGTCTGGTAGAGCTTAACCGTCAATTAGATGAGATGCTAGAGCAGGACGTAGTTGAACCTAGTACTAGTGCTTGGAATAATCCTACCCTTTTTACAGCTAAGTCTAATGGGGAGCTACGTTTTTGCTTGGATAGTCGCAAATTGAATTCGGTTAGTAAACGCGATGCATATCCGTTACCGTATATATCACGTATTCTGGACCAGTTGAGGGACGCGAAATTCCTGTCCTCAATTGACTTAAAAAGCGCGTTTTGGCAGATTCCGTTAGAAGAGGCGTCGCGCGAACGAACGGCCTTTACGGTGCCTAAACGTGGCTTGTTTCAATTTAAGGTCATGTGTTTCGGGTTGACCGGAGCACCTGGTACCCAGCAGCGTCTAATGGATAAGTTGTTTGGACCCGAATTTAATGACAGGCTTTTTGTGTACTTAGATGATATAATAATAGTTAGTCAGACGTTTGAAGAACATATTGCGTTATTAACTAGGGTATTAGACCGTTTGTCGGCTGCTAACTTAACTATTAATTTCGCGAAGTCACAGTTCTTTCGAAAGGAACTTAAATACCTTGGTTATGTAGTAGACGAGCGTGGACTGCATACCGATCCTTCCAAAATTCAAGCTATTGTAGATTACCCCGTTCCTACCAACCGTAAGGAAGTTAAAATGTTTGTAAGTACTGCATCTTATTACCGTAGATTTATTAAAAATTTCAGTGACCTCGCAGCCCCCTTAAATGCTTTGACTAGTACTCGGAAGAATGCTCCTCCTTTTGCGTGGTCGACGGAAGCTCAGGAGTCCTTTCAAAAACTTAAGTCGGCTCTAGTTTCGGCACCGATATTATCGTGCCCAGATTTCTCGAAGCCGTTCCTTCTACATTGTGATGCGTCCGGGTATGGCGTGGCCGGAACTTTGACCCAAGTAATGCAGGACGGGCTGGAGCATCCGATAGCGTACGCGAGCCGCTCGTTAAACCGCGCCGAACGCAATTATTCCGCGACCGAGCGCGAGGCACTTGCTGTTGTTTTCAGTATCGAGCATTTTCGGCCATACTTAGAGGGTGGCCCACGATTTAAGGTAATTACCGATCACTCCAGTTTAAAGTGGTTTTTTAATTTAACCAATCCGACGGGCCGGTTAGCACGTTGGGGTTGTAGGTTATCCCCTTATGACTTCGAAATCGTACATCGTAAAGGTAAAGAACATGTAGTTCCGGACGCTTTATCTCGTAGTGTACCCGTGTTGGAAATTTATACTTGTGAGTGGTATGATAAGCTTTTTGAACGTTGCCGGGTATCCCCAGGCTCGTGTCCGAATTACGCGATTCAAAATAATAAACTTATGCGTTACTGTAAAAGTAAATTCAAGCTTTCAGGGGAATTTGATTGGAAGGTCGTGATACCATCGAGTCAACGACAAGAATTAATTAAAACTTGTCATAACGAGGAGCTTTCCCATTTGGGAGTTTTTAAAACTTATAAAAGATTATCGTTACATTATTACTGGCCTTCAATGTATCAGGATGTAGCTAATTTTATCCGAGGGTGTGAGGTTTGCGCTGCGTATAAAAATTCACAGCAGCCCCCTATAGGTATCATGGGACACCCTAAGAACTGTTCGCGTCCATTCGACACGCTCAGTATCGATTTAGTGGGCCCACTACCACGTTCCAGGGCAGGTTATACTTATATTCTGTCAGTATTATGTTGCTTTTCTAAGTACGTGTTGTTTTTCCCCCTTAGGCGAGCCGTAGGGAAGACCATTGCTCAGCGTCTGGAGGATGAGGTGTTTCTTAAGCACGGCGTGCCGCGCACAGTGATTGCGGATAATGCTACGCAATTCACTGGTAGCGAGCTTAAAGCTTTGTTTCAGAAATACTTCATTCCTCAAATTCATTACACCCCGCGTTATTGCCCTCAGGTTAACACCGTAGAACGCTATCATAAGACCCTGATGACGTCCGTCTCTATCATGGTCCAGAACGATCATCGAGCTTGGGACGTAGCCTTGCCGAAGGTACAGTTCGCCATGAATTCCACCACCAGCGAAACGGTTCGTTATTCTCCATTCTTTCTGGTTCATGGTAGGGAGGCTGTTGCTTGCGGTAAAGTCTATGGAGATTGCCAGACTTCGAAACTGGACCTATCAATTGACTCTCCAGATCGGTACGCGGAATCTTTAGGCGGCTTAAAGGAAGTTTTCGATAGGGTTAAGTTATCATTAATAAAAGCTCATGATAGAGGGGCGCGTTATTATAATAGGGGCCGACAGTCGGTTGAGTTTAGTGAGGGCGAGGTCGTTATGAAAAAGACTTTTCCTTTGAGTGACGCCGGTAAATTCTTTATGGCTAAGCTTGCTCCTAAATACGTGAAGTGTCGCATAGTTCGTAAACTCTCGAATTTAGTATACGAGTTGGAAGATTTTTATACGGGTAAGAATTTAGGGTCCTGGCATGCCCGGAATCTTAAAAGGCTTGATCCGTGATCAATTTCATTGGCTATAAGCCGTCTATCCACAGAGAGCGTTGGCAGTGCAGGGCGAAATCCCTGATTTCGCACTGCAGGGCCAGTGTTCCTGTGAAGAGTGTCGACTGGTAGCTCAGTGGCTCTTTAGCCGAGCTATCGGACACTGTCCTTGACACATATGGGTGATTGACTGTACTCAGTCATTACCGCAGATTATTGAATAATCTGTTACCTTACGCACATTCCGCCATATAGCTTGGACGTGCAGCCCGCGACCCAGGTCGCTCGCTGCGCCGCCAAGATATACAGCGATGCAGTGCGTAGGTAGGGAGCTTTGCAGCTTCGCTTATTAGTGTTTAGTTTCGTTTAGGTTAATATACGTTTAGGGTATCGTAGTGTAGATTACAGTACAGGAATATTATAGCTTGTATGTGGTGACTTGTGCACAGCTCGGCTGTGCTTATATTTTATTGTAGTTTAATGCGTGGGTTCGAATTGGGTGGTCGTTGATTTCCTTTATGCCTTTAGTGTCGATTTTTTTTTTGGGACTTTGTCTAGAAATACTAGGGTGGTTTTGCGAGCTGGGGACCAGCTCAAAATTTTGCCGTAGTCAAAATTTTCTTCGGGAAGGGGAGCACTGTAACAACTAAATTTCTATTTCTTTATTTTTTCAATATCAAACGGTATGTGACCCATATTCGCTTGTTACCCTTAACGCCATCTAGCGAGCACAGTCGATAACAACATGGTCCGGGTTGCTAGATTAAAAATAAGTTCGGTGCCTTCCTATATTTTTGGTTTTTTTTTTAATCAAAAGGGGTTTGTAAATTAAAATTGTCTTCAAATATTGTTCTTTCTTTCTATTTAATATTAGTCCAAATAAAGTAAAGAAGAAGGGTAATGTTTTCTTTTCAAAATCACCTAGGATCGCACGAATCCAGTTTGGGCTGTGGCAACTCTGTCATTTGGTCTGTCATTATTCTGCCAAAATGAAGGACGGGCATTTTCGTGGGTGTTGTTACGCAACCAAAAAGCCTGTTCAGGCGATTTCTAACCCAATCGGGAGACATCTCCCTTTTGAGTGAGTATTTTAGTGATTTTCGCGACGGTTTTGTGTGTAAGATTCAGTTTAATAGTGTGGTGATTTTTATTTTCAGCCCAGGCGAAAAACTGGAGCCATGCCGCCCCAAATTTAGTGGCCCTTGATGCCCGTGTTCTATAGACCTCGCTTGTGTCGACATATGTTGCAAAGCACCTTTTGCGGGCCATTTTTCCACAGCGAGTAAGTTATCATTTGTTTTTTTTTAGATTTAACCTTCCGCCGCGCTGGTCAAATGTTAACCTTGACCTGACGCGTGTCGTTCCAAATTCGAAATTATGTATGTCTGGACTCCATTTTGTTGCAAGGTTATTTAGGTTCCAGCGTTGCTAAAGCGTTGTGTACTCTTGTCTTACTATTTGAAAACTTTTCCAGGGTCTACATTTTACCTGCAAATCCGCCTGGTGCGGGTTTTACTTGTGTGCCCGGTTGACAACGTTGACTGGTGCGGCGGGTGCTGCCTTGGCCTGTACCTGAGAGGTTGACGACGCGGCGGTGTTGTTGGTACCCTAAACTCTGCGGACCAGGTCAGCTCCTTCCAACTTTTAATTTACTCCTACGGCGCCCAACATTATTCTAGTTCAATTGCAAATATTTGAGTAAAAGTGTTCAACCATAAGATTTTAGCCGCTAAACCCACATTCGCTCCCTCGACCTTATTGGAGTCTCAAGTTAAATAAAATTAAGAGCTAGACTAAGATAACTGCAGTGTTTGCAAGGCCCTTAAGGCCCTAGTAATAACTTTCCTTGTCTTTATCATAGAATAAACGTTTTTTAATTACAGTGGTTGTATTTTTTTCTTTTCTCGCCTTAAAATCTTTAGTATAGCCACCCTAAAATAATTTTGGTAACAATATTAAAACGGGTCACTCAGTGTCGACATGTTTCGCTCCATAACGACTCAACTTTAAAGTGAGTGACCCCCATAACATTTATTTATTATTTATTTTATATAACAAATAATACCTCCTAAGTGACACATCCAATATAATCATACCTTCGTGTCCTCCAATATAGTCTCATTAATTATTACTGTACGCAGAGTGCCGTATAAAACCATGCTTTATTAACTTGAACTAAACAAACGATTGCCATTACTATTATATTCTATTTGAGTGCCTTTTCATATATATGTATACATATTAATAAGTACATTTTGTTTGGTCTGTATTTAATAATACATAATATATGTTTCGTGAGCCACAGATAAACATTATTAAATTTATTAAAACAGGTCACTCAAATCAGTGTTTTACCATAACGAATTGTGAAATCAGAATCCACGCTCTATTTATTGAATGGTGATTATTGTTGCAGCTGCATTACCTACTAATGCGACATTACTGCTGAGCACAGAACATCTGCGGGATGGTTAAAATGGAGACAGCTCACGGGAGTAATGTGCGATGTTAAAATGCCACTGAGGATAAAAGGCAAACTATATAAGACCGCAATCAGTCCCGCCATACTCCATGGTTCCGAATGCTGGGCCACTACTAAACAACACCTAAATAAACTCCATTCTGCAGAAATGCGCATGTTAAGATGGTCGGCCGGCGTCACTCTAATGGATAAAGTCAGGAACGAATATGTCAGAGGCAGCTTTAAAGTAGCTAGCTCCTATTCACGAGAAAGTTGTTGAAAAACGCCTTAGATGGTACGGCCATATACAAAGACGACCCGAAGACCATATCGTCAAAACAGCCTTATACTTGCCGACGACGAAGCGCGGAAGCGGAAGGCCCCCCGCCACTTGGTGGACGACGGTCCAAAAAGACCTCAAAGAACAAAATATTGACAAGAACCTAACCAGGAACCGTGCCACCTGGAGGCTTAGGACAAGGAAGGCCGACCCCAAATAGGGATAAAGGTCCAGGATGATGATGATTAAAACGGGTCACTCACGTCTTTATTAAATCGAATATTGCCCGACATGTTTCGCTCCATGACGAGGAGCATCCAATACGTGAGTGACCCGTTTTAATATATTTAATACTTATGTCTGTATCACACGGGTATTTTGTTATATATTATTTTATAATTGTGTACGAGTCTCTTAGGAGTTTATATATCTATTTTAAAACTTATGGATACTTACCAACTTTTAGGTACTGAAGAATTTGGCACGAAACTATTTTCTTTTAAAAACTCTTTTCAGCATAAAAGTTGACTCATCAAAAAGCTATCTAGTAAAGAAATCCTTTAGCGAAACGCCTGTCTTGCTAAAGACATTTATGGGGCAGGCAAAATGCCAAGGCAGCCTCTTTAGGTAATTCTAGTTTTATATAGCGTTTAACTATAATGTAGTTAAACAATTTTTGACCACCACACACATTGGTGGTCAAAAATTGTGAGTTCAAACCTCGGTTGTGCGGTATAGGGCAGAAAAATCGTGCAAACAGACGAAAGAATTTGATCTTTATCCTCTAACCGCCCATACGTCAAACCTTGCCAAGCAAAATTAAATTTTATTTTGTCAACACAAAGTTTAAAATTAGAATGGAACAGGAGACCTTTTTATAGGTCTATGGGCGGCTTGACGTTATTCTTATTGTGCACAGAAGGTTAAGGTAAATGACCTAAAGTGTCATTCTATAGAACTTGCTATGTAAACAAACCGCCATATTGAAAGTGAGAAAAAATATGAATAGGTACCTATACTAGCGCCTTTTGTTTAGTACATAGTTAGCAAAAGGCCCCATAGGTTCATGTTATAATAATAATAATAACTCCACGGCCGGCTTCGGCCACGGCGACTGCTGTCAACTCCGTTGCTGTCGCTAGTGCGCTCGCAAGTGGCTGATGTAGCCGATCTTTTTAGTAAATGTTCGCGAACATACGTTCATGTACATATGTTCATGTTATACTCCCACTCTGAAGCATAAGCATGAGCGAGATGAATGTGTGCCCGGGACCGCATATATCATGTTTTTCAGAATTTTAATTTGTTGTAAGTTATAACAAAAAAAACGGCCAAGTACGAGTCGGACTCGCGCACGAAGAGTTCCGTACCATTACGCAGTAAACGGCAAAAAACCATGTTCGTTGTATGGGAGCCCTTAAATATTTAGGTATTTTATCTTGTTTTTAGTATTTGTTGTTATAGCGGCAACAAAAATACATCATCTGTGAACATTTCAACTGTGTAGCTGTCACGGTTCGTGAGGTACAGCCTGGTGACAGACAGACAGACGGACGGACGGCCGGACTGACGACGGAGTCTTATTAATAGGGTCCCGTTACTACCCTTTGGGTACGGAGCTCTAAAAAGTAATCGATGAGTTACTTAAAAATAAAATAGCGCATTCTTTATCGGCCTTCGAGGTCGTATCAAAATAAGATCCAAACCGTAACCCGTTACCGTAAACCGTTACCGTAATTGTAAAATCAGAATCGGTCTGGCCAGTTAGTCACGTCATACTTAGCGAACCACCTCACGTGAAGGGCTCACCTTTTCCGAATTAACCCGGCTGGTTAAGGGTTTAAGAATAAATAATGAAGTGGCCCAGGGCCCTCAATTAACGGAGATGAAATTAATTTATTCTAACCAGGGTGTTTTGAAAATTGGGGCTAAGGCCGTGTACAACTTAATTATTAATGATTAGCATATGATATGACGTGAAGAAGAGGTATTATTTGTAATTGGTTTTCTCTATTTACGCTAATTATTTTGATTACTTTATAAAAGGATGAAAACAGTGTTGTATTAAGCTATCAAAAGGAAACACAATACTTATCAACGTAGTAGCTATAATAATCATTATAAAGGTGATGTATTTTTATTTATGTTTATGATAAAAAATATGGTTGGTTTGTTTGTATGGTCACTAAAATGTATAAAATAAAATTAATTAATTAAAAATTAAAAAACACGAGTGCCGTTTAAATGTGAACTTAGAAGCTAAAACTAATTTTTAGATAAAAATGCAAATATATTTATGAAAAAAGAAGATTTTCAGAAAAGTATTGCTGTGAAAGAAGTTTTGCTAATAAATGTACCTACTTATCTGTTCTACATCGTGATTATTTTTAGTTTTGTATTGAAAAATAGACTTTATATTGACTAATTACGGAAATACATGAATTTCAATAATTTCATAGTCATATTAAATATATTAAAACGGGTCACTTATATATACCTACACATATTAGTACGACTGACTCACGGAAGTTTTGTTATTAAAATTATAATAAAATATTTCATAGTCGCTTAAGACAAAACGACCAACATTAGAATGTAGGTACTTGTAAACTTTATGATTAACATCTTAAATTAGAGAAAAAACATCAAAACCATCCACAAACCAGAAATAATTCAATAAATTTGATAGTGCGTTCTCCACGGCCATAAGGGCTCATTTAGACGGTGCGAGAACTCGCATGCGAGTTTCATTTTCATTACATTACGTCATTTGATCGGTCGGCTGAATTGATGTAACCTCAATGGTCCGCATTGTAACTAAAATCGTATACGAGTTCGCGCGCCGTTGATAAAAATACGGCCATAAAAGTTTCACTGGTACAAAAAATATTCACACAATAAAGTTTAGGTCAATTTGTAATCGCGGCGTGGCTCGTGTGTCGGAGATATGAATAAAAAAGAATACCACACATTGCGGTCTGTTTCCATTGTACAGTCAGCAGCAGAAGTTGCTAAGCGGGCCAGGTGTTCAAAATGATCTTGACGCGACTTTATTGTTAAGAGAATAAGCGCGTGTCAAGGTAATTTTGAACACCTCGCCCGCTTAGCAACTTCTGCTGCTGACTGTACAACAATGTTCATATTTATATTTATTTATTTAATACGGTGCAAGCTTACAGTACTACAACAATTCGCTTACACACTAGAAAAATATATACATGTCAGGAAAATTACAAAAAAAACGTGCTAACAAATAAAATGTCAAGTAAGATAAAACTTACAAATTCAGTCAATTATTATAACTATTAGTTTTCCATGTACTTATGTAATAAAAAAAATAAAAAAAATAAAAATACTTTACAACACTGATGAAAATGTAGAGGTACAGATGTAGTGCATAATTGTTTTCCATCGTATTGTCTCGGAAACGTTAGTATTTGTCATCCTACTTCAGTCAACCTCAGTACTTTTTGTACTGAGACTGACTGAAATAGCAAGACACGTTCGTACGTTTCCGTGAAGATACTATAGAAAATAATTACACCTTACAATTTATCGCCACAGTCGAAAAAATATCAAGTGGACTAAAACTGTGTCTACAGAAAAACTGTTTATTTTTGTACAGAAAACCTGACCTAAAATTAATGAAAAAAAAAACCATGCGGTTTCTTCCTATTTTACGAGTAAGTAACTATTTTTAATACTCAACACAGAAAACACCAATGACTCAGGAACAAATATCTGTTCTCATTAACTATTATTATTTGATCTAATGACGTGCAATAATGAAAACGTGCCTTAATAACACAGAGCAATTGAACCAATTTATATATTTGTTTGTAAGAGCTAAGAGGCCTACACTAAATGAGTCATTAAACTTAAACATGATGTATTGCCACGGAAATGGTATTGGAATTAATAATTTTATTGCATTTACAAAATGCCCTTGTTTATGTCAATAATAAATGAATAATTGGATATATTAAATCGGGTCACTCACGTACTGTAAATTTGGAGGTATCGCCATGGTTTTTATGGAGCAAGTAGGTAAGTACTGGGAGTTTTTTCGAGATCCATTCACGTTGGCTAATCATTCATTATGAAGCGAAATATATAGAGCAAAGTTGGACTTTAAGAAAACGTGAGTGACCCGTATCTTGAAATTAGATTATTACAGAAAACATGTACTTATTTAAAATTGTAAATTAAATTGTAACAACTAACTAATAATTCTACTCCTTGAAAGTGATTTTTCACTTTCTGTGGAAAATAAAAGTGAGTAATAATTTTTACATAAAATTATAATGTTGATTAATTTGTATACTGTCTCTTGGACTATTCCCACACAATGGTATCTGGTTAAATTAGTGTTTATGTACAAACTAAACGTGTTTAATGGATACAAATTTACGGTTAATGAATACAGCTATTTCTAGTTTACACTCGGTTATTCATTTCGTTTACTTTGGGAATTGTGAAAATTATAAATTCTAAGGTTTTCATAAAATTGTTACGCTTCGTAATTATAGAAGATATTATATCATTTTCACCACACCAGCTGGTTAAGGCTCCCTTGGTTGTTCAAAAAGTAGCATTTTATTCACATGTGAGACAAAGAAATCAAATGCAAATTTTGAGTTGTTTTCTTATAGCGACTCTGTTCCAATTCAACATGGTTTAAATTACATCGAACTGAACAGGTACCTTAGGTAGGACCTTGGACCTTAGCTGGTTAAGGCATAACGACAGATAAGAACAAACGACGATCATCAACTGATTAAGTTAGAGAGTTTATGCTGCAGGGCCCTTATTCGACATGTACCTACAACTGTCAGATTTCTCGTCCACAGTCAACTTCAATTCAACAGTTGAATGAATCGCGTGTTCATCAAGTGCGGATAATATCATTTGGTACAACGAATAATTCAACAAATATCAACTTTGTTTTATTACTACTTTAAGGTTTACGGGTCAATTTTCAAATAGGCATTTTTTGCTGTCCCACGGCTAAAACTCGAAGTCCGTAGGACTTAAAGGCTGGATATATGTATATATTTTCATTCAGTGTATTATGAATATTAAAAATAATGTACAACTGTACCTTCAATATTATTTGTTTCTGACAAAATCGCATTTGAAGGTCCAAAAACGGCGAAATTTGCCGTTTTTCGCGTGTCCCAGTGGCGGCATTGCCCAATTTAAAAAATCATAACTTTGGATGTAGGCAACGTATTATGAATAGCTTTATATTTTTATAAAGAGCATTTTCTAGAGAATTTATTTAGTAATTTCGATAATTTAATGCGTTATTTAATAAAACAAGAAAAGCCTTTTTATCGTTGTCCCGCGCGGCACTTGTTTTGTTATGACTTAAAGATACGCCCCAAAATCTTCTTTGTCTATTGAATAACGATTAAATTAACTTTACAACGCAATAGTGCGGTTAGTTGGGCGTCTATCACCATTAAGTATACACGCGGAAACAGTTTTATTTATGTAATAATCTCTTTCGATATATTTTGGTACGACTACAATGACATTTGTATGGACGCTTCATATGTTGGTACACAGTCGAAATAAAAATGTGTATTGCATAATAATAGTTGCAAATATAGTGTTAAAATATATAGTAAAATAAATAAGTGAATCGGTTATATGGTGTAAGAGATTTCGCCAAAAAATATTATTGGCGACATTTGTATGGCGACATTTGTACGGCTATTTTGACCGTACAGATGTCGATTGTGGCATACAAATGTCGACATAGTACCATACAAATATCGAAAAGGCGTCATACAAATGTCGTCAGGGTCTTACAAATGCCACAAAATTAATAAATAGTGACATAAACATTTTGATACTGCCATATAATATCGAAAAAATGCCATATACATGTGTAAAACGCCTTAAAAATATCTAAATAGTGCCATACAAATGTCGATCTTCAGACATCCATATCTAGCAAACTATAAAAAGTAGAGTGATGCCTCGTAAAGTATATTTTTTGTTGTTAAGAATCCTTCCTAAATCGATGATTATAAATCAAATTTTCCAAAAATAAAAAATTGCCATACAAATGTCGAAAAAACACCCTCTTCAAAAATTTACCCTTACAATGGTTTGGTCTGGTTGTCACCAAACTGTGGATTGCTAATGTCAAATTTTGACACAGGATTGTTCAGATTCAACGGAAGTTCAACATGATACGTCAAACAAACGTCGCTTGTCGAATAAGGCCCCTGTACTGTATGAAAGCATTGAAAACAACACCTTACGTGTATGAGGAAAGCAGAAACTCAGTTAATTACAAACTTGTATAGCTTTAATCAGGCGATCTTATCTTATCTTACGGTTAACTAGGTTGAGGCGGATACAATGCTTTGAAAGCGGTTGAAATGAATGGAGTTAAGCTCGGTAGTTACCTGGAAACTTTTATATTAAAACATACATAAGGTGCAGGGGGACAAAATTTCGACTGCGGGAGAATTTCAACTAGTCGAAATATAGAGCCATATATGTCCAAATAGCGAAAAAGATGTGATGTCTATGTAATGTGTGACTCTAGTTAATAATGTAAAACATGGAAGGCCTAAATGTACTAGGTATATACCTAATTATGTAAATAGTAAAAACTTTTTTCGAAATTTGGCGGTATTTTATTATTTTGTTAAAAGAATATGATATAACTAGCTGTTGCCCGCGACTTCGTACGCGTGTATTTGTATATTGGTTGTTATAAATTCTACATTAGCTTAGAACATTATGCAGCAAAAGATAGCAGTAGGGACAGTTAATCATTTGTTAATTATTATACAACGCATGAGATTTGTCTTTCACAACCTGGCTTCGAAGTTTCAAGCCCCTAACTGAATAAAATTGTTCTCGATATAATCTCTCTCTCAACCCCTAGAAGATATTCAAGTCCACTATTTAATAAAACCTACTACCTAACTACCTATTTACGAAGTTTGAAGTTCCTAGCTTTAAATAAATTTTGAACCCTCTCCCAACTCTCAACCCCTGTTTAAGTCCAACTCTTAACCTTTAGGGGATGAATTTTTAAAAACGCTGAAATTACTTTTTTTGTATTCTTATAATATGCATTTATACAACGATTCAAGTCCCGCACTCAAATAAATATTTGGGTTCCATACAAATTTTAAACCCCCTTTTCACCACCTTGGGGGATGAATTATCAGACTCTGAAATTAGTTTTCTTTTCTCTTAATAAAAATACCTTTTACGAAGCTTCAAGTTCCTAGCTTTAAATAAAATTATAACCTAAACAAATTTTCAACCCCTTTTTAACCCTGTTATGGGATGAATTTTTAAAAACGCTGAAATTAGTTTTCTTGTCTTCTAATAATATGGCTTTACACAAAGATTTAAGTCCCGCACTCTCAAAATCAATTGATCTCCATACAAACTTTCAACCTCTTTTTAACCCCCTCGGGGGATGAATTTTTAAAAAGGCTGGATAGGTTTTTCTTGTTTTTTTAATAAAATACCTTTTTACGAAGTTATAAGTTCCTAGCTTTAAATAAAATTTGAACCCTATACAAATTTTCAACCCCTTTTGGACCCTTATAGGGGTTGAATTTTTAAAAACGCTGAAATCACTTTACTCGTATTCTAATAATATGTAATTATAGAAAGATTCAAGTCCCGCATTTAAAAAAATTTTGACACACAAATACAAACAAATTCCATACAAATTTTCAACCCCTTTTTCACCACCTTCAATGTTGAATTTTGACAAAACGCTGACATTAGTTTTCTTCTCTTTTAATGAAGTAACTTTTTACGAAGTTACAAATTCGTAGCTTAAAATAAAATTTAAAACCTATACAATCTTTCAAACCCCTTTTTAACCCTTTTAAGGGATGAATTTTTAAAAACGCTGAAATTACTTTTCTTGAGTTCTAATAATATGGCTTTATACAAAGATTCAAGTCCCGCACTCTCAAATATATTTGATCTCCGTACAAACTTTCAACCCCTTTTTCACCACCTCGGGGGATGAATTTTTAAAACCGCTGAAATTAATTTTGTTGTTTTTTAATTTAATACCATTTTGCGAAGTTTCAAGGTCGTACCTTAAAATAAAATTTGCACCCCAAGACAAAGTTTCATCACAGTTTTTACCCCCTTAGGGGTTGAATTTCCTAAAACGTCGCAATTACTTTTTTTTGTAATCGGCTATTATGCCTTTCTAAAAAGTTTCAAAGCATTTGTAATGGATTCAAACTTTCAACCCCTTTTAAACCCTGTTAGGGGATGAATTTTCAAAAACTCTGAAATTACTTTTCCTGTTTTATAATAATATACCCATATACAAAGTTTCAAGTCCCACACTCACAAAAATATTTGATCTCCATACAAACTTTCAACCCCTTTTTCACCACCTTGGGGGATGAATTTTCGAAAACACTGAAATTAATTTTCTTATTTTTTTATATAATACATATTTACAAAGTTTCAAATTCCTAACTTAATATAAAACTTGAACCCCATACAACCTTTCATCCCCTTTTTAACCCTTTTAAGGGATGAATTTTTAAAAACGCTGAATTTACTTTTCTTGAGTTCTAATAATATGGCTTTATACAAAGATTCAAGTCCCGCACTCTCAAATATATTTGATCTCCGTACAAACTTTCAACCCCTTTTTCACCACCTCGGGGGATGAATTTTTAAAAACGCTGAAATTAATTTTGTTATTTTTTAATTTAATACCATTTTACGAAGTTTCAAGGTCGTACCTTAAAATAAAATTTGCACCCCAAGACAAAGTTTCATCCCAGTTTTTCCCCCCTTAGGGGTTGAATTTCCTAAAACGTCGCAATTACTTTTTTTTGTAATCGGCTATTATGCCTTTCTAAAAAGTTTCAAAGCATTTGTAATGGATTCAAACTTTCAACCCCTTTTAAACCCTGTTAGGGGATGAATTTTCAAAAACTCTGAAATTACTTTTTCTGTTTTATAATAATATACCCATATACAAAGTTTCAAGTCCCACACTCACAAAAATATTTGATCTCCATACAAACTTTTAACCCCTTTTTCACCACCTTGAAGGATGAATTTTCGAAAACACTGAAATTAATTTTCTTATTTTTTTATATAATACATTTTTACAAAGTTTCAAATTCCTAGCTTAAAATAAAACTTGAACCCCATACAACCTTTCATCCCCTTTTTAACCCCCTTAGGGATTGAATTTTTCAAAATCGCTTCTTATCTCTTGTACACTTTATAAATGCAACCTAGTGTGCAAATTTCAACTTTCTAGCTTTTGTAGTTTCGGCTCTGCGTTGATGAATCAGTCAGTCAGTCAGGACACTTGCATTTATATATATACTAGCTGTTGCCCGCGACTTCGTACGCGTGGATTTGTATATTGGTGGTTATAAATTCTACATTAGCTTAGAACATTACGCAGCAAAAGATAGCAGTAGGAACGGTTAATCATTTGTTAATTATTATACAACGCATGAGATTTGTCTTTCACAACCTGGCTACGAAGTTTCAAGCCCCTAACTGAATAAAATTGTTCTCTATAATCTCGATATAATCTCTCTCAACCCCCAGAAGATTTTCAAGTCCACTATTTAATAAAACCTACTACCTAACTACCTATTTACGAAGTTTGAAGTTCCTAGCTTTAAATAAAATTTGAACTCTCTACCAACTCTCAACCCCTGTTTAAACTTTTAGGGGATGAATTTTTAAAAACGCTGAAATTACTTTTCTGGTATTGTAATAATATGCCTTTATACAACGATTCAAGTCCCGCACTCCAATAAATATTTGGGTTCCATACAAATTTTCGACCCCCTTCACCACCTTGGGGGATGAATTATCAGACTCTGAAATTAGTTTTCTTTTCTCTTAATAAAATACCTTTTTACGAAGCTTCAAGTTCCTAGCTTTAAATAAAATTATAACCTATACAATCTTTCAACCCCTTTTTAACCCTGTTATGGGATGAATTTTGAAAAACTCTGAAATAAGTTTTCTTCTGTTCTAATACTATGGCTTTATACAAAGATTTAAATCTCGCACTCTTAAAAATATTTGATCTCCATACAAACTTTCAACCCCTTTTTCACCTCCTCGGGGGATGAATTTTTAAAAACGCTGAATAAGTTTTTTGTTTTTTAATAAAATACCTTTTTACGAAGTTTCAAGTTCCTAGCTTTAAATAAAATTTGAACCCTATACAAACTTTCAACCCCTTTTGGACCCTTATAGGGTATGAATTTTTAAAAACGCTGAAATTACTTTTCTCGTATTCTAATAATATGTCATTATACAAAGATTCAAGTCCCGTACTTACAAAAAATATTGACCTCCATACAAATTTTCAACCCCTTTTTCACCACCTTAAATATTGAATTTTGAAAAACGCTAACATTAGTTTTCTTCTCTTATAATGAAATATCTTTTTACGAAGTTACAAATTCGTAGCTTAAAATAAAATTTAAGCCCTATACAATCTTTCAACCCCTTTTTAACCCTTTTAAGGGATGAATTTTTGAACACGCTGAAATTACTTTTCTTGAGAATTAATAATATGGCTTTATACAAAGATTCAAGACCCGCACTCTAAAAAATATTTGATTTCCGTACAAACTTTCAACCCCTTTTTCACCACCTCGGGGGATGAATTTTTAAAAACACTGAAATTTGTTTTGTTGTTTTTTAATTTAATACCTTTTTGCGAAGTTTCAAGGTCCTAGCTTAAAATAAATTTTGCACCCCAAGACAATGTTTCATCCCCTTTTTTACCCTCTTAGGGGTTGAATTTCCTAAAACATCGCAATTCCTTTTTTTGCAATCGGCTATTATGCATTTCTAAAAAGTTTCAAAGCATTTGTAATGGATTCAAACTTTCAACCCCTTTTTAACCCTGTTAGGGGATGAATTTTTAAAAACGCTGAAATTACTTTTCCTGTCTTATAATAATATACCCATATACAAAGTTTAAAGCCACACACTCACAAAAATATTTGATCTCCATACAAACTTTCAACCCCTTTTTCACCACCTTGGGGGATGAATTTTCGAAAACTCTGAAATTAGTTTTCTTATTTTTTAATATAATACATTTTTACAAAGTTTCAAATTCCTAGCTTAAAATAAATCTTGAACCCCATACAACCTTTCATCCCCTTTTTAACCCTTTTAAGGGATGAATTTTTAAAAACGCTGATATTACTTTTCTTGAGTTTTAATAATATGGCTTTATACAAAGACTCAAGTCCCGCACTCTCAATAATATTTGATCTCCGTACAAACTTTCAACCCCTTTTTCACCACCTCGGGGGATGAATTTTTAAAAACGCTGAAATTAGTTTTCTTGTTTTTTAATTTAATACCTTTTTGCAAAGTTTCAAGGTCCTAGCTTAAAATAAATTTTGCACCCCAAGACAAAGTTTCATCCCCTTTTTTACCCCCTTAGGGGTTGAATTTCCTAAAACGTCGTAATTACTTTTTTTTGTAATCGGCTATTATGCCTTTCTAAGAAGTTTCAAAGCATTTGTAATGGATTCAAACTTTCAACCCCTTTTTAACCCTGTTAGGGGATGAATTTTCAAAAACGCTGAAATTACTTTTCCTGTCTTATAATAATATACCCATATACAGAGTTTCAAGTCCCACACTCACAAAAATATTTGATCTCCATACAAACTTTCAACCCCTTTTTCACCACCTTGGGGGATGAATTTTCAAAAACGCTGAAATTAGTTTTCTTGTTTTTTAATATAATACATTTTCACAAAGTTTCAAATTCCTAGCTTAAACTAAAACTTGAACCCCATACAACCTTTCATCCCCTTTTTAACCCCCTTAGGGGTTGAATTTTTCAAAATCGCTTCTTATCTCTTGTACACTTTACAAATGCAACCTAGTGTGCAAATTTCAACTTTCTAGCTTTTGTAGTTTCGGCTCTGCGTTGATGAATCAGTCAGTCAGTCAGTCAGTCAGTCAGTCAGTCAGGACACTTGCATTTATATATATAGATAGATGATATAATAAACAGAGTCGGAATAAAATAATTCTGTTTATAATGCCATGGAAGCGATCGCACTTAATAAATATAAACTATTAGGTTTGAATACGCAATTAAATATTGTACAAAATTTAATTTATTGCTTTTTGCTTTGTCAAGGGAATACTCAATTCCTCATTGTTCGTGTATACAAATAAGTCCACTTAATACATTTAAATATTACTCGTATCATAATAAATTGAATTACTTATTGAAATTACATTCATTCGACAGAATCCTGTGATAGTTTAAAACAAATTAAAATTTTCACAATTAGGGGTCCGACAGGACCATTCCTACGTAATACGCGAGTATAAGCAGTAACGGTACACATTCATTTCTTAATACAGTCGAGATTCTAGAAGTACTACCTAAATAATACTAATTTCTTAATTAAATAATTATACAGTGTGTTTGGTACCTCCTTGGCAAATTAAAACGGCAGATAAGTTGAGTCATTTGCTATCTTCTCATGCCTAGAAAATAAACATCCCCACTGTTTTTTACACTACTGGGCACGTAACAATTTGAAATTAACGAAAACTGGTAGAGCAGAAAAAAAAAGTGCCTATTTTTTTTTCTAAGCTTGATAAGATAGCAAATTATACAACCTATCTGCCATTTTAATTTGGCAAACGATGTACTAAACACCCTCTATAAATCAATCTAAATGCTCATAAGTAAAGCAAACTTTTCTGTGTTATTAATTCAACACATTCACTGCCAGCGACCCGCTAAGCGGGTTCTCTGTTTGTAGGCACTTTTTGCTACATACAGGTACACCGGCCGTGTTATCGCCTACGCTCGTAGCTCGTAGCTCGAGTACAATCACCGATATAATAAATGTTTATTTACAGGCGTATTCGAATTATAATAATTTGATCTAGTTAGATGATTTCACAGTGTAAAAAATGACATTTCTTCAACCGAAAACGGCACTTTTGACACTGACAGATCAGATCCATATCTAATCCAGATAGAATAATTAAAATTCAAATACGCCTGTTATTAAAAAAAACCGGCCAAGTGCGAGTCGGACTCGCGTTCCAAGGGTTCCGTACATTAAGTCCGACTCACAGTTGACTGCACCTTTCTAATAGGTTTTCCTGTTAATCATATAGGTAGTAAAGAAGAACTATTTTGTGTATTTTTTTTTTCAAAATTGTAGAACCAGTAATTTTGGAGATAAGGGGGGGGGGGGGAAAGGTTGGATACAGACAGACGCACGAGTGATCCTATAAGGGTTCCGTTTTTTCCTGTTGAGGTACGGAACCCTCAAAATACTTATTAACTAAGGAAAAATATAGAACTCTTTATAAAACTAGTACTTATACACTCCTATCATAACATAGAATCTAACGATCACTTGTCACAACTTTCTACTTTCCACACGAAAAACTGCAATTGAAAAACTTCCCCATAATCAGTATTCTTTACTATCCTTTAGTTAGAGGATGATTTAGCGCAGTTTAAAACGAACAAACAAGTCGCATATATTCCAACTCAAGAGTTGCCAGTGCAATAAAAACTGCTAACTAAGTTAGCTACGTAATTTGTGAGGGAATTTTAGACCGTTTGACTCCCTGAGCGGCGGTGTTAAGCGTAGGTACAGTCAGATGTGGATACTTACTCTATGTGCATAGAAACTTGTGTGTATTCTACACGGTGGCTTAAAATAACGGCAATCCCGTTGCAGTTTTGGGATTATACTGAGCAACTTTTAATATTGCACCTCCGAAATGGCGAAAAATAATTTACCCTCCCGTAGAAAATAGTTCTTAATTTTTATGGAAGACAGTGTACGGTGATTTTATTAGCTTTTGTAAAGCGACAGCTGGTTTTTACAAGTAGCATGTGGACTACCGGCCGTTGACTCCAAAATGATGTTTAAACGCGTTTCAAGATTAATTCTGCATTCACTGCACACCACCACATTAGTTTACTGTATAATAAATAAGCTATCGATATTACAGTTTAAACAATATTAATGAGGAAAAACAAAGGAATTATCACGAGGCGTGACTATCAAGATGGCGCTCGAACCGAAAGTCCGAGAATTACTTAATGGACATGCAGTCCTCAATAAAAATGTTTCACAGTTACTGAAATAAAGTTGCGGAACTTTCCTTATATTATTATTTTACAAAGGCTTGCAATACAAAAGACAAAGCAAAATACCGTTCACGCATTATTTCCTAAAATAATATTTGCAAAGAAAAGACGTATCAGAAAAATGTATTGACCAACGAGTACTTACTCGTGAATAATTCGAAAGAAAAGGCAGAATGGTCGAAAAACAATTCCAGGAAGAAAAACAATGATATGGTAATATTTCTCCGACAATACGCAGGACCGATTAAATAATTCATATTTCCCGACTTGACCTGTACAAGAGACAGTTACAGAAGGTCAGGTTTCAATACATTATTCTACTGGTTGCGCCAAATAAGAAGCTGATTATTATTATTATTTATTTGGGCCCACAAAACAGGTTACAGTCAGTTGCGTTTACATGCATATTAGAGAGGAACATCGTTCTCAACTGGACTCTAACCCTAAATATGTGTGCACATTAAGAACAAAATTTACATGCGATAAACTTATGTCTATGTATCAACTATCAAATATGTCAAATAATATACCTACTTACGGTGTCAAAATTACAAACAATAGCTAATGATAAATCATGTCAGTATTACATGTGTTTGTAAAAGTGAGGAGAGACATAATGATGAAAATTACAATAGTACTTATAACAAAGAATTACAATATCTAATTATGGTTTAAGTACCTATTGGTGACCATGAACCGGATAACACAGCAAAAAAAACCTCAACAAGATAGACTGACTTGGACCTGCCGGCGGCCTAGCCAAGGTGACAATCGCTATCGCTACGACAACGAAAGTGCGACAGCGACAGTTGCGTTTCGAGCGTAAGCGATTGGCATGTTGGCTACACGGCCTGGTGGGCTAACATAGCCACCAAGTGGATGCTAGGCGGGGTAGGCCCAGAATATAGCGAGAAGACTTTGACATTACAACTGGCCGGAGGAAGCACAGAATCGGGAGTTATGGAAAACCAGGGGAGAGACCTTTGCCCAGCAGTGGGACACTCAAATAGGCTAAGATAAAAAAAACAACGGGTTGCACTCAGGGAGTGCAGGCAGAAGTGAAAACTCAATGACTATTGCAAAATGCACTATGTATAATTGAGGTTAACGCCATCTAGCGTTAGCGTTAATTACTTGAAACCCCTAAGCACATCACTGTTAGTACTCTAGTTATATTAATACCAGTTAGAGCGAAACTCACTAGATGGCATTTAAATCAATAAAGAAAAACTCAATGACATTACATGTAACAGGTTTTTGATCAGGTCACGTGTCCGTCTTACGGTCACGGTGGCCATCTTACGGTCACGTGATCGTCTTACGCTGTCTCGAGTTTAACATTTTTCCCCACCTCAAAAAGTGCACAGCGCCGCTAAAGAAGTTTTCACTTCAATAAAGTCCTACTTAGTAACGTTTCAAGATGGCCTGCTGTTATTGTCTGTCACAAAACTAGCCGTTCGAAACCCGTGTCTCAGTAAAAAGAGGACGTAAAAAATATGAGCCTCGGGAAATTTATGAACGAACTCCCGTGGAATCCTCTTCTGTAAATAATAGTTTAAGCACAACAAAAACGGTCGTAAATAACTGGCCTATGCCTTACGTGAGGATTTACTATTTTATTCGTCTGAGTACATGAACTGTGTTATTTACCTTCTGTTAGAATAAGTGCTGTTAATCACAGTATAACTAATATATTTTTATGACAAAATTTCCGTGGACTCAGACTCTGACATTAGTAATAGTTGCTGTTTAACCCCTCGTACTAAGTTAATTCCAGAGTATGACTCATTTAGACGGTGCAAGAACTCGCATGCGAGTTTAAATTACATTGGGTTATTTGATCGGTCTGCTGAATTTTTGTAACCTCAATGGTCCGCAATGTAACTAAAATCGCATGCGAGTTCGCGCGCCGTCTAAATGAGCCCTAAAGTCATCAGGAATATGCGACAAAATTGCATCATGCATAGTAAACCTTTCTCAACTGCAGACTGTACCATAATCCTTTTAATTATTAAACGTTATTTAATAACAGCACGGTAATTATTGAAATTATTTCATCCCAACGGTCCAACTGACAATTAAAAATTCAACACGCCACTTGGCTCGTTAAATGACCCCACTTCATTTTACTTTAAAAAGACATACATACAGTCAGTCATACTTACAAACTAACTACTAACTAAGCATTGCTGCCGCTCCTAGACGCTTCCGGTGCAAAAGTGCCCATAATACTCGCAGCATTGCCGCGCTGGATGGCTATGGATAGCCTCTGCACCAGAAACGACTCGGAGCGGGGGTCCTCCCCCTTCTGCCTAAGTCGACGGCCTATGTCGCGCACCATGTCTTTCGCGTCCGCCCCCCAGCAGCCCGCCGTTTCTACCGCGAAAGGGAGAAAAATGTACCCTGCTCCTAGGGGGGCATACTTTTGCCGCTTCACTCCAGCCTGAGACTCGGCCGCCGCTCCAGCCGCGCGCACCGTGCGACTGATATGCGAGGCGGCGAAGGTGCTGACACACGTAGCGTCCCACACCAAGCACCGCCCTCTCTCCCACGGTACGAGCGTTAGCCCATCAGGCCTTTTGCCATCCGTGCGACTAAGGCCTGGAGGCTCGAGTACCGACGGAATGCCCGCCGACCTGAGAGCCCTCTGAACTATATCGTTGAGGGCATGGTGACGCGGGTGCCTGCCAGCACAACGCCGGCAACTCAGCGCGTGGTGGCCGTCGGCCCCCACCATGGTACGAACCATTCTACTCCTTAAAAGTAAGAAAGTAAGGTCTAAAATAACACAGTGGCGTAGTAGAAAGAGGATCATTCTGAAACTCTAGTGGATTTCACGTAGCATTGCCATTGTTTACGAATATTAACGAATATTCTGACGGATTATGGAATAAGCATAAACTAGACATTGAAAAGACCTAACCTCCAAAAATCTACATTCGAAATTCAACCTTAAATTTTAAGCAAAAGGTTGAAAATGAAGTAGGAGTGCATGAAAGTAGATTTTTGTTTTATTGAGAGTGAATAATTCATTCCGTTCCGAACGTGCCGGTGCTAGTGTCGAGGAATTATAATATTAATTTTAACAGTGACATTTTCTATGAGACTCGTTTATAAATAACTTTCTGTTTGGTTATTTACCTATAAATAGAGAGCCCAACTCCCAAGCTCCAGTTAGAAAGTGTACCTAAACTATCAGATATAAAATAATCATCACCAGCATCATCATCATTCGCTTGTCCTTGTCCCATTCACTTGGGGTCGGCGCAGCATGTCCTTTCCTTCCATACCTCTCTGTCGCCCGTCATCTCATCATTCACTTGTCATTGTCCCATTCACTTGGGGTCGGCGCAGCATCTCCTTTTCTTCCATACTTCTTTGTCATCCGTCATCTCATCATTCGCTTGCCCTTGTCCCATTCACTTGGGGTCGGCGCATCATGTCCTTTTCTTCCATGCTTCTTTGTCACCCGTCATCTCATCATTCGCTTGCCCTTGTCCCATTCACTTGGGGTCGGCGCATCATGTCCTTTTCTTCCATGCTTCTTTGTCACCCGTCATCTCATCATTCGCTTGCCCTTGTCCCATTCACTTGTGGTCGGCGCAGCATGTCCTTTCCTTCCATACTTCTCTGTCGCCCGTCATCTCATCATTCGCTTGCCCTTGTCCCATTCACTTGTGGTCGGCGCAGCATGTCCTTTCCTTCCATACTTCTCTGTCGCCCGTCATATCATCATTCACTTGCGTTCGTTTCATATCATCTCTCACACAGTCCATCCTTTTCCTCGGTTTTCCTCTCCTCGTACGTCCCTCCACATTCATTCGTAATACCTTTCTCGTCACATGACTTTCATCCCTCCGCATCACATGCCCGTACCACTGTCTAGTACATCTAGTACACGTAGTACGGTCAAAAGTATTAATATGACCCATTTCGTACCTTGTCACAGTGACAATCAATATGAAAGTCGCTAGAAACCTCATACTATTGTCACTATGACAAGGTACAAAATGGGTCATACTCGTAAATTAAAACTCGACTGTACTAGGTAATTCGCTCTTACTTTTCCTAAAATATAATATAAATATGTATAATAGGTATTGATGGATATTATTCCAATTCTTGTTTTAGCAAATGCTTACGTAACATCCGCTTGAAAAAAAAAACTTGGAGCTTCGGCGTCGTCGATTAGTATAACATGTAATAATAACCTACACTTATCTCTAGTGAACTGGAATAATATGATTTAAACTGTCACGATTTTTACACATTATTAAATTATACAACGGGACTTAATCGCGTATCTAAGTTTTAAGATTTACCTCCGACGTTTCGAGGACGGCGTTGTCCCCGTGGTCTCGGAGAAGACACCACGACCACGAGACCACGGGGACAACGCCGTCCTCGAAACGTCGGAGGTAAATCTTAAAACTTAGATACGCGATTAAGTCCCGTTGTATAATTTAATAATGGAATAATATGATTAAGACGTCCAATCAGACAACGAATTGGTGATCTAAACGTACGCGGGTTTCTCGCAATTACAAGATAATTATCTTGTGTAATCCACGTAATACTACTGATGGATTAAATATATCCTTTATGTACACATAAACCCTCAATGATGCGTTCAAACGCCGCAAATTACGGCCAACATAAAAACAATTTGATTGTTACAACAAATTTCTTATTCTGTGTACGAGTATGACGTCGATGTCATACTCGTGTTATAATTAATAAAGACATTCAAATTTTGAACATCGAGATGAAACAAATTTGATTTGACCTCGCTTCTAGTCACAGAAAATATTAAAGTATTTTCTGTGCTTCTAGTATCAGATAGATGACTTTTTATTGTGGGCCGTGTCCGGGCCGAAGCTTCCGGTGCTTATTTTTCTATGACAGATGTCAGATCACGTGATGCCTTCCATAGAAAATGAAGCTCCGGAAGCTCCGGCCCGTACACGGCCCGGTCTAACGTGAGTGTGGTTCCTAAATACATCATAAGGAGCTTATATTCTATGTGTGTTAGAAAAGTAGTGTTTGTAACTGTGTGATTTTGTTTTAAGTATATTTATTAATCTAATATCCTAACATTGAAGGGTTTTTACAGAGGTATTTCTTGAGAAATAACATTTTCTATAAAGAAGCGGTTCACTTGATAGGGCCATCAGTCACCTTGAGTGTTGTTTCGAACCCTTTTCATTCGCTTTTCTATGTCATCCACTATAATCTGACCTGTATCGTTAACTACGTGGGCGTGTTTTTTTTTGTTGTCCCCTACGTTTTTTTTCAAATCTGGGATTTTTTATGTCATTTCTACTCAGAATCACGAGCTCTTTCTATCCTAATAGGAGAAAAAAAGTGTCCCAACATTTCCATACATTTTTCGATCTTTCCATTCCGCGATCGCCATACAAAGTCTATGAAAAATTGTGACGTAATGGAAATAAAAACCTTAGGACACTTTTTTTCTCCTATTAGGATAGAAAGAGCTCGTGATTCTGAGTAGAAATAAAATAAAAAATCCCAAATTTGAAAATAAAGTGTAGGGGATACCAAAAAAAAAACGCCCACGTACATCATTCGTAAAATGCTTTACAATTTCATCTGAAAAAATATACCTTGTAAGTAAACGTTTAAACGTTTTTTGTAATATGCGGAAATAAGATTTGATTTATGATTAGCTTAAGCACACATTTATGACAAGAACTTCATATAGTTGTAATTTTGCGTGTTGAAAGATCTATTACTAAGACTACAATTTTTTAAAATTGCATTTTGCGAATGGGGCCAATACCACAATGGATAATTTACCCTAAAGAGTTTTCTAAATCTTGCCACTATGATTTTGCAAAAGGGTCATTTTTGTCCATTAGGATTTATTCCGTATTTATTTCATTACTTTTTATTTAACTTAAGTATACTGGTTGTATTGAGTCGTATGCGTTGGGAATACGAGGAATTCTTGACTTGATTTATCGGTATGTGCTCCACCGATTTGCTTACGTTTTTGCGATGAAGAAAATAACCTTATTAGGTATTTCGCGTAACGATACTTGACTGAGCATAAACATACCTACCTACCTACTTACTTAGCTAAAACGTAGGTACTTAAAAATCGTTTATTATAAATATTTTCAACGGGGTCCCTTTGTTTACCATAAAGTATAAGTCATAATGTCATATTATCATTAGTCATAAAACTGAAAGCGTTAACTTTTCAGGATTTTCGTCAGGTTATCCTATAGATGGGTTAGGTTAGGTTAGGTTTGTTTTATGGCAATCCTGAAAAGTGACGCGTTTCTGAACCAAAACAATCATGACTAACGAAAATGCGGGCAAACAATACATTATGACTTTAAACTATTTGGGAAACAATAGAGACCCATTTTCAACTATTATATTAAATTTCTTACTATTCCGAATACGCCTAGAGCCTTTGACCAGTTGAAATCGTCATGAATTAGGTCCCTCGATAAGAGATAAGCTAGATCAGCTGTCAGCCTATTTTAGGCCAGATTAAGTTGATAACGATTTGATAAGGGTCAGACTTTGTTTAACCCTCTCAATGTCGAGGGCAGAAGACGTCATTGGAAAAAAACATTGTCGAAGCTATCATCATCTTCCTCGAGTTATCCCGGCATTTTGCCACGGCTCGTGGGAGCCTGGGGTCCGCTTGGCAACTAGCCCAGCGTGGGTACTAGTTTTTACGAAAGCGACTGCCATCTGACCTTCCAACCCAAAGGATAATCTAGGCCCTTGTTGGGATTACCTATCTGTTTCCTCACGATGTTTCCTTCACCGAAAAGCGACTGGTATACATCAAATGATATTTCGTACATAAGTTCCGAAAAACTCATTGGTACGAGCCAGGTTTGAAGTCACGACCTCCGGATTGCAAGTCGCACGCACTTACCGGGCCACCAGCGCTTCATTGTGGAAGCTCTAAGACAAAACGACATGTTTGAGTGACAAATTGTGTCGAAGTCAAAGGTCGCTTACTATAAGGACGAGATTTGCTTGTATTACGAATAACCTATCAAAGCGTCAAAATGGGACTTTTTGCTTGAAAACGACACAATTTTATATTAAAGGAAAAATTTACCGGGCAAGACTTGAACTTGTAACCTTTGGGAACGCCTGATTGCTCTAAACAACTGAGCCTGACTTGGGCCGGTGCTTCGAAAGGTCTTTAGTTTATTAATTAAGTCTTTTTTTTTTACATGTAGGCGATGCGGTCAATAAATCCTAAATTTCGACGTAGAGCTGTAATATACGTCCAAAATTAGGCAGAAATTATATTTTTTCCCCTTATTTCCTCACACCTTGTGAGTAACAAGTATGATGAAAAACATTGTGTGTGCCACGGGTGGCACAGGAATTACAAACTCGTGTTAAATGGGCTTCAATTCACACTCGTTCGTAACTTCTTGTTTACCGCCCTTAATACACAATGTAGGTACTATTGCTACATGACTATCGCAATCCGGATCCGAAATTATCCGGATCTGGATCCGGATCCGCGGGTCTTCCCATACATTTCAGATCCGTCGTGCAAACCCTATACATGACCTATGATGTCCTTGAACCATTGAAAAAGTAAATAATATTTATATGTATCAAATACCTACAAGTTCACAAGGTTATAACAGTAGACGCATAAATTAGATTCTACTTAGCCTAAATTGCGCATTTGCATACAAATTCATACCTAAATAACTTTAATGTGACATCCCACGGATAAAGGTACCTTAAGGTGGTTGGCGCTTACGTTATCACTACGTAATATAAAACAAAGTCGCTTTAAAACTACGCAATGGATTTTGATGCGTTTTTAGGGTTCCGCACCTCAAAAGGAAAAAACGGAACCCTAATAGGATCACTCGTGCGTATGTCTGTCCGTCCGTCTGTCACAGCCTATTTTCTCCGAAACTACTGGACCGATTAATTTGAAATTTGGCACACATATGTAAGTTTGTGGCCCAAAAATGGAACTGTAACGTAAATAAATGAATTTTTAAATATGGAGGCCATTTTTAGGGGGTAAATGAGAAAATTAAAGAATTAAGTTTTTAAACTACCTATATCGTGTTACATATCAAATGAAATGAAAGAGCTCATTGTAAGAATCTCAAATATTTTTTTTATAATCTTAGGATAAATAGTTTAGCAGTTATTCAAGAAAATAGGCAAAAAATAACCATTCCCCCCTTATTTCCGAAACTACTAGGTCTAAAATTAAAAAAAAATACACTAAATAGTTTTTTACCTATATATGACAGGAAAACCTATTAAAAATGTGCAGTCAAGCGTGAGTCGGACTTAATGTACGGAACTCTTGGAACGCGAGTCCGACTCGCACTTGGCCGTTTTATTTAAATAGATAGAGTAATTCAAGAGAAAGGTTTATGTATAATTTGTTAACCCGTGCGAAGCCGGGGCGGGTCGCTAGTTAATAATATCGCCGCTCCAATCAATACTGTTGCGCGGCTATGCGACGTAAGCGCCAGCCGCCATAAGGTACCTTTTCTCGCGGAACGTCACCTATAGTCGCGTGATTCGTAAAAGCACTAAGGTGAATTGTTATTATTATTAAAGTGCTAGGTTATTTGCTGTAAAAAAATATAGGTCTATGGGAAATACAATAGACTTATTTTACAGATATACTAATAATAGGATAAGATCATTTAGCAAAAAATAATTATCATACTTATTTTTAATATTTTTTGAAATAGGTATAATTTTTAACTGTAGATTTAACCTAAACTTAAAAACACAAACTTAATACCTACTAAATCCCGTCCAGGGCTGCCCCCGACGCAAAGGTCCCATCACGCTCGCTGCGTTACCGCGTTGGATTGCGATGGACAGCCTAAACTTTAAATTAACCTGCCTTTGGTTTTTTTGAGCTCACCTCTTTACGATTTAATTTTAACCAATATTACTTCCTTTCAGTATTCAGACATAGACATAGACATTATTTATTGGTAATAAGGTATTACAGGTCACAATTTTCAAACATATTTATCCTTATGTTATCCAATTTCCACCTTTAGGTATTCTTATTTTTATCAAAGATTTTATTTTACCTGTAACCGCCGACGGTGCTCGCAAAAATAACAAATACGCCTCTAAATCGTCCCCAAAATTCCACACACAGGGAATAGGCCCTTTATTTCTATGCAAATTAGTTTTATCACCGCGATTTCGTGCGCTATACGCACGGAATTCGCGTTAATTTACAAGCTTTGAGTTCGAACGCGCGAACGAGTCGAGAATTCGCACATACCAATGTAAAATGGCATTTTTTCTTACATATTTTTGTTATATTCTGTATTTATTGTGAGTAATAAGGTTTTTATGTTTTGAGATTGTAAGGGTTATCAACAGATTTAAGCAATAATTTGTATTTTCTATGCAAATTAGTTTTATCACCGCGACTTCGCGCGCGGAAATCGCGTTAATTTACAAGCTTTATATTTTTCTGATTAATGTACTATTTCTCTGTAACTATTTTATTTTTTATTTTTAACTGATATAATTATTAACATGGCTACTTGTAAATAATAATTTAACTTTATCTTTTGCCACACCCCAAGGGGTTTCATGTACTTTATATAATGTTTAGTATATTGAATGCAAATAAAGAAATGAAATGAATGAATGCTTTGAGTTCGCGCGCACGAACGAGTCGAGAGTTCGCGCAGACCAATGTAACTTGACATTTTTTGGGTTCCGTACCTCAAAAGGAAAAATGGAACCCTTATAGGATCACTTGTGCGTCTGTCCGTCCGTCTGTCCAAACATTCCCCCGCCCCCTTTATCTCCGAAACTACTGGGTCTAAAATTTTGAAAAAAAATACACAAAATAGTTCTTTACCTATAGATGACAGGAAAACCTATTAGAAATGTGCAGTCAGTCGTACTTAATGTAGGGAACCCTTGGAATGCGAGCCCGATTTGGCCGGTTTTTTTTCATATTCTTGTTATATTCTGTATTTATTGTGAGTAGTAAGGTTTTTTTGTCTTGACACCTGAAACTTATTTATACTGGTTCAGCTTATTTTTGTCTCGCCAGTTATCGTAAGCGAAGGAATGGCTCAGGATTGCCCTATTTGCAAGCAACAGGTCGGTAATGGGTTTTGATAACAAGTATAATGTAAAAGAAATTTGGCGAACGGAGCGACGTTTGCGTAAAGAAATCTTATAGTATGGATAAAAGAATATTTTTGTAAGGCTTGTTTATTAGAGGTTGTGAGAGCTGTTATTTAAGTCCATATACAAGGTATGTACTTACAAGGAAAAAAAAAACAAATACTTACTCTTTATTGCACACTTCAATTATATAAGAAAAGGAATGCTCGCCCCGACTTCGTACGGGTTACACAAAACGTAAACAAATTATATACCCATACCTACCTCAATAATCTTCCTATTAATAGGTGAAAACCCGCATGAAAATCCGTTCATCAGTTTTCGAGCTGCCGCAAACATACATATACACCAGACAGACCCGGCGGGGACTTTGTTTTTAAAGTGTAGTGATATTTCAGGACTAGTAGCAGTTAACATCTCGAGATTCTCGAGCCAGTCACAGTTTCTTGAAGATTCAATCTTAATTGTTTTCAAACCCAAATTTTTCACAAATTTTATAATTTTTTTTTAAATAATGCTAACCTTAAGTTCTTTAAGCTCTGTATTTGCCAATGGTAGAGTTCTTTTAGCTCTATTCTAAGGCTAGCAGTTAACACATCTCGAGCCAGTCGCAGCTGCTTGGAAATTCCATCTCGCACCGCTTTGTCCGCAGTGCCGACTGCCCGATTGTGCGATACTGCGCTTTGCGTGGATAGCAGTGTAACTGAAATATATTAGCGTTACATTGAGTGTTGATTTCAGTGATAGCAAAGACTCTGTATAACTCGGTAACTCCGTATATGATGAAGAATAATTTAGTCCAAGGAAAAAACGTGCCTCGAAAATCGAGAAAAAATCTTTCTCGGATAGATGGCGCACACCTTTGGCCTATTCTGGGCTAGATGGCGTTGACGATATTTAATAATTTTAACACATAGGTATCAGTGAAAGAACATACTAGCGTTGTATCTGCGTGTCCACTTCTACAGCAGCGTTAGGCTGCTTACTGCTGATGTGCTAATGCACTGTAAATGAAAAAGACTGTTCAGTTTAAATAATTCTAGTCTTAACTTGAAAATTGCATCTCACACCGCTTTGTCCGCAGTGCCGACTGCCCGATTGTGTGATACTGCGCTTTACATTGACAGCAGTGTAACTGAAACATAAACTAGGAATCCTCTAGACTGAGCATAGTAACGCTACCCCCTCTGCCACTTATACGGTAGTTTTACTCCATCTTCGAGTCAATCCCGTGCCGTGATTGGTCCGTGTCTTTGAACGGACCAATCACGGCACGGGATTCGCTCACCTCGTCCCCCCGCACCCCTGTATTTTTGGCAGCATCAGTTTCATGAAATAATTGCTCTAAACTCAGTCTAGAGGATTCCTAGTCTATGAACTGAAATATACTATCGTTGTAGGGATATTGCCACTAACTGGCCACCTGTTAGTAACTGGCCACCCTAAATTAAAATTAATTCTATTCACCTATAAACATCATTCATTTTAGTATTTCAATAACTAGCCACCTTTTGTAGAGCTTTCAATGAACTACATATTTGTTATAGCGTCTGTTACGTCTGTAATTATAAATAATACTCCTTTTTTCTTACTTTAAAAACACCCACACACGAAACCTATATAACTTACTTAATTATGTACATAATTCCTTTCAAACCGCGATAAACTCAAAATGTTGTCAGAGTGACTAGAAATGTTATTTCCGTGTACCCTTTAAATCAGTGTTTTTCAAACTGTGGGTCGCGACCCCATGGGGGGTCACAAAGCCTCTGCTAGCCTTAAAACAATACATAAGCGTAACATTTTTTTCGTACTAAGGGGGTCGTGTCATGGACAAGTTAGAAAAACACTGCTTTAAATGTTCAGTAGCCACCTTATCCACCTGGGCCGTGGTAAGCATTACTAGAGTATGCAGTATGCAATGAGTGCAGTTTTGTCTTACTGGATCCGGTCTGGCTTACTTCACACTTATGGAATATTACCTGTGCTATTCCGTATTGTAATTTTAAACTCGTGATATTTGAACTTATATAATTTTTATATCATTTTCACCCATGTTCTTTGACTGAAACTTATGTGTTAAAATTGAATTAAACATCAAACGGTGTCGTCAACGCCATCTAGCCGATCATAGGCCAAAGGTGTGTGCGCCATCTATCCGAGAATGACTTTTTCTAGATTTCCGAGACACATTTTTTTCTTTACACTTTATTCATCTTATACGGAGTTACATATATTCATATATTATGTATTTGCTTAAATGAACAAGTTAATACGTATTGCTATAGTTGTTTTAGGCTTTTGATCAAGTGTTTGCAAAACGCATGCAGCCGTCTTGTCAAACATGTTGTATGCTGAACGTGCAAGCTTGTATCTCTTCAAATGCGTGTGTACAGTCAGCGACAGATCTAGTTACATTTGTATCTAGAATCAGAAAAAAAAAACTTTTTTTACGATATAAAAAACAAACGAGCACACGAATTGCCTCAATTGCCTGTAAGCAATTACCGAAACCCACAAACACCTGCAACACCGGAAGGTTTGTGAAAGAGCGTTGCCAGCTTTTAAAATGGGAGTACGATCTTTTCTGGAAGGTTTAAATATATAAATACATACTTATATAAGTACATAGAAAACACCCATGACTCGGAAAAATACCTGTTCTCTTCACACAAATAAATGCCCTTACCGGGATTCGAACTCAGGACAATCGGCTTCACAGGGGTCACCTACCCACTAGCCACTAGGTCAGACCAGTCGTCAAAACATTTTCTGAAATCATCATATGCTTTTTCCACGCGACTGTACCCGTTTGCAGTGTTTGCTCTGGAAGCGGTCTTAGCCAACCTACAATGTAGTGTGTCTATTCAGAAAGCCTACCAGGAGACCTGTATAAACTAGACTTTTATACAACTGTATAAAACCTAAGACTTTTGCCTAAAACCAAAGAGAATAGATTTTATAGAGAGTTACTGTCATGGTAAATTATGTAGCCACAGTAGATTTACCGCCATCTTTTGACAGAAGAGTAAAACTGTTAGGACGCCATTTGACTTGATCCTTATTCTTTCACTGATATGTGTTAATTTGTAAATATTGAAATTAACGCCATATAGCCGAGCATAGGCCAAAGGTTATGACGCCATCGTTCGAAAAGATTGCATCATACCGCACGAGCGGTTTAACTTAACAATAGACAAAGGAAGTGTAAGGCCTGAGTGGACGCTCGAAGCGGAGCGTTCGGCTGGGCGTGCAGCGTGGCGTCGGGCTCACAAGTAATGAGCAGCGTGCACTAAGGCCGCTCCTATACGCTTGCATTTGTTTAACATGCACGCCGCACGCCCCGACCCGCTGCACGCTGCACGCCCAACTCGAGCGTCCACTCAGGCCTTACACTTACACTTAGCCGTTCGAGGCCAGCTACAAATCTAAAGACTACACAAATACTTACTAGAGTTCTTGCCCTGTGACGGACTTTCCTGCAATAAATTTTATATATCGGTCTTTTCCACATTGATCTTAATTCTTATTTCCGCTCCCTGCCTCATTTTGATAACCTTTCTGTTTGGGTACTTTTTAACGTACTACAGAAAATCTCAAGTTCTGCTGGTATTTCACATTCGCTTAGGTACAGAAACCCAATACTATCCTGACCTCCAACTCCATATAGAACTATACTAAACTACAGCTCAACTTAAGTTGGTATTGCACAATCGAATGCAAAACGTTTGGTAAACAGCTTCTGTGTGTTTGCTCGTTCGCTCGTAGCTCGCGAACGATTCTGAAACGTTTTGTTCGTGCACGTTTGCTTTAGCAGACTTGAGCAGAGGTGTTTAGGGCAGAACTTTGCTATAGGACTGATTTAGGGGAGTGTTTTTTTTAGTGGCTATATTAAATATAGGTACTAGAGTCAGACCAAGAAAAGTCTGCAGCGGATTTGATAGCCCACGCAGTGCAAGTGTTATTTAGGTACACGTCATAATTTCATAGAAGTTTGACATTTAAAATAACACTGGCACTGCGAGGGCTGTCAAATCCGCTGCAGACTTTTCTTGGTCTGGCTCTATTAGGTACTATAAATTTTGAAGTTAGTATTTTTCAATCGTGGCTGAATTCCGGATAGATCTGTACCATCGATGCCTATAACCTGTCAAAAATTACAATATGGCCGACGAATGTTTGAAATGTCACAGTATTTAAGAATTATTTCTCTCAAAATTTAGTTTGTTAGGCGAACTAAATCGACAATTCAATGTGCACAAATGATACCACAGTTAGGTCAGTGCTGTTCATATCGATATTTTCAAAGAATCAGAATCAGAAATATTTATTGTGTAAACTGTGTAGATACAAGAACTATATATCTAAGTACATTTTTTGATGAGTGTCAACAGTTTTACCCTTTTCGGGCATACAATTTATTTTATCTTAAAATAAGTTTGAATTAGAAAATATCGCAAAAATTCACCGCTAGGGGCGCTACTGTTGCGCGGTAAAGTTCAAATGTAACTTTAAGTTATTTCACAAATGTTACTTGGTATTTCAAAAATTGTACAATTTTATAGTAATAGAGACAAGAATAATTATTGGTATTGGTAACGTCACAATCTTACAATACAATCAACCACTTTTCTCGTCACAGTCATATAAATCGAGATTGTGTGTGACTCCTATAAAATTATCACATGGGTAGTAAGTGCAATATCTTACGTCTCGAAGTTATCGATATCATTTTATCGACATAATATACTCGTGACTATTTCTTCTTTGCTATTCCTGGTATCATTTTATCTGTCAATCTCATGTCAATTTAGTTCGCGAGTTTAATGGAGCCGACCTTAAAACTTCACTTACCCCCCCCCCACATTGCACAATGTATGAATGCCTATGTCCGATGTACGTTTAAATATACTAAATATTAACCCATTTTAATATGTTCTGTGTGTAAACCAGCTTGAAAATACATTTTCCTTCTCAATACCAATTTTCTCGTATTTTTCCTTCTCATTCTTCATATTGTGTTTAAGTCCTTTACGAGTGATCTGCATTTATTGAATAAATTATGAATTCCCTCCGTTCCCATTAAAGTATTACGATGGAAATAAAAGGTATTTCTTATGCACAAAGGTTTTTTGAAATCTTATTTCGATTTACTCGCGTTTCTGATGTAAGACAAAATATTATTTTTCCCGCTGTGTTTTATAATCTTTATGAGATTATGGGCTTTAGAGAAATATTAGGAGTTTATTATTTCATATTTATAAATGAGACTGGGATGCTTTGTGTCTCTCTACCACTCTTCCATATTAGTGTGACAGTGTCAGTTGCGTTTCGTTCGCTACTGAGCGTTAGCGATTGGTATGTTGGCTACGGGGTCTGTGTGACTACCACCAGCTTGGCACTGACATAAAGGCTATCGAGAACTTACTTTCTTTGCATTTCGCTCGTACTCGCATATTAGTGCGAGCGAGATGTATAGAAAGTAAATTACGTAGACGTTAGCGTATATGTCAGTTTTGACACTGTCAGTTACTTATGACACGGACTCTAAGCAGGGTTAGCGAGCTAGTAACAATTTGCGAGTATTATTATTTCATGGAAGTTCTTAATTTCTTCTTAAAACTGGATTTATCATGTAAAACCTGCAGTATATAGGTACTTGAAATAAAAAAGTCCAATTTCCTGCTACGCAAATCGCTTCCTAATTTAACCAAAGCCTTTTAAATCCTTTTTAAAACCGATGTCATTGTCATCGTATTAATTATAAAACTCTTTAGCTCAGCATTATTAACATCCTTAACTTAATAAACCATTTTTAGCCTGATCTGTGATTTCGTACAGTTATTATGTATTACCAGACCTTGTTATACTGGTCTTAAAATGGATTCTGACCTGCAGGAAACGAGTTTTTTTCAACTTTTTCTTAATAATTTTCATGATCATTTCCTTGTTACATCCTAACCCTTTCAAGTTTTTAGAATTAATTAATCGTTGAACATGATATTTTAGGTGGTTATGGATAATAAATAATGATGAAGATTTTGAAAAACTTTAGATAGGTACTTTTAAGGAATGTTGGTGCACACAGCTTTGAGCTGTCAACGAAGTGTGTGTGTGTGTGTGTGTGTTACAATTTGGTACTGCGACCAGGATATAAATCCTTATATCCTGGTCGCAGCACCAAATTGTAACACACGTGAGTCATCCGACTCACGTTAGACCGGGCCGTGTCCGGGCCGGAGCTTCCGGCGCTTACTTTTCTATGACCGATGACCGGTTATCACGTGATGCTTTCCATAGAAAACGAAGCTCTGGAAGCTCCGGCCCGGACACGGCCCGGTCTAATGTGAGTCATCCTTCATATGGGTGAATCAACTTTTTTTTGTCACTCTTTAAGGCTGGGTACGAACTAGCATCTTCTGAATCCGTGACATATATCACATTGCTCAAAACCGAAATCAAAATGTTTAATAATAATTTTAAGTGTTCCTTATAGGATTTATTTTTATTTATACAGTACCTACATATTTGGCAGATCTAAGACCCTTAGTTGACTGGACTAAAATCATTGATTAGCTCTAATTTAACCATCAAGTATTCCATACGTATTCGTCGAATTACATAATCCCCCTGAGCCCGTACCATGAGTCATTGACAGTGTCAAAACTGTCATAAACGCTTTCGAGAACGTAATTTACTTTCTATACATCTCGCTTGCACTAATATGCGAGTACGAGCGAGATGCATAGAAAGTAAATTACGTTCTCGATGACGTTTATGTCAGTGCCAAACTGGTGGTAGTGGTACTATTATAGGTAACACGTTCCCTTTTATCTCATGTCATAGGGAAGCGACAAGGACATGATTCCAATTATAATCACATTAGTTTACAGATTAATTCACAGAATACTATTCCAGATACGCCACTCTCAAGCTAATTAAAATTAGTGACCGAACAAAACCAGATTTTGGGCCGAAATCGAGGGTTCGGTTTTGCTCTAGTTTCGACCTAAATCGAACCTTCCGTCCGTCGGACTGAAAATACAGTATCGGCGCGGCCGAAAGGTTCGGCAGCTTTTTTTTTTTCGATACTAAATCGTCAGCCCAAAAATGTAAATTGTTCTTAAATTTCGTATTTGTGTTATGGATCTTCAGATTGAAAGCAAAATCTTACATGTTAATTTTATATGGCTGCTGCTGACGATAATCCTTACCGTAGCCTATGAACGCTTGCGACTATAGTTATAGAGGTGCTTACTCGTATCACATGCTGGTTTAGTTAACTGTGGACGCGCTATCTCGCTTGCACCAATGTCAGTACGAGGAAGATGCATTGTGAGTTAGTTTACACAGTCACTAGCGAATATAGTGTTAAACTCCTGATAAGGATACTGTACTCTCCTTCTAAAATCCCCAAAAAAATTAAAAAGTCAAAAGTCTAGAAATCTTGAGTCTAACATGCTTCTTACTCGGGATTTTGGGAACTTGTTTTCATAAATGGTGTATCTACAATATTACGTAATCCGTGTACCTATTAGTTCAATATGCTATAATCAAAATCATTGGAAGCTCCCTCTAATTGGCAATTTGGATTAGCCTTTGTAATGTCAGATTAACTTACAGACTATAATTATCTCCTATTAGTATTGTATGTCATAGAATTGGGAGATAGACAATCATACAGGGTGTATATAGGTAGTGTAGCTAAGACAAAACTGTGATAGATGTGCTAGTTGCAACTTTTTATGAAAAGTTGATTAAGTTCTCGGAAATTTCAGGAAAATTTTACAATAAATAATTATATTTTCAAAAAAAAAACTTTGGTTCTCCATAGGTTTTTCTAGTTTTCTTAGACCCCTTATATCCTAGCAGCAATTTATTGAAAGCCTCAAGTGCTACTCAACTTGTTTTTCGGGGTGTTTCTATGAATGTGAGTTAATATGTGTTCAAAAGGCGAAAGTTTTAAATATCACTACATATGTAGTATAAAACAAAGTCGCTTCCCGTGTCTGTCTGTCCCTATGTATACTTAGATCTTTAAAACTACCTACGCAACAGATTTTGATGCGGTTTTTTTTATATAGTGATTCAAGAGGAAGGTTTATGTGTAATTTGTTAACCCGTGCGAAGCCGGGGCGGGTCGCTAGTTTTATATAAATCTGTACCAAGAATGCTCATGTACCTGTGTAAGGCCTGAGTGGACGCTCGGAACGGAGCGTTCGGCGGGGCGTGCAGCGTGGCGTCGGGCTCACAAGTGATTTGAGCAGCGTGCACTAAGGCCGCTCCTATACGTTTGCATTTGTTTGACACTTAGGCCTGAGTGGACGCTCGAGTTGGGCGTGTATCGGGGTGGGGCGTGCGGCGTGCATGTTAAACAAATGCAAGCGTATAGGAGCGGCCTTAGTGAACGCTGCTCAAATTACTTGTGAGCCCGACGCCACGCTGCACGCCCCGCTGAACGCTCCGCTCCGTGCGTCCACTCAGGCCTTACACCACAGCATACAATAAACCGCTTACAGCCCTCGGTAATACACTTTGCGCACAAGAGGTTGTGTTCCCTTGTCATTTAAATTAAAGGCCATCCTCATTTCTAGAACAATGTCTTGTGTTATTGTCGTGTTTAAATATTTGTCTCGGTTTGTTTTGGGGCGCAGTAAACATATTAAGAGCAGAGCCCGTACCATGAGTCACTGACAGTGTCAAAACTGACATTTACGCTATCGAGAACGTCATTTACTTTCTATACATCTCGTTTGCACTAATATGCGAATACGAGCGAGATGTATAGAAAGTAAATTACGTTCTCGACGGCGTTTATGTCAGTGACAAACTGATGGTAGCCGTACAGTAAGTAGTGTAGCAAAGTTATAGACAGCGCATCAATTAATGTCACTGACTCTAAAAATATTAAGTATGTTATATTTATCTTCCTGACTACGTCTCATGTAATAATGACGGAAATATTATGTTGTAAGTAGGGGGAAACCTTTGCCCAGCAGTGGGACATTGTAGGCTCCTAATAATTATAAAAAAGCGTTCATTATTTTATGTATCGTTTGGCAAATTCTATAGGCCGCGTTGTCTGCTTAAGGAGGACGTATGTTTGTTTGTTACCGTCCATTTGGAAATTTCCATACTCAGCATCAAAATCATTTCTGCTCAACCATGCCAAATCAGTTTGAACTTTGAATTTATTAAATGATGATATGGTTAGAAAATTTAGAAATACATATTATGATTTTTAAAACATCACTTACTACTTATTACTCTTTCATCATATTCTCACAAAATAGTTTGACTTGTTACGCATAGTAGCGCAAATTTATTTACAACTAATTCTACTGTTTTTAAACTATTTCCCATGTAATTAATGTTTGCGGCCGCGAACAAAACCGTAACAATGTAATGTTAGTATTGTTGTTATGTCGTTTGCGGCATGCGCCTTTATTGTTACTAGGGCATCTTCATTATTTACACCTCCAGGGATTGAGGCCAGAAAATGCTTTATTGCACGCCAGCTCCACACACACACACACACACACACACACAGTTACACACAAACACGGACCCTGGTGTTGCGGGTGTCGACGGGTGACGGTAATCGCTTCCAGTCAGGCGAGTCGTCTGCTCGTTTGCCACCTATATCATACATATAAAATATTACAGGATATAACAAAATGACAATATGGACCCAATGAACTAAGAACCTTGTTTCTTTTATAGTCGGTTAAAAAACTACAACCAAAGTATATTAAACTATTTCACGCGTACAAAATACGATTCTCACTGTTAAATCCTACTCGGTTTAGTAAGTTTAGTAACATAACTAAATACACTGTAATTTAAGTATGCCTCGTTACGTAACATATGTTATCCGTATTCTCTAGCTACCAAAGACAAGTGTAATGAAGACAGCTTATGTGCTAAACACCTTGTTTCCCAGGGACGGGAAAAGCGTCAGCAGAAAAACTGTTGATCCGACCAACGAACGCGATATTGCACATGACATTAAAAACAAAACAATAATACAAATGCAAAAGTTTGAAAAGGCTTGGGAAATATTGAGCCCGATTAAAAAAAAATCACATGAACAATTAAATTCGTAACAAAATTTGACAGCTGAAATATTATGACAATAGAACACTATACATAAGTTGAATATATTTTTAAAGATTTAGTTAGATTTGAGCCAAGGAATTGACCTGGAGGCCAATTCGAATTTACTGTTTTCAATTTGATCTCATTTTAATTGTAATTTGTTTGTTACTATCATTGTAAATGTAAAATATACAATAATTATCAACTTAATGAAAATATGATACGCAAAAGTGTTTATTAAATAATAAATGTAATTTTAATTGTAATTGTTTACCTATTAATGTCACTCGAAGTTATGTATTTGGGTAACGTGTTGCAATAACGTGTTATGATAATATCATATTGTTATAACGTATTTATGGTATTTTAATAAAACCATCGACATGGATATGATGCCTTGCAAAACTAACGCCATCTTTTACCAGGAAAACAACAAAATAACCCAGATATTTATCAGACCGTTTAGCAGTCTTTATTCTGCACCCATCCTTGGCATCTACATTGTACATCACCTTACTATTCTGCACTTGCACAAAACGACTTAAGACCCCGAATTGTCAACTGACTTACGTCATTTATAATAAACACTAGTTTTGTCATGACAGTTAAACTCCATGTTGCATTTAATTATTGTCTTTATGGTACGTTAAATGTTTATTTGGAAAGTTATGTTATAGGAATTAGATTGTCGGGTTTATGAACAAACTGAAGCTTAATAGGGCGCATTACTGCGATGTTCTGCCGCCAGAGTGCAGCACTAGCACCCATCGTAAACCATGCATAGAGTAACTTATACATACTGTGCCTTAAACTGTTTTTAGAGTTCCGTACCCAAAGGGTAAAAATCGGGACCCTATTACTAAGACTTCGCTGTCCGTCCGTCCTTCCGTCCGTCCGTCAGTCACCAGACTGTATCTCATGAACCGCGATAGCTGAGACAGTTGAAATTTTCACAAATGATCTATCTCTGTTGCCGCTATAACAACAAATACAAAAATTAAAATAAAATAAATATTTAAGGGGACCCATACAACAAACACGATTTTTTTGCTCTATTTTTTGTTGATGGTGCGGTACCCTCCGTGTGCGAGTCCGACTCGCACTTGGCCGGTTTTTTTTTAATAAAATTGAACGTACATGAATCAAACACAACTTCATGTTTTTCAGCAATCAAAATAATTAGCCGAATATTTGTATTTGTAGTCCACAAACCAGGATTTTAGTTTGCGCAAAAATATTTAGTTGTTTATTCATGAAATTTAGGTACAAGCGCTATGTATGCCGTCAATGTATGCGCATTCATTAGTGTGTGTACGGATAGGCTAGAAGGGATAAAATGGCGCTGAAATGAACGTTCCATATAAAACCTGACCAGCGGGCTCAGCACGGTTCCATTTTTATCGACTGTCACTATGCCCGTCACTTTCGCACTTACATACTTGTTAGAACGTGACAGGCATGGTGATAAACGATAAAAATGCGACCGTGCTACTAGGGCTGTAATAGTCAAGAGGGCGCTGTTATTTTTATGTATAGGGTGACAGTTCAGTATAGTACGAAAAAATTAGTTCCAGTGAAATTCCGCAACATGGCGCGTGATCATATGTTCCTGGTCAGGCTTTACAAAGCACGAAATTAAAGTTTACTTAATATGTTGAGAGATGGCGCTGTCACATACGGTGGGATTTTTACATCGCGCAAGCGTTTGTTTTACGGAGATGGTATATAAAAATTGCTACTTACAATAACTAGCCAAATATTTGTATTACAAGCGCTATGTCGACAATGTAATACGCATTTGTTAGTGTGTGTACAGATAGGCTAAGTGTAAGGCCTGAGTGGACGCTCGATTAAGTGGAGCGTTCGGCGGGGCATGCAGCGTGCCGTCGAGCTCCCAAGGGATTTGAGCAGCGTGCACTAAGGCCGCTCCTAAACGTTTGCATTTGTTTAACATGCACGCCGCACGCCCCGCCCCGCTGCACGCCCATGCAACATGAGCATCCACTCAGGCCTTACACAGGGATGAAATGGCGCTGAATAAAATAACGATCCATATACAAAGCACGAAATCAAAGTTTACTTAATCTGTTGAGAGATGGCGCTGTCACGTACGGAGCGATTCCTACACGAAAACATGTCTAATTTTCTTTTTTCAGTTCTGATTTGTGACTTTCCTTACTATAGCAGTAGAATAGGTCAAACACAAAAATGTGTTCGCGTCTTTCCTGTAGACATACATAGAAGTTAAGGGCTATTAAGGCTAAGTTTCTTAATTTAACCCTTATCCACATGAAAAGGTACTCCTTTTATTTGGATAAGTATTATAATCATTACCTACATGCCCACAAGCTGTTAACTATTGACCACAGAAGAGAAAACTTGTATGTTCACGCGAACTTTGCCAGCACCACCAGTTTGGCACGGACATAACCGCTATCGAGAACGTAACTTACTTTCTATGCATCTCGCTCGTACTCGTACCTATATTAGTAGGAGCGAGATGTAAATATAGAAAGTAAACTAAATAGACGTTAGCGTATATGTCAGTTTTGACACTGCCAGTGACTTTTGTGAAGTTCTTACACATTAACTATGGCGATACTGTAGGAACAGTTTTCTCTCTTAAGGGGCCCACTAGCTGATTAACAGTCCTCCGGACGGTATTGGCCTGTCAGTTGTTCGGAGCTGTCAACTTTTTGTTGTAACTGACAGGCCGATACCGTCCGGCGGACTGGTAATCAGTGGGCCCCTTTAAAAAGCGTCATTTTACAATCTCAGTTCGTCAACAGTCAATCATTCTCGTACATCTGTTGTGCATTTTTAGGAGAATACCGATAGTTTGTGTTAGGAACACCCGCCCGGTGCCCGTGACATAGGCTAAGAGCTCGCTCACAAAACTAGACGCCTTTTTCAGATTTTACTTGATATTCAAATGAAATCATCAAAAATCATTTATTGTCAGGCAGGCCCTTACAAACTAACATAAATACATAGAATATTAATAATTATAATCATACAAACTAAAAATCAATTTGGCGACATAACATTTTCTCTATCGCCTGTTCTGGTATAGGATTCGGCAGATTATAAGAATGGGGCATGAATGAGGCCAGTACAGCGGTGTGGTGTGACTACACGATTGGCTGGAATTCGTGCCCAAGGCCCGTCCTGAGTACGTCAATGGCTGAAGTACACGTAATGGCGCGATAGCAGCTGGAACACCCTCAGCTCGTACGGGTCTTCTTCTGAACGTATAACCGGCGGAAACCTGCAGGCCCTATAAGTGCACTGGCGTTCAAAAGTATATGGACATGTTTCAACCGTAATATTAAGGCATTACGGTCGACATCTATCCATGCACTTTTTAACGCCACTGTACCTACATAAAGCACCTTATTGAAAATTGTCCATATAAGTAAGTGTAAACATTCGATAGCTTGACGGACGTACGTGTTTGAGTTACGTCTCATTTTGAATGGGATTTTGAGTTTCCAAAACGTCTCGCTTGGCGCGCTGTTCAAAATCCCATACAAAATGAAACTTGACGCCAACGCGCGTCACGTCACGCTATCGAATGAAATTTACACTGGGGGAACGGATAAAAAACCGATTACCACTTTGACACCTAGCTCTCGGTATAAAAAAAGTAAAAAAAAGCTCTATTGTTACCGGAGCTAGTTTCGATGCCGATTTTTTTTTTAATTCAACGACCGTATATTTTTTTACGAACGTTTTGATTTTCATAGCTAACGTTAACAGCAAATAGTGTTAGGATAACTGAAACAAGTGGGTCAAATACGAGTTTTTATAGAACAATGAAAACAGTTTACTTTTTTGCACCTCCTACTTTGTTAATATATCAGTTTCATTTCTCCACTACCTAAAGGTTGTCTGGAAGAGATCGCTCTTAAGCGATAAGGCCGCCTGTTGTTTACCTCTGTCTTCATGTACCTATTATTTGTGTTTCCATGTACATTTATTCTGAGCTTGTGCAATAAAGAGGATTTGTATTGTACTTTCTATGAGTGGCGAGTATAATATACCTATGGCTCGATTTCCACCGGTTTGCCTTATTTTCAAACTGTTGATCAGTTTTCTATCGCTCTCAAGAAAAAAAGGAAGCCAAAGTAGCTTATTTCTCAATTTACAACATCAACTTACACCTTAATCTGCCTGAAAAACTAAATAACATGCAAATACATGCCTTTTCGTGCCCTTGGATAGCTAACAGTCGCATAATTTTTCCAACATCTTAAGAGAGAATAAAATCCATTCCCAAATGAACTTTAACGCACGTATATAAAGTTTATATTCCTATAAAACGCTAAAGGGAGAAGCGACGGTTTTAAAACAAGTGACGATGCCGTCCTAAACACACTAGTATATGGCAAACAGGACCATTTGTACTTGGCATTATGAACAACATTGTAGTACAACAAAATGTCGAATGTTCATAGAGAATTGTGAAGACTTACGACCTTTTGTAAATAATCTTTCATTATGTTTTAAATAGTAGATAGTATTCGTACGATGTTCATCTTTGCAGGTCTTTTGAAAGTGACTTTGTTATAAATTTTCTTAGTTTTTAGGGTTCCGTACCCAAAGGGTAAAAACGGAACCCTATTACTAAGACTCCGCTGTCTGTCCGTCCGTCCGTCCGTCTGTCACCAGGCTGTATCTCACGAACCGTGATAGCTAGACAGTTGAAATTTTCACAGATGATGTATTTCTGTTGCCGCTATAACAACAAATACTAAAAACAGAATAAAATAAAGATTTACCTAAGTGGGGCTCCCATACAACAAACGTGGTTTTTGACCGAAGTTAAGCAACGTCGGGCAGGATCAGTACTTGGATGGGTGACCGTTTTTTTGCTTGTTTTGGTCTATTTTTTGTTGATGGTGCGGAACCCTCCGTGCGCGAGTCCGACTCGCACTTGGCCGGTTTTTTTTTTGTTGTTTATTTTGAGGACGATAAATAAAATATAGCGGTTTTGGCCGGATAACTAATGACTCACTTTCGGCCGAAGTGTCGAATATTCGCCCACATTCTCGGCTCAACCGAATATTCGGTAAGTATTTATAAACATGTCTACCGTCAAGGCGGCAAAAATATGTACCTACAAACTACTAACTTTAATGCAAAGAATGGATGACCCTTGTATGACCTTTCATACCATACATACATTTTTGTCTCAATAAAACAGTACAATAATGTAGGTATCATATCAATCTCTATTTCAACGGATTTTTACTATCATCATCATATCCATCTCTATTTTGAACCACAATATCTTTAATGATCTTCAAAACCCCCATTCTGAATTCCAATTTCTGTGCTTTATCCATTTCCTTCACGTCAGACATTAAACTTCTAAAAAACAACCAATCACTGTCTTCTAGATCTGTACTCCTTGTTGGTATGGCATATGTATTTTTGTTATCTTCTGAAATTTCTTTTTCTCGTATTTCTTTTCTTCTTAAAACAGAATTGTCTTCGTCAGAGCTGTACAAATGTTCTTCTAGATATATTTCTTGTCCATCCTGTTCTTCTTGTTTTTCGATCCTGTAAAATGAATAATAATTATTAACATACATCGGGGTTTTCGGTGCAGGAATGTTTTACACTAGCCAAATAACAGGTAAAAACTGTAAAAAACCGGCGAAGTGCGAGTCGAACTCGCGCACGGAGGGTTCCGCACCATCAACAAAAAATAGAGCAAAACAAGCAAAAAAACGGTCACCCATCCAAGTAGTACTGACCCCGCCCGACGTTGCTTAACTTCGGTCAAAAATCACGTTTGTTGTATGGGAGCCCCACTTAAATCTTTATTTTATTCTGTTTTTAGTATTTGTTGTTATAGCGGCAACAGAAATACATCATCTGTGAAAATTTCAACCGTCTAGCTATCACGGTTCGTGAGATACAGCCTGGTGACAGACGGACGGACGGACGGACGGACGGACGGACGGACAGCGGAGTCTTAGTAATAGGGTCCCGTTTTTACCCTTTGGGTACGGAACCCTAAAAACGATACTAATTTAACATTTCTAAGCACATTTGGACCTTACTACTGGTATCTAACTTTTAATTCATAGTTTGTCCTTCGCTGCCTGAAACACAGGGAATCCTAGTTCAGGCATTTGTAAATCAATTGTCTTTATAAATTCTTAGTCTTTAAGAGCAACCACTGTACTATACTTTTCTCAATAAATTATTTGTATTTGTATTTTGTATTTGTATAGTTTGGTAATTATGCCTTACACTAATTCTGCATATTGAAACTGACCAGTAATATGATCTTTGTCAAGAGGGCGCTGTTACTCTCATGTATAAGGTACCACTATTACCGGTGGTAGTAGGTTGACGGTTCCTTTGCCATGCGGCCAGTCATAATGAGCTTTTCCAAGCTATCTGTGCTAATACATACTGTGATTGGTCCATGAGCGGCCTGAGGAAATCCAGCGTCTCGGAGAAGACGTATCTCTTTCTCTTCGTCTGTCCGATGGCGCCACTGAGCGTTAGCGCCAAGTCTTTCTTGTAATAGTCCCGTATGTTGTTCCAGCGCTTTTTTAGCTCCCATTCTATAAACAATAGGGTATTTGACTACAAGAAGAAGAAAGAAAGGAAATACATTTATTTAACGCCACAACATATTACATATAGAAATGAAGACAAAAGGCATAAAAAACATTGGACGCTAAAATAGGACGCGGCAATCCGTGGCGCTGGTTTTCAGTGGGGACCTGACTTAAAACTAAGAGACGACACACGCCAATGACACACAAAAAACAGACATAAAAAGAGTAAGTGACTACTAGTCAAATCAGGCGGCCTAGCCAAGGTGACAATTGCTATTCGACAACCAAACGCTTTGTGTATCTCTATCACTCTTCCATATTAGTGCGTCAGTGACAGTTGCGTTTCGATATCGCTACGGAGCGTTAGCGATTGGCACGTTGGCTACGTGGCCAGTTTCTTACGCAGACACTAGCTAATATAATATCAGTGTCAAACTCGTGGTAAGGCTGATAATTTAAATAAAAACCGGCCATGTAAAAGGGTTCCGTACCATTACGCAAAAAACGGCAAAATATCACGTTTGTTGTATGGGAGCCCCACTTAAATATTTATTTTATTTTGTTTTTAGTATTTGTTGTTATAGCGACAATAGAATTACCTACATCATCTGTGAAATTTTCAAGTGTCTAGCCATTGTGTCTAGATATCACGGTTCATGAGTTACAGCCTGGTGACAGACAGACTGACAGTCGGACGGATAGACGGACCGAGTCTTAAGGGGCCCACTGATTACCAGTCCGCCGGACGATATCGGCCTGTCAGTTTTTCGGAACTGTCAACTTTTTGTTCTAACTGACAGGCCGATACCGTCCGGCGGACTGTTAATCAGTGGGCCCCTTTAGTAATAGGGTCCCGTTTTTACCCTTTGGGTACAGAACCCTTAAAATACGTACGTTTAGTAACTTTCGCCGATTCTGCCAAATCCTGCCACCCTGGTATCAACTCCTCACAGATCTGATTCCAAGCTTCCTCTTTGGTACCTTTCATGTGATACTCTGGACAGTTTCTGTTCCATATACATCCGTGTTTTTTTATAGTTAGTATTAGGTATTCGGAATCTACTCGAGTCTTTTCCAATTTTATTTCCATTGCCTGAAAAATGTAGAATATTGTAAGGTCTATAATGTAATGATATATCATAGGATCCAGGGGTTCCCAAACTGTGCGCCGCGGCGCCGTTTCAAGTCATAATGTATTGTTTGTCATATTATCATTAGTCCTAAAACTGAAACCATTAACTTTTCAGGATATTCGTTAGGTTATCCTATAGATAGGTTAGGTTAGGTTAGGTTTGTTTTATGGCAATCGTGAAAAATTACGCGTTTTTAAACCAAACAAATTATGACGTACGAAAGTAGGACACCTATAAAATCGTGACAACATAGATTTCACAAAATAATACACGATATTATAACAAACATGATCTAAGAAATAAAAAGATTGTACTACAATAGCAATATTAAAGCGCCATTCTTCCTCCTACAGTGCGAGCGAGACACACAACAATGACCTTGAACGCTATCGCGAACGCGAAACGGAAAATAACACGGAACGGAACGGAATTTACGGAATACATAGAAATTAAAATAACCGCCACGAAATTCCGGATCACGGTATCAATTCTTGAATAAAATTACATAACCATAGGGACCTAAATATAATAAAAGTAGCTAAGTGACAAAAGGTCTACACGGCATGTTTAAATGCTTCGCAAATTAAATTAATGTAATTTTACAATAATAAAACAACGACAACATAAAAAACACAACACAAAAACGATACACACACTAAACTCACCTATTCTCAATATTTTTCTATTCAAATTGCAATAATTTACAACAAAATGGCGTTTTAAACAAACAATGACACGTCTTCACTCAATGACAGCTGCTGGTAACTGGCATGCGTAATATCGGACCGAGACGGAAGATTCCTTACAATCTAATACGACCTTATTGTAACGCAATAAAGTTTAAATTCAAACGCGCACCTTATCGCGTCACTGCGAATCTGCCCATTCTAAAAGGTCTTAAGTGCGCTTGTTTTTGTGTGAATATACGTCGTTTTGTTCTTCTAGTGTGATAGCACAGATGGAATCCGACTCGGGCGGAGGGCGAAATCAGAGCACGTTATAGCAAATAAAATGCGACCTTAACACGATGTGATTAGGTAGACTTTTCAACGCTTGTTGTTTCAGACGGTTTTCAAAATTGCTTGTTTGAAATGACGTAAGTCTCGTAGTGTTAGTATGATGATATGTCGATTTGATTTTGAAAGGAAAGGAAAGTCCGGAAACATGCATTCCGGGAAGTAGGGAGAGTTCCGGATGGTATGTTAGGAAGGTAGTGGGAATGTTTTGAATGAATGAATGAATGAATTTATTATTAGGTAAGTATCTATCAATTTCTTTAGAGTTTATAATATTTTATAGTGTTATGTTAATATTAGATATGAGCGCCGATAGGCATATAGCCGGCGGCGGCGCGCCGGTCAAAATTGGTCGGCGGCGGCGGCGAATCGGCGGCGTGGCCTTGAAACACCTTCGATTAATGAAAAAAGAATTTTAACCAAAATTTTACCGAAAAAACATGTTTTTGCTCTAAGGAAGTTATAAAATAAATGCATTTTTTATTTTCAAGGATAATTTATTGAATAATGGTACGAAAAAAATTGATATCGTATAAACTGTGGATAAGCGGTATCGCGCGGCATCAGAGGCGGTCTTAATCATGGCGAGGCTTTGGCAGGAAGATCTTAGCGAGGCCCTTATCTTTTGTGCTAAGGTAAAAATTGCGGATTGACTGTATCAGGGAAACGTCTTGTCGACAGTCCAAAAAAAAACGAGCTCCGTCATTAACCAATATCGACCCAACAAAACCGATTTATGGCAAAAAGTGAGGCCCAACGCCGAGCTCCATGTAACACCGAAGACTTGATTTCGACGCCTCCCAATGCGAGGCCAGAGGATGAGCTGCAGGTAAGCATACAGCTAAGAATCGAACGCCAAGTGTAAGCTTGGCTGACGGCTGAACGCCTGGAGCGCCGATTGCGGCGCGCTTCTGTGCGAGGCCGAGCTGCAAGAGAGCAGAGCGAGGGAGCAAGCCGATAAAGACTGAAGCCATAGTGTTAAAGATCTGGAGCTTTCCTGCGGGCGCATTCGTGCGACGCCAAAGGCCGAGCTGAAATGGAGCTAAGATCGGATAAGGACCAATGCTCAAGCGTTTTAAAACAGGCCGAAAGTTGAGCTCCAAACAGGGCCAAAAACTTGCAGGTTCAGATAGCGGCTTAATTCCATGCGAGCGGTGCAAGGCCAAAGATTGAGCTGCGAGAAAGCAAAGCTTGAAATTTCAACAGTGGCCAAGTTTAATTGAGAGCCGATTCCGACGCCCTTCCATGCGAAGCCAACGGCCGGACATTTGGACGTGGAAACGCTTAATATCTCAAAATTAACCCCATTTTATACCTTTTAAAAAGGTTTAACCATGCTTGCAATGGTTAAATTCGCGGTAAATGACGGATGGTTAGCTGGCAAAATTAGTTATGCATTGGATCGGTAATCCAAAGATGTGGGTTCGAGTCTCACGTTAGCTAGAGTTGATCACAGTAAATTTTTTCATTGTGATTGACATGTCTAGTGTATATATACAATCTATAAATTGTAATGTGGAACGTTCCACAATAAAAATGGAAGGAAATCAGTATGTTTATTATAGGCGGATTAGACTCTCACGCGAGCCACGAGACGAGCCGCGAGCCGCGCCACGAGACGCGAGTGTAAGCGGTGGGCTCGCGGCTCGTCTCGTGGCTCGCAAGCTCGTCGAGCTAATATAATTTAAACACTAATGGCACGGCATAAGATTTATAACCGAATGACAAGCCGAACGCGAGTGTAAGCGGTGGACTCGCGTCTCGTGGCGCGGCTCGCGGCTCGTCTCGTGGCTCGCGCGAGAGTCTAAATTGGGGGTTACAAGCATATTGATGTTAAAATTGATATTAAATAATTTCGTTTCCCCAAGACTAGTAGCGCGGTTACTAGACAGATAAGTTTGCATTTGCCTTCGATATTTTTGAATTATATGGGCCTAAAATACCCTTTGAATGCCTATAAACTATTCGAAGTGGCGCCGTTAATGATCTAAACTGGATTAAAAATATATTATCTGATTCTGAAAGCAGTAGTAACTACCAAGGTCACGCCGATGCCACGCCGATAGCGCAGCGTCGGCGGCGGCGGCGCGAAAATTTTGTCGGCGGCGGCGGCGCGCCGGCGCGGCGCTCATATCTAGTTAATATAGAATTTTATCGATTTCAAACTCTATTACAGGCAATAGGCGCCATACATAGTATGTGTTCAGATATTTTTGAGCCGTTTCGATAAATCTGATGACAACTGTGCACTGTGCACCAGTTGTGTTGCTCGCGGCACAAATCCCGTTCCGTACCCAAAGGGTAAAAACTGGACCCTATTACCCTAAGACATCGCTGTCCGTCTGTCTGTCTGTCTGTCTCATGAACCGTGATAGCTAGACAGTTGAAATTTTCACAGATGATGTATTTCTATTGCCGCTATAAGAACAAATACTAAAAACAGAATAAAATAAATATTTAAGTGGGGCCCCCCATACAACAAACGTGATGTTTTTGCCGTTTTATGCGTAATGGTACTTACCTACGGAACCCTTCGTGCGCGAGTTCGACTCGCACTTGGCCGGTTTTTGGCCAGACTTCTATAGTTATTCTAGTTCGTTAGTTCCTATACTAATATTAACCAGCACTAGTTAGTACACTACACTAAGCAATACCGTTATCCGTAAATGTCAATAAAAACTAATCCAATAGTGGTGATTCATGTTTGTAACTTGTAGTGCAGTTGTGCAAACTAAGGCGGCAAACTTAGTTTAATGTAAATGGGTCGTTCTCTCATTTCGTGCAAATCGGTGAGATTCTCTCGATTTGTAATTTTTCTTTTAAATGGTAAACTTTTGGGTTTCGTCAATTTGTGGATTCATTTATTAACATTTTTCTGCTAAAGGCACCTTTGTAACCTTATTACTTTTCATTTAATAAGGCTACTGGTAATGAACTACGCGCTGGTAATGAAATCGGCCGAGATGGTAATTTTATCTGTGGACGGTAATGAAACAAACTTATGAAATCGAACATAAAAAAACTGTATTTCAAGAAAATTAACACCAATTAAAATCGACAATATTAAAAACATGTGTCTTAAGCACTGTGGAGATGATCAAACCGACTTAACATACACTTGGGGTTGACAATCTCAATTTATAATGTTCAAGCTAGATGGTACATTTACCATTTACTTATCATCATTATAAGTCGAGATTGTCAACCCCAAGTGTTTGTTAAGTCGGTTTGAACATCTGCGCACCATATCACATAAAACGTAGTTTTCAAATTTTCAAAAATTAGCATAGACAAAATATATTTAAATCATTCGCGTTTTGTACCTATGTAATTTATTTTTATCGTTTTAACCCTATAGTGTGGGGTGTCGTTGGATAGGTCTTTAAAAATAAATAGGAGTTTGCAAACAACATTTTTTGATAATATGAATCATTTCGGAAATAATAATTTAGAAAGAACAAAAAACGGTTATTCCTTCTAACTTTTGAAAAATCGATCCAAAAATATGAAAAAAAAAATCATAAAAATAGTGCTTAATAAACTCATTCAAACAAAATTAAAGCAAACTTGATAAGTTAAGCCGTTTATGAGTTATCGCTAAAAGTCTTCCCTTCTTATTTTATTTAAAAGCCTGGCAACCCTTATTTGTGATCGGATTTTCGCAAGCAACCCTATAACCACATAATAGTGACCGGGAAAAGATAGGCAACCTAGTTGATTTATATTGTACAAGTTGTATACTTTCCATTGGAACTTATTTTGTTTGTCAGACAGATCGGTGAAATTTGAAAAAAAAAATTTTTTTTCAAAAAATAATTAAAAATAGTCTTGACCATATTTCTTTAAGCAACCCTATTTATTTATGTTCAGGAACATATTTTCTTTCATAATATGTAAGTTTCATCCGTCAGACATATCGGTGAAGGTCGACCATCTTAGACTACAAAGGCTCCCCTATTATCATATACAGTTTTAAATGTTTATAACAGCGTAGTATTTATAATTACTAAGCCTCTTTTCATTAAATGCACTGCCTCGAATATATTATCATTACCTTCTTAAGTCATTCATTACCTTCCCCAGTAAAATTGGAAGGAAAAGAAGTGAATGAAACCGATATGAATGAAGTTTTGGAAGTTTTTGTCGCCTACATCAGTTGGCATCAGACCTTAATTTTGCAGAATAAACCATCTGAAAGGCGACACTAAAACACTTCATTACGTATAATTATAATAATGTACACTTGCTACTTACTGTATAAATCACGCGATGGCGATGAAGACTATCGAGAACCACACTCCTTCCCGACCCGAGAGATCGTATATATTTTCGCTAACAGTGGCACACGGGCATCCGCTACGAGATCATGCGGCCAACTGACTGACGAACAATGTGTGGCATCGGCGGTAGGCGCTATATACCCTCGCTATGTAGCAAAATATAGCTAATCTATTTCTCGCGTCGGTAATGAAGAAATTACTTGAACCATACACTTATAAGGCTGTATAGTTTTTATTATTTATTTCTAGCTTCTAATATTATACGATTTAAAACATAACTAAATAAGTCATTTATTGCACAAACAACGAATTTTCTATTTGTAGTATCTTAAGGTTAAAATGTAGGTCAAAGTTATATCTTCACGCGTTACATATAGAGATGAATGAAAAAATTGGGTGTTAATTGTACATATAAAGAAAATACTAACTTTTTTAGAATTGTTCATTGGAGATACATATACTTTAGGCCCTATGTTACAACCTTGCATTAACAGATATTCGAAAACGCCACCACATTTTTGGTAAATTTCCGAAAACACCGATTTGCACGAAATGCGAGAACGACCCAAATAGAGTACACTGCAGGGTTGTTCATTAATTTTCTTTTCACTTATAATATATAGGTAAGTAGGTAGGTATCTGGGAGACCACGACACATATAAAATCTCAAGAATGCGCGTTTTCCCAGAGGTAATACCTAGATCGGTTTTTCGCCCTCGACATAGTTAATACTGTTAATAGACCCGTTTACGAGATCCGACCTGTAGACGAGAACATTTGGACATACGAAATATTTTTTGCCCAAGCTGAAATGGAGACCTTTCGCTTTCGCTCGGTCGATAAGTATTATATATTTATTATGATTTACTTATGACAAAAATACGTTAGTAAATTCATTCGATAGCGTGACGTGACGAACGTTCGCGATTGCGTTATGCCTAATTTTGTATGGTATTTTTAACCGCGCCAAGCGGGAAGATTTGGAACCTCAAAATCTCATACAAAATGACACTTAACATAGTTAACAAATGCGTACGTCACGCTATCGAATGAAATTTACACTAGGGCACAAAATAAACAATACAGTACAGAAAGGACACTTCCTACAAAACCGAAGTTTGACAGCGAATCAGGGACGGATCATTCTACCCCTTTCTAATGTATGGCACTATCCCTATCGGCTATTTAGGGTTGTCAAAATTCAAGTCTTTATCTTTATCTGTGGTCGTGCACGTAAAAGGACGTCAAGTGGGTGCCAACCCTCATAATTTCTCGGAGCAATGCTGAGCCGAATGGAGCCGAGTTTGCCCGAAAGGAGGAGTGTCTCCCCACTGACCAGGGGTACAACCTACAGGGGGCAGTGTACGCGTACGGAAACTATGCTTCCTAACGGTAACCACTCTTGTCGTATTACTTCCCATACAATTTGCTTTAACGGTAGTCTATGTGCAATTATGAGCTAATTATATTCTCAGGCATCTAGGTATGTTATATGTAAGTATAGTTTGTCAAAGGACTGTCTCATTTCAAACATAGACAGTGAGAATCATACTATCTTTGTCTAACACTAGTACTAACACACAAAAGAAAAGGCTGAGTATAGTTCTTTTTGTTCTTATTTACTGATAATTTGGTTTGACCAATTATATGTAAACACTTTATTGACCATTGTGACTACCACCAGTTTGGCACTGACATAAACGCTATCGAGAACGTAACTCACTTTTTATGCATCTCGTTCGTACTCATATTAGTGCGAGCGAGATGTATAGACAGTAAATTATTACGTAGACGTTAGCGTATATGTCAGTTTTGACACTGTCAGTGACTTAATGGTACGGGTAAAGATATCATTCCGATATCAGTGAACGTACGAAAGGGGTTGGCAACTGTTAAAGGTTTGCATAGATGGCGCCATCATAGCTTGCCCCTTTTTATCAACCAAATCTTGTCATTAACTGACAAAAAAAAACGCGTAATTCAAATTTTCTATGGGACGATATCCCTTCGCGCCTACATTCTTCAAATTTGCCGCCTTTTTCTACTGTCAAGATCTGGTTGACCAAGTATATATGAGATTTAGCTTAAAGGTCTGACATTCAGGGCATTAAAAAAACAAAAATTTGACACAATTCTAGGGATTGATAGGACAAGCTATGATGGCGCGAATGAGATTGGAGTGAATGAGCCGCTTAAATATGTTATGTTTATTAAACATAAGTCAAAACTCAACGCACTGTCGGAAAATGATTCATAATTATAGGTTAAAAAATACACAAATTTTTACCGAATTCACATATTTTAACCAGACAGTGTCAAAAGGTCACGAGCCCTTATGGCCCCGCATTATTTATTCTGAATCTCCCTCAAAAAGGTCCGTAATAACCTATCGATGACAAAAAAGGCCTTTATTCTCTGAGGACTTTTAAAAGCTTTATAAAGTAAGACATGCAAAAAGTACGCGGTGTATTTAGAAACAGTGTATTAACTGCAAGGCTTAGAAATAAATGAGAAGTGGAATAATAATATTGTATAATTAAATTAATTAATAGTAATAAATAAACAAAATCTCCTTTACCAAGTCGCAGCAGAAATCGTAGCGCCGTCAAAGTGATTTTTAATTTTTTACTAGATTTATTTATGTCTTTATGGTATCAAACGGCATTAGTTACCTACTTATAGCTGGTCAACCAAATCTTGTCAGTTAAAAAAGGCGCGAAATTAAAATTTTCTATGGGACGATATCCCTTCGCGCCTACATTTTTCAAATTTGCCGCCTTTTTCTACTGTCAAGATATGGTTGACCAAGTATATCTGAAAATAGATGATGTACCTAATTAGTAGGTAATACTAAATAATAATAAGGTTCATGGTCAATGCTGTCGTGAGGTGAAGTAGGTACCCAGCCGTACAGAATTACAAACCGGTCTTGTTGAACTATTGATGTATGCATGTTAACAAAAGTTTAAACTTCACCTAAGAATAGTATACATAACAGTTTGTTCTGTACTCTGTAGATATAACGCATAAATTTCTTACTTATATTAATTGAGGGCGCACTATTCGTCAACAAACTGTTGTACAGTTTGACGGAACTTTTGTATACCGACATAAGTATTTTTTTGAAATAAATAAATTAAAAATTAAATTAAGTTACTTTTTAGTGTGGGATGGCTATCGATACTGTTGAATTTCCAATATGACTTTGAACTCCGGTAGAAGCTTATGAAGTGTAACACTCTTACGGTAGATGTTGCTATGCCTATGATGGAAATATTCGCTGTCTACGAGTGATGTCTCGTTAACACAGTTGGCAGAACGATGGGCTAGTGATCCAGAGTCACAAGTTCCGTCTTGCGCGTGATAGTCAATTTTTCCAATTTTCATTTATTTCTAAGCTTTGGGTAAAGTTAGCTTAGGGCCTGTACAGACGGTTGCAGGGAAAGACTGGATGTACAATGCCAAATACAGACATTTATGGAAGAAAAATAGGAGGAGGCCTTTACCCAAACGGGATCCATACCTCAAGAAAGGAGAAAAATCAACACAAAACAACAACAGCATAAAACATATTTTAATTTTAGAAAGTAGAAAATCATCGCAACTCAATAAAATTCTAAAGGAATATTTCACAAATGATAATGCTCTAGCAAATATACTGGCAAACAAACTAAAATAAACCCATTAGTTAAATTAAGAAAAGTAGATATGTACATACGAGGGGCGTTCAATATATAATAAGAATGAGATGCAAACTCTTTAAATATTAGGAAAGTAAATACTGGCCGGTAAAGCTAATCTACCTAGCTGATTGCCCTGAAAAAAAAAGTAACTGTTTTTTGTTTAAAAAAAAATACGGCGATTTCTTTGCGATGCTATTGAGTACGTTAGCGAAAATGGAGAAAATTGAACTGCGCGCCGTTATCAAATACTGCCGTTTGAAAAAATTTTCTACGGACCAAGTCAATTTAGATTTACGGGACACTTTAAGGTCTAATGCTCCTCCGTATTCGACAGTCGCACGTTGGTGCGCCGAATTTAGACGTGGAAGAACATCGACCATGGATGACCCCCGCTCCGGACGCCCTACTACAGAAGTAACTGAAGAAATTGTGAAAAAAGTCGAAAACAGTTTTGGCGGATCGTCGTGTCACGGTTCGTTTTATTGCTGAAAATGTAAAGATTTCAACGGGGAGCGTGCATAATATTTTACATGAACGCTTGGGTATGAAAAAGGTATCAGCGCGTTGGGTACCCAGAATGCTTACTGACACACAAAAACAAACTAGAGTCGAGATTTGTCAAGAAGCTTTGGACCTGATACAGCAAGACCGGGAAGTTTTTTTGGCGCGATTTATAACAATGGACGAAACATGGCTCCATCATTACGACCCTGAAACGAAACTGCAGTCTATGACATGGAAAAGGCCATCATTTCCAACTCCGAAGAAATTCAAGGTGGGCCCATCTGCCGGTAAGGTCATGGGCTCTGTTTTTTGGGATGGTAAAGGGGTCGTAATGATTGAGTATCTCGAGCATGGAGCCACTATTACGGGCTCTTTATATGCCAAACAAATAGCAACATTGCGCAATGAGATCCGTGAAAAACGGCGAGGTAAACTCTCGAAAATTGTGTTGTTCCATCAGGACAATGCACCGGCACACAAGTCCGCCGTTGCAATGGCTGCAATACGTGATGCTGGGTTCGATATCCTTAAGCATCCTCCGTATTCACCAGACCTCGCCCCTAGTGATTTCTACCTATTTCCGAGATTGAAGGAATGCCTAAGAGGCAAGAAATTTGAAGACGACGACGCGGCAGTCGCTGCAGTACAAGATTTTTTAAGTACTCAAGATGAAACCATTTTTAGAAATGGAATTTTAAGTTTAGAAAAAAGATATACTAAGCGTATTATGCTAAAAGGTGACTATGTCGAAAAATAAAATTACATTTAATAAAAGTTGTATATAACATACTCATTCTCACTTTTTATTGAACGCCCCTCGTATTTATATTTCGAATTACTCAATGTATTATTAGGTAACATCAAAATGCGAGTTTAGTGACCGCGCACATAATCTCATACTAGAGATTTTGCACACAGATGTATGTAGATTTAAGTACTTTTTTAGCGAAATAAATAGATTTAATTTTTTTTTAATAAAAAAAGAAACTATACTTGGTCAAACAGATCTTGTCAGTAGAAAAAGGCGGCATATTTGAAAAATGTAGGCGCGAAGGGATATCGTCCCATAGAAAATTTGAATTTCGCGCCTTTTTCTACTGACAACATCTGCGCTTGACCAAGTATAAATAATTTTTAAGAGTTATGGAAATAAAGAGGCTATAATATTGGGTAAAGTTAGCGTAGGGCCGGTGCAGACAGGCTGCAGCCCGACTGCAACATTACCGAACAGCACGCCGATGTTGCAGTCGGCGTGCAGTTCCCATACAAATTGCAGTCTGATTGCAGTCCGTATCAGCCCTTAGCCTTAGGGTTTGCAATCCGGATCTGGATCCGGATCCGCGGATCTTCCCATACATTTCGGATCCGTTGTCGTGCAAACCCTAGACGGACTCTACGAGTGACTGTACTTATTAATTTGACTGTGACATTTCGGGTACACACATCAATATCTAAAACATTACCTACGGGCTCAAAGTAAAAGGGCCGTTCGGAGTGCCTCCATGATTTTCATGAAGAAATATGGCTACCTTCTCGTATTTATTTACATAGGATAATACTTGGCCTTTCTTCAATAATTTATGGTGCGAGTGTGAAGTTTTTGTTTGCGAAGATCATCTTCCTCGCGTTGTCCCGCCATTTTGCCACGGCTCATGGGAGCCTGGGGTCCGCTTGGCAACTAATCCCAGTAATCGGCGTGGGCACTAGTTTTTATGAAAGCTACTGCCATCTAACCTTCCAACCCACAGAGGGTAAACTAGGCCCTTATTGGGATTAGTCCGGTTTCCTCACGATGGTTTCCTTCACCGAAAAGCGACTGGTAAATATCAAGTGATATTTAGTTTAGAAGTTCCGAAAAATTATTTTAATAAGATTCCAATATAATTACTTATAATATCGATTTAATGTTAGGTTCACGTTCAAATTGGCCTGTTAGGTACTATAAGCGCCACTTGCACCAACCCACTAACCCGGGGTTAACCGGTTAAACCGTTAACCCAGTGTCAAATTGTACTGGTAACCATGGTAACAAGTTTAACTTTAGTGAATGGTACAAGTGGCGTGAATAACAATTTGAGGCGAAGCCGAAAATTGTTAATAAAGACGACACGAGTATTTTTTGACTCGGTTAAACAACGTTGCATACAATACTTTTTCTACGACCAAGCACTTACTTTTAAATAAAATTGTAAATTTAACAAATATTTTTAATTCAAGAAGTAGCAAAAATGGAGAGTACGGGCGGGAAAAGAATGAATGAATGAATGAAATTAAAAAAAAAACATGTCTATGGTTCACTTATTTGTCAGAGATGACATTTAAAATAAGGTTGGCAACACTGTATTTCATTCAATATTTTTTAAGTGGTCATTACACGAAGTATCGTAAAATCGCCAAAAAGATACTGCGTGTATGCACAAATTCTTTTTTGGGGAATAGACTAAAGACTTGTCTTGACAACTATAACGTAGGGTTTTAAAGATGTGTGCACGACCCTTTAAATGACAAATAAAAGTACGGGAGTAGAAAAAAACTATTTAACTATTTGTTCACTGTATGTTATTTTATGTTTTTTTCTTGTCTGTTAGGTACCCTCCGTGATTCTTCTCACTTGATGGTCTCATCGGAAGACCAGCGCTGGAAGCCACCAGAAACATGCTGAGATGAGGCCATTTCGTGGCACTTTAAATCTTGTGCTTACGAATAAATTACGTTCAATTCTATTCTAAAACGGTACCGTAAAACGGGGTGAGTAGGTTTCGCGGGGAGAGGTGGGTTATGAATGGGGAGAGAAGGTTTGAGAGGGGGGTGAGAAGGGATTTTAAGGCTACTGCTACAAAAATAATGTATTCCAATTTAAAATGGAGCTATAGTAATACGCATAATAAAAAAACATCGATCCAACAATCTTCCAAAATCACCTTTGTATGAAAACCCCTCTCACCCCAAATACGAGGCACTACGGGGTGAGGTGGGTTTTCCTCTTTATCGTCAAAGTTATGAAATGGAACTACCCAAAATAAAATAAAAACTAAAATACAAACACTTATTATATACACCATTCAGTTTTCATATGTAAAAATAAAATGTTATCGAGGTTTGAATTTCAGTTTTGACCCTACTCACCCCATTTTACGGTAATCAGTCAAATTAGCAGTCTTTATTTTGTTTGATATAGTGAAATCTTCATTCATTTTGTATTCAAATCAGGTAGTAATGTCCCAATGTATCCCTCGGGTCCGATCACTCAACTGATGGTGCAAGGAGGGCAAACTTGTACATTCGCCATCAGATATATCGGAGCGGCCAAGGTGTCCACAATATCTGAACAAGCACTCTAACGCCTTGACAATAGAGGCGTGTTCAGATATTCGTGAGCGCCTTGGCCGCTCCGATATATCTGATGGCGACTGTACAAAAGTTTGGGAATTTTCCTTGAAAACCATAGGGACATTTTATTGTATAAGCAGACGTGGCTCACTCCGCGATTTCGTCGCGTCGCTACGCTACAAGTACATGCGGCCCACACCAATTTTGGTGTCTAGCCATAGTAGTTGCCGCGCACCGCTACGGAACGGACGCCTGCTCGCGCTTGCGCCACCTAGCGGCCATATATGTCGTAATAGATGCGTTTTGTTAATTTAGAGATTCGTAAATTACAAGACAACATTATTGGAAGCCATCTTTATTCGTCTAGTTCCAAATATGAAAAACCCACCATAAACTCAAACCATAAACTATTACCATAACGTAACATTCCTCTCCTTAATAAAATTATAACTAACAACTATAACTAAGATTCAATTAGTCTCGACGGAGCCTTGACTATTCGTCCAGACCTCGTCTTATACAAGTCAAAATTTGGTTCCGGAATATCATTGATTCCAGTATTGCTTTGACTCACTTCACTTGTATCAATGAGCTCCTGATCATCACTTTCTTCTGCTTCATAAAAGGATTCACAGTCGCTATCATTACTATCATAGTTTATAACATAAGAGTTAGGATTAACAGACTCATTTTCAGTACAATTAGTTGACTCATATTCATTTATGTTACGCAAATGTTGTCTGTTTCTCCTATATTGGCGACCTTGTTCATCCTTTACAATGTAGGAACGAGGGAAGTCAGCCTTATTTACAACACTTCCTTTTTGCCAGCGATCATCAGACATCTTTTTCTTAAACATGATACCCTGACCTATCTCTAATTGTCTTAGAGGCCTAGCAGTTTTATTGTAGTGGTTTTCTACCTTATGTTGCAACTCTTTATCTAAGAAATAGTTTCTAGTATATATTTTAGGCTTTAAATAATTTGCAGACACAGGACAACGGTTATTTAAGTTTCGATTGAACAAAAGGTTAGCTGGAGAAGGGCTATTTTCCTTGGGACTATTTCTGAAATTTAATAACGCTATATAAGGGTCTGTGTTATCCTCTTTACATTTTTTAAATATGGATTTGACAATTTTGACAGAAGATTCCGCTAACCCGTTCGACTTTGGGTAGTCAGGAGACGAAGTAATATGCTTAAATCCATATGCATCCGCAAATTCTTTAAACTCTTTACAGGAATACTGTGGACCATTGTCACTTATAATCTCTAAAGGACAACCATGTCTAGCTATCATAGACTTAATATGATTGATGATGGTTCCTGAAGACAAGTCATTTAATCGAGCAACTTCAAAAAATTTACTGTAATAGTCTACAACAACCAGATAGTATTGTTTATTAAATTCAAAAAGATCAGTGCCTAACTTTAGCCATGGTAGTCTAGGTATGTCATGAAATTGAATTGGTTCTTTAGTATTGTTTTTCCTAAATAAGGCACATGTTTGACAGTTGTTGCAGAGTTCTTTAATTTGACTTGTCAATCCAGGCCAAAATAGAACGTTTTTAGCTCTACGAAGACATGTATTTAATCCTAAGTGACCTTCATGAATAATTTCTAACATCATTTTTTGTAATGCTACTGGTATCACAATAAGATTATTTCTTAAAATTATTTGGTCGACTAGGGACAATTCATTGCGAAAATTCCAGAAAGGTTTTACTAATTCATTTAGATTGTTCTTAGAATTTGGCCAACCATTATGAATATAATCTTTTAAACAGGACAATGTGGCATCCTCGTTCGTTTTCATGGCAATGAGTTGTCGCTTGTCACTTGAAATAGGCAACGAATCTATCATGACCTCAACATGACAAATAATTTCTTTGTTAAACTCTTCATCAAATTCCTTTGTCTCATCATTCTTGACAACTAGGAAAGAGCGACTGAGAAAATCTGATATATACATTTGTTTTCCAGGTACATACTTAACAGTAATGTCATACCCTTGTATTTTAAGCATCATTCTTTGTAGTCTTGCAGGTACTAAAGACAGGGGTTTTTTAAATAAAATTTCTAATGCCGAATGATCAGTTTCAACTAGGGTATGTTTTCCTAAAATATACTTATGGAATTTGATGCATCCAAATACAATAGCAAACATCTCGCGTTCAACCTGGGCATAACCTTTCTGACATTCAGTTAGCGCCTTAGAAGCATATGCAATAGGCTGTCTGTCTTGTAAAAGACAAGCGCCTACTCCTTCCGAGCTGCAATCTACCGAAACGACTACATCTTTATTGCTGTCAAATAATTTAAGCGTGGGAGCGTTCGTTAATGCCTCCTTAAGTTTATTAAAAGCATTTTCATGAGAAGGAAGCCATTGAAATAATATGTCTTTTTTAAGAAGCTCGCGCAACGGGCTTGTAATAGTCGAGTAATTGTTGATAAATTTTGACAGGTAATTTGTCATTCCTAGAAATCGTTCAAGTTCTTTCTTATCATGAATGCATTTTAATTCGGAAATGGCCATTACTTTAATTGGATCAGGTTTAACCCCTTGGTCACTTACAATCATGCCAAGAAATGAAATTTCTTTACGCAGAACTTGGGACTTCTCCCTATTGAATTTGACATTACATTCTTGAGCTCTTTTCAATACATTTAGTAACACTTTATTATGTTCTTCCACGGTGCTGGCATAAATTATTAAATCATCGACATAAAATTGTACATTATCAATATCACTAAAAGTCTCTTCCATGCGTTCCTGAAATGCTTCTGTTGACACAGAAAGTCCAAATGGCAATCGTTTATAGGAGTAGTTACCAAATGGAGTAGAAAACGTGCATAACTTTGAACTTTCTGAGTCAAGCTGTACTGTCCAAAACCCACTGCTACAGTCAAATTTAGAAAAATACTTAGAGCCTGATAACTTATCTAGTATGTCATCAACCGTTGGCAATTGCTTGTGTTTTCTGATAATGAATTTATTTAAGTACCGAGGGTCAATACATACGCGTATTTTATTGTTTTTCTTTTTGGTTACAACAGTTGAGTTGACCCACTCCATCGGATCCTCATTTTTGGTGATTATTTGCTGTCTCACCATATTGTCCAACTCGTCCTTAAGGCTCTGTCTTAGTGCTATAGGGACCCGACGAGGTGGATCGGCTCTGGGAATTGCATTTTCCTGTAAAACAATTTTATAGGGTTTTTTAAAACAGCCTATACCATTGAACAAATTAGTATACTCTGCCATGATTTTATTTGTGTCAGAGTTATTTGAGACATTTATAGTATGAACCATGTTTCTGGTAACTAATTTTAGTTTCATGCAAGATCTTAGGCCTAAAATTGTCATACAATCTGTGCTCACAATAACAAATTCAATGTTATCACACTTTCCATTCTTGAGGTAGGATTTAATGGTGCACACACCTTTGACAGGTATGCACTTATCATGAAGTGTCACTAATTTAATGCGCTTAGTAACTATAAATCTCTCATCAAGGTTCAATGACTTATAAGTAGCTAAGGACATGCAGTTTACCTGAGCACCAGTGTCTAGTTTGACGTTTATAGACTTATTATTTATAATCATAGACTCAATCCACTCACATTCGCATTCACACTCACTGTTGATACAGCCAACGAAGAAGGACTCCTCGCTGTCGTCTTCAACCTGCTTCTCTGTTATGGCTGCAACCTGTTTGTTTCTGCAAACCTTCGCAAAATGATTAGGAATACCACACTTCTGGCACTTGCAACCTATAGCTGGGCATTGATGCGTGCGATCCCAGTTATTTCCGCAGCGATAGCATTTTCTTGTCTTGACGCTTCTTGTTCTTGAAGTATTGACATTGTTGACGTTATGTACTGGCACAGTGCTGACGTTGAGCACGGAGGTCGCAGCTATCTCATTCGTTAGTTCCGTAACTTGTTTTTGAGACAATTCCGCAGCTCTGCACATGGTGATGGTCTTCTGCAGAGTCAGATCCTCCGTGCGCAGAAGCCTCTCCTTCATAGCGGTATTAGCTAGACCTATGACGATAACGTCTCTCACGAGTTCCTCTCTCTTGTCACTGAAGTTGCATGTCATACTTCTGTTCTGAAGGTCAGTAAGGAAATCGTCGAAGGACTCTGTAGGTCCTTGTGCCCTTGTAAAAAATTTATGGCGTTGCATCGTGATGTTAACTTTTGGAATGAAATATGCATTAAATTTCTTTAGGACTTCTTCAAAGGTTTGCTTTGGCTCTAAATTAAACGAATTGTATATTTCTACACCCTTGTCACCCATGTTATGGAGCAGCAGAGCTATTTTACGGTCATCGGAAACTGCTTCAAGGTCCTCGGCAAGAAGAAATATTTTAAATTTTTGGACCCACAATTTCCAATTCTCTTCCATAGAATCCGTGAATTCTAATGGTCGTACGTAAGAGTAGGCATATCCTTGCTTGTTTTGTGGACATTGTAATGCCGGCGAATTTGCCGGATTTGACTCACCCATTTTCGTATTTCACATGTATTATTTTATACTTCTGACACCATGTTTGTTAATTTAGAGATTCGTAAATTACAAGACAACATTATTGGAAGCCATCTTTATTCGTCTAGTTCCAAATATGAAAAACCCACCATAAACTCAAACCATAAACTATTACCATAACGTAACAAGTGAATCTTCTATACTTACCTATTATTATTTATTCTGTGGTATTTAAGTAAAATTGTATGCAAACATTCGTATTCCTATATATTTTGTTACAAGTTTTTGTTTAGGTACTTAACTTGTAATGTTTGTCATTTTGCATTGGATTTTGAGTTTCCAAAACGTCCCGCTTGGCGCGCGCGCTGGTCAAAATCCCATACAAAAATAGACATAACGCAAACGCGAACGCTCGTCACGCTATCGAATGAAATTTACACTAGGGGTTCTGTAAGTTGGGTGACAGTGTAAGTAATATGATATCCATGGATGTCTGAGAGCACCTTTCGAGAATGACCCATTTTATTTTCTATTAGCGACCCGCCCCGGCTTCGCACGGGTTAACAAATTATACATAAACCTTCCTATTGAATCACTCTATCTATTAAAAAAATCGCATCAAAATCCGTTGCGTAGTTTTTAAGATCTAAGCATACATACAGACAGACAGGGAAGCGACTTTGTTTTATACTATGTAGTGATGTTCACAACAAAGCTTTGTATAAACAAACAACCCATTATCTGCACACGTATATATCCGTCCGTGCGTATAATTGAACATACGCAAAACAAATAAATATAAATGAACAGCGAACGGGAAAAACAAATTTGAACAAGAACAAGAATATATTGTGTTGGAACAACGATATCCTCCCAAGGCCCAAGGTCCTACCTATAGTACATATTCCGTTCGATGTAATTTAAACCATGTTCAATTGGAACAGAGTCGCTTTTGCTTTGTTTCGTTCAATTTTCAAAACACGCAAAACCAACTCTATTTACTACAGCTTAGGTTCAAATTTCAGTGGCATATTTTGGATGTTTTGTTTGTATGCCTGGGCCTTATGTGGTTACTTTACCAATTAAGAAAAGGAAGTTAAGAGGAAAGGCAGGATAGAAGGGGATAAAAGATAATATAATATGGGGCGCCGCACGAAACCTGCGACGTAAGATATGGCCGCCGCGCGGGGTTTACCGTTTATCACAATTAATCTGAAAATGTCCTATATGTCAAATATTTCGTCTAAATACGATATGGATTAGGTATTTCAGTGTCAAAAGTGACGTTTCTTCAAACAAAAACGGCACTTTTGACACTGACATCAAATCCATATCGTATCTAGACGTAATATTTGACGTATCTTAAAGTTCGAATTGGGCCGTAGGTCAAAAGTTTCTTCCAACAAAAACGTCACTTATTTACTTACGCTGACATATCCGATCCATATCGTATCTAGACCTAATATTTGACGTATCTTAAAATTCGAATCAGGTCGTGACTCGTGACTATAGGATAAAGCGCAATACAACCCATTTATAATAAACAGAAAAAACACAAATCAAACGTGATAAAAAAACAATTAATTATTTCTTGCGTAAAACAAGAAAATAGCAGCAAATATAATTCGCAATATATCCACTGCATATAGGGTGAATGTATCTATAGCGCAACCCAATATATAATAAACAGAAGAACACAAATCAAGCCGACGAGTGCGGCCGCTATTTGTCTTCCGACTCCAGAGATCTTGTGAGATAACAGATAACTGTTCATTTTGATCTCGGCATCAAAAGATTTATGGGACGACGGTTGGGTGTTTTACCCTAAGGTTTTTGGGGACGGACAGTTTGGTGAGCAATTTGTTTGAGTTTGACAAGCTTGTTTTGTGATTTGTGACTTTGCGTAAGTTATAGTTAAATGTTAATTTCTGATAAAAGTAATGGGCGGTCTATAGTAAAAGTCACTCAATATGACATTTATCAAAATTTGCTCCTATCTGTGCCATCCTCCTCCTCCTCTTCCAATTTTTATAATTGCTCATTTACTTTTCAGGCCATTTGACTATGGAACTCTCTCCCTGTTGAGTTAAGACGTTCTCAATCTATTCAAATCAAACCTTAAGGAATACTATCTTTCCCTACTTTCGTTTTTATTTTTATAATAATTGACACTCTTGTTTTTTTTGTTTAATATATACTTTTTATGTATGTATTTATGTCTATGTATGTTTATGGTTATACGTATTTAAGCTTGGAGGATACAACTAAACGGAGTAGCCATTAACAGGCTTTCCCCTCTGTCGAAAATAGGCGGCCAACGGTCATACACAATGTATGGACTGACGTTTATCTGACATGGCTATTTTTACGTTACGCATACATTTGACGTTCCCCTCCCCCGCAAAAATCGGCAGACTGTTTTGTACAGAAAATTACAGACATGGCGTCTCCGTTTGATTATATCCTCCAAGTATTTAAGTATGTTTATCTATATTAATGTTTTGTGTTGTTTGGTTATATTCTTATATTCAATTCGACTTTTCATATTTTTTCTTTGCGCCACCTACCGTATATGCTAATTCTTTTTCTTCCGATACTCAAAGGTTGTCTGGAAGAGATCGCTCTTAAGCGATAAGACCGCCTGTTGTTGCCTCTATTATTTTTGTTTGTGTTATTGTACATTTATTGTAAACTACGTGTATGTGAGGTCTGCAATAAAGAGTATTGTATTGTATTGTATACTAGGTGTTTTTTTTTTGCGCTGAGTTCTTGTGACCAATTTATTCGCTCTGTATCATTCTGTATCGGCGTTATTCATAAACGTCTCCTACGTTAATCAGATGGCATAACGACAGATAGGGACAAACGACGATCATCAACTGATTAAGTTAGCAGCCGTTTATGAATAACGCCATATGTCTCTAACTTCATCTCAGTTACTTTTGCGCTTTTGAAGTGAAAACTTCTTTCTTCTTTAGCGGCGCTGTGCACTTTTTGAGGTGGGGAAAAAATGTTAAACTCGCGACAGATCACGTGACCGTAAGACGGACACGTGACCTGATTGAAAAACTGTTACAATGTCATTGAGTTTTTCTTTATTGATTTAAATGCCATCTAGTGAGTTTCCCTCTAACTGGTATTAATATAACTCGAGTGCTAACAGTGATGTGCTTAGGGTTTCAAGTAATGCGACGAAATAACGCTAGATGGCGTTAACCTCAATTATACAGACATTTTGCACTAGTCATTGAGTTTTCACTTCTGCCGGCACTCCCGGAGTGCAACCCGTTTTTTTTATTACTTTCGTCGATATCTTATAGTTTTTAACCATCATTTTAGCACATGGATTTTTCTAAACTAGAAAAGCAACGAAATTCTAAATATTTAATAAAACATGAACTCAATCTCCTAAATACAGTTAGCAACTTAGCAAACTCGCTGAATATTCAGATTTGAATTCGTAATGCAATGAAAAACTCTGAAAACTATATAGAGTTTGCTGCAGGGTTTCGAAACATACTATTCCCTTGTGTCATAGTAGTCGGTTTATAGGTTTTCGGGGTTTAAAGTAGTGTAGTTTTATCTCACATTAGAGCATAATTTAAAGCTTTTAAAATCTTTCGATTAATCTTTGGTTAATAATACATAGGTAGTAGTATATTATGTACTTACTTACTTGGCTGACGCGATGACCCAAAATGAGTCTTGGCCTCCGACACAAGAGCACGCTACTTTGCTCGGTCCAGAGCGGTATCACGCCATCTTTCGCCGACGCCGAGCTCACGGAGATCTGCCTCACAGAACATTATTAAAGAGGTTAGAATGGCTATCGCGCGCAGTTAGTATCGGAACCAGTGTCGCCGCTCGTTCCTCTCCACATTTACTAACACTCGCGCAACGGTAGTAAAAACTTGTGTGCCTGGTGAATGGATACGCCTCCTTTAGACAGATTTGATGTCTGGCTTCTTAATCTGAAGGTTATTGTGGCGTAAAAAGGCATGTTTACTTCGTTTTCGGTCAGCGCGGGCGAGTAGCATGCGAGCGTTTGCTCAAAACCGGCGGCGACACGTACCCTGCTCGCATCGCCATTCTAACTTGTTCTGTGATCTGCCTCCACTCTGTCCGCCCAACGATATTTAGGATGAGTAGGATGACCAACGTGTCTCTCGGGGCGCGGGAAGAATGATGAACGGTTGGAGCATATACTGCTTTATTGACTAATAGTTAGCAGCACTTGAACGTATAACAGTTATACGTTTTTAAAGACTATTTTAGTGACGTAAAAAAATGAACTGATACTAGTCTTAAAAGACGTATAAGACATTTAAACAGAAAAAATCGTCTTTTACGTCTTTTTTGCTTAGTTTTTGTCTTATACGTACCTACTAAGGCTAGACATGGAGGATAAGATATCACGCATACCAGAGCGTAAAAAAACGTATAGCTGCAAATACGTTGATTTAGCTTGGTTTTGTCAAAAAGCCGCTTTTTAGATTAGGAACGGTTGGAAAATTAGTGCAAATACGGCCATTTTTCGATTGTTTTCTCGAAAACTAAGGCACATATCGGAAAACGGGCCAGAGTGGTCGATGCAGCTCAATCTGTACATTACGAATATCACAAAAAGTCAATTTCGGCAAAATGTCGAAAAACTGCTTTTTACACTAGGAGGGCAGAACAGGACGTAAGGATATTGTAAGTAAAAGTAAATATTTGGTGACAATATTACTCAGATCGCAACATGACGGAGTTCTGAGGTAACTAACGTTAAAAATAAAACATACAACCTACTTTGAAGTCGATTAAAAATAAGTAGGTAGGTAAGTTAAATTGTTTTTTTTTTAATTTTCAACTGTGTGGGAACGCTCCCTGCGTATTGGGCACCCTCCCGAGGGCACCAAATTTTTATAGAATTTTTAGTTTTAGTTATTTTAATTGTAGTTAGTTTTAGTTTTATATTCCTGTCTATGTCTTTTAGTAATTTATATTAAATGTAAACTGTTATTTGTAATGTTTATTAAAGTTCTAAAACTTTAGTGCTTATTTTAATTAAATAGCATATGTTACTTGGATACATAGAACGATACAGTGCAGTGAATATAGTCCCAAATCAGTTTCCACGTCATCATAGCAAAGTGTAGATGACTCACGCTAGACCAGGCCGGGGCCGGGCCGGAGCTTCCGGCGGTTCGTTTTTTATGGAAGCACCACGTGATCACCGATCACCCGTCATAGAAAATATCGGATGCCTTGGCCCGGGCCCGGCCCGGTCTAGCCTGCGTCATCCTTAAGGTATAGTAGCAACATCAAAACTTGTTAAAAATGGCACATTGTCCCATCCCTAGTCCCCAGACCAGGCGTGGCTCGCTCCGCGATTTCGTCACGTCGCTACAAGTACATGCGGCCCACACCGATTTTGGTGTCTAGCCATAGTAGTTGCTGCGCACTGCTACGGAAAGGACGCTACTCGCGCTTGCGCCACCTAGCGGTCATATTTGTCGTAATAGACGCGTTTTGTTAGAGAGTGAAACTTCTGTACCTAGTACATACTAGTATTCATTCTGTGCCCAGACGCTTTGTTCGGCATGTTTTCCACCAAAAATTCAAATTAAGCTTCTAAAGTAAACTAAAACACACTGACAGCTAAACTTTTTAAAAAGAATCCAGCGAATACGTCAGTCAGTCTGACGATGCATTGTCCTATCACGGTCTTTGTCGCACCAAAACGCACCATTTTCTACTTTATTGTTATATGAATAAGGTTGGAAATAAGTGTGGCATATGTTGACGAAACTTTAAAATGGAGTTGCAAGCGTAAAAATTGCAAATCAGCGTATAAAAGAATGATGCTTTAATTTTTAAATGTCGCCATGTTGATCCGGGCTTTCCCGTTGTTATTTTGCTTGGTTTCGTCAGCTCTGAGTTAAATTGCGATTGTGTGGAAATGCCGTGAATGCAGTTTTCTTTTAATATGTGGATTTAACTTTGACTACTATAATAAATAAAAAATACAAGAAGAAATAAAGTGTTTAAGTAGTTAATTTTAACGATTTTTGTGACGTTGCCTTTGTGATAATTCTCTATTTATTTTTCATACTTACAACCGGTTTTCAAAAACAATAACAGGTTTATTATTAGAAACTTTAAAAACTAGATTTTAGTACATATTATATAAATACACAATAAAACTAACTTGAAAACACTCACACTCACATTATCCGGTTTTTAATACTTTTTCTTTCAAAATTATAAATTTGAAAAATTGTTCTGTAAGTAGGTCTCAAGAGAATCCAAAAAGTTCTATGGAAGACATCGTTTGCAACGGTTTGCAACCTGTTTTTCTTTAACCCTTTAACGATCGATGTTATAAGGAGGCTGTATTATAAGGTAATCATTTTTGCCATGTAATATCTATGTATGCCCTATAATCTATATCTTTTACCCAGATAAAGAGTATTCTATCTCTAGAGTTAGACCAAGAAAAGTCTGCAACGATTTTGATAGCAGACGCAGTGCAAGTGTTATTTATACATCATAGATGTTTGACATTTAAAATAACACCTTGCACTGCTTGTGCTATCAAAATAGTTGCAGACTTTTCTTCGTCTAACTCTATATATTATTTCAGTTTAAAAACCCGCAACCACTAGCTTTCCTAGATTTATCTGTGAAGACATAAGTAGTGTAAGTACTTACTTATACTTTTTACGCCCCGGCCCGGCCGCGGGCCGGTCTAACGTGACACATCCTTTAACGTGATCTTGAATCTTAGTCAACACCTAGCAATCCATCGTGCTTATTTGTAAACTCCAGTTATCACTTTATTTATGTATATATGTATAAACTTTATTGCACATGGAAATAAAAACACGAAAAACGCAGTTACAAAAAGTCTTGTCCCGTCTCCCACCAGTTCCTGTCAAAGGCGTCGAGGTCATCCCGCCAACCGACCTCGGGATCGATTTTGTGGGGCCCAATTGGTGGTTGATTAAGCCCACAAGTCATCTGGCGTAACAATTTATATTCTTTCGCATTTACATTTTTATATCCTTGTTGTTCTGGAAGTAAACTAAACGTTTCTTTGGCCAGCTTTAGCAAATGGCGTTTTGAAATGTCTCCCGTAATCTCCACTTACGCTTTAGAGTGTACGTTTCTTTATTCTGAAACGTTTCCGTTTTGCTTTGTTAGCTTAAATATTATTAAAATTTTTAGTTCGTTCTTTGCAGCTCTATTTGTAGGATAATTTTAAGTTGGGTTTTTATCGTGTTTCCAACTGTGTATTTAACTCTTAAAATGTGTTAAGTGTATTAATGGGATCCCTTTGTTTCCCATAAAGTTTTAAGTTATATTATAATGTATTGTTTGTCATATTATCATCAGTCATACACTGAAACCGTTAACTTTTCAGGATTTTCGTAAGGTTATCCTATAGATGGGTTAGGTTAGGTTTGTTTTATGGCAATCCTGAAAAGTGACGCGTTTCTGAATCAAATTAATTATTTAGGACCAACGAAAATGCGGGAAAACAATACATTTTGACTTAAAACTTTTTGGGAAACAATAGTACACCCGTGTATTAATTTATGTAGGTACTTAGTAAAAAACGATTTGATTCGATTAGGTATTTAATTTTGGTATTATAATCTTGGCAAAAAAATTGTCCCATGGCTCTTAAGTTATCAGCGAGTTAAGAACTATGGGGATATTTTTGAGTAAGTTATTACCCATATTTTTACACTTAACTGTACTAAATTATATTTGGAAGGTGCCTTTTAAAACATATTTGTTTTAACATATTCAGCAACTAACGTCACTATAAATTTAAATGCTATCTCGTGTGACATGGCGGCCGTATTTCACTTTAATTAGCGTGACAAATAACTTCTCGTCCTGCATGATAATTAGGCTAGAGTCATCTAGAGTTAATTAAAACAGGTTACTAAGAAGTCTAGGACACCTAGAATGGTCTAGGTATTTTAGTGTACCTAAGTTATAAAATTTGCAATTTCTATCACATGTACCTATATCGGTCGGTCGGGAATTTCACTTCGTAAGAGATAGAATTTTTTTAAATGTCAGTGTGCTGTAGTGTTGAGTCGCTCACTCATGAGGCACCTCATTTGTACCACTCATTTTGTTAATTTGTCGCAGTACTTCGTACCGCAAAAATGTCTTACTTCACTCCTCTATTCATTTTACTCATTTACTCGCGCGCATCACTTTAATCTGAGGTGGTAAGTTAGTCACTTCTATATAATAACTAGCGACCCGCCCCGGCTTCGCACGGGTTAACAAATTATACATAAACCTTCCATAAAAAAATTGTCGCTGTTGGAATTAATGGAATAGTCGATGCTGAAAATATGCTAGTACCTCACCTCATTTGAAGTAAGACATTGTAACACCTCATTTTAGAAAATGAGGTACTCATACAAACTCATTTTAAATTGATGTCCTACACATCACTAGTGTGCTGTGCAGGATATGTTGCTGTAGTTACGCTATAGTGCCTATAGTATATTACATACTTAGGGCAGTAAAGTTTAGCGAAGCGTGCCGAAATTTGACGCTTTTCGCACAGAGAACAGAAATAGTTATTTACGATACAAGTACAGATAAGAGGAAATCCGAAACGAGTGGCGATAAATTAAAACACGACCGAAGGGAGTGTTTTAAATCGACACGAGTTGCGAATTACCTATTCGCACGTGTATCGTACAACGGTTTACAGAACATATGGCACTTTAAATTTTCGACATACGCACGGAAAGTGCTCTTTCCCGCACTATAGTTCGGGAAAGTAGCACCATATGTACTGTAAAATACTATAAATTGTTTGCCCTATGGAACTAAAGATGCCCAGTGGCGTAGCTAGGCTAGTGGGCCGTCGCTCAAGGCCTCGCGCGAGGCACTTTTGGGCACAGGGCGATTTCGCTCACGATACGCCACTGAAGATACCGTTCGGAATCAAGATACACAAGCATTAAGTATTGCTGCAGTAATGCAGCGCGACATTGCAGCCGACTGCATTGTGGCTGTAAGTGTCATAGTGTAAGTCAAAGGTAGTACAATCTCTTTGCACGTGCCAACTTGTATGCCAACTTGTGGCCATATGGATTATACGTTGTCGCCGCATGATTGATGAAACGCCTCCGCAGTATGGGCTTCTGTGATGGAGTACGGCACAGGAGGCAGCGGATTTCGCCGTCAAGGCCCCGCCCTTATATTTACAATTATTCATTGGTACTTACTGTTCTGTAGCCTATGTCCATGCTCCGGACATTCCAGAAATGTGTCGGGTACCTAAGTGAAACTATTTTCCAATAAAGCTAAGAAGCTGATACCTATTTATTTGGCAAAATAATGCTTGATGAATGACTCACCCTAGACCGGGCCGGGCCCGGGCCGAGGCATCCGACATGTCATTTTCTGTTACGGTTTATCGGTCATCACGTGGTGCTTTCCATAGAAAACGAAGCGCCGGAAGGCCGGTCTTTCTAGAGTGAGTCATCCTTAATATTGCTTTAAAATCAACGGTATGCCTATCAGTGTTGTTGGCTGTAACGTTAATGCAATTGAAAATGTTGGCCATTAACCATTATAAATTGAACCTTAAACCGTAACGGACGATTACAGTTTACGGTTCAATTTATAATGGTTAATGGCCAACATTTTCAATTGCATTAACGTTTCGGCCAACACACTGGTACCTATATATTTAATAGAGATGTCTGCAGGCTAGAGTCTGTGCGGAAAGAGAAGAGTTGTGGAATGTATGGGGCCTAATACATTCCAGGAATCTTCTCTTTCCGAACAGACTCTAGAAAGGTTCTAGCTGCGTCCTCGGCAAGGAAATCCTTTTTGCGGAATGCCCCTTTGATAATCGCTACCTGCTTCTATCTTAAAGCCCATATTTGCAAGTACTTCAAGATATTCATATTTTATAAGATTAAGAAAAAAGGGAAAAAAGCTATTTCTCATTTTGCTACATGGAATGATTAGGATTTTCGATACTTTAATAATGTCGGAATCCTTATTATGCTAAAGGGCCTAATAATGTGCTCTCGATTCCATTATGATACCTATTGTATCATATTTTTCGTATAATATTCTGGATTTATTCGTTAATAATAAGTGTATTGGATAAATTACAATACTTATATGTTATAAATACAAATTCACGTACTAATACCATCAAAAAAATTATGACGCTCAGTATTATTTAAATTTGAGTCCTAATGCCTAATGCCTAGTCCTAGTTTCACAAAATTGATGGTTTAATACCAGTTTTATTTCTCCAACTACTAAAGCTAAACTGAAAATTAGAGCATTAGGTAAAAGCTCGAGTTTCACATACAAACTCCACAAAGCTACCCTTTAATAAACGCTGGAACTTTTGAAAGCTCATTGAAAGCCAATACTACCCGTAAATAAGTTCTGAAGCTGAAACTGGGCTTTTAGACGTACTAGGTCACCTATAAAAAAAGCTCTTAACTCTATTTAGGTATTTCTACGTCCATACGGTACATTTCTACGTCAGTAAACAACCATCCTGCAACTCCGGACTAAGTAATGGTATGCGGGCTTCGTAGCGTATAAAAGCTACGCCCTTCGTAGAGTTCGTAGCTTGTACATTCAGAATATTATATGAATTACCGACATTACCTACCTCGTAGTACTAAACGACCTCGCATATGTTCGTCCGTTAATATTACTCATCTTGTACTAGAATTGGGCCGTGATTAGATGCCAAATTTGTCTCTACTCACGGGCCAATTCAAACAATGCTTTCAAGCACAAACCACAAACTTTCACACTGAGAGATCAGTATTGTATCGGTGTGATATCTTATAAGCATCGTTCGAATTGGGCCGTCAGTGTCTTCGTACATCAAAAGTCGCTTCTTAACAGGAAAGAGACAGACATATCGCGTGACAATACAAAATGATAATTGCTAACCTTTCTCACACATAAAGCGCTCGAGTATTTTCTATAAAACATTTCACGAAACAACCAAAGTTAGTCATTCATTACCGTCTTCTATTGTCAAACTTGTCTTTATTACAGTATCTATAAAACGACTTAAGCGCCAAGGACTTTATACTAATCTAAGCCCTTTTTCCTACTAAGAAACTTTGGGTTATTACATTATTCATAAAACGACTTAAGCGTCACGAATTTCTTATTAATATACGCCCGTTTTACCACTAAGACTATCGCAGCTTTTAAATTCAAAAAGGTCGTATGTTACTATGGAAATCGTAGGAAGATAAGAGGTTCTAGATTTCAATAGTAAAATAGGCCGTGAAATCGTAAAAGTTAGGAGTGACGCTTAGTTAAAACTTGTTTAGGACCCTGTAATAACTATTATGTCCCTAAGGTGATGTTCGGGCATGAATCTAGTATTAAACTGGATTGGGCATGAGTGGTAGGGATAACTGACAGAACGGGATAGTCTTATGTATCTTTCAGTAGGAGTAGCAGCGAAAGCGCTATTATTGTTTGTCCTAATTGTCACAGTCTCACATATTTTTTGTTCCCCACCGTTGATTTAGTATGGACAGAGCTGGGCACCGTTAATCAAAAAGTTAACTTCGTTAATCGTCAATCCGTTAAATAAAAAGTTAACTTCGTTAAACGTTAAAATGTTACTTTCCAAAAGAAAAGTTAAAGTTAATCGCTAACTCGAAATCGTAAATATACGCAATAGGAAATAAAACTAGTAGAAATAATTATATCGTCGTGTCGTGTGACCGCTCGGTCTCGAATAGTAAGTAAGTTGTTATCACAGATATAGGAAGGAAGTATTATAGGAAGGAAGATATAGTATTATATGCTCTGAGGTTGTTATATTTGTCTCGCTCGCAGCCGTGTATCTTATATGGCAACTGCTCAGGTTGCCGCGATCGACTCTGTCATACTCTCGTAATAACAAAATTAATACGGCGCACGGGGTAAGCAATATCAGACTCTTAGCCAGTAGTACGATTCGCGCTATGTAAAGTTGCACTGCATACAAACCTAACGCAAAGTAGTCGGAACGTGATCGGCGCGGCGCGACAGCGCGCGGTCTTAGTGTGAGTAGGTACTTAGGTATTAACGATTAACGGACTTAAGGAAGGTTAACGGAAGTTAACAGTTTTTTAAAGTTAACTTAAAAGTTAATCCGTTACTCGAAAACTTAACTTCGTTAATTAACGATTAACGGATTAACGGACTTCTGCCCAGCTATGAGTATGGATTATGGTGGGCAACAAATAAATTCGACCAATCATAGTGTCGCATTGCGTATGTTTTGTCCCTCACGGAGGCACGCGTATACCACTTCTATAGGATGCTACCTTCTAGACTCTGTGCGGAAAGAGAAGAGTCGTGGAATGTATGGAGCCCAATACATTCCACGACTCTTCTCTTTCCGAACAGACTATGTGTTCGGATGATGGAAGCAGTGTTGTGATGCAGTGGTGATGTTCGGATGGCGATTGCGACAGCATGCTGCAACGTTGACGCGTGTAGTGTCACTGTCTATCTCCTTTATAAAGAGAGTGATGGCTTGAATTAGGCTGCCTTTCACTGAAGCCGAGATGAGCGGAGATTAGAGACACGTGTGCGGGAATCAACCAATAGCATTGCTTGTTATTTAGCTAATTAACATAGACACGATGTGAGTAACAATTACAACCAATCCTATCCCTGCATGTCTCCTCTCATCTCCTTAGCGGAAAGGCAGCCTTAACGTTCTAATCGCTATAACAAATGCGGCAACGATGGCAAAGATATCAAGAAAATCCCGCGTTGTCTACTAAGTATTAAAATAAAGAATAACGTTTCAACAGTGGTAAAGGTAGGTACTCCGTTTGGATTTAGACTATACTAGAATTTCTGCTGCAAGGCGTTAAAGTGCGTGTTCAGATCATTTTGAGCACCTCGACCGCTCCGATATATCTGATGGCGACTCATTGCAGCCGAAGAGCTATAGAGCCTGTGCGGAAAGAGAAGAGTCGTGGAATGTATGGAACCCAATACATTCTACGACTCTTTTCTTTCCGCACAGACGCTACCGAACTATTCTTAATCCAAACTTTTTAGTATTCTTCTGTACCAACTGTGATTAAGAAGAAAAATAAGTTCACTGTCAAATGTCACCTTTGTCAAATTATAATGTAAATATCTCCGAGATTTCTTTAAAAAAATTAGAATATTAAATTTCAGGATGTATGAAGGCAAATTCCTGTAGTGAATGAGTTTGCGCGAAACGGGTTTAGTTATTTTTAAGAATCAGTGCCGCTGCCACGATGGGTACCAATGGCAGCAAGGCATGTGCACGGAAAGTTGATTGTTCTACTAGTAATACTAGGTAATGTATAGAGGAGGCCCCATTGCGGCGTACGCTACACACGAATGTAAACTAATGAGTTTGTCTGATGTCTTTGCGGAGCGTTTGACGATGTGGCAGGCGTGGCTCACTCCGCGATTTCATCGCGTCGCTACATACATGCGGCCTACACCAATTTTGGTGTCTAGCCATAGTAGTTGCCGCGCACCGCTAAGGAACGGACGCCTGCTCGCGCTTGCGCCACCTAGCGGTCATATCTGTCGCAATAGACTCGTTTTGAATCTTTTGTACCTATAGTACTAATATTTATTCTGTGGATGTGGGGGTCTCGCAAGCTTTAATTTCAATAGCCATGTTAGTAGGTGACAATATTACGATGATTTCGAGCTGATCTGATCTGATGATATTGTATTGTATTGTATTTGTATTTATTTATTGTATTTATTTGTTGTATATAGACATTATAGACCGAATAATAACCATAGTATAGGAACTTTTTGACCGTTACTGTTTGGCCCAAAGGTTAACTGGTAGAGAATGCCTTCTGACATTAAGTTCGCCTTTTGTACAGCTTTTACTGTGCAATAAAGTTTAAATAAATAAAAACTATCTGATAACCCCATAGAACCTCATGAAATTAATTTCTTTAGGATTACCTTGTAAATGTTTAAATAGTACCTACACTACCTACAGTCGGCGATAACACTTATACCTAATATATTTTTTTCACCAAAAGTTTTAATAGAGTCTGTGCGGAAAGAGAAGAATCGTAAAATGCATTATATCCCTTTCCGCACAGACTCTACAGCCTATACCTACTCTGATATTTTTATTGTCGATAGAGCAAAATGAAAATAATGTATTTTTCTTTTCAGTTTATCTGATTTGAGATACATAGTGACAGAAAAGCCGAAATGGAAAGTTTTCAAAAAGACAGAGTAAGATTTTAAGTTAAATTTCTTTTTAAACTTACTTAAATTTTGCAGTTTGAGTGGCATTGTAGCCTGTGGCATAGTTTTCCTGGTATGTAGTGGAAATTACTGATATCCAGAATTAGAAAGAATAACCTGAAAACAGGATAAAAACCGTAAACAGATTTTTTGATTAAGACTTATTTTTGTGTCATTCTAAAATAGTAAAGTTTCATTCTATGGAACTTGCTAACTATGTAAACAAACCGCCATGTTGAAATTGTCTCTAAATGATGAATTTAGTGACTTTTGTTCACATAGTTAGCAAGTTCTATAGAATGCCACTTTAGGATCTTAAGGGGCCCATCACTGATTACCAGTCCGCCGGACGATATCGGCCTGTCAGTTGTTCGGAACTGTCAACTTTTTGTTCTAACTGACAGGCCGATATCGTCCGGCGGACTGTTAATCAGTGGGCCCCTTTAAAGTTATAAAAGTATATGTTACGTTGGCGTGTGTATGTGAATTACACGCAGCGATTCTCAGTTTACTTTTTCTAATAAGACTTACTTACGAGACTCATGTTTGGACAGATTCCCAAAATTCCTTTCCAAAATGATTTTCCCGCGTTTCAGAATAAAAGCGGTACCAAACCGCTGTCACGAAGGGCTGGTACCTGATAAGGGGTGCAATTGCGGGAAATTCGAGCCCTGCAGGCAACGGGTTACGCCGAAGGGAGTCACCATACATTATCCAAAGAAGTGAGTTATAACAAAGAGAGATTTTATAGAGAGTTACACTTCGTTTTTTTTAGGATTATAAATTTGGTAAACAATCTTGATGTGTCTTTTAATTGAAAAACACATTTTAAAAATAAGTTACGGTCAATATGTAACAATTATGAATATAATACGATCTTTTATAGTATTCTGCTTTCATAAGTAATAGTTATTGGTTTTTAAAAGTGTTTTTCAATTAAAAGACACATCAAGATTGTTTACCAAATTTCTAATCCTAATAAAAACGAAGTATACTGTCATGGTAAATTATACAGCCACAGTAAATTTACCGCCATCTTTTGACAAGATTAAAACGGTTAGAACGCCATTTGACTTTGATCCTTGTTCTTTCACTGATATGTGTTAATTTGTAAATATTGAAATTATGTGTTATAATAATATTTTCTTGCTCTCAGGCTGTGACTTCATACGCCTGAATATGTTTAAACTATTCAATCCTATTTTCAACTTGGAAACATTTTCAGGATGGTCGATTTCCAACAATTTGATAAATTTAGGTATAGAGCCATATAACACCTGTTTTTGTTTCAGGACCAAAAAGAATAAAAAACCCAAATCGTGAGTAATCTTATGTATAAATAAGTTTTTTTGGTAAGAAACAAGATGTGCGCTGTCATTTTGCTCGGCTTTTCAACCCGTTTCTAGGGTTGCGTATTAACCCGTTTCTAGGGTTGCGTAGCCAAAGTGGCTAAAACGGAACTCTTATAGTTGCGTTAAGTCCGCCTGTCCATCCATCTGTACACTGTTCTGTAAACCTGTACTGATCTTGTGTGTGTGTGTGTGTGTGTGTGTGTGTGTGTGTGTGTGTGTGTGTGTGTGTGTGTGTGTGTGTGTGTGTGTGTGTGTGTGTGTGTGTGCGTGCATGTGTGTCTGTGTAGGGGGGCACTCCATATAGGTACATAATTTGAACCGAGCGAACATTTTAAATAAATTAAGATAAAATTCTGGACGTCAAGGTTTGGACCACCCTGTATGCGCGGCCCAGCATGCACTTGGCCGGTTTTTTGTTTTTTGAATCCATATTATACATTTGCATTTTTCCTTTGCAGTTTGAATAAGAAGGGCCATGCGTTCAACTTCTCTCTCAACTTTGGATCGCCGCCCTCAACCTTTACTAAGTAACAAGTAAGTGATTTTCACTTATAACTAACATTAGAAACCTTTACTAAATAACAAGTAAGTGGTTTTCACTTATAACTATCATTAGAAATAAACTAATTTGAAACTGCGTGCAACTGGTTGCCAAGTCTCCTGAATCACTTTGAAACCCAGGTTTTAAGGTACATAGGTACTTAGGTCATACTGAAAATTCCTGGACTGGCCACTTAGAAACAATAAGTTTTCTCATACGTATATCAGAATCCAGAAACTTTCAGTATGACCCACGTATTTTAATTAAAAAGGCATGCATTTTCATGATAGCTATCAACCCTTTACATAGTGGGCCAATCCATGAGTTTTTTTAACAAACTGGGCTAATATCGTCCCCTGGCTAACGGGACAGAATAACACTAAAGGGGCCACTGATGACCAGTCCGACGGACAATATCGGCCTGTCAGTTGTTCGGAGCTGTCAACTTTTGCGTTCTGACAGGCCAATATCGTCCGGCGGACAGATGATCAGTGGGCCCCTTAAGAAATTGATGATCGACCACCTTACAAAATGTAGTTAGGTATAAATAGGTAAGTAACTAAGTAGTTAGTCCAAAAGTATACAAAAACAACACTACTTAAACAAAATTTCTTTTTCAGATGTGCAGACCTTCAAAAGTTTTTTTCATCATCTCTGTAAAATTTCTGTTATTTTAATATTTTGTTGTATTTAAATTATTTTTGATGATAAATAATTATGTTCAAAAAAGCTTTACTTAATAAATGTGTGTCACACATAAGTAACTTTTATTTTGTACACTTAACATAATTTAGACATTTTTTGCATTAGGGTGAATCAACTTTAATATGGTCCTCAAAAGTGTACAACTCTGTGAAAGTTGCTTGATTTCTTACGTTCTGAATATTATTATTAAGTTTTTCAAGTCTAGATCATTAGTCTAAGGTATAATTTACTTGTAACTTCTCCGCTCTAATAAGTAAATAAACTTTGAAAATTTCTTAACACTGAAACCCCTGAAGGAACTATAATATTATCTAGAAACTTCTTACAATAGGCTCCTCATTAAATCAACACGGCTCTGGAGTTTTTCGAAATATTTACAGCTTTTCTTCTTGAAGTCTATTGAAAATATACCTTAGGCTAATGAGAATAAGGGCAAACGTTGCAGAACGCGTGAAATTTAAAGTGTTGTAAGAAATATAATAAAAAATATGTTAAAAGTATATTAATAATGCATTAAAAATGATGGATACGACTTTGATAATCAGCAATTAAGAACTGCAACTTAGTGGCGACGTGTCTCGATGTATCATGCGCTCAGCGACTTGTGTCGACCGCAGACAGATGACACGTCGCGGCGACACGACTGGTTTCTATGAAATACTTACCATTCGAAGTCAGCGATACCAAGGTCAGCGACGCGTCGCCTGACCGCAGATCTGTATAGCCTTTCTTACTCTCACACGGAACCAATTGCATATGGCGCTCCTACCGTGCTGCAGTCAGGGTCAAAATTAACACAACGACACGATGCGGCGACGTGTCGCGCCGACCCGTCGCTGCGACACGTCGCTGGGTTCCAGCTTGTACCTTAACAAAGCGACCATGAGTTTTACTCACACGCCAAGAAACCGAATGAAATGCAAATGTTTTACGTCACTTTACTTCTATTAGACTCCTAAGTTTAAACCGATTAAAACTTCAAAACAAGACTAGAACATTACTCCAATTATCTGTCAGTTGGGAAGGTGCATTGGGGTTATTTCGTAAACGGATTTCAATATTCTAGCCTAGTCTGTAATGACCCTGTCTACGAAGAAGGCGGTCCTGGGGTCGAATCCTGATAAGGGCATTTATTTCTTTATCAGAAATATTTTTTCGAGTTATAGATGTTTTATATGTATTAAAGTACATAGCTTATATACATAGGTATGTATTATTATATCTTCGTCTTGTGGGTTAGGTCGGTATGCATAAAATTGTAGTCCTGTAACATTTATTTACTTTCTTTACTTTCGGTTCCGCGCTAAACAAAGTTGCCGAAAAAATAGTATATTAACAAGCTTTTATTAGGTCGACCTGTATGTAACTATGTAATGGAATCTTGCAAGTTAAATTTGTTCCACTTCCCGGTTTCCGATTGAGCTGAAATTTTGCATACACATGTAAGTCGGGTGACAATGCAATATTATGGTACCATCGAGCTGATCTGATGATGGAGACAGGAAGTGGCCATAGGAACTCTGTGATGAAACAACGCAACATAATTGTGTTAGGGGTTTTTAGAATTGTCTCGGTGAGTAGGTATTAGTTGTCTGTCGTAAGAAAAGTACAGTCAGCGATAAAAGCTTGTACCAAAAATGACATTTTTGACAAAATCTTATTTTAATAATAATCGACGATGGCCATATCTTCCGTCACACGTTTGGCGCAGCGCGCCACATCTTTTGTTTTCTTCATAGTTCGAGACTAATCAAGAACCTTTCAAACTCCATTCGGAGTAACCCCAACGCACCTAATTCAAATTAGTTAAACATTACGGAATCTAAACACTTTCTTTGTTGCCTTGTAATTAAAACTTATTAATTAGGTAATGCCACGTATTTGCTTAATCGGAAGGCTTTTGAGGAACTTTAATTAACTTACTTTACGAATTACCTGGCCCCTATTTCACCATGGCGACAGGTGCGACAATTCGGTTACCGCTTACCATTGTGCGGGCCGTATTCCTGTTTGGCACCATCATTGTATTATTAAAAAAAGCGGCCAAGTGCGAGTCGGATTCGCCCATGAAGGGTTCCGTATTTAGGCGATTTATGACGTATTAAAAAAAAAATACTTACTAGATCTCGTTCAAACCAATTTTCGGTGGAAGTTTACATGGTAATGTACATCGTATATTTTTTTTAGTTTTATCATTCTCTTATTTTAGAAGTTAGGGGGGGGGGGGGGGGACACATTTTACCATTTTGGAAGTGTCTCTCGCGCAAACTATTCAGTTTAGAAAAAAATGATATTAGAAACCTCAATATCATTTTTGAAGACCTATCCATAGATACCCCATACGTATGGGTTTGATGAAAAAAAAATTTTTGAGTTTCAGTTCGAAGTATGGGGAACCCCAAAAATTTATTGTTTTTTTTCTATTTTTGTCTGAAAATCTTAATGCGGTTCACAGAATACATCTACTTACCAAGTTTCAACAGTATAGTTCTTATAGTTTCGGAGAAAAGTGGCTGTGACATACGGACGGACAGACAGACGGACAGACAGACAGACAGACAGACAGACATGACGAATCTATAAGGGTTCCGTTTTTTGCCATTTGGCTACGGAACCCTAAAAAACTTTATTATATCGGCAACAAACAGGTATTTCTCTTTCGAAGTTTATGATGATGATGATGACAATTGTCACAAGATTTAATAGAACTTTCGGTAATTCTTGACAGAAAATGAGTTCTGTGTCGGAATTTCGTGACAATTGTCGTGTTTCTTGTGACAATTGTCATTAGCAAAATAAGTACTTATTTATTGGCGATATAATGGAGTTTTTTTAAATGCAAAAAATTAATATGTTGGTGGCAAACAAGCACACCGCCCGTCCGGTGGTAAGCGGTTACCGTAGTCTATGGAGGCCTGTGACGTCAGTAACAGTGATGTCGACAATTCTCGCACCTGTCACCTTGGTGAAATAGGGGCCTGGTCGCGTAGCCAACGTGCCAAACGCTGACGCTCTGTAGCGAACGAGACGCAACTGTCACTGTCACACTCATGGAAGAGTGATAGAGAGACACAAAGCGATTCGATGGCGAAGCGATTATAGCGATCGTCACCTTGGCTAGGCCGCCAGGTAGGGTAAATTAGGTACTTTTAAGTTAGTTTTACAGAGTTTGTGTAGGTTTAATTGGGTATTGACTATATGGAATAACTGTAATGCGATGAATCGCTATGGTAATTATTATTCGTTTTTTTTGTTATATGAAGTACAGAAAAGGTTTTTTCTTTCGGACCAATTTTAACCCAAAATTGTTGTTGATAACCCTTATTATTTTTGAAAGACCTAATCCAACGACACCTCACAGGGTTGGAGTGACCAAAAATAATTTAATAACTTTGCATGTAAGGGAGTTACACAAAAAAAACGTATTCTATTAAGTATTTATTTTACCGCTTTGATATAATGGTTGATTTTTATTCATAAACTAGCGACCCGCCCCGGCTTCGCACGCCTCTTGAATCATTCTATCTATTAAAAAAAAACCGCATCAAAATCCGTTGCGTAGTTTTAAAGATCTAAGCATACATTACAGACAGACAGAGGGAAGCGAGTTTGTTTTATACTATGTAGTGATTTCATAATTTTAGTAGTCTAGCGATGTACATAACCTTTAACAAAAATATCGTCCCAAAAACATGTGTATAGGTTTACCTAACCCAGATATGTACCGATAAAATGCAATATGTTCACGCTGACATGGGTATCTGCGATATCGAATCTAATAGAAAATGATTTATACGAACTTGGCTGTAATTTTCTCGCGTCTTACGCGTTTTTATTGAGTCAGGTGTTAGCCGCAATTTGTGATATTGGGGAAAATCGGGGGTAAATCTTCAGCTTCATTGGAAGTCGTAAAATGGGTCAAATTTAACTTGCAAGATTTAACCCGTACAAACATCGATACATAACTACATACCTACATAGGTGGGGTCTCGTTGTTACCCATAAAGTTTTAAGTCACAGTGTATTGTTTGTCATATTATCATTAGTCATAAAACTGAAACCGTTAACATTTCAGCTTTTTCGTTAGGTTATCCTATAGATAGGTTAGGAGTTTTATGACAATCCTGAAAAGTGACGCGTTTCCGAACCAAATGAATTATGACTACTTAACGAAAATGCGTACAACTATTTGGGAAACAATAGAGACCCCTACATAGGTACATTGCAAGTTAAATATAACCTTATAAAATTGCGTTTTGTTTACTATATTGGTGGAACGTTTTTTAATGGAACTTACAAACGAACGGTGCCTTTTTAATATCATAAAATTATGTCTTCTCTATTCAGCACGAGACAGAACGATTCAACTTTTTTCTACACCTAAAAGTACCAACCTTACCTACCCTTACCTATAAGTACCTCCCATCTTCCCTTATTTTTCGAAAACTACATACCTCCGAAGAACTTTCCACCAGCGGACCTAAATTACAGTAATCATCTCAATTTAAACCACCGCATTGAAGCCTAGAAACTACCGACTTGGCTCGTTTTTTCCTTTTCTAGAACTTGTAATTACTTTCTGTATAATGAGTCTTGTTTCGTTTCAGGCTTTGGCGACTAAAAATAGAACAGTGTGAAAATAACCATAGAGAAAAATAATAACCATAGAGTGCTCACTCCATACATCAGTTTTGGTACCAAAACGCCTAGATCATTTTCGTAGTCGACATCTAGCATCGAGTGTCGGAATTATCAGTACCGCTACTTGATACAAGATGTTTTGAGTGTCACGACTCACGGAAACCGGCCAAGTACGAGTCGGACTCGCGTTCCAAGGGTTCCGTACATTAAGTCCGACTCACGCTTGACTGCACATTTCTAATAGGTTTTTCTGTCTAGAAAGATCTATTTTGGGTATTTTTTTCAAAATTTTAGAACCAGTTGTTTCGAAGATAAAGTGGGGGGGGGGGACTGGACTGGTCGAACAGACAGACGCGCGAGTGATCCTATAAGGGTTCCATTTTTTCCTCTTGAGGTACGGAACCCTAAAATTGTATTGAACAACAATTTACAACTATTATTACAAGCAGGTGTTGAAAATAGCGTTCCGGTTAATCCGGTTATTAATTAGCTGAAAATTGTTAAGCATTAGTGTAAGGCCTGAGTGGACGCTCGAAGCGGAGCGTTCGGCGGGGAGTGCAGCGTGGCGTCGGGCTCACAAGTGACGTGAGCAGCGTGCACTAAGGCCGCTACTATACGTTTGCATTTGTTTATCATGCACGCCGCACGCCCCGCCCCGCTGCACGCCCAACTCGAGCGTCCACTCAGGCCTTACACTTAGACTTTACGGTCGTCGCAACATCTATTGTCAATTACCAGTACTGATAATTCCGCCACTCGATGCTAGATGTCGACTATGAAAATAATAGGCGTTTTGGTATCAAAACTGATGTATGGAGTTAGCACTCTATGCATACTAAGTATATTTCTCTATGATATAACTACATAGGTTATAATTATAGTTTTTACTGAAACGAATATGAATCACGCAAGACATGCAGATCTATGCAGATAGTAACGCGACATTACTGTCGACTGCATTACTGCAGCAAATGTCAAAATCGATGTTGCTGCCCAGATTTTTGACGTCACGCTGCATACTGCTGCAGGAATGCTACCGACAGCATTGCTGCGGCAAATGTCAAATTTAATATAAATCATTATATAAATTTCAAAATAAAAAATTGAATCATTATATAGTCAGTATAGGATTTGACTACTAGACTAGTCAAATCAGTTTGTTTTTTCGAACTGTAAAAACGATTTTGTCACTACGGAATTTATATGAAAAACTAGCATGCGACGTCACAATCAAATAACCTACTCTTTATAGTTTTACACGGGTTTTAAAATAGAATTTGTGTCTAAAAATAACTGCTGTCTACGTCTCTCTATTATTCTTCTGGTGCTTTATTTCTTGCAAGGTGTAAAATAATTTATTTTAAATACAGTCAAATGCCCTATAAAGCGCTGGTGGCCCAGCGGTAAGAGCATGCGACTTACAATCCGGAGGTCGCGGGTTCGAACTCCAGTTAGTACCAATGAGTTTTTCGGAACTTATGTACGAAATATCATTTTGATATTTACCAGTCGCTTTTCGGTGAAGGAAAACATCGTGAGGAAACCGGACTAATTCCAATACGGGCCTAGTTTACCCTCTGGGTGGAAGTTCAGATGGCAGTCGCTTTCGTAAAAACTAGTGCCCTCGCCAATACCCCAGGCTCCCATGAGCCGTGGCAAAATGCCGGGAAAACGCGAGGAAGATGATGACAGTCAAATGCCCTCACAGAACATATTAAAGAGGTTAGAACGGCTATCGCGCGCAGTTAGTATCGGAACCGGTGTCGCCGCTCGTTCCTCTCCACATTTCCACATTTCTCGCGCAACGGTAGTAAAAACTTGTGTGCCTGGTGAATGGATACGCCTCCTTTAGACAGATTTGATGTCTGGCTTCTTAATCTGAACGTTATTGTGGCGCAAAAGGCATGTTTACGTTTTTCGGTCAGCGCGGGCGAGTACTATCATGCGAGCGTTTGCTCATAACCGGCGGCGACACGTACCCTGCTCGCATCGCCATTCTACTTGTTCTGTGCATTCCTATTGTCGCATTTTTCTGGCGTCCGTTGGCTCATTGGGTGGCCGATATCCGGAAGATTGCGGGTCACTTCTGTATGAGATTAGCTCAGGACCGGGAAAAGTGGCGTACTGGAAGAGAGGCCTATGCTCAGTAGAGGGCGATAAAGGGCTGATATGATACTGATACGTACGAATTTACAAGTGTGACAGAGATAATACTATTTACTTATTCTGTGACAGAGAGGCAACACGTCGAACGTGGTTGACGGTAGTCCCTCTGTGCCAGTGCAAGCTACGCGCTACGAGCGTAGTCGATGTGAAAACTCGTATGTAGCGAGAAGCGCCTACGAATAGAAAACTCGCCTGGTGGGGCGCTGGCTGTGAATTTTATAATACATTTTTTTACATTACATTTTACGTTTTATTTTACGTTACATTTATTTTTAAAAGTTAGCTTTTAAAGTATTATACCTACCTAGACTAGCTAGGTTAACTTGAACGCCGTAAAACTTCTTGCTCTAAACATTTAAAAAATAACTTGGCCAGTGCAATGCGGGTATACATGTCCATTTGTGCAACAAGTTAATGCGGTTTTTGAACACACGAGTAAAGAAGGAAGACAGAGCAAGTAAGTCCCCTTCCTTAGTGCCTTCGATAGGTAGGTATTCATAAGATACCTTGACAGCTGAGTGGAAATCTTTTCAGTGACGTTTTAACCCGTTTTTGGGACATGTTTTAGTAAAATTTTGTTGTATAAGCGTCCTGAATTAATCTTATTCTTATTCTAGATAGAAACAGTTATAGGTAAGTCTAGTGAAACTAACAGTAAATCATTCAGTAATTTCGCGCTGCAATACAGCCGCAGTAATGTAGCCAATGCATTACTGCCATCAATTTAAAATTTAATATATTTTTTTCGATATAATGACCTTTTAGTAGTGTTGTGAATAACGCTTATTTCGAGGCTTAAAGACTCGAACCCTTAAGACTCTCGAGGCTTAACGCTTCAAAGTCGGAAAAGACGATTACTGACATCCATACGCGTAAAATAAATAAATACAATTCTCAAATATAGTCGAGTCTTCAAGACTTACGAGTCTTGAGGGCTCGAGTCTTTAAGCCTAAAAATAAGCGTTAGGTATTCACAACACTGCCTTTTAGACATTTCCCGCAACGTCAAAATTTATTCAGGCGGTCTGTTTTAGGAACACCACGCTATAACATTCTTGGTCCGAGCCGAGGTGTCTGATCCTTCGTTATCTATGATGGCTGATCGATGATTACGTGATACTTTATAGAAAACGAAGTGTTGGTCGCCTTGGCCCGGATCCGCATCGTTCTAACGTAAGTCATCCTTTAACCCCTTCCTTAGTGCATGTAATAAAAATATTTGTTCAATGTATACTCCATAAAGGAGTATGGGCAATTTGCCCCATGGATGTACAAACTGTGTTTTTACATTGTACTTGTTATGTAGTTAGTTGTTAGGTGTTTTATATGAAAGAATATGTGCCGTTATCTATGAAAAGGGACCTTAATGTCGATGGCGGTTACGCCATTATTATAACGATGCTCCGATATAAATACAATGCCGCGCGACGCTGTGCGGCGTAAGCACCATCGACAATAAGGTCCCTTTTCATAGATAATGCCCCATATGAAAAATGCTATACTTCTGTATACGTACCTACGTATAAGTACGTAATGGAATTAATTGATAAAACATTTATGGTCCTTGATAAAACGTATGCTTGAATTATAAATACTGTAATTAAACACCAAAGCTTACTTGTATACTTTAATAGCTGTCAATAAAGTTGAATAAGAGTATCATATCCGCCATACATACGTATGGCTACGTATGTGGTAAGGGGTAAATCTAGATAGAAGAATCGCCATAAAATAATACGCAGCTGTTATTCTGTTTCGTTTCTTTATTCCGAAGCTTTATATCTGACAAGGCTCCCGCTTGCCAAAATTGTAGAAGACACAAAAGCTCTGTAATAGTGTCATTTTACGTTAAATTAGCACTGAAAGTAACTGGCCCGGAAAGTATGTTAGTTTCAGCGTTAGGTAGTACAATTTTTCTGTAACAATGCCAAAAGGTTGTACAAGTATGTAAGGCGGATTTTAAATATATGCTAACACACAGGAACTCTTTAGGAAACTCATATGGAAGGTAAAAGGATGACTCACAGTAGACCGGGCCGCGCCCGGGCCGAGGCTGTGATGTGGGAGATGTGTAAGCGAAACACAAGTTATTGTCGGTAAGAGGTTTATTATAACACTGTCTAATTAAGATGGGTACATATATGCTTATATAGTAACGTAACAAACAGTGGAGGGGAACATACTCCACACTACAAGGCGTCCGATATGTAATTTTCTATGACGGCAGATCGATTATGGTGCTTTCTATAGAAAACGAAGCGTCGGAAGCTCCGGCCCGGCCCCGACCCGGTCTAGAGTGAGTCATCCTTAATAGAAGTATACTCAACAGGTTATTTTCTTTGTACTAAGATCCCCACAACTTTAAAATATAGGTATATTTCGTACTTTATCGTCACAGACAAGGTAAAACCTGCTTTAAATTTGTGTTATCAGTCTTAGAAAAATATATCCAAATCGTTATTTAATTTCACCGAAAATTAGCTGAATTTTCCGAACGTTTTTGACCCAAACGAATCTTCTTTTTTCCATTACCTACGTAAGCCTACCTACATAGTTATCTTCTAAAAATCGTGAGCAATAGAGTTCTACTTAAATGAGTTACAAAGAAAGCCTTTTAAAAGTCCACCGCGAGTAGGTTTGCTAGTGTTGGGTTGTCAGTGGAAATTTATGTTAACATTATGTTATTGCAAACTGAAATAGATATCACACACTAAAGAAGTGACCAATTTTATCATTAAAAACTTCGTGGATTAAATTTTTAACTCCGGCGCCGCCATTAACATTAGGAGCATTCCACAAAAAGGACTACTTTGTCAGGGAAGTAACGCGTATGGCAGCTACCTACCTTATATAACCTGCATATATCTGGATTATATACCAAATAGGTCTAAATTATTTTCGTCTTGTTTCTATCCACTCTTATTTTTGTCTTTTATCAAATAATTAAAAAAAGTTGAGTTATGTCTATTTCTCTTGAGAAAAATTAAAAACTAAATTTCACCCCATACAAAAAGCTCCACTCCGTCGCATTTTTTGGAAACAAAAACAAGTAAACGAATTGAATTTTGACCCAAAATATCGATTTCTTATAAAAGCACCATCATCATTATCAGCCTTTTATCGCCCACTGCTGAGCATAGGCCTCTCTTCGAGTACGCCACTTATCCCGGTCCTGAGCTAATCTCATTCAGACCTCTTCATAAAATGATAAGTATGATTTCTTAGCTTTGTCAGAAATGTTAAAAAACTAAGCTAGCTTTGTCAGAATGTCTCGTCACTAGTATTCCCAAATTGATCGTGATATATTCCTACTTGTGAAACTTTGCACAACAAAAGTCGGGTTTTCACCCTTGCCTCAAGGAGTTCGTTGGCACAAACTTTTTAAGTTTCCCTAATGTTTTCTATGAAGAATGGGAAGGTAAAAAGGCGAAACATTGAAGGGTTAAGTGGCAGAATGGGCGAACATCATTATTATGATGACCTGGATCAAACTTCTGATGAAATTGTTCAGCTTACGGTAGATGAAGCTACGGTGCTTCCCTAGAGCCCCATATATGGTGGAAATATTTGCCACTAGAGATTGTCTAAGCTGACTGTCCACCGAATTGAATGGAACAAAGTGAGGAATGTCATTATAACATGACATAGCCATACTTTGTCATTGCAAATGACGTATAGAGTTAGCCTGTTCCGACTCTGAAAACTGTCTCGCACAAATTACAAGTAAAGCTGCTTAAACCAAACAACCCTACGCTCAAGAGCAAAGAAAACAGGTCATTTTTACAAGAGTTACTATAGAGAATGACCCGATTTCGTAGCTCTTGAGTGTACAAACTAGGGCTCCCGGTATCCGTGTTACACGCCGAAACGAATACCCGTGTTCTTAAGCCCGGCGGTGCTAAGAACACGGTTTACACAGAACCGCCGGGATCCGGATACGTATCCAATAAACGTTCCCAAGACACGTTTCTCAGATACGTATCTCCGTTTACACGGGTACTTAACACCGGCCCGAACGGATCCGAAACAGGTTGACCCAATCAATGCTCTAGGTCTGGGTATGTAAGGTCTAATATTGAATGTTGACTTCAGATGAACTCGTTTGGCGTACGATTTTTTTAAATTTATTTATAACTGTGTTGATATAACATATTTAGCTAACTATACAATATATTAACCGAAGTAGGTGTCCCTATCCTATATTGTCTACTATTTTTAATTTTAAACCTACTCGTCCCTAGTTTAAATTAAAACCTTAATTTTTTTACTATTATTGCTTTTAAGCTAACATATTCATTATTAATTACATAATTAATATAATAGGGATGATGACACATGTTGAATTTTATAACAAAATCTAGTAAAATAGATAGCAAACGAGCAATTTATCACAATAATGTGGATATTAAAATAAAATATTGAAAAATTACAAAATTACAGGACCTGAAAATTTCAAAATTTAAGTTTTTTTAACTTCCAAAAACGATAAAAGTAAGGGTACCATTAGATTCCTTACATTTCATCCAAAAAAATATTGTATAGCAACTATATACATAAACGCAATATTTCACCGACAAAAACGCAATTTTCTTGTTTTGTCCATACTACAAGATGGGCGATGACGTCACGGCCTCTGGCCGTTTTGTTTAGGGCATTTCGCGAGTGAACTGCGACTGTCGGACTTTGACTACAATTTCTGACTTTTGTGTTACTTTAATGCAATGGGTCCCATATATACATTTGATCCTAAAAACAAACCCGATAGATTGATACCATAAAAAAATTTAGTCATGTAGCCTATTATATTTCAATCAAAGAAATACATTTTATACATGTATACTTGTGTAAGTAATATAGTTTCGTGAAGAATAGATGTGCAGACAAATACTACCTATATTAGTTAAAAATAACAGTTAAGAAAATAAGTATGAATTACTTCGTGGTTATTTCTTCTTGCAACGGGCGACCCCCGCGCGGGCAGCTTTCTCGTGCAGAGAATTGCAATCACAATCCAGCGCGGGAACGCTGCCTGCGTATTGGGCACCCTCCCGAGGGCACCAAATCTTATTATTATCAATTTACTGCTGAGCGAAAAGAGCAAATCTGCCAACGACGCAAAAAAAAGTACACACAAGCGGCATTCGAAACGCAGGATTTCACGCGAGAACCTTAATAAGAAACCCATGCTACCTTGGTTACCTAGCGATTATATTGTTATGAACATTAAGATAGATCTCAAAATTGGTAATCATTCATGTTCACTTGGGTCACTTTCACACGAGTGTTCAGGTAATAAATGCCGGCCGCTGGTGTTCCATTCATTAGAACGTGTTGTTTTCCAATACCCTTTTGTCTGATATCGCCGAAAACAAGTAGGTTCCCAAACCATTATCAGAACTGCCACAACCAATTATAAGCTTTATGTCGGTGTAATAAGGTGAACACGTCTACACAAGAAATTGTAACAAATGCAGCGGCAGATACACAGTCATGTTTATTTATCAATTTTTACATGGTTTACTATAATACTTAATATCTAGATGCCTGGCTTACGTAAGTTAAAAAATAATACGATTAAAAAATATACATTTCTTATTGACAGAATATTTATTCGATAAAATATACCTATTCGAGAAAACTCACACATACATTGTAGGTAATATCAGTAATATGATTGACAATTGATTGAATTTTAATTATAATTAATATAATTATACTTATAGGACTTATATCTACAGATTATTAGAACTGTTTAATAATGTGCAATTGGTAAGAATATTGTATGTATTACCAGATCATGCATGGCCAGTTTTTATCGTACAGTCTTCTCTTTATACTCTTTATTGCTTTTATTTTTTATTACTAACACTTTATATTTATTGCTATCAAGTTATATAATAAACCATAAAGTATTAGTATTTGAAGTCTTATATAAAATACTATTATGTAGCATGTAGGTATACCTACTGTATTTCTAATTTTCTACTCGTATTGCAACATTGCAAACAAAAACTAGGTACCTGCTCAGAAAAAGGTTTTGTAAACCGTTTATTGAATTTCGACTCTATGAACCACGAAATAAGGTTAAATATGACAGAAACTCCTCATGAATCTTTTGTCTATTCATTTGTAGCTCTTAAGTACCTACGCCGGTTCGTTCCTTCGCTACTCGTCAAGGACGTCTCCGGAGCCACGGGTAAATAAGATCCGTTCCTTCGAATACCCGTTTATCCGTGGGAACGGATCTTAATTACACGTTTCTTAATTAAACGTGCGGAACGGGCCAGAAAACCGTGTACGTGTTATTCGGAAACGGGTATTCGAAACGTGTAAACGAAACACGGACTCGACCGCGAGCCCTAGTACAAACCTTGGCCTGAACTCGGGGTGGACTTTGACACGTCTTAAGGAAACAATTATTCAATATAACTAGTTTATATTTGACCTCTCATTTACATAGTTGAAATATATGGGAAATTATTCTGGGTGGTTACGACGCGTTTCTAAATTATCCTGCTTACTATATTTTATACAACAAGAAAATAAATATTTTTTTTTTAACACAGATAAGTAAAAAAGTCAAACAAGTGGTCACACTACCTGTACATGTATAAATTATAACCTGAAATACATGTCATATACGTACTAAAGAAAAAGTGACTAAACCCTACGATTACCGAGGTCGGAAATGAACCGGTGAAGCTGAAGAGCTTACACGGCAAACGTCCTGACAACTAGACTACCCGGCCACGGCGCTACCCGTCCCAAATTCTCGAGTGTAACTATGCTCTTTGAAATACTAGGCACCTTTGACGAAATTTAGACGGCAAGTATAGTACGTGTTTGCACCTCCTTGTTTTTATACGAATCCCATATGGGGTTACGATATAGGTATGTGATGAGAAAGGTATTATGAATGAATGTGGAGGGAGGGAAGTACTAGGAAAGGAAAACCGAGGAAAAGGTGGATGGACTGTGTGAGAGATGATATGAAACGAACGCGAGTGAATGATGAGATGACGGGCGACAGAGAGGTAGGTATGGAAGAAAAAGACATGCTGCGCCGACCCCAAGTGAATGGGACAAGGGCAATCGAATGATGACGGGGTTACGATATAGCGAGAGCGATAGTGCTGCCATCTATCCCGGAGCACAATCTTTATTAGACTGTACATCTTCTGCTATTAATAAGTTAAATAACTTTTTGGATAAACAACCGTACGTAAAATGAACCTGTATGTTTCCAAACTAACCCTTCATTCCCACGAGGCACGCTAAATATCGATCCATCCACATTACGTCATACTTGAGTGTTTTTTCATAGTTTCGTTATTTATTATGTTTATATAGACCATTTGCTGCGTAAACATTTAATACGACTGTTTAGGGTGTTTTACGTTTGTTTTATTAAATGATTGAATGATGGTGCCGGTTAAAAAATTGTGTTTTATGTAACGATTATATAGTTAATTCGGAATGTGGCTGACCAGTTTAGACTACTCATTATTTCGCGGATAAGCAAAACAATATTATTGTTTTAATTATTATAACAAATGTGAAATGACGCTCCATATCTCATAACATTACTAAATAAAATGAAATTTAAACACCTATATTTTATGATTTAATTTATTCACCTTTTTAGTCAATAACCATCATAATACGTCCAATTTAAATGACTGTACATTTATTTTTACAAAAAAACTTAAAAACCAATACAAAGATGAAAATAACACTCAAACAACGAAAAATATTAAGGTCCTATAAATAAATATACAGCCATTTAAAGTGGACATCATATGGTTATTGATTAAATTAAATTGTATTTTTTTCCTTATTTTCTCGTAATGCATGTTAATTATAAGATGTAATTATTTTTGAAAAGATGTGTCCCGCCGAGTTTGTTGCCGGTCCCATAATGGGATACCCTCCTCCAATTGAGGGGGGATTTAAATCTTCTCGGGGCAGAGGTGTAGGGTTGGAGCCGGTCTACCTAGCTTTATTTGACGTTCATAAGCGCATTGTAATTATGCCTACTTGAATAAACTATCTTTTATCTTATCTTATCTTATCTTAAATAAGGTGAATAAATGAAAAATCATACTATAGGTAGGTACTTACACATATTTAAAGGTAAAAATTTAACAGGTAACAGGTACAGGTAAATAATGGGGGCAAGCTTGGCGCTAGATGATAGGGCGCCAAGTAGACTGGTGGCATTGCTGCTCTGAACCAATTCGCTGGGCAAGGAGGAAACCAAAGGGTCTACCGCGAACACCGATAGTTAAAGAGAAAGATGCCCGCAACTTGCGAATTTCGGTGTGTGCGGTAAGCCTTCAGCCTTCTGGTCACAAATATCTAGAAAAAAAAACAACGGGTTGCACTCCGGGAGTGCCGGCAGAAGTGAAAACTCAATGACATTGTAACAGTTTTTCGATCAGGTCACGTGTCCGTCTTACGAATTTTCAATCTGTCGAATCTGTCGGTCACGTGACCTGTCGCGAGTTTAACATTTTTTCGTCATCACAAAAAGTGCACAGCGCCGCTAAAGAAGTTTTCACTTCAAAAAACAAAAAACAATAATTTTAACTTAAGTCACCCAAAAAATCAGCCTCTTATCTTATCTTATCTGTACGTAACATAGTCCTAGAACCCGGCAATATGTTACCCCTTTATCAAATCCTCTCGAGCCTCGATTTCACGGTTTTTCCAAGCCATTTGACGGGACGGGTCAATTTGTCAAGATGATCGGATTATTGACAGACACTGGTCAAATAAATGCAGAATTGTTACAATATATTGACTTACGAAGTAGATGGAAATTGTGAAATGGGAAATGGGTCAATACACATTTTATAGCAAACTCGTTCGCGTCTTTCCTGTAGGTACACATTTTTACGCGGCACCTTTAAAGGCGGGGTACATTTTTAGGGTTCCGTAGCCAAATGGCAGAAAACGGAACCCTTATGGATTCGTCATGTCTGTCTGTCTGTCCGTCCGTCTGTATGTACAGCCACTTTCCGAAAATATAAGAATTATACTGTTGAAACTTAGTAAGTAGATGTATTCTGTAAACCGCATTAAGATTTTCACACAAAAATAGAAAAAAAAACAATAAATTTTGGGGGGTTCCCCATACTGAAACATGAAACTCAAAACATTTTTTTTCATCAAACCCATACGTGTGGGGTATATCTATGGATAGGTCTTCAAAAATGATATTGAGGTTTCTAATATAATTTTATTCTAAACTGAATAGTTTGCGCGAGAGACACTTCCAAAGTGGTAAAATGTGTCCCCCCCCCCTGTAACTTCTAAAATAAGAGAATTGTAAAGTCCCCAGTAAATCCCTCGGGATAATTATATTTGCAGGAGCACAAGAAAACACAGCCGTTAGGAATCTTCATATATTGCAAGAATGACCTTATTTCTACCCGCGCTGTCATACGTTTCTTAAAGTGTAATTATCTACCTACATTACATCCCTCCACGCTTAATTACAATAACAACCCCAACCGAAGTACTTATTATTTAAAACCTAAGCTAACCTTAAACCTAGTATTTATATTTAGGAGGATTGTCTACACGACATTGTCTCACATGACGCTCAGGGCGAGTCTGGGGCGGTACAGGTGCGTTGGGCGGCGATGCGAGTGCCTTAGCAGGGCTCGGCTGAGAATCTTCGCGGTCGGCATCATGCCATGTCTCATCTTCTCCCTCCTCTTCGAGCTCGCCATTACCTACGCCCTCAACCAACTCTTCGGACCTCACCACTGGTTCCTGTGTAGTTTGAACCGAATCTTCCTTTGGCCCTACAAGCGAACTTAACCTACTCGTCCTCCGTCTCAACTGATCGATATGCCTGTGCACTTCCTTACCATCCTTATCAATAACCTTATAATTAGTCCTCCCTAATTCCTTTGAAACCGTACCCGGAACCCACTTCTCACCTTGTAAGTATTGCCTGTACCACACGGTGTCTCCCGCCTGCACCCTCCTTTGCGTCCCTCCCGCCGCCTCCGTTTGCTTTTTCTGTGCGGCTAAAACCTTAGCTCCCCTATCTGGCTTTAAAGCGTCTAATCTAGTGCGAAGCCTACGATTCATTAGTAGCATAGAAGGAGTTTCTCCCGTCGAGGAATGTTCTGTGTTACGGTAATGCAACAAATAAGTATTTAGAGATTCTAAAACAGGTTTTTGTTCCGATATAGCTTTCTTTATCACTCGCTTCATAGTTTTGACCGCATTCTCACAGGCCCCATTGGATGCGGGATGGTAGGGGGCTGTGAATATGTGCTCAATAAAGTTACGACTAGTATGTTCTTTAAATTCCTTACTGGTAAACGGTGGGCCATTGTCTGTGACTAACTGTTTAGGCAACCCGTACCTACTCCACAACTCAGTAAGTATATTTATTGTAAAGCTAGCGGCCGTACTGGGCACTTGAAATACCTCAATCCATTTCGACATGGCGTCTAGCACGACGAGATACATTTTACCGTTAACAGGTCCCAGGTAATCTAAATGCAGCCTCGCCCAGGGCCTTGCGGGCCAGGGCCAGGCGCTCGGCGCGTGGCGCGGCGGCTGGTCCGCGTGCGCCGCGCACACCGCGCACGCCCGGCACGCCGCCTCCACGGCCTCGTCTACCCCGGGCCACCAAACGTAACTACGGGCCATCGCTTTAGATTTCACGATACCCATATGGGGTTCGTGAATTATTTCTAATACCCTAGCCCTACAGCTCTCCGGTATCACTACTCTATGACCCCACATTAGGCAGCCCAGCTCTTCGTAAAGCTCTTGTTTCCTATTGAAATATGGCCTTAAGTTTTCTATGTCGCATTCTGGCGGCCAACCGTCCCTAACGTACGATAAAACCCTACTAAGCATGGCGTCCTTAGCGGTTTTTAATTTTACTACATTGTAATCTAGCAGTAAAGCCTCTTGAGCAAAATGTAAATATGTCTGCTCCGGAATAGTAGCCTCCTCCGACCGCCCCGCCTCCGGCAACCGCGACAAGCCGTCCGCGCAATTATCTGTAGTTTTGACGTATTCTATCTCGTAATCGTACGCGGACAAAATAACGGCCCACCTCTGTATCCTACTAGCCGTCATTTGAGGAATGTCTTTATGTTGGCCAAATATCGAAACCAAAGGTTTATGATCGGTGCGTAATAAAAATTTGCGACCGTACAAATATTGATGAAATTTCTTTAACGCGAATATTATTGCTAACCCTTCGCGATGAATCTGCGAATAATTTTTTTCCGCATCACTAAGTGACCTCGACGCAAACGCAACTGCACGCTCGCGCCCCCTATCGTCGGTTTGTGAAAGTACTGCCCCGACGCCCCTAGGGCTCCCGTCACAAGTGAGCACCAGCGGGAGGTCTGGATCGTAATGGGCCAGTACCTCCGCGCTCGTCAGCAATTTCTTTACTTCCTGGAAAGACCACTCACACTCCCCGTCCCAGTTCCAGATTACATTTTTCCGTAGTAAGTTATACAATGGTGCTAATATGAAACTAATATTTTTGATGAACTTCGCAAAGAAATTGACCATCCCTAGGAAAGAGCGTAACTCGGTCACATTTTGTGGAGCAGCCATTTTCAGAATAGAATTTATTTTTGACTTATCTGCCCTTATCCCGTCTTTGGAGACCACGTACCCCAGATAAGTAACCTCTTGAGTTAAGAAAACGCATTTACTTTTCTTTAACTTTAACCCGTTGTCTAACAAACGTTGTAGAACCAATTCGAGAGAGTGAATATGCTCCGCCTCTGTCTTACCCCCTATTATCACGTCGTCCAAAAATACCTGAACGTTTGGAATGCCCTTTAATAAACCTGTCATTATTCTTTGGAAAATACCTACACTTGATGCCAGTCCATAAACTAAACGATTATACCTGAAGAGGCCTCGATGAGTATTTATTACGGTGTACATCTTAGACTCGTCTAGCTCCACCTGGTTGTATGCTTGCGATAAGTCAATCTTACTAAAATATTTATTACCGTTTAAACCTACTAACACATCGTCAATTTTAGGCAAAGGATAACGATCGATCAGTAAGACGGGGTTCAAAGTAGATTTATAGTCCGCACATAATCTAAGAGTGCCATCAGGCTTAGGAATAGGTACCAGTGGCGAGGCCCAGTCGGAGTGATCCACGGGCTCGATGACGCCCGCGCGCAGCATGGCGTCCAGCTCGGCGTCCACCCGCGCGCACAGCGCGTACGGCAGCGGCCGCGCGCGGCGGAACACCGGCGCCGCCCCCTCGCGCACCGCCAGCGTCGCCCTGCCGCCCGTGTACCGACCCAGACCGCCACTGAACAGCTCCTTATATCTGTCGAGCAAATTCACAATCTTGTCATTTACATGCTTTAATTCCTCTTTTCCCGTTACAAAGTTACAGCTAACTTTAGGAATTGGTATATCCGGAACCTTAATACCTAATTCGGCCAACCATTGCCTCCCTATTAACGAAGTCGTACCGGAATCTATTACAAACAATTGCAAAACTTTCGTTATATTTCCGTATCTGACTATAGGTCTAATCATGCCGAATGGTTTAAATTTATAATTATTGATAAATGTGAAAACAGTATTACCCGATTCTAACCTACAATAATTAAAGAGGTCCTCATACATATTTTTACTTATACAGGCAATAGCGGTGCCCGTATCAATCTCCATAGTAACCAGTTTATTATCTATATACACAGAGACACTTACTGGTTTATAGTCGTTCAAGCACAGATGGTTTAATTCTTGCTCGATGTCATACTCATTCCCGCTGATCTCCGCGTCCTCCATCTGTTGCACATTTCCGAAATGCAGGCCACTTCTCTCCGCCCTTGCCCACTCTGGGCAAACCCGGCGTAAATGCCCCGTGTGCTGGCACTTGCTGCATACAAAGTTCTTATAGCGACAGCTCCCGTAGGTATGGTTTTGAGCGCCACAGGCCCCACAAGACGAATAGCGCTGTTGCGGGCCGACTGTAGGGCCCCCGCCGGGCCGGTTGGCCCTCTCGAATCCCGCCCGCTGCTGGCTGGCCCATGCCGGGCCCGCTCCGCCACCTCCCCGCTTGCGTAGGCCGCTCCCGCCGGCCGGCGCGAGCGCATGCACCGCGGCCGCCTCCCCGCCGCCGCCGCTCCCGCTCCCGCTGACCTCCGACCCCCGTGACCCCTTCGCCTCCACCGCGGCCGAGTCCCGCTCCGCCGCCTCGAGGGCGGTCGCGACCTTCACCGCTCGCGCATAGGTCACGCCGTCACTCTCCGCAAATAGCCGCTGGCGAATAATGTCACTCCTTATTCCACATACGAACTGATCCCGCATGTTGTCATCCAGTTTATCTTCGAACTTGCAATATCTTGACAATTTTTTTAATTCCGCTACATAACCGGCTATAGTTTCATCCGCGCTCTGTCTCCTTTGTCTAAACCGGAACCGCTCTGCCAACGCCGATGGCGCCGGCTGTAAGTGATCACTCATGCACTTTACCGCCTCGTCAAATGTTAACTTTTCAGGTTCTTTCGGGCTGGCCAAATTCACTAATAGTTCATATGCTTCGTCCCCCATAGACGCGATAAGCACTGGTAACTTCATATCGTCCGCCACTTTATTAACCTTTATGTACATTTTGAGCCGATCCACGTACGACGACCACACCCCGCACTTAACGTCGAACACACTTAACTTTCCGATCGACATATTGAACTCCGCTGTTAATTTTATTGTCCGTCGAGAGATCACTTATCCAATTGACTCGTCGCCACTGTAAAGTCCCCAGTAAATCCCTCGGGATAATTATATTTGCAGGAGCACAAGAAAACACAGCCGTTAGGAATCTTCATATATTGCAAGAATGACCTTATTTCTACCCGCGCTGTCATACGTTTCTTAAAGTGTAATTATCTACCTACATTACATCAATGATAAAACTAAAACAATACATGATGTACATTACCATGCAAACTTCCACCGAAAATTGGTTTGAACGAGATCTAGTAAGTAGTTTTTTTTAATACGCCATAAATTCCCTAAATACGGAACCCTTCCTGGGCGAGTCCGACACGCACTTGCCCGCTTTTTTTTTCAGTATTACTTGAGATTTAAATAAGAAAAGTGATATCTGTATGCCTTATGACATCACCGAATGGGCTCTACGGAAGACCAGCGCTGGCTTTATAGCTAGCATTATGCTGAGTTGGGTTCATTTCGTGATGCACACATATTGATTTCTTTTTTTCTTGCTGTTGTTGTCTGTACATGTCCGTACATGTTTTGTGATTGTCACGAATAAAAATATGTATCTTATCTTATCTTGTCTTATCCCATACCATCTCATCCCATCCCATCTCATCTCATCTCATCTCATCACATCTCATCTTAGCTTATCTTATCTTATATTATCTTATCTTATCTTATCTTTTCACATATTTTCTACGTCTTAAACTCTAGCAAATAAAACACAAAACGGTACAACATTTAACCAGCAAACACTACACTTATACGTATTAAGTTAATTTACATGGTGTTCCGGTGGAGCTAGAATTTTTAAAATCTTTTCGCAAAGTTGGCGACTAAATCCAGAGGCTGTCGGGAACAAGGAGGCATGTTTAAACTGTTAAAATATGATACAAATACGACTTGAGTCTTGGGTTTAAACTCTTTCCCAGGTTCTTCTTCAACCTAGCGTTTTCCCGGCCTAGCGCCAGGGTCCGCTTTCCTGCTCAGTCTTCCACTTTGCCCGGTCTTCGGCATCCTCTTTCCCATCATGCAAGAAAAATTGACAGTCAACTTTGAATCATATGGCGTCATTTTTCAAAATCGGTATAATCTATAATAGTATGTACCTATCAGCAGGCGTGGCTCACTCCGAATTTCGACCTACAAGTACAAGCGGCCCACAATTTTGGTGTCTAAGCCATAGCCGCGCACCGCCAAGGAATGGACGCCTGCCCGCGCTTGCGACACTTAGCGGTCATATCTGTCGTAATAGATGCGTTTTGTTAAAGAATGAATCTTCTGTACCTAGTACTATTCTTTATTCTGTGCTATCAACTTCATACTAACAGCTTAAGGATGACTCACGTTAGACCTGGCCGTGGCCGGGCCGGAGCTTCCGGAGCTCCAAGTACCACGTGATCACCGATCCGACTGGCGGTCCGAGCGTTAGCCGCGTAAGCAGAATCGGTTCGATTCCAATCTCAGCCACTGGAGTGCTTGGTCACTTCTTTTTAGTATATAACATCTATTTCTATCCACTTAAAACATAAAACAAAGTATAATATTTAAAACTTTCCCGTTTTGAACACATATTAACTCATATTTATAGACTTTTTCATACACTTTTCGTCGGTTAGCTGCACAAATCTCTGTTTTGACATTTTGCTGGGACTTCAGGATAGCCGCGACCACGACCAGTGAAACCTGTGTCGAAACGTCGGTAAATAAAGGTAAAAAAATAAATTTCGCGATAGACCCGTCTATAAATATGAGTTAATATATCAAAATATTCAATAAAAATAGTTGAATTTGTTTTTTCCCTAGTTGTCTGAAACTGATATCTGTAAAATAATATCGGTATCATTTTTAAATTTTTAACAAGCAGAAACGTCTGCGATCGATGTTATTATTATTAAGCTTAGAATAAATTTAAAAGTGGAAAAATTACTGTCCTGGGTGAGACTTGAACTCACGGCCTCTAATTTTTCCACTTTTAAATTTAATCGGTATCATATTCTTTAAGTCGGAATCCGCCAAAGGCTGTCGGGGACAAGTTTGCGAAATCCCCACGAGTGCGGACACTTGTCACGATTTATCCTTTTCTCACTTGGGGGGAAATCTTAGTTTTCTTAGTATGACGTGGCCTGTACCACGGAATAGGGAGAAATATGCGACGGTCGCACGGTTTTACTACAAAGAAAAAGGTCACACTTTCCGGTGGATTTAGTCACATTTTCTTTAGTGTTGGTATTTCAGTTTATAATTTAAAAAATATAGTAGTGTGACTACTTAAAAAAACAAATCACAATATTTACATAAAAGTAATTTGATTTGTGTACAGTAAGAGTAAATCATTTAAGTAACAAAAGTACATTGGCTTTAATTTAACTAGCTTACAATTTAAATTAAATATGTTTGATTTGTGTTTTTTTTAGTCACACTACTATATTATTGGTCACTTTTTCTTTAGTATGTGATATCTATTTTAATTTAATATTTCAGTTTATAATCCACTTCTCACTCCTCTTTGGACATTAATTACTTAAAATTAAACCGTTTAAAAACCGTTTTCCATTGGATTTCCTCCGCATCTGAAGAACATACCTATGTTTTAGATTACAGGTCTCTCATAACAATTACCGTCTCGCAATAACATCATTATGACACACCCTTGAACTTTTTCTGCCCTCTGGTCAGAAAGCGTCAACTTTCAGCCCACTGCGCTAAATAAAGTTGCCGTTTTCCGGGTCCGTCCATCAGAAAATGAGTATTCACATTTCGGCCTTGTAAATAAGAAAGCCTTAGATCACAATCAATCAATCTTTTATTGACAACAAGCGTTAGCGTTACACATCATTTCACACTTTTTGTTTACCACACTTTACATAGGTACCAAAAAAGATTACAATTAAGGTCAACCGAGGTAAATGCGGCAGTTGAGCACAGAATAAGTAATAGTATTATCATACAGAACGGCCACGCACCGCCCCGCCCCGACTCGCATTACCTCGCCCCGCGACCATCCCGCGACATGAATCTGGCGGACTTCATCCCTAGTAGCACGGTCGCATTTTATATATATCACGTGTGGGTAAGTACCTAATTGTCGGCCGACCCGAAGCCCCTTTACTGCCCTAGGTATGTAATATACTACTGTTATTTTCATGGTACGAGGGCGAAAAATCCTGACAACAGATATTATCTTTCCATTGACATTGTGACAATTTCTCTTAATAAGTTTAGTTTCACGCCCTAGTGGACTAATTTATCTGTCAGATTCCGTTGTGCCCTTAATAAGAATCGTGATAAGCATCTAGATTAATAAGTGTCTAGATTTTAGGTAGATAGCTTATTAGGTATTGGCCGTCATGTTATATTTTTGTTTGTCGAAAAATATTTTATGCTAAGAGTCACACAAACAGTCACCTGCAATAATATTACACTTTGAAGGCCGCAAAAATCTCTTAAAATGAATTCGCAACTCGTGTCGATTTAAAACATTCCCTTCTGGCGTGTTTTAAAATTTGCGACTCGTTGCGAATTTCGTACTTTTCGCAATTGTATAGTACCTAATGTACTATTACAGTATATCTGGTGCTCCATTAGGACACCCTGTGCTATAATATGCACATTACGTAACTACGTAGAAAATTTAAAGAGCCATAGGTATGTACTGTAAAACGTTGTACGATACACGTGCGATTAGGTAATTCGCAACTTGTTTCGATTTAAAACATTCCCTTCGATAGTGTTTTAAAATTCGCCACTCGTTGCTAATTTCGCAAATAACTACCTACTTGTTCTCGCACCGTCTCAATGAGCCTTTGCAATAAAGGATGTTTAGTACATCGTTTGCCAAATTAAAACGGCAGATAGGTTGAGTCATTTGCTATCTTCTCATGCCTAGAAAAAAAATTGGCCATGATTTTTTTTTACTACTAAGTAAAAATTTGAAATTTACGAAAAACTGACATAGAGCTGAAAAAAACGTGCGCAATTTTATTTTCTAGGCTGAGAAGATAGCAAATGACTCAACCTAACTGCCGTTTTAACTTGGCAAACGATGTACCAACCACCCTGTATAATCCAGGCGAGTTTCTCGTACATTATAAATGGTTCCAGGTAAAAGTTGTCAACGTGGAAGTTGCCAAGTTTGGCCCCCGTGTGCCACTAATTGGCGCCAAAGTGTGGCAATTTGTGGACATTCATTATAGTTGTGAAAAGAAACGCTCGTTATTCGAACAATTATAGTTAATTGGTAGTTTTGCTGGTGCTGAATGAAAGTTTTTCTTTGTGGAAGTTGTAAATAAGCGTACGATAACCCATAGAGGTGTTTGTAACTTGAGATTAAAATATGTGTAAGTGGTACGAAACGAGTGAAATATTATGTTTAAAACGTCGGGAGTATCTTTCATGTTTATTTATGTGACTTTATACCTAATTTTATTTCATCCCCTACTGTTGTGCTACTTTTTAGGGTTCCGTACCTCAAAAGGAAAAAACGGAACCCTTATAAATAGGATCACTCGTGCGTCTGTCTGCCTGTCTGTCCGACCATTAACCCCCTTAATCTCCGGGTCCAAAATTAAAAAAAAAAAAATTGAATCTTTACCTATAGATTCTCTTCTAGAAATGTGCAGTAAACTAGTATTTTATATAAAACAAGCACTAATATAAATCTAGAACGTTACTCCAGTAAATTAGAATGTCGATAGACGTTGCTTTCATTCGAACGAGTAAAGGATTCCTTTAGGAGATATATTGGACTTCGCTCTAAAGCATGCTTTAGAAATATTCGATTCAATGAATGAGAATTCAAGTCGTGGAAGGAATGTAATGAGAATTAGACTAATTGAAATGTTTGAACGAAGAAGTTCTTTTAATTTGTCAGCGTGTGATATAATTTTAATGGTATACGTAATAAATGCTCGTGGCGTATTCCTTTACAATGGCCACAGAATAAATAGTAGTACTAAGTACAGAAGATTAACTCTCTAACAAAACGCGTCTATTGTGACAGATATGATGACCGCTATGTGGCGCAAGCGCGATCAGGCGTCCGTTCCGTAGCGGTGCGCGGCAACTACTATGGCTAGACACCAAAATTGGTGTGGGCCGCATGTATTTGTAGCGACGCAACGAAATCGCGGAGTGAGCCACGCCTGCCTATGCCTGCGGCTCCGGGTCACATTGTAACCCACGCCACTCGCCTTTTCTAACCCTTCTTATACAACGATTGCATAAAATACTATTACATTTTAGTTACTTGCGTATGAAAACTGCCATTCTACTCCTATACATAGTTTCAAAACGTAAAACTGGACGTGTCTGACCGCAGTTAAAGTCACGAAAAGAGATTTAAAGAATAACTACTTTTAGGGCTCATCTGCACGCGAACTCGTATACGATTTTAGTTACATTGCGGACCATTGAGGTTACATCAATTCAGCCGACCGATGAAATGACGCAATGTAATAACTCTCATGCGAGTTCTCACTCCGTCTATTTGAGCCCTTGGAAAATGTTTAAAAATGTTAAAACTAGATGGCGCCATTAAATAAGAATATGCCTTTACATACCCCTGAAACGTTTTCCCTAACATATTCATCGTCCCACAAGATAAGTCAAAACATTGTGATATTTTTTATGTCCCGAGTCAAAACGTAGGCACTGGGCCGCGGGTCCCGATAATATTGAAAGTACCCTTGAGGATAGAACTCTACGACTGCATTCTGGGTATGGTAGCTGAATTTGTCCCAAAGATTTTATATTCAAAAACATTCGAAACAGCATTGCTTTAACATTATCATCATTATACGAGGGCTGTTTGATAAGTACCCGTTTATGAAAAAAATAATCAGTTGTTTTTGTTTATATGCATTTATTTTTCTTCATAGTCTCCTTTTAACTCTATACACTTGTTCCACCTATATTCAAGCTTCAATAAACCATCCAAAAAGTATGATTTCGGAAAGTCATTAAAATAGGCCTCTGTGGCGGCAATGACTTCGTCATTTGATCCAAATCGCTTACCACCGAGCCATTTTTTCAGGTTGGGAAACAAAAATAAATCGCATGGGGTCAAATCTGGAGAATACGGGGGGTAAGGCAATAGGGCGTAGCGTAATTGTGTTAATTTAGCCATCACAACTCTAGACGAATGAGCTGGTGCGTTGTCGTGATGAGACAGTACTTTTTTATTTTTTAAATGGGGTCGTTTGTCCTTCAACCCAGCGTCAAATTCATCCAATAAATTGGCATAGTACTGCCCTGTTATCGTTTTCCCCTTTTCTAAGAACTCAATATGTATAATACCCTGCGAATCCCAAAAAACGGTCGCCATGACCTTTCCAGCCGATGGAACGATTTTTGCTATCTTTCGCGCAGGTTCACCCGGTAAAATCCACTGCTTCGACTGCCCTTTCATTTCCGGGGGGTAGTGGTGACCCACGTTTCGTCTACGGTCACGAAACGACACAGAAACTCCTTCGGGTTACGTTTGAACACGGCCAAACACTGCTCCGAAGTAGTCAGTCGGTTCCGTTTTTGCTCCTCCGTGAGTAAACGCGGCACCCACCTCGCCGATACTGTCTTCATACCCAATTTTTCTTCTAATATGTTTTGTACCCGCTCGATTGGAACATTTACAGCATCAACGATTTCTCGAAGTTCAATTCGGCGGTCGGCTAAAACGATATTTTCAATTTTCTTAACCATATCGTCTGTAGTCACCTCAATTGGGCGGCCTGGGCGATCCTCATCAAAGACGGTTGTTCTCCCCCGCTTAAACTCGTTAAACCAGTATCTGACGGTTGTCATAGAAGGAGCACATTCATGGTAAACCGCTTGCATTCTTACTTTTATTTCATCACATGTGTTTCCTTCCAAAAACAAGAATCTAATTACAGACCGATACTGCTCTTTCTCCATTTTCACAATTTTAAGTTCACGCTTTCACTGAATCGCTGTCAAATGAGAAAAAAACAAAAGAATGCTGTTTTTTTTAAAATTTACCCACCTCTGAAAAATGGCTTAAAACGATTGTATACATATTTTCGGCCCGTGATATTAATACATTTGGAAAACGGGTACTTATCAAACAGCCCTCGTACATAGTATAAAGTAAAGTCGCTTCCCTGTCTGTCTGTATATATGCTTAGATCTTTAAAACTACGCTACGGATTTTGATGCAGATTTTTTAATAGATAGAGTGATTCAAGAGGAAGGTTTATGTATAATTTGTTAACCCGTGCAAAGCCGGGACGGGTCGCTAAGTTAGATATAAAGTTCACTAAAATATTGTGACATGTTTGGCTATAAATCATAATCTTATTCTTTAAATTTAACGCAGTTTTAATTTCACATACATAAATGTACCTAAGATAATGCAATATTATGGTACCTCTACTCTGTGAAAGAACAACACAACCTAAAATAAATTTAAAAGTGGAAAAATTACTGTCTTGGGTGAGACTTAAAGTCACGGCCTCTGGATCGATACTCCAGCGCTCTGCCTTCTGAGTCACCAAGACCTCATCCACAGCCAGCAAATCTTTTCACCATATGGGTCAAGGGGACCCGAGCGACATCTACCGTAAGGGCGTTACATTAGAAGACCGTTATTACGCAGACGTATACCTAATATAAATGCTTGTTAAAAAATTTAATTATATTTTTGTCAATTATCTTATATTATCTGTTAGCGCCTTTTGCGCTATTTAAATAAAACAAATAGTCAACTTAAATTACCATTTTAATGGTCTTGTTTTAAGGTTACAATTAGTATACAACTTCTTTTCTTTCACACGCGTCGGGTTTGGTGGTCAGAATCAAAGAGAGAGATGAGTGCGGCGCGCTGCCTGGAGATGCGTCGCATAGGCGAAACTCTGGCGCCAGCATCGCGCTTTCTGGTTGGCCGCTGACCTCGCTGTACATGTTGGCATCTTGGAGCTGCAGAGCTGCGTTCACATACATCATTGTTTGGCTCGAAGGTGGCGGTGATGCCAACAGCGCTAACAGTATCTAATATAGAATCCATACCGGGAACCCACTCGGTAACGTATCGCCGTCGACAAACGTATCACACTCGTGCTCTATTTCACACACACCTTATTTCGTTACTGGGTCACTTGCTGTTCTTATGTGATGGAGGGATAAGGGTATTTTAATACTTTCCACTTTCTTTTTCTTTATTTCTTTTTTTTTTCATTTTGGCGTCGTTGGCATCATCATGACATAGCAAACAAATCAACCACTTTCAACCCTTTCTCCGCCACAGCATAAACTGAGCGTTTTCCAAAAAAAATTACATTTCATGCACGTCTTCAAAATATTGACTTCTTGGGCTCATTTTACTTAGAATCATTTGTATCACGCCTCATACATAAAAAATGTGTACCAAAATTTTGTATGAAAATTTTTCCAGTGCGCCACGTTCGTACAAATAAAAAAATTATTCATTAATAAATGTGACGATCTGGAAAGGAAATCTTGGGACACATTTTTTCATGTATGAGGCGTGAATGTACAAATGATTTTGAGTAAAATGAGCCTAAGAAGTTAATATTTTGAAGACATGGATGAAATGTACATTTTTTTTTAGAAAACGCTCAACTACATTATTAAAAACCGGCCAAGTGCGAGTCGGACTCGCGCACGGAGGGTTCCGCACCATCAACAAAAAATAGCGCAAAACAAGCAAAAAAAACAAGCAATAAAACGGTCACCCATCCAAGTACTGACCCCGCCCGACGTTGCTTAACTTCGGTCAAAAATCACGTTTGTTGTATGGGAGCCCCACTTAAATCTTTATTTTATTCTGTTTTTAGTATTTGTTGTTACAGCGGCAACAGAAATACATCATCTGTGAAAATTTCAACTGTCTAGCTATCACGGTTCGTGAGATACAGCCTGGTGACAGACGGACGGACGGACGGACGGACAGCGGAGTCTTAGTAATAGGGTCCCGTTTTTACCCTTTGGTTTGGGTACGGAACCCTAAAAACTAGGTATGGCAATGTTACATCCGTTATTGATCTAACGAGGGTTAAATTACCTGCTTACTATAGATAAATTCTTAATTCCCCAACGCAGCGGTTCATCGTTAATTCTAACCCGGAAGTTGCTGATGCCGCGTTTGAATTGTGCCAGTTACTCGACTAAACAGCATTTGGTTTTACTACTTATTTCTTTAATTAGTGTGGGGCCACAGGACATAGACAAAATGTTAATAAGGTTTTTCTTATATGTAGAAAAAACATAATTATTCTTATTCCTACAACTTTAGGTATGCACAGATTTAGGTTGCCAGGCATACTCCAGGTCCCCAAATGTAATGAACCATGGAAAAACCCCTAAACAACGCTAGGATGATCAAAGATTTAGATGCTTTGTTTAGGACTTGTTTCTCTTCTTTTCCCCCTAGTCTTTTCTTTTCTCTAGCTAATCTCACCCAGAAGTGAGCCAGAATCTTGCAAACGTCATCCATTCATGGAAAAGAGGCCAGGCACTCCATTATCAATCATCAATACATTATCAATTTGGTCCACTTGCTATCACTACCGACAATTTGTAAGGTAGCTAAAGATAATTATTCGACCCACTTACAGCCGTATTCGAACAATTGGGGGTATTACTGCAATGTTCTGCCGCCAGAGTGCAGCACTAGCATCCATCGTAAACCATAGAGTAACTTATACTACTGTGCCTTAAACAAAAACGTCACTTTTGAAACTTGTTTGACACTGACATATCCGATCCATATCGTTTCAATATCTAATATTTTAATATCTAATTTTTATAAGATATTATTGTTCGAACACGGCTGTTATTCGGAAATAAAATAAACTTTGTCAGGTCAAGTAGTCAAGTCAAAATATTTGATACCACTTGATTCCAGTTACTGTCCTTTTCTTTTCATACGCACGTGTATACGAAGCACATGACAAAACCAATATCCGGCGCGTAAACGGGGCACCGCACGACAATAGAAAGAGACAACCAACGCACTAATGAGCCTGATTGGCGCGAATCACGACCAAAATGGCGGCTGCCAAACGTCCGCTAACTGATTTAGGTGGAGTTTTGAGTTGGCTGACGTATTTACTGCCGTTAATGGTGAAATGTCAGTGTTAAAAGCTGTTGTTTTCGAATTGGAATTTATGGTAGGGTAGAACATTTGACACTATAATTATATATATTTGGTATTTGGTACTCTGGAGTCTGGAGTACCAAGTGGCGGAAGACCGTCTGGACGCCCTAGGTACCGCTGGAGAGACGAAGTGCAGAAAGACCTTAGCGAACTCGGCGCCGTCGACGACAGAAACGGCTTTGGACAGAGTAGCATGGCGGTTTTTGGTGTCGGAGGCCAAGATCCACTTCGGGTCGTTGCGCCACAGCAGTAAGTAAGAATATTTGATGACACGTTAGAACGGTCAGGGCCCGGGCCGACGCGTCCGACGTATCGTTTTCTATTGAAAGCTTCACGTGTTTACCGGTCACCCGTCATGAAAAACGAAGTGTCGGTCACGGACCGTTCTAGCGTGAGTCGTTCTTTAACCTCGTCCTTTTTTATGGCTCCTCTACACGATGGGCCAGCGCCGGTCACTCCAAGGGACGCAGCCATGCGGTAGAATGAGATAGCAGTATCACTTGCTCCCTCTAACGCATAAATGCGTCCCATGCGGAGTGGCCGGCGCTGGTCCATCGTGTAGAGGAGCCATTAGGGTTCCGTATACATATAACTCAAACAAGTTATAAGATCTTGTCTATATGTCTAACGTTCAAGATATTTTTTGTCAGGAAGGCGTAAGTATCATGTTTAAATTAATTTTAAATCCTGGGTTCCTGTACTTTAATATAAGGTTAACTGGAAGAGATCACTGAAAGGGATAAGTTCGCCATTGTACAAATGATGTGTGTTTTTTCATGTTGTATGTTTATTTTTGTACAATAAAGTTTTTTACTAAAGTGTCATTATATGGAACTTGCTAACTATGTAAATTGTCTCTGAATGTCAATTTACTAGTGACTTTTGTTTACATAGTTAGCAAGTTCCATAGAATGACACTTTACTACTACTCCTACTACTTATAATAGCTGTAAAATGTCAATCTTTTTAGTAACCGGTTCTCATTTTGCTATCGATTAATTATGGCGTTAAATAGAATTAATTAAAAAGCTATTTATTCTGAACGGAATAAATACGAAATCAAAAGTTGTCCGGAAAAAAGTAGGTTTGTTATTTTATGTTGAGTTACAAAAATACCATTCCCCGATTCACGGGAGTTCCCGTGATTTGGAATATTTACCTATATTCAGTCCGGATTGAATGCGCTGAATCAAAGGTAGGAAAGGAAGGCGCTTTGACGAGCATTAGTCAGAAAGCATATAGGTTATATAGACATACAGAAGGGAACAAGATTTAAATTACTTTTTTTTATATAGCCTATATTGTGTCCCACTGCTGGGAAAAGGCCTCCCCTGTCTTTCGCCACTCGTCACGGCTTTGTGCATGCTCCCGCCAGTCGCCACAGAATGAGTCCAGGGGCCAGTTTCTCAAAAGCTTGTAACTTGTAATACAAGCGGATGTCACTTTTTGACAGCTTTTATTAGAAAGGGACTTCCACTTGTATTACAAGCTACAAGCGTTTGAGAAACGAGCCCTGGTCGTTCCGCTATCTCATTTTTGGTCTGCCCATTCGGTCGCTATTTAAATTAATTATTTACATTTTTTTATCCGAGACAGAATTCAAGAAACTTTAAATATTGAGTTTATTCGACTTTCTCAATACAAGAGTTAGCCAAACATTTAACACTATTCAATTATTGACCGAAGCGTAGCGAAGGTCTACGTTTTGACTCGGGCATTTTGCTTTTGTATGTCCGGATGTTCTCCTCTACAGGTCGCAATTCTTAACCGATTTTCGTGAAATTTTGTGACCGAATTTTATGACTAAATAATTTTTTTTTGTCGATCCGGTTTTTGGAAATTTTTCAAAATGGCGGAGTCGTGATAGCTCCGGCCTAAACAAATAGTCGTATCGGTATCATAAGAGTTTTTTCTTTTTGAGATATGTTTATAGATTAAATGGCCAAAAATTCAGAAAATTTGTATCGCTGGTTTTGGCGGTATTTAGATATTTAGTTTTTACTTGAGAATGAGTAGCTAAATTTCGTCAGCTTTAGTAAGAACTGTAATGGCGTATTTTGCAAACGTTCGCTTTTTTGTTTGCATCGGCAGGTCCCTGGTTCCATCCTCAGTAATTGTATACTGCTACATAACTTATTGTATTTTTTTTATACTTAAATTTCGTATAGTTATTTTTTTTTTTACTTTGAAAAAAATTAAAAATTTCGTATTTTTTATTTATCACGCGCGGGTTAAGCGTATTCGTTTAATTATTGTTTGTAGCTTTATGTAGTTTTTACTTTTTGTTTATATTACATGTACTATACCTATATTTTAATAAATATTTTTGCCATACATTTATTCAGTTTTAAGCTCTGCTCGCGAGGTCTACAGCTCACAGAGCCACTAGTATTTTAATACCTAACTGGGGCCCGTTTTTCAAAAACTCGTAACTTAATACAAGTGGAAGTCCCTTTCTAACAAAAGCTGTCAAAAAGTGACATCCGCTTGTATTACAATATTGATATTCGAAGTAAACAAAACCGAATCCACAAAGTCACAAAACATTATTATTTTTAACGCAAAACTCAAATTAAATTGTTTCGTCTCTTGAATTTATGCTAACCCTATAATATATTTAGGTCTTATACAATACATACACTTAAAGATAGAATGATGTAGGTACCTCTTAAAGCTTTTCCTTGAAACATAAATTCCACTCCAAACCCAATAAATAACCGGTAATCTCAAAAAGAAATAAAAGTCGTATAACCAAACACCAACTGGCCAATGAAATCCCTTCCAAATCATTTAACCTAATCACAACTCATAAAATCCTATTCCGGCCTGATAGAACCTTTTCCCCTGAAAATCAATCCCGATCCATCTTTGTCCATGGGCTATCCCCCATCTAACTAAGCCTCTTTGGGCTATTCCTATCGGTCTTTGATTATAGCCTCAAAACCAGTTTAAAGGAACCGTGAAAACCGATAACCCAATGTCAAATTTTACTGGTAACATGGGTAAGTTTAGGTTTAACCGGTTAACCCAGGCTAATGATTGGTGCAAGAGCTAAGCTACTAAGCTTAGCTCCGCCTCCGGTTTGAAGGACCAGAAACCCGAATTAGATTTACAAAACTTAGAGTTTTGATATTGAACTTAAAGATATTAACATTATTGAAAATAATTTGATGTATATGTGTATCACAGCTATGCCCCTACGTTACATTTTTTCTATTTTTACGACGGCAAAAACGACTCTGCAACATTACAGGTAGTAGTTAATATCCTAACGTTACAGACCTAGGTGAGCTATGCAAGAGCTCTTTGTGAATAATTTGCTAGCATAATAATAATATTATGTATGCAATAAGAATAACTTCCATGTACCGTGAAAGATCGTATCTTTATACTAAACTTATCAACGTTGACATAAATTATTTTTCCGCTGGACAGGAACTTTCTGGTACTTATCTTTTTAATAACCAATGGGCTAACCTACTGACCTTATAGAAACTATTAAAAACCATTTATATTTACTTGGTATGTAGCTAAAAATCTTAACCTACTGGCTATTCGACGTACTATGCACATGTAACATTTTAATATAGATATTTTTCATTAAATTGCAACTCGATTTAGTCTTTAATTGATGCTGAAAAATTAACATCGTTTTTAGTACCTAACTGAAGTGTTTTAAAAAGGATGTAAGTAGTTTTTGTACTTAGTTCCATAATTACTTAAGTACTTTATTTGTACTAACGATACCAAGTTAGTAAGTAGTTTATAAGGAAATAAAGAAGGTTTTTATTACTATTATTTAATGCAGTCAGCAGTATTACTGCTGCAGTTTGCAACGGGATTTTGCTGTTTGCAATTATACTGAAAATTTATAAATTTATCGATGTTACTGCCCGGATTTTTTAATTTTTTTTGGGCGCGGGGTACAGATGTAGTGTATAATCTTTTACCATCGTATTTTCACGGAAACTCACGAACGTTTTGTGCTCTTTCACTACACTCAACCTACTACTACTACACTACTACTACTACTACTACACTACTACTACTACTACTACACTACTACTACTACTACTACACTACTACTACTTTTTGTACTGAGACTGACTGAAGTAGTATGACAAATACGAACGGCAAAGGATTATGGACTAGATATCTGCGAGTGTGGCTAGATACAAAGACAAGAGGTGGGCTATATAAACAACCAAATGGAAAGGTCCACTGGGCAAACGAAACTCAGGGAAACAAAGAAAAAGATGAGTTGACGACATCATAGTAATCGCAGTAAAGACTTGGGAGAATAATGCTACAGACAACGAGAAATGGAAAAAGATGGAGGAGGCTTTTACCCTCAAGGGATCACACATCGGGAAAATATAACAAAGAAAAAGTCAATTTTATAACGTATGTGCGTGAAATAAAGCTTAAATAATAATAATCTGCAAGTGTGGCAGGCCTTCACATTGGGGGGGCCTATTTACTCATTGATTTGATTTTATGTTCTTTATTGGGGAAAAAACAGACATAGGCGGATAATACTAAACGAGGACATGGGTTAAGTGCAACCTACATCCTGAGACAATTCCCACTAAGATTTATAAACCATTTAATTTTAGATTAGTGTTTATTATTAGTGTGACTTCATACATTTACCACTACACGCAAGTAGCAAGTAATGATAAAAGTCCAGCAAAATCATTTTCTGTGTACACTCCGGACGCCACAGGCCGGCAATCTAACGTCAGATTTATGGTCATCATTAAACCCGTGGTAGGGTTCAAACCCTCAATTTTATCGGAGAGATTTTCCGGATCATTTGGACATACATCCGTCTTGCACTTGCACACAAGTCAGAAATGACTTAAGTCAAGATGACCTCATATAGGGTACTAGCGACCCACCCCGGCTTCGCACGGGTTAACAAATTATACATACACCTTCCTCTTGAATCACTCTATCTATTAAAAAAACCGTATCAAAATCCGTTGCGTAGTTTTAAAGATCTAAGCATACACAGGAACGGACAGCGGAAAGCGACTTTGTTTTATACTATGTAGTGATTTAATATTTGGTAGTTTCAGAATAACTATAATTCCTTCTTTTTTTAGAAAAAAACAGGCAAAGATTATTGATTATTTATTCAATTTTTTTTTGTATGATCCAAAAAAGATTTTGAGTACCTACTTTTTTTTCATGACGACTTAAGTTAAAATTAGGTTTTGCTTATGGTTATGCAAAATCTCCGAGGTTTTCAGCTCAGCTCCAAAGTTCAATATGGTTTTTTTAGTCAGTGATTGTCACCTTTTTAATAACGTGCGTAGGTTGATTTTTTGGGGTTAAATTATTTCCTGTGTTAATATATTACAATTAGTAATTAAGTTATTTTTTCTTAGCTAATCATTTAACGATAAATAAAGTCGTATTTCAATATTAACCTCAAATAACGGTACAACGTTTCATTTCCATCGCCCGTAGATTTATTGGTTATGATTCGGTTTGATAAGTTCAACGAGCCTTTTCCGGTTTAATCCGGTTCAATCCGGTTTTAATCGACGATTAGCGGTCACGGCCCGGTATTTGCGGAATTCGGTTTCAGTATTCACTAGTAGCTATTGTGGTTATTGCTAATTTCTGATCGTAAGTTTGTAAAGTGTGAAATACCAATTGTTGGTTACCCCTGCACCATCCTACTAATAAATGTACCAGAGGCCCGTTTCTCAAAAGCTTGTAACTTGTATTGTAATACAAGCGGATGTCACTTTTTGACAGCTTTTGTTAGAAAGGGACTTCCACTTGTATTACAAGTTACAAGCTTTTGAGAAACGGGTCCCAGATGTAGTGCATAATTATTTTCCATCGTATTTTCACGGAAACGTCGAATGTGTCTTGCTATTTCAGTCAGTCTCGGTACAAAATGTTCTAAGGTTGACTGAAGTAGCATGACAAATGCGAACGTTTCCGAGAGAATACGATGGAAAAAAATTATGCACTACATCTGTAAGTACCTAGTTAAACCTAAAATCCAGCATTTTACTCCACTTTTATTAGGTACTCTTAAAAATACGTGACTAAACAATATGTTATGTATTCGCGTAAAATGCATTATGTAAGTAGTCACGTAAAAAACAATAGTTATTTACGATACAAGTGCGGAAAAGAGGAAATTCGAAACGAGCGGCGATAAATTAAAACACGACCGAAGGGAGTGTTTTAAATCGACACGAGTTGCGAATTACCTATTCGCACGTGTATCGTACAACGTTTTACAGTACATATGGCACTTTAAACTTTCGACATACGCACGGAAAGTGCTCTTTCCCGCACTAGTTCGGGAAAGTAGCACCATATGTACTGTAAAAAATATTTCAGCCGCGAAAAAAAATCATAAACTCATAAAATATTTTCACATCTTTAGTAGACATATAGAAGAAGAAGAAGAAGAAATACATTTATTTTAACGCCACAACATAGTACATGAAAACAAAGAAAAAATAAAAGCGTGCAGACATAAAATACATTTGGACGCTAAAATAGGATCCCCAGCATAATGCCGCGGCAAACCGTGGCGCTGGTTTTCTGTGGGGACCTGACTTAATCTAAAAAAAGTTGATGGCGACACGTACGCCAACGACACACAAATAAATTTACATTGATATAAAAAACACAAAATTTATTATTTATATAACAAGGAAAACATAGAAAATTAATATATATAAGTAAAAACGAGAATAAAAAAAATAAAATAAAACAGACAATCACATGACATAGACTACCATCTTTTATAAACGTTACATACGGAACGTTACATAACGGAAGCAATCAAATGTATAAAAATAATTTACCTTTAATTTATTTCTTTCCGTTTATATTATTTTTGGAAGACTTATTTTTTGACAAAGAAATAAACGAATTAAAATGAAATGTACGATAAAAACACCTTTCTGTCGATAAACAAAATAAAGCAGTGGTTCCTAACCTGGGGGTAGTTACCCCCGTGGGGGTAAAACTGGTATTTTACGGGGGTAATAAGCTAACCTAATATAACAATACAATAACACGTACACGTTTTATTTTTTATTACCATTGGGAGGAGGGGTAAAATCAGGTTCCCTAGTTAGTCATAGGGGTGACCGGACTGAGAAGGTTAGGTACCACTGATCTAAAGCTTGTTATGTAATCTAATATCGATACAGAGGCGTCGAAATCGTCCTTCGTATTAAAAAAACCTTAAATAAATAAATTTGAAAGGCGTAAACTTTATTATAAACAGTGCCTTAAAAACGAAAGGCTCTTTCGCTCTTTTGTGATTTATTAGTATGAAAGTATACTTAAAAAGGGCTTAAGCCACCGTGAAAAATAAATATTGATTAGTTAAGAATGATTTAGGAATATAGCGTTAAATCGATATGGTCGAAACTATCAGATACAATCTTAATAAGAATAATCTTAAAATCAACCTTAAATATAGGCACGAAGATTCTAAATATGCTTGTTTATTTGTAATGTGCATCTCAAATAATTACGATAGTTAACACCGATTTTTAGGGTTCCGTAGCTCAAAAGGAAAAACGGAACCTAAGGGAGTATACGTGCCTATCTGTCCGTCTGTCTGTCAAGACCCTTTATCTCGGGAATGCGTTGAGGTATCGAATTGATTTTAAAACCATATACTCAGGTCTACAATCCTTTGAATCTGTGAAAAAAAAAACTCCTTAGTTGACGCAAACAAAAGATACGGCCGTTTATGCGGCTAAGAACGTCTATTTCGACACTCTCAAGGGAATTAAAATTTATAGGGTACTTTCTGTTAACCTAGAACTATGAAATTTTGCAAATAATATCGTATTACGAGTACCTACAAGTACAGGGAAAATCTGAAAGCTGCAAATAAATAAAAAAGTTATAATTGTACGAAACCCTCGGTGGGCGAGTCCGACTCGCACTTGTCCGGTTTTTTATTCTTTCTTTCTAATAGATTCGATCGAGATAACTCAAATTCATTATCACTGAAACGTGATAGTTTTGGTGTTAACAGCCGTTAAATTTTATTTAAAGGACTAAATTATACCTATTTGTCTTAGACATAAAGACTACATTTAACAATATGGTACTACAAATTCGATTATCGAAGATCAAATATGTTTACCAATTTATATTTGCTGCTTGATTATTGACGCCACTAAACTGCAACCTTAGCTCAATCAACTTAAAGTCTATATTTAGTAAATGTAAAAAAACCAGACGCAAAAAGAAGTGTGATAAAATTTTATCAGACACAAGTTAGTGATGGGGCATTTAGTGTTAAAAATTGGTTTTTAAACTGTAGACACTTATTGAACTTTTTTAAAGCGTAAATCCGATATTTAAGTTATTCTCCTTGATACAATGATACGATAAAGTTACTTAAGCCAAGAAAAAAAAATATAGGTACCTAATGACAGCACCGCCTACAGGGTAAATTTGGATATGGGATAATTTAGAAAATCGCAATACATATCTAATATAAAAATTATTTCTTGTTTAATAATTACATTTTCCGAAATTACTCTGTTCCGGGGAGTTACGCTAATGCAATCTGCAACTAATATTTCTGTGACCTAATTTTGATATGATTTGTTATCTAATGTCTAGTTTTGTCATTAAGTAAATAAAATCGTTTTTAAAAACTAGGTATGACATAAAAAGTTTAAACTAAATACAGGCCTAAAAAAGTATCCTAGTAAAACAATTCGTCCTACTTGCGCTGACACGCTAGCGGCGTCCTACGTCCCATCGACCAGCAGGCGTGCTGGCGCGGCGGCGGACACTCGGGAGCGTCAAAAGGGAGCCAAATACAGCTGTCTCGGCGCTCAATACGAATTTGTCGCATTTGGCGTCGAGACGCTTGGTTCGTGGGGCAGAGGCGCACAGATGCTCCACAAGGCGCTCGGGAAACGGCTGAGGGAGGCAACGGGCGACCCCCGCGCGGGCAGCTTTCTCGCGCAGAGAATTGCAATCGCAATCCAGCGCGGGAACGCTGCCTGCGTATTGGGCACCCTCCCGAGGGCACCAAATTTTGATAGGTATTTTTAATTTTTAGTTTTAGTTATTTTAATTGTAGTTAGTTTTAGTTTTATATTCTATGTCTTTTAGTAATTTATATTAATAAAGTGTCATTCGTCCTACGCTATTCCAAACATAAAGGTGCCCATCACGCTTGCCACGTTGCCACGCTAAATTGCGATAGATTGCCTCTGCACGCAGTATGATTCATATTGAATTCAAATCTTAAACCCGATAATTTACCTACTTATATTGCAAACACAGATTTATTTATAAACGCATAAAACATCTGGATATTTTAACGATGCCTAATCACTAAGGATCGAATTTCCGTAACTGCCTTAAATACCCAACATAATCCCAAAATGGAACATTTTATAATTAAAAGTCACAGCCAAATTAAAAAAGTAAGCATCGATATATTTACGCCTACCTGAATTCCGCACGTATCTGATTTCGATCCAAATATCAAACAATAAAATAAGAAACTAATGTGTGACAATAAATTTACAATTTTATGCACACGTAAAGGAAGTTTTTTTTAATACAACCAGTATTCAGTTAAATATGAAATGTAAGGTTTATTTAGAAAATCGTTAATAAAATGATCTTGTAGTAGGTATTGAAGCTCACTGCATAGATATTTAAAAAAAATTGATTGTAGTAGTACATAACTTTTACGCACTAAATGATTAAGGTAACGAAAACCAGGTCTCTATTCTATATACCTTATAAAAGACCATACCTATTAAACCCTGGCGGCAAATTCGTATTCAATTCATTGTTATAATTTCCAAATATAATTCAATTATACTCCCCAAAATTGAGCCATCCTGTATCCCAAATCCCAACCGCGTGGTCAAAATAGAGATACCAAACTGCCAAAGCCTTCAAAAACTTTCCAACTCCGATTTCAAACTATACAAATATTTATCACGCATGCCCAGAGCCGATTACACATATCCTCAACTTCCACAACTCCCATACCCTCAGTCCTAAACAAACTGAGACCATCGAAACCAAAACAGCTTAACTGCCAACTATTTACTACCCTCTTACGCCCTTTTAATAATCTAAGCTTATTTACAAAAATAATTTCCGAAACAGCGTATAATCAATGTGACTGTATGGGAGATAGGAGGTTATGGAAGTAAGTCAGTGAGTAAATCCGTTCCCTTTCAAATAAAGTCATCCAACCAATCAGGGGAGTCTATTCAGCGTTGTCTTTTATTTAAAACAATACGGTAAGGGCTTGGTTACACTGGAGGGAAGACAGAAGGATTTAGATAGTTTTTTTTGAGACTGCATTATAAGTATTTTTGTAGAGCCAAGCATCTTAATCTACACGCCCTAACTGTACAATAACTCAATAAGTCCTAACTTCAAAAACTCTACATCTTAGTCAAAATATGTGGCTTGGCCGTTTCGCTGCGGTCACATGGGCGTAAGGTGAAAAATGTATTCACTATTCATTACTTTTCTGTTACAAAAGTTCTTGCACTAACGATTATCCATGCTCATCACACAATAAATTGGGATTTGAACCCAGAACTACCTAGGCTTCATAGGAAGGGTCACTACCCACTAGGCCCAGAACGGTCGTCAAAGATCATGAGTTAGAACTCCGGTAGCCGTTTAAGAAGTGTAACGTTCTTACGGTAGATGTCGCTAGGGTCCCCACGACCCATATGCTGGAAAGATTTGCTGGCTATGGATGGGGTCTTGGTGGCTCAGATGGCAGAGCGCTGGAGTATCTATCCAAAGGCCGTGAGCTGAAGTTTCACCCAAAACAGTATTTTTTCCATTTTTAAATTTATTCTAAGCTTAATAGCATCGTTCGCAGACGTTTCTGCTTGTTAAAAATTAAAACTCTGTAAATGTTAACCTCCCACCCTGTATACCTGTACCCTCCCACTGTAATTCACGCGTAATGAAACAATTCTTAACTCGAACGAACCGTTTTATTCGGGAGGCATTTGTTTTTGTTAAGATTAGCTTTAACAAAGTTTGGTTACTGTGAAAACTTTCCCCTTTTATCTTTTCAAATGAAAATGTATTTCCTTTTCCCCTGTATAACGAGCCGAGTCTTTTTTCTTTTAATGGATATAATGGAGAACAAGCGCTGGTGGCCTAGCGGTCAGAGCGTGCGACTTGCAATCCGGAGGTCGCGGGTTCGAACCCCGGCTCGTACCAATGAGTTTTTCGGAACTTATGTACGAAATATCATTTGATATTTACCAGTCGCTTTTCGGTGAAGGAAAACATCGTGAGGAAACCGGACTAATTCCAATACGGGCCTAGTTTACCCTCTGGATTGGAAGGTCAGATGGTATCTAGTCGCTTTCGTAAAAACTAGTGCCCACGCCAATTACTGGGATTAATTGCCAAGCGGACACCAGGCTCCCATGAGTCGTGCCAAAATGCCGGGACAACGCGAGGAAGATGATGATGATGGATATAATCGAGTTAGCACACGTGTTCGCAAGCTTTTATTAAGGACCATGTAGGCGACGGACCTACCTATACCTGCTCTGTGCTGCGCGTAGGGCTTGCAATTCGAATATTCGAATATTCGAATTTGTCGAATATTCGACCTGTTTTGATATTCGAATATTCGGCCGCTCAGGTTTCGAATATTCGAATATTTTTTATTACTATAAAAAAATCTATGTCATCCGCTGTAGTTACAGTTTCTGTGTGTTTTACGGGTATTTACAGTGAATGAGGGACGGTAGGTACCCAAATACGAAGGAAATAATATTTTTACTGTATTTCTCTCGATAGACTTCGTGAATACAGTGAAACCTAACTCAATTTAAAAAAAAACGAAATCAAAAAGTATGTTATTTTTACGGTGCGTAAGTTTTAAGTTAAATGGTCATTCTGTTTATTCAGTACAAGCGTACGTTAAGCGAATTTTTTAAGTCTAAACCTTGCCACTTATCGCAATTCTCAAATTTAATCATACCAAACCTGCCCAACGTGGTAATCTAACCATGCACCTTTAGCTGACGAATAATCCACCCAGTACTCAACTAACTTTTTCCCTTAAATATTCCAATATGATATAATTAGCCGACCATTAGAAATAATAACTTGCCAAAACAAATAAACTCAATAAAGATTCAAAATACAATGAAATTAAAGGCCTTTTTACAGGCCTCTGAGTGATTACAAGTTAATTTAAATCGGAAAATAATTATTACCTACTAAAAAAATTATCTTACGTACCTAGGTGTTTGGATGGTTAAAGTTATATTATTTCACGCAACGACGCATTTATAATAAGTTTTATCTAGAAATATTAAATACGTCTAATTTTGGCGTTTTACTTGTTTTTATAAATGTGGGCATCTTATAAATAGTAGGATGATAAAATCTAGTCAATTAAGTGGATTTCTGCCAAATATCCATAGTTTTAGCAATATGTGAAAAAAGCTTTTGAATAATAAACCGATTTCTCGTTCCTTTTCTTATTTTTTATAATATTCGAATAATTATTCGAATATTCGAATACGTCGTCAGAAAAAGTCGAATATTCGAATATCTGAAAGTTTAGAATATTTGCAAGCCCTAGCTGCGCGCGTGCTGGCCGTTAGTGGTGTAAGGCCTGAGTGGACGCTCGAAGCGGGCGTGCAGCGTGTCTGAGCTGAGATTGCGACGCAGGAGGTCCCGGGTTCGAATCCTGGTATGGGCATTTATTTCGTATTATATATACCGTCGTAATTTTAATAACAAAACTTCTGCGAGACACAAGACATATTAAATACTTATATTAAAAACGGGCCACTCACGTCTGCGCCGGTCCGTCACCGTTAACGAGTAGCGTCATCAGGAGCATGCTCCTGATGACGCTACTCGGTACGGAGTGAAACATGTCGAGCCGAGCGTATTCGACTTAAAATACGTGAGTGACCCGTTTTTAATATATTTAATATCGTCGTAATTCTTCAGTTCTATAAATATTATTTAGGTTTAAATTCTTCCTACTTTTTCACATAAATATTTCCAAGAACTCTATCCACCCACACTGAATCTCTAACAGGAAAGAATCGCAAAATATTTCAATTTTGATACATTTCCTTTTCCTACTACATTTAGTAACGGTTGGATATATATAGAAATACTTTAAATAGAAACTATTAAGTTTCCGAGTCATTGATATAGTATAAAGAACTGGATACCCAATCAGCCGCCAAAAATGGCCCCACAAAAGTGATGTCAAAACAGATCATGCATTACTTTTTCGTTTAGTCTTGTTTGAAACGCTCAAATGTGAAGTTGTCAACAATTACGAAATGTGCCGTTAAAATATGTAAAAATAACAATGATAAAACAAGGAAAAAGGATGGAATGTATTTCTTTCGGTTAGTTCTTTGGATAGCATTACATAATTTATGTAATCTGGTGGTAATTTTATGGTTTTGAATAAATTAATTTGTTAGTACCAAAGAAGGGATGTTAAGGAACAAAAATCTAATGAGTCGATGTGAGGTCAATATTTTTTTATATTTTTATATGGAATTCATAAGAAAAAATATTGTTTAAATTCAAGATTTCCAAGAAAACCTATGCAACGTGCAAAGTGGACTGCTATTTAATTATAGCAAGAGATAGGTGTGATGCAGTTTTAAACAAGGCAAAACGGCACTTGTGTGTTCGGCCCATTTCCCTGTTTCCGACATATACACCACCAATAAGGGCTTATATCGACTAACTGTAAATGCTAAACCTGTCGGAACACAGTGACAACCACAGGATTTTTTTTATAAAGTAGGTATAGGTAGACTTTATAAAAAAAATCCAATCAGTATCTAAATGTCCCCGTGCACCCGCGCTATGAGTAAATGTAGATCTTAAATACACAGTTATTTAATAAGTAGAATTTATTTCAAGGAAATTAGTATTTAAAGACGTATACTTACGAATTAAAAATTTAATTTGTTTGAATTTGAACCACGAATTAATTTTATTTGAGCTCCCGATTAAATTAAATTTGTTTTATTTATTACTTCAATTGGTTTTCCTGTACAGTAATACATATTAAAGTGTACCAAAGTGACTCCATTCGTTCATTATTCTCGTTTGACGTTGTTTGACGTAAATACGTTACGTTTTGTAATATATGAGTATAATTAGGTAAGAGGGTAGAACCAATTCTCGGCGACAGATTAATGTATACCTACATATCATCGCTCTCTTTCAATAAATGATTGTTACCAAGTGGACGCGTCTTGTGCTTTCTCTCCCTTCTAGAAGTTCCTAGATAGCCAGTACATCCTAAAATACTTCACGTTTAGTGCCATCGGACTACATTTTTTAACAGTGTTGGTACTTATGTTTGCAAATTTGACACTTAATGCTTACGACATTAAGCTCTTTTCTGTACGAAACATTTATCTTGACTCAAAATTTACGTAAGCGTTTTTATCATCAATGCAAATGGTGCGAAACGTCATTGGGATCCACATTTCTTGACGTTTTTGTTCTGCTTTGTGTGTCTATTTCTTTTATATTAAGTCAGTGTTCCGAGTTAATAAAATTGTCGTTTCATAAGGTTGCTAGTAAAAATAACGGCATTTTGAAGAATCAAAACAACATGTAAAGTGTCATTCTATGGAACTAATTAACTATGTCAACAAAAGTCACTAGTAAATTGACATTCAGAGACAATTTTAATATGGTGGTTTGTTTACATAGTTAGCAAGTTCCATAGAATGACACTTTACTTGTTCGTACATTACTTAAGTTACAGTTACTAACACATTCAGTGCCAGTGAGCTACCCGCTACGAGAGTAGCCGATAACAGGGAAAATCGTATGTAGCGAACAGCGCCTACTAACAGAGAACCCGCATAGCGGGTCGCTGGTAATAGCAAATGGTAGTGACAATAATATTCTTGCTGACAATCGGCCTGATTCGAACTTTAAAATACGTCAAAAATTTGCTAAAGATACGATATGGATCGGGTCAAAAGTGTAGTTTTTTCAAACATAAACGTCACTTTTGACACTGACAGATCCAATCCATATCGTATCTTTAGCAAATTTTATCTTAAAGTTCGAATCAGACCGTATATTTTCTCAACAAGTAAATCAGTGATTATTTCCTAACAAACCCGTTGGAAACATAGGTAATAAGAAAATATAAAAGTGATTTCCTTTTCAGTTCCATAATAATATCCGGTACGAGTGACGTCATTACGGTATATGTCGGCAAAATGGATCAGCGATGTAGAAACAGGTCAATTCGAACGTAGGTAACTGACATCAGAGTGATATTTTCATTCCTTTCTTTCCTTTTTGTCGGTTACCTTCCGTGATTAGAATCGGTGCGGAAAGAGAAGAGTCGTGGAATATATGGGGCTCAATACATTCCACGACTCATCTCTTTCCGCACAGACTTTATCTCTCACTTGATGGTCTCATCGGAAGATCAGCGGTGGAAGTCGCCCAACATGCTGAGATGGGGCCATTTAGTGACACTTTATTTTCACTACCTACATTCTTTTTACATAAAGTCTATTTTTTCTTTCCGTAGACTAAAATGACAACCACAAATGTCAAACGTAGAAATAATGTGACCAGCTTAAAACATATAGTGCTGACCTTTGATTTCGGTTTGTGAATAACCGATATATATTAAATTAATATTAGATTCAAAATCAACAATAAATGTAATGTACTTGCTACATGATAGGAAATAAACAATAAATAAAATCTATATTCAGTACTAATCTACTCAAACATTAAAAAAATTACATTGACGTATCGCCGACCTGACGCAACGCCAAATCGCTTTAAAATATTAGAAATATTGTGTTTTTTTACCTTTTTACCTACACTATTTCACATTTTTAATACCTCTCCTAGTGTCCCCTTTTAGCACGTCACGGGTTATCCATTCATTGTGTTACAGACACTTCATCAACAAATATAAGTACCTCCCAATAGTTTATTTTCGGTTAGTACCGGTTGTAGCACATCACTATTTATAAGACGTAAAAAACTAGCAACACATGAAATGTCATTTTAGTCTACGGAAAGAAAAAATAGACTTTAGGTATGTCTATTGCACAGTCTATTGTCTGTGTGTTTACGAATAAAAAACTATTCTTTTATATTCTATTCTATATTTGAATCATAATTATTTCGTGACGGGAATAGTTACGGATAAATACGAGATACGAAATATTATAACTGAACATCAGCTAAAGTGCCATTCTGTGGAACTTGCTAACTATGTCAACAAAAGTCACTAGAAAATTGACATTCAGAGACAATTTTAATATGGCGGTTTGTTTACATAGTTATCAAGTTCCATAGAATGACACTTTAGATGTCATTATGATATCAGTGTATGTTCGCATTGGCCGGAATCCCCCTGTATTGTACTTCCCGAAAACGTTTCTATAAATATCAGTGTCGATTTTAACATGTAATGGAATCCATTTTCCAGGAATATTTGAGATCTCGACTCAGACTAAATCTACGCTGAAACCTTTTCAGCTAACTTGACCTAGTTTATAGGGTTTGGCTTAAGTTACTAACTTTTCTAGAATCATATGTGACGTTCCACGGCAAAAGGTACCTTATGGCGGCTGGCGCTTACGTCGCATGGCGCCGCAATAATATTGGAGCGGCGTTATTAATAGCGTAAGCGCCAACCGCCATAAGGTACCTTTACCCGTGGGACGTCACATATAAGTATCTTTAAAGGGTGACTCATGTTAGACCGAGCCGTGTCCGGGCCAGAGCTTCCGGTGCACCGATGCATCGTTTTCTATGGGAAGCATCACGTGATCATCTGTCATGTCATAGAAAAGTAAGCGCCGGAAGCTCCGGCTCGGACACGGCCCGGTCTAACGTGAGTCAACCTTAAAGCGCTCCTCTTTGGACCAACTCTCGAATACATCAAACTTAATTAATAGGAACGCACAGCGACGGAATATGAATATAGACGCAGGTCTTAGTAAATTTTTAGGGTTCCGTACCCAAAGGGTGAAAACGGGACCCTATTACTACAGGCTGGTTTTAGTGTCACGCGGACCGTCCGTGCGGATCGCTCCGCACCGGACCAATATGTATTAAGTTCAGGGAGCATTTTAGAGTAAAGATGACGGGTCCGCGCGGACGACCGTCCGCGTTGACAGCTTTCTCATACAATTTGACGGTGCGGAGCGATCGGCGCGGACGGTCCGCGTGACACTAAAACCAGCCTAAGACTCCAATTGCTCTCTGTCTGTCACCAGACTGTATCTTTTATGAACCGTCATAGCTAGTTGAAAATTTCACAGATTATGTATTTCTGTTATACAACAACAAATACTTACTAAAAAGTACGAAACCCTCGGTGGGCGAGTCCGACTCGCACTTGTCCGGTTTGTTTGAGCTCTAGTCACTTCTATAATTTTCACATAACGGCTCATATATCAAGGGCTTTTTCTTCCCTGCTAGGAGGGATCAAAGTGGCACTTTTCGTCCCTGCTAGGATAGGGAGGGATTTTATTTATTTTTTGAAAACAAATATTTTTAAGAAAAATAATATTTTGGAACCTAATAATTTCCTCATAAGTGATGTGAAAAGCAGTACCTATGCGTTACATATTAGCAAAATTATTTCCACAATGGCTACGCTCGGGATTCAATTGTAGAACCCTTCGCTTCGTTCAGGATTCAATCTACAAATCTACATCCTCGCATAAATACGAGTATGTCATTTTGCTCCCTTGTGACACAATCTACTATTTCTAGTTCGTTGGTCACCGCTTTCCGCTTATCCCTTGAACCCACAAAAGTGCCCACTTTCCAAGTTTCTAACATTGACTCAGCTCCAGTACTTTGCTTTTAGTATAGACTTATTGTGCACTTATTTATTTCTGTTGTCTATTGATTGGAAATTGAATTAACGGTACACGGGCCATATTCAGAGATGAACAGTGTGATACCAATTTGATATAGGTATCAAAATATTATGTAAGTATCCACACATTTATTTAACTGTTTCTCTGTGTATTTATTTTATTTATTTATTTAAACTTTATTGCACAAAAGAAAAACTTATCGGACAAAAGGCGGACTTAATGCCAAAATCATTCTCTACCAATTTGTTACTGCCTAATTGTGGCGTTATCTATGAAAAGGGACCTTATTATTTAACATAACGACGCTCCGATATAAATACAATGCCGCGCCACGCTGTGCGGCGTAAGCGCCATCGACAATAAGGTCCCTTTTCATAGATAATGCCCTAATTATAATATGTAACTGTACATATTATAATTAGGCATTAAAACACGAGTGTGTGTTTTTGAAACGAGCTGAAGGCGTGTTTCGTTATGTTATGCACTCACAGGCTATTTGACCGAATATACACTGACATCAGAATAACATTCAGTTGTCGTATATTTCGCTCGCACTCGTCCGTGCATGTATTAGCGCGGGCGAGACGCACGATAACTAAATAACATGATTCAAATATCATTCTAATGTCAGTGTACGTTCTAATTGGCCTGGATGTCACCATTCTAAATACCCCGAAATACGTGCTCATTTAGACGGTGCGAGAACTCGCATGCGAGTTTCATTACATTGCGTCATTTGATCGGTCGGCTGAATTGATGTAACCTCAATGGTCCGCAATGTAACTAAAATCGCATGCGAGTTCGCGCGCCGTCTACATCAGCCCTTAAGCCCTTGCTACACGGTCGCTGACAAGCCTTCTAACCGTCTGTCCTTGGTCTGACCTTGATCAGTTTTGGTCAAATTTTGTTGGAAACAACTGTCTACACGGTCCGTCCAGACCAAGGCCACGCGGTCTGAGGGGCTTGTCGGCGACCGTGTAGCAAGGGCTTTTTATTCAAAAATATTTACGGTTTAAAAGACAATATTATTTTAAAATCGTCACAAGCCTGCTAAATTCCAATAACTAAAATGCTTTTTCACTGCAATTAGCTGCCGTTCAGGATTAAAATGTAGTTTTCACAACATTTTCGTTCAATCATGGATTTGCATTTTGTGTAGTTCGGATTATGTTGGACAAATTAAATAATAACAAAACGAACTAGATCGATTTTGTACCGGCAGTTTTAAAATTATTAATTTTACTATATATAGAGTGTGTGTAATAATTTTTAATTTGTAACAAGCAGAAACGTCTGCAATCGATGCTATTAAGCTTAGAATAAATTTAAAAGTGGAAAAATTACTGTCTTGGGTGAGACTTGAAACTCACCGGCCTCTGGATCGATACTCCAGCGCTCTGCCATCTGAGCCACCAAGACCTGTGTGTAATAACACTGATAACCATAATGAGTGAGGTATTGAATGAACATCATAATCGCGGCAGTGATGCAGCGGCGAACAACACTCATTTTATTAAGGAAATTGACAGATACTTCAACTTCAACTTCAACTTCAACATTTATTCAGCAAATAGGCCACAAGGGCACTTTTACACGTCAACATTGAATTTACATACAAGCAAAATAATAATAATTATACATCAACAATTATTAAATACAACTACAACTACCAAATCAAACTAACGTAATACAATTACTTAGAGATGTATAAGGTCTCTTAATGTCGAATTACATAAAAAAACTATAATAATAATATTAAAATAAAAACAAAACAGATACATGGAAAAAAAAATCTAAACTTATTTAGAGGTGTAAATGTCTCTAAGTGTCAGAACTAAAAAATATCCTTAGAGATGTATAGGGTCTCCAAGGGTCACAATCCTGTATGATTAACACATTACTTACATACTTCGGCATTAATCAATCGCAATCATAGGTAATGCAGCCGCTATTGCCATCCGAACGTCACCTTTAAGGATGACTGATGCTAGAACGGCCCGGGTCCGGACCAAGGCAACCGATGCTTCATTGACCTGTGATCTCGTGATACTTTCTTTAGAACACGAAGTGTCGGATGCCTCGGCCTCGACCCGGGCCGTTCTAACGCGAGTCATCCTCAAAGGTTTCCTGTTTACAAGCTTTCATACAGTACAAAAAGCGACATCTTGTATAAAATATTTACCTACCTTTATTAAATCATAGGTTTCATAGAGGGTCCCACCACTGCGCAAAAATACTAGTAGGTATCAATAAAAACACATAAGTAAAATAATTCCACTTAAAGTAAAATAAAATGAAGCCAATGCTCTCGCAATACACTGAAAGAAATGGCAATAACAGTACAAAATGGCGGAAGAGATTTCCCGAGATAACTCTCTATTCGAAAATTGTTCGAATCATAACTGGGAGATACTGAGACAGTGACAAACGCGATACGCCTCTAGAGGAAATATGGTGTGTCTGAGGCACAGGAGGTAGCGGGTGTGGAGAGCGAGTAGCGGCAAGAAATACAGCGACAGTGACGTCCGTGAAACGCGTAGAGTGCCTATGTGGAAGAAATATGGAGCATCTGTGGCACAGTAGGTAACGAGATCAGAGAGCGGATAGCAACAGAGGATTGTTCGAATCGTAACGGGGAGATACTGAGACAAATGCGATACGCCTCTAGAGGAAATAGGTGAGGCAGAGGCACAGGAGGCAGCGGGAGCAGAAAGCGAGTAGCGGCAAGAAATACTGCGACAGTGACGTCCGTGATTGTTTATTGTTTATTATTCAAAAAGAATTGTAATTACAGCGTTCGCCAAATACATTACAATCTTAATCTTGTGATACGCTTTTGGAGTATATGGAGCATCTGTGGCATAGTAGGTAACGAGAGCAGATAGCCTATGGCGACAAATTATATACTGAAATAGATACCATACACTAAAGAAAATGTGACCAAGTCCACCGGTGGCCGAGGCGGGAATCGAACTCGCGTCTTCAGCTTACGCGGCTAACGTCCTGACCACCCTGACCTTAGAGTTGGTCAAAGGCGCATAGCCTTTCAAAGATAGCATACACCAGAGAATTTGGGTCGGACGGGGCCGGGTGGTATAGTAGTCAGGACGTTAGCCGCGTAAGCTCGTAACGCGGGTTCGATTCCCGCCTCGAACACAGGCGGATTTGGTCACACTTTCTTTAGTGTATGGTATCTATTTCAGTTTATTAATTTCTTATGGCTAAATTCTTATAACTTGGACCACAACAATATCGCATATGTTTGTAGAAAGTCTAATGTTTCAAAGAAAACTCCGGCAAACATGCGTAATTTGATACTATACATTGAGATAAATAATGACATATGCTTCTGAATATACCGAGTTTACAGAGTCTGTGCACGTTCTGAAGTTTACTGAAATTGCTTAGTTTTCATAAATCTGACATGCCTAAATGTATCTAAAGTGTCATTCTATGGAACTTGCTAACTATGTAAACAAACAACCATATTGAAACTGTCAAAAAATATGAATTTACTAGTGACAGTGACTTTTGGTTACAGTTAGCAAGTTCCATAGAATGACACTTTAGAGATGTGTTTAGGAACGGTTCCGAAAAGTTGGTAAAACTCTCGAAAATTTCACAATAGGTTATCAAAGGAAGCTTTCATTTTCGTTATGTCTATTTTTGAATAGGATTTTGAACACAAAACGGAACAGTCGCCAAGCGACGTTTTTGAAACTCAAAATCCAATACAAGATGACATTTAACGCAAACGCGTACGTCACGTCACGCTATCGAATGAAATGTACAGTCGCCATCAAATATATGGGAGCGGCCAAGGTGTTCACAATATCTGAACACGCACTCTAAGGCATTGACAATAGAGGCGTGTTGAGATATTTGTGAGCACCTTGGCCGCTTCGATATCTGATGGCGTTAGTACAAATAGGGGTACAGACAACCTCTGTAACATTGCTCGCCGCATCGTATACATATAAGTAAGTACTCGTATGTAGGAATCTTATACGTGTATCAAGGGGAAAGATATTATACTCGTGTTATGAAAACCTCAGCCGTTCAAATTCCTCCCCTTCACAGGCCTTGCAAAGAATATGAGTTTAAAATTAGACGGTGTTTGTATCTTGTGTTTTGATATTACGAAGTCAGAATAAATACATTTTTAACCGCCTTAAAAAAAGGAGGTTATTCATTAAAGCTCAGTGTGCTCAGGATCAAGGGATGTGTACTATATTGGTGCTGCTGGACTTTTCCCGGGCATTCGATTGTATAGATACGGTATTATTGTTATCAAAATTGAGCTACTACGGGTTTGATTGTAGTGCACTTAAATGGTTTGATGATGATGATAAAATGAAACTTATACAATTTTATTACTACCTGAGTCCAACGCTATAAATAGGTACCGTAAAATGGGGTGAGTAGGTTTCACGGGGAGAGTTGGGTTATGAATGGGGAGAGTTGGGAGATGAAAGGGGATGAGATGGGATTTTAAGGCTACTGCTACAAAAATAATATATTTTAATTTAAAATGGACAGCCTAGGCCTCAACAGAGCTATAGTAATACTCATAATAAAAAAAATCGATCCATTAGTCTTCCAAAATCACCTTTGTATGAAATTCCATCTCACACCAATTACGAGGGACTACGGGGTGAGGTGGGATTTCCTGTTTATCGTCAAAGTTATGAAATGGAACTACCCAAAATAAAATAAAAACTAAAATACAAACGTCCGGAACACTTATTATATACACCATTCAGTTTGGATATGTAAAAATAAAATGTTATCGAGGTTTGAATGTCAGTTTTGCCCCTACTCACCCCATTTTACGGTATTTAATTAATTCTTCCAATAAAATCAGAAGGCGGTGAAATCCTCCGAAGCTAAGTCAACAATCCTTTGAATCGAGCCGAAGATGGAATTTGGGGAACGACAAACATCAAAATTGTCGTCTACGGAACGAAATGAGACCCATTTTCAATTTCCATAATAGCTGGTTCCACTTCATTACTCTGTGGTGCAAGTGAGAAGCGATTAAGAGGAAGAGGGAGAGGAGGATGTATTCCCTGAGAAATATGACCTTAAAGCAAGAGTGAATAGGCTATTACTGAACCGGTGAGCTCCATCTTAGGCTCTGTCTTCACTTTCCTTCAGGTGTGACTAGAGCCAATCGCCGATCCGTCTATTATAAAAAAAAGAATCGAAGTTTTTTTATGATGTAGGAGGCAAAGGAGCAGCCGGATCACCTGATGGTAAGCGATTACCGCCGCCTATGGGTGCAACTTCATTAAGAATTTGAATTCAATTTGGTTTCTTTTTGTCAGGACTTTGATGCAAAATGCAAAATGACTGATTATTTTAATGATATTGACAAATATTTAATTTCACAAACGGATCTAACGCGATATAATGTTAATTGTTTTTACCTTAAATTCCGACGTTTCAGCTGAGTTGCACCAGCTGTGGTCACGGAAAGACTGACAACCCAGCAAATGTCAACGGAGATATTAAGAAAACACCACTAAACTACCCGAAATTAGTTTATAAAAATTTTCGGGGTATGCAAAGAAAAAATAAAATAAAAACGCAAATATGTGTAAGTACAAAACGCGAGAATCTAAAGTGTGATATTGACAAATGCCATAATAATGAAGTGTAATTGTAATTTATTAGCATAATTATTTCGTTTATGTGGTTCGTTCGTATTTCGGATACATACCTAAATAGTTTTTACCACAAAATTATCCTCATGCGTAGAATACGCGTCCTTAAATTATTTAAATAATGAGAAAACGAAATAAATCGCCATTCGCCTATCACTTGTAGCACTTCCAGGCTTTCCACGTATTTGTGAGGCGTCCGGATTTTTCGGTCGTCATGAAACGCGAATATCTTTTTACTAGAAGCTGAATGTGTCTGACCGAAACATGTTTTTTTGCCGAAACCGAAACCGAAGGTTCGGCTTTGGCTCTAGTTTCGGCCGAAACCGAAACTTTTGTAGACTTATTAAAATTGTTGAAAAAATGTCATTAAACCGCTTTTATACACATATTAAGACTGCGTCGACCGTCCAGTAGCGCCCTCATTAGGGGTATTGTGTTTTCTAATAAACCAATTAAGTTCTGTATAAGTACATAAATATTGGTGTCCTACTTGCTGCCCAACTTTTTGGTCTTTGCACATGGTTTAGTTTCATATTACGAAGTACCATTTCTTAAGTATCGGCCCGGCCGTGTTTTGGCCGAAACCGAAACTACGGCCGAAACATGATTTTATGGCCGAAACTAGCCGAAACCGAAACCGAATCTTCGGCCGGACCCTAGAAGCGGTGTCCTTATTTTTAACCTAGTTTGTTCTTTTCTTTTCCTATTTATAGGTCCTTTTGTGTATACAATTACTATAAGTGCTTGAATATTGGTTTGTTTTGCGATATGTAAGAATCCTTTTGTGTATACATTACTATAACTGCCTGAATGTAGGTAGGGTTTGTTTTGCGATATGTAAGGGTGATATTCCACCTGTCCAATTTCTTTGTGCAATGTGTATTTGCGTCTCACATTTTGCTTAGTAAAATTGGACAGGAGGAATAACAACCTAAGATATGTTATTGGCCCTATTCTGTAGAATGCGTCGTATTGTAACTAAGTACTTGTATTTCTGTTTCCGCCCCGGCTTCGCACGGGTTACTAACTTATACACCTGAACCTTTCTTAAGAATCACTATATTGATAGGTGAAAACCGCATGAAATTCCGTTCAGTAGTTTTTGAGTTTATCGCGAACATACACACAAACAGACAGACGCGGCGTGGGACTTTATTTTGCCCCTTAGTGCAGTGATCTATAGTTTGTCAAAGGACTGTCTGATTTCAAACATAGACAGAGAGAATCATACTATCTTTGTCTTACACTAGTACTAGAACCCAAAAGAAAAGGATGAGTAGGTATAGTTTTCTTTTTTCTTATTTACTGACAAATTGGTTTGACCAACTATAAAAACCTTACCATAAGTCATTTAGTCCGCCATTATGTGTGTTTGTGCAATAATGTTTATATAAAAAAAAACCTTGTTTTAATCTCTAACCTTTCAACGCTAAATCGGATAGAAAAAAAAAACAAATACAGACCAGACCTTTTAGGCCCAGTGAAACGAAGTTTGTTGACGTAATAACATTAGGTTAGGATTTGTCTGGATTCAGAAGGCCTATACCGCGAACCATGTTCGACGTGTTGTCTCTCTGTCGCACTTGTAAATTCGTACGTAAGTGTGACAGGGAGGCAACACGTCGATCGTGGTTCGCGGTAGGCCCTCAGGACGCTCTGAGCAAGGTTTCACTCGATTATGTTAAAAAGAAAGGGTTATAGCAGGGATGTTGCGGATGCCGATTTTTTGACATCCACGGAGGCGGATGCGGCTGCGGATTTTTAAAGGCTCACATCCGCGGATGCGGATGCGGATGTCAAGATAGGTACATAAAAAACGTCAAATATTACATTTTAGTACGTAATTATTATTTCAAAAAACCGGCCAAGTGCGAGTCGGACCCGCGTTCCAAGGGTTCCGTAGGTACAAAAAGTCCCACTCACGCTTGACTGCTCATTTCTAATAGGTTTTTTTGGTTAACCCTTATCTTGGCATTGTAACACCCGTGATACATTGAACTTTAAAAAATCTAGCAGGTTAACTTTATTACCTAACAAAATAATTCTGCCATAAACATGTCGAGCTACCCTCCTTTATTATAGAAAAAAATAATGGAGACAGGTGTCATTGTAAATTAATTAGTAATAATCAACATGGCGCCGCGTAAACTACAAATTTCGTTTCGTATTGGAAGTTTTGCACTTATTTCTTAGATTAATATGTATTTTCCCATAATCTACATTTTGATGCATTAACTATCTGTTAGTGCATACATATTTCCATTGCGGTCGAATTTTAAAACATTTAATACACAGAATATTACATGAAACTGTTATGTATTATATTTGAACATTGCCAAGAACTCAGAAATGTACATGTTAAAAGGATTGTATTACATTTAATACGTTGCCAAGTTGTCGTCAAAATAGGTTTACTTGTTTTCAAAATATTTTATATATTTGTGGGGTTACAAAACATGTTTCAAATATGTCATATTAGTTGTCGTATTATTTAGTTACTGAACTTAAATTTTTTTAAAGTACCAGATGTCTAGATGTTTTTTAACTGTATATTCGTACGCTGTAGCATTATTGCTACGCCGTAGCTCGTAGCGCGTTAAAATTTGAGTATGCCCAAAAATGCCCCCTAAGTAAGAAAAAAAATTTTTTTTTAGCTTTTATTTATTTGTTTACTTTTCCTTTTTTACACAACTTCTTGTTGACGACTTTTTTGAAACTTTACGGGTTCAAATTTTTCTCCCATGTGATCAGGTATTCGTAGATATAATTTATTTTTACAGGTGTAATAGTCATTTGATGCTTTAGATTGCGTTTAATAAGCAATAAATGATGATTTCTGTTGCGCTACATGTTTTATTTTTATTAAAATCCACATTTTTCTTTTAATAAGTAGGTAACTGATTTGTCGAGGCATGTCGATTGGCATTGTATCAAATATGATACATATGATTTTCCGAAACTGGGAAAACTTGGAATTTTTTCCTGATTTTTTTATAGTCCAGTATGCTCAATAGGTGACCAAAATCTAAAAAAAATATAATAATATTTAAGATTTTGCGAGCCTTGCCAAGATAAGGGTTAATGACTAAATTACCTAGCAGTCTAGAACTCACGCCGATGTTAAGACGTTCCTGTACCGACCTGTTCCACATCCGCATCCGCATTAAACTCCGCATCGATTTTATGCGGATGCGGATGCAGATGCGGATGTTGAAAATAATGCGGAAGTTCCGCGGTTGCGGATGCGGATATTCGCAATATCCCTGGGTTATATGTAGTACAAACAGCAACTCTTAACTGTCCATCAGTGGACCTTATGCCTTTTGTAATAAGGTTTACGAACTGTGAGATAACAGTGTGGGCGATGGTACAATGTGTGTAGGATTCATATAGACGGCGCGCGAACTCGTATACGATTTTAGTTACATTGCGGACCACAGAACATATTAAAGAGGACGCGGACCATTGAGGTGACATCAATTTAGCCGATCGATCAAATAACGCAATGTAATGAAACTCGCATGCGAGTTCTCGCACCGTCTAAATGAGCCCTCCTGTTTAGACGAACTATTATTTCTATTCGATTTAGACCATCTATTGCCACATTTCTGGGCAGTAGCGTGAAAATGTCATAGACTAGGTAATTATAACGCCCGGTCTGGCCTAGTGGGTAGTGACTCTGCCTGTGAAGCCGATGGTCCTGGGTTCGAATCCTGGTAAGGGCATTTATTTGTGTGATGAGAACAGATATTTGTTCTTGTCTTAGCTGTTTTCTATGTACCTATGTATGTATTGGTATATTATATATATCGTTGCCTGAATAACCACAACACAAGCCTTCTTGAGCTTACTGTGGGACTTAGTCAATCTGTGTAAGAATGTCCTATAATATTTATTATTTATTTATCAAGTAAGTAAGTATTTGTGTTTGTAAATAAATTCATCTTAGAATTGTCAACTAAATGGCAACGAACTGGAACTAGACACAGACTTTTCTCAAACATGCTTGGAAATGTTTACTTTCCTCTCGCATGGCTTGCCAAGAATCGTATGTCATACTCGTATTGCCTATCTTCTTCGGAAATTTATTACTTTCACAAGAAATTCTAGTAAAAAATACTTTATTGTGTACAATATCAGTGAACATAATATACTCGTAAGAAGTAGATTGTTAACCAACTGAGATCCCTAATCCCTATGATAACATGATGTCAATAGTGGTACTTCCACATTTTGTAGCTCCCAACTTAGACGCAAATAAATAAGAAAGAGATGGATGCATGGGCGAGAAGACAAAAATAGATAAAATTAACAATTTGTAATGTCGAATAGGTAAGCCTACAGTTGCATAACATCATCCCTGCCACCACGCGCTTAAAGTCGTAACAGGCACGGAAAAAAGCAATCAATTTTAAAACGTATTCTTGAGCCGAAAGATTTAAATTCAAACTGGTTTCCCAATAGCTGTTACGTTTATTATGCATCTTCCTTCAGATCTAGCTAAAGATTAATTTGATAGACCAATGAAGCGGAAAGATGCTTTTGTATAAGTTAGGAAATTGGATTTACATCGGTATTTACGTAGAAAATTATGCAAATATTTGAAAGCGAGATGATGTTCTTTTTTATTTAGTTTATAGTTGGATGAGTCTGTCAGTTTTTTTTCTTTTTTGGTGTCTAAACATTGACCGTTTTATATCAGCCAGCCTATTATGGATAGCTTTATCCATCTTTATCCACGTGATAAAATAACTGTCACTGTTTAACACCGTGGGAAAGAAAGTGACGGACACCGTTTTATCACGCTGTCACGTAGACAAGAACGACCATCATATCCGTACAGGGCTATAACCGCGATAATCGAAGGTACCAAATTGCGGGCAATTTTTCTGTCACTCTAATTACACCTTCATTGGAGTAAAAGAGAAATATCCCCGCAATTTGCGAATTTCGGTTTTCGCAGTAGCCCCCTCAGTAAGGACAAAACAGTTGGAACTGACAAAGTTTGTCTTTACTGAAAAAAAATTATACGTATGTCGCGCGCGACACGACAACGTCACGCGGAAGATAAGGAGGAATGCCGAAATCGAGCAGTTGGCGGCCGGACCCAATATCATCGGCGAAACGAAATCCCACAGACTTCGCTGGTCGGTCACCTATTGAGATTGGGAGAGGACCGGGCTGCCAAGAGGGCGTACCTGGGAAGGCAGACTGATGGCCGCCTGGTAGGTCGGCCCAGATACCGCTGGGGAGACAGTGTGGAAGCGGATCTGCGTCAGCTTCAAGCCGATAATTGGCAGGAAACGGCGCAGGATCGGGAAAAGTGGTATGCTCTCGTTTCGGAGGCCAAGATCCTCTTTGGATCGCTGAGCCGTAATAGTTAGTTAGTTATAGTTATGTCGCGCGCGTTATAGTATAATGTCAAATCAAACTCCAATCAAGTCGACATTTTGAAATTGAAATGCCGCTTTAATAAAACTCGATAAGGCGCGTATAAGACTCGTTCTAGTTAATACTTGGCACCATAAAAGTGTGCTATTCAAATAATATTAATTTAATTAAAATAATCAGACCGATCCGTTTTAGAGGAAAGCTTAACCGGTATATTGAATTTTTCGTCACGCCAACGTTAGATGGCATTTACACTAGACGAGGATAAAGGGTGAAATAGACTCTTCTTTTTCTTTCTGCTAGACCTGCGGATGTTTCTCAGAAGCTTGTAACTTGTAATACAAGTGGAAGTCCCTTTCTAACCAAAGCTGTCAAAAAGTGACATCCGCTTGTATTACAAGTTACAAGCTTTTGAAAAACGGGCCCCTGTTCCTATTTACTTGGAGTCGGCCTTCCTTGTCCTCAATTTCCATCTAGCGCGCTCTTGCGCTACGTCTTTATTTAAATAAGCTTCTTTTAGGTCTTTTTCAACCGTCGTCCACCACGTGGTAGGCGGTCTGCTTGAGTTGCGTGTAGTAGTTGACAGTTTTATTGATATTGATATTGATTATTATATTTAAATAAAATTTTACAGCATTACAGCTAGCTTATATCTTTTAGGGCAAGCTTCACCATATGGTCTTCTGAGGGTGAAATAGAAGACAGGTATTATATTAAAGGTATGTACCGTTCGGATTCAGACTATATATTATCAACTTTACTGCTGCAATATGCGGCGCGATGCTGTCGCAAATGTCAGAAATCCGGGCAGCAATATCTTGTTTGATATTTGCGGCAGTAATGTCTCATTGAAATACTGCTGCAATTTTCTTCTTCTCTTGTCGATGGTTTCAGACTCTGTGGGACCAGACCAGACCAGAAGGTAGCGACATTTATCGCCCTGCCTGTCACATCACAGAGGTCTTGCTCAGAGCAGGCATGCAGACACGCTGGACAAGATATCATACTACTGCAGTAATGCAATGCTCTCAACATTTATATTTAACGTTTACTGCCGTCGGCAGTCATCGGCAGTCGGGCTGTAATATCACAATAGCCATTTTACGATTATGCAATATTGCATAACCATAAAATGACTGGTGAGGTCCTAATCCGAACGTTATTTTTCAAATCTACTATACTATACTACGACTATAGTATAATATAGTTTTATATTCTGCTATAAGGAAACACTTAAATAAAAGACTGCTGAAGAGAAATAATAGCAAATAATAAAAGTGCACGCAATACTCCTGTTTTAGTTTAAGCTAAGATATAATAAAATGTCGAGCAGTGTAAACTCCCTATTAAGCCACAAGCGGTTCATTAGACTGATAGCGGCTTCCTGCCCCTATCTTATAAAAACCTTCACTCCTAATCTGTTTTACTTAATTAGGACTTTGCCTGCTTCGTAAGATATTGGAGCACTGTGATTTTAATTAAAATTGGAATAAGTTCAGCCTATGTTATTACAGGTGTAGGGTTTTTAAAAGAGTTTGGGAAATCCGGATATGGCGAGGTGGGAACGACGATAATTATGTTAATTTTTTGATTCAATTTTCTGTAATCGTATATAAAAACTAAAACCTTAAAAAGTTGGCTTGGAAAATAATCACGAAGAGTTTTGAATGATTCACGGTTAGTTTCACTAGACTTATATCGACTGGAATATACATAAGGATAAAACAATACAAAAGGTAACTAGTGGCTCTGTGAGCTGTAGACCTCGCGAGCAGATCTTAAAACTGAATAAATGTATGGCAAAAATATTTATTAAAATATGGGTATAGAACATGTAATATAAACAAAAAATTAAAAACTACATAAAGCTACAAACAAAAATTAAACGAATACGCTTAACCCGCGCTTGATAAATAAAAAATACGAAATTTTTCGTTTTTTCAAAATAAAAAAATAAAATAAAAAACAACTATACGAAATTTAAGTATAAAAAAAATACAAAAAGTTATGTAGCAGTATACAATTACTGGGGATCAAACCAGGGACCTCCCGATGCAAACAAAAAAAGCGAACGTTTGCAAAATACGCCATTATAGTTCTTACTAAAGCTGACGAAATTTAGCTACTCATTCTCATGTAAAAACTAAATACCTCCAAAACCAGCGATACAAATTTTCTGAATTTTTGGCCATTTAATCTATAAACATATCTCAAAAAGAAAAAAGTCTAATGATACCGATACGACTATTATTTTGTTTAGGCGGGAGCTATCACGACTCCGCCATTTTGATAAATTTCCAAAAACCGGATCGACAATTTTTTTTATTTAGTCATAGAATTCGGTCACAAAATTTCACGAAAATCGGTTAAGAATTGCGACCTGTAGAGGAGAACATCCGGACATACAAAAGCAAAATGCCCGAGTCAAAACGTAGACCTTCGCTACGCTTCGGTCAATCACGGTTCATATCCCGGTCGATATAAGTCTAGTGAAAATCACGAAAACATGTCTAATTTAAATTACTTTTTTTAGTTGTATATTGTCACCCTGCATACCATTGCAGTAAAGTTTTATTATGAAATAGTCGCTAGTGAATTAGCCGAACAGAAAATGTTTTAAGCAGAAGTATATTTTCAGAATTAAAACTGTTGTGAGACATAGGCGATACACGGCCGTCATGAACGCTGCTCGCACTGTTAATGCTTGAGAAAGGAGACCTAGGCTTTCCGAAACATGTCGCGCGAGTGACTTAAAACAAGTGAGTCTAAGCCGTAAAATTATGCAAATATATTTTCGGAGTTATCGAGGGAAAAGGTTTAAACTCGCGGAATGGCCATATCTTTCTTCGTAAGCTTCGCGCAGAGCGTCATATCTTTTGTTTCCTTCTAAATTCCTGTCTTTACTACAGACTATTATATAGAAAGCATAGAAAATACAATTCGTTCGTACAAGCTTAAACCACATGTTTTTGCACCGCCTACAACTTATCTGCTATACCTAATGGTTGACTAGCAGAGAATGCCTTAATGGCATTTAAGTTCGCCTTTTGTACAATTTGTTTTCTTATATGTGTTGCATATGTGTGCGTGAGGCTGCGTCCTCACGCTGTTACTTGTTTTAAATATATGTCAGTGCGCTAACGGCCGTCTGTGGTTTTACTCGCCCTTCCCGTATTTATCAGTGGCGACTCGCGTGCGCAATCTACCCGTCTCGCAAAAAATAAAACATGGCAAATGCTAATATCGGTATTTTAACTATTTTTGATCACGCTGGCCAAAGTTGGAAGAGCTACAAAGGCAGGATTCAACAATTTTTTTTGGCTAATGATCTGGACGAGACGACAGATGCTACGGGGAAGAAGAGAAAAGCCATTCTTTTAAGCGCACTCAGCGAAGGCACGTATAAATTAATTGAGGATTTAGCGTTGCCGAAGCAATTGGAAAGCGTGCCATTCGAGGACATTTTGACACTCTTGGACGGACATTTTACACCGACACGGGTGGGCTTCGGGGAGCGTCATAAGTTCTACTCCGCGTCACAGCAGGTAGGCGAGTCTCACACGCAATGGGCGGCGAGGCTCCGTGGTCTAACTGCACACTGTGACTTCGTGAATGTGGAAGAGGCACTGCGTGACCGGTTCCTGATAGGCATGTTGCCAGGTCGGGAGAAGGAAAAGCTTTATGCCCAAAACTTAAAAGATTTGACGCTCGCTAAAGCAGTCCAGTTGGCAGAAACTATTCGGTGTGCCAGCGCGGGGGCTGTGGCGTCGGGTTCCGAACCCGGTGCTGATCAGCTGTTGAAGATATCGAAGAACCCGAAGAAAACCGAAGGTGTCGCGAAGGTTCCGTGCACGGTTTGCGGTTACACAAATCATAAGACTGCAGAGTGTCGTTTTACAAATTTCGTGTGCAAAAAGTGTCATGTAAAGGGACATTTGCGTAGAATGTGTAAAGTGAAATACGTTAATATGGGACCAGAGGATGAGGGCGATGACGACGACGGTAAGATTTATTTTATTCGTTCATTTCGCGGAGAGCCTATGGTCGAAACCGTTACTATTCGTAAAAAAGAATTTAAATTTGAAATTGACACTGGCAGTGCCGTCACGGTTGTACCGCAAAATACATACAATAAGAGTTTTAGTGACATTCCCTTAAGATCCACGAACAAAAGGTTGCACGGTTATTCTGGGGAACGCATTCGGTGTATAGGAATGATTCCGTTACCCATTTCATATGCGGGGAGCACGCATTCGATAAATGCATATGTAGTCTGTGATGAGGGCCCCGCACTACTAGGAAGAGATTTCACTTCTACATTTAATTTACAATTAACCCCTGTGCATTATTGTAGTGACGAAACTATAGTTAAAAGGTTGCAAAAAGAGTATCCTCAACTTTTCTCGGATGAACTTGGGTGTTACAATAAAACTAAAATTAAATTAACCTTAAAGGAAAACTCCAAACCGGTTTTTATTAAAGCGCGGCCGATCGCGTTCGCGTTGCGAGATAAGATCGATAAGGAGATAGATAGGCTAGTCAATCTAGGCGTTCTCGTTCCGGTCGAACACTCCGAATATGCCTCCCCAATTGTTCCCGTATTAAAACGAAACGGAACCGTTAGACTATGTGTAGATTACTCGGTGAGTATAAATAAACAGCTAGTCGTTGAGCAATACCCGCTACCTACCGCAAATGAGTTATTTTCCAAACTTTGTGGTGGCAAACAATTTTCTAAACTCGATTTATCGATGGCATATAATCAGTTTATGCTCGACGAGCCCTCACAAAAAATAACGTGTATAAATACACACCGAGGCCTTTATAAATATACAAGGTTAGTGTTCGGTCTGTCCTCGGCACCAGCGATTTTTCAGCGTGCTATGGAGGGGCTACTAGCGGGCATGGATGGCGTGTTGTGTTTATTGGACGACGTGCTCATCACGGGCAGTGATGAAAAACAGCACCTAGAACGGTTGCACGCAGTTCTTAAGCGGTTGCAATCAGCAGGGTTAACCCTACAAAGGGAAAAGTGCGTGTTTTTTCAGAACGAAGTTTCATACTTAGGGTATGTCATAAATAAAAACGGGTTAAAAAAATCATCGGACAAAGTAGAAGCGATGGTAAATGCACCAAAACCTAAAAATGTTAATGAGTTACAGTCTTTCTTAGGGCTCGTGAACTATTACCGGAATTTCGTACCGGAAGCATCAACAATCCTGAGTCCGTTGTACGACTTATTAAAAAAAGGTATAAAGTGGCATTGGGCTAGCGAGCATGACAACGCGTTTGAAACAATTAAAAGTGTCTTAGCGTCAGATCAGGTACTTGCGCATTTCAATCCTAATGCGAAGGTCATCTTAACAGTTGATGCATCCCCTACCGGCCTATCTGCCATTTTATCACAAATCGAATCAGATGGCACCGAAAGACCGGTTTCGTTTGCCTCGCGCAGCCTTAACGCGGCCGAAAAACGTTACTCGCAGTTACAGAAGGAAGCCACTAGTATCGTGTTTGGTATACGTCGATATCACCAGTACCTGTACGGAAGGTCGGTACCCTTCGTTTTACGTACAGACCACAAGCCCTTAACCAGCATTTTTCATCCCGAGCGTGGCATTCCCGAAGTATCTGCGAATAGATTGCAGAGATACGCAATGTTTCTAAGTGGCTATAATTACGTCATAGAATACGTACGCAGCGCTGATAACAGCGCGGACTACTTGTCGCGGGCTTGCCTGCCGCCGCCGCGGGGGGGCGGGGAAGATGCAACTCGGGTCAACCCGCGCGATGATTGGGATCGAGCTGCATACATTTGTTTTGTCACGGATGGTAATTTGCCTATTTCTGTTAATGAGCTCCGTAATGAAACTAGTAAAGACATTGTGCTCCAACAGGTAATTAAGTATACCGTAAATGGCTGGCCTCATAAAATTAACGATAATAAAATAAAACCATTTTTTTTATGTCGCACACAACTATCAATTGAGAACGGGTGTGTTATGAGGGGCCATAAAGTAGTTATACCGGAAAGGTTGCGGGGGAAAGTGTTGTCTGAATTACATACCTCTCACTTAGGTATCGTTAAAACTAAAGCGGAGGCACGTTCAAGGTTATGGTTTCCCGGTATAGATGAGGCGATAGAAAAAATGATAGGTTCGTGCGACGTTTGCATTCAATTACGCCCATCTCCGGCGCGGGTGCCATTAGCACATTGGGACCTACCCCCCACGGTATTTTTTAGGCTCCACATTGATTTTCTGGGTCCCATAAATAACCACACATATTTAATCGTTGTGGATGCATATTCCAAATGGGTGGAGGTCTATGATATGGGAAGCTCGACATCATCAATTTCGGTCATAGATAAATTATGTGATTTTTTTTCAAGGTTCGGATTACCTGCGGTAATCGTAAGTGATAACGGTGCATCTTTTTGTTCGCACGAATTTACCGCCTTTTGTAACTTAAACGGTATACAACACATGACGTCACCGGCATACCACCCGGCCAGTAATGGCCAGGCGGAAAGTATGGTCAAAGTTATTAAAAAAGGAATCAAATCGAGTTTACTAACAGGTCGTAATGTACGGGATAGTAAGGTTAAACTATTACAGTACTTGTTCAATTACAGGAACTCCGTTCATTCTACCACCGGCTCTTCACCAACTGAACTAGTGTATGGTCGCAAACTAAAAACGCGTTTAGATTTACTGCACCCGGTTACGCCAACGCCCTCATCCTTATCGGTCACCCTTGCTAATGTTGTCAAAAATAAACAGTGTTCGCAGAATAACAAGTTGAATAGGAAAAACAATGAAACCTTTACAACCGGTGAACGCGTTCTATACAAAAAATTCACTAATAAAAACAAGTTCACTTGGTCGAAAGGTGTAGTTGAAAGAAGACTAGGTAAAGTTTTATACTTAATAAAAGACATTACTTCTTCAGTGTTTATTAAAAAACATAAAAATCATATACTTAAGTACAAAGGTACAGAAAATAACTGGGACTATTGTGACGCACTGGATTGTGACTTACCTGAGACATCCTTACCCTCTGCACTTCAAACGCCGCCGCCGCCACCGCCGCCGCCGCAAACGCTGCCGCCGCCGCCGCCGCCGCAAACGCTGCCGCCGCCGCCGCCGCCGCAAATGCCGCCGCCGCCGCCGCAATCGCTGCCGCCGCCGTCGCCGCCGCCGCCGCCGTCGCCGCCGCCGCCGCCGCCACCGCCACCAACAACTCCACTGCCGTCGCCATTGCCGACGACAACCCATGAACCACCGCCGGGTCCATCACTCACGCGGACTATGGCCCCATCATCGGAAGACCCCGCAGAGGGGGAAAGTAAGGCAAAGAGCGAAGTGAGAAATGAGGCGATAAGCTCAGATGACGAGGAGGAATTCCATGAAGCGGAAGCAGAAGGCCAGACGCCAGATTTGCCAGATGTGGCAAGCAATGCGCCAATAGTCCCCAAAAAAATATTACGCAAGCGTACAAATGTTAGTTTTAAGAAGTATTTTTAAAAGAATTGTTTTAGATTAGTTATGTAACTAGGGGGAGGAAGTGTTGCATATGTGTGCGTGAGGCTGCGTCCTCACGCTGTTACTTGTTTTAAATATATGTCAGTGCGCTAACGGCCGTCTGTGGTTTTACTCGCCCTTCCCGTATTTATCAATATGCAATAAAGATTAAAGGCGAAAACACACTTATCCCACGTACGCAACGTATGCAATGCATGACATCAACCCTGAAATTTGTATACTTAGAAACATACCTACTTGTCATACGCAACGCAACGCATGACAAGTATGGTTCTAAGCATACAACTTTCAGAGTTTAGATTGTCATAATGCATTGCATACGTTGCGTACGTGGGATAAGTGTGTTTTCGCCTTAAATGAAATATATGATCAAAGTAGAGTGTATATGTAGGTAATAAAACTTTTTAGACAATACATTACAACACATGACGGTACAAAAGTGCTCGCCCCTCATCTATTACGCAGCGTTCTTGCTAAACTTTGCACTTAGGACAAATCGAGTTTTTGCTGTTACTTCGCGTAGTTTCGACGGATTTTGTTGTGGGGCATTCCTCTGTGGGGTAAAGTTAGTATTGTTTTAAAAGAGAAAGGGAATATGTCGCTTGGTGTTTTATGATGTTTGAAGCGTTTTTGGTGATATGATAATGTATGATATGTTGAAGATAATTACATTAGAGGCGCTGTAGAATTTTGGGTAATGTTGTAACATTTGTTGTGTAGATAATATTGATAACCATCGTTAAAACTTAATCAGAAGAATCGTTTGGTCGTTGCTGCTCGCCATCTAAATCATCATTTTGATGTCAAAATGTCTAAATGATGGTAGTTTTCAGGGTTCCATCCCAAAGGGTTAACGGGACCCTATTACTGAGACTCCTCTGTCCGTCCGTCTGTCTGTCTGTCCGTCTGTCAGTCACAAGGCTGTATCTCATGAATCGTGATAGCTAGGCAGTTGAAATTTTTACAGATGATGTATTTCTGTTGCCGCAATAACAAAAAATACAAAAATAAAATTAAAAAATTAATTAATTAAAAATTAAAAACACGACTGCAGTTTAAAAGCGAACTGAAAAGCTAGAAATAATTTTTAGTTATGTTAGGTACTCAACATAATGAATGTAATATAGAATATAAGTGTTCAGTCAGGGTCATAAACAGCAATCGGAAAAGTTTAGGCTCATTTAGGATCGTGACTGTACCTGCATATTTTATTTCGATTGCAGTCGGGGACCTGTGAATGGGAAAATTTCAATATATCAAGGTCCCCGACTGCAATCGAAATAAAATATGCAGGTACAGTCACGATCCTAAATGAGCCTAAACTTTTCCGATTGCTGTTTATGACCCTGACTGAACACTTATATTCTATATTACATTCATTATGTTGAGTACCTAACATAACTAAAAATTATTTCTAGCTTTTCAGTTCGCTTTTAAACTGCAGTCGTGTTTTTAATTTTTAATTAATTAATTTTATTTTATACATTTTAGTGACCTTACAAACCAACCACATTTTTTAATGATTTAAGACAATTTAGTTGCTTCAAGGAGATTTCATCACGTTGATATTTGATATGTTAGCATAAAACGTGCTTAAAAACCTAACTAGGTCTGACCCAAAAACCAGAGGTATTGAAAAGTGCTATATGGCTTAATATCTCTGCAACTACATAATTATTTCCTATTAGTTGGCTTTCGGCCTTCGCAATTAAGATACTTGGAGAAGCTGCAGAAAGCGTGCATCTTTCTTACGCTCCAGGCCTTCGGCCCTACGCGAAGCTCGGCCTTGGGCCTTCGCAATTAAGATATAGTTTGTAGCTTTCTAGTAGAGCCCGAAGGCTTATCCTATTATCTATTGTTCAGTAAAACCGCACGTGCTACTTACCTGCAAAAAATGTCCTAATTATTCTATTTGGCACCTGAGCGCGGGCTAGTCCAACGCTCAAAAAACCAGTGTAGGTGCGCTCTCCGATAACGCGCCTTTGTTACGCATCTCGATGACACATTTTAGACTGGTTCTGTAGCGTTCGACTCGCCAGCACTCAGTAACCGAAGTACCGATTTTTTATGCAGGTGGTTGTGGCACGTGGCACGAGCGGTTTTACTTAACAATAGACAATAGGATTAGCCTTCGGGCTCTATTAGAAAGCTACAAACTATACTTGGGGAAGCTGCAGAAAGCGTGCAGCTTTCTTACGCTCCGGGCCTTCGGCCCTACGCGAAGCTCGGCCTTCGGCCTTCGCAATTAAGATACTTGGGGAACCTGCAGAAAGCGTGCACCTTTCTTACGCTCCGGGCCTTCGGCCCTACGCGAAGCTCGGCCTTCGACCTTCGCAAATAAAAAACTTGGGGAAGCTGCAGAATGCGTGCACCTTTCTTACGCTTCGGGCCTTGCGCCCTACGCGAAGCTCGGCCTTTGGACTTCGCAATTAAGATACTTGGGGAAACCTAAAGAAAGCATGCACTTTTCTTACGCTCCAGGCCTTCGGCCCTACGCGAAGCTCGGCCTTCGGCCTTCGCAATTAAGTTACTTGGGGAAGCTGCTGAAAGCGTGCACCTTTCTTACGCTCCGGGCCTTCGGCCCTACGCGAAGCTCGGCCTTCGGCTTTCGTAATTAAGAAACTTGAGGAAGCTTCAGAGAGCGTGCACCTTTCTTACGGTCCGGGCCTCCGGCCCTACGCGAAGCTCGGCTTTCGGCCTTCGCAATTAAGATACTTGGGTAAGCTGCAGAAAGCGTGCACCTTTCTTACGCTCCGGGCCTTCGGCCCTACGCGAAGCTCGGCCTTCGGCCTTCGCAATTAGGATACTTGGGGAAGTTACAGGAAGCACGCACCTGCCTTACGCTTCGGACTGTCGGCCCTAAGCGGAGTTCGGCCTTCGGCCTTCGTAATTAAAATACTCGGGGAAGTTGCAGGAAGAGCCCATCTGTCTTAAGTTTTACTTACGTACGTACTACGTACGGACACAGCTATACTACAGAATGAGAGATGAATATCATTATCTCATTCTAACAAATAGCTTTGTCCCTACATACGTAAGTAAAACTTACAAGTGTATCTCGGACTTTATATAAAAAATACGTATAAAAATATGCGGTTATAATGACACTTTCACACTTTGTTCCGTCAAAGTCGGTGCAGAGTTGTATCTGAAGACGGACTCTACAATCTCAGACTCTCTACAAAGAACTTATTTACACTTTTCTATTCCCTTAGCGTAATTTAGAACATACTGGCTTGGTTTCAAAACAAGTAAAATATGATTAATATAATACCTATGTATAATATTTTTTTTATGATCAGCGGTCAAACCACTTCCTTTTAATATCCCAACAATAGGATAATATTTGGTTTTATGAGATTAGCTTTTCTTAATATATTTTGTAAATTCTTACTTTCTTAAAATTGAACTTAAACCCTCATATTGTATATATATTATTGATTGTCTTTCAAAGCGCTTCATTTTGATGCCCTACTCGATGGGTTTGCAAGAATTTTTTTTCTTAAGGTTGCGTAATATGGCGTATTAAGTCCGCCATATTGATTTTGTAATGACGTCACATAGCCTATGTCACCCGGGATGACGTAAGGATTCTAATGATGTATCGTACATCTAAATCGGTTAAGGCATTCTGAAGTTATCGTGGAATAAAGAAACTCACATACATATATACATACAAACATGAACGCTGAAAACAATACACTCTTTTTTTTGGGCAGTCGTGTAATAATAAATACTTAAGTTCCCATACATAAAACATGATTTTAATTCCGTTTTTTGCGTATTACTACGGAACCCTTCGTGCGCGAGTCCTACTCGCACTTGGCTTGTTTTTAGAAAAAACATTACGAGAAAACCGTCCGAATCTACTAAAGCTTTTGCCAAATCGTGTTAACCGGCAATAGATTGGATTTTAAACTCTTTTAGGATATAACCAGGAAACTACCTACTTATAGGAAAATAAAATTGAATAGCGGCCCGATTCGAACTTTAAGATACGTCAAATATTACGTCTATACGATATGGACTAGATATGTCAGTGTCAAAAGTGACGTTTCTTTAAACAAAAAGTTCACTTTTGACACTGACATATCTAATCCATATAGAATATAATGTAATAGAATAGAATAGAATATAATATAATTTATTCGTAAGCACAGACAATACATAATTTATGAAAGAAAACATAAAATAAGATATCGTATCTAGACGTAATTTTTAACATATTTTAAAGTTCGAATCGGACAGTGAGTACCTACCTAATATACATAGCAAAAAGCGGCCAAGTGCGAGTCGGACTCGCCCATGAAGGGTTGCGTATTTAGGCGATTTAAGAAGTATAAAAAAAAACTACTTACTAGATCTCGTTCAAACCAATTTTCGGTGGAAGTTTACATGGTAATGTACATCATATATTTTTTTTTGTTTTATCATTCTCTTATTTTAGAAGTTACAGGGGGGGGACACACATTTTACCACTTTGGAAGTGTCTCTCGCGCAAACTATTCAGTTTAGAAAAAAATGATATTAGAAACCTCAATATCATTTTTAAAGACCTATCCATAGATACCCCACACGTATGGGTTTGATGAAAAAAAAATTTTTGAGTTTCAGTTCGAAGTATGGGGAACCCCAAAAATTTATTGTTTTTTTTTTCTATTTTTGTGTGAAAATCTTAATGCGGTTCACAGAATACATCTACTTACCAAGTTTCAACAATATAGTTCTTATAGTTTCGGAGAAAAGTGGCTGTGACATACGGACGGACAGACAGACGGACAGACGGACAGACGGACAGACGGACAGACAGACAGACATGACGAATCTATAAGGGTTCCGTTTTTTGCCATTTGGCTACGGAACCCTAAAAAGGCTATAAATAACTATACTGTGCAATTTATTTATATTGCCTTTAAACCTCTTTGCAAACTATAAACAGTTTATTTAGGTACTCAAAGCCTTTATAGCATCGTGAAACGCTAGATTATCTTATCATTTATGATGTTATTAGGTTTTGAACTATAAATTTGGTGGTAAGACCTAATAATCTTATTGGAAAAGTAGCTATACAGCGTGTATTTTTAATATTACCTCAAAAAAATACACGCTGTATGTATCATCATCTTCCGCGCGTTGTCCCGGCATTTTGCCACGGCTCATGGGAGCCTGGGGTCCGCTTGGTGACTAATCCCAGTAATTGGCGTGGGCACTAGTTTTTAAGAAAGCGACTGCCATCTGACCTTCCAACCCAGAGGGTAAACTAGGCCCGTATTGGGATTAGTCCGGTTTCCTAACGATGTTTTCCTTCACAGTAAATATCAAATGATATTTCGTACATAAGTTCCGAAAAACTCATTGGTACGAAACGGGATTTGAACCCGCGACCTCCAGATTGAAAGTCGGACGTCATATCCACTCGGCCACCACCGCCGTAACCCATTTATAAAAATAAAATTGATTAACTTGTTCATTCACATTCACTAATTTCACTATCATACAAAATATTCACATACCGATGAAGGTTAGCTAGATTATAATTTTACTCAACTTTTAATAATGCATTGTATGGAAGCTAGCATACGGTTAGATAGGTCACCTTTCTAAATTTTGAACGCTTTCAAATCAATGTAAATTTGTGAAAATGGAATATTCTTCCGAAGGATGATAACTTGATACGTAATCCGTCTCCAAAGATGTAACTGTACAGGTAGTATAGGTACATGCCTGTTTCATTATTTATTAGAAAGACCCCATACTAACGTAACACCTGAAGCTGCAACTGTTGCAAGACAGTTGTGCCGCCGCCGCGTTAGAAAAAACATATGTATGCGACTAATGTAAACACGAACATCACACGAATTAAAAAAAACTTTTAAAAATGTATCACATTAACGCTTACGCCAGAGCTGCATTCCCATTAAAAATGCACTTAGTGTGAGTCAGTGTTGAATGATTCATTTAAACCGTATACGTAACGGGAACGTTTAATGATCATATGTGGACCTTATGTGTACGCAATAAGGCTTAAAACTTGTCAATGTTAACGATGGTACGAGCTTACTACCAGTTACGCAGGTTACCAATGGTCCAAGAGGCACAGATTGAGCGGAACCATAGAGAAATATAAGTAAAGAAAGAGTGGTAACTCCATACATCAGTTTTCTTACCAAAACGCGAGTTATTTCGTAGTATTAGATTTTTTTTTTTAATAGATAGAGTAATTCAAGAGGAACGTTTATGTATAATTTGTTAACCCGTGCGAAGCCGGGGCGGGTCTCTAGTTAAGTATTAAAATATACAAAAAATAATGGTGGTAATTATGCACACGGCCTGCTTTGTGGTAAGCAGTTACGGTAGTTTACGGTGATATGTATATCTATACCTGCACTTCACTTCATTTCACATACCTACACGTTCTTAAATATCTGTCGCAGTCGTAATGTTCTATAAGTACACACACAGATACCTATATATTTTCTGTAAATCTATTAGAGAAGTGTAGATACTTTTGACGCGTAGTCCGATCCGCTATTTTTGATGTTGTCTGTACATTGTTATCCAGGGATGGAGAGAAAGGCATTTTCTACAGTGTCGAGTAATTTTTTTTGTTTTCTAGTCGCCGAAGTCTTATGACTTGACCCAAACTCGACACACTTTTGAAAGGTCGATTAAAAAACATGAGACACGACGAAAATAATTTACGAAACATGCATCTTTTTTTAATCACATCTTTATTACAACTTTAATATTTATGGTTTACTTTTATTGGATATTAGAAACAACTTTGTTCTCTTGTTTAACATCAATAGCATTGTCGTATCACAGAATAATAGTTTTGACACTTTTAAACCTGTTAGATTCTTTTTAAGTGGTTGGTACAGTCGCCATCAGATATATCGGAGCGGCCCAGGTGCTCAAGAATATCTGAACACGCACTCTAATGACTTGACAATAGAGACGTGTTCAGATATTTGTGAGCTCTTTCGCCGCTTCGATATATCTGATGGCGACTCTACACTACCTTAATAATAGGGCCGAATTTTATTTTGTTGCCGATTTTTTTTCGTTTGATTTCATAAAAATTGCACTGAGTTACAAAAAAGCCATACGTTTCAATTCAATGGAAAACATTTATTTATTTATTGACTAGCGACCCGCCCCGGCTTTGCACGGGTTAACAAATTATACATAAACCTTCGTCTTGAATCACTCTATCTATTAAAAAAACCGCATCAAAATCCGTTGCGTAGTTTTAAAGATCTAAGCACACAGACAGACAGACAGACAGCGGGAAGCGACTTTGTTTTATACTATGTAGTGATAATAATGGTACAGTTATCATACCGTTACCAATGTGATATTGTAGCAAAAAGTAAAATAAAGACATTATTTATATTTATAAAACTATATCTAAGAAGTATAATATAACACAAACATAGTGACTTTAATGAAGTCATTCTCATAAAAATGGTACACAACATTATCTTCTCTTATCCATGAACCTATAATATTACGGACAGAGTTTCGCTTACAACAGAACTGTGATTCCAACATCCACCAGTTTCTAAGTATTTACGCGTGACACACACACATTCACAGCCCACATCCACCAGTTTGCCGTCAGACGAATCGAAACGTCATTGAAGTAAACATGTCGAAGAAAAATATAAAATATGCCGGCATGCGTAGTTAAATCCTGCTAGAATTGTACCGATCGAAAGAAAAAAAGTCACGGAATAACTTTTCATACTTAAGTTTATCAATTAGTACGTAAAATCACGATAATTGTTGTTTATAAATTATCAAACTGCAAAACAGGAGTGTGACCAGTAACATGAATAGGGTAATTTCCCGAAAGTAGGGTAATTGATACCCTTCTTGATTTGACAGGTTAAATCATTATGTATTAAGAGATCATTTAGGTAAATGATTAAATTATTGATTGTGCATTTCAAACTAGGTCGGTATGGTAATTACCCGATACTAAGGAGCGATACTTAACGTTTGTTTGTTATGTATTATAATTTTTTTGTTGTAAACCAGATATGTTTCAAGTTAAATGTATAAATTAAAAAGCGGCCAAGTGCGAGTCGGACTCGCCCATGAAGGGTTCCGTATTTAGGCGATTTATGACGTATTAAAAAAAAACTACTTACTAGATCTCGTTCAAACCAATTTTCGGTGGAAGTTTACACGGTAATGTACATCATATATTTTTTGGACACACATTTTACCACTTTGGAAGTGTCTCTCGCGCAAACTATTCAGTTTAGAAAAAAATGATATTAGAAACCTCAATATCATTTTTGAAGACCTATCCAATATACCCCACACGTATAGGTTTGACGAAAAAAAAAATTTTGAGTTTCAGTTCTAAGTATAGGGAACCCCAAAAATTTATTGTTTTTTTTTCTATTTTTGTGTGAAAATCTTAATGCGGTTCACAGAATACATCTACTTACCAAGTTTCAACAGTATAGTTCTTATAGTTTCGGAGAAAAGTGACTGTGACATACACGGACAGACGGACAGACAGACAGACAGACAGACATGACGAATCTATAAGGGTTCCGTTTTTTGCAATTTGGCTACGGAACCCTAAAAAACATGACGAACTGATTTCATTACGATGCTAAATATCATTAGGTATTGAAAATAATGTTTGCACAAAGTAATTGTGCAATATTGCGCATTTTCAAGACCTATAAAATCAGATACGTATACGTACACACCTTTTTTATTGTCTAACGTAAAACTGTCCTAATTTTTTTATTTGAAAACAAGGACGATATTAAAAATAATTGTTTCACCATTAGGGGAGAATTTGTGTGACATGGTAACACTCGTCTACACGCACACTATCAAACCGTCCGCCATTGCAGTGTCACAGTTTGTCTTAGGTGACAGTCCGTCCGTAATATTCTAGGTCCATGCTCTTATCCTTATTATCTTATTGCCCTGCCCTGCTATCAAAATAATGTCTTAAAAACACTACGATTTGCAAAAATATAAAATAGTAATCTGTTATCAAGGAGTGATACTGTCTTGTTGTAAGAAGATACCGCGCTCAATCACAAAAATCTATGTCAAGTTTCGCGATGTCTATTCGTCTTTCCGATTTAATACGTCACAGGCGTTTTTGTGGCTTGTACAAAAACGTGTATTTGTATTGTATAGTATAATTATCTACGTGCGACACCGTCGGGCCGCTTTGCTAAAGGTTTGCTATTCTCAACCTCTTTTACAGACTCGCTTCGGCCTACCACTTTAATTTGACCTTAAGATTAGTAACAAGTGTCAAAAGTGACGTTTATGTTTGAAGAAACGTCACTTTTGACACTTGTCTGACACTAACAGTTTTGAATGGTTCACGGTTAGTTTCACTAGACTTATATCGACCGGGATATCAACCGTGATTACCTTTTGTATTGTTTTCGAGCTCCCGATATTACAAGATGCATGTAACTGCGTCGAAATATCGGGAGTATATCTCGTTCGATATAAGTTTAGTGAAATTGTCTTTAAATTAAATTTAAATTCAACCTATTATTCAAAATTCAATTTATATTTTCCAATACAGCTACTGGTTGGTTTATCACGAAAATTCTGCACTCAATATTAGATAGTATTAGGAATAGATTTCTAGAGTATCTTCGAACGTTTTTTACTCTTTACATTTTTGTTCAGCGTACGCTCCACTTAACATGACGACAATACTGTTTGCTATCGCAAAACAGCTTGTTTTTCATAGAAATATAATGGCGGTTAAGACCTTTAGTGTGAGAAGGATGAAACGACTTAGGCACATCGAATAGATTGAAGTACATTGAAAAAACATGATTCATTATAGTTCAAATGGTTCCGTGATTTATTATTGCGTATTTCTAAGTGCGGCATCCAGTACGGATATAATGATGGTAGTTTTTGTCTACGTGACAGCGTGATAAAACGGTGTCCGTCACTTTCTATCCCGCGGTGTTAAAAAGTGACAGTTATTTTATCACGTGGATAAAACCATCCATAATACGCCTCCAGGTTAGGAAAGAGGAAAGAGGACGGCCGTTTTTCAAACGTAGTCCCCAGTTTCCTCTCTGGATATTGACATTATGGAAAATATTTTTACATAATCGGATTGTATATTAACCATAGCTATGCCCTTACAATTATTATTAACCTGCAATTAATGGAAGAACATAATTCTCTTGAATAGAAAAAATTCCCACTCCATAATTGGCCTTTATTTTGATGAGATGAAATCTATTGAAAACTTTTTAAAAATATACTCGAGCCAAATAAAAAAAAATACAACTAAAAAATCATTTACTTGGAATCTACACGTGAAAAACATTAGGTATTCTCCCTAAAGTAAAACGATTGTAAAAAGGGCAGTTGTAGTAAAAAGTAAAAAAAAAAAACTCTAAATACAAAGAAGTATTAGGTAGGTATACTTTAACTTGTTTGACCCAATCCCAAAGACCCCTAAACTTATAAAACAAAACTAAAAGACGTTAATCGATCCGGATGCAAGTTCATCGACATCTGATTAACGAGCTTGGTGTGAAACTTTAAAAAAAAAGATAAAAAAAGATAAGTTGTCATACGATGTTCGTGTTTAAGCGGACGGTGGGTGTCCGTTCTGAGTTTTTATGGGTGTTTTGGGTTTTTAAGGATTATGTGACAGCTGTTAACGTAGTTAAATTTACGAGCTTAAAAACATAACATTCTAAAGAAACGTTTAAACACTTTAAACATGCTGAGGTCCAGTGGGGTAAAAATGAGACTTAAGTAAAAATAAGACGGTACCGAAAACCCTACAGTTATAATATACTTACCTATACCTACTCGTATAAGAAATGTCATTATGGATTACATTGTATGTACGTTTATTTACCCATATTTTATGATTCTGTAAATGTTGGGTTAAAAATAAGACAGTAGGTACGGACCTACTGTCTTATTTTTACCCCCCATTTTTGGTAGTATTTTATAAGTTTATAACTACGGTGGTTTTTGCTGTAAAAAGCACTGAATACCTACTTACTGCACGGTAAGACTTGTGCCATACCCCCAAAACCTAGGGGATTAAGATAGCCCTAGGCAAGGCCCTGCGTTACATAGTAAAAGTAGGTACTAAATGGTACATTTACATTTATATCACAGAGTTCCACCCTTGCTAAGCGGATGAATTTTGGATATGACGTAGATAAAGACGCCAATACATATTTAAAAAAAAAGGTGTTTGTGCCATAACTGGTATTATATAGAATATACAGTGTTACAAATGATATTTGTTTTTTTAACGAATGAGATAGAGAGCTTTAATTTTTTCCAACAATGGCCTTTAGTTCCAATAATATTTGAGCAAAATTGAGGATTCGTCCGTCTCAAAGATTTGGAGGAAAAAAATAAAATAGTTTGGTGATTGGTTGAGGTAGTCAGGTGTGATGGTGTGAATGTAGGTAATATGTACCTACCTTGGTATGGTTATGTACCTAACTTATACACATAGTATAAGTATATACACGTATAGCTACTGTATCAGTTCCAATAATACATTACCTTAACCAATTAGTCCAAAATCTGATACTGCAAATGGCCGATCAAACGCAGTACATTAAATCTCCATCACATTTATAATTCAATCAATAATCATTCTTAATTACATACAGGTTAGGTCGAAATTCACGTGCTAGTGTATCTTATTCAGTATGTCAAAGACTTGCAATCCGTTTGGGTGTTTAAAAATTGAGTAGCATGTCGAAGTGAAAAGGTTAAGTGGTAGAAAGGGTTCCGTCTATGGAATACTAACAATAAATCGGCCAAGTGCGAGTCGGACTCGCGCACGACGGGTTCCGTCCGTACCATTCCGTAATATCGAGCAAAAAACGGCAAAAAAATCACGTTTGTTGTATCGGAGCCCCACTTAAATATTTATTTTATTCTGTTTTTAGTATTTGTTTTTATAGCGGCAACAGAAGTACATCTGTAAAAATTTCAACTGTCTAGCTATCACGGTTCACGAGGCCTGGTGACAAACAGACAGACGGACAGCGGAGTCTTAGTAATAGGGTCCCGTTTTTACACTTTGTACGGAACCCTAAAATGTTAAGTGGTAGAAAGGGTTCCATCTATCGAATATAAACACTAAAGTAATTTAACTCACGTCTCCGTGCCTGCCTACAATGTTAGGGCAAGACCACACCTAAACGCCAATACAGACGGTCTGCAACCCGACTGCAATTTGTATGGGAACTGCACGCCGACTGCACGCCAACTGGAATGTATGGAAATATAATGGAAATGTATTCCAAAAGAGAACCCTAAAATACTAAAACAAAAGTCCGCCGTACTCTATAAAAAGCGGGACACGGAACCCTAAAAAAGCGGGAAAGTTTATCCTGTCTCGGCTAATTACATCCGGTGTGCAGATTCGCGCAATTATTTCGCAGACCGTGCTCGTACAGATGTAGTGCATCTTTGTTTTCACACCTCCTATTCGGAAAAGAGCTTTTTCTTCCCTGCTAGGATCAAAGTGGCACTTTTCCTCCCTGCTTGGAGGGATCAAATTAACACTTTTCTGTTCTAGCACACTATTTTTAAATTTTTTTACACATTTTTTTTTAGCTTAAATAATCTGTTTAAGCGTCAGATTGTGTCAACACTGTTGTATCTAAGATTTTTTTATTTTCCTCATAGTTGATGTGAAAAGCAGTATGTGTCACACGGTATCAAATTTATTTTGTCTAGAGCGTTAACACTTGAACTCACTCACTACGTTCGGGATTCTATTGTACAATCCATCGCTTCATTCAGGATTCAATATATGCCCTTGAGGGAATATAAGTAAGTAAGTAACGACCTTAACGAGTTGACGACCGGTCTGGCCTAGTGGGTAGTGACCCTGCCTGTGAAGCCGCGGTCCTGGGTTCGAATCCCAGTAAGGGCATTTATTTGTGCGATGAGCACAGATATTTGTTCCTGAGTCATGGTTGTTTTCTATGTATTTAAGTATTTGTATATTATATATATCGTTGGCTGAGTACCCACAACACAAGCCTAGAGCTTACCGTGGGGCTTAGTCAATTTGTGTAAAATGTCCTCTAATATTTATTTATTAAAAAAAAAAGTAAGTAAATACACTTTATTGCACTACAAAGAAAAATACAATAACAGATTATATCATTATATATCATTTTTATTCCTTGTAACAGTTGTAACACAAACTAATACTATTTCCATCGTATTTTCACGGAAACGTACGAACGTGTATTTGCTATTTCAGTCAGTCTCGGTACAAAAAGTACTGAGGTAGTAGTCTACTTTAGTAAGTAGCATGACAAGTACGAACGTTTCTACGAGTATTATATGTATTTGGGTTCATATCATATAATAGCTATACAATATTTTTTTTAATGATGTCCTTCTAGACGTATCCGTCGACGGCGACATCCTGACAAATAGAACAAAAAAAAAGGGTCTTAACTATTACGTGCATGAGTGCGAGCGTGGCTCGCAAAACCAAATTTGGTTTTGAAAGTGCGACAACATAAAGCACAGTAGAGCTGCCCAGATGCGTTGTATGTGTAATTGTAGGAGGGCTTGGGCCGAGTTTTTCGGAGCTGGCGTTTGACGTCAAGATCTTCAAGTCGGGTGTGTTCGAAGATATCAAGACCCGTATTGACAGCAGTTCGCCAGTCCGATCTCCGTGTTGCAAGCTCCTCCCACGACTCGCATGATATGCCGGTGGCCAAAAGGTGGCGTTTCAAGACATCCCTGTAGCGTAGGTACTGCCCACCCGCCTTGCGTTTACCTGTGGCTAGCTCAGAGTAAAATACTGCTTTGGGCAGTCTCGATGATGCCATACGTACAAGGTGCCCACACCAACGCAATTGACCTTTTATGAGCAGACATTCCATACCAAACATGCCGTTCGTCGAAGAACCTCCGAGTTGTAAGGAATCGAATGGCAGCATTCTTTTTTTCCTATTTAGAAATTCATTTTTTAGTAATTTTAAGGTCTTGTATTTTTTTATTATTCCCATATATTTTAAAAGTTTCCAATGTGTTGTGATAAATTTCTTATTTTCTATCTATTTAACTAGATTTAGTTAGTAGTCAACATATGTCAACAACCCTATTATTTACGCAATACCGTAAAATGGGGTGAGTAGGGTTCGCGGGGAGTGTTAGGTTATGACTGGGGAGAGAAGGGATGAAAGGGGGGTGAGATGGGATTTTAAGGCTACTGCTACAAAAATAATGTATTCCAATTTAAAATGGAGCTATAGTAGTACTCATAAGAAAAAAAATCGATCCAACAATGTTCCAAAATCACCTTTGTATGAAATTCCATCTCACCCCAATTACGAGGGACTACGGGGTGAGGTGGGATTTCCTGTTTATCGTCAAAGTTATGATATGGAAGTACCCAAAATAGAATAAAAACTAAAATACAAACGTCCGGAACACTTATTATTTATACACCATTCAGTTTGCATATGTAAAAATAAAATGTTATCGAGGTTTGAATGTCGGTTTTGCCCCTACTCACCCCATTTTACGGTACCAACTTAGTCAACCCACTGTGTACACTCACATTGCAGACAGTCCGAAGCCGTATTTTTACTTTAAAAACATAAAGGCCTCAGTCTTTTTCGCTCCAATTTTCATAATTAAATCAAATTCGTTAATTGGCCGGCTATGGATACTTTTATTCGTATTTTGGTTAAGCTCACTTTTGTAAGTAATTTGTAACGCTTTTAAATGTTTTGTTAATTTGGCCAATTTCATTGTAGATGGCGTTGTTCTGTTGGCTACTTCGCGCTGTTAAGATTTTTTTATAGCTCCTTATAAGGTCGAATAGAATTTCTGATGATTATGAAGTCAAGTCCTCAATTAGGTACCAACTTATACAGTGCAGTATAGTGAGTATAAAAACGCTTTGACTGAGGCTGTATTCGAACAATGCTTCTAAGAGATCACTGCGATACGATAACTATCTGTCAGTGTCAAAAGTGACTTTTCTTCAACCAATAACGTCACTTTTGACATTGACAGATCTTTATCATATCGCTGTGATATCCTTATAAGCATATTGTTCGAATTGGTCCGATCGTTAGGAATCTAAGGATCTGAAATTCCCAGACATTTGCCAATAAATGCCTTTTGCATTATGTTTATAATCTACTAGCTTTTGCCCGCAACTTCGTCCGCGTGGAGTTAGTAATTTGGGTAGCCTATTTTTGATCCAATCTGCTTTTTATTGATTCGCCGTACAAACTTCCACCTCCCTTTTCACCCCCTTAAAGGATGATTTCTGGGATAAAAACTACCCTATGTCCTTCCCCAGGCCTCAAACTATCTCCATACCAAATTTCAAATTAATCGGTTCAGCGGTTTAAGCGTGAAGAGGTAACAAACAGACAGACAGACAGACACACTTTCGCATTTATAATAGTATGGATATACATAATAGCAATATAACCGGACTGAAACTCCATACATATCAATTTCATCGGTTACCTTTCGGGCTCAAAACTACCCCCGAAAATTACAAAACGCACAAAACAATTACAATAGCCCAATCTTCGTTAATCCCAAGAAACTGACCTCGATTCTCCCTTTCTTTCCGCCAGTGTAGTGCGTCTCGCTCGTTCCCAATTACGGGTCCCGTACCAACGATAGCCATCCGCTACAAAGGGAATTATTAAAGCATTGAGGAGTTAATTTCACTGGAAGAGGCTTTAATATACCCTAATAAACCGGCCAAGTGCGAGTCGGACTCGCGCACGAAGGGTTCCGTACCATTACGCAAAAAATAGCGTTTTGTTAGAGAGTGAATCTTCTGTACTACGGAACCTAATACCTAGTTAGGTATATTATCATATATTCTGTGCCCCAGGCCACAAAGCGTTTCGTTGTCGTAGTGATAGCGATTGTCACCTTGGCTAGGATGGCTGTTCTAGTTTCCGTACATCTTTGCCCCAAGCCGTCGCCTTACCCCTTTGTTGTAGCGGTAAGCCATTTACCAATTATTTATTAATTGCTAGTAATGGGACAAATCATAATGGCATTCGGGAAATCTGACCGTATTGTTTCAAACTCAAAGGACCCGATTCGGATTTTGAACTAGATAATTATCTATTAGGTAGGTAGGTATCTATTAGACATCACCAAAATATGTCTGTGTCAAACAAGTGTCAAAAGTGTTTTTGTTTGAAGAAACGTCACTTTTGACACTTGTTTGACACTGACATATCCAATATATATCGTTTGGATATCTAATATTTGACGTATATTAAAGTTCGAATATGGCTGAAACTCAAAAATTTATTTGAGCAAATATACAAAGACACTTTTATATGCCAAGTTGTTTTAAAAAAAGAGTTAAAAATAAATTGTAAAATATGGTTACAAAATATAAATTAAGTTTCAAAGTTAATTACTTTTTTAAGGATGTATGTAAACATTTACAGCCTCTAAATAACATATTTACGTAAAAAAAACCGGCCAAGTGCGATTCGGCCTCGCGTTCCAAGGGTTCCGTAAATTAAGTCAGACTCACGCTTGATCGCTCATTTGTAATAGGTTTTCCTGTCATCTATACATAGAGACACCACTACTACTTACTACTTGTGTACTTGTGTACTTTTTTCAACATTTTAGATCCAGTCGTTTCGGAGATAAAGGGGAGAATGGTCGGACAGCCAGACAGACGCACGAGTGATCCGTGATTCAGTTTTTTTCTTTTAAGATACGGAACCCTAAAAATCGCATCTAAATCGGTTAGTACGTTGCAGAGCTACGATGCCACAGACAGACGGACAAGTTTATATATAATAAGTATACTAACACCCCTATTTTTTGTGACGGCGGTTACAAATAAATAAAGTCAAGCTGAAAAGCCTGAAATTGCTCTGGTGGCAGTTACGAGTAATCTCACTATCTTAATAGTTAAGCCGAGCTTTATGTAAAGTGAAATTATTGCCGAAAGCTTAACGAAGGGGAGAGTCGGGCAGTTATGAACAGTTCATTAAATAGTAAATTCAAGATTCTAGTTAGTCTTATAAATAGCGGAGAAATTTATTGTACAAATAGCGGACTTCATTGGCAAATGACATTATCTTAGTCAACCACAGGGTTAAAGAGAGACGAGTAAAATATTGTGCAAAGTGAAAATTATTAGTTACCTACTGCCTACTTAATGGTGATAATCATAAACGCGCTACAAGACTCACTTAGCTATTAAACTTTTGTCTTAATCTATCGTGTTGACTTATGTATTTGTGAGAAAAATATAAAACATAATTTAACAAATTGAGGTTTGTAAAGTTTTATAAATTAAATTAAATTACAAAATAATGTACGCAATTGCCCTGCTCTCCCCTAAGCGCAAAACAGTAAGCTTATCTCACTTGAGTAAGCGCTTAATTGGCAAAACTATTCAACGTCTACGTCTCGGGATTCAATGTGATAGTTTTAGTATTCATACTACTTATTATAATTTTCAGGCGTATTAACGCCTGTGTGTATTAACATTAGGATTGTTTTGACATTTGATCTTCTGTATAGGAAAACATTGTGAGGAAACCTATATATATCGGGTGTCCCTAAAACCAACGCCGAGACTTAAAAGGCTCATAGAACATCTGATGAGCTTCAAGATTAAGCGAATTCACCCTTAATGAAAATCTCTGAGTTTTTAGGGTTCCGTACCCAAAGGGTAAAAACGGGACCCTATTACTAAGACTCCGCTGTCCGTCCGTCCGTCCGTTCGTCCGTCCGTCCGTCTGTCACCAGGCTGTATCTCACGAACCGTGATAGCTAGACAGTTGAAATGATCACAGATGATGTATTTCTGTTGCCGCTATAACAACAAATACTAAAAACAGAATAAAATAAAGATTTAAGTGGGGCTCCCATACAACAAACGTGATTTTTGACCGAAGTTAAGCAACGTCGGGCGGGATCAGTACTTGGATGGGTGACCATTTTTTTGCTTGCTTTGCTATATTTTTTGTTGATGGTGCGGAACCCTCCGTGCGCGACTCCGACTCGCACTTGGCCGGTTTTTTTGAGATATCGGCACTTTTATAACCTGGGGGCCTAAGTACCGTGAATACTTCTCTCGGGAATAGATCTCTTGACCGCCGGCGTTCCGTTTGACCGCCGCGGTCTGGACGCCTCCCTGTGTGCGTAAGTGTAAGGCCTGAGTGGACGCTCGAGTTGGGCGTGCAGCGGGGCGGGACGCGCGGCGTGCATGTCAAACAAATGCAAACGTATAGGAGCGGCCTTAGTGCACGGTGCACGCTGCTCACATCACGCGTGAGCCCGACGCCTCGCTGCACGCCCCGCCGAACGCTCCGCTTCGGGCGTCCACTCAGGCCTTACACTTATAGTGAGAAGCTACCTAGATTGCATAGAATGCAGAACTCTGAACGCGGACCAAGAACGGCATCCTCGCCCGATACTTAAATGAACAAGGTAGAGGTTATATCGAGGGCCCCTGGGTCCAACTGACCCATTAATGACTGCTGAAGTTTTAATTTAACGGTTGGTGATGAGCATATTAGACTAGGAATCCTCCAGACGGAGTTTAGTGCAATTATTTCATGAAACCGATGCTGCCAAAAATACTGGGGTGCGGGGGACGAGGTGAGCGAGTCCCGTGCCGTGATTGGTACGTTCAAAGACACGGACGTCACACAAAGACATTTTGACTCGAAAATGGAGTAAAACTACCGTATATTTGTGGCAGAGGGGGTAGCGCCATTATGCTCAGTCTGGAGGATGTGTTGTCTGTGGTGATGAGTATCTTTTATTTGTATTTCCCCTATACAGGGTGCCCAGTAATTAATGGATAACCATCTAACCACCAACAGGGCACCTTAGGCTGGTCCAGAAAATGCTCTTATAGGTCTAGTAAAAGTTTCGTGGTTTTCGAGATAATCGAACTTTTCTGTCTTTTTTAATACTTCAAATTTAGAAAAGTGCGATTAGATAATCGAGATCGAAAACCACGAAACTTTTACTAGACCTATAAGTGCATTTTCTGGACCAGCCTAAGGTGCCCTGTCGGTGGTTAGAAGGTTATCCATTAATTAATGGGCACCCTGTATATTGTCCTGCTTGGATTCACACTAGGGTCAGTAAATCAGTCAGGCTAAACGAACTGGCCTGCAGCCAGGGTTTGCTGACTTTTAACATCAGTTAATCTAACACTGTTGTGTCTAATGTACTTCATAACAGTAGGCTCATTTACAATACATTTTCCTAGTTTTGTTTTGCATCTTCTCATAGTGAATTTAATTTAATTTTTGAAATGCATCTCGCTAAAGCCGGGTTCACATTTGTCTGTCGTGTTGTGTTGTGATGCTCTCTGTCGTGATGGCATACTGTTCACATCTATATGACGTGTTATGACGCATTTTTTATCAGTTCCGTCTTGGCTCTCATTCAATCAGCAGCTCCTCGTCCATACTTAAGCGGCTCTGACGCGTCACAACACAACACTGGCGCGTGCACATTAGTCTGATGCGCTGTGTCGTGTCGCTGCACCGCCCCCGCACCTCACCCGTCCTGACGCGGACCGGGATCGCTTGTGATGCGACACAACACAAGCCGTCACAACACACGGCATCAGAGAAATGTGAACGCAACCATATTAAATGTATGAAACCGATATCGTTCTGATGCATCACAACACAACACGACAGACAAATGTGAACCTGGCTTGATAAGTGTAACCTGTCATAGAGCTTAGTGTGGCAAAACCGTAAGATAATACTATCATGAACAAGCATAAATGTAATTAATTTCATTAACGGGTTTAACGTGATCAAATGTCATTATTTTACCTTTTTTCCGACGTTTCACTTTTACGACTTTAACCACCATTTTGGAGTCAACGGCCGGTAGTCCACGTGCTACTTGTAAAGTCCAGCTATCACTTTACAAGAGCTAATAAAATCACCGTACCTGTCTTGTACAATTTTAGTCGTAATTAAAGCTCCTAATAATACATTGACACTGGCGAAATGATCCCACTGGAGTGGACTGAAGCCATAATTTTAAAAGAAAGAATGAAACTAAACTACCAGATACTAGGATAAACAACATCTTTTAGAGAACAGGACGTCTGAATTCAGAATGATAGTGATTTCTTGTTATTACTTTGTAATGAGTATGATTAGTTAGCTGCCAAAGTGACATTTTACTTATCAACCAGAAACAACAATAAGTTGTAATTTCTGAATAGACCTCCAGATACATAAAACTGGATTTTGAATTGGAGGTTATGATGTTTATTTTGTTATATTTTCTGGATGAATGTGCCAAAATTTAAGTTTTTTGAAATACAATATAATATTGTTATTGAATAATGTAATTAATGCATTAATGAATGTGCAATTTGAAGAGGACCTTCATTTTTCGATCCTACTGTAGGCCTATCTCTATACGCACAGAGGCCCGTTGGCGGCCATTCAAGTTCTTTTTTCAAATTTTGGCACTGGCACCAAATAAAACGGCCTAACCTTAATTGCTTTGACCCAAATGCTTTCCTTTGCCTGTAGAGTATTGGCAGTAATTAAAAAAAAAAACTCGACAGTTAGATTTGAAAAGCGATCGGGATTCATATTTGGAATTCGTTTCGAAGTTTTGTGTAACTGATAGGTTTTTATTTATGGCTGTATATCCTGTCAGAATGAATCCGTTTTCCTTGGAATGGGTTTTGTGGAATAGCTTTTAGCGATTTGATGGAAATATATATATACGTTTTTAGTGAAATAGGTAGGTTTAGCAATATTGCGTTATTGTTCAAATATTTGATTTTTATAAATATAGTATGACAATTAAAAATTACAACTAAAAACGAAAAACTATAAATTTACACTAACTAACCGCTCCCCGCCGTCCCCGATGAGAAGGTGCCCATGATGCTCGCAGCATTTCCACGCTTTTTAAATAAATAGAATGATTCAAGAGGTTATATATAATTTGTTAACCCGCGCGGAACCGGAGCGGGTCGCTATAGTGATGAAATAAAAGAGTCCGAACCTAACCACCACTATCGAAGTAACGCTCTCATTTCCAAACTTCTATTATAACCTCTAGCCGCCTGTATACGTCAAACCTTGCCAAGCAAACTGAAATTTTATTTTGTCAACACAAAGTTCAAATGAGAATGGAACAGGAGACCTTTTTATAGGTCTCTGGGCGGCTTGAGGGTATGGGAGCGGCTTTTCGGCAGATTCGTGTGACACGTAACACACAACTCACCTGACAATAAGCCTTGCATTAAAAAAAAAACCGGCCAAGTGCGAGTCGGACTCGCGCATGGAGGGTTCTGCACCATCAACAAAAAATATAGCAAAAAAATCGTGTTTGTTGTATGGGAGCCCCCCCTTAAGTATTTATTTTATTTTATTTTTAGTATTTGTTGTTATAGCGGCATCAGAGATACATCATTTGTGAAAATTTCAACTGTCTAGCTATCGCGGTTCATGAGATACAGCCTGGTGACAGACGGACGGACGGACGGACGGACAGCGAAGTCTTAGTAATAGGGTCCCATTTTTTACCCTTTGGGTGCGGAACGCATGTTCCTGAATATAGATAAATGTTATGTTATTTCTTTCTCGACATCTAAGCAAAAGTTACTTTTCAACTATTCTTTAAGTAATTTCACGCTTAATCGCACATCTGTAATTCGGGACCTTGGTATCTATTTTGATGACAAATTAACGTTTCATACTCATTATGAAAACTTAATCTCCAAAGGTCTCAAGCTAAATGGATTTATATCTCGCCTTACCAAGGACTTCAAAAACTTATATGTCATAAAATATTTATACTGTTCCTTGGTCAGAAGCACATTAGAGTACGGATCTGTAATATGGGCACCTTACTATAATAGTCACATTGACAACATAGAAAAAGTGCAAAAGCAATTTCTTAATATCCTTAGCTACAGGCTCCAGCTTGGTCGCAGTCTCAGATCTTATGCCAGCAGGCTCAAGCACTTTAATATGCCATCGCTTACAAGTCGTAGGAAATGCAGCGAACTACTAATACTTTACAAAATTATACACTCCCAAATAGACTGCCCCTCCCTTCTTTCTCTTCTCAATTTTATCACACGTTACAAAACTCGCAACCCCTCACTCAAAATATTTCAACTACAGATTTACAAAAACAACACCTCATATTCCAGTGACTAGAATGTGTCGACTATATAACGAAACCGCGGCCGAGAATCCTTCCGTAGACATATTCGAACGCAGCTTATCCACTTTTAAAAATATAATCTTTAATAGAAAAAAACCGACTTCTCTAACTACTAGCCTAACCCACTTAACGGTGCTTATACTTTATTTGGTAATATGTATACATTTTATGGTAATCATAGTGGTTGATTTAGTTTAGGTATCATAGTGGTTTTCCGGGTCAAGGTCCGGGTCTGGGTCCGAGTCCGAGTACGGGTCCGAGTCCGGAGTTCGGGGCCCAATCCAAGTCAAAATCGAAATTGAAAATCACAAAACGTGTACTATGCGTCGTTGAGGAGTTCTGTTCTGATCATCATCAGCAGTTCCACTTCATCAAATGCCACAGTTTTTAATGTAAATGCTTGATTTTCTGATGAAAATATATAAAATTCTATACGGATGCCTTTAAGATTTGAGAAGTTCCCTCGATTCCTCATGGATACCATGTTCAGGACTTGAGATTGACATAAATGTGCCTAAAAACCTAACTTGCTTAACAAACATAACGAAAAGGACAAATCGCCAAATGCGAGCTATGCGTCGTTGAAGAGTTCCGTTATGATCATCATCAGCAGTTCCACTTCATCAAATGCGACAGTTTTTAATGAAAATGCTCGATTTTCTGATGAAAATACAAAAATCTCTATACGCATGCCTTTAAGATTGGAGGAGTTCCCTCGATTCCTCGTGGATCCCATCATCAGAACTCGAGCTTGACAAAATTGTGGCTTAAAAACTGAACTTGCTTAACAAACATAACGAAGAGGACAAATCGCCAAACGTGAACTATGCGTCGTTGAAGAGTTCTGTTCTGATCATCATCAGCAGTTCCACTTCATCAAATGTCACTTTTTTTTATGTATATGCTTGATTTGTTGATGAAAATACAAAAATCTCTATACGCATGCCTTTAAGATTTGAGGAGTTCCCTCGATTCCTCATGGATCCCATCATCAGCACTCGAGCTTGACAAAAATGTAGCTTAAAAACTTAACTTGCTTAACAAACATAACGAAGAGGACAAATCGTCAGACGTGTGCTATGCATCGTTGAAGAGTTCCGTTCTGATCATCATCAGCAGTTCCACTTCATCAAATGTCACTTTTTTGAATGTATATGCTTGATTTGTTGATAAAAATACAAAAATCACTATATGTGTGCCTTTAAGATTTGAGGAGTTCTCTCGATTCCTCATGGATCCCATCATCAGAACTGGGTTTTGACAAAAACGGGACCAATCTGTATGCATATACATACAATCAAAAAAATAATTTTCAAAATCGGTCCAGTAATGACGGAGATATGGAGTAACAAACATAAAAAAAAAAAAAAAAAAAAAAAAAAAAAAAAAAAAAAACACAACCGAATTGATAACCTCCTCCTTTTAGATTTGGAAGTCGGTTAAAAATACTTAAGACTCTCTGTACATAAGCTGCGTTCGCACTTATCATTTTCCAAATACGCTTTCTATTCTTAGTTGTTAGTTTATTTTAAATATTTTATCTTGTTTAGTTTTAGATCTAGTTTAATTAGTTTTGTTTAGTTTTTAGACCTAGTTTAATTAGTAGATAACTCTTAAATCTTATAATTATTGTTGACATCTCATCCCTCTAGCGTTATATTTTAACTGTATGTTCCTATCCTTCTGTGCACACATGTTTGGAGTTATAATCCCGATCTAAACTATAAGCTTATTAATGTAATTCCTGTAAATGTCTGTAACTTGTTTTGTGAGCCAAATAAATAAAATAAAAAATAACCCTAATTATATTGAAATCTATTAAAACCCTCAACAGGATGTGCCTACATTCCACACAATTTTACAAGTACCGATAACAAATGCGAAATGAACTTAAAAACTAAATTAAAAACAAAAACTTAATTGTATTACATAATAACGGCGTAGAAAAAGTAAATCTGTGGTTAGCTTCCGACTATTACCTGTTATTACTGGTTTGATGCGGTGGTCGGCCGCTTTGATGACGATGTACGGGTCGACGAAAGTCAGGCCTAGAAGTTTTAAAGACAAAGGTAACAGACAGACAGACTGACAGACAGACAGACAGACAGACAGACAGATAGATAGACAGACAGATAGATGGACAGACAGACAGACAGACAGACGGACGGACGGAGGACAATAGAGACTACCTTTGTATGGAGAAGCTAATTGTATTATAAAAAGTCAATCTGATGTTCTTCTGACTACACTTCTGGTCACACGCGGAGACGATTTCAACACTAACTACCTACTTAATCAAATTAAAATTATTTAATACAGTAAGTACCTACATGATCTCTATGTCACAATTAAATAAGTTTTAATTACATGTTTGGTACAAGCTTTTAGCGCTGACTGTACTTTTCTTTCCACATACAACTAATACTTATCGAGACCATTCTAAGAACCTCAAACACTGAATAATTTTACGGTTTAGACTCACTTGTTTTAAGTCACTCGCGCGACATGTTTCGGAGAGCCTAGGTCTCTTTTCTCAAGCACTAACAGTGCGAGCAGCGTTCACGACGGCGGTGTAAGTACACTGTACTGTACAGTGTAGTGGACATTGTAAGTTCGTGCTGTGTATCGCTACAAGTGTTAGGTGACCAAAGCCCAAACACACCACTATGCCCGCCTACAATGACAGCGGAAGACCTCCCCCAACCGGTTTTCTCAGCGCGCGCGCAGCGCGCGAAGCGGCGTCCCGCAGTACGCGTTAATAGTATGTCTCACAACAGTTTAAATTCGAACCCCAAACACAATTAGGTTGCGTTGCTTTATCACAGAGTTCCTACGGCCACCTCCTGTCTCCATCATCAGATCAGCTCGATGGTACCATACTATTGCATTGTCACCTGACTTACATACGTATGCAAATTTTCAGCTTCATCGGAAACCGGGAAGTGTGTCAAATTTAACTTGCAAGATTTGACCCGTACAAACAACATAATAACAGTACGGTTACCATCAGTTTGTCACTGACATAAACGCCGTCGAGAACGTAATTTACTTTCTATACATCCCGTTTGCACTAATATGCGAGTGCGAGCGAGATGTATAGAAAGTAAATTACGTTCTCGACGGCGTTTATGTCAGTGACAAACTGATGGTAACCGTACAGATAATACAATGCAAGTTAAGTAAAAGCTTGTAAAATGAGCAATAACAACTGTGCGACAACACGCGGATTACACTTTCCCCTAGCCGTACCAACGTAAAAGAGTTATAACATCGGTATCCTCAATTGAATTAAGAAGACGTCATTACTGCGGTCAAGATAGAAACATCATAGAAAAAAGTGTGAAGACACACACAAGAAGTCATTTTGTACGCACGAATACGGTACTTCCAAGTTACGAGTATTTGGAGAAACATTTGACTTTATTTAATGACTCTTTGACAATATTGCCGACTGCATTGCTGCTACAAATGTCAAAATCAATGTTGCTGCTCGGATTTTCAACATTTGCCGCAATGCAGTCATAGTCAATGTATTAGTCATGTTTCGCGCCGCGTTACTGCATCAGTAATGAATGAATTAAGCAATCTTTGACTTTATAATACTTTAAATTAGTGACCCGTTTTAATATAGTTAATATTATTATGTCTGTGTATCACGGGAGGTTTGTTATTAAAATTTACCCTATGTTCCTTGAAATACAGAAAGAAAGAAAGAAAATACATTTATTTAACACCACAGCATCATCACTACATAGGTAGCATAAAACAAAGTCGCTTCCCGCTGTCTGTCTGTCCCTATGTATGCTTAGATATTTAAAACTCCGCAACGGATTTTGATGCTGTTTTTTTAATAGATAGAGTGATTCAAGAGGAAGGTTTATGTATAATTTGTTAACCCGTGCGAAGCCGGGGCACCTCGCTAGTATTACATATAGAAAAAAAGACATACAGACTTAAAAAAAAACATTGGGCGCTAAAAAAGGGCCCCCCACTCAGCATATCCCTCTTATCTGAAACCAAATTATATGTAGAGCCAAACTCTCCCCATAGACGGTTTATCAATAACCGTAGCCAACCAGCTAAAACTTTGGAACAGTACAGGCTAATCCTTTCTAAAAAGCAGAGCGGAGCGCACAGAGCGCGTCCGAAGATAATTGATTTCCACAAACCCTGTGAAGGCCGTGTACGCTGCGGGGTTGTCGAAATATAACAGATTTGATGGAAATAACACCTTTTACAGTACATCTGGTGCTATACATTATTATTGTTTGGTGCTATACATTATACATCCGGAAGATTGCGGGTCACTTCTGGATGAGATTAGCTCAGGACCGGGACAAGGTGGCGTACTAGAAGAGAGGCCTATGCTCAGCAGTGGGCGATAAAGGGCTGATATGATGAATGATTATTATTGTTTCCTATAATGAGGTATGCAATAAAGAGTATTTGTATACATGTATTGTATTGTACTGTACATTACGACACCGGTGCTATTGATAAAGCACATTGCGTAACTATACGTCGAAAATTTAAAGGGCCATAATATATTGTACTGTCAAACGTTGTACAAATAGTACAATACACGTGAAAAAAGGTAATTCGCACTTTTCGCATTTGTATCGTAATGTATTATTATAGTACCTCTGGTGCTACATTACGACACGGATGCTTTTAATAAGCACAAATCTATGTCTGGTGATAGTTTATGTTAACAAAAATGTACATAGAAAATAATGCGAGTAGAAATTTTGTATGTAAAATTTCTTCTCGTACCTACTAATATATTTGTATTACCTACAATTTGTAGCGACAAAATACCTAACTATTTGTCTTTTTTTTCCTCACTCCGTACCTATACAGGTTTTTAAAGGGTCGGCAACGCGCATGTAAAACTTTTATAGTTGCTGGCGTCCATAGACTACGGAGACAGTTTACCATCAGGCCGTAACTTGTTTGCCACCGAAGTGGTATTTAAAAAATGGTTAGCAGTGTACGCGCTTGGAAATAGATAATAGTGTATTTTCCGCCCTTGTGGCGTGTACAAGAACCTTTGTTTTGTTTCTCGTCTAGCATTTGGATAAATAACAACGTTTTAGCAGAAACTAGCTCGTTCACTGTTCAATGCTTTTCGTGGAAAACTTTGTTGTGTGTTTAATTATGTTTGTTTCAGTGGCTTTTGTAGGATTAATTAATTAGGTAAAATCAAACTACTAAAAATATATATAAACAAGATATTAAGTTTATTTAAACAATAAATAATAGTACTATTAGGTACACAAGATTCACTCTAACAAAACGCGTCTACTATGATACTATGATAGATATGACCGCTAGGTGGCGCAAGTGCGAGCAGGCGTCCGTTCCGTAGCGGTGCGCGGCAACTACTATGGCTAATAGACACCAAAATTGGTGTGGGCCGCATGTACTTGTAGGTACATGCGGAAATCGCGGAGTGAGTCATGCCTGGCGGGGCACAAAGGTGCCCATCACACTATGCTATTCGTTATTTTGAATTAAACAGCATAGAGGAGACAATAAGGAGTTTGAAGGACAATACTATCAAACCATTTACATAAACAAATTTAATTACACACTCTTTAAATAATATTACCCAAAAAAAGGTAAACAACAAGTCGACTCTTCTGTCATCTCTAATCATAGGACAACCAGCATTTTAATTGGTCAAATACGTTTGTTATTACTTACAAATATGACCTAAATCTACGTCGAAAACAAGCAAATATTCACCATTTTTCGTACACATAATAATGTGAAATAATTAATTCATTGCTATCTGGGCTTTTTGGGCGAACATACATATTTAAGGCGGAGAAGGTCACGGGACCGTGAGCCATGAAAGATGGATGAGGTAATTGAAACTAGTTTCACTACAATACAAAAAAACATTTCTAATAATATTAAAAAAAAACATAAAATAACTAAATTAAACTAATTAATTCGATCCAGCTGGAAAATTAAGGAAGGAAGTTGATTGTATTGAGATATGTAGGTACGTATGGTTTGTGTAGGTACCTAAAAGCTTTTACGTAACCACAATTTGACCTCAAAGAGGCATGTTAATCTCAAAATATAAGTCTTTGACCTTACATTTTCTTGCAAAGTGTTCTATATATAGTCAGCAGCAGAAGTTGCTAAGTGTTCAAAATTAACTTGACACGCTCTTATTCTACTAATAATGAAGTCGCGTCTAGATCATTTTGAACACCTCGCCCACTTAGCAAATTACCAAAGCCACTCGCCACTGCTGACTGTACAAAGGAGTTATCTTAAAATATTATCATGCCGCCGAGGGATCGAACCCGGTTCTTTGCAAAAACTTCGAAATAACCATATTTTTAGAATTATTTTATACTCGAAGTTGTGTGTTTAGGTAACGACATCGTATTATTAGATTTCCCAATTAGAAATTAAATAATTAGCTAAGAACGAAAAAATACCGTTTTCGTTCCCATGCAAAAAATACCGGTAAGTATCCGATCCCTGATTGCCGCCTCCTTTCTATAGCTCCTCACCAAAGTAATGTTTGTAGGTGTTTGTACAACTAACCATGCTCTTTCCTGTCCAAACATGTAGTTACTCGTTTGCTGATTATTCATATACCTTATTTCAAAGATATAAGGTCTAACGAAGGTCAGTGTTTAGGAGCAGTCTGTATCCGAACGGTACCTTTAGTACGTAGTAAATGAAAACAGTGAATACGCGATTATACTAGGAAAGGTATGATTAAAACGCCCCAGTGCGGTGTAATGCATTTTTAATTTTAATTTCTGTAACACACTGCGGTTGTGACGATGTTTGCGATGTGTTTTAAAACACTTTAATAAATTATAATTTCTGGGGTAGGTATAGTGAAAAGGTCTAGGTTAGTAAGTGAGCTAGGTTGATGAGATTAAGAGTCACAAAAACTTAGCCGCTGTCATACAATCGAAGTGATGATTTTAAACGACTTAATACAGTTAATACAAAACGTAACGTTAAATGAACGTGATGTTAAGTAACAAAAAAATGTCAAAAGCCCGATAAACATTTTCCGGTCTTCAAGCTTTTAATAATTTATTATCTGCATCCAACCGTCCGCTGGTGCTTCAATATGCGTTCTCGCCTCAAAACGATTATGAACACCGCATAATTGACGTTGTTTCAACTTACCTCTGTTTTAACTCACCTCGGTATCCCCTTTTAGATTAATTGCCAACTGTGTAGATATTATGGATACCAGAACGTCGTCCAGTATTGCCGCATATATCGTCAAAACTAATTTATTCATGAATTGCATTGCGATAATAGAAATTATGCATAGTTTGGCGTAAATGACGTCATAAAACATGGACGATAGAACACAGTTAATAGGGGGTCTTAAATTATAAGTAGGTAATGGGTTTTCAGAAGGTGAGGCTGAGTAGATTTACTTTTTCAGAAAAAAGGCTTTGTAAAACACAACTTTTTGGTTATTTTCACTGATGATCAAGAGAGAGTAGATTAAAGTTTTTTATTAATAGCCCGTTTTAGTGTCCCACTGCTGGGCAGAGACCTCTTCCCTTGATCTCCACAACTCCCGTTGTTGTGCTTTTTCCGGCCAGTTACTGATGAAGGCGTCTAAGTCGTCCCGCCATTGTCTGGGCCTGCCACGTCCGCGCTTTTTTGCGGTATCCACTTGGTGGCTATACTAGCCCTATCTGGATGCATGCGGCAGACGTGACCCGCCCGCCATTAGATTAAAGTTATTAAATTAAAATTGGGGATCAGTAACTAGTACATCTGGTAAATTAGAGCACAGAATAAGTAATAGTATTATCATACAGAACGGCCACGCACCGCCCCGCCCCGACTCGCATTACCTCGCCCCGCGACCATCCCGCGACATGAATCTGGCGGACTTCTGGCGTGCTCTCAGTAAAGCGACTTACCCACACATACACAATGACGCGTGTACAGACGTGCCGTACACACAAATAAACGCAAATGATTTTTGAAGTATGGCGTGTCCGCCCTGTGATTAGAGGTAAGTAAGTAATCGATTACCGAACATCACAACTCGTGAAACTCCGCGTTATGACGCTGAGCACCATCGGCTCGTTTGCAATTTGAATCGATCTTCGAAGTTTACAACAGTCTCTTTGGTGGTTTGTCTGAATAAAAGGACGAGTCTTTTAGGCCATTTAGTCTTCTAAATGGCCACTGCCATAAAAATGATATTTGAATCATGCTATTTAGTTATCGTGCGTCTCTACCGCGCCAATAAGTACATGCATGGACAAGTAGGAACAAAATGCATGATAACTGAATAACATCAGTTAGATATTATTCTGTATCAGCGTACGTTCGAATTGGCTTGTATCAAAATAGAATATGGCTTGGAAAGGTCAGGTAAATTAGAGGAAACTAATCGATTACCGAACATCACAAAGCGTCACTCGTGAAACTCCGCGTTATGACGCTGAGCACCATCGGCTCGTTTGCAATTTGAATCAATCTTCGAAGTTTACAACAGTCTCTTTGGTGGTTTGTCTGAATACAAGGACGAGTCTTTTAGGCCATTTAGAACGTACACTGCCATAAAAATTATATTTGAATCATGCTATTTAGCTAACGTGCGTCTCTACCGCGCCAATAAGTACATGCACGGACAAGTACGAACGAAATGCATGATAACTGAATGACATCAGTTAGATATTATTCTGATATCAGCGTACGTTCGAATTGGCTTGTATCAAAATCGAATATGGCTTGGAAATGTCAGGTAAATTAGAGGAAACTAATCGATTACAGAACATCATCACACAGCGTCACTCGTGAAACTCCGCGTTATGACGCTGAGCACCATCGGCTCGTTGCAATTTGCTCGGACTCGGAGGAATATTTATTTTGCTCTCCGCGCGGAACCGATCGCGCTGTTTGAACGTAACTTTTGTTTTTGAGTCATATGCGGGTATGTAGATTGAATCGATCTTCGAAGTTTAAAATAGACGCTTTGACTAGTTTTAATACGAGGACAGAGCTTTGTATTTTGATGATTTGTGCAGTTGAGTATGAATCACAGCTTCGCACGCAACTACAATGTGCAATGTACAATGTACAAAGTGTTTACATACATACATACATACGTACATACATACATACATACATACATACATACATACATACATACATACATACATACATAACTGTTTTTGTGTTTGGCACTGACATAAAGGCCATCGAGAACGTAATTTACTTTCTATACATCTCGCTCGTACTCGCATATTAGTGCGAACGAGATGTATAGAAAGTAAATTACGTTCTCGATAGCGTACTGTATGTCAGTTTTGACACTGTCAGTGACTCATGGTACGGGCTCTTATCCATATCGTATTAATCGTAACGTATAATATTTTACGTATCTTAAAGTTCGAATCGGGTCGATTGTTTATTTTGGTCGGGGCTACAGAAAAAGTCGAAAAAAGCCCTTCCACAGTATTTTTAATTAATAGGTGAAAACCGCATGAAAATCCGTACAGTCGTTTTTGAGTTTATCGCGAACATACAGACAGACAGACGCGGCAGGGGACTTTGTTTTATAACATGTATTGATATGGTTTTGGGTATCTCTCTATTTATTTTCTCTAAAACTAGACGTAAACAGCTATACATACGCGTAATTAATTAAATTAATTAAATGCAAGAAGACTAAATGCACTATCAAACCAGTAAAAAATTACGGTCGGGACAGGTCCCGGAACCTAACTTTTAGCATTTTAACTTGAATTAAACCAGAAAATTCAATGTGGAAGTATGAAGTTACCTACTTACATGGTACATGTCAGTTAAAATAGACTTGTCAATTAAAAAAGGATATCCAAATTAGATTTTAAATACCCGGTGAATTATTTTGATGAGCAGACATTTTAAGAAAACTACTTTTGTAGCCATCTAAATAACGTTTAAAAGTTGGATGCTGATAAGCAATAATGTGTTTACCCACATAAGCACCATTTTGAGAAAATGGCGTCTAAAGATTTTTTCGCGGTTTTTGAGTCTTTTTTCTAAAAATTAAAGATTTTGATTAAAGTGTTGTATTTGTCAGTTTAAATACGATTAATACTAGCGATTTATACTTATAATTTTCGTAATAAATTTAAATTTGTCGCAATAATCCCCTTTTTGTTTATTGCGAATTGCATCATGACGTCAAATTTTCTCAAGAACGTGTCATTATACTTAACACAGTTTTGCTAATTGTGTGAAACTGCCTTTGAACTTATAATCAACATGTTATAGCACATAACTTGTCGTGGTTAAATACCAAAATTCTATAAATTTTGTTTTGCATTAATCAATCAAGCCTCAATGCATTATATTGATTTGATATTTTTTTCGATTGATTCTAGTGTAACAAGTTATTTAATATCATTATAATTATAAAAATAACATTATTTTACGAATGCACATACATTCAAATTGTTGAATTTAGCATTTTAAATGAATTGCTTAGAAAAACTACAGCACTTTCCCGTTTTATTTAGTTTAATTAGGTGAACTTTCATCAAAAATAAAACCCTTAAAAACTAATGTGATTACGCCTTATAAATACCTTATTTCGATCAGCATTAGTAATTATCTCTTTAAAACCGCAACAATTAACATATCTGTGCACTAAATTCGTAAAATTACTTATTATAAACACCATTTTAGCAACATTTACCTTCATAGCGCTTCTGTTAAAACAAAACTAATGGAATGTGATTTCCGCAATAATGAGTTAACCTCTCTTAAGACATTATTTACATTTTAGTACGCGTTCTGGCCATTGCTGCAATAAGTTAAGGCACTAAACGCATTAATGCAAATGTTAAAGGATTTGTGTTAACCTTTTTTCCTTCTTTTAGAATATTTATAAATTTCAAATCACTAAGGTCATTATTGCAAAATGAAGTCGAGCGGACCAGCTACAATATGGCATTAAAATCTCATTTTTTAAGTTTTTGTGGGTTGACACATTATTGCTTATCAGCATGCAGTTATAATTTTTACCACCCGTAATCCGCACTCGCACGTGTGTTTAACAAATAGCTAATTTGACAAATTTACATCCGATTGACAAATACCGTCAGCATCCAGCGAAAAATAAATATTATTCTATAATCTATGGGTTCCTCGACTAATCTACGACGAGTCTAGCTACCCGTTCAGCAGCTGGACAAGCACCTAAGTCTACATGATGCGCAATTCGGCTTCAGGCCTGGCCTCTCAACTGAGAGTGCTATCCTCTGTCTCAAGCGGACCGTCCAGTATTATACGTCTAGAAAAACGCCAGTCTTTGCATGTTTCCTGGACCTATCTAAGGCCTTCGACCTCGTCTCGTATAAGGTCCTGTAGAGCAAGGTTGAGGAAGTAGCAGGCCTGCCGACAGAGGTAACCTCTCTTCTTAAATATTGGTACCATAACCAGAGAAACTGTGTGAGATGGGCGGGTGTTCTTTCGGAGGAGTACAGGTTGGAATGCGGGGTGAGACAGGGGGGGCTTACGTCTCCCCGGCTTTTCAACCTGTACATCAACGGTTTGATCCAGAAGTTGAGCGGCACCAACGTCGGTTGTTCGGTTGATGGAGTTTGTATAAACAACATCAGCTATGCAGACGACATGGTGCTGCTCACGCCATCTCTCGGCGCATTGCAAAACTTGCTCTGTGTCTGTGAGAGGTATGCAGTGGACCATGGGCTCAGATACAATGCTAAGAAGAGTGAATTCCTAATCTTCAAGGCTGGTGCTAAGACGTACGAGGTTGTGCCACCAATTGCTCTGTGTGGTACCCATTTAAACCGAGTTAAGCATTTTAAGTATCTGGGCCACTGGGTCACTGAAGACCTCTCTGACAATATGGACATAGAAAGGGAGAGGAGGGCGCTGTCTGTTCGCTGCAATATGTTGGCTCGGAGATTTGCAAGCTGTACTAGAAAAGTAAAACTAACGCTATTTAGGGCATACTGCCAGTGCTTTTACACCTGCAATCTCTGGGTCAATTTTACGCAGAGGACGTATAGCGCACTCCGTGTGCAATATAATAATGCATTTAGAGCGTTGCTGGGGCTTCATCGGAGGTGCAGTGCTTCGGGCATGTTTACGGAGGCGGGAATTGATGGCTTTCATGCGATCATGAGGAAGCGCTGCGCCTCTTTGTTAGAAAGGATGCGGGGGAGCCCTAGCAGCCTTCTAAAGGTGTTCGTCGACAGGTGGGATTCACCCATGCTGAAAAGATGGATCGGCCTTCACTCGACATTGGTAAATTTTAATTGGTAATATTTAAATTTTAATTGATGACATGTTTTTTATTATAATTGATTTTTTATTATCGATCGATTTTTTACATTTATTTTTATTATATTAATGTTTTTATTTATTTCTGTAATTAATATTTCAATTATGTAATTTTATTTTTTACCTATTTCTGAATTTTATTGTACCATTGTAGTTTTAATATTTTATTGACAGTATTAGTGAATGTGTGCTCATCGGGTTTGTCTGTGTTTTGTGACTCTGTATTATTTATTAACAATAGTCTTAAGTTATGCTTTAATTGTAAATATACACTAACACTTTTATGGGCTTTGCCTGAAATAAATGATTTTATTATTATTATTATTTGTATCTCCGTTACAAACTCTCGGGTTTTTAAGCCCGGTCATTTATAAGGCGTGCGTGGGGATATAGATCCAACACGTAGAGGCCGTTTGGAGAGCTTTGATGTCATGTAGAACGCCTGCTGGAACCCATTCATGGGTACATAAATAGATACCCATAAACCGGTTTCAGCAGGCATTGGAGGCTATTATTATTATTATCTTTATTTACTTGAACTCTCTAGGCTAGGTGATTTATAATATGAATATAAAAGTAAAATATAAAAACACTTACAAAACAATAAAAAATACATATAAACACATTATAAAAAACCTAACCTAGGGTGCCGCCAGCAGCGGGGCAAGGCCCAAGCTGCCGGTGGTCAGGGCCGCAGAGAGAGGAACCGGCGGACTATCCGCGCCGTGTCCAAGATCACCGCCTTCTGCATCTGGCCCTTGATCCAACCACCTAGCGAGAGTCTCTCAAGATGTTGGTCGAGACTCTTCGCTATTAGACCGTTCGCTGAAACAACTATCGGGACAATGATCGTCGAATCAACATCCCACATGGCGGTTATCTCGTGAGCCAAGTCTAGGTACTTACTGGACTTGTCCTTCTCGGCTTTCACGAGATTATTATTATTATTATTATAGGAATTCCACATTTCGTTACAGTCGACTAATGGCCAGCTTTAAGGGGCACATACCCCTATGTGATACGTACTAGAGTAATTTACATATAGGTACATTTAAATGTTAGTCTAGCTAAGACTAGATAAACTTAGCTCGCTAACTTATTTAAAGTGGTTGTGTCTACTGTGCCTTTAATTAGTGTTTCTAACAAGTTTACTGAATTTAATTAACATACATAGGTCTTTTATTCACTTAATCTTTATTGCACAATACATGATACACCAAAAAGCACACTTTAGGCCTCAAGGCATTCTCTGCCAGTCAACCAAATACGAAGCTATATTGATGAACTTCTTTTTTAATACTACGTCGGTGGCAAACAAGCAGTCTCCGTAACCTACGGACGCCTGCAACGACAGTTGAGAGGTGTTACTGAAAATATTTGTAGAAATAGACATACATACATATATTTTTAAGAAGTCGTACTTAACTTGTAAGAGAAGTTACACTGGACCCAAATTCTACAACGATGATTGTCTTGATGATTGGCGTGAATCTAGTGGAAGAATTTAACTCTATTTCGCATGCAGTAATCAACGTGAGTGATATTCAAGGTCATAATCAAAATTGTAACAATATGTTAAATCTGAGTCGGGCTTTAGGCCTGAATATTGGAACTCACCCCTTACAAATTGTATCAGAAACGGTAGTACTTAGGTATAATGAATACTTAAAACATGATAAAATATATGTAGTAAGCTATTTACCAGCATTGAATAAGGAAAAGTATAACAAAGCCTGTATTTCAATTTCTACTCTCATATCCAGAAAATTTCTCATCTACCCAAAAACATGTTAAACGCAACAGAAAGATTATCGAAAAGCCTTTTCAGTATATTTACCGAAGGAAAACTCCGACATGATATTAACACATCAAAGGCTATCACGCGAGATGTCATACGGTAACATATGGCATAACATTTGATGTTCACACCGACGCAACCGAATACACGCTTAGAGCAGTTCTGTAGCAAATCTCAAAGAATTCCCAAGCGATTCTAAAGTAAAACGTCGTAACCGATATTGTAGATGTTACATTTTCGTATTTGTGCGCGGTTTCGTATTATTCTGGGCTGTTATTTCGTAAGCTTTGTTCCCTTATTAGATGTCTAACTGGTTGATTAAATCTTTGGAGCGTATGTGGGATAGCGTGCGTGCTCCGAATTCAAGCTGCCTGTGGAAAAATTGTATACAAATTGGCCGATGTAGGTATTAATATTTATTAAGTTTTGTAATTTGAATATAAGGTCGTCCACTAATTATTTTAACAGTTATTTTGTCTTTATGAAATTGTTTATCATTATATCTATGTCTATCTTTTTTCGGATATTATCATGCACTAGTCTTGGTTTTTATCAACAAGATGCTAATTATACAGTTCACTTGCTACAATTTGTCCGACCGATATGTGGATTTTATAAATAAAGAAATAGATATGATTTACTTATAATTTGGACCTTGTCGTATAATAAGTTGTTGAGATGAATGTATTTTGTTTATAAAAGCATCGAAACAAAAGATATGCCACTTTGTTTGGTTTATGAAAGGCTTAAATAGAATGTACATTGTAATGCACATTGGGACTTATGAGGATAACAGTAAAAAAATATTTATCAGCAATAAGCCGACAAATCAATATCATGAGCGTTCCCAAGGTTATTTATATATATGTATGTATATGTTCATATGTAGTTGCTTACGACATTGTATGAGTGTGAGTCGGGTAAACTTGATTACTAGATGTGCTTTCTTCCCGCCGTCAAATACAGGTTGATGTTAAATTGTGCCAGTATTTTTTTTATTTCAATAACAATAATTAGCAAGTTAGCTTTCAAGCGGTTGCTACATAAGTATCTGCTGAAACAAGAGTTCGAGTAGCGTTCATCATTATATTATATATTATGAGTATGTATGAAATATGTAGTAGTAAGTATATTAATTATATATATTCTAGTATTTTTATTTGTGTATTATACATGTACTTTATCAGAATTATTAATTGTTTAGTTGTTTACTAAGTTCTAATAAGTAAATTCCTTTTTCTCCTTGCACCAATTTTACATGTCTCTGTTTGGCCCGATGGTTGACTGGTAGAGAATGCCATTAGGCATTAAGTCCGCCATTTGTACATTATTTGTGTGTATTGTGAAATAAAGTTTAAATAAATAAATAAATAATTCACCGAGAGACAGATTTATTAAATATATTAGAACGGGTCACTCTCGTGTGTTTAAGTCGAAGATTGCTCGACATACATTGATTCGCTCCGTATCGAGGATATTTTACGAAAGCACGCGTTGGCGGTCTGAAGACCCATGTCGAACTTGAACATGTCGAGCAATTTTTGTCTTAAAAATGTGAGCGACCCGATTTGATATATTAATATTTTTTTTTTAAATTGCTAGGTAATGGATTATTATCTTCTGTTGTATAACATTTTGCTTTGCGGATTTGTTGTTGTTTTGTTAAATAGGTAGGTATCTTAAATGATACGACGACAATCAATATAATATATTTTATATTCGACTTTACAATATTATTATTATGTTTACCAATTTCCCAGTACTTAATCTGAACTTATTTTGCGCATTACGGATTTACAATCGTAATAATCATACAAAAACCCGCACCGCAGCTAACTGCAAAAAATAAACGCTTTACAACCTCCAAACAAATTTATTTTATTGTTTTGAAAATAAAAACGCGAAATAGTCCCACTGAAATAGGTTATTTTATGCTAAACTTTACGAGCTGGACTCGCCATTGTCGTGAATTAAAACCTAGTACTTGCCTAAAGCTGAAAAACGAGAATGACCCCTCACGTGCAGTTTTTACCCGCCTGCTGAGAGAAGGGTTATGTCTTCCAAGCGTAAGGTGAAAGGGGGAAAACCGGCATTGTTTATATTTTAATTGCCCGTGCCTCTCACTCGCACCAATACAAACGAACAAGTACGAGTGAAATGCTAGCGCGAATGATAACAAATGACATCATTTTGACATCATGTGTGTTCAAATTGGCCTCTTGCATCACAGCTATTGCGCATCACTGCAAGATTGTCTGCGGATCATACTCTGCACAACTTTGACGACCGGTCTGGCCTAATACAGGGTGCTGCCTGTAACAGGAGCAATAAATTAAACTGTAGGCTGTACTCCTCAAACTGACCAACATTTGTTCAGCAACTTTTTAAAATAACTCATGTTTTGATTTTTATAACACTTTAAAGTTTATTCTAAGACGCAATGTATTGCAAATTTTGTTATGTTCAAAGCGTGACAAGCAACGTCAAACAAACGGATGTCAGCGTACATTGAAGGCAATATTTATTTTGTATGAAAAAGAGGAAGTCTAAAGGATTCATAATTTTTAAAAGTTGCTGAACAAATGTTGGTCAGTTTGAGGAGTACAGCCTTTAGTTTAATTTATTGCTCCTGTTACCTGGAAGCACCCTGTATATGAGGCCGATGGTCCTGGGTTCGAATCCCGGTAAGGGCATTTGTGTGATGAGCACAGATATTTGTTTTTGCACAGATATCATTGTCTGGGTACACACAATACAAGCCTTCTTGAACTTACTGTGGGACTTAGTAAATCTGTGTAAGAATGTCCTTCAATATTTATTATTATTTATAGCACGTCATGAGAATTTTTTTCAATCGAAAATTAAACCAGATATCAACCAAACTTTCATGTTTTAATTACAGTTTTCCCAAATAAAAATTCCATGTCACATACAAGGTTTTAGTTTACGAGAGCCGCACGATAGACGCCTCATGTTTATGAATGAAGGGTTAAAACATTTTACTAGACAATAACCTCGAAATCTTAAATTATATTGCGATATGCTGAAATAAGAGTTTTTATTTAAATTGGTCGAAGAATGACAGTAGTTTATTTTTAAATATAATCAAATAAACTTGAAACTTGTTTTTGACAGCCGTTTAAAGTAATGTAATGTTTATATTGTATTTTTATTAAAGTATAAATGAAAATAAAATAAAATACTTATTACATTATAGTTATTTGTGTCGTAATTAAAACAGTAGAAGAAGATATTTTGTGAATAATATAACATAACCTTACAACTTCTTAGGTTAGAACCGATGGTAGTGTTTTATAGTTATACATCTATATTCAAAAACTACCACCGTCCTAATTTAAGGAATATAAAACATGATAGGTATATTTTTTCTATTATATTATTATCTAAAACCGTACAGGCAACCTTAATAATAAGTTTTTGGCGTAAAAAATATTTTTGGTACAAGCTTTTATCGCTGACTGTACTTTTCTTACGACAGACAACTAATACTCATCGAGACTATTCTAAAAACCCCTAACACAATTAGGTTGCGTTGTTTCATCACAGAGTTCCTATAGCCACCTCCTGTCTCCATCATCAGATCGTTCGACAGTACCATAATTATTCTATTGTCATCAGAACTACATACAGCTGCCAATTTTCATGACGCTACGATTCTTGGATGATGGTTAAATTAGTTACCTTAGATTCCATTACATAGTTACATACAGGTCGACCTAATAAAAGCTTGTTAAAAATCAAATAATATAATCCAAAAAGAGCAACCTGTAGCACACACATAATATTTATTACTTTCCGTAATACACCTGGTCCCGAGGCGGATAACATAGTGGTTCTTTACGAATATTCAGAATATTGGACAAGTTTCAGTCGAATTAAATCGCTAAAAATATTATAAAGGTGATGTTCGGATTCAGACTGAACCAGCATTACCTACTGCCGCTGTATTCCAGCGCGATATTACTGCCGAATGCGTTAGGGTAACATTCCATTTCTGACCGCAGCTGCACTACTGGTACTGAACGCGTCGCTGTTACTGTCAATTTCCATAGTAAAATGAACAGTAGTGCAGCTGCGGTTGGAAATGGACTGTCACCTTTACGTGTCCGTTCTGTAATTATGTCGCAGGCATTTTGTAAGAATCCGCCGTTTACAAACGGCATCGTCAATTTACAAACGGCTTCGGCGTTGTTACAAAGGCATTTTTGTAGAATTAGTTCTTTAATTTACCACGCGTGGCGCTGCACATCAAAACTATGAAAACGCTGGGGTGTCCATCAAATCTACAGTTCTTGGATGGTCCAACCGTACTGTTTCTTTTCAAAAAACATCATCACAAATTAACTAGACGAAGCCCCGCTTCGCGGGGCTCCTTTTTCTGGGGGGTTTACCTTTCGGGCATCTGAAGCTACCTAACGAACCTAACCTACCTACGTTTTAAATGGCGGATTCTTACAATTTGCCTGCGACATATACACTCATTCATTTTGTGAAGTGTAAAGTTCTGACTACTGTTACCCATTACTGTTATTTGTACTTCTACATATTACATCTTCTGTTCCATGTATAATACAGTAATAGACGCGTTTTGTTAGAGAGTGAACCTTCTGTAGGTACCTAGTACCTAATATTATTTATTCTATGATTGTGTGTTGTGAAAAGTACTGACTATTTATCCGGTACTGTTATTTGTACTTCTACATATTACATCTTCTGTTCCATGTATAGTACAGTAATAGACGCGTTTTGTTAGAGAGTGAACCTTCTGTAGGTACCTAGTACCTAATATTATTTATTATATGATTGTGTGTTGTGAAAAGTACTGACTATTTATCCGGTACTGTTATTTGTACTTCTACATATTACATCTTCCGTTCCATGTATAGTACAGTAATAGACGCGTTTTGTTAGAGAGTGAACCTTCTGTAGGTACCTAGTGCCTAATATTATTTATTCTATGATTATGTGTTGTGAAAGGTACTGACTATTTATCTGGTACTGTTATTTGTACTTCTACATATTACATCTTCTGTTCCATGTATAGTACAGTAATAGACGCGTTTTGTTAGAGAGTGAACCTTCTGTAGGTACCTAGTGCCTAATATTATTTATTCTATGATTATGTGTTGTGATAAGTACTGACTATTTATCTGGTACTATTATTTGTACTTCTACATATTACATCTTCTGTTCCATGTATAGTACAGTAATATACGTGTTTTGTTAGAGAGTGTACCTTCTGTAGGTACGAGGGGCGTTCAAAATATTCTCGGTATTGATATCTTACGACCTCTTCTAAAATTTCTTTCGTTACTGGCCGCTAAGGTTTATTCATTGACATTAAAAAAAAGTATAATTCGAACCGAGATAGTCTTTTGTTTTTCTGCAATTGCTGAACAAACATGAACATCATGTGCGAATTGACAATGTTAACTAAATTAGAACATCGATGCGTGATAAAATTCTTGACAAAACAGGGTAAAAATCAAAAAACCATAAAAGAGGAAATGGATTGTGTTTACCGTGAGTCTGCTCCTTCTTTATCTACCATTCAAAAGTGGTCAAGCGAGTTTAAACGCGGAAGGGAGAGTATTGAAGATGACCCTAGACCTGGCCGGCCTGTAGTAGCTACTTCACAAGAAAATATTGATAAAGTGGAAAAACTTATATTGGAAGATGGTCGAGTGAAGGTAAAATCTATAGCACAAGTAACCAATCTCTCTATTGGTACCGTACATGATATTATACATGACCATCTTAATATTTCAAAAGTAAGTGCAAGATGGGTTCCGCGAATGCTGACTCGGCTTCAAAAAGACATGCGTGTAGCTTGTTGTTCCGATTTTATTGACCTGTGCGGTGAAAATCCTGATGAGGTGCTGCAAAGAATAGTTACTGGAGATGAAACCTGGGTTCATCATTATGACCCAGAGAGTAAACAAGAGTCCATGCAGTGGCACATTAAGGGTTCAGCTCATCCCAAGAAGTTCAAGGTCATCCCTTCAGCTGGCAAGGTCATGGCCACGATATTTTGGGATTGTGAAGGAGTATTACTAATCGATTATAAAGAAAAAGGTGTAAATATCACAGGACAGTACTACGCTAACATTCTACGTCAATTAAAGGATGTAATTAAAGAAAAGAGGCGAGGAAAGTTAACCAAAGGTATTCTGCTTCTGCATGACAACGCCCCCGTCCATACTGCTCATATTGCCAAGGCAGCTATTGTTGAATGTGGGTTTAAAACTGTTACTCACCCACCGTATAGTCCGGACTTAGCCCCCAGCGACTTCTTTTTGCTCCCCAATCTTAAAAAGGATCTGCGTGGAAATAAATTTTCTGACGATGAAGCATTGAAGGCGGCAGTGGAGGAGCATTTTTACACGAAAGATAAAAAATATTTTTACGAGGGATTAAAAAAAAAATTGATCGATCTTTTAAGTGTATGAACATAGGGGGGGAGTATATTGAAAAATAAAAATATCAAACTTTTCGTACTTGTTTGTTTTCATTCTCATACCGAGAATATTTTGAACACCCCTCGTACCTAGTGCCTAATATTATTTATTTTATGATTGTGTGTTGTGAAAAGTACTGACTATTTATCCATTACTTTTGTTTGTACTTCTACATATTACATCTTCTGTTACATGTATACTATGTATAGTAGAGTATACATAGTTACATACTTTTCCTTTGTTACATGTCGCTTAAACAAGGAAGCAGCGCAGGGTTTGCGACAATAATGCACAAAGGACTGCACCGTAATGCGATAAGACGGAGCACGAATATTTGATGTGCCTTCTGTTGTAGAAAAAAAAAAGTACTTCTTAAGAGCCTTCTTAATGTACGATTTTAGAGCCGAAATGTAAATTTGATAGATTTAGTCGTTGAAATTGTACACCTTTTGTTACGTAATATCTAAATAACAAGTATTGGTTTCTATTAGCACGTCTTCTCATCTTGCCTTTTAATAATGAGGTCCCGAGCGTGCGTCACCGGCAATATATGACGAAAAGGGACAGTTTTTAAAAAATCATCAAAAAATTATAGTGGTAAATTATACAAAATGATGTATAAGACCTGTTGAAGGAGCTGACATCTGGCTCGGCCGGAGACAGCGGTGTACGTCTGATGGAGTCCTTAACCAAACTTTGTAATTTTTTACTTAGCGGAAAGTTACATGCCGAAGTTTGTCCTTATTTGTATGGGGCAACTCTTTGCGCGTTAAAGAAGAAGGAGGGAGGGGTGCGTCCAATAGCAGTAGGGAGTACTTTTCGCCGACTCGTCGCTAAACTTGGGTGCCGCGCGGTAAGAGAGCAGATGGCTTCCTACCTTCAGCCAGTTCAGGTAGGTTTCGGGACACCGTTGGGTTGCGAAGCGGCGATACATGCAGTGCGTAGTTTTGCTTTAGATCCAGAAAATGCAGGTAGTGTGATAGTCAAACTGGACTTAAAAAACGCCTTCAACTCGGTTGAAAGGGACGCCTTATTAAACGAGGTAAGGGAGAATATTCCAATTCTCTACCCCTTCCTCTATCAGGTCTATCACCTTCCTTCCAACCTCTTCTATGGTTCCAGTCGCATTATGTCTCAAGTGGGTGCTCAACAAGGAGATCCGTTGGGCCCCCTCACGTTTAGCCTCTCAATACAAAAAGCAATCGCTGAACTTAAGTCCCCACTCAATATCTGGTACCTCGATGATGGGACCATTGGAGGTAAACCAGAAGAGGTAAAGCGAGACTTGCTTATTTTGCTTTCGCGCCTTAATGATTTGGGTTTAGAAGTTAATGCGTCCAAATGCGAGTTTTTCGCTTGCGGGTTGGAGTCATCTTCTTTCCTTCCCTCCTTCTCATCGATATTGCCTGGGCTTACGGAACTTAAGCCCAGGCAAGGAGCCCCTATATTTCCATCTGCAGTTCCCGAGGCTCTACTATCGCGCAAAGAGCTCCTCCTGCTTGCCGGCGAACGCCTCAAGGATATTAATCCGCATGTAGCTTTGGTCCTTTTACAAAAATGTTTCGCCGTGCCTAAAGTAACCTATCTTATGCGTACGGCCCCGGTTTGGTTATTTCCCGACGACATCAGTTGCTTCGATGCCACTATAAAGTTAACAATTGAGTCCATCGTAAACATCTCGATGAACGATAACCAGTGGACACAAGCAGCTCTTCCAGTCCGTCACGGTGGCCTTGGTGTGCGTCGTATTCAAGATGTGAGTTTACCGGCCTTTTTGGCGTCGGCCCATGGGGTGGCAGACCTCGTTGCTCGTATTTTACCTAAAAATGGCGACAGGGTGTGCATTCCCTTTGTGGCTGACGCCTTAAGGGAATGGTTGTGCATCAACCAGGGAGCGACTGTGCCAGAGAATCCCAAAATACAGCGTGCGTGGGACGACACCCGCTCTAAAGCCTCGATTGACAACCTTATTGAGAGTGCCGCGGGTGTAGACCGTGCGAGGCTTCTGGCAGTATCACAACCAGAATCAGGGGCATGGCTCCACGCATTGCCTTCGCCCCAATTGGGTACCTTACTCGACGGCAACTCGTTGCGCGTGGCCGTTGCTCTCCGCCTGGGCTGCGATGTATGCCAACCACATTTATGCATCTGCGGTTCCATGGTGGGTGCTGACGGTCATCACGCACTGAGTTGTCGCCGATGTGCAGGTAGGCATCCGCGCCACCATGCCCTAAACGATACGATCCAGCGGGCCCTTAGATCAGCTGGTGTGCCATCGGTACTTGAGCCACCAGGTCTTAGTCGTACCGACGGTAAACGGCCTGATGGCCTGACTTTGGTACCTTGGGAAAGGGGGCGGTGTTTGGTATGGGACGCTACGTGCGTCAGCACCTTCGCCGCCTCCCATGTCAGCCGTACCTCACGCGTGGCCGGAGCGGCAGCGGAAACACAAGCGGATGTGAAGCGTCGTAAATATGATCCCCTCTCCCCTGCCTACATAATCGTCCCTTTCGCAGTTGAAACGGCGGGTTGCTGGGGAGCCGACGCGAAACGCTTCACACGCGACTTAGGACGTCGACTCAGACAGAAAGGGGAAGGCCCCCGCTCCGAGTCGTTCCTCGTGCAAAGGCTGTCCCTGGTGATCCAGCGTGGCAATGCTGCGAGCATCATGGGCACCTTTGCGCCGGGAACGACTTGAAGCGTTGTCTTTTTTTTAAATTTATAATTTTAATTTGTAATTTTAGATATAAATATTGTACAGGTTTCAAGAAATGTTGTAGATTGTTTAAGTATCAAAATTACGTTGAAATTAAGTCGAGTTTCACGAAAAATTGTCACTTGTTTTGAAGTAATTTCTGGTAAAAATTGATTTCGTCTAACTTTCATTTACTCTTGTTCAATATCATATGTATAATAAAAATGTACCTATTCTGTTAAAATGGAGTACAGGATATGTGTAATACAAAATGACCATTTTTAGCAGTCCAAACTTTACGAAATTTACAAATAAGATCGACAAAATCAGTGCTTTACGCGCTTTTACCTAAACGTCCATCACAAAAAAAAACTAATTTAGTGAGTCTGTTTTCAAATAAATGATCTGTAAAAGTGCAAGATAAGAAGACGTGCTAATAGATATCAGTACTTGTTATTTCTATTACGTAACAAAAGGGGTACAATTTCATCGACTAAATCTATCAATTTTACATTTTTGCGACTAAAATCGATACCGGCCTCTTAATCAAAAACCGTGACTGGGAATTCGTGTTGTGTTCCTGCCTGTGAGTAAGGTTGCCACAGCTCATCTAGGGTGCGGACTGCGGAGTGTTAGGTTCAGCCATGCACATGTGCGTCCATAGGCTACGGAGACTGCTTACCATCAGGCGGGCCATATGTTTGATTGCCACCGACGTACCTAGTATAAAGGTTTGATGCCTAGCCAAGATGATAATCGATCGCAGAGAAACAAAACGAAACGCTATCTGTCTCTACCGCACAGGAGTGATAGAGAGACAATGGCGTTTCGTTTAGTTTTCTGCAAACGATTGTCATGTTGGCTAGGACGCCTAGGACCCCATGATAAAAACCGAGATACATATGTCTGCAAGTGATACTACAAATTTCTTATCTAAAAAAAGTTCTTTAATTTAAAAGCTTGTAGTATGTAGTAATTTTTTGTAGTATATATTCATTCAGTTTTGTATAATTTGTACCTATGTAGTCATTCAGTCTACTTTGCTTAAAAATATAAATACAAGTAACCTTTTGTTTTTAGTCTGCTTCTTTCTTTAAAGTTTGATGGTCATATGGTCCCGAAATACCGCGGGCGACAGTTCATTTCACAGTTTGCTGTACGACCCAGGAAGTTTGAATACACTAACTAATCCGAGGATAGAAAAATATGCCATATCCGATTTTTCTCGCATCTTAATCCGAAGACATTCACGAAGTAAGGCAATTTCTGAAAAGCGAACGAATCCTTTGAGGTTTCCATATTGTCTTGCATAGAGATTGCGACAGGATTAAATAATCATCCCTGGGCTACGGTTTCTCATTCCTGTTAAAGGAATAAAGTTTTAGATTTAAGACAGTTGTACTATGTCTACCACTAAGAGCGTTTTCACATTGTCCGATACGATATCAAAAATCAACATTTATTCAGCAAATAGGCCATAAGGGCACTTTCGTCAACATGGAATTTACATACAGCAAAAAAAAAACAAATCAACAATTATAAAATACAACTAAGCCGCAAATATAAAATCAAACTAAGGTATTACATAGAGATGTATAAAGTCTCTAAATGTCGAATTACAAAAAAAAATATAAGTAAACGTAAATATAAGTATTGAAAAAACAAACAATAATACAAAAACTATAATCTAAAATTATTTAGAGGTGTAAATGTCTCTAAGTGTCATAACTAAAAGATTACAATAATATAGTTAATCAAATTATCCTTAGAGATGTATAGGATCTCCAAGAGTCAAAATCCTGTATACCTATCGTATGTCCGATGACCTTTAAAAACAGCTGCTAGAAAATACTTTGGGGCATTAAGTCCATTTATTTTTGTATTAACTCTTGCTTAACAAACAAGAATTAAATATATACAGGATGTTTTATGGATAAAGTGCCTACATTGAAGCAATAAAAGTTTTTAACAAGTTGCCTGTTAAAAGAAACTCTGACGAAAGTAAAAAAATTAAAACCATTAAAAAAATGGTTTCTTAGTACAGTCTTCTACAGCATGAAAGAATTTGACGATTATGATAATAGTGTATGCATTGATTTGTATCGAAATTTCAATCAGAATGAGGGAGAGCGAATTTCGTCTTCGTGGCATCCAGTGATTAGCAAATGTAAGGGTGAAAAAACATCCCATCTGTTACCATCGGATGTTGTGAGTGTTGTGTGTAGGCAAAGTGACAACCCTAGCGTACAAGTGAAAAATCAAGACCAAGTGCGGGTAGCTCGCAAAACCCGTGCAGCAAGAAGATGTTGATACAATTCCTCGCCAGTCTACTTGTGACCACGAACGTAACGTCACGTTCGAAACGTCAGGCCATAAATAAACGTAAGTCTTATGGCGCCTCTACACGATGGGCCAACGCCGGCCACTCCAAGGGACGCATTTATGCGTTAGAGGGAGAAAGTGATATTGCTATCTCATTCTACCGCATGGCTGCGTCCCTTGGAGTGGCCGGCGCTGGCCCATCGTGTAGAGGAGCCATTACGCGATTAAGTCAGGTGTTAGTTATAAAAGTATGAGTGTATGCATGTATTAATTTTATTATTTAGTTATAGGTTAGTCGTTAAATATTATATTGTACGTCCGTGATGGATAAACTGTGGGTTTTGTCAACATCTTTGTACACAGTTACTCAATAAATAATATCTTATCTGTTGGAACTTATCTGTATGCGAAACAGTTTGCTATGTTCAGTTTAACATTATCTTACAGTTTGTGGTCCAAGTCAAAACATTACAGCGGAAATCACTTTTCGCTAAGTGCGAAACGCACAATGAACACAAATCGAGCGCATTCAATTCAATATGATAAAAAGCGGCCAAGTGCGAGTCGGACTCGCCCATGAAGGGTTCCGTATTTAGGCGATTTATGACGTATAAAAAAAAAACTACTTACTAGATCTCGTTCAAACCAATTTTCGGTGGAAGTTTACATGGTAATGTACATCATATATTTTTTTTAGTTTTATCATTCTCTTATTTTAGAAGTTACAGGGGGGGGGGACACACATTTTACCACTTTGGAAGTGTCTCTCGCGCAAACTATTCAGCTTAGAAAAAAATGATATTAGAAACCTCAATATCATTTTTGAAGACCTATTCATAGATACCCCACACGTATGGGTTTGATGAAAAAAAAATTTTTGAGTTTCAGTTCGAAGTATGGGGAACCCCAAAAATTTATTGTTTTTTTTCTATTTTTGTGTGAAAATCTTAATGCGGTTCACAGAATACATCTACTTACCAAGTTTCAACAGTATAGTTCTTATAGTTTCGGAGAAAAGTGGCTGTGACATACGGACGGACAGACGGACAGACGGACAGACGGACAGACGGACAGACATGACGAATCTATAAGGGTTCCGTTTTTTGCCATTTGGCTACGGAACCCTAAAAAGGTGGCTAAAATTATTAAGAACTCGAACTATCTTCGTACCTCTTAAATTCAAACCCAATTGTAATATTTTGTAAACAAAGCCTATGTTATCTGTATTATAAAAACAAATCGATTAACACTTTATTTAGGCACCATAATTGGTTTTGTGGTTTTGATGCTACGGTAAGTACGACATGCCGAAATACCACAATGCCCAAATAACACAATACCGAAGTAAACAGTAATGCTTAACAGCCAATTCGATCGTACACTGACACCAGTATGTCATCTAACTGATGTTGTCATTTAGCTATCGTGCATTTCGCTCGTACCTCGTACTTGTCGTATTGGTGCAGGCGAGATGCACGATAAATATATAACATGATTCAAATATCATGTATTTCCAAATTGGCAGGCCAAAAAATATTATAACATAAAAGTTTCACGTATATATTTGTACATGTACATCGAGCATAAGGACTTTTTCTGTTGGAAAGCCACATTTAATTAAATACCTATTTCGTAAACTCTTTCTCCTAACTCTTGCACCACCCACGCCAGTAAAACAGAACTATTGCAAGTCAACCCGTTAACTGCCCGCGAGGGCCCGACTGCGGATTTGAATTCGCGAATATTGTACCTTAAGTCCGTTTGCGGCGTTAGGGTTCGCCTTAAGTACCTCTGGGCCTTAAAGTTATTGGTCTGGAGGTAGTGGAGGGTTGACTTTAGTGGTAAGTTGTCAAGGGTATGTTTAGTCTTTATGCTTTAAGTCTAAAGGTTGATTCACGTTAGACCAGGCCGTGTCCGGGCCGGAGCTTCCGGGGCTTCGTTTTCTATGGAAAGCATCACGTGATCATCTGTCATAGAAAAGTAAGCGCCGGAACCTCCAGCCCGGACACGGCCCGGTTTAACGTGAGTCATTCTTAAGACGTGTAACCTATAGTGTCATTCTATGGAACATGCTAACTATGTAAACAAAAGTCACTAGTAAATTCATCGTTCAGGGACAATTTCAATATGGCGGTGTGTTTACATAGTTAGCAAGTTCCATAGACTGACACTTTAGTAGGTAAGTTATTGCTAATAGTAGGTATGTTTAGTTTTTCAACAAATAGGTACAGTCAGCAGCAGAAGTTGCTAAGAAGGCGCGTTCAAAATTATCTTGACACGCTCTTAGTCTCATAACAATAAAGTCGCGTCGTCTTTTTGAAGTGAAAACTTCTTTAGCGGCGCTGGGCACTTTTTGAGGTGGGAAAAAAATGATAAACTCGAGACAGCGTAAGGCGATCACGTGACCGTAAGGGGCGTAAGGCTATCACGTGACCGTAAGCCCCGTAAGGTGGCCGCTCATAATTTAAATGGCATTTAAATCAATAAAGAAAAACTCAATGTTATTTGACATTTATGTTGCGGACTCCTTTTCAAGACTCTTTACCTATGTTCAAATAATTTGACGTTGTCATGGCAGTATGTAAATAAACATGTCAATGAAAAAGTGTGATCTTATTTGTGAATGATAATAATATATAATAAACAAATATGTAGAATACCTCCGCTAAACGTATGTATCGTGTTACCGGGCGTCGGTAATATAGTGAGGTGAGTTTTCACTTCTATCGGCACTCCCGGAGTGCAACCGTTGTTGCTTGTTTTTTACCACATCGGTGGCAAACAATCATACGGTCTGATGCTAAGCAGTCACCGAAAGTGACTGTATGTAATAGTAAAACGCATCTCTTTCCGAAATAAAAATTGTTGCATTGGCAGGCCAATCGAAATAGATTGCCCGATAAATCGCTTCATACAAATTGTGCACAGCTTATGATGCCACTCAACCAAAGGCTTATTGCTTTTTTGCAGCCATTTTTTAACGGATATTACTCAGTAGTTATACATTAAATAGGGTACCTTTTCGACTGTATTTAAAATAAATTATTTTACACGGTGCATGAAATAAAGCACCTGCAGTAGATTAATAGAGAAACGTAGACAGCAGTTGTTATTTTTAGATACAATTTCTATTTTAAAGAGTAGGTAATTTGATCGTGACGTCTCATGCTAGCGTTTCATATAAATTCCATAGTAGCAAATCGTTTTGACAGTTCGAAAAAAGAAACTGATTTGACTAGTAGTCAAATACCCTATTAGTTGTCTTGATGGTAACGATGGAGAAGACTTAGATATATTGTTCGTTTTTTAGCATTAGAAATAAGGTACACAATCTTGATGTGTCTTTTAATGGAAAAACACATTTTAAAAATAAGTTACGGCAAATATGTAACAATTATGAATCTAATACGATCATTTATATGCTTCTGCTTTCATAAGTAGGTAATCGTTTTTGATTTTTAAAAAGCTTTTTTCAATTAAAAGACATGTCAAGATCGCTTATCTTCTTGCAAGTTCTTTGTAATGCTAAAATTAAAAACGAACTATAGTTATAGTCGTTAACTAATTTTTTTTTATCGAAGTATGTTACTCCTCTGGGTTGGAAGGTCAGGTGACAGTCGCTTTCGTAAAAACTAGAGCCTACGTCAATTCTTGGGATTAGTTGCAAAGCGGACCCCAGGCTCCCATGAGCCGTGGCAAAATGCCGGGATAACGCGAGGAAGAAGAAAGAAGTAGGTTAAAAACAAAGCAACCTTAGTGTAAGGCCTGAGTGGACGCTAGAGTTGGGCGTGCAGCAGGGCGGGGCGTGCGGCGTGCATGTTAAACAAATGCAAACGTATAGGAGCGGCCTTAGTGCACGCTGCTCAAATCACGTGTGAGCCTGACGCCACGCTGCACGCCCCGCCGAACGTTCCGCTTCGAGCGGCCACTCAGGCCGTACACTTACCTAGCCTTACCTAGCTTGTATAATTCAGGCGTTTGTGCGCTTCGATTTTATTCGTTTATTAAGAATTTACCGTCGGACCGCGGCCGTCCCTCGAGAAATCAGCGTTGGGGAACTTTCTCGGGTAATTACGATTTGTGGATACAATAGCACTGAAATAAAGGAATAGGTCATACATAAGTAAAATGTGGTTACTGTAAATCGAACTTTTATTGGTCAATTTTAACGAAGCTTTAAGTTTCATCAACTTTATGATTATTTTCTATTATTGACTATCGGCGCGATTCGGGAAATGAATTAGAGATTCACTAGATGTGAAATACTTAGTAAAGATATATGACGTTCCACGGCAAAAGGTACCATATGGCGGCTGGCGCTTACGCTATTATTAACGCCGCTCCAATATTCAGCCGGGGCAATGGTACCTTTTGCCGTGGAACGTCACATATCTTTACTATTTCATATCTAGTGAATCTCTAAATAATTTCCTGAATCGCGTCGTACATATTTGTTTTTATTCTGTACTATAACTTTGTCCTGCCTGACACGACTTAATCCATTGTCACTTTCAAACAACAGCAAAAACACTTCCAACTTGGAATAAGCGATTATATTCGCGTTAAAATAAGATACTAAGACAGTTAAATCCTTAATGAAGGATCTCAAGCCCGCTGTAGTGTTGAAAATAACTTAAATAAGAAGTCTTAGCTGAGATTTTTCTAGTAAAACTTTGAAAAGAAATGGTTAGGTTTTTTACTTTTAATAAAAGTTCATAGTGCATCTCAAAGTAGAGTGAGGTAAATGCAGTGACGGAATAGTTATACCTACTGTTAGTAGGTACATTTCTGACTTTTAAATACGGTCGGACTGACATTAGACACATGTCACTGATAGGTAGTTATCCCTTCTCGCCCGCAAATAAAGAAATAAATTTCGATCAATACAATATTCTAAGACTTATTTTGTTGACAAACCTACCTATTGACCGATGTAAGACATAATTCGCAAGTCCCAATTCGTGTAAATAAAGTACTTAGTAATAACAAAATATTTGGATACTGTTATGCAATAATTATGTGTTATGTTATCTGTCGTGGCATCACCGAATGGGCCCTACGGAAGACCAGCGCTGGCTTTATACTAGCATTATGCTGAGTTGGGTCCATTTCGTGATGCACACTTATTGTTCTCTTCTGTTCTTGCTGTTGTTGTCTGTACATGTCCGTACATGTTTTGTGATCGTCACGAATAAAAACCTTTCAATTTATCTTATCTTATCAATAGGTAGTAGGTACATTATAAACAATAGCTTACGGAGTTTGAATTGAAGCACGAAGCCGAAGATGGGGGCTTAACTAAGACGAGTTCGTAATTCCTGTACCGCCCGTGGCACACACAATATTTTTTCATCACACGTGTGAGGGAAAAAAAGAAAAAACAACTTCTGCCTTATTTCGAACGTAACTACATTTAGGTTAGGTCGAAATTTAGGATTTACTTGCCTTCGTGTAATAGGGCCATTTTATTGAAAGTTGTCCCTTACACTTTTTTTTTTCAAAATTGGGATTTTATATGTTATTTCTACTCAGAATCATGAGCTCTTGATCCTAATAAGAGAAAAAATGTGTCCCAAGATTTCCATACATTTTTCGATCTTTCCATTCCGAAACCGCCATACAAAGTCTATGAAAAAATGGCAACTGAATGGGGAATAAACCTTGGGACACTTTTTTTCTCCTATTAGGATAGAAAGAGCTCGTGATTCTGAGTAGAAATAACATATAAATTCACAAATTAAAAAAAAAGTGTAGGGGACAACAAAAAAAAAAACGCCCACTTGCTCCGCGCTTTCGATTGGTCAATTTAATTATAGTTGACTAAACTGTATCGAAATGAATATTTTAGTTGACTAAACTGTATCGAAATGAATATTATAGTTGAGTTGAGGTGCCATAGTGAAAAAAGTATGCGATTTCACTTTGGTATACGAAGTCTTAATTCAAGCATTGCAGTCGACGAGTAGAATTTTTTTTATTTCAGTGCGCGTACGGAATCCCAAAAACTCCAATGTGCTCCAGTAAACACTTCATTTCCATCAATAATGAGTGTTGATTACCTTATCGAACACATTCGCACATGAGAGCACCCCATTGTCGTAGGAAATAAACGGTTTGGCCGCTCAAGCGAAAACTATTCATTTCTGGCTTGTTATGGAAATGAAATCGTTTTAATACGAATTAAAAAAAATCTTTCGATAGTTTGAGGTTTATGAACACTGAAAAGTATTTAGACCTAAATAAATACACTTCTTAATAGGGATGATGACACATGTTGAATTTTATAACAAAATCTAGTAAAATAGATAGCCAATGAGCAATTTATCACAATATTGTAGCTATTTAAAAAAAATGCAAATAATACAAAAATACAGCACCTGAAAGTTTCAAAATGTAAGGTTTTTTTTAACTTTTAAAAACGATATAAGTAAGGATACCATTCGATTCCTCACATTTTATCCAAAAAAAGATTGTATAGCAACTATACACATAAACGCAATATTTCACCAACAAAAATGTAATTCTATTGTTTTGTTCATACTTCAAGATGCGCTCTCAGTGACCTTGACGTCACGTTCACATAGCGATTTCTTAAGGGCGTTTCGCGAGTGAAGTACGACTGTCGGACTTTGACTATCATTTCTGACTTTTGTATTGCTTTAATGCAATGGGTCCCATATAGACATTTGATCCTAAAAAACAAACCTGATTGATTGATATCATAATTAAAATTAATCATCTAGCCCATTGTAGAGTTGCCGCGTAAAACTCATGGTACGGTCGGTAGGTGCCTGATTTATACTAAAGACTAAAGTAAGTAGAATGACTATGTAAGTAGCTATTTCCGAAATTAATACTTACTAAGCATACCCCAGTGAAAACATATATATCGACTATCTGAATCAGCACTCAACTAAATGTTTCATTCTTATGAATATTAATAACACTCTATACGGTTTACGCGCCAATTCAAGAAACGTCGTAACTGCCTCTAACTTTACAATAATATACGACATTTTTAAGGTACGAATGTTACTTTTGAAAGGCCGTAAGTGCCTTTAGTATAATAGTATCATGCGTCATTTCTATTAAAGTTATGTGTGTTTGTAGAAAGGTTTTAAGCGTCTTTGGTTTTATTGGTAGTTAGGTCGTTTTGAATGAAATTGGATGACTATGATCCAAGCTGACTAAGATCAATCAATTGTGGAGTTAAGTGATATTGGTAGAACCATGCACAGAATAAATAATAGTACCTACTAGGTACAGGAGATTCACTCTCTAACAAAACGCGACAGATATCAGATAGACCGCTAGGTGGCGCAAGTGCGAGCAGGCGTCCGTTCCGTAGTGGTGCGCGGCAACTATAGTAAGTAGTTGCGGCTAGACACCAAAATTGGTGTGGGCCGCATGTACTTGTAGCGACGCGACGAAATCGCGGAGTGAGCCACGCCATATAGTTGAACTAAGGGGGTTATGCTTATAACTTGTTGTTGTTTGGTAGGTAATGATGTGAATATTCCTTCATCTTGAAATATTTGGGAAAAAGTTCTTTTTAGGGTTCCGCACTCAAAGGGTAAAAACTTGACCCTATTACCTACTAAGACTCCGCTGTCCGTCTGTTTGTCGGTCCGTCTGTCTGTCTGTCTGTCTGTCTGTCTGTCTGTCAGTTTATGTCACCATGCTGTAACTCATGAACCGTGATAGCTAGACAGTATAACAAAAAAATACTAAATACGTGATTTTTTTGCCGTTTTTTGCGTAATGGTACGAAACCCTTCGTGCGCGAGTCCGACTCGCACTTGGCCGGTTTTTTAAATATTATAAGTAAATAGCTATCCTTTTTTGCGCCACAAAGAAAAAATATCAAAAGGTAGTTTACGATAACTTACTAACCGACATTCTTACCTATTATATTAATACTTTAAAGAAAATTTTATCCAACGTTACAAATCTCTTAAAAAACATTATCTAATTTCAAAAGAGCTTACGCTAAATCAAAGATTAACAGATGTTTCGAAAAAAGAATCGAATAAAGGAAGTTCGCAGAAGAAAAGCGTTTTCAGGTAAAAATTACAACGGGCCGAAAAACCATTTTCCTGGCGTCGCCCCACCATCAATTATTAAGGTTAGGTGCTTTGGGGTTATTTCGAATTCGGGATTAATTAAAAAAAATACTTTTTATGTCCCCGTGGGCTTGTATAAAGTAAATAATCACTTTTAAGTTCTCTGAAATAATGAAGGATCTAATATCAAAAACTAAATGATGATTGAGGAGTTATACCTAGTCAACAAATCTTGTCAGTAAAAAAAGGCGCGAAATTCAAATTTTCTATGGAATGGTATCCCTTCGCGCCTACATTTTTCAAATTTGGCGCCTTTTTCTACTGACAAAATCTGCTTGGCCAGTTATATCTTCGCATCGAGTTAAGCGCTATTAGGTATATCTGGTATTTTTGTGTATAGCTCACATAAATACCAGATACATATACCTAATAGCGCTTAGCTTGATATATTCCTTAAATAAAATAAACATTAGGTACCTACTTATTACGTTTAAGGTTTGGTTGTAATTATTTCATAAATAAATCAAGTGTACTCATATTGAATGCTCTCATTTTATAATTTAAATGCAGTTTTACAATTTAAAACTAAACAAATGAAACAATACAAATGGGTTCTTAGATGATTTTACGAAATTTCTCTAAATCCTTTAACATAAGAGATAGAAAAAAATCTGTTCAATACATAAAAATCTGGAGGAATACCGAGGTTTCCCAAATAAAGTATAAAACTTATGTCCTTAAACAAGAGTCTTCAAGCACTTAAATCACATGTAATAAAAGTGATTTTTGTGATAATAAAATGAGCAAGTGTGAATTAATCCAAACAACCATCATTACCCTAAGGCATATAACTAGGAAATCTTTTCATCGCCCCAATTTCCTTGGTTGCTATTTATTCCGTAATTCGCTTCGGGTCATAAAATAACACGTATTAGGAAATTACAGTTTTTTCACACCACAATCAAAAAACACGTGTGTTTATAACGAGCCAAAAAACATAAACATAAACATAATTTATTTAAAAACACATAATTCGTGGTTACATTCATATATAAGGTTTTGGCAAAAAAATCATTTTTGGTACAAGCTTTTATCGCTGACTGTACTTTTCTTACAACAGACAACTAATACTCATCGAGACAATTCTAAAAACCCCTAACACAATTAGGTTGCGTTGTTTCATCACAGAGTTCCTATGGCCACCTCCTGTCTCCATCATCAGATCAGCTCGATGGTACCATAATATTGCATTGTCACCCGACTTACATGTGTATGCAAAATTTCAGCTCAATCAGAAACCGGGAAGTGGATCAAATTTAACTTGCAAGATTTGATTACAGACAGACAACGGGACAGGTGAAAGTAAATAAAAGCTATATAATAAATATATATATAACCCCTAATGTAAATTTCATTCGATAGCGTGACGAGCGTTCGCGTTTACGTTATGTCTATTTTTGTATGGGATTTTGAACAGCGCGCCAAGCGGGACGTTTTGTAAACTGAAAATCCCATACAAAATGACAACGCAAACGCGTAATTTAAATTTACACTAGGGGTAGGTACTTACTTGAAGTAAACATGTTACATAATTCTTTCATCATTTATATGGATGACTATATGATAGGCGAAAACCGCATCCGCTCAGTAGTTTTTGAGTTTATGCAAACATACATACAGACAGACTGACGCGACGGGGGACTTCATTTTGTAATATGTAGTGATGTCTGTGTATTCTATTTTGATGGCAGTTTTAGTACCTATATAATATAATATTATGTTTTACTAAAAGTAAAGTAAGTATGTATATTTTAAATTATATGTCTACGTAATTTATTCTATCTTCTACGTGTTGGCATAAAGTGCTCTTTTCATTACTCTTATAATTTGTTATTCTCTGTGAGTTCCTAGCTTTGCTCAAAAGTATTATGACTGAAATATACGGAAGGAAAGCATTGCGAATATTTTATATTGTTCTTGAGTTTTTGTTTTCCTTAAAGCTTATATCATGATTTAACTAATGGTGTTATTCGCCATGAGCTATAACGGGAAATTTTTGAGTCTAAATAATATAAAAATATCACAGAGTTAAAAGGCCATATCGTAAAATTCAAACTACATAGCCATATTCTGCTATAAGGTGAGTCAGAGCTGTTGATTTATATGAATAATTTTTCGGTTACTACTGTTAAGCCAGTTTTTGTTAATTTTTTAAGGCCTCATATATTGTTATTTCCGTTTTCAATAAAGAAATATTTAAAGTTTAGGCACAGTTTAAGCCTACACAAATTTAAATTCAATAAATTTTGGTAAAAATAAAATGAAAAGTTTTTTTTTTACATTTGAAAAAGACATGAAGACTTTAAGATTGCTGTATATTCAAACAATTCGTGTGTCTCCATTTTGCCCTTAGAGACGAGACCCACACGTTTTGTTCTAATAAAATTAAGCAAGGTATGCGTGACCTACATTACGCTGTCTGTCTGGTTCTTTCACTTTATACATAAAACATTGTAATTTATGCCAATCTTACTCACTATTAGGAAATAGCACTGCATTACTTAGCAGAATATCAGTGTTAATAATGGGGGGTATCACTGCAATGTTCTGCCGCCAGAGTGCAACACTAGCACCCATCGTAAACCATAGAGTATATAAGTAAGTTGACTTATACATACTGTGCCTTAAACTGTTTTTTGACAAGTTTTCAGTGACAAGACAATAAAATATAACATTGATACATCAAGGCGGTTTGTTTACAAAGACTGATTGTGGAAGTAGCGCCCCCTACGAAGAGTTTCGCGTATTATTTCCTATTAATTTATAAGTTAATTTTATAGGTAGGTATAACTTGTGTTATTTGTAATTGTTTGTTTGTACCTGATTGTTATTCGTAATCTTGGAGGATATAATCAAACGGAGACGCCATGTCTGTAATTTTCTGTACAAAACAGTCTGCCGATTTTTGCGGGGGAGGGGAACGTCAAATGTATGCGTAACGTAAAAATAGCCATGTCAGATAAACGTCAGTCCATACATTGTGTATGACCGTTGGCCGCCTATTTTCGACAGAGGGGAAAGCCTGTTAATCGCTACTCCGTTTAGTTGTATCCTCCAAGTTCGTAATAGTTATATGTACCTGCTTGGTATATGTTAATGTTAAGTTTCATGGCGCATTGGATCTGTCTGTAAGGTCATGTAAACATTTTTCAAATAAATAAAATAAAAATAACATAACTTTTAAGGTATGTGAGTCATAATTGTACGAAAATTCTATTAGATAATGAATGTTGAAGCAAATTAGCTAACCGGAACCACTCAGAAACAATTACTGATAACATACAATTAGCAAGACTATTACTTAAGGTGACAGTCCATTTCCAACCGCAGCTGCACTACTGTTCATTTTACTATGGAAATTGACAGTAACAGCGACGCGTTCAGTACCAGTAGTGCAGCTGCGGTCAGAAATGGAATGTTACCCTTAGGGGGACTTTGGTACTTGTATCTATTCTATGTATTGGTATCTACTTGACAGAGAAAGATGCCTGCAATTTGCGAACATCGAAAGTCTTATACTTAAAGGGTTTTAAGTACATATAATGTAGCCAGCTGCAGAGATAGTTGCTCCCCCCACCCTTACTTGTTAACAAATTTCTATGTAGGGGGGTCAGTTCTCTGTAGATAACAGTACTTGGAGGTAAAGTTAAAAAATAAACAAAACATCACCAAGTAGGTTATTTATTGATCATCAATCATTCAATTATTTAGCCATGATTCCAGCCAGCCCAGGAATGTTGCTGAAAACAACATAGAATATAATTAATTATAAAATTATGACTATATACAGTGTGTGGCCTGTAACACGGGCAAATAATTAAAACGTAGATTCTACTCCTCAAACAATAAAACTTTTGTTCAACAACTTTTTGAAATTATGTAGTCTTAAGATTGTCCCTTTTTCAAACAAACTAAATAATATTTTCAATGTACTTTAAATTCCGTCTAATTGACATTGCCTGTCAGTCTTGTCACCGTACAGGCATAATCAATTTCGTAATACATTGCGTGTTCGAATAAATTTTAAAGTGTTTTAAAATCCGAACCGCAAGTTATTTTTAAAAGTCGCTGAACAAACATTGTCTAGTTTGAGGAGTAGAATCTACGTTTTAATTTTTCGCCCGTGTTACAGGCCACACACTGTATATGTAGGGCAGTAATGTAGGAATTGCCTCCTCGGCCGACAAAGATGCGATCTGGGGTTTTCTTATTGAATTGCCGAGATGTGTATATTTTTTTCTGTTCAACGGAGCCGGAAAGCGGCAACTTTGTTAACCTCTATCCACCCAGAGACCTATAAAAAGGTCTCCTGTTCCATTCTAATTTGAACTTTGTGTTGACAAAATAAAATTTCATTTTGCTTGGCAAGGTTTGACGTATGAGCGGCTAGAGGTTAAGGGGCCCACTGATTAACAGTCTGCCGGATAGTATCGGCCTATCAGTTAGAACAAAAATTTGACAGTTCCGAACAACTGACAGGCCGATACCGTCCGGCGGACTGTTAATCAGTGGGTCCCTTTAAGCGCAGTGGGACAAAAATTAATGCTTTCCGGTCGAAAAAATAATAACTAAATTCGTAAGTAACTAAATATTCCTGCCAGCATCATCGGAACCATGTCAAAGGGGCCACATTTTCTATTTAATTTTATATTTCATAGATAAGTTCTATTTTAATACCACATACACATACAAAATACAATTTAAATTAATATAGAATTCATGCAACTATACCTACACATTTATACACATAAGGTACTTCTCTTTAAGGTACTTAGCGTCCTGTAGCTAGTTTTTCATGCTCGTATCTAATATCTGGGGGCACGGCAGTGCCCCCGCCAAGTCGAGCAAAACAAAGAGGTACGGCCGTACCATCCTTTTCTCGAAGCGATTCAGGCCATTATCGACGTCCTGTAATTTTGTGCTGGCTGAAGCTAGAACCCTGAATTTTCAGTGATTATTACTTACGCGTAAGGTTTCATCGTCAAGCGCCGAATCTAAGTCACTGCGGTCAACATCCATTCTATCAGATTCAGAATCCCAACTGTAAAAAGTTTGTAATTTTTTAAATAAGTACCTTTTTAGGGTTCCGTAGCCAAATGGCAAAAAACGGAACCCTTATGGATTCGTCATGTCTGTCTGTCTGTCTGTCTGTCCGTCCGTATGTCACAGCCACTTTTTTCCGAAACTATAAGAACTATACTGTTGAAACTTGGTAAGTAGACGTATTCTGTGAACCGCATTAAGATTTTCACACATAAATAGAAAAAAAAAACAATACATTTTGGGGGTTGCCCATTACTTAGAACTGAAACTCAAAAAATTTTTTTTCATCAAACCCATACGTGTGGGGTATCTATTGATAGGTTTTCAAAAATGATATTGAGGTTTCTAATATCATTTTTTTCTAAACTGAATAGTTTGCGCGAGAGACACTTCCAAAGTGGTAAAATGTGTGTCCCCCCCCCCTGTAACTTCTAGAATAAGAGAATGATAAAACTAAAAAAAATATATGATGTACATTACCATTCAAACTTCCACCGAAAATTGGTTTGAACGAGATCTAGTAAGCAGTTTTTTTTTAATACGTCATAAATCCCCTAAATACGGAACCTTTCATGGGCGAGTCCGACTCGCACTTGGCCACTTTTTGTCTTAGAAACGGGACAGAAATTAAACAAATTATAATTTAACTATCTGGGGCCCGTTTCTCAAAAGCTTGTAACTTGTAATACAAGTGGAAGTCCCTTTCTAACAAATGCTGTCAAATGACATCCGCTTGTATTACAAGTTACAAGCTTTTGAGAAACTGGCCCCTGGTATGATTTCTATATCCCGACTCGTACCAATGAGATTTTCGGAACTTATGTACGAAATATAATTCGATAATTTACCAGTCGCTTTTCGGTGAAGGAAAACATCGTGAGGAAACCGGACTAATCCTAATAAGGTCTAGTTTACCCTCTGGGATGGAAGGTCAGATGGCAGTCGCTTTCTTAAAAACTATTGCTTACGCCAAGTCATGGGATTAGTTGCCAAGCGGACCCCAGGCTCCCATGAGCCGTGGCAAATTGTACAAATAACTCAGGAAGAAGAAATCTATGTTGTGGCGTTAAATGAATGTATTTACTTTCTTTCATCTTTCTTTTAAAAAAATAGTAAAGAGTTCCTGTTTGAAATCAGAGTTTTTATCCTCCTAAGGCCAGCCATACAAACGAAACATCCAAAATTTGCCACTGAAATTTGAACCTAAATTGTAGGAAATAGAGTTGCTTTTGCGTCGATTTAAAACTGAACGAAACAAAGCAAAATCGACTGTGTTCCAATTGAACATGTTTTAAATTACATCGACCTGAATAGGTTGGTCCGACCTTGGGCCTTAGGAGGTTATAAGAGCGTTACCAAAAACCATAGACTAGGAATCCTCTAGACGGAGTTTAGAGAAATTATTTCATGAAACCGATGCTGCCAAAAATACTGGGGTGCGGGGGACGAGGTGAGCGAGTCCCGTGCCGTGATTGGTCCGTTCAAAGACACGGACGTCACACAAAGACAATTTGACTCGAAAATGGAGTAAAACTACCGTATATTTGTGGCAGAGGGTTTTTTTTTTCGATGTGGCGCGCGCACAGCTCTTGTGAGCAAGGACCCCGCTAAGGATACGGGCGAGCCTTGCTCATATGCATATCTGTCGCCAGTTTTCCCTCAGTCGCCTTATACGACACCCACGGGACGAGATGGGGTGGTGCTATTCTTTTCTGATGCCGGCACCACACGGCACTGGCAGAGGGGGTAGCGCTCTATGCTCAGTCTGGAGGATGTCTTGTCTGTGCCAAAAACTTACCCAACAGCATCGTCATCGAATCTTGAGAGTGAACTAGCACTGCGCATATCAAGGATTGGCGACGGACGAAGTTTCATACGACTTTCTTCGTTAAATGCATTGATTGCCATGAAGCTTAGGAACAATAGGACTACTACTCGGGAGAGCTGAAAAATTAAGAAAAATGCGACTTTTATCTCGTTGTACTGATTTTCTTTTCCGCGCCAATTGTAAGTTTCTGTTTGGCCCAATACTGCCATCCTAAGGTAAAAGGCCGTATTTTCATATAGTGTTCTTTGAAAATACGGCCTTTTACCTTAGGAGGGCAGAATGGTTGACTGGTAGAGAATGCCTTATGGCACTAAGTCCGCCATTTGTACTTTCTTGTATTGTGCAATAAAGGTTAAATAAATAAATAAATAATAAAAAAGCATATTAAGAAAAAAACACTTTCTTCTAAAAGATGACTCGCGCTAGACCGGGCCGGGCCCGAGCCCGAGCCGAGTCAGACATGTCATTTTCTATGACGGCTGATCGGTGATCACGTGGTGCTTTCCATAGAAAACACGGCGTTTCGTTTTCGTAGCTCCTACCCGGCCGCGGCCCGGTCTAGCGTGAGTCATCCTTAATAGGGTAATTTTAAATTTCATTTATTTTATTTAAAGTTGTGTACAGTCAGCAGCAGACGTTTCTAAGCGGGCGAGGTGTTCAAAATTACCTTGCCACGCTCTTATTCTCCTAACAATAAAGTCGCGTCAAGATCATTTTGAACACCTGGGCCGCTTAGCAACTTCTGCTGCTGTACAGTACACATTTTTTCAAGCTTGGGAAATTTTATGTTAATCTTACTCAGAATCACGAGCTCATTCTTTCGAGGAGAAAAAGGGGTCCAAAAATTTCCATTCTAATTTCGTTTCTTCCCTTCCAATAGAAAATAGAATGTATACATATAGGTAGTCTAAGAAAAATGTTAATGCAATGGAAATAAAAATCTTGGAACACTTTTTAGGGTTCCGTAGCCAAATGGCAAAAAACGGAACCCTTATAGATTCGTCATGTCTGTCTGTCTGGCTGTCTGTCCGTCTGTCCGTGTATGTCACAGTCACTTTTCTCCGAAACTATAAGAACTATACTGTTGAAACTTGGTAAGTAGATGTATTCTGTGAACCGCATTAAGATTTTCACACAAAAATAGAAAAAAAACAATAAATTTTTGGGGTTCCCTATACTTAGAACTGAAACTCAAATTTTTTTTTTCATCAAACCTATACGTGTGGGGTATCTATGGATAGGTCTTCAAAAATGATATTGAGGTTTCTAATATCATTTTTTTTCTAAACTGAATAGTTTGCGCGAGAGACACTTCCAAAGTGGTAAAATGTGTCCCCCCCCCCCTGTAACTTCTAAAATAACAGAATGATAAAACTAAAAAAAATATATGATGTACATTACCGTGTAAACTTCCACCGAAAATTGGTTTGAACGAGATCTAGTAAGTAGTTTTTTTTTAATACGTCATAAATCGCCTAAATACGGAACCCTTCATGGGCGAGTCCGACTCGCACTTGGCCGCTTTTTTTTCCTATTGACATCGATATTGCTAGTGTATCACAAGTAGGAATAGCATAAAAAATCTAAATTTAAAAAAGGATACCGTACAATTTTATTTTATATAAAATAGCCAATATAATTTACAATAAAATAATTGCTTACCATTGTTACGCCTTGGAAGTATGACTCCGAATACGTTAAATTTTAATCCGTTCTGTTTTTATAATGAATTGTTTCTATGCAATTTGCTATAAAATGATACTCGTACATGTAACTAATTTAATGCAATATACTTACTACAAACTTAACAGGATGATTAACTTTTTCAATTTAATACTTTTTATTTTATTTTAATTTATAATATACAAAAGTTCAAATGACAGACTTAATACCGGAAGGCATTTTCTATCAGTTAACCAGACTAAGTAGAAACTGAATTGTGCATGTACCGTTTGAGTATTTTAAATATGATTATAACACATAAAAATTAAAAATATAATCTTTTAGCTAATATTTAAAAATTATTTGAAACGATATTAGATAAATTGGAACATAATATTGTAATCGAAATAAAATTAATGCTTTTCTTTCTCTGAAACCATTTATTGTAACATCTGCATTAGATTAGAATTTAAATAATTAATATCTACCTAAACAAGAAAGTTAATTAGCTGATATAATTATTTTTAATGCTATTAAGTAGGGTAATTCGCCAGTAACTGGCCACTGGCTAATTACTGGCCACCCTAAACTATAAATTAATTATATTCTCCTATAAACAGAATTCATTTTAGTATAAGGTTTCAATAACTGGCCAGCCTTCAATAACTAGCCACCTTATACTAAAATAAATTCTGTTTTTAAGGTGAAGCGAATTCATTTTTAGTTTAGGGTGTCCAGTTACTAAAAGGTGGCCAGTTACTGGCGAATTGCCCTATATATATTTATTAAATAATGTGTGACGGTGAATAAAAACAGTTTTTTATTATTTTTCCATTAAACGCGCAAACACCTTATTTATTCAATCACAGTAACATAAATTAAACATGTCTATAAATGTAGATAAAGTAGGCAAGTACCTAAATTTAATTTCAATAATAACCTCGTAATTGATTTGCAATGGATTGAATTAAAACATGTAAGTATTTGATGAAATAATCTTAAAATAAAACATTTAACTAATAGTAGGTAATAAATTTGTTACGCATGTAGGTAGTTTATCAGTATTGTTCATTTAGTTTAGTGTTATCATTTGAAAAATGAATACAGACGGATGCTGTTAGACTTCAGCAATGCCTTTGACATAACTAACATCAAAGGCATACTATTTGCCTTTGATTTCGATGTTTTACTTAGTTTAATACGCGCTGATGACATATCTCCCGTGGCAATTGGCTATTTCCGCAGTTATTTGGAATATCGTCGGCAGCGAGTAAAGGTAGACTCTTCCATTTCTTCTTCCAGCACCCTGGCGTTCCGCAGGGCAGTGTGCTGTCTCCTCTATTATTTTCCATCTTCATTTACTCACTCACTACTAATATTACTTCTTCTTACCACCTCTATGCCGATGACCTCCAAATCTACTCTCAGTGTTATGAAGGATCTGCCACAGGGTATCAGCTCCATAAATCGGGACTTGGATCACATTTCCAGTTGGAGCAAACGCTATGGGCTGAAGGGTAAAGGATGACTCAGGTTAGACCAGGCCGTGTCCGGGCCGGAGCTTCCGGAGCTTCGTTTTCTATGGAAAGAATCACGTGATAATCTATGATCTGTCATAGAAAAGTAAGTTCTGGAAGCTCCGGCCCGGACACGGCCCGGTCGGCCCTGTCTAACGTGAGTCATCCTTAATCCGTCTAAATCGCAAGCTTTAATTTTAGACAGCTCTCAACTCGTTTCTCGGATTGAGTTTCCTAACTTACCTTTCATAGTCTTTGATGGTGTCCCGGTACCATTCTCGAGCCAGGTAAAAAATCTTGAAGTCATATTAGATCGCACACTGTCTTGGGTACCACAGATAAGTGAGATCGGTAGGAAGATGTTTGCTTCTCTGGGGTCACTTCGCAGGCTTCGTAACTTGTTGCCGCTCGCTACCAGAATTGCGCTTGCTCAATCTCTTGATGTCCCTTTATTGGATTATGCAGATATCAGCATAATCCAATTAAGCCATATTTCACCACGGTGACAGGTGCGACAACTGTCGACATCACTGTTACTGACGTCACAGACCTCCATAGACTACGGTAACCGCTTACCATCGGACGGGCGGTGTGCTTGTTTGCCAACAACATATTAATAAAAAAAAAAACCATTATATCGCCAATAAATAAGTACTTATTTTGCGAAGCTAATGACAATTGTCACTAGAAACACGACAATTGTCACAAAATTCCGACACAGAACTCATTTTCTGTCAAGATATACCGAAAGTTCTATTAAATCGTTTGACAATTGTCATCATCATCATCACAAACTTGGAAGGAGAAATACCTGTTTTTTACCGATATAATAAAGTTTTTTTAATAATACAATGATGGTGGCAAACAGGAATACGGCCCGCCCGATGCTAAGTGGTAACCGTAGCCCATGGATGCCTGTGACGTCAGCAACAGTGACATTTGTCGAATTTCCGCACCTGTCGCCGTGGTGAAATAGGGGCATATCTTGATCTTACAGAGGACCAGCTAAATAAACTTGAGCGCCTTCAAAACGCCTATATAAGGTTCATATTTGGCTTACGCAAATATGACCACGTCTCTGAATTTCGCACTCAGCTCAAGTGGCTCCCTATTCGCCATCGCCGCAACTCTCATATTCTTGTTCTTCTATATAATATTCTCTTCAACCCCTCTAAACAGCGTTTCAGCTATATCCTTCTTCTGTCCGGTGTGCGGAGAAACATCTCCTTGCTCCACCATCTTCTTCATCAAAATTTTATATCAACTCTTTTACTTTTCGTGCTGTTCGGTTGTGGAAAATGCTTTGCCATTAGACATTAGATGTGATAAATCACTTCCCATTTTCAAAAATCTTTTGTAGTCTCATTACCTTTCGCTGACTTTATTTGCCTTTATTTATGCCTGTATAATATATATGATGTCACATTTTAGTCCGCAGCAAGCTCGGTTCTCCATACAAACGTAGTTACTCGTAAGTCAGGCGAGGCTTTTCGTCGCGTCGCTACAAGTACCATCATCGCTCCGCGATTGTTAAGCCATTTAGGGTCCCAGCTAAATTGGTTGATTCATACTTACGCTATGACGTCCAATTTAGCTAGAACCCTAAATGGCGTAACAATCACGGAGCGTCAACATTAATTAGTTTAATGAAAATGAAAATGAAAATGATTTATTTAGGCATCAAAAATGCAGCTTATTACATAGTGGAAGGGTATTACATTTTTAGGAGTAAGTATTCTATTGTTAGACAGCCTAGGAATAGTGTCCTGAGCCCTAAACTAGGTAAACCTGTCTTATAGGGATCAGGGAATAAACCACCGCTACTTCTAGCAATGCAGGTTGGTTGTGAAGTATACACATGTTAAAAATATTATACCTAAGGTTCAGATCGCTTACATATGTACTATACGTACCTATACAATGCAACATTTATGGCAACAATTTTTATAGTTTAATAAGGATGATAGAAATATGACATTGCACTTAAAACCAGTATCAACTATATACCTACTCATCTGTTTATACATTTATATTCACTATTACTATAATTTATTATACCTACTGCTAAGATAATTACGTAAGTGTGTTGTGTATGTGTGTGTTGTGTGTGTGCTTGTATGATGAACTATACCATGATATATATTACCTTTAAACGAGCAATTCTTGTATATTTATTTATTATTATCTATATATATTTCGGGGATCTCGGGAACGGCTCTAACGATTTCGATGAAATTTGCTATATTGGGGTTTTCGGGGGCGAAAAATCGATCTAGCTAGGTTTTATCTCTGGGAAAACGCGCATTTTGAGTTTTTTTATATGTTTTCCGAACAAAGATCGGGTTCCCAGATATTATATTATTATTACACATAATTATATTGCTGGTTTTTGGACAAGATAAGCCCTTATTTACATAATACTATAATTTCCCTATATACCTATATATAATATTATTATGTTGCCACGCCCTTGTAGGGTCCATGCTGTACCTAATCTAAGTTAACACCTGTAATACCATGGATTGCGATTAAATGATTATGATTATGCGGCTCACACCAATTTTGGTGTCTAGCAGGGGTTTGTTTCTCAAAAGATTGTAATTAGTAATACAAGTCCCTTTCTAACAAAAGCTGTCAAAAAGTGACATCCACGAAGTGTTTCTGTTCTAAAAAACTTTAATAAGGCTGCCAGTAGTAAAGATAATTTTCTACCGAGTACCGCATGTTTATAGAGTCAGACCAAGAAAAGTCTGCAGCGGATTTGATAGCCCACGCAGTGCACGTGTCATTTTAAACGTCAAACTTCTATGAAATTATGACGTATAAATAACACTTGCACTGCGTGGGCTATCAAAATCGCTGCAGACTTTTCTTGGTCTAACTCTATTACCACACGCAGCGGTGACACGAATCCTGATCACAAAATGTATGTTGTTAAAAATTATATGAAGTGTAGTTTTTTATATTTGATATAAATTATTGCAAAATCACTTCATACTTAAAAAAAAAAAATTCCCACTTGTAATTTTTTTAAATATGTTAATACTCTTAGGACAATACATTTAGGTTGACCTAAAACTAGACGTAAATTGCTAAGTATATTGATATAGAGTTTACTTATTTTCTTAAAAATATATGCTATTCTTACATGTAACACCAAAAAAGGATAAGAATAAGAATTACCCTACTGTTATTTTATTCTGTGGTTAAGCTCACATTTTAAAACGACTAGCTATATTGCTCTGAAACTTTGTATTTACATTACGTTAGGTAATGTTTTACTTGGTGGGTGATATTAAAATAATAAAAAAAATCACGATGTTGAGATATTTATTTGATAATTAACATTGACAACTAGCCATTACCAAGAATAGAAGCCAAGACCTCGGTTGGGATTTTTTTGCCCTGAAAACAATACAAAATATATTAGAACACTAAACTTTAAACTCTTAAGTACGAGCGAGACGCATAGAAAGTAAGTTACGGTCTCGATAGCGTTTATGTCAGTGCCAAACTGGTGATTAAAAATATAACGTAGCTAAACTAACTCTGGACATCCCACGCTACGCATCTTCGCACATCTCTGGTGGAAACGCAGCCTTAGCTTGGTTTGATCCGAACTGGCCGCGTAGCCAACCTGCCAATCGCTAACGCTCCGTAGCGATCGAAACGCAACTGCCTCTCGCACTAATATGGAAGAGTGATCTCTATCACTCTTTCACACACTTTCGCTTTTTCACACAAAGCGTTTCGTTGTCGAAGCGATAGCGATTGTCATCTTGGTTAGGCCGGCTGATATTTTACTTACTTTACGCGAATGTACATCTTCACTTAAAGGCATGTTCATATAGTCACTATCGTCAGCAACTGCATCTAATTCACGATCGAAACTGTAAAATAAAATCGTATTTTTTAAATTACTTTTCTTAAGGGGCCCACTGATTAACAGTCCGCCGGACGGTATCGGCCTGTCAGTTGTTCGGAACTGTCAACTTTTTGTTCTAACTGACAGGCCGATACCTTCCGGCGGACTGTTAATCAGTGGGCCCCTTTAGACGCGGAACATTAGAGTTCTTGCGATAAGCGAATTATCATTATTTAACAGATACACAAAATAACTTAAGGATTCGAGTTATAGGTTTAAACAAAACCGGCCAAGTGCGAGTCGGACTCGCGTTCCAAGGGTTCCGTACATTACCTAAGTCCGAGTCACGCCTGACTCCCTTCGGTCGTGTTTTAATTTATCTCCGCTCGTTGCGTATTTCATGTTTTCCGCACTTGTATCGTAATGTACCTACTCGTATCGATATTACAAACAAAATATCACCACGTGTATTAAGGTCAACGTGACACACTTGTATCATAATGTACTAATTATAAGAGCGCACCACAAAAATTTCGAAGAGATGCCTATATACTCAGCAGTGGGCTATAAAACCTTAAAGCTGAATTAAGGTCGGGCATATTATCATCATTCACTGGATGGTACTTACTGTTTTTCATCGTCAAAGGCATAGCAGCCAATGATGAAGCTTAGGAATAATAAAAATACTAGTCGTAAGAGCTGAAAAAAAGCACACAATTTAAATAAAAATCATTTATCACTACGTAGATATAAAACAAAGTCGCTTCCCGCTGTCTGTATGTATGCTTAGATCTTTAAAACTACGCAACGGATTTTGATGCGTAGTTTTAAAGATCTTTTTTTAATGGAGTGATTCAAGATGAAGGTGTGTGTAATGACCAAAGCACACGTGTTTCATACGACGTTTTTCAACACACTTGATATAACAGTAAGTTAAAGTTTTTTATGTCTAAATACATTACCGCACTAGTTCGATAAATAAAGCACGCGGGTATCTAAGATTATGAGCCTAAAAGCGGTTCAAAAAGTTCCACATTACGAGCAAGTGTGTTGAAAAATACAATAGAATAATCGCTTACCATTGTTACGCCCTGATAACTATGTCTACGACTACATTATATTTCCACCACTTCTCTGTTTTATAATAAATCGATTCAATGCAATAAATAGGGTAAAGGACTTTTAAAATTGTGTTGGTATATTTTTTTATGAATATTTCATAATACTGGTATGGAAGAAGGCATTCTTTACTAGTTATCTGTTAGAATGTGTCTTCGTAAACTGAAAAAATCTTGTATAATACCTATAGTATTTTTCAAACTGGAAGGGTACGCTGACAGGTAAATATGGATATACAGGGTCATAAATTTTATAACCTAAAAATGACAAATGTCGCAAAATCGTATTGATTACCCTTCCAGTAAAATAAATAAATATAGGCATATCGCATTCACGCGCGTGAAACAAGATTGAATAACTTACATTATGATTTATGATTTAAAAAAAATTCAACATGATAATTAGTAGACAAAAAATATTTTTTTACACTTTAAAGTATATATTTGTTAAAATGTGATAATAAAAACTGTTTTTTTTTTTCTATATAAAACTATTAACTATTATTCATTTAAATGTACAAATACCTTATTTCTTCAATCACAGTAACATATTTTAATCATGTCTATATAGGTATATGTTCTATAGTTTGTCAAAGGACTGTCTCATTTCAAACATAGACAGAGAGAATCATACTATCGTTGTCTACTAGTACTAGCACCCAAAAGAAAAGGATGAGTATAGTTTTCCTTGTTATTACTGACTGACAAATTGGTTTGACCAACTATATATGTAGATAAAGTAGGCAAGTAAATTTATTTTCAATATATCTCGAAATTGATTTGTAACGGCTTGAAATAAAACATGTGTTTAAATTAAAGGATGAAATTATCTTAAATCTAAAACATTAACTAATAATTTTACGCTTCACACTTGTAAATCACTATAAATAAATTCGTTTAGTATTATCATTTGAAAAATTAATACAGACGGACTGCATTAAATTTGAACGGGAGCCCGATTCAGATTAAAAAACTTGTTAAGGTTTCGATACGACCTTGACGATCGTATGTCGTGCATTTCACGCAAGACTTTCACTTCATGTCACATGCAACAATCAGCCTGAGCGATATTCAAGGTTCTATCAGAATAAGATCAAAACCGTAACTAATTCTTTAATCAGAATCGGATTACAGAGTTTGCAGTACAAGAGTGTGGAGGTTCCAGCTAAAAGCGTCAACTTTTTATGAAAAATATGTATTTTAGTCGTGATTTTATTAGAACCTTTATGTACCAATTAAGTAAGATACCTATCGTTTGTTTCATCCCTTAAAAAAAAGTAATCCATTCCAATTTATGGTTCAAAATTAAAATATGTAGGTATAAAAACTTACTAGGATGGATAACACTTGATTTTCACACTTTGTTAATTCAAACGGTAGATTTACCGCGGTATTCGGAAAACAAGATCCGTTCTAGACTAGAGAACGATACGATATGTACTAGATACGTTGTAGTTTAGATTTCAACTAGTTCTCTTTTGAAGCTCAATTCGGGCAACAAATGTCACTTTTACGTTAAAATATCGTAATAATATCCTGTCATTATACTGTACTAGTAAAGCATACTGGCACAATAAAGAAAAGCCTAACTTAGTTCGCAGCCTGGAGAGACTAACTGCCCTCAGACCTCCCATTATGAAATCTTCTTCTATCCCTATGTACACCGTTCCTTTCGAAGCTCTCACTCATTCTCCCACAGTGATAACCAATATTGGCATCGAGAAAGGATCTACATCGGCTAATTCCATTTTTTCTAAATTTGTTCACACTCGCTTCCCAGCTTACCGGCTCTTCTTCACTGATGCTTCTAAATTAACGGACCAGGGCTGCGTGGGAGCGGCCTTCCTTCTTGCAAATTCTCACATCATGGTAAAATTTAAACTTCCTCCCGAAGCATCTGTATTTTCCGGTGAATGCTTGGCCCTCTTAAAAGCCCTAGAATACATCCTTACACATAAGCTTCCCAAATCTGCTATTTTCTCAGACTGCCTCAGTGCGCTCCAATCCATTTCGCTTCGCCCTTTTAATAAATTTGCATGCAACTACCTTATTTGCCAACTAAAAAATTTTACGTATAAATGCCATTCAGCGGGATTGGAAGTAGTTTTTGTTTGGATCCCTAGCCACTCGGGAATAGTAGGTAATGAGAGGGCGGACAAAGCAGCCAAAGAGGCTGTCCTTGATGGCGATGACTCCTTCTTCAAAATATACCCACCGGATGTTCTGAGTATCCCTTTTAACTACACGAGGAAAAAGTGGTCCCTCCGCTGGTCCCGGGCTAAGAAATGCTTCTTTTCAGAAATTCAACCATCTATCCCATCCCGTCCATGGTTCTTCAAAAATAGATCTCTTTCCAAAAGACACACTAGTATTATCATTAGACTCAGGTTAGGTCGCGTCTGTTCGTCCGAGCAGTTATATGAATTTAAAAAGAAAGATTCTCCCATGTGCGATTGTGGTAACGAGGTTGGTAATATCGACCATATTTTCTTTAATTGTCCGCTTAACAACAAACCCCCCCAAATCTATATTCTAATCTACCGAAACTTAATGTGCCGTTGCCTACTAACATGGCTTCCCTTCTATATCTAACTAATAATAAAAAACTTATGTGCGTCGTAAGCAAATTCATGGCTAAAAACAACATAAATCTATAAATGTCCAAGTTAGAGATATATATGTACATATGAAACATATCTATGTATTTCAACGTTCCGACAAATTGGTTCTAAATTGGTGGTGGTAAATGTTAAATTGTGTATGTCGTATTTTGTTCCAGGTATTACCCAGTTTCATGTTGTCTTTCGGTACTCTTGTAACCTACCCTCTTGTCAGCCGTGCGAAGCTCGTTACTCGATTTTGGCAGAATTGTGCTTAACTGCGCGGTAGCCATAGACAAAAGAGTGAAGTGAAGTGAAGTGAAATCGTTCAAGAGTATCTCCAGAATCGCGGGCATGTCAAATTTGACAGGCTAGATCTTAAAAATATCGTTATCGTATCTTGGTGATGTCTAATAGACATCTAATAGATGTCTAGTTCAAAATCCGAATCGGGCCCTTAGTACCTTGGTAAAGGAAATTGTTTTCTAATTAAGGTATACATATATAAAAGTGAAGTCTCATAGGCTAAAATAAATACCTAACTAGAACGTGTCTATAGAAAATAAACCTTCAGAGCTCTCCACTGTAATTGCCAGCTTAACCCATCACCGACCGATAATTCCCTCAAGTATATAAAAATCGAGCTTCGTCACGCCAGTTGTCTACCCCTGGCGAAAGAAAATATTGCCCCGACTTACTGACATCTGGCAACGTTCGGTTCATTCGTCAATGTCCGAGCTGAAGTATTATTAGCGGCGACAAATGGTTGACGATCGCTTATCTATTGGTTTGAGGCATAGACTAGGAATACTCTAGACGGAGTTTAGAGCAATTATTTCATGAAACCGATGCTGCCAAAAATACTGGGGTGCGGGGGACGAGGTGAGCGGGTACCGTGCCGTGATTAGTCCGTTCAAAGACACGGACGTCACACAAAGACACTTTGACTCGAAAATGGAGTAAAACTACCGTATATTTGTGGCAGAGGGGGTAGCGCTACTATGCTCAGTTTGGAGTATGTCTTGTCTGTGGTTTGAGGTTTCGACGTGTTAATTCTGTTTCGGGTTGGTTATCTCTGGTTTGAGAATGTGATAGGGGAGATGGGGCAAACGCGACAAGTTTGTGTTTGAATAGATATTTACCAGCAATCTCTAGTTTTTCCTCAGATTTTGAAGATCAGGCAGTCACTTTCGTAAAAACTAGCTCCTGTGCCAATTCTTAGGATTAAGTCGCCAAAGTTCACTAGGATACAAGCCGAAACGCTAAAATGAAAACATAAACGACTTGAAGACGACTGGTCTGGCCTAGTGGGTAACCCTGCCTGTGAAGCCGCGGTCCTGGGTTCGAATCCCGGTAAGGGAATTTATTTGTTTGATGAGCACAGATATTTCTTCCTGAGTCTTGGATGTTTTCTTTGTATGTAGGTGAGGGTGGGGAGGGTCGATCCCTAGGGGACACTTGGTAAACTTCATTTTTAATCAAACCAAACGAGATACATTTTTTTGCACTGGTAACACTCATTCATTCGTTCCTAACTTCACGTTCTGTCATGGCACTGTATCGGAAAAGTCAGTGGTTCATAAATGGCGGACGGTGAAAGATTTTCTGCGTACTATATTACATTTTCGGTAAGCTTTAACTGGATTTATTTTATAATATGAGATGGAAATGATGTTAGTGAGTGTGCTAATTTTATTTGTTGTTTATTGAAGTGATGATTAACTTGGATTACATTGATATACGCGAACACACGTTTCGAGTACGGCACGTTTTATAATCTTACTATGTATGGGGAGAGTTTGTCTTTTTCTTCAGGGGAGATATGATTCCGGGATCATGTCACCCCCAAAGCGATCAAGTATATACATTGTAATAAATTTACTTACAAAATGATTCATAGAGCTATCATAAATATTTTCTTTTCTTTAGTAAATCATGCCGCAAAAGTACGACCAGAGAAACACTGATTTAAACTTTCAAGGTTTTTGACTCATTATTGTTTATTAAAACGGGATTTAATGGCGTATAATTCAGTTTTTAATTATACAACCGACTCCGAACTCCGAAAACAGAATTATCCCCGTGGCCTTTGAAAAGACTAACTAAAGTTGACATCAACATTTTACGAACTACCCGCCATCAACCATTGCCGCCATTGGTCTTGTTTATCAAGTTAAACGTTTTACACACAGGGGATGTTACTCGGTCGACAAACAACACTTATAACGATATTTGGTTTTCAACCGGCGATATTTGTTTTTATGGATGAAATGATATTTCAATGGCTTTCCGACCTTATGTACTATAGAACCGACGGTCCATAGAAAGGATTTTAGGATTATGCAGCTCAAACACCGTCCTCGAAACGTGAGCAGTAAATTTCTAAAATTATTTATTATAGTAAACAATAACGACCAGAGATAGGTAAAAAATTTAAAATTGCTGTAGGTATCTGACGCTAAAAAATACCTTCATAATAACTTTAAAAAATTTAGCTTGTTATAAGAAATGTTATGTTAATAACTTAGATTTTTGTTTTTTTTTTAATTTTTTTTTGTTCAAAAATTGATTCCCTATTTTATGTTGTTTTATGGATAATACGATTACATTGTTTTTTTAAAGTATAAGATTATGGATTAATATGTGTTGGATATCTTCATATATTAATTTTCTGTAGATAAAGTGAATAAATTAATGTAGATACTACCCTCGAAATATGACATTGCCGCCTAAAATCTTTTTACCAAGTGTCCCCAAATCTGGAAGACTTGATCCCTTCGGCTTAGACATCTGATTACCGGAAATACAACTTCAAAGCATGGAAGATGCAATTTAAATATGTTTGCTGTGTATTTTACAAATTATAGATGCATTGCTAATAGCGATCCTAGTTATATAATCAATGAGAATCTGGTATGGGGAGACATGGTAAAAATCTGTTTACCATGTGTCCCAAGAACCAGGGTCACTTGATCCCCCTAGGATCAAGGCTCCCGACCAGGGGTAAACAAGTCTCCCTTACATAGGGGACACATGGTAAAAGTCAACAGTATGGGTTTTCATTAAATAATGATCTAATTTATTGCACAAATCTGTTCTAATTCAAACTATTAATGAAGAGATAAATTCTGAATCGTATGGTCTATAAAGTTTTTCAATACTACAAATAGTTAAGAAAATGTATGCTAAAAACAAAAGGGGTGATCAACCCTCCCCAGTTTCCCCTATGTATTTGTATATAAATCATATATATCGTTGTCTGAGTACCGGCAACGCAAGCCTTCTTGAGCTTATAGAATGTCCTATAATATTTATTTATTTATTTTTATGTATTTATTTATTTTATTTAAATAACTAACTGTACTTCAAAAGTGTCACTGACAATCCCCATACCAAAACCGCATAACCCAAAACTTAAAAAAAAAAGTGTGTTCAGTAAAAACATTTTAATTAAAATTTGTGCCTCAAAGGGATGTCACTCTGGTGGGACTATTTACAAAGCTTTTTAACCACTTCGATTATAACCAGTTAAAAGCTGACCCCTGATTACATTTAGTTACTATTCGTACAGAGGTCAAAATAAACTAAGCACGAGCTATAAGTGCAGTGAAATAAAATTGTGAACCAGATATCCCTTGACGAGTTTCCAATTTAAATGAAACATACTTTATATGCATAAAAATCGGGAGAATGATAACAATTTTCCATTTTTTATTCGGAAATAAATTGATGGCATATTGAATTGGGTCAGCTTTCCTGTATACAGGTGATGGAATTAAAATTATAATTATAGTATATTTGTAGGAGTCTGCTACTAGCAATGTGCCAAAATGAATTTTCAATAATAGGGAACAATCAGTCACAATCTGTCGAGTTGGGCGTGCAGCGGGGTGGGGCGTGCGGCGTGCATGTTAAACAAATGCAAACGTATAGGAGCGGCCTTAGTGCACGCTGCTCAAATCCCTTGGGAGCTCGACGCCACGCTGCACGGCCCGCCGAACGCTCCGCTTCGAGCGTCCACTAAGGGTTTTCCGCATACGAGAGAGTCGAAATGTTGTTATCTAACCTCTATATCACTCTTGCATAGATGCTATTTGTTGCTGACTGTACATGTTACTGATTTTGTGAATCATTCATGATATTTTTTCTTTTATAAACATGTTATAAATCCCCTTCTTTCCATATTACGAAATTAACGGTTAATTTTAAATTGCATTACAAGCTCGACACATTCTCGCTAACCAGATGTGTCTCGATTAAAAGATGATGCGATAAAACTGAGTGTTTCCTGTTAATCTCGATACTTATCGAAACCTTGACAGTTTATGAGTGAGCGGGCACATCATGGTTCCATTTTTATCGCCTGTCACTATGCCCGTCCTTTTCGCACTTACATACTTTTTAGAACACAGAACAGGCATGGTGACAAGCGATAAAAATGCGACCGTGCTACCGCCGCAGGAAGAATAACTACCTTATAATATGAAGGCGGAATGCAAGGGAAACTTGGACAAGTATTAAATAATTTTGAAACCGAAACAATAGTATTTATAATAAATGACCATAAAAACAAAAAAAAAGTGTCACTCATCGATTTTCGAAACCTCATATTGCTTTGTCTACTCAAACAGCAAAGAAAATTCTCACCCGGTCGGCAAAAAAGCTTTTTTTCATTACAACCGAGTTAATCGCTATACCGGCCTTTTCCGAAAGAATTCCCGTAAGAAAACGTCTTGCGGCCCGGGGCGGGAGATAAAAGAAATTTATTGCCGAGATTAAAGGCGCGTGTTTGGCTCGTGTCAATCTGGACCAAAAATGGCTGGAATGTCCTGAAAAAAGAGTATTAGACGTTCTTTGAGTTTGGGGGCCATATTGGTTTTGGTTAATTTTAAGAAGATTTTGAGAAATTAAAACTTAATGCCTAGGCAAGAAAGAAGCGAAAACATGAAATAGACTTCACTAGACTTCTTATTCTTTTTGTCATTTTTTTTTCTTTATGATATGATATCTATTTCAATTTATAATTTATATATTTTGGTGTGACTACTTAAAAACACTTACTTATTATTTAAAAAAAATATTTTGATTCGATCCCTAGATCCCCCGTTATGTGAAAAACGTTAGTGATAGAAAAAAGTGAAAATAGAGTTACCTTCTTTTGCGTTTGAGTGGATTATTATATACAAAATTGGGTTTGGTTACAATTGTAATTTTGAAAACGATTTGTTGCTATTGTGCTTATAATGTAATTTATCATTTACACTTTTCTATTTTTAAATAACATATTTTTAGGGTTCCGTAGCCAAATGGCAAAAAACGGAACCCTTATGGATTCGTCATGTCTGTCTGTCTGTCCGTCCGTATGTCACAGCCACTTTTTTCCAAACTATAAGAACTATACTGTTGAAACTTGGTAAGTAGATGTATTCTGCGAACCGCATTAAGAAAATAAAAAAAAACAATACATTTTGGGGGTTCCCCATACTTAGAACTGAAACTCAAAAATTTTTTTTTCATCCAACCCAGACGTGTGGGGTTTCCATGGATAGGTCTTCAAAAATGATATTGAGGTTTCTAATATTGAATAATGTTACGGTTTAGACTCACTTATTTTAAGTCACTCGCGCGACATGTTAGTACGCGATACACGGCCGTCGTGAACGCTGCTCGCACTGTTAGTGCTTGAGAAAGGAGACCTAGGCTCTCCGAAACATGTCGCGCGAGTGACTTAAAATAAGTGAGTCTAAACCGTAAAATTATTCAATGTTAGCAATGGTAGCAACAGTTTAAATTCGAGGTTTCTAATATCATTTTTTTCTAAACTGAAGAGTTTGCGCGAGAGACACTTCCAAAGTGGTAAAATATGTGTCCCCCCCCCCCGTAACTTCTAAAATAAGAGAATGATAAAACTAAAAAAAATATATGATGTACATTACCATGCAAACTTCCACCGAAAATTGGTTTGAACGAGATCTAGTAAGTAGTTTTTTTTTAATACGTCATAAATCCCCTAAATACGGAACCCTTCATGGGCGAGTCCGACTCGCACTTGGCCGCTTATCATTTTTGAAGACCTATCCATAGATACCCCATACGTATGGGTTTGAAGAAAAACAAAAATTGAGTTTCTGTTCTAAGTATGGGGAACCCCCAAAAATTATTTTATTATTTCTATTTTTGTGTGAGAATCTTAATGCGGTTCGCAGAATACATCTACTTACCAAGTTTCAACAGTATAGTTTTTATAGTTTCGGAAAAAAGTGGACATACGGACGGACAGACAGACAGACAGACAGACATGACGAATCCATAAGGGTTCCGTTTTTTGCCATTTGGCTACGGAACCCTAAAAACCTGTAATATTTCCAGTCACAATCACTTAAGACGAAATCGCCATTATTATTTGTGTCATCAAAAGAGTTTTGCCGAAATCCCACTACACCGCTATTTTCAAACCGGTATCAAATGATTTTCAATCTAAATAATAAAGCAACAAGGTTCACGTTTGATTGAGCGATTAGAAAAGGTGTAACACTGTTCAAAAGTAAAAGAGCGTAAGTGAGTATGGGTTGTAAAGAGAATTTGACTTTTTTAAATCGGAAAGCAAAGGGGTCTTAGAGACACGTAAAAAACTGATTTATACGCCTCTGTATCTTGGTTCTGGTGTTTTTAATGGTACTTTAGATAGTTCGGGGTTTGACAATCGTTGTTTATTATTCTATTGAGAGCCATATTTCTAGTTTTGGCAGTATAATAAAAACTATTAAGACGCCCACTGATTAACAGTCCGCCGGACGGTATCGGCCTGTCAGTTAGATCAAAAAGTTGACAGTTCCGAACAACTGACGGGCCGATAACGTACGGCGGACTGTTAATCAGTGGGCCCCTTTAGAGAAAATACTAGCTTCTTTGTAGTCGTATCCGACGTCCGATATGGGATCGGACTGTGTGAAAACGACTTTAGAGGAAAATAAAGCGGCCAAGTGCGAGTCGGACTCGCCCATGAAGGGTTCCGTATTTAGGGGACTTATGACGTATTAAAAAAAACTACTTACTAGATCTCGTTCAAACCAATTTTCCGTGGATGTTTGCATGGTAATGTACATCATATATTTTTTTAGTTTTATCATTCTCTTATTTTAGAAGTTACAGGGGGGGGGGGGGCACATATTTTACCACTTTGGAAGTGTCTCTCGCGGCAGTTTAGAAAAAAATGATATTAGAAACCTCAATATCATTTTTGAAGACCTATCCATAGGGCCACACGTATGAGTCTGATGAAAAAAATTTTTTTTTTGTCTAAATCTTAATGCGGTTTACAGAATACATCGACTTACCAAGTTTCAACAGTATTAGTTCTAAGAGTTTCGGAAAAAAGTGGTTGTGACATACGGACGGACAGACAGACAGACAGACAGACATGAAGAATCCATAAGGGTTCCGTTTTTTTCCATTTGGCTACGGAACCCTAAAAAGAGGGGTTTTAAAATATTTTGCGATTAAAAATGAAACAATAATCATGATTTCTCAGTTATACAATCTATGAAGAGTTTACGCTACATACCTTTTTACCCGGCTTTACCATTCTACTAGATACGATCCGGCCAATTCAAACGTACACTGTCATCAGAGGGCCTATCGCGAACCACTTTTGACGTGTTGCCACACTTACACTTACGTACAAATTTACAAGTGCGACAGAGAGGTAATACGTCGAAGGTGGCTCGCGGTAGGCCCTCAGTATGCTCTGAATAATGTAATTTAACTATCCTGCGTCCCGCTCGCGCTAACATAATTATGGACAAGTAAGATCGAAAGGCATGGTTGGTTACTGATTGACATCATTCAGTGTACGGCATATACTACGAATCCTCTAGACGGAGTTTAGAGCAATTATTTCATGAAACCGATGCTGCCAAAAATACTGGTGCGGGGGACGAGGTGAGCGAGTCCCGTGCCGTGATTGGTCCGTTCAAAGACACGGACGTCACACAAAGACACTTTGACTCGAAAATGGAGTAAAACTACCGTATATTTGTGGCAGAGGGGGTAACGCTACTATGCTCAGTCTGGAGGATGTCTTGTCTGTGGTGTACGGTGAATTGGCCTGAATGTAGCCGATAAGCAAATTACAGAAAAAAAATGACTGCAAAAAAACACCAGATATTAACCCAAATTGATAACGCTCTCATCCAATTTTTTAATACATTCCAATTTTTCAAAAAAGTTCGCGCAGCAAACAAAACATATTTTCATGAAATATCGCCCACGTCCCCACTTAAATTTCAAGCTTTATTACTACGAAATAAAGTTGAAATTCGTTTGGAGTGGTGAAATCATTGTGCAGAGGAGATAACAAAGGGGAAATTTACATAGAAATAAACACAGGATGATTTCGCTCGATTTATGGGTATGTGTGCGCTTTGTTCTGATCAAACTAGCTAACGGCCATTATGTGACGTGGATTTGTGAGTGTAAGGCCTGAGTGGGCGCTCGAGTTGGGCGTGCAGCGGGGCGGCGCGTGCGGCATGCATGTTAAACAAATGCAAGCGTATAGGAGCGGCCTTAGTGCACGCTGCTCACATCCCTTGGGAGCTCGACGCCACGCTGCACGCCCCGCCGAACGCTCCGCTTCGAGCGTCCACTCAGGCCTTACACTGAGAAGTACGTTGTCTATGGACTTTGCAGTGTTTAGGGTGCAATAAGCGCCATTTGCACTTTCCCACTAACCCAGGGTTAACCGGTTAAACCGTTAAAATTCAACCCAGTGTCAAATTGTACTGGTAACCATAGTAACTTCAGGTCCGGTTAACCACGGGTTTGTGGAATGGTGCGAGTGGGCCTAAGCAACATCTAAACTGAAATAAATGTCACATACGACGGAAAAAATGACTTAACTTAGCAACTGGTAAGGGTACCAGGCGTGGCTCAGTCCGCGATTTCGTTGCTTTGCTACAGGTAGCTAAAAGTACATCCGTTCCGCCCCAATTTTGGGGAAAGCCATAAGCCGCGCGTGGCGCTGTCGCCACCTAGCGGCCATATCTGTGGAGATCGTAACAGACGCGTTTTGTTAGAGAGTGAGTCTTCTGTACTTAGTACTATTATTTATTCTGTGCCCTTACCTAGAAATATGTCTGCAGGGGTGCTAAGCTAATAGTTTAACTGACTGTACATTGAACATTGAACAATGTCTTTTTTAAAAACTTTCAAGTCCCACACTCAATAAATCATTCGTACCAGAGCCCGTACCATGAGTAACTGACAGTGTCAAAACTGACATATACGCTATCGAGAATGTAATTTACTTTCTATACATCTCGTTCGGTTCGCACTAATATGCGAGTACGAGTGAGATGCATAGAAAGTAAATTACGTTTTCGATGGCGTTTATGTCAGTGCAAAACTGTAGCCGTAGCCGTACAGATACAAAATTTCAACCCCTTAACTTCTTAGGAAATTAATTTTCATAAACGCTGAAATAGCTTTTCTTGATTTCTCATATTGTGTCTCTCTACGAAGTTTCAAGTTCCTCGCTCTAAAAATAATCGTATCCGATACAAACTTTTCATCCCTAGGTAACCTCCTTGAGGGATGAGTTTTCAAAAATGCTGAAATAATGTTTTCTAATATTTAAAATATATTTTTACGAAGTTTTAATGTCCAAGCTTAAAATAAAACTTGCACCTTAGACTTGCTTATTGTGTTTCATTAAAATACATATTAACGAAGTTTCAAGTCACTTAAAATAAATCTTGAACCCCATACAAAGTTTCATCTCCCTTTCAACCCTTTTAAGGGTTGAATTTCTCAAAATCGCTTCTTATTTCTTATACACAACGTAGATGAATCCATTAGTCTAAATCAACTTTCTAACTTTTTTGGCTTCGGCTCTGTGTTATTCAGTCACACACGCATTTATAAGTACTTACATATATATAAATACATTGGGTATATAGATAATTTGATTAAAGGTAGTCTTTCAGGTAACATTTTCCTATCTTTCATATAAGTTTGTAACAATTCCAAAGCATTTTATGAAAATACGTGCCCGTGGATAAAATCTATTCTTTTGTGGTTTTCAGGATATCGCGAATTCCCGACCAAAGGCATCTCCGGCGACTTGTAATTTGGCGAACGGGAACGTTATCAAACTGCACTTCCGGTTCAAACCGTTCGCACTTAGCTACTTGGCAATTGGTAAAATCGCCAAGGCTCGTAAAACGCCCGCCATTTTGAAAACTCCCTGTTCCGTGCAACACAGACTTCTTTATACCAATGTCAACGATTAAATATGGAATGACATCCGTAGACCGTAAACGAACATTTTCGACTCGTAAATGGATCCTAAATTATGATTTGTTTTCAAAATGACGGGCGTTTTTCCGAGCCTTGAAAATCACATACAAAGGTGACGTTCTGATTGTAACTACAGCTGTATTTTAGATACTGCTGTGGCGTTGATGCTTTGAACGTCATAACTGCGGTAGAAATGCGGGCCGCAAACGTCAGTGCTTTTATCAAGCAAATTGACAGCTACCTACAGCGTCCACGTCAAGGCCGCAGCAGTAATGCGGATGCAGTTGCCATCCTAAAGTAAAGGTGATATTCAAATCGTAACAGTGTGTTAATTTATTTTGCCGCGGGAAATTTCACTGTCAAGGTGATATTCGCATCACAATTGTAGCAGCTTCAAGGTGACGTTCGGGTGGTAACTGCAGCTGCGACATTACTGCTTTGGTGGAGTAGGTTCAGCTAGCAGAGTTTTCTCCCCTTCTTCCTCTTTACTTCCAACTTCCCTTCTATGATATTTTTGATTAAATCGCAGTGGCGTGTGTGTTCCCTGAATATTTCCTCTTCTAAATATTGTTAAAGTAATGGTTCTTCTCTTTTCACCAACTATACGTAAAGAAAATACTACTTACTTGGCTGGCACGATGACCCAAAATGAGTCTTGGCCTCCAACACAAGAGCACGCCACTTTACTCGGTCCAGAGCGGTATCACGCCAGCTTTCGCCGACGTCGAGCTCACGGAGATCTGGCTCCACTCTGTCCGCCCAACGATATTTACCTAGGATGGCCAACAGGACGGCGTCCAGTTGGTCGACCCAAGTCGGCCCTTTTGGCTGCCCAATCTTCATCCTTTCGAGGTGGCCAAGCCAACGGAGACGATGCGCTTTGGTTTCACCTATTATGTTCGGCTCGGCTATTAGCTGTTCTAAAAAGTAAAAAGGTTTCGGAAAAAGTTAATATCAAAATATTTCTAGTATCCTAGTTTGCACACGGGTGATCTGCATGGCTGTCACGTCAGCGCAGTCAGCAAGAATGCAGTCGCTGCCAAATAATATATGTGCGGATATTATTCTGAACCGTTAGCGTAGCTCTTTGGGAATTGTTTTGTGTTACCTGCCTTGACTGGCGTTCTGTCTTGCGTTTTAGTGGTATGCAAATTTACATTTGCTGGTATGTGTTTCGTTTGTTTAGTACCATCGGTTAAACGGTTCATAAACCTTATTACAAAAGGCATAAGGTCCACTGATGGACAGTTAAGAGTATTGCTGTTTGTACGTAGCTTATACAATTACAGCAGTAACCATATAATGCGTGTATTTCAAAGCAATGAACCGGAGTGACTGTGACTGTTAGGGGGGGGGGGACAGAAGAAATGGCCATCGCAACGGGTTTTTGCTTTTTGTCTCAATGATTCCGAAAAATTTTGCGCGTTACCTTTGGCTACATCACCGACTATTTAATATGTGAATTTCATAAATTTGTAAGTAGGACTTACCTATGTGAATTTTTTGAAAAGGTTTCGTGTTTTTTTTTTTCTATTTAATTCAGCCAACTTTAAACTTTTGTAGTTTAAGTTTGCTGGTTTGGTTGCTGGAATGGTTTTTTGATGAGGAATATTAAATTTCACGATGATGGCAGTAGAAGAATATTGAAGTAACTTTCCTTTCACCAAAGTTAATTCTTATTTATGCAATTTGATTGGCGGAATAAAATGAGATTTATCAAGTCCCCCTTTTATAATTAACGTCAATCAAGAGGGACACAAAATAAATCTCCTTATAGGGTGAAAAAACTTAGGGTGCGTTTTTATAATCATTTTCAAGACGTCACTCAAATTTTAAATTAATTTTTAAATGTTGTCAATGTTATCAAGGGAATATCATTATTATGGGAAATTGTTTTGGACGAGCGGAATTTTAAAGTGAGAACAGCCGTTGCTGATGTTTTTACAAGCTTTTATTTAACTTGCAATGTAGGTACCTATACCTATGTAAGTATGTTTGTACGAGTCAAATCCTGCAAGTTAATTTTGACCCACTTCCTGACCTCCAATGAAGCTGAAAATTTGCATACATATGTGGGTCTGGTGACAATGCAATATTACGGTACCATCGAGCTGATCTGATGATGGAGACAAGAGGTGGAGATAGGAATTCTGTGATAAAACAAGGCATTAACCTAATTGAGTTTGGGGTTTTTAATGTTTTTATAATTGTATTTCGATGAGTATTAGTTGCCTGTGGAAAAAAAAGTACAGTTAGCGATAAAAGCTTGGACGAAAAATGTTTTTTTTGGCAAAAACATATTATTAGTTAAAATATTTATATACAATAGGAGAGTCAAGTCCTTTTGAGATTTTTTTTATCACAGATGTGTGACATTTGCTGCAGCAATGTCAGGCCCTATTACTGCACCAGTAATGGTAGTTTCAGCCCGGTACCTTTAAGCTGTACAACTTATCCGAAATTATCCCAGTTACCCTGTTTATCGCGACAAAACCCTAATTAAAGAATATATATAGATATAGCAGCACCCATTAACATCTTTTAGCATTAAAACGTAAATCGGCCAGCGCTAAAAACCTCCTTCTACAATAATTAAGTAACAAGAGTCGAGTAATTATGCACCCTATATAACAAACGCTTATTTCACAAAGACCAGTTAAAATTGGTCTGGGATTAAAGTGCGTTTAAAATGAAGTAGAGGCCACCTAAAATTGGTTTTGTAGAAATTTAGTTGAGAGTTATTTTAATCTAAATCACTTTAGAGGAAATAATTAGAATTATGAGATCTTAATAGGACAGAAATACTGGTTAGTTTGTCCTCTGAAAAGGCCAATTCGAACATGCATCTGACATCAATCTGATATTTGAATAATATCAGTTAAGTATCTTGTTTGAGACAGTAACATACATTACGTGCGTGCGATAGAGATAGGGAGCGAGTCACGAAATTTTTCGTCGTAGCGTCCTTATTTTTTTCTCTGGAAGAGATCCCATACAGAGATAAGTTCTCCTTTGTTGTATTTAATTCACTCTGTAACTATGTTTATCTTGTTTTTATTTCTATGTACAGTCGCCATGAGATATATCAGAGCGGCCAAGGTGCTCAAAAATATCCGAACACGCACTCTAACGCCTTGGCAATAGAGGCGTGTTCAGATATTTGTGAGCGCCTCGGGCTCTCACATATTTGATGGCGACTGTACAATAAAGTAATATACATACATAATTACATATTATTTATTACTAGGTACACCGGTCACTCTAAAAGGGTTTAAATTACATTATAATAATCAGAAACCTAAACCCATTAGGATGAATTAAGTGATAGTTGGTAGTAGGTACATATTTAATTCATCTCAGTAAGTGGATATTAAGCTCAAAGGTAGCCATGGCAACGGAATCTGCAACCTAAAGGCTATGGATTTAATGTAAATATCAAAACCATTTAGATAGTAACTCACATTTATAGACAGGTCTATCGCGAAATTTATTTAATTAGCCGCGACCACGACCAGTGAAACCTGTGTCGAAACGTCGGTAAATAAAGGTAATTAAATAAATTTCGCGATAGACCCGTCTATAAATGTGAGTTAATGTGTGTTCAAAACGCGAAAATTTTAAATATTACATTTTGATAGTGGCTCTGGTGTGACAAGTTTTAGAGTCTCACGAACCTTCCCTCAAAATAAAAAGCGGCCAAGGGCGAGTCGGACTCGCCCATGAAGGGTTCCGTATTTAGGGGATTTATGACGTTTTAAAAAAACAACTTACTAAATCTCGTTCAACCCAATTTTCGGTGAAAGTTTGCAGTGGTAATATACATCATATATTTTTTTTTGTTTTATCATTCTCTTATTTTAGAAGTTACAGGGGGGGGACACATTTTACCACTTTGGAAGTGTCTCTCGCGCAAACTATTCAGTTTAGAAAAAAAATGATATTAGAAACCTCAATATCATTTTTTAAGACCTATCCATAGATACCCCACGCGTATGGGTTTGATGAAAAAAATATTTTGAGTTTCAGTTCTAAGTATGGGGAACCCCCAAAATTTATTGGTTTTTTTTTCTATTTTTGTGTGAAAATCTTAATGCGGTTCAGAGAATACATCTACTTACCAAGTTTCAACAGTATAGTTCTTAAACTGTTTATACGACAACGGTTTCACTCACTTGTATGTCTCACGATTTAGTTTAATATCGATGAGTATAGTTCTTCTAGTTTCGGAAAAAAGTGGCTGTGACATTCGGACGGACAGACAGGCGGACACGGACAGACAGACAGACAGACAGACATGACGAATCCATAAGGGTTCCGTTTTTTGCCATTTGGCTACGGAACCCTAAAAACAGCTACCATACTATCGAAGTTACCCTCTCATTCTAAAACGACATGTTTAAACTACATGAAACTTTTATGTTATTTTCCTCTATAGGGTTCCGTACCCAAAAGGTAATAAAAACGGGACCCTATTACCTACTAAGACTTCGCTGTCCGTCTGTCTGTCTGGCCGTCTGTCTGTCGGTCTGTCTGTCACCAGGCTGTAACTCATGAACCGTGATTGCTAGACAGTTGAAATTTTCACAGTTGATGTACCTATTTAAGAAATAACTAAAAACAGAATGCAATAAATATTTAAGTAGGGCTCCCATACAACAAACATGATTTTTTTGCCGTTTTAAGGGTTCCGTTTTTCCATTTGAGGTACTTATAGGATCACTCGTGCGTCTATCTGTCTAACCATTCCCCCCCCCCCCCCTTTTATCTCCAAAACTACTGGGTCTAAAATTTTGAAAAAAAATACACAAAATAGTTCTTTACCTATACATATGCATTGGTAATAAAAATTGGTTATTGTACGGAACCCTTGAAACGCGAGTGCGACTCGCACTTGGCCGGTTTTTTAGGTAGGTAATGTTACGGAACACATCGTGCGCGAGTCCGACTCGCACGGTTTTATTCCCTATTAGTATTTGTTACTGTACAATCTACTTGTTAATGTAGATGTGAAAGTCCGCGTCAGTTTGCCAGTAACGCCGCTGAGAGGGTTAATTCCATTAAAAGATTAACAAACCGCAAGAGCGTTCTCGGCTCGGGTGTGGACGCGGGGCATAAGCGAGCGGGAGCGGAAAGCGAAAATAACCTACAGAGTTCTGTATTAATGATTTAAAATGATTCTCAATTGTCTTTTTCTCTTTTTTGTATAAAAATTGTATAAAATATAAACATCTCCTACAACTAATATTCTGGGGAGGAGCGCTGTTTACCCTAAAGTACAGGTTATACCTATTTAGGAAGCAGAGTTTCTAGTCTTTAAGGCAATCACTGTAATTTGATGTTTATAAATAAATTATAAATTAGAGTTTCATTTTATTTTAGCATGGCACACAAACATAGTATACAGACCTTTTATGTTGTTTTATTTTAAGAAAAACATACTTATTTATTCCATATAAAGGGTCTAGCAGGCTAAGCTAATAAGACTGGCTCTCCACGAGGGATTTGTTTATACTTTTAGGTGGAGTAGTGGGTGGACCTAAGAACACTGTATGCCTAATATCACAGCCTTTGATAAACTTTTGTTTCAGATTTATTCACAATAATGTAAAAAAAAAACAAGGTAATTTTTAAACTTTTATTTGAAGCATGCGAGTGAAACCAAGTTAATTCAGAATTGAGGAGTATATAACAGGGTTATTAATGCATATTTTTACAGATCTTCATGTCCTTAAACTTAGAAAAAAACCGTTCTTTTTTTCGCTTAGTTTTTATGACACTTAAGTTGTTATATTACAACTTAATGATGACAAATACTAAAAAGCACGGAACTCTCGGTGGGCGATTTCGACTCGCACTTATCCGGTTTTTTTATGGTTTCGGGTCTTGTTTTGGTCTTCTGATTGAGTATTACAGCTGTTTGCGTAGTGAGGCAGCATAGTTAGGTACGATAACATTGCAAAACGGCCTAGTGAAGCCACCCTGCCTGTGAAGCTGCGGTCCTGGGTTCGAAACTCGGTAAGGACATTTATTTGTGTGATGAGCACAGATTTTTGTTCCCGTGTCTTGGGTGTTTTCTATGTATTTATATATTTGTGTAAGTATTATTATATAATAATATATCGTTGTCTGAGTACCCACAACACAAACCTTCTTGAGCTTACTGTGGGACTTAGTCAATCTGTGTAAGAATGTCCTACAATATTTATTTATTATTTATCTATTTAAAACGCTCTCTCCTTCACCAAACCAGCAACCTTACAATAGGCACCGCTACCCCAGACCCGTCACCCGAGGATATAGTTTTTGCTTGATTAGTTTACGCTATTATAATTAGAGGACTTTGCTTAGGTCACACGTTTTCAAAGGAAAACCAACGAGATAGATAAAGTTTAGTTTTATGTCCGTGTTGGAAAATTACAGCTTTCACGAAATTAACCCTAAGTTACATTACACTTAAATTTTATTAAACGTTGTTTACAATTTCGTTCATAAATCAATTTTATTTCACTTCTTGAATCTTTAGCGTTCGGATGTCAATCGCAGCTGCGTTACTATTGCGTCGTTGTCAAGGATGACTCACTCTAGACCAGACCGGGCCCGGGCCGAGGCGTCCGACGTCCATAGAAAACTAACCGCTGGAAGCTCCGGCCCTTTACCGTCGCTGTATCTGTCAATTTCCTTGTTAAATTTTTGAGGGAATGAGCGTCATGATCGCGGCAGAATGCGTGCGGTTTCCACCGCCCGGGCGGCGTCGGAGTATAGCCGCAAGCCGGTCGACTCCTCGCGGACGCGGACGGCTCCGGGCTGACTCCAACGCATCTGTCACACATAATGTAAAATTCACACACACACACACACACAACACACACACACACACACACACACACACACACACACACACACACACACACACATTGCAAAAAGCAGCTCCGGCGCGGCCAAACTCCAGCTGGTCGGAGAAAATCGTACATACAGATGTAGTGCATAATTATTTTCCATCGTATTTTCTCGGGAACGTTCGCATTTGTCATGCTACTTTAGTCAACCTCAGTACTTTTTGTACCGAGACTGAAATAGAAAGTCACGTTCGTACGTTTCCGTGAAAATACGATGAAAAATAATTATGCACTACATCTGTAATGCAGCCGCGGTTGACGTTCGGAAGTTACTTTTACTTTAAAAGCGGCCATCTTTAGAATAATGCAATGGAAATTATTGTCTTATTTTCAAAGTTGCAATCCCAGCCACCTGTAGCTTTAGACCAGTGAGGATTTAGGTTCCCGTCAAGTTTGGGCGCCGGTTATCCAGGGGACTTACGGCTGAGCTGCGAACTCACCTAGATCACTTCCTATTTGTAAGTCCTAGTGGAATGCACTGAGATTGTTTACTAGGCATCTAGGCGCTCTTGACAGTACCTACTACTCGCTAAAGTATGGAAATACTTTTTATCTACACACATGTCATTAGTGCTCTATAATGCGTTCAGAAACCATAGGAAATGACAAGCTTTATTACAACCAATTTTACTATGAGAACTTTCTTATCTGTGGTAGTAGGAAAATTTGTACTTTAATGTACGAGTACATAGGTAACGTTATAGATTTTTGCAAGGTTATGAGTTTAAATTTGGAACAGCAGTCAAAACTCAAGTGGGTCTCTATTCTAGTATCCATAGATATTAAAACAGTTATCGATACGAAACGTCAATTTTTGTATGTTTTTTTTAAATATAAACCGCACGATATTTGATTTCGAGTGACATGAGAATAGGGACTTCATTCTTTTGTCTAGGAATTAAAAAAACTACGGATGTGTGACATGCGTGAAAAAAGTTTTCATTCACCGCCATTTGACGTACAGTTTATCTTTTAGTTAGTTTTAAGTATGTGTTTAGATAAAGTAATAGTGTATGTAACTGTACATAATTAGGCATTAAAACACTCGTGTGATCCTTTTAAGAAACTCACTGACGTTCGTTTCTTAAACCCACACTCGTATTTTAATGCCTCTCATTATGTAGCAGTCATAAACTACTAGTAGGTATCTAGGTACGTACGACAAGTGTGAAATTGTGTAAACGTTTACAAACGATACCACTAATTTAGAAATAAATGAAAAGTGGATAATTTTACTGTTTCGGGCGAGACGTCACCCGAGATGTCCGAGCCATGCCTGAGCCCGTACCATGAGTCACTGACAGTGTCAAAACTGACATACGCTATCGAGAACGTAATTTACTTTCTATACATCTCGTTTGCACTAATATGTGAGTACGAGCGAGATATATAGAAAGTAAATTACGTTCTCGATGGCGTTTATGTCAGTGCCAAACTGATGGTAGCCGTACTGTTCTAAGTAGATATTTGACACTGTTTCTTAACCGACTTCAAAAAAGTACCTAACTCAATTTGTCGCGTTTTTGTGTCTTTTATGGTTGTTCCAAGATATCTTGAGAATATCTTAACAGATAAGGATATTATTTATTTGCTTTGAATACATGCTTAGCTGCACAGGACTAGGATCAGTGGCGAGCAATCGTTTTGGAGGCCAAGAGACACTTTGGGTCCCTACTCCAGAGGAGTAGATGAGTAAATATATAATTCTTCACTATAGGTTATCACCTCAGAATCTGATGATGGTCTCCTAAAAAATTCGAGAAAATTTTGAATATTATTAACTTCAAACTTTTGTTAGCTATGAATGTACGTACATTAAAATATAGGTGTTATCATAAATAATTCCAGCATAAATCTAAGTGTCAATGCATTCAGCCAGAAATATTATAAGAAAATTGTAGCCGCATGTCGTTATGTCTAAATTCTAACTCCTAAATACACTCCATACTCATATCAATACTCATATTATTCTACGTAACCTCATACCGATTCACACTCCAATATTGACTGCTACAGCCACGTATATTATATGCATTACATAGACGTAACGATTTCGCATATAGGAGCTACTCAAAACCGAAATCAATCATCTCAGATAAACCAGTTTAAGTAAGATCTCTTGTAACGTATAAGATATAATTACCACGTACTACTTTTCTTTCCACAGACAATTAATACTCATCGAGACAATTCTGAAAACCCAAAACACAGTTAGGTTGCGTTGTTTTATCAATATGGCCAATTGGCCACCTCCTGTCTCCATCATCAGATCAAGTCGGGTGTATGAAAGACATATGTATGAAAATTTTCAGCTTTATCGGATATCAGGAAGTGTTTGAAAAATGATTTGCAAGATTTGAAAAAAAAGTTAGTTACATACGAACATGTCAAGTTAAAAGATGGAATAGAAATAAATAAATGAAAAAGGACAGGATCTAGTCCCAAACTAAGCAATGCATACAAGCATCTTGTTTACTCACAAGTATGTTCCTGTCCTGTGGGTAATAATAAGCGACGGTGTACTTGTCGTAGAGCCTCGATTCGGAACCTCCCTTATCCGGTGATCCCTTTAATCCGGACGGCCTTAATACGAACACGCTGCCTTTGATAGTTTAGTAATTTGTTACCCGGATAGGCACTAGAAGAAAATACTTAGCGCCACTTGCGCCATCCCACTAACCCGGGGCTAACCCGTTAAACCGTTAACCCAGTGTCAAATTGTACTGGTAACCATGGTAACTCCAGGTTTAACCAGTTAACCCCGGGCTAGTGGGACGGTGCAAGTGGCCCTTAGAGGTCTAACTATTCTAGCGAGTTTACTATTAAGATGATATTTTGTGAATATTGGTGCCGAGAATATGCATGCAGTATTCGTACAAGGATGAAGGAATGCTCAGATTGGAAATCTTGCGTGCATTGCTCAGAAGGTATACAACGTTGTAGGGAAATGAAATTTTTGCATGCTAACGAATTTTTGCGGTTTTATGATGGATTTTTTGTAGGTATTATTTTGGTTTGGCCTGCGGGCGCAGCATGGTTCCATTTTTATCGCCTGTCACTATGCCCGTCACTTTCGCACTTACATACTTGTTAGGACGTGACAGGCATGGTGACAAGCGATAAAAATGTGACCGTGGTACCGCCTCAAATGTGGTGAAGGATGTAGACACTTATAAAACTTGCTATAGCTTATTGTACAAAAAATATTTTCACCATTCTTGAGGTAATAAGTTCTTGAGACAAATCGTCGTTGTTAGTAATTCCAACGAAAGAATTAAAAGTGAAAGTATAACGATATCTTTTATTGGTTATACAGGTTTGAACATATCTAGAGACTGAGCTGAAAGGATGGTGTTATCTAAGTGATCTACAATCTAGTTATTATCTTCTGCTGGATTAAAAAGTAAAACAAAATCATTAAAATGAAATACTTATTTGTATATCAGTGACAACTATAATAGACTATAGGAATCCTCTAGACGGAGTTTAGAGCAATTATTTCATGAAACCGATGCTGCCAAAAATACTGGGATGTGGGGGACGAGGTGAGCGAGTCCCGTGCCGTGATTGGTGAGTTCAAAGACACGGACGTCACACAAAGACACTTTGACTCGAAAATGGAGTAAAAATATCGTATATTTGTGGCAGAGGGGGTAGCGCTACTATGATCAGTCTGGAGGATGTCTTGTCTATGGTGACAACCCTATAAAGTTATAGACATTTTAAATTAATACATGTCATATCATTAATCGGGACTACTTGCTAGGGTTGAAATATACAGATTTTTGCACTAATGTTTAACAAACTGTACTACTTATCTTAAAAACTGTTAGAAATATTAACGTGATTAATAAAAATTAAGTTCGTAGCCTAAACAATTTCCCGTTTGCATAAAATTACCTCACTCTGTTTCTTCCGATATACATACATATTTGGTATACGTCTCTTTTTGCCCCTCCGAGTATCTTTCCGCTAACCTAACCTAACCCTCAATCGCCGTATCATCAGTCACACAAAATTGTGGCCGCGTGTTGTTTTTTATCTGTCCAAGTGATGTGCCACATGGTTATTCCCCTTCCCGGGAATACTTGATGGGAATACTTCCCGGGAATACGGGAACTTCATTTCACAGTTACCCAAAATGATTCTTGGATACTGACACTAAGTTTACGCCAGTTGTAATATTTTTCCAGTTATCCGAGAATATTAACATTTGTAAATTACTGGGAAAATCCCATATTTCCAGTACTTAATTTTCCCAAGCAATATTAAGTTCTTGAATATAACCATACAGGTAACGACAGTAACATCGTAAGCGCAACGGATTTGCTGGCATATTATTTTTACACAAATTTCAGCAATGGGTTGTGTGTGGAAAACCATCCTCGGGACCTCTTTTTCAGGACATGTGCGCTTCTCGGAGGCTGTTCAAGCACAAGCTTAAGTGGTGTCAAAATAACCAAGATCAGATTAAAATGGACATCTTGGCCACTAACCATAAAGCCAAAGACTTCAACAGTTTCTGGAAGTGCACAGGTAAAATAGGTCCTAAATTCGGTCTGCCTGCAAGTGTGGATGGTGTTTGCGAACCGGTGCTTATAGCCAACTCGTTTATGGACCGGTTTAGGGTTCAAAGTCCACTGGGAGATGTGTCGCGGGTGCTCGATGCTGAGGTTATTTCGAATGAGGTGCCTGTCCAGTTCACTTTTAAAGAGGTTAAACGTGTGATACATTCGATGACGAGAGGGAAGTCACCGGGACACGACGGTCTCAGCATTGAGCATCTGCAGCATGCAGGTGATCACCTACCACGGGTACTCAAAATGTTCTTCAACCTATGCATGAGCCATTGTTGCCTTCCCGATGATCTTATGAGGACTATTGTGGTGCCTATTGCCAAAAATAAAACTGGAGATGCTTCTGATGGATCCAACTACAGGCCAATATCTCTAGCAACGGTGTCCGCTAAAGTACTGGACGGACTGCTTGATAGCCTGTTGTCAAAACACGTCCAATCGCATGATGCACAGTTTGGCTTTAAACCTAATGTATCGACGGAGAGTGCGATTCTGTGTTTTAAGCATACCGTCCAGTACTATAACGATGATAAAACGCCTATATTTGCCTGTTTTTTGGATCTGTCAAAAGCTTTTGATATGGTCTCCTATGACATTTTATGGGACAAACTTGAAAGCTGTACGAGTACTCCGAGGGGGGTGGTTAACCTCTTCCGCTATTGGTACGGGAATCAAACCAACCAGGTCAGATGGGCGGGAGCGTTTTCAGACGTGTACAGGTTGACGTGTGGTGTGAGACAAGGTGGTCTCAGCTCACCCAGGTTGTTTAACCTGTACATGGATGAGTTGATCGCTAGGCTCAGCAGCACGGGTATTGGATGCTCAATTGGCGGTACCATTGTTAACAATATCAGCTATGCAGATGATATGGTGCTGCTGTGCCCGGCGATCAGTGCTCTTGTCAAGCTGTTAAAGATCTGTGAGGAGTATGCGGTGGCCCATGGCTTGATGTACAACACCAAGAAGAGCGAACTACTCGTCTTCAATGCAGGCAAAAAGAAGTATGCGTCAGTTCCTGCTGTATATTTATGTGGTGTTCCTCTAAACAGAGTTTCACGTTTCAAGTACCTCGGGCACTGGGTCACCGAGGACCTCCAGGATGATGCTGACATAGAAAGGGAGCGCAGGGCATTGTCAATAAGGTGTAACATGCTGTCACGTAGGTTTGCGCGGTGTGACAGGGATGTCAAAAAGACCCTTTTTAAGGCTTTTTGCCAGTCCTTTTACGCGTGCAGCCTATGGACAAATTACACAAAAAAGACCCTCAATGCCCTGCGTGTCCAATACAATAATGGTTTCCGCATGCTGATGGGACTGCCACGTTACTGTAGCGCCTCGGGGATGTTTGCGGAGGCTAGAGTGGACGCGTTCATTGCGATAATCCGTAAACGCACTGCCTCCCTCATGCGCCGGGTGCGTGACAGTTCCAACAGTCTGCTTCAGCTCATTCCTGGGGATCCTGCTGGTTCACTCTGGAGGCACTGGAATGACCTACATATGGGTTCTAGAGGCACGGTGTATGATTTAATGTAAATAGTTATTTGTAATTTTAATTTTAATTTATTTTAATGTAATTGTACTTTTTAAATTTGTTGATATGTATTATTTTAATGTTAATGTGACTTTCGTATTTTTTTTTTTATGTTTTTATGTATGGGTATCATTGCCTGAAATAAAAGATTTGATTGATATTATTCGTTCGCGCAAAATACATGGATTCAGTATCCAGATTCCCGGTAGAATTATCAGGATTATAGAACTTTCCGAAAATATAGGAAATATAGGACGTCAACTACTAGGTATATTGGGAAATGACTTTCACTAGAACTACAATAAGCTAATTAAGTAAGTATCTTCCTAGCGTTATCCCAGCATTTTTTGCCATGGCTGATGAGAGTCTGGTGTTCGCTCTGCAACTAATGCCAGGAATAGACGTAGGCATTAGTTTAAAAAAACGACTGCAGAAGGGGAACTAGCCCCTTCTGGATTTGAAGGTCATATGACAGTCTTTATTATTTTCTTTATTACCTAAAAGGAAAAATGTGGCCACCATTTACCATTTAGTTCATAAAGCGAAAAATAAGCAAAATAAAACTAGGTATGTGCCAAGTAATCTATGTGACGGTAACTATCGGTAATATTCCCGACTGGGGTGGCCACGGTACCGCTAATGTTGTCTGGGCGTCCCAACACTATCGCCGCTCTGTCGCGTAAACTTTTTACGTTTTTACGTCAATATGGAGCGCCGTAAAGCGTCTACGTGACGTTTTTGACAATGCGTCGCTTGGGATTATTGTGTTTGCAAATAAAAGCTTAGCTTTTAGTTATGTCCTGTAGACTGTATTACTATGATATGCTGTACATAGTATTCAAATTGGTTATAGATGGTCAAGCAGATCTTGTCAGTAGAAAAAGGCGGCGGCGGGAAGGGATATCATCCCATAGAAAATTTGAATTTCGCGCCTTTTTCTACTGACAAGATTTGCTTGACCATCTATATTAGTTTTATTTAGTATGTGGCAGTTTGTGGTAGGTAATTTGTATTTCCTTGCAGATCGATCGGATACTCCACTGAACAAATGATGTCTATGATGATCGCAATTTCAAATGAATCTTATATGTGTCCTCCCCTCCTTGCGTCGTATTCCTCAATATTGAGGGTCGTGACCTCCCTTTTGCATCACTTTCTTATGCTCTTCCTCCATCTGCTGCTGTCATTGGCGGCGTGGAGAGCCATAAGAACTGTGGAGTCAAGAGCGGTGCGAATCTGGTCAGACAACGTATTGGACTACGTCCACGTCTAGGCCTTTTCCCACCACTTTGCCGGTCACAAAAAGCTTTTCGAGGTTGCCACCGTCTTTCCTTGCTATATGTCCGGAGTAGATATTCCACCAATTCGCACGAAGCGCTTTGCTTCCTCGTTTCTTATGCGCACTGCCAAGGAATGGAATTCCTTGCCGGCGTCTATATTTCCGAGCTCATTATAACCCGGCAACCTTCAAATCAAGGGTGAACAGGCACCTTCTGGGCAGGCTCGCTCCATCGTAGGCACGTCTTTGCCTTGGCTAGTTTGTGGCCATGAGTAAGCCCATTTATAATAAAAACAAAAATAAAAATAAGTATTCAAGGACTGCGTTCATTTAAGACATTCAGATGACAGCCGCGACTTGATCTTGAGTTCTCGCAATATGGAGACGTACTAGTCCGAAATGCTGTCCAGGGGTTACGGGGCATCTTTCTCCAGCACCACATCTCTATAACTCCCGCGGGAACAATATTGGCCTTTGTCCTTCAGTGCACCTGCAAGAAATAAGATCTTTTTCGAGCAAGTGTGACGAAAGCGTTTATATGTGTACCATATTATTATTGCATTGTCACCCAATTTACATATGTGTGCAAATTTTCAGCTTCATTGGAAACCGAAAAGTGGGTCTCGAACGTGCAAGGAGGGTTTTCACGTCGGATCCGAAAAGTATGAAATTATCCGGATCTGGATTATGATCCGCGGATATTCCCATACATTTCGGATCCGTCTTGCAAACCCTAAGTGCAAGATTTGATTACAGACACACAGACAGACAACGGGACATGTGAAACTAAATAAAAGCTTGTAAGAAACGGAAAGCTAACTAGGTATAATTTCATAATGTGTACCATTTGTATAATTAGATCGTTCCAGAATGTCTATCTAAGTACCAACCTACAGTCAGCAGCAGAAGTTGCTAAGCGGGCGAGGTGTTCAAAATGATCTTGACGCGACTTTATTGTTAAGAGAATAAGAGCGTGTCAAGGTAATTCTGAACACCTCGCCCGCTTAGCAACTTCTGCTGCTGACCACAAAGCTAGAATTACCATATTGTTGAAACAGCTTTTAGACGCATTAAAGATCCTCGCAGTTTGAGTGGTTTTTACTTTTTAGTATATATCAATTAAAACAGGAAACTCGTAAACTTTAAATACTTCGGAAGTAATAAAAAGCTTCGAACTGTTTTTAGATCGACATCTAAAATGTTGTTTATCTAGAAGACATGTACTTAATTTAAATTCAAAATTCTGAAATGTATAGTATTGCAAGTAGGTAGGTAGGCTAAGTGTAAGGCCTGAGTGGACGCTCCGAGCGGAGCGTTCGGCGGGGCGTGCAGCGTGGCGTTGGGCTCACATCACAAGTGATTTGAGCAGCGTGCACTTACTAAGGCCGCTCCTATACGCTTGCATTTGTTTTGTTTAACATGCACGCCGCACGCCCCGCCCCGCTGCACGCCCAACATGAGCGTCCACTCAGGCCTTACACTAATAGTTTGTTGTATTTTTTACTAAACGTATTTTTCGTGTGGCAATAAATTCCTATTTCTTATTTAATTATAGTAAGTTTATTGGCCGAGCGTTAAGCTAAGGACTCCGTTTCAGCTTGGACAAAAATGCTTTTGTATGCCCGGATGTTCTCGTCTGCAGGTCGCATTTCTCTACCGTTTTCTCGTGAAATGTTGTGAGCAGGTTCGGTAGTTAGAAATATTTTCTGTCGTTTCGTCGTGTCGTTTCTGTCGTTTTTTTTGGAAAAACTTAAAATGGTGGAAAATGGTATAAAAGACTTAAGCGCCAGCAGAATATATACTTCTTAAGTCCATTGTGAGTTCGCTGTGATAATGACTCAACGAACTATTTTAAATTTTTAAGCTTATCGCGAGGTCTACATCTCACAGAAGGCACAGAGTCACTAGTTGTACTTAAATATATTATGTTACTATTGCTGTGTGTTGTGTGTGTGTGTGTGTTTTTAATTTATAAATAGGTATTTATAATTATGTATTTAACAATATTTATTCATTTGCAGATAAGAAATCTGTGATTGCAAGAAAAATGCATACACAAGCGAGGGTACTATTGGGTCGTTCTCGCATTTCGTGCAAATCGGTGTTTTCGGAAATTTACCAAAAATGTGGTGGCGTTTTCAAATATCTGTTAATGCAAGGTTGTAACATAGGGCCTAAAGTATATGTCTCTCCAATGAACAATTCTAAAAAGATACGTATTTTCTTTATATGTACAATTAACACCCAAATTTTTCATTCATCTCTACATGTAACGCGTGAAGATATAACTTTGACCTACATTTTAACCTTAAGATACTACAAATAGAAAATTCGTTGTTTGTTCAATAAATGACTTATTTAGTTATGTTTTAAATCGTATAATATTAGAAGCTAGAAATAAATAATAAAAACTATACAGCCTTATAAGTGTATGGTTCAAGTAATTTCTTCATTACCGACGCGAGAAATAGATTAGCTATATTTTGCTATATAGCGAGGGTATATAGCGCCTACCGCCGATGCAACACATTGTTCGTCAGTCAGTTGGCCGCGTGATCTCGTAGCGGACGCCCGTGTGCCGCTGTTAGCGAAAATATATACGATCTCTCGGGTCGGGAAGGAGTGTGGTTCTCGTTAGTCTTCATCGCCATCGCGTGATTTATACAGTAAGTAGCAAGTGTACATTATTATAATTATACGTAATGAAGTGTTTTAGTGTCCCCTTTCAGATGGTTTATTCTGCAAAATTAAGGTCTGATGCCAACTGATGTAGGCGACAAAAACTTCCAAAACTTCATTCATATCGGTTTCATTCACTTCTTTTCCTTCTAATTTTACTGGGAAAGGTAATGAATGACTTAAGAAGGTAATGATAATATATTCGAGGCAGTGCATTTAATGGAAAGAGGCTTAGTTATTATAAATATTACGTTGTTATAAACATTTAAAACTGTATATGATAATAGGGGAGCCCAACCGGGGAGCCTTTGTAGTCTAAGATGGTCGACCTTCACCGATATGTCTGACGGATGAAACTTACATATTATGAAAGAAAATATATTCCTGAACATAAATAAATAGGGTTGCTTAAAGAAATATGGTCAAAACTATGTTTAATTATTTTTTGAAAAAAAAAATTTTTTCTTTAAATTTCACCGATCTGTCTGACAAATGAAATAAGTTCCAATGGAAAGTATACAACTTGTACAATATAAATCAACTAGGTTGCCTATCTTTTTCCGGTCACTATTATGTGGTTATAGGGTTGCTTGCGAAAATCCGGTCACAAATAAGGTTTGCCAGGCTTTTAAATAAAATAAGAAGGGAAGACTTTTAGCGATAACTCATAAACGGCTTAACTTATCAAGTTCGCTTTAATTTTGTTTGAATGAGTTTATTAAGCACTATTTTTATGATTTTTTTCCATATTTTTTGGATCGATTTTTCAAAAGTTAGAAGGAATAACCGTTTTTTATTCTTTCTAAATTATTATTTCCGAATTGATTGACTTTATCAAAAAATGTTGTTTGCAAACTCCTATTTATTTTTAAAGACCTATCCGACGACACCCCACACTATAGGGTTAAAACGATAAAAAAAAAATTACATAGGTACAAAACGCGAATGATTTAAATATATTTTGTCTATGCTAATTTTTGAAAATTTGAAAACTATGTTTAATGTGATATGGTGCGCAGATGATCAAACCGACTTAACAAACACTTGGGGTTAACAATCTCGACTTATAATGATGATAAGTAAATGGTGAATGTACCATCTAGCTTGAACATTATAAGTTGAGATTGTCAACTCCAAGTGTATGTCAAGTAATGCTCTTGTAATTCAAGATAAATACTTGTATTTTATGTAATTTTTCTCATTAAGCGAAATGTAAATTTCTTTGAGAAATAAAGTTCTTTAAACCTAAGTCGGTTTGATCATCTCCGCAGTGCTTAAGACACATGTTTTTAATATTGTTGATTTTAATTGGTGTTAATTTTCTTGAAATATAAATAATAAATAAATAAATAAATATTGGGGGACATCTTACACAGATCAACCTAGCCCCAAACTAAGCAAAGCTTGTACTATGGGTGTTAGGCGACGATATACATACGTATATAGATAAATACATACTTATATACATAGAATATGTTCGATTTCATAAGTTTGTTTCATTACCGTCCACTGATAAAATTACCATCTCGGCCGAATTCATTACCAGCGCGTAGTTCATTACCAGTAGCCTTATTAAATGAAAAGTAATAACGTTACAAAGGTGCCTTTAGCAGAAAAATGTTAATAAATGAATCCACAAATTGACGAAACTCAAAAGTTTACCATTTAAAACAAAAATTACAAATCGAGAGAATCTCACCGATTTGCACGAAATGAGAGAATGACCCTATTGTCTTGACAGAATATTAAAATCCTTAGACTGAGGCTCGTCGACCGCAATGTACATTTACCTTAAGGTTGGTCGCGATTTGTAGCGACTGGCGGATACGATCTTCGAGCAACGCCGGCTTCCGACACGTCGGAAGGGAGGAGCCCAAGCGATATCTTACCTTATAAATCGTTCTGCCATTTTTTTCGGGGTGAATCGTGCACACAGTCGCACTTCTCACTCACTACATACAAAATTCAATCTGTAATGACGATACAAATACATAAAAAATGACACACGTCAAAGACAAATCTTGCACACCTCGATCTATTTATTGTGTACTGTGCACAACACGCACCGCGCAAGTTGCTCAAAGGGTACGATAATATAACCCTTGCAGCTTGCACAATAGGTAACTACATATAAGCCACGGATAGACTAGGGACCATTGTCTCACGACAAGTGTCGCTAGGGACGTCGGATGAATCATATGTAAGGCGCGCAAAGCCATTTTTATATCGGAATGCCTTCGCCTCCGCTGAACGCTTAAAATGAAGCCCCACCCTATCCGGATCTTTGCCACAGTAAAAGGTCTATTTAGCCGTACCATTCAGACCCTGCCATATTGCCATCCCAGGGGTTAAAGGCTATCAAAGAAAATACTACCTTAAAACATTTGTAATAAGGTTCAAAGTAGGTATACAATGTTTGTAATACCGAACTTTGCAATGCGGTTTAGTTTATTTAGACTTTAACGGCTTTAAATAAATTTTGGCTCCTAGTGCCAATATCTGAATATTGGAGAGTGGGCGCCAGAGGTGCCGTTTGTTCGTCACCAGCTTTTATACGTCCCAATCAGGGATGTTGCGAACATCCGCATCCGCATCCGCAACCGCGGAACTTCCGCATTATTTTCAACATCCGCATCCGCATCCGCATCCGCATAAAATCGATGCGGATTTAATGCGGATGCGGATGTGGAACAGGTCGGTACAGGAACGTCTTAGCATCGGCGTAAGTGCTAGACTGCTAGGTAATTTAGTTATTAACCAAAAAAACCTATTAGAAATGAGCAGTCAAGCGTGAGTGGGACTTAATGTACGGAACACTTGGAACGCAAGTCCGACTCTCACTTGGCCGGTTTATTGAAATAAAAATTACTAAAATGTAAGATTTGACGTTTTTTATGGTACTATCTTGACATCCGCATCCGCATCCGCATCCGCGGATGTGAGCCTTTAAAAATCCGCATCCGCATCCGCATCCGCGGATGTCAAAAAATCGGCATCCGCAACATCCCTGGTCCCAATGTTGGGCACAGCTCTCCTCTTATTACTCAAGACAGTTTTAGGGCTCATTTAGACGGCGCGCGAGTATACGATTTTAGTTACATTGCGGACCATTGAGGTTACATCAATTCAGCCGACCGATCAAATGACGCAATGTAATGAAACTCGCATGCGAGTTCTCGCACCGTCTAAATGAGTCCTTAATCTATATAGTAGCCAGGGGCTAATGAAAAGATCGAAGATATTCACGATATTATAATTATTGTACGTATACGTATAAGATATTTTTCTTGTTCTGATTTTTTTCAAACATGAAAAACTTTTTTGCCTGTAACTGCGTGAATACCTGCTATTTTCTTTCTCACTTCCAAAATCAGCATCTAAATCAGCCCTCCCAGAAACTATTTCTCGAAAGACCTTATTCTAACCCGCCATCAAGATTCAGATAAACAAGACCCACAAAGGTCTATAACCGATATAAATTCATGTCCCCGACGTCGAATCTCAGCAAGTGTAGAAAGGTCCTCTTATATATTATATAAGTAGGTACTATAGGAAAATACATAGCTTAGATTTTACTTCAGTACGGTTGCGAATCAAAATCATAATATAAAAACGGATTGAACAAATAAATTGAAATTAACAACTATTTTAAATAAAAATATAGCGAATAGTCATCACCATTTATTTAAACTTTTAATTTATAGTTATCTTTATTTCCACACTAATATCCATATCATTATGCTTGCATTCAAAAATCAATGCTCTATTTTTTCTAAAATCGATGATCGATGTTTCTCGATTCAAAATTACAAACTACAACACTCTTAACTGTCCAACAGTGGCCCTTATGCCTTTTGTAATAAGGTTTACGAATGTCAGTTAACAGTGTGGGCGATGGCACCTACCTAATTTACGTATTGCTTTTAAAGCAATGAATTTAAATTTAACTAAGTTGAAGCTAAAACAATTACTCTCAAAATTAAGTAAATTCTAAGGAAAGAAGAAGTCCTTTAACGTTTCAAACAAAAGTCAGGGCCATTTTTAGGGTTCCGTACCCAAAGGGTAAAAACGGGACCCTATTACTAAGACTCCGCTGTCCGTCCGTCCGTCCGTCCGTCCGTCCGTCCGTCTGTCACCAGGCTGTATCTCACGAATCGTGATAGCTAGACAATTGAAATTTTCACAGATGATGTATTTCTGTTGCCGCTATAACAACAAATACTAAAAACAGAATAAAATAAAGATTTAAGTGGGGCTCCCATACAACAAACGTGATTTTTGACCGAAGTTATGCAACGTCGGGCGGGGTCAGTACTTGGATGGGTGACCGTTTTTTTGCTTGTTTTGCTCTATTTTTTGTTGATGGTGCGGAACCCTCCGTGCGCGAGTCCGACTCGCACTTGGCCGGTTTTTTACTGCCTAAGCAATGAATAATGAAGGCCTGAAAAATGCTAAACAAAAGATATCTTAACGAAATCTTTAATTACAACTATGAAGTAAGTCAAAGCACAAAAATTCTTTATCTTAATTCAGGAACTGAAATAAGATCTTGAAAGAAAAAAGTAATTTAAATTCGTTACTCTCCGGTGCCATCTGCTAAATCGCGCTGTAACTTTAAGAAACTCATTATTACCTTAACGTTTTCTTCTGTTTTAAACCTTTAGTCATAAGATTGATTTTACAACAAAACTACTTAACGAGATACGAGGTGTTGTAAAATACATTTAAAACTTCATTAAGACGTGCTAACAGTGGGAGAGTCGAGCGTCCACTGACGTGCCGAATTCGAAATTTAAATAGCTACTCTTTTTCTTAAATTTGGCATTTCGTTGGCGTTTTCTTGGCAGCCAGATGCGAAATGCATTTGCATTCTGTTGTCTGTGGCAAGTTTTTTTTAAACGTGCATGACGGTAATGCGGCTGGGCGGAAAGTGGCTGTTCTGCATAGAATTTAAAAAACGTAATTTAGGCTGGTAATAAGCAATTTATAGCTGGTCAAGCAGATCTTGTCAGTAGAAAAAGGCGGCAAATTTGAAAAATGTAGGCGCGAAGGGATATCGTCTCATAGAAAATTTGAATTTCGCGCCTTATTTTACTGACAAGGTTTGGTTGACCAGCTATAGCTAAAATTTTAAAATATTTCAATATAATAACACGTTTGTATTAATACTCTAAAGAGCGGCCAACTTAAAGCGCGAAGAGTTATCATCCCATAGAAAATTTGAATTTGGCGCCTTTTTTTGCTTGTTTTGCTCTATTTTTTGTTGATGGTGCGGAACCCTCCGTGCGCGAGTCCGACTCGCACTTGGCCGGTTTTTTTTTCCTAGTTAATCGGTATTCTTTTGTTAAACGTAGTTAATGTGATCTTCAATGGTGGTACAAGTTGCATTATGTGTTATAAGTATAACTGCATTTCGGGAAAATCCGTCGTTGAAAAGGTTTTTTTTTACCATTATCTAAGTTTTTATTATGATTTTAACTTTTTAATCATCCCCAGCGAGAACAAATTCCCTGATTTTTGCAAAGTCAATTGACTTGTGAATTTAGGAATTTCTTTCCGAGTTTAACTCGTTAAGGCTGAGCGCGTTTGTCTTTGTGAAGAGAAATATTTGATTTATCGTGCTCTTTATGTTAATACGGAGGCCGATTCTGATTTTAAATTATGATTATTAATTTTATTTTATTTTATTCAGGTAATTACAACACAATATCTAAACTTAATTACAAAAGTATCGTTAAACCAGTAAGGTTTGTCTCGATACTCCATCCGCGATAAATTTTATAGAAAAACAAAATATTTAAAAAAGATAAGCTTTGAAAATAATAAGGTTTTGATACGAAATGGACCTCACGCTGAATTGTAATATTTTATAGCAAAATCTTGTTAAATATACCTATAATTAGTAATTTATCACAAGATACTGGACACAAAAAATGAAAATTATAAAAAATACAAGACATTCAAAATTTTCTTTTATTTTAACTCTAAAATAATTATAAAATAGGGTTAAAATTGGATCGTGACCTCAAGTACCGTTTAATGAGGGACGTTTCGAGCGTGCTTAATTGTCAACCTTTTACTATCATTTTCCGATTTTTGTATAAGTAGCTTTAATGTAATACGCCCCATAAAAGACATTTCATACTCAAGTATAAAGATGGGCTAAATACCTAACCTGACTATATTACAACTAAGAACAGCTGTAAAAAAGGAAATGAATTAAATGAATTTGTACTTGTATTTTTTGTACATATTTGTATTAAAACTTGACATCCAGCCTAATGCTGCTAACGAAATACACTCAATAGTCGTCTTACTTTGCCTGCTTTCGTTAGTGCGCGTGAGATTTGATGATACTCAAACTCAAACGACATGAAATCCATATCAAATTATTAAACCAGAATCAGCCTCACGTGCTAAGTGCGGGAGTTGGGAAGAAACTTTCCTTTTTCGGTTCGAAATTGCTAATTTTGATGGCTTTAAAGTTTGTGACAAAGGTGTCAATTTATTCTCAGTTGTCATGAATGGCTTAGAATAAATTGTGTAACTTTGGAAATTACTTACCTGTAGTTGTATTAATTAAGCGCTGGTGGCCTAGCGGTAAGAGCGTGCGCCTTGCAATCCGGAGGTCGGGGGTTCAAATCCCGGCTCGTAGGTACCAATGAGTTTTTCGGTGAAGGAAAACCACGATGTACCTTCAGGAAACCGGACTAATACTAATAAGGCCTAGTTTACCCTCTGGGTTGGAAGGGCAGATGGCAGTCGCTTTCGTAAAAACTAGTGACCACGCCAATTCCTGGGATTAGTTGCCAACCGGCCCCCAGGCTTCCATGAGCCGTGGCAAAAATGCCGGAACAACGCGAGGAAGATGAGTTGTATAAAGAGTATTATTGGAAGTGTTGTTATAGCGGCAACAGAAATACATCATCTGTGAAAATTTCAATTGTCTAGCTATCACGATTCGTGAGATACAGCCTGGTGACAGACGGACGGACGGACGGACGGACGGACGGACGGACAGCGGAGTCTTAGTAATAGGGTCCCGTTTTTACCCTTTGGGTACGGAACCCTAAAAATGGCCCTGACTTTTGTTTGAAACGTTAAAGGACTTCTTCTTTCCTTAGAATTTACTTAATTTTGAGAGTAATTGTTTTAGCTTCAACTTAGTTAAATTTAAATTCATTGCTTTAAAAGCAATACGTAAATTAGGTAGGTGCCATCGCCCACACTGTTAACTGACATTCGTAAACCTTATTACAAAAGGCATAAGGGCCACTGTTGGACAGTTAAGAGTGTTGTAGTTTGTAATTTTGAATCGAGAAACATCGATCATCGATTTTAGAAAAAATAGAGCATTGATTTTTGAATGCAAGCATAATGATATGGATATTAGTGTGGAAATAAAGATAACTATAAATTAAAAGTTTAAATAAATGGTGATGACTATTCGCTATATTTTTATTTAAAATAGTTGTTAATTTCAATTTATTTGTTCAATCCGTTTTTATATTATGATTTTGATTCGCAACCGTACTGAAGTAAAATCTAAGCTATGTATTTTCCTATAGTACCTACTTATATAATATATAAGAGGACCTTTCTACACTTGCTGAGATTCGACGTCGGGGACATGAATTTATATCGGTTATAGACCTTTGTGGGTCTTGTTTATCTGAATCTTGATGGCGGGTTAGAATAAGGTCTTTCGAGAAATAGTTTCTGGGAGGGCTGATTTAGATGCTGATTTTGGAAGTGAGAAAGAAAATAGCAGGTATTCACGCAGTTACAGGCAAAAAAGTTTTTCATGTTTGAAAAAAATCAGAACAAGAAAAATATCTTATACGTATACGTACAATAATTATAATATCGTGAATATCTTCGATCTTTTCATTAGCCCCTGGCTACTATATAGATTAAGGACTCATTTAGACGGTGCGAGAACTCGCATGCGAGTTTCATTACATTGCGTCATTTGATCGGTCGGCTGAATTGATGTAACCTCAATGGTCCGCAATGTAACTAAAATCGTATACTCGCGCGCCGTCTAAATGAGCCCTAAAACTGTCTTGAGTAATAAGAGGAGAGCTGTGCCCAACATTGGGACCAGGGATGTTGCGGATGCCGATTTTTTGACATCCGCGGATGCGGATGCGGATGCGGATTTTTAAAGGCTCACATCCGCGGATGCGGATGCGGATGCGGATGTCAAGATAGTACCATAAAAAACGTCAAATCTTACATTTTAGTAATTTTTATTTCAATAAACCGGCCAAGTGAGAGTCGGACTTGCGTTCCAAGTGTTCCGTACATTAAGTCCCACTCACGCTTGACTGCTCATTTCTAATAGGTTTTTTTGGTTAATAACTAAATTACCTAGCAGTCTAGCACTTACGCCGATGCTAAGACGTTCCTGTACCGACCTGTTCCACATCCGCATCCGCATTAAATCCGCATCGATTTTATGCGGATGCGGATGCGGATGCGGATGTTGAAAATAATGCGGAAGTTCCGCGGTTGCGGATGCGGATGCGGATGTTCGCAACATCCCTGATTGGGACGTATAAAAGCTGGTGACGAACAAACGGCACCTCTGGCGCCCACTCTCCAATATTCAGATATTGGCACTAGGAGCCAAAATTTATTTAAAGCCGTTAAAGTCTAAATAAACTAAACCGCATTGCAAAGTTCGGTATTACAAACATTGTATACCTACTTTGAACCTTATTACAAATGTTTTAAGGTAGTATTTTCTTTGATAGCCTTTAACCCCTGGGATGGCAATATGGCAGGGTCTGAATGGTACGGCTAAATAGACCTTTTACTGTGGCAAAGATCCGGATAGGGTGGGGCTTCATTTTAAGCGTTCAGCGGAGGCGAAGGCATTCCGATATAAAAATGGCTTTGCGCGCCTTACATATGATTCATCCGACGTCCCTAGCGACACTTGTCGTGAGACAATGGTCCCTAGTCTATCCGTGGCTTATATGTAGTTACCTATTGTGCAAGCTGCAAGGGTTATATTATCGTACCCTTTGAGCAACTTGCGCGGTGCGTGTTGTGCACAGTACACAATAAATAGATCGAGGTGTGCAAGATTTGTCTTTGACGTGTGTCATTTTTTATGTATTTGTATCGTCATTACAGATTGAATTTTGTATGTAGTGAGTGAGAAGTGCGACTGTGTGCACGATTCACCCCGAAAAAAATGGCAGAACGATTTATAAGGTAAGATATCGCTTGGGCTCCTCCCTTCCGACGTGTCGGAAGCCGGCGTTGCTCGAAGATCGTATCCGCCAGTCGCTACAAATCGCGACCAACCTTAAGGTAAATGTACATTGCGGTCGACGAGCCTCAGTCTAAGGATTTTAATATTCTGTCAAGACAATAGGGTCATTCTCTCATTTCGTGCAAATCGGTGAGATTCTCTCGATTTGTAATTTTTGTTTTAAATGGTAAACTTTTGAGTTTCGTCAATTTGTGGATTCATTTATTAACATTTTTCTGCTAAAGGCACCTTTGTAACGTTATTACTTTTCATTTAATAAGGCTACTGGTAATGAACTACGCGCTGGTAATGAATTCGGCCGAGATGGTAATTTTATCAGTGGACGGTAATGAAACAAACTTATGAAATCGAACATATTCTATGTATATAAGTATGTATTTATCTATATACGTATGTATATCGTCGCCTAACACCCATAGTACAAGCTTTGCTTAGTTTGGGGCTAGGTTGATCTGTGTAAGATGTCCCCCAATATTTATTTATTTATTTATTATTTATATTTCAAGAAAATTAACACCAATTAAAATCAACAATATTAAAAACATGTGTCTTAAGCACTGCGGAGATGATCAAACCGACTTAGGTTTAAAGAACTTTATTTCTCAAAGAAATTTACATTTCGCTTAATGAGAAAAATTACATAAAATACAAGTATTTATCTTGAATTACAAGAGCATTACTTGACATACACTTGGAGTTGACAATCTCAACTTATAATGTTCAAGCTAGATGGTACATTCACCATTTACTTATCATCATTATAAGTCGAGATTGTTAACCCCAAGTGTTTGTTAAGTCGGTTTGATCATCTGCGCACCATATCACATTAAACATAGTTTTCAAATTTTCAAAAATTAGCATAGACAAAATATATTTAAATCATTCGCGTTTTGTACCTATGTAATTTTTTTTTTATCGTTTTAACCCTATAGTGTGGGGTGTCGTCGGATAGGTCTTTAAAAATAAATAGGAGTTTGCAAACAACATTTTTTGATAAAGTCAATCAATTCGGAAATAATAATTTAGAAAGAATAAAAAACGGTTATTCCTTCTAACTTTTGAAAAATCGATCCAAAAAATATGGAAAAAAATCATAAAAATAGTGCTTAATAAACTCATTCAAACAAAATTAAAGCGAACTTGATAAGTTAAGCCGTTTATGAGTTATCGCTAAAAGTCTTCCCTTCTTATTTTATTTAAAAGCCTGGCAAACCTTATTTGTGACCGGATTTTCGCAAGCAACCCTATAACCACATAATAGTGACCGGAAAAAGATAGGCAACCTAGTTGATTTATATTGTACAAGTTGTATACTTTCCATTGGAACTTATTTCATTTGTCAGACAGATCGGTGAAATTTAAAGAAAAAATTTTTTTTTTCAAAAAATAATTAAACATAGTTTTGACCATATTTCTTTAAGCAACCCTATTTATTTATGTTCAGGAATATATTTTCTTTCATAATATGTAAGTTTCATCCGTCAGACATATCGGTGAAGGTCGACCATCTTAGACTACAAAGGCTCCCCGGTTGGGCTCCCCTATTATCATATACAGTTTTAAATGTTTATAACAACGTAATATTTATAATAACTAAGCCTCTTTCCATTAAATGCACTGCCTCGAATATATTATCATTACCTTCTTAAGTCATTCATTACCTTTCCCAGTAAAATTAGAAGGAAAAGAAGTGAATGAAACCGATATGAATGAAGTTTTGGAAGTTTTTGTCGCCTACATCAGTTGGCATCAGACCTTAATTTTGCAGAATAAACCATCTGAAAGGGGACACTAAAACACTTCATTACGTATAATTATAATAATGTACACTTGCTACTTACTGTATAAATCACGCGATGGCGATGAAGACTAACGAGAACCACACTCCTTCCCGACCCGAGAGATCGTATATATTTTCGCTAACAGCGGCACACGGGCGTCCGCTACGAGATCACGCGGCCAACTGACTGACGAACAATGTGTTGCATCGGCGGTAGGCGCTATATACCCTCGCTATATAGCAAAATATAGCTAATCTATTTCTCGCGTCGGTAATGAAGAAATTACTTGAACCATACACTTATAAGGCTGTATAGTTTTTATTATTTATTTCTAGCTTCTAATATTATACGATTTAAAACATAACTAAATAAGTCATTTATTGAACAAACAACGAATTTTCTATTTGTAGTATCTTAAGGTTAAAATGTAGGTCAAAGTTATATCTTCACGCGTTACATGTAGAGATGAATGAAAAATTTGGGTGTTAATTGTACATATAAAGAAAATACGTATCTTTTTAGAATTGTTCATTGGAGAGACATATACTTTAGGCCCTATGTTACAACCTTGCATTAACAGATATTTGAAAACGCCACCACATTTTTGGTAAATTTCCGAAAACACCGATTTGCACGAAATGCGAGAACGACCCAATAGTACCCTCGCTTGTGTATGCATTTTTCTTGCAATCACAGATTTCTTATCTGCAAATGAATAAATATTGTTAAATACATAATTATAAATACCTATTTATAAATTAAAAACACACACACACACACAACACACAGCAATAGTAACATAATATATTTAAGTACAACTAGTGACTCTGTGCCTTCTGTGAGATGTAGACCTCGCGATAAGCTTAAAAATTTAAAATAGTTCGTTGAGTCATTATCACAGCGAACGAAAATTACGAAAGCGTTTATATGTGTACCATATTATTATTGCATTGTCACCCAATTTACATATGTGTGCAAATTTTCAGCTTCATTGGAAACCGAAAAGTGGGTCTCGAACGTGCAAGGAGGGTTTTCACGTCGGATCCGAAAAGTATGAAATTATCCGGATCTGGATTATGATCCGCGGATATTCCCATACATTTCGGATCCGTCTTGCAAACCCTAAGTGCAAGATTTGATTACAGACACACAGACAGACAACGGGACATGTGAAACTAAATAAAAGCTTGTAAGAAACGGAAAGCTAACTAGGTATAATTTCATAATGTGTACCATTTGTATAATTAGATCGTTCCAGAATGTCTATCTAAGTACCAACCTACAGTCAGCAGCAGAAGTTGCTAAGCGGGCGAGGTGTTCAAAATGATCTTGACGCGACTTTATTGTTAAGAGAATAAGAGCGTGTCAAGGTAATTCTGAACACCTCGCCCGCTTAGCAACTTCTGCTGCTGACCACAAAGCTAGAATTACCATATTGTTGAAACAGCTTTTAGACGCATTAAAGATCCTCGCAGTTTGAGTGGTTTTTACTTTTTAGTATATATCAATTAAAACAGGAAACTCGTAAACTTTAAATACTTCGGAAGTAATAAAAAGCTTCGAACTGTTTTTAGATCGACATCTAAAATGTTGTTTATCTAGAAGACATGTACTTAATTTAAATTCAAAATTCTGAAATGTATAGTATTGCAAGTAGGTAGGTAGGCTAAGTGTAAGGCCTGAGTGGACGCTCCGAGCGGAGCGTTCGGCGGGGCGTGCAGCGTGGCGTTGGGCTCACATCACAAGTGATTTGAGCAGCGTGCACTTACTAAGGCCGCTCCTATACGCTTGCATTTGTTTTGTTTAACATGCACGCCGCACGCCCCGCCCCGCTGCACGCCCAACATGAGCGTCCACTCAGGCCTTACACTAATAGTTTGTTGTATTTTTTACTAAACGTATTTTTCGTGTGGCAATAAATTCCTATTTCTTATTTAATTATAGTAAGTTTATTGGCCGAGCGTTAAGCTAAGGACTCCGTTTCAGCTTGGACAAAAATGCTTTTGTATGCCCGGATGTTCTCGTCTGCAGGTCGCATTTCTCTACCGTTTTCTCGTGAAATGTTGTGAGCAGGTTCGGTAGTTAGAAATATTTTCTGTCGTTTCGTCGTGTCGTTTCTGTCGTTTTTTTTGGAAAAACTTAAAATGGTGGAAAATGGTATAAAAGACTTAAGCGCCAGCAGAATATATACTTCTTAAGTCCATTGTGAGTTCGCTGTGATAATGACTCAACGAACTATTTTAAATTTTTAAGCTTATCGCGAGGTCTACATCTCACAGAAGGCACAGAGTCACTAGTTGTACTTAAATATATTATGTTACTATTGCTGTGTGTTGTGTGTGTGTGTGTGTTTTTAATTTATAAATAGGTATTTATAATTATGTATTTAACAATATTTATTCATTTGCAGATAAGAAATCTGTGATTGCAAGAAAAATGCATACACAAGCGAGGGTACTATTGGGTCGTTCTCGCATTTCGTGCAAATCGGTGTTTTCGGAAATTTACCAAAAATGTGGTGGCGTTTTCAAATATCTGTTAATGCAAGGTTGTAACATAGGGCCTAAAGTATATGTCTCTCCAATGAACAATTCTAAAAAGATACGTATTTTCTTTATATGTACAATTAACACCCAAATTTTTCATTCATCTCTACATGTAACGCGTGAAGATATAACTTTGACCTACATTTTAACCTTAAGATACTACAAATAGAAAATTCGTTGTTTGTTCAATAAATGACTTATTTAGTTATGTTTTAAATCGTATAATATTAGAAGCTAGAAATAAATAATAAAAACTATACAGCCTTATAAGTGTATGGTTCAAGTAATTTCTTCATTACCGACGCGAGAAATAGATTAGCTATATTTTGCTATATAGCGAGGGTATATAGCGCCTACCGCCGATGCAACACATTGTTCGTCAGTCAGTTGGCCGCGTGATCTCGTAGCGGACGCCCGTGTGCCGCTGTTAGCGAAAATATATACGATCTCTCGGGTCGGGAAGGAGTGTGGTTCTCGTTAGTCTTCATCGCCATCGCGTGATTTATACAGTAAGTAGCAAGTGTACATTATTATAATTATACGTAATGAAGTGTTTTAGTGTCCCCTTTCAGATGGTTTATTCTGCAAAATTAAGGTCTGATGCCAACTGATGTAGGCGACAAAAACTTCCAAAACTTCATTCATATCGGTTTCATTCACTTCTTTTCCTTCTAATTTTACTGGGAAAGGTAATGAATGACTTAAGAAGGTAATGATAATATATTCGAGGCAGTGCATTTAATGGAAAGAGGCTTAGTTATTATAAATATTACGTTGTTATAAACATTTAAAACTGTATATGATAATAGGGGAGCCCAACCGGGGAGCCTTTGTAGTCTAAGATGGTCGACCTTCACCGATATGTCTGACGGATGAAACTTACATATTATGAAAGAAAATATATTCCTGAACATAAATAAATAGGGTTGCTTAAAGAAATATGGTCAAAACTATGTTTAATTATTTTTTGAAAAAAAAAATTTTTTCTTTAAATTTCACCGATCTGTCTGACAAATGAAATAAGTTCCAATGGAAAGTATACAACTTGTACAATATAAATCAACTAGGTTGCCTATCTTTTTCCGGTCACTATTATGTGGTTATAGGGTTGCTTGCGAAAATCCGGTCACAAATAAGGTTTGCCAGGCTTTTAAATAAAATAAGAGGGGAAGACTTTTAGCGATAACTCATAAACGGCTTAACTTATCAAGTTCGCTTTAATTTTGTTTGAATGAGTTTATTAAGCACTATTTTTATGATTTTTTTCCATATTTTTTGGATCGATTTTTCAAAAGTTAGAAGGAATAACCGTTTTTTATTCTTTCTAAATTATTATTTCCGAATTGATTGACTTTATCAAAAAATGTTGTTTGCAAACTCCTATTTATTTTTAAAGACCTATCCGACGACACCCCACACTATAGGGTTAAAACGATAAAAAAAAAATTACATAGGTACAAAACGCGAATGATTTAAATATATTTTGTCTATGCTAATTTTTGAAAATTTGAAAACTATGTTTAATGTGATATGGTGCGCAGATGATCAAACCGACTTAACAAACACTTGGGGTTAACAATCTCGACTTATAATGATGATAAGTAAATGGTGAATGTACCATCTAGCTTGAACATTATAAGTTGAGATTGTCAACTCCAAGTGTATGTCAAGTAATGCTCTTGTAATTCAAGATAAATACTTGTATTTTATGTAATTTTTCTCATTAAGCGAAATGTAAATTTCTTTGAGAAATAAAGTTCTTTAAACCTAAGTCGGTTTGATCATCTCCGCAGTGCTTAAGACACATGTTTTTAATATTGTTGATTTTAATTGGTGTTAATTTTCTTGAAATATAAATAATAAATAAATAAATAAATATTGGGGGACATCTTACACAGATCAACCTAGCCCCAAACTAAGCAAAGCTTGTACTATGGGTGTTAGGCGACGATATACATACGTATATAGATAAATACATACTTATATACATAGAATATGTTCGATTTCATAAGTTTGTTTCATTACCGTCCACTGATAAAATTACCATCTCGGCCGAATTCATTACCAGCGCGTAGTTCATTACCAGTAGCCTTATTAAATGAAAAGTAATAACGTTACAAAGGTGCCTTTAGCAGAAAAATGTTAATAAATGAATCCACAAATTGACGAAACTCAAAAGTTTACCATTTAAAACAAAAATTACAAATCGAGAGAATCTCACCGATTTGCACGAAATGAGAGAATGACCCTATTGTCTTGACAGAATATTAAAATCCTTAGACTGAGGCTCGTCGACCGCAATGTACATTTACCTTAAGGTTGGTCGCGATTTGTAGCGACTGGCGGATACGATCTTCGAGCAACGCCGGCTTCCGACACGTCGGAAGGGAGGAGCCCAAGCGATATCTTACCTTATAAATCGTTCTGCCATTTTTTTCGGGGTGAATCGTGCACACAGTCGCACTTCTCACTCACTACATACAAAATTCAATCTGTAATGACGATACAAATACATAAAAAATGACACACGTCAAAGACAAATCTTGCACACCTCGATCTATTTATTGTGTACTGTGCACAACACGCACCGCGCAAGTTGCTCAAAGGGTACGATAATATAACCCTTGCAGCTTGCACAATAGGTAACTACATATAAGCCACGGATAGACTAGGGACCATTGTCTCACGACAAGTGTCGCTAGGGACGTCGGATGAATCATATGTAAGGCGCGCAAAGCCATTTTTATATCGGAATGCCTTCGCCTCCGCTGAACGCTTAAAATGAAGCCCCACCCTATCCGGATCTTTGCCACAGTAAAAGGTCTATTTAGCCGTACCATTCAGACCCTGCCATATTGCCATCCCAGGGGTTAAAGGCTATCAAAGAAAATACTACCTTAAAACATTTGTAATAAGGTTCAAAGTAGGTATACAATGTTTGTAATACCGAACTTTGCAATGCGGTTTAGTTTATTTAGACTTTAACGGCTTTAAATAAATTTTGGCTCCTAGTGCCAATATCTGAATATTGGAGAGTGGGCGCCAGAGGTGCCGTTTGTTCGTCACCAGCTTTTATACGTCCCAATCAGGGATGTTGCGAACATCCGCATCCGCATCCGCAACCGCGGAACTTCCGCATTATTTTCAACATCCGCATCCGCATCCGCATCCGCATAAAATCGATGCGGATTTAATGCGGATGCGGATGTGGAACAGGTCGGTACAGGAACGTCTTAGCATCGGCGTAAGTGCTAGACTGCTAGGTAATTTAGTTATTAACCAAAAAAACCTATTAGAAATGAGCAGTCAAGCGTGAGTGGGACTTAATGTACGGAACACTTGGAACGCAAGTCCGACTCTCACTTGGCCGGTTTATTGAAATAAAAATTACTAAAATGTAAGATTTGACGTTTTTTATGGTACTATCTTGACATCCGCATCCGCATCCGCATCCGCGGATGTGAGCCTTTAAAAATCCGCATCCGCATCCGCATCCGCGGATGTCAAAAAATCGGCATCCGCAACATCCCTGGTCCCAATGTTGGGCACAGCTCTCCTCTTATTACTCAAGACAGTTTTAGGGCTCATTTAGACGGCGCGCGAGTATACGATTTTAGTTACATTGCGGACCATTGAGGTTACATCAATTCAGCCGACCGATCAAATGACGCAATGTAATGAAACTCGCATGCGAGTTCTCGCACCGTCTAAATGAGTCCTTAATCTATATAGTAGCCAGGGGCTAATGAAAAGATCGAAGATATTCACGATATTATAATTATTGTACGTATACGTATAAGATATTTTTCTTGTTCTGATTTTTTTCAAACATGAAAAACTTTTTTGCCTGTAACTGCGTGAATACCTGCTATTTTCTTTCTCACTTCCAAAATCAGCATCTAAATCAGCCCTCCCAGAAACTATTTCTCGAAAGACCTTATTCTAACCCGCCATCAAGATTCAGATAAACAAGACCCACAAAGGTCTATAACCGATATAAATTCATGTCCCCGACGTCGAATCTCAGCAAGTGTAGAAAGGTCCTCTTATATATTATATAAGTAGGTACTATAGGAAAATACATAGCTTAGATTTTACTTCAGTACGGTTGCGAATCAAAATCATAATATAAAAACGGATTGAACAAATAAATTGAAATTAACAACTATTTTAAATAAAAATATAGCGAATAGTCATCACCATTTATTTAAACTTTTAATTTATAGTTATCTTTATTTCCACACTAATATCCATATCATTATGCTTGCATTCAAAAATCAATGCTCTATTTTTTCTAAAATCGATGATCGATGTTTCTCGATTCAAAATTACAAACTACAACACTCTTAACTGTCCAACAGTGGCCCTTATGCCTTTTGTAATAAGGTTTACGAATGTCAGTTAACAGTGTGGGCGATGGCACCTACCTAATTTACGTATTGCTTTTAAAGCAATGAATTTAAATTTAACTAAGTTGAAGCTAAAACAATTACTCTCAAAATTAAGTAAATTCTAAGGAAAGAAGAAGTCCTTTAACGTTTCAAACAAAAGTCAGGGCCATTTTTAGGGTTCCGTACCCAAAGGGTAAAAACGGGACCCTATTACTAAGACTCCGCTGTCCGTCCGTCCGTCCGTCCGTCCGTCCGTCCGTCTGTCACCAGGCTGTATCTCACGAATCGTGATAGCTAGACAATTGAAATTTTCACAGATGATGTATTTCTGTTGCCGCTATAACAACAAATACTAAAAACAGAATAAAATAAAGATTTAAGTGGGGCTCCCATACAACAAACGTGATTTTTGACCGAAGTTATGCAACGTCGGGCGGGGTCAGTACTTGGATGGGTGACCGTTTTTTTGCTTGTTTTGCTCTATTTTTTGTTGATGGTGCGGAACCCTCCGTGCGCGAGTCCGACTCGCACTTGGCCGGTTTTTTACTGCCTAAGCAATGAATAATGAAGGCCTGAAAAATGCTAAACAAAAGATATCTTAACGAAATCTTTAATTACAACTATGAAGTAAGTCAAAGCACAAAAATTCTTTATCTTAATTCAGGAACTGAAATAAGATCTTGAAAGAAAAAAGTAATTTAAATTCGTTACTCTCCGGTGCCATCTGCTAAATCGCGCTGTAACTTTAAGAAACTCATTATTACCTTAACGTTTTCTTCTGTTTTAAACCTTTAGTCATAAGATTGATTTTACAACAAAACTACTTAACGAGATACGAGGTGTTGTAAAATACATTTAAAACTTCATTAAGACGTGCTAACAGTGGGAGAGTCGAGCGTCCACTGACGTGCCGAATTCGAAATTTAAATAGCTACTCTTTTTCTTAAATTTGGCATTTCGTTGGCGTTTTCTTGGCAGCCAGATGCGAAATGCATTTGCATTCTGTTGTCTGTGGCAAGTTTTTTTTAAACGTGCATGACGGTAATGCGGCTGGGCGGAAAGTGGCTGTTCTGCATAGAATTTAAAAAACGTAATTTAGGCTGGTAATAAGCAATTTATAGCTGGTCAAGCAGATCTTGTCAGTAGAAAAAGGCGGCAAATTTGAAAAATGTAGGCGCGAAGGGATATCGTCTCATAGAAAATTTGAATTTCGCGCCTTATTTTACTGACAAGGTTTGGTTGACCAGCTATAGCTAAAATTTTAAAATATTTCAATATAATAACACGTTTGTATTAATACTCTAAAGAGCGGCCAACTTAAAGCGCGAAGAGTTATCATCCCATAGAAAATTTGAATTTGGCGCCTTTTTAGACTGACTAATTTGTTTGACCAGTAATTATTTTCCTTTTTTAGGGTTCCGTACCCAAAGGGTAAAAACGGGACCCTATTACTAAGACTCCGCTGTCCGTCCGTCCGTCCGTACGTCCGTCCGTCCGTCCGTCTGTCACCAGGCTGTATCTCACGAACCGTGATAGCTAGACAGTTGAAATTTTCACAGATGATGTATTTCTGTTGCCGCTATAACAACAAATACTAAAAACAGAATAAAATAAAGATTTAAGTGGGGCTCCCATACAACAAACGTGATTTTTGACCGAAGTTAAGCAATGTCGGGCGGGGTCAGTACTTGGATGGGTGACCGTTTTTTTGCTTGTTTTGCTCTATTTTTTGTTGATGGTGCGGAACCCTCCGTGCGCGAGTCCGACTCGCACTTGGCCGGTTTTTTTTTCCTAGTTAATCGGTATTCTTTTGTTAAACGTAGTTAATGTGATCTTCAATGGTGGTACAAGTTGCATTATGTGTTATAAGTATAACTGCATTTCGGGAAAATCCGTCGTTGAAAAGGTTTTTTTTTACCATTATCTAAGTTTTTATTATGATTTTAACTTTTTAATCATCCCCAGCGAGAACAAATTCCCTGATTTTTGCAAAGTCAATTGACTTGTGAATTTAGGAATTTCTTTCCGAGTTTAACTCGTTAAGGCTGAGCGCGTTTGTCTTTGTGAAGAGAAATATTTGATTTATCGTGCTCTTTATGTTAATACGGAGGCCGATTCTGATTTTAAATTATGATTATTAATTTTATTTTATTTTATTCAGGTAATTACAACACAATATCTAAACTTAATTACAAAAGTATCGTTAAACCAGTAAGGTTTGTCTCGATACTCCATCCGCGATAAATTTTATAGAAAAACAAAATATTTAAAAAAGATAAGCTTTGAAAATAATAAGGTTTTGATACGAAATGGACCTCACGCTGAATTGTAATATTTTATAGCAAAATCTTGTTAAATATACCTATAATTAGTAATTTATCACAAGATACTGGACACAAAAAATGAAAATTATAAAAAATACAAGACATTCAAAATTTTCTTTTATTTTAACTCTAAAATAATTATAAAATAGGGTTAAAATTGGATCGTGACCTCAAGTACCGTTTAATGAGGGACGTTTCGAGCGTGCTTAATTGTCAACCTTTTACTATCATTTTCCGATTTTTGTATAAGTAGCTTTAATGTAATACGCCCCATAAAAGACATTTCATACTCAAGTATAAAGATGGGCTAAATACCTAACCTGACTATATTACAACTAAGAACAGCTGTAAAAAAGGAAATGAATTAAATGAATTTGTACTTGTATTTTTTGTACATATTTGTATTAAAACTTGACATCCAGCCTAATGCTGCTAACGAAATACACTCAATAGTCGTCTTACTTTGCCTGCTTTCGTTAGTGCGCGTGAGATTTGATGATACTCAAACTCAAACGACATGAAATCCATATCAAATTATTAAACCAGAATCAGCCTCACGTGCTAAGTGCGGGAGTTGGGAAGAAACTTTCCTTTTTCGGTTCGAAATTGCTAATTTTGATGGCTTTAAAGTTTGTGACAAAGGTGTCAATTTATTCTCAGTTGTCATGAATGGCTTAGAATAAATTGTGTAACTTTGGAAATTACTTACCTGTAGTTGTATTAATTAAGCGCTGGTGGCCTAGCGGTAAGAGCGTGCGCCTTGCAATCCGGAGGTCGGGGGTTCAAATCCCGGCTCGTAGGTACCAATGAGTTTTTCGGTGAAGGAAAACCACGATGTACCTTCAGGAAACCGGACTAATACTAATAAGGCCTAGTTTACCCTCTGGGTTGGAAGGGCAGATGGCAGTCGCTTTCGTAAAAACTAGTGACCACGCCAATTCCTGGGATTAGTTGCCAACCGGCCCCCAGGCTTCCATGAGCCGTGGCAAAAATGCCGGGACAACGCGAGGAAGATGAGTTGTATAAAGAGTATTATTGGAAGTGATATATAAACTTATATCTCACAATAAATGCTGAATAAATCTAATACCTTTAAACGAGCAATTCTTGTTTATTTATTTATATATATTTCGGGGATCTCGGAAACGGCTCTAACGATTTCGATGATATTTGCTATATGGGGGTTTTCGGGGGCGAAAAATCGATCTAGCTAGGTATTATCTCTGGGAAAACGCGCATTTCCGAGTTATTATATGTTTTCCGAGCGAAGCTCGGTCACCCAGATATTTAAAAATTAAACAATAGCACACGCTACTAAAACCCAAATTCTGTATTCCCCTCACAGCACCTTTTCCCCAAAAGTAATTAACAAATTATTTAATTAAAAACTTGGAACCTTCACAAATTATACAATTAGCATGATTCCATACCATAATGATAATTAAAGAAGTTTTTACCTTAGCTTTTATTGGTAACGTCAACTTGAGGATCAAATTAATGTTGAAATTGTTTAAACACTTTAAGTCTTCTGACACGCGTAATCTCATTAAATAATTTGCTAAAAAGGCTTAAGAAGTTTTTTAGCTTCCGGCGTACTAAGAGCTCGGTTGTGTTTTGAAGGACTTTCTTACTTAGACAATTCTATTTCATTTGAATGGCATGTTAAAAAATACCTCAGAATAGTTTAATGTGTCAAGTATTCATAATATATAAAACAAAAGCGCATCGTCTCCGCTAGCTTGGCCACCTCGGATTTTGGGTGACGATCGGGCAGCCAAAAGGGCCTTGGGTCGACCAACTGGACGCCGTCCTGTTGGTCATCCTAAATATCGTTGGGCGGACAGAGTGGATGCAGATCTCCGTGAGCTTGGCGTCGGCGAAAGCTGGCGTGATACCGCTCTGGACCGAGCAAAGTGGCGTGCTCTTGTGTTGGAGGCCAAGACTCATTTTAGCTCATCGCGCCAGCCAAGTAAGTCAAGTATTCAAGTATAACAAAACAACCGAGAGCTACTCGAATTGTTGGCAGCTAGCGTATGTATTTCAGACCAGCTTGACTCCTTGGCGCTGCATAAAAATCTAGCCTCGCTCTGCATTTTATATCGCATGTCTAATGGGGAGTGCCACGACAAACTGTTTCAATTAATCCCTGCCGCTTTTTTCTGCCATCGCTTTACGCGATATTTCCATTTTCACATTATGTAGGTATAGATGGCAAAGTTTAGATTTTAACTGAGAATCATTCTTCCGTTCATTATTTATATCAGCATTCTTCGATATACATTTCCGCTGAGTATTAATTAATATATAGGTACTAGCTGTTGCCCGCGACTTCGTACGCGTGGATTTGTATATTGGTGGTTATATATTTCTACATTAGCTTAGAACATTGTGCAGCAAGTGATTGCGGTAGGACGGTTAATCATTTGTTAATTATTAATATTATACAACGCATGAGACTTTGTCTTTCACAACCTACGAAGTTTCAAGCCCCTAACTGAATAAAATTGTCCTCGATATAATCCCTCTAAACCCCCTTAGAAGATTTTCATGTCCTCTATTTAATAAAACATACTACCTAACTACCTATTTACGAAGTTTGAAGTTCCTAGCTTTAAATAAAATTTGAACCCTATACAAACTTTCTACCCCTTTTTAATCATTTTAGGGGATGATTTTTTAAAAGGTGAAATTATTTTTCTTGTATTCTAATAATATGCCTTTATACAACGATTCAAGTCCCGCACTCAAAAAAATGTTTGGCCTCCAAACAAATTTTCAACCCCTTTTTCACCACCTCGGGGGATGAATTATCAAAATCTCTGAAATTAGTTTTCTTCTCTTTTGATAAAATACATTTTTACAAAGTTTCAAGTTTGTAGCTTTAAATAAAATTTGAACCCTATACAAACTTTCAACCCCCTGTTTTAACCCTGTTAGGGGATTAATTTTACAAAACGCTAAAATAACTTTTCCTGTCTTCTAATAATATCCCCAAATAGAAAGATTCAAGTCGAGCGTTCGAAAAAATGTTTGATATCCATACAAACTTCCAACCCCTTTTTCACCACCTTAGGGGATGAATTTTCAAAAACGCTGAAATTAGTTTTCTTGTATCTTAATTTAATACCTTTTTGCAAAGTTTCAAGTTCCTAGTTTAAAATAAAATTTGCACCCTAAGACGAACTTTCATCCTCTTTTTATCCCCCTTAGGGGTTGAATTTCCAAAAAATAGCAATTACTTTCTTGTAATCGGCTATTATGCATTTCTAAGAAGTTTCAAAACATTTGTAATGGATTAAAACTTTCAACCCCTTTTTAATCCTGTTGGGGGATGAATCTTACAAAACGCTGAAATTATTTTTCCTGTATTTTAATAATATCCCGAAATACAAAGATTCAAGTCCCGCGTTCGAAAAAATGTTTGATATCCATACAAACTTTCAACCCCCTTTTTACCACCTTAGGGGATGATAATTCAAAAACGCTGAAATTAGTTTTCTTGTATTTTAATAACATATATTTTTACAAAGTTTCAAGTTCCTAACTTAAAATAAAATTTGAACTCCATACAAACTTTCATCCCCCTTTTAACCCTGTTAGGGGATGAATTTTACAAAACGCTGAAATAACTTTTCCTGTCTTCTAATAATATCCCCAAATACAAAGATTCAAGTCCCGTACTCTCAAAAATTTTTGATCTCCGTACAAACTTTCAACCCCGTTTTTACCACCTCGGGGGAAGAAGTTTTAAAAACGCTGAAATTAGTTTTCTTGCTTTTTATTTAATTAATTACCTTTTTACGAAGTTTTAAGGTCCTAGCTTAAAATAAAATTTGCACCCAGGACAAAGTTTCATCTCCTTTTTTACCCCCTTAGGGGTTGAATTACCTAAAACGTCGCAATTCCTGTTTTTTGTCATCGGCTATTATGTCTTTCTAAGAAGTTTCAAAGCATTTGTAATGGGTTCAAACTTTCAACCCCTTTTTAACCCTGTTAGGGGATGAATTTTCAAAAACGCTGAAATTACTTTTCCCGTCTTATAATAATATCCCCATATACAAAGTTTCAAGTCCAACACTCACAAAAATATTTGATCTCCATACAAACTTTCAACCCCTTTTTCACCACCTTGGGGGATGAATTTTCGAAAACGCAGAAATTAGTTTTCTTGTTTTTTAATTTAATACCTTTTTACGAAATTTCAAGGTCCTAGCTTAAAATAAAATTTGCACCCCAGGACAAAGTTTCATCCCCTTTTTTACCCCCTTAGGGGTTGTATTACCTAAAACGTCGCAATTCCTTTTTTTTTTGTCTTCGGCTATTATGTCTTTCTAAGAAGTTTCAAAGCATTTGTAATGGGTTCAAACTTTCAACCCCTTTTTAACCCTGTTAGGGGATGAATTTTCAAAAACGCTGAAATTACTTTTCCCGTCTTATAATAATATCCCCATATACAAAGTTTCAAGTCCAACACTCACAAAAATATTTGATCTCCATACAAACTTTCAACCCCTTTTTCACCACCTTGGGGGATGAATTTTCGAAAACGCAGAAATTAGTTTTCTTGTTCTTTAATATAGTACATTTTTACAAAGTTTCAAATTCCTAGCTTAAAATAAAACTTGCACCCCATACAACCTTTCATCCCCTTTTTAACCCCCTTAGGGGTTGAATTTCTCAAAATCGCTTCTTAGCTCTTATACATTTTATAAATGCAACCTAGTGTCCAAATTTCAACTTTCTAGCGTTTGTAGTTTCGGCTCTGCGTTGATGAGTCAGTCAGTCAGTCAGTCAGTCAGTCAATCAGTCAGGACACGTGCATTTATATATATAGATACTAGCTGTTGCCCGCGACTTCGTACGCGTGGATTTGTATATTCATAATCATATTCATATTCATATTTTATTGATAACGTTAATTACATGTTAGGAGTAAGTACATAAAATAAAATTACATTTCACTAAATGTAAACATACTTAACAACAAATAAAAGCAGAACAGAAATACATATGTCGTGTCGATCATAATTATAAACTTAAAACTAAAATAAATCCATGTTTCGTTAAATAATTTTAAATAGTTACATTAAGGCTTTCTAATAATCCATATTAAAATATCTAAATTAAAAATAACATTTACAGTGAAAGTAATGTCCCATCATGGTCCCATCGAAACAGTGATTTAGACTTTCACATTGTGTGTATGGATCAATGACACCCTGTCGAAGAATTCGTCGATCGTGTAGCAGGCCATCTCCAATAACATTTTTTTAATCTTTCTAGTAAATGTGACATCACTAAGGACATCTCTGATTTCAGCAGGTAACGTGTTGAACAGTCTGACGCCTAAAACACCAAGGGATTTCTTAGCTTTAGCGGTAGTATGGCCCGGTACCAGAATGAGACTTCCACCGCGCGTGCTTCTACCCGACTGCTGCTCACGGGTTTTATAAGAGCTTAGATTGCTTCTTACGTACTTACACGTACTTATTGTTACGTACTTATTGGTGGTTATAAATTCTACATTAGCTTAAAACATTATGCAGCAAAAGATAGCAGTAGGGACGGTTAATCATTTGTTAATTATTATACAACGCATGAGATTTGTCTTTCACAACCTGGCTACGAAGTTTCAAGCCCCTAACTGAATAAAATTGTTCTCGATATAATCTCTCTCTCAACCCCCAGAAGATTTTCAAGTCCACTATTTAATAAAACCTACTACCTAACTACCTATTTACGAAGTTTGAAGTTCCTAGCTTTAAATAAAATTTGAACCCTCTACCAACTCTCAACCCCTGTTTAAACTTTTAGGGGATGAATTTTTAAAAAAGCTGAAATTACTTTTCTTGTATTGTAATAATATGCCTTTATACAACGATTCAAGTCCCGCACTCAAGTAAATATTTGGGTTCCATACAAATTTTCGACCCCCTTCACCACCTTGGGGGATGAATTATCAAAGACTCTGAAATTAGTTTTCTTTTCTCTTAATAAAATATTTTTTTACGAAACTTCAAGTTCCTAGCTTTAAATAAAATTATAACCTATACAATCTTTCAACCCCTTTTTAACCCTGTTATGGGATGAATTTTTAAAAACGCTGAAATTAGTTTTCTTGTGTTCTAATAATATGGCTTTATACAAAGATTTAAGTCCCGCACTCTCAAAAATATTTGATCTCCATACAAACTTTCAACCCCTTTTTCACCTCCTCGGAGGATGAATTTTTAAAAACGCTGAATAGGTTTTTTGTTTTTTTTAATAAAATAACTTTTTACGAAGTTTCAAGTTCCTAGGTTTAAATAAAATTTGAACCCTATACTAACTTTCAACCCCTTTTGGTGGTCCAAAAGGGGTTGAAAAGGGTTTATAGGGGATGAATTTTTAAAAACGCTGAAATTACTTTTCTCGTATTCTAATAATATGTCATTATACAAAGATTCAAGTCCTGTACTTACAAAAAATGTTGACCTCCATACAAATTTTCAACCCCCTTTTCACCACCTTAAATGTTGAATTTTGAAAAACGCTGGCAATAGTTTTCTTCTCTTTTAATGAAATAACTTTTTACGAAGTTACAAATTCGTAGCTTAAAATAAAGTTTAAACCCTATACAATCTTTTAACCCCTTTTTAACCATTTTAAGGGATGAATCTTTGAAAACGCTGAAATTACTTTTCTTGAGTTCTAATAATATGGCTTTATACAAAGACTCAACTCTCAATAATATTTGATCTCCGTACAAACTTTCAACCCCTTTTTCACCACCTCGGCGAATGAATTTTTAAAAACGCTGAAATTAGTTTTCTTGTTTTTTAATTTAATACCTTTTTGAAAAGTTTCAAGGTCCTAGCTTAAAATAAAATTTGCACCCCAAGACAAAGATCATCCCCTTTTTTACCCCCTTAGGGGTTGAATTTCCTAAAACGTCGCAATTACTTTATTTTGTAATCGGCTATTATGCCTTTCTAAGAAGTTTCAAAGCATTTGTAATGGATTCAAACTTTCAACCCCTTTTTAACCCTGTTAGGGGATTAAGTTTCAAAAACGCTGAAATTACTTTTCCTGTCTTATAATAATATACCCATATGCAAAGTTTCAAGTCCCACACTCACAAAAATATTTGATCTCCGTACAAACATTCAACCCCTTTTTCACCACCTTGGGGGATGAATTTTCGAAAACACTGAAATTAGTTTTCTTATTTTTTTATATAATATATTTTCACAAAGTTTCAAATTCCTAGCTTAAAATAAATCTTGAACCCCATACAACCTTTCATCCCCTTTTTAACCCTTTTAAGGGATGAATTTTAAAAACGCTGAAATTACTTTTCTTGAGTTCTAATAATATGGCTTTATACAAAGACTCAAGTCCCGCACCCTCAATAATATTTGATCTCCGTACAAACTTTCAACCCCTTTTTCACCACCTCGGGGGATGAATTTTTAAAAACGCTGAAATTAGTTTTCTTGTTTTTTAATTTAATACCTTTATGCAAAGTTTCAAGGTCCTAGCTTAAAATAAAATTTGCACCCCAAGACAAAGTTTCATCCCCTTTTTTACCCCCTTAGGAGTTGAATTTCCTAAAACGTCGCAATTACTTTGTTTTGTAATCGGCTATTATGCCTTTCTAAGAAGTTTCAACGCATTTGTAATGGATTCAAACTTTCAACCCCTTTTTAACCCTGTTAGGGGATGAATTTTCAAAAACGCTGAAATTACTTTTCCTGTCTTATAATAATATACCCATATACAAAGTTTCAAGTCCCACACTCACAAAAATATTTGATCTCCATACAAACTTTCAACCCCTTTTTCACCACCTTGGGGGATGAATTTTCGAAAACGCTGAAATTAGTTTTCTTGTTTTTTAATATAATATATTTTAACAAAGTTTCAAATTCCTAGCTTAAACTAAAACTTGAACCCCATACAACCTTTCATCCCCTTTTTAACCCCCTTAGGGGTTGAATTTTTCAAAATCGCTTCTTATCTCTTGTACACTTTACAAATGCAACCTCGTGTCCAAATTTCAACTTTCTAGCTTTTGTAGTTTCGGCTCTGCGTTGATGAATCAGTCAGTCAGTCAGTCAGTCAGTCAGTCAGTCAGGACACTTGCATTTATATATATAGATTATTACTCTCTCAAACAACCAACAATTTCCCCAAACCTATATCCAAATGAAACCCTATTACCAACTTATCGACTTCACACGTAAAATATCGAGCCATTCATAACGAGCTAACTTTAAAAGTTAGGCTTAGAATCACTTACCCCGGAACTTAGGCTTCTTACCCGAAAGGCTTGGCTTTACACTGAAAATGAAAGACTTAAGCCTTTTACTACAGGGTTGGAATCGGCCGCGATTTCGATTCGGTTCAAGTTGCGGTCTTGTTATTAGTTTGCAAGTTTTATTGCATTGGAAGGTATTTACATTTTGTTTATGAAATGTTCTTGTTAGTTCAATAGTCGAAGTCTCAAATATTTCGTCTACATATAAAGCCGATGGTCCCGGGTTCGAATCCCGGTAAGGGCTCATTGAGACGGATTTTAGTTACATTGCGGACCATTGAGGTTACATAAATACAGCCGACCGATCAAATAACGCAATGTAATGTATGTTTTTGAATGTTTACCCTTATTATATAGCACATCAATAATCGAATTTAACACGCGATACACGGCCGTCATGAACGCTGCTCGCACTGTTAGTGCTTGAGAAAGGAGACCTAGGCTCTCCGAAACATGTCGCGCGAGTGACTTAAAACAAGTGAGTCTAAACCACGTTATTCATTTCCACATCAATAAAGGTGATACCGTCTGCCTAATAAACTAAGTGAACCCTACACAAATTACTTTTTATTTCAAAACGAGCAATAAGCTAAAATAGAAGCTCAAGCGCAGTGAGTGATACTAAGTCGTTTATATCTAATTCGGTAATGGAGCAGGCTGCGATAAATTCACGCACGTCTTTCTAGATCTGCGTATATTTTAACGTAAAATAAAATTGCCTAAGAAATGGGCTCGATAAAGTAGTCTAGAAACCAAAAGTATATATATATTATTATTTTTACAAGCTGATGCGAAATGTGTTTTTTGTCTATTATATTTAAACAATAAAAATAGTATGTTACCCATTTACTACTACAACATTTTTTTTGCAAATTTTAGCTCATAGAGCATCAAAAGTTAAGGATGAGGTTATGTGTCAAAAGTAGGTATCTACTTGCATGTTTTTTTTTAAATACATTTTAATAAAGTATAAAAGGAAATTACTACTCAAATTGACAAAGTATCAGGGTAACCTCAAGTAAATAAGGGTTGTGTTTTGGTTACTTTAGAACTGTGTCTATCTTTTTTTTGTCTATCTTTGTATATATATGTAAATCTTTATATATATTATATACTAGATAACCATCTTTAAATACTCATTCATCATTCAACCGATTCATTTTTCTTTCGACACACGAAACCCTAAAGAAATAAGACATTGCAATGTTTTATTGATACTTGAGTGAGTGATAAAAAATACTTTTTACAACAGTCGGTCTAAACAACAAATCATCAAAATTGCACGACTCACGACCCTGTATATTACCAGTGCAAGCAATTTTCTATTCTATTCCCAGCACGTATGGTTTAAAATAAACATTTCAGTGTCACAACAAGAAAAACTATTACAAGACAGTAAAAGTTATGTGTCTCGTAATAGTTGTTTAGTTTTAAAATTTTGGTATTATCTAAGTTACGAGTTTTTAAAATGGGATATAAGTTTAATGTAGTTTTTATTCGTTATATAAAACGTTACTTATTTTGCTTACATCAAGTTATTTTATGATTTCACTATTTTTTAATATATATTTTTTCATTACCGTAAAACGGGGTGACTTTAGGAAATTTTGGGGATACTTTGATAGTTTTAAAACGGCCACTAAATCAGCATATAAAGAAACTGTTCGTGTAACAAGTTAGATTATTACACATTCTTGTTTACCTACTACTAAAAATTCCGAATAAAAATATGTTACGGCTGAAAAACTGAAATTTGGAAGTCGCCCCTGCATTTCAAAGTCACCCCGGTTAACCGTACTTTTTTTTTTGGTGGGAGTGTACATTGGATAAGACCATGTAGCGGGAAAGGATGGAGACATCGGCCCAGCAGTGGGACACTCATATAGGCTAGTATAAAAAAAAAACCTTTTTTTTACAAGTTTTTCAAAATTATCTTCGCTAGTATTTTATTTCTGGTTTTCTGAAATATCTAGATTAAAAAATAATACGCTGACAGTTGCGGACGTTATCGTTGAAATCATATAGGTAAAATCACGCTCCGCGTTATTTTACATCATTTAGGGTTCTAGCTAAATTGGACATTCCATAGCGTAAGTATAAGTCAACCAATTTAGCTAGGACCCTAAATGGCGTAGCAATCCCGTGGGGTGACTGTACCTTTACGATTTTTAAAATAACATTACCTATTAATTACCCTATGTAATTTTTTTGAAAAGATGTGTCCCGTCCCGTCCCGTCCCGAGGGGGGATTTAAATCTTCTCGGGGCAGAGGTGTAGGGTTGGAGCCGGTGTAACTTTATTTGACGTTCATAAGCGCATTGTAATTATGCCTACTTGAATAAACTATCTTATCTTATCTTATCCTATGCTGTTGTATAACTACTCAACGTAATCCTAAAGTGTACTCTAGTATTTATGTCGAACGACAGAAACTCCTAAAGTATGTGTAACAAAGTATTAAACAGGAAAAACTACGACTTTCCCCTCAAACTCACCCTAATAGTAACTTCTGACAAAGCGAACATTAACTATACTCATTTGTTGAATCACCCACATTTCCCTTAGTAATTGAAGGAAACATTCTTTTTTTATGAAATGATAAGGGGAGAAAATATAGTGAAAACGGCGCCATTCTGTCAAACGAGGGCGCCGTAAAACGGGCCATTTGGCAATCGGGAGCGTGTGTGACCTTTGAAAAGTTGGGCTAAAGTGAGAAAAAGGGATTTTATCTGTATAGTTTTAAGTGAAATTTTATTGCTAATATTATTTATCCAATTTAAAATAGTAGATTGTTAACCAAGGGGTGAAAGGCACTCATTTCTGCCGAGGTAGTTTGGTGCTCGAACGCAGTGAGAGCGCCAATAGTCTGAGACTGAAATGATGCCTTTCACCCGAGTTAAACACTGTACTTTTCATTTAGAATACGAGGAAAGTAAAATGCATACATGATTTTAAAAACATGACTGAGTATTATTCGTATAATGTTTTTCGAGGGTACTTTCAATTAACAATACAGGTAAAAGAAACGTTTTTTATGGAATGGGGAGTTAAAAATCAGAATGGAAATTGTATAACAAATCCTGTTAAAATCAAATTTCAATTGTTTATCTTTAAAAAAAATCGTAGGTACTTGGAAAGTTAAATGCTCTAGTGCAGAAACGTATCACTTTCTGCTCACTTTTTAGAACAACAATGACCCTCTTTCTGAGCATGAGAAATGAAAAATATAATTATTTTTTGCTCATTTTATGCTGAAAAATATTATGTAGTATATGGGTAACTTTTTGTCTATTTTTTTCTTAACATGCAACGTCTATTACCTAGGGCCACTTGCACCATCCTACTAACCCGGGGTTAACCGGTTAAACCTGGAGTTACCATGGTTACCAGTACAAATTTGACACTGGTTTAACAGTTTAACCGGCTAACCTCGGGTTAGAGGCGCTTAGTGGAAAAAATCACCAATATTGTCTTTTTGCGTCTGTCATTTTTTTAAATTTTTGATCACTACATGCATGCTTAGATCTTTAAAACTACGCAACAGATTTTGATGCGGTTTTCTTAAATAGATACAGTGATTCAAGAGAAAGGTTTATGTATAATTTGTTAATCCGTGCGAAGACGGGGCGGGTCGCTAGTTCATTATAAACCACACATAAAAGTTAATGTTTCTCTCATTCGGTCTTAAAACTACCCATTACACAGCTCAATATCCGTCGTAAGACGAAGCAAGATTGCAAGGAAATTGGAAATCTCTGACTGTACACAAACATTTCCTGAACGATACGTGAGTAACTGGTAATACAGACGCCATCAGATATATCGGAGCGGCCGAGGCGCTCACAAATATCTACACACGTCTCTATTGCTAGTGTGTGTAGGTGCTAGAGTGTGTAGAGTCCTCAGATACTAGTATATTTTTGATTCAGAAAATTTATCTTATTTTGCTTTATAATAGTTATAGATATCGTCTTTAATATGTTTGACATTAAGTATAAGGTATTTTTAACAACCGAAATTATTGAGCAGTCACCAAAAAAATAATCATTTAGTCACCAAACTGATAAAACTATAAATCTTATCCTTACTTATCTTAATCGTAAATAAATGTATTTATTACTAGCAGCCCCTCGATAACCGTTGTACAGTCAGCAGCAAAAGTTGCTATTAAGCTCTTTGTCTCTTAACTATATTAAAGTCGCGTTAAGATCATTTTGAACACCTCACCCGCTTAGCAACTTCTGCTGCTGGTTGTACCTAAGACAAAGCAAGATTGCCTGGAAATAGGAAATGTTTGTTTGTAGGTGTACCTACTTACACACTTCCCGGATCTAATCTAAATATACAGGAACCTGTCGGCCTGATTCGAACTCGAACTACCTACGTTAAATATTACGTCTAGATACGATATGGATTAGATATGTCAGTGTCAAAAGTGACGTTTCTTGAAACAACGATATCACTCACATACACTCACTTACTCACTTTCACACTCACTCACTCACTCACTCACACTCACTCACTCACTCACTCACACTCACTGACTCAGTGACTCAGGATCGGATATGTCAGTGTCAAAAGTGATGATCGTTTCTAGACGTAATTTGAATTTTGACGTATCCTAAAGTTCTAATTGGGCCGTGTTTCAGATGTAACAATTTTTGAATTGGTTTTTATACTTGGCAATCGTCTTGATGAATTATTGACGTGCATCTCACGCATGACTTTCACCTTATTTCGCATGCACCAATCAGCGTGAGCAATATTCAAGGTCATATCAAAATAATAATACGGGAGACTCCCACCGCCGCTGACCACGAACGCTGTAAGACATTCGAAACGTCGAGGTGTATTTTAAATTCGTTATACGAGATATAATTCGTTTAATATAGTTTATATTAAACGAATTATATATATTTCAATTACTTTTCTTCTGAAAAACTTGAAAGTTTCTGAACACAAACAAGATTTTACTTTTTCCTTCGCGGTGTAGGTACCGCGGTAAAATAATTCCAATGCAGACGTAAAAAACTGGCAACGTAACAATAGTTACAGCAATAACCAATAACCGAGGCGCGTGCGGCCCTAGTCTAATCCCTTCGTGGGGCCACGAAAATAGAGATTCCCTTTGCGTGTACGACCACAGATACGATAATTACTTGAATTTTGACAACCCTAAATAGCCGAAAGGGATAGTGTATTAAGTTAGGAAGGGATATCATGATTCGACCCTGAATTGCTGTCAAACTTCGGTTTTGTAGGAAGTGTCTGTACGGTAGTACTATTACTTATTCTGTGCCTGTGTGCTGTGACAATAGGGGGGTATTATAGCCTGACCAGTAATATATGATAATTGTCAAGAGGGCGCTGTTATTCTCATGTATAGGGTGACAATTCAGTGTAGTATGAAAAAATTAGTTCCAGTGAAATTCCGCAACATGGCGCACCCTCAATAGATCCTGGTTCACCTATACTGCAATGTTCTGCCGCCAAAGTGCAGCACTAGCGCCTTTCCTGAACCATAGAGTAACTTGTACATACTGTGCCTTAAACTGTTTTTTGACAAGTTTTCAAAGATAAAATAAATGACATTGATTCAAGGCGGTTTGCTTAATGTTGCAGTCCATTTCTAACCGCAGCTGCACTACTGTTCATTTTACTATGGAAATTGACAGTAACAGCGATGCGTTCAGTACCAGTAGTACAGCTGCGGTCAGAAATGGAATGTTACCCTTACAAAGGGTCTACGGGGAAATGCGAAAATCTAAATTTAATTATCTGCCTCTTTATCGCTCCAATATGCAGACGTTACATAACGAAATTTTGATTTTCTTATTTCGCGGTAGACCCTCAGATTATGATGGATGGTGGTAGCGCCCCCTACGCAGAGTTTCGCGTAATATTCCCTATTCGTGCTCTTGCAAAAGAGTGGAATACAGCTATCAAAATTACATTTCCAGCAATGATACAAAAATACAAACTTGTATGGCGGGAAGTTATCAGTTTTTAATTAATATTTTTTTAAACTGACTAAATTCATGTTCCCTGTCGATTTGTAAATAGGTTTCGACCGTAAAAGCAAATTAACTTCGACTTTTATAAGTATTAAAATATTCAGAACCACTAACCTTGTACTTATTTGACAGAAGGCATTCGAAAAACCCATCACCTCAAATGGTTCCAAATAGTTGTCAATATACAGTGGGCGTTTTTTTTTGTTGTCCCCTACACTTTTTTTCAAATTTTGAAATTTTTATGTTATTTCTACTCAGAATCACGAGCTCTTTCTATCCTAATAGGTGAAAAAAAGTGTGCTAAGGTTTTTATTCCCATTACGTCACTATTTTTCATAGACTTTGTATGGCGGTCGCGGAATGGAAAGATCGAAAAATGGATGGAAATTTTGGGACACTTTTTTTCTCCTATTAGGATAGAAAGAGCTCGTGATTCTGAGTAGAAATAACATAAAAAATCCCAAATTTGAAAAAAAAAGTGCAGGGGACAACAAAAAAAAAACGCCTACGTACTTGATGTATTTCCACGATTTTATTATTATTGCTACACGATTACGATTGGTCTGAGTTAATGACATTTTAAACACAAGCCTTTAATGTCGAACAAATTGAAACAACATTAAACTGATTGTTTTTTAATTAAACTGCAAACTTGAATACAGTTTGTCCATTTATTTTAATTAGTAATAACATAAATATTATAAACTAAAAGGCTAGGTATATAAAGAATTTGGTGTATTTTATGTTTCCCACAAAGTTTTAAGTCTTAATGTATTGTTTGTCATATTATAATTTAGTCATAAAACTGGAACCGTTAACTTTTCAGGATTTTGGTAAGGTTATGGTTAGGTTAGTTTAGGATTGTTTTATGGCAATCCTGAAAAGTCACGCGTATCTGAACCAAATGAATTATGACTTACGAAAATGCGGGCAAACAATACTTAAAAACTTAAAACTATTTGCGAAACAATACAGACCCGTATTTTATGCTACTATTAAATCTCAATAAAACAACTCAAAATTACCATTGAGGTCCTTAAAGTACAGCAGCTGGCTTTCGTTTTATCACAGATTACTTACTCTCGACGGGGCATGTAAAACTTCGTGGTCAACCACTATTTTTTTTTTCATTCTTACATTTATACTGTTTGTTCTCTCCTTACACTGTATCATGTACCTAGTTTGTATAAATACTGTCTATTACTAATTTTACAGTCTATTAGTTCGCTGTAATGCTGTGAATTTTTTTTATTAATAAAAAATGACGCTCGCAGACGAAGCTAACTTTACCGGCTTTACAAGTGACAGAATATCTTTTTCCCATCTGCCCGGCGGGGACAAAATATGGGAACACACCCAAAATCGCTATATCTGTGGCCCCACACAACGATAAACATTTATGTGGCTGTCCGTATTACAGATGAATCACAATTGCCTTATATCCGCGGAACAGTAAAATCTCTTTATGCGTAGAAGAAATAACTCAGCTAAGGTAATATTCCTTTATGAAAGTATGTTTTATACTTGTACTTACCCCTAGTGTAATGGCTCCTCTACACGATGGGCCAGCGCCGGCCAGTCCAAGGGACGCAGCCATGCGGTAGAATGAGATAGCAATATCACTTGCTCCCTCTAACGCATAAATGCGTCCCTTGGAGTGGCCGGTGCTGGCCCATCGTGTAGAGGAACCATAAAGGATGACTCACGCTAGACCGGGACGTGTCCGGACCGACGTGTCCGACATGTCATTTTCTATGACGGCTGATCGGTGATCACGTGGTACTTTCCATAGAAAACGAAGCGCCGGAAGGTCCGGCCCGGCCCGGCCCGGTCTAGCGTGAGTCATCCTTAAATTTCATTCCATAGCGTGACGTGACGTACGCGTTTGCATTAACCCTGTCATTTTGCATGGAATTTTGAGTTTCGTCGGTGCGAATAAAAAAATCGCTGTTTTTTTACGATTTTTTGATTTTGGCATATTTTAATTTCTTTTTCAATTTCCCGTCGATCGATATCAATATTGTATTTTATATCTATATTCGTTTTGAAAATAACTAACATGTACAACTTGTACAAAAAAATAGCTATGTGATTGTTATTGCACATAACGAAATCAAATGCCTTGTTTTCCGTCGAGGGTGATGGCGATAATGTTGCACATGGCGATTTATTGACCCTAAAATCCGCTATGTATCATTTCTCGTGCTACGTTACTTTGGCAACAATAGCAACAAATCGCTATGTGTAAACTTTACACATGACGATTTTAAGTGAACCAAATTTAAGTCGCTATGTAGCAAAATTCTGGTTAAAATAATTCATATTGTAAAAATTTACGAAAAAAACTGTTTATTTTCTGCATAAGTATCATGTAAAAACTATTGATCTACCAGAAAAAAAATACAGGTTCAACAAATATATTACAAACAGGAAAATAAACAGTTTTTTTTGTCTCCTAAAGTAGGTAGCTAAAAAATACATGGCGATTTTTTTATTCGCACCGACGGTTTGTAAAACGTTTCGCATGGCGCGCTGTTCAAAATCCCATACAATTCCCACAAAATTTCATAGGTAACGTAATTAATTAGTTGTGAATAGAGTTGAATATTATATCCGCTATATTTGGCAGCGTATGCAGTAAGGGGTTATGTAAGTGGCAAAGTAATTTCTTGCAAATTTTGAGATTTTTCCTCGTCTTAGGGTATTCCCATTAACTTCGCTTGGTGTATAATATGGGAATAGGTATCATATCAATCATTCCCATCTGTCCCCGACTCATGTATGGCGGTCACATGGTGGGTACAAATGGAGAAACATTGGTGAATGACAGCTGGTAGAATTTATTTTTGTGATGATTTTGAATAAAAATAACGTTAATTCTAATAGCGTTCATTTCGATTTGATTTATAATGTTTCACAGTAAATATATTATTTTCGTGGCGTTGGTGTAGGTACTGAAAATTCTTTTTTTCTTAGGTATAATATTTTAGAACGCAACATTTACTAGAGTAAAGGTAACCAATTAGTTTCTTCAGGGGTCCAGTTATAATAAAATGACCATCGCGGTCACTCCTTGAGTTTAATAAAATAAGAAAAAAATTAGGTCGGCGGTCCGGATGCGGACCGCGGTCCGCCATTTGGTGACCCCTGTACTTGAGTAAAAGGTGGAGAGTGAAAAAAACTTCAATATACATAGGTAGGCCAAAGTTTCGTTTTATTTAGAAAAGTAATTTGTACATTTCACTAGTTTACAAGTTTTTGCGCACAACGCCATCTACCCACTCGAAACGTCACTATACTAGTTCACAAATTTGAAAGCCTTACATTTCCAAATAATTACAATTCTTAACAATTTCACTCGTTATAGCATATTTACACAAAACACTTTAATCTATGTATCACAGAAAAAATAATTACATTTCTAGCGTACAGACAGAGACAGTATTAATAAAGACTGTTAATTTCCATAAGCATTGTTATGATAAGGCGTCATATTTGGTGAAGACTCAGTACCATATAACCTAGACACGATGATTTTGTTATGTCTGACTATACTCTGAGGACTTTACTTCTACTATGGGACCAATCCCGAACAAAATCTGCTACCTATTCCATATAAAACATTCACATATAATTATGATTCGCCGAAATGTATGAGACAGAAGTTTTTATTCGTTTTCGGTAAGTTGACCAGTAAAAGTTGACCAGTATAATCTACCTACATATTTACCGCTCCAAGTGCGTATAGTACATAACAAAATTACCCTGTATATTATAGCACCATCTATAGAAAACAACAAGAAAAGTCAGTAAAATGGTGCTATAACGTAAGAAAACGCTGTTCTTAATGAAACTTTGCTAAATCGACATCGTTTACAAGAAAATTTATTCCTAAGGAACGCGACTTTGTATAGGTAGATTAATAGTCTTTATTATTAACTCGTCCCTGGCACAGCCGCGCCTCACATATACAAATTTTCTGAACGCATCTAATTTTGTAAGTGGCATATATCAAGTGTCGACCATCCATCTTGTCTTTTACGTCACTAGGTACATCGTCGATATATCATCGGTGGATAGGGCTGTCAACAGCCAGACTTGTAAAAAAAACCCGGGACTTTTTTTCAAAAACCCGGGATTTTAGAACTAAATCCCGCGATTCCGGGATTTACAAAATAATAGTTTTTGGAAGCTATGAAAACATTGATGATTTGTATATGTGAAACAGGCTTTTTAACATGTTAATTATAATAGGAGAATATTTTTAAATTCATAATTCTGCTTACATATAAAATTTACGTAGCTTTCTTGATATGTAAGCAGTTTTTAAAAATGTAGTTTATCTACAGTCTAGCTAGTGGGTAAGGTACTCGATATTTTCATATTATTTTTTTCTATGATCACTATTTTCGCAACTTGCTATTTCATCCAAATTTAGTGTTAACATTAATTTCAACTTTACTAATCGTGCTATGGTATATATATTTAAGAATGACTCATGCTAGAACGGTCCGAGTCTAGGCCTAGGCTTCCAATACTTCGTTTTCTATACAAAGCATCACGTGATCACAGATTACCCATCATAGATAACGTATACTTAGGGTTTGCAATCCGGATCCGGAATGTATGAAATTATCCGGATCTGGATCCGGATCCGCGGATCTTCCCATACATTTCGGATCCGTCGTGCAAACCCTACGTATACTATAGGACGCCTCGGCCCAGACCTGTGTCGTTCTAGAGTAAGTCAGCCTACGTTATAACAGAAAAATATCGAGTCATATTTTTAATACTAAAAGACGGATGACATGAGTAACGGTAGATTTGCTAATATATATCCTCTAGGCCATGATAAATTATGGTGAAGGGACACCAAAATAATGTTTTCTACAAGGAAATATGAATATTATAATACGAAAAGTAAAATCGCTGTAGGCTTTTTACCAATTTGAGTTAGCCCCCTAGTTTTGGACACGATATCATGGTACCTATTTATTTATTTATAGCTTTTTCACTGTATTTTTCAACAAAAATAATGTTTGTATTTATAAATCATCAAATTGATATTTAGAGATTTACATGCATTTTTTATTGTGTCACGAACGCAAATATACTTATATATCGTACCGTACCGTAAAATTAATGTAACATTAATATGAATCACGATAGTTTAAATTTTAGTGAAAAAACATTTATAGCAACATTATAGCAACAGACGTCAATTATTTACGACTTAGACAACAAAATGAAACACGACTACAGAAGTATTTCACAAGTAATCGATACACTCAAGGTCGCAATTAGATCAAATGGAACTTGACATTGAAAAGTTCTAGTCATTAGGAGTGAATAATGTTCCTTAATGTAGAGAGGGGGTATCGCCGAAAAGTTTGTTATTATTTTAATTGACAGTTTGATAATCACGTACGTTATTCAAGAGGCAAGTAATGTTATTGTGTAATTTATAGCTGAAAACAGCGATTTTACTATTGTATTTGTACCCTGATAAGACTGTATTTGGCCTTAGATATGTTGAAATTTATTTTACTGGCAAGGACTCTTTGACAAAAGACGTTAAAAGTCGTTGAATGTCACCAATGTATACAAGAAGCAATCACAAACGATTTTACTACAAACTATCCAAACGCAACTGTCAAAGACGCAAGAAAAAATACTTTGAATACAATAAAACATTTTACATCATTAAAAAGACTAAGGATTGCAATAAAAATATTTCTAAATTTGTCGGTGAGATCGTACCTGGAACTTGCTAACTATGTAAACAAACCGCCATATTAAATTTGTCTCTGAATGTCAATTTACTAGTAACTTTTGTTTACATAGTTAGCAAGTTCCATAGAATGACACTTTAGGCACTGACTTGACTAAACGTGACGTAGGCGAATAATTACCATATTATGTAAGCTGCTTGTAGCAACACTATCTCAGGGCCAAATAGAATGTTGCCAGGTAACTAATTAAACTTTTCGACAAATTAATATAGGCAATGTGAAGGTTAGTCTAATCAGTCTTAGATTAAAATTTGAAATAAAATCCATTTGTAAAGATTGAGCATATTATAAGCGGTAAATATACTATATGTCGAAGAAATATTTTACTATTAAAATAATAATTCGAAATAATTTATTAAACTTTGAAGAAAAACACTTTTAATTGACATTGCACTATAAAACAAAATGGAAGAACTGTGCTATTATTTCTGATCAATTTGCCCTAATAATTTAATATAAAGATATGTGTATGAGATATGGAAATGGCACATTTTCGTAGATATATTAAAGCTTACGTTTATAATTAGGTGGAAATTCGAAAGCTGGTAAGTATAAAATGTAACTTTTAGCAGTTATGATACATAGGCCACACTCACTTACAAATGTAAAAACATGGTGAAAAAATCAGCCACATCACTGCATTTACAAAATTATCTCAGCTTATACTTAAACAAGGAGTTTTACAATTTTACAGCAAACTTATAATACGTAACATTTTTTATTTGCATTATTACAATTATTAGGGAACATAGTGATGGGCGCACCAATACGTGCTTATAATTGTATGTGGTTTTATGACAAATATGAAATTGAAGAGATGAAAATGATATCCTTGTGAAATTGTAAAACCACTGCATAAGAGGTTACAAGACTGAAATTATGTAATAGGTATTTACAAACAGAATAAAAAGTTGTTGATTCTGTCGTCTAAGAAAAACAAAACTAAATTGTGTATTTTTCTTTTAGAAAACAGAACAACGTGATTTTAATGACACTTCTATTTTATAACAGTTACGATAAACATATTTGAAACAATCAAGAAAAACCTAATTTTGCATGATACATCAAACTATACATAATTAGTTACATATATCTATATCTATTCCGAAATATAATTACAAATAGCAACAAGAATCTCAGTCGGATATTTGGAATTGACTTTTTACAAAACTTTTTAAATCTTATTAAATAACACACGCACTTTTGAAAGTCACTTTGAGTGTTCTTGAAAATTGACGAAGTAAAAGTATAATATTATACAGTTTTCGAACTGATTTTTGTAACATTTTTAAACCAAACTTTGACACTAGATTTTTAACAAAAACAACATCATTGTCATTAATATAATTGTAAAATCTAGTGATTAATATCTGACCACAATTATAGTCAAATAAAGTAAGTTGATTAGATATTAATGACCAGAATTTTAGATATTTTATTGTTCATAGTTTTCACTGTCACTACTTTCTTAGTTATTTTGGTAAATGTCTTTTAAACTTTCTTTTATTACACGTGTGTCGCTAATGGAGATTGGAGGCCATTACCTGAAAAAGATACTAATGATAACATTATTACTTATATTAATGATCTGTGATATTTGTAGGTACATCTTAAAATAACTTTTTTTTTTCTTTTCTTTTTTTTTAGATTTAGGTTCATAAAAAGATACGAAACTGAAATGGATCATCAGATGAAGAGGATACTCTAAACTAAAAAACTCTGCGTAAATTTAAAGTTAAATAACGCCAAATATGCGAATAAAATATAAAATTAATTAACCAAAATATGAAGTCAAATCTTTTAATAAATGGTAACTTCCATATTTTTATTTTGTATTTGATAAGTCAAAGCATGGGATGGAGCAAAGAAAAAGAAGAAAGATTTGAAAAGTCAAAACAAACCAAACGTCTTTTGCGTCAAAATTGCACCACAGTAGGAAAAAAGTACCAAATTGAAGAATTTGTCTTCGTTTTGAAAAGCTAAAACACCTAAAAAGTACTGTTAAAAGAGAGCCCAGAGAGCATGTTTTGAGCGCCGTCGTCTAGTCAGCGCTATGGAAAATGGTGTCGTTGCGCAGTTACATAGGTACCAGCAACCATAAAGTTGACTAGACGCCGACGCTTTAGAGACGCCAGTGTGGGATCTTGCTAAATAATGTTGAACTTACCTTTCTTAGTAACAGTAACAGCGTTGCTAATTGTCCTATTCGATGGCGCTAGTATGTAGTGAGCGCTGGGTGACTGGGGTGTCGCCGACGACGTTGCAACCCCGATCTAAGGAGAAAATGAAACAGAAATTAGGATAAGTTCATGAATCATCTTTCTAATACATATTATAATTTTGGAGGTTCGTACGTAACAACTAAAAATACGCGAGTCAAACCGTATAACATCCGTATTCGAACAATAAGATACGTCAAATATTAGATATTGAAACGAAATAGAGTGACGTTTCTTTAAACAAAAACGTCACTGTTGACACTTGTTTGATACTGACATATCCGATCCATATCGTTTCAATATCTAATATTTGACGTATGATCTTATTTTTCGAATACGGCTGTAATTTACCTTGTGTACTCTCTATTATGTTACTTCTATTTGATCTGTTGACTTGACCTTAACCCTTATATAATTATACGAGTATGATTCCAATAAAAGTTTTAACCGTAACAAGTCGTTTCAATTACCTCACAATACAATGTTAGTCTAAATCCAATAAACTCACCGCTGGTTGCGTTCTGTCCGTAGACATTGTAGAAGTGGTTATGGGGCTAGATGCGCACTGTGGCGATGCTAAACTCGTTGGAGATGTGATCGAATGTGACGAAGTATCTACAATGTTAGTCTAAAACCATAAACTCACCGCTGGCTGCGTGCTCGCCGTAGACATTGTAGAAGTGGTTATGGGGCTAGTTGCGCACTGTGGCGACGCTAAACTCGTCGGAGATGTGATCGAATGCGACGAAGTACCTACAATGATAGTCTAACACCATAAACTCACCGCTGGCTGCGTGCTGTCCGTAGACATTGTAGAAGTGGTTATGGGGCTAGTTGCGCACTGTGGCGACGCTAAACTCGTCGGCGATGTGATCGAATGTGACGAAGTATCTACAATGTTAGTCTAAAACCATAAACTCACCGCTCGTTGCGTGCTGTCCGTAGACATTGTAGAAGTAGTTATGGGGCTAGTTGCGCACTGTGGCGACGCTAAACTCGTCAGCGATGTGATCGAATGTGACGAAGTAGAAGTACCTACAATGTTAGTCTAAAACCATAAACTCACCGCCGGTTGCGTGCTGTCCGTAGACATTGTAGAAGTGGTTATGGGGCTAGTTGCGCACTGTGGCGACGCTAAACTCGTCGGCGATGTGATCGAATGTGACGAAGTACCTACAACAAATGGATTTTATAAGAATAACAGAAAAAATATATATTAAAAAAATTATTACAAACCTATAAAAAAAACATATATACGAATATTAGTGACCAGATATCAGAATTTAGACATTACGATTTTTCACGAATGCCTATGGGTTTGAAAACCTTACCTGACGGCATCACGACGGAACTTCGCACAGACGAGTAAGGCGGCGGCGCGGGAGTGGACGCAGGCTTCGCCGTGTTGACAGTGAAGCCTAAAGCCCCTGATCGTAGGTGGGGGTTGCCGTACGTAGCGGCGTAGCGGACGTCAACGCCTTGGATGATGCCGTTTGGTACCCGACTCACTAGGGAAAAAGACAAGTTTTTGTTAATTATCATTGGTCATTCATTTCGTGTATATAGTACAGAATAAAAACAATACAAATGACGCCGTTTGGTACCCGAGTCACTAGGGAACAAGATAATTAATCGTCATTGGTTATTCATTTCGTGTATTACAGACGATTTATGGTGTATCACAGAATACAAACAAAATACAAACACTAGAGAGAACAAGGTGTATTTTTTATTAAAAATCATTGGTCATTTCGTGTTTTACAAAAGATTCATAGACCATAGTGTATCATAGAATACGTTGTTTTTTATATATTTGTATCATGTTTAGTGAAACCAATCGATATCGGTTAAAATAAAGATGACTTAATACATTTCATTAAATGTATCTACATCCTCAGTTAGTAGTATAGTACATCAGTATCTCTAAAAGGAAAATGTTTCAAACAATTTCTTTTTGTCGCCGCACATTGGATAATGTTTAGTTTCGACAGACGTATTTTTTTAATATACCATGGGTATGGCTATTGATTAAACGTCTAAACTATTATGGACGAGACAAAAAAAACTGCACTCTTTACATCTAAATACAAGTTGACTCGGTGTATTACATGGTTTTGACTACTTTATCGTTTTTTTTAACATGGCTTTAGAGTTCTCTCCAAAATTTGAAGTAAGCTCTTATTAATAGCTTTACAGTAATTTGAAGTAACTTTTACATTCAGGGCAGCGTTTTTATTCCAAAAACGTTTATTCACAATGTTATTCTTAATTGAAAATAAATTAAAATGCTAGTTACACGAAAAGTAAATACAAATTTTTAGCAATTAAGAACACAAAACAGTGTTTCCATAAACTAATAACAGTTAAATTGATTTCACCAGGGACTGGAACGAGCTCTTTGTAAACAAATAGTCTGCAAAAATTTAATTTAATCTTGTTTTCAATATCATTTAGTTATGACATTATATTTTAGGGCATTTCGGTTAAAATATCGAATGAGCTTTTTGTACTTGTATCTTTTTAATTATTTTGGATTCAAAATTAGATATTTACTTTAAAATATTACACGAAAATGAGTCATTAAATAAAAACTTAATTAGTATTAAATTAGTAAAAAATTTAATTAATATTAAAAAAATATTTTTAAACTAAATAAGAGCTAGTCAAAAAAAACTATAGACATTTATATGGTTTTTGCTTCAACAAAATACCTATTCGAGTTGTAATTATGTCACAAAATGAAAAAGTAGACATTTTTTAGGGTTCCGTACCTCAAAAGGAAAAAACGGAACCCTAATAGGATCACTCGTCTGTCTGTCTGTCTGTCTGTCCGTCCGTCCGTCTGTCACAGCCTATTTTCTCCGAAACTACTGGACCAATTAAGTTGAAATTTGGTACACATATGTAAGTTTGTGACCCAAAGATGGACGTGTAACGTAAATAAATGAATTTTAAATATGGAGGCCATTTTTGGGGGTAAATGAGAAAATTAAAAAATAAAGTTTTTCTAACTATATCGTGTTACATATCAAATGAAAGGGCTCATTGTAAGAATCTCAAATATATTTTTTTTATAATTTTAAAATAAATAGTTTAGCGGTTATTCAAGAAAATAGGCAAAAAATGACCATTCCCCCCCCCTTATCTCCGAAACTACTGGGTCTAAAATTTTGAAAAAAATACACAAAATAGTTCTTTACCTATAGATGTCAGGAAATCCTATTAGAAATGTGCAGTCAAGCGTGAGTCGTACTTAATTACTTAGTCTTTGACCCTACCCCTACGGGTTTTTTTTTATGTTTTCTCCGAAACTACTGGTGAAAATTGGTACACATATGCAAGTTTGTGACTCAAAGACGGCCATGTAACTCAAACAAATGAATTTTAAACATGGGAGCCACTTTTGGGGTGTAAATGGGAAACTTAATAAATAATATTTTCAAACTATATCTTGTTACAATTCAAATGAAAGAGCTCATTGTGAGTAACTCAAAAATGGGGGGAAATGCCTCCGGCGCGCCTCACTCTATATTTTATATCTGCATACATCTAGCAACTATATCAAGTTTGGTGTCTTTTTCGTGTAATTCGAGGATAAGGAATTCATTTCTGTGACTAAATTTTCACTCACCCATACAAAAAAATACGAGAAATTCATAATTCACAAAAAATCTTTACACTTTTTTTTACGAAACTCCTCTACAGAATTAAAAGTATGGGGATTTGCTCTAGAAAAAAAAATACCTGTGAATAACCCAGTTATCCTACTATATATAATAGTAAACTTATCAAACATTTTTCTTTTATAACCCTCTTAAATAACCCTCTTAAAAAATGTTTTGTGTCTCACGGCGTACCTGCATTGTAAGAGCGGTAAGCAGCTTTTAGGATTTATAAGTATGTTTAGATGATTTCTGTTAAGTTGTTATGCTTCTGTACGGCTACCATCAGTTTGGCACTGACATAAACGCCATCGAGAACGTAATTTACTTTCTATGCATCTCGCTCGTACTCGCATATTAGTGCGAACGAGATGTATTATAGAAAGTAAATTACGTTCTGGATAGCGTATATGTCAGTTTTGACACTGTCAGTGACTCATGGTACGGGCTCTGGTTGTAGATAACATTAATAAATTACTTCTGGACTTGATATATATACACATACAATTTAATTATTTTTTTAAGAAGCAGAAATGTCTGCGACCGATGCTATTATGCTCAGAATAAATTAAAAATTGGAAAAAATACTGTCTTGGGTGACACTTGAACTCCAGACGCCGTGAGTTCAAGTCTCACCCAAGAGAGTAATTTTTCCACTTTTAAATTCATATAAATAAAGATGTTGGGAACACTTTCGCCAGTAGAGTTATTATAATTGTGATAAAATTAACATATTTAGTTCTTAGGATATGTCTGACAAAAAATGCACATAGGTCCGTGCAAATGTGCAGTCAAGCGGGAGTTGGACTTAATGGACGGAACCCTTAGAACGCGAGTCCGACTCGCACTTGGCCGCTTTTTCATTTTAATTACGTACATACTAATTAGCCAGAGATAGTTTTTAATTAGGTACAAAGACGAACCACACCAATTAAAATCCCGTTATCTCCTCCTCTATTGACACCTGTTCATTATTTTATAATTTATCACCTTTAGTATCGAATAAAAAATAAACCGGCCAAGTGCGAGTCGGACTCGCGCACGGAGGGTTCCGCACCATCAACAAAAAATAGAGCAAAACAAGCAAAAAAACGGTCACCCATCCAAGTACTGACCCCGCCCGACGTTGCTTAACTTCGGTCAAAAATCACGTTTGTTGTATGGGAGCCCCAATTAAATCTTTATTTTATTCTGTTTTTAGTATTTGTTGTTATAGCGGCAACAGAAATACATCATCTGTGAAAATTTCAACTATAGCTAGCAATCACGGTTCGTGAGATACAGCCTGGTGATAGACGGACGGACGGACGGACGGACGGACAGCGGAGTCTTAGTAATAGGGTCCCGTTTTTACCCTTTGGGTACGGAACCCTAAAAATAAGGCATTCCTAAAACAGGACCGATTCTAAAATATAAATATAACACCTCATTTTAATGATAATAGCACGTATTAATTTGTTATTTAATTATTTACATATCCAAATACGTTGTAAGCCTCGAATATTATAATGACGCCATAAATCAGGATCAGTCTAATGTGAATTTAAAAACTAAACTTCGGATGAGCTAAGCGATAAAAACGATTTCTACGAAATTGTTCGCTCTTGAATCAGCTTGAAAAATGCGTATCTTGAACCACATTCCTTGAAATGAACTCTTTTAAATAGGTATGTATTATTCAAGGCCATTATTTAATTTATAAAGTATGATTTTATCATTAGTTTATGAAGAAAAACAAAGTCTTTAAGAGCTCGTGTGTGAAATTCGCACGAACCGCTTTGCTTCCTCGTTTCTTATGCGCACTGCCAAGGAATGGAATTCCTTGCCGGCGTCTATATTTCCGAGCTCATATAACCCGGCAACCTTCAAATCAAGGGTGAACAGGCTCCTTCTGGGCAGCCTCGCTCCATCGTAGGCCACGTCTTCGCCTCGGCTAGTCTGTGGCCATTAGTAAGCCCATTTATAATATTTAGCCCCTTCCAGGCTTCCAGGGTTAATTAACTAGGAATTTGTGTCGTATTAAAGCTTCTTTGTATAACACAAGCTTATAATGTAATCTAGAAAAATAATCTTACCTTCAGTGGTCGGCAACCCAAGGTTATTCAACGCGTTGCTGCTATCCTGCCTTTTGCGTTGCAGCGAATTGTTCTGCGACCCATTCCCAGGGTTGAATTGGACTGTTGAAGACGTATCCACGCTCCTTGGAAGACTCCCATTGACAGATCTACGACAATAAGACAAAAATATAGGGCATTATCTATGAAAAGGGACCTTATTGCCGATGGCGCTTACGCCGCACAGCCTCGCGCGGCATTGTATTTATATCGGATTATCGTCAATAATGGCGTAAGCGCCATAGAAAATAAGGTCCCTATTCATAGATAACGTCACAATTATGATTATTAAGAGTCACACCGCCAAAAAGCCGCCCCCATACAATTCGAATCGAAATCACATATCTCGATATGCAATCCCGTAAAGCAGCGGTCGGCAACCCGCGGCCCGCGGGCCGCATGCGGCCCGTGAACCTGTCCCTTGCGGCCCGCGAGCCTCCCTGGCTATTTTGTATGTAATATTGACAAACGACAACGTCTGATAAAGTCATAAATATTAACAAAGTACGGCCCGCGTCAACTTCGTTAACTACTATGTGGCCCTTGGCTGCTAAAAGGTTGCCGACCGCTGCCGTAAAGGATTCGTACTCCTCGCTTCGAGCGTCCACTCAGGCCTTACACTTAGAGGTAGTCAAAGACACCTAGTCAAAGATTGCATGTATTAGTAAAAATGGGCTGGGCACCGCCGTAATTGAACTAGAATCTAGTGACGTTTAAAAATGTCTGATCCACTCAGCCAAGTGATTCAAATTTAACTAAAAATTAAAAATAAATTTAAAATTAAATAAATAAAGAAATTAATAACTTAACCTAAACAAACATTACATATTATTATAATAAATTCATCAATGTCCAATTTAACAAAAGGACTACACTTCGTTCAGCCATCTAGTTAAACGTAGCGCTCAATGACTTGGCTGGTTGTTTTTCAGCAATTTCATTAGATGGCGGCATTTAATGAACGGCCTAGGCGTCTAATTAACTTACTAATTTAACCAATGGACTGCGACATGTATATGTTGGAAACTAACATAAATATAACAACATAAACATACGTTACTCCAAACATAACATCCTTTCGGGACTAATTCATTCATTTTTAATTCGAATAACTCACAAATTGGACATCAGAGGCACTAAAATAAATTTGCTCGCAATTGACAGACACAATTCATCAAAACTGTACGCCTGACGGGAAGTAATGGTGTCACATTACTCAAATGAGCCAAATAAACTGGACGTAGATCACAATTCACCACTAGATGCTGCATTTAATGCTACTAACACGAAACGACATAACAAAGCTATTGTTAATGAATTCATAATTCTTATAACTTAAAAGGGAAAATACTGGTCACAACTTTATCACTAGGTGGTATATACTTCATCACAACTTGATCATTAGATGGAACAGTATGTAAGGAAACCTGGTTTTATTAGGGTTCCGTAGCCAAATGGCAAAAAACGGAACCCTTATAGATTCGTCATGTCTGTCTGTCTGTCTGTCTGTCTGTCCGTCTGTCTGTCCGTCCGTATGTCACAGCCACTTTTCTCCGAAACTATAAGAACTATACTGTTGAAACTTGGTAAGTAGATGTATTCTGTGAACCGCATTAAGATTTTTACACAAAAATAGAAAAAAAACAATAAATTTTTGGGGTTCCCCATACTTCGAACTGAAACTCAAAATTTTTTTTTTCATCAAACCCATACGTGTGGGGTATCTATGGATAGGTCTTCAAAAATGATATTGAGGTTCCTAATATCATTTTTTTCTAAACTGAATAGTTTTCGCGAGAGACACTTCCAAAGTGGTAAAATATGTGTCGTCTCCCCCCTAACTTCTAAAATAAGAGAATGATAAAACTAAAAAAAATATATGATGTACATTACCATGTAAACTTCCACCGAAAATTGGTTTGGACGAGATCTAGCAAGTAGTTTTTTTTTAATACGTCATAAATCGCCTAAATACGGAACCCTTCATGGGCGAGTCCGACTCGCACTTGGCCGCTTTTTATAAGTTGTACAAATACTACACTTTATTTTTGAAATGAGGGAATTTTTATGTTATTTCTATTCAAAATCGTAAGCTCTGTCGATCCTAATAGGAAACAAAAATAGTAACAAAATTTTCATATATTTTACATTTCTTCCGTTACCGTCATACAAATTCAAATAAAAATGGTAACGCAATGGAATATACTTTCTTCTCTTATTAGGATCTACAAAGTGGGTGATTCTCCCCAATCTGTTCACTAGATTTAAAATTAGAAACGTAATTTCTTGGTCAACTTTTTGGTAACGCCAGAGACGTGAAAAGTGTCGGTCAGAAATTGGATTCATTTAAAAGTGGAAAGTTACTGTCTTGGGTGAGACTTGAACTCACGGCCTCTGGAACGATACTCCAGCGCGCTACTCCAAACATAGCGCTGGAGCATCGATCCAGGATTTCAAGTATCACCCGTACAGTAATTTTTTTCACTTTTAAATTTATTCTAAGCTTAATAGCATCGTTCGCAGACGTTTCTGCTTGTTAAAAATTTAAATTAGAAATTGGATTCGCCCAACTGCGGTGTTTGATAGCAGATAATCTGTGACTGTGCCTTACCTGTTAGGAGTTAATATGTCCGCGCTGGGCGTGGGCATAATGCAATTTTGAAAATTTACTTAATTTAGAATTTTAGAGCCAAGTAGGACCATTTTATGATAAACCAAAGACGCTAAGTACGAAAAATGTCGTACAATTATCCCGCCTGTTCCTACCTTTGCCCATGATCTCAATGCCACTGTTTTTTTTAACGTATTAATTAGAGTCGGCCGGACAAAACCGGCCCTATTTCTCTTTGCTCTCAATACAATTCTTATTGCTGATATATCTGTGCTAGCGGTATTATAATCAGCGCATGCGATAGAGGTAGCAACAGGTGGGCAAATGTACAAGATTCTTCGTGCTTAGCGTGCTTACTTTAACTGCGGTATCTAGTAGGGGATAATCTATGATTGTTACCTGTTAGGAGTTAATTTGTCGGCGCTGAGCGTGGGTGACTGTACTCGCAGGGACCCGGGGGTGTAATCGTGGCCGTAATGCACGTAGGTCTGGTAGCCGTTTACCTGCGGACAAAACAAGTTTTTAGCAAAAATTTCATTTTTGGTACAAGCTTTTATCGCTGACTGTACTTTTTCTTCCACAGACAACTAATACTCATCAAGACAATTCTAAAAACCCAAAACACAATTAGGTTCCGTTGTTTTATCACAGAGTTCCTAAGACTACCTCCTGTCTCCATCATCAGATCAGCTCCATGGTACCATAATATTGCATTGTCACGCGACTTACATGTGTATGCAAAATTTCAGCTCAATCGGAAACCGGGAAGTGGATCAAATTTAACTTGCAAGATTTGATTACAGACTGACAGACAACGGGACAGGTGAAAGTAAAAAATAAATAAAAGCTTGTAAAAAAAAGAAAATATTTTTTGTTAAAAAAAATTGATACGAGCTTTTATCCCTGACAGTACCTTTCGTTCAACGGACATTTCGAATCAAAATAGAGTGAATACAAAGTTTTCGGCATAATTTCGATATTATAAAACCAAACGTTTAAAAAACTAACGTATTTTTTTGCATTAGAAAGAAGGTAAACAATCTTGACGTGTCTTTTTATTTAAAAATATTGAATAACGCTTTAAAAAAATAGTTTAAATATTACTTATGGAAAAGAATGTAAAAGATCGTAATTATGATTTGTAATTCTAACATATTTGCTGTGACTTATTTTTCAATGGTGAGTTTTAATTAAAAGACATGTCATGATCGCTTACTTTCTTTCGAATGCTAAAAAAACGAACTATAAAATACGTCGAAGAAAATATTATTTCATCAAAAGATTTTTATTAACATTACTCATTCAAGTTCAAATAAGAAGCGCTGGTGGCCTAGCGGTAAGAGCGTCCGACTTGCAATCCGGAGGTCGCGGGTTCGAACCCCGGCTCGTACCATTGAGTTTTTCGGAACTTATGTACGAAATATCATTTGATATTTACCAGTCGCTTTTCGGTGAAGGAAAACATCGTGAGGAAACCGGACTAATCCCAATACGGGCCTAGTTTTACCCTCTGGGTTGAAAGGTCAGATGGCAGTCGCTTTCGTAAAAACTAGTGCCCACGCCAATTACTGGGATTAGTTGCCAAGCGGACCCCAGGCTCCCACGAGCCGTGGCAAAATGCCGGGACAACGCGAGGAAGATGATGATGTATAAGTTCAAATAAGATCCGATAATATCTATTTTAAATCAAAACCATGTTTCTGTAAACAAAAGCTAATGTAAAAACAAGGAAATGTATTCTTGTAACTTTAAAGAAACTCTCAAAGTTCAAAACAGCAATCAAATAATTGACCCCCCAAATTGCAATTGATTTCAAAATTGAAAAGCATACAGTTTTCCTCGTAAAACAGAATTGTAATTTTAGAAGAATAATGACCGGAAAATTCTCTTTTTACACTGAGAGCTTAAATTGATTGAGATGTTTTAGAAATTGATTCCTTTGTCTTATTTTTTTCATAAGAGGGTATTTTTCTTGCACTGGATTTGTTGTTTTAATCAGTATTTATTTTACTTTATGGTTTGTGCATGCTACAGTTAAATTAACCCTTTACCTACGGGTGTCAACCAGAGTTGCCAGTAAGGCAACACCGCTGCAGTACGGGTGTCAACTATAATTGATCGAAGTAATGGTCGTGTTAATCAAATTTTTTTTAATCAAAACGAGACCTTGTGACTTGTTAATAGCGGTCACATTATGCACTGGGATTAGTATACAATGTGTAAGTCAAATACGGGCAATAAATTAAACCAGATATAGAATTTACCCGTCTTATCATTAATTAAGATGTTTTTTTTAAGTTTCACTTAATTATGACCCCGTGATTAATTTTTTCCACATGTACCGAGCAGCAATGTACTGTAAACATTAAGAAACAGAAGATGATAATGACATTACGAGATACGAGCTTTTCATAGTAACTGCCAACAAGCGTTGACAGTTACTTTAAAAAGCTCGTATCCCGTAACGTGTGTGGTGTATTACATTGCGGGCCGAATTATTTTGTATGGTTAAAATTTTCAATGCATTTCTAAGTAAAATCTATCTCAATATACTATTTAGGTCCTATGCTAACCACCGTTTAAATATTCGCCCGTATTGGATTTACACACTGTAGATACAAATAAAAAAATATCATAATATTTCGGTAGATGGCTCTGACATACTTAAACATAATTTTAAAATTACCGCTTTTTTTGCTGGCAACTGGGGTTGACACCCGTACTGCAGAGGTGCTAAAAATTGGACTCAATATGGCGGACAATAGTGTTGTTTTAAATTTCATGGACTTGTTGTCGATATGAGAGTACGGCGTGGCAGTGTTTGGAGTGTTATTTTTTGTGTTTTTTTACAGTTTTTGGTTCAAATATTGAAATTTAACATGTTATGAAATCATTATTAGGTACTATTGTACCTACCTAATAATAATTTCACCAAAATCATAAGTTTTACATGTACTAGGTTATCGATATATCGACAAATGTGTCGATAGACGCACATCACTATTTTCCATAAGTGGCAAATTGTTTTTATGCAACGTTTTAAGTGATTGATATTTATGCATTATTTTCATAATTATCGTTATTTAAGTGTTTATTTGTGTTAAGTATACTATAAACTAATGTTCTTAAACTTAAACTTGTGAAATCCTCGAATAGTAACTTAAAAATCTTCAATTTCTTAGTGACTGATATATTGCTTGATAGCAGAAAAAATAGTGATTATTTATTGATTAAACATATTATACTTATTGTGTGTGTGAAGTTTCAAGTATGTAGCTGTTATACTTCAAAAGTTACAAGTAAGTGAAATTATGCCTAACCGCTGACTCTCGCCAAAACATGCCCGTATTGGGCGGTGACGGAGTGATTCAAGGGCCCGTAGGTGGTTAAAAACAACTTCAGTCTAATAAGTTTAGTCTTTGTAAGGTGGTAGTTTTTCATAATATATCAACATTATACAACAATACAATGCAATACAATACACAATACAAATCCTTTTTATTGAAAAACCTCAATAAAACATTTACAGACAACTCTACTTACTGCACTGAAAATTTTGCATATGTTCTTTATTTTCATATTACTTATGTTGTTTTATGACATTAGTCAGAAGACCAATGCGAACTTACATTTTGGTATCATTGTCATTGCCAATGCACGTACGAACAAGTACAAACTCAATACTCGTGTGAATTATAAGAAAAGACAAAATTTTGACATCTAAATGTCAGTTTGAATTGGCTTGCTTGTCTTAAATTGTTGCTTTTTCACGTTATTATGTACACTATACGAGTTAACCGTGCTAAGGCATCTAACTTTAGGGAAATATAACACTGTAGTTTTTTTTTTTTTCAAATGATACCTATTATTATTTCTTTCGACAAATTCTTTTCTTTTGAATAGTTAAGGAAAAGTAATAAAATTTAACCTGTAATCTAAAATATAAGGGAAAATACCATTTTAAAAATTAAATTCATGTAATGTTTGAATGTCACGCCATCGGCAGAAAGAGATTGAAGGATTTTGGAGCAGACTATCTGGGTCTAAGTAGGCACAAGGTAGCTCTTCAAGGGGCGATTACACAAAAGGTCCCGATGGGCCGAAGTGTATCGCAAGGGCCTTCGAAACAATACGTAAGATTCATCCAAAAATCTCACCTTGTAACAATCCGCATACGCTGGGTCGGTATAGTCATTACTATATCTATAAGGCTGGTAGTTATTCTGACTTATAGAGTTTAGAGGCACAGAGCCGGCCAGTGGTATGCCACTGCCAAGCTTGGCGTTGGAGCATAGCGTGCTGTCTGAGCCTGTGTTGGGGTAGTCCTGTGGAATAATATGAGTGTTAATTATGTCTTATAATATTTATAATGAATGAGTGAAAGAAGGCTGACAAAGAGAGTGTATAAGGGAGAAGTAGAAGAGGGAGTTGGAAGGGGCAGACCTCGGCGGACTTTCTCTGTTCAGATCGGGGAAATCCTGAAGAAAGGCCAGGTCAGAAGCACCCTAAACCGGCGAGCGCGTATGAGGAATGTTATGAAAGTAACGGAAGCGAAAGAGGTATGTCAGGATCGTAGCAAGTGGAAATCCGCGGTATCTCCCTACCCCTCCGGGAAATAGGCATATTTTATGAACCAAAAGCTTTACAAATTTTACATATTAAATACCGCTTCTAGTAGGCATGCAAATAGTCTAGTAGCAATTACGATTTCCCAGTCAACCCACTACCTAAAACTTTATTAAACGCTTAAAATGCTTATTTGAATTTGACCGAAGTGTTGTCATTTAAAACATTCACCAACAAAACTGACGAATATTTTGTGTACAAAAAAACTCCAATCACTTTTTTGTTTCCAAGCGTTCGGTAAATTCCGTTAAATCAATTATTTTTAAAAGCCACTATTGTCCCCTGTCAAAGGCAATTTAATTATTCAAATATCGTGTTTTTACGTGATTTTGTTCATGCTACCCAAGAGTTCCATGTCAGCTAACAATAAGTATATTTTAGATAAGCATCTACTAGACTAAAATGTAATAAACTCTCTTAATTGATAACAATGAACGAATTAGGAGCTCAAAAAGGTAACATTGTCTTAATAAGAGTTAAAAAGTACTTTAGGGCAATAAAATTGTGTTTTGTTCGTTATTGCCCTATTAAAGCTAATGGTTTAAGCGTTGTTACATCATTTTGTTAAATATGGTATTAACTTTATGAGTTAACGAAAATATATTTTTACTTTGCTGGACAGTGATTAATGTAGGTTGTAGTTACAGGCCAAAATCAAATAAAATATCATCGCTAATTTAAAGGATATAATTTCATTTGTAATAGTTTTGTTAAATGTTTTTGTATTTCGGCTAGTTTGGTCAATTGTCATGCAACTATAAGGAATCCTTTATTTGTAGTCGTCATTTTTTTTTAATCTTCCAATTAACTAGTACCTCTTTAAAAAAAAACTCTTCTCATAGTTCATAAACTCGCTAAGATCCAAATAAACTTATCAAACTACCCTCTAGCTTACAATTGCATTCAAACTTTTGAATCTCAACTCCGCTTGGCCAATTAGCCAATCAGAATGCTTCAAAATAGTTTCACTGCAAATGTTGAACTTTGCTAAATAGACTTATGCTAATGGCAACGTGGACTCTTGTTTGGTATTTTAGCTGCATTTACGCCGGAAAAGCATAACAATACGAATAATAGCTATAGTGATATTGGTTTTTAAATGGTTTAGGTTTCATATAGCCTCCTAAACGCGTACATATTCCACAATATATTTTAAACTTCTTTGGAGTAGGTAAGGTAAACGCACTAGTGCTCGACATACTAATGCGCAATAGATGACACCCTGCTGTCACCTCCATTGACAATGACTTAAGTTTCAAGATGACATGTACTGGGACCGCGTCGAGCACCAGTACGTTTACCTTAGAGGTTCTAAATTCCAAAATGCCAAATATCTTTGCTGCTCCTGTGTCTCAGGAGGACAAACTTTTAGTTCACTATTTGGACTTTTTGACCGACAATATTTACCGAGAACACCTTTGTGCCCGAATATTACCGGTATGTTTAATAAATATCTAATAATCTTTTAGATTTAAGCAAAAAAAAACATCAAAGATCATTTAAATTTCCGTTATGAGAAAATAATCAGAAAGAAAGAAAATTTAAAGGCTTGATAAGTTCCAATCCGTGGAGAGTGTAAAACTTAGTAAGAGTACCTAACAATAACTTCTCTATAATACTAAAATCACTACTTAATAGCAGTATGAAACAAACTTACAACTTTTAAACTAACCTGGAAGTACTATTTATAGATTTTGAAAGACAGTGGGAAGTAACACCCCAACAAACAACTTGACTATGTATTATAATAATTATACATATCGCTACCTAGAAGAGTGCCTTCTGGCACACCAGTATGATTCTGGCGCAAGGGATTTACGCATTTCTTAAACTGGTTATACATATCGCTACCTAGAACAGTGCCTTGAGGCACACCAGTATAATTCTGGCGCAAGGGATTTACGCATTTCTTAAACTGGTTCAATTGAAGCGATGGCTAGCTAAACAATAGGATTAGCAATCAAAATGATTCCAATTTCCGAAGTAACTTATCAATACTTACAACTTCACAACTTCCGTTAGCTTGTCGGAGTTCAAGTTTGAGATCGCTGATATTGGAGTTTCTGTCGTTTTCTTTATAGAGTTCTTCCGCTGTCACTGTCACATCGGGTTTTTCTGAAACAACACAAATTGATGAAGTCCCGAAAACTTTATTCCGTAGCCTTTATAAAATATACCTGACAAATGTCTCGGGATAAATAAAATTGATGAGACGTCGAAAAACTTAGTTTGTAACCAAATTAAATGGAACGAAACTTGTAGCTATTTTTGTAACGAAATATTGAATTGTTGCTGGTAAATAGATAATTCGATTTCGTATTTTGCGAATGAATTATTTGAATAACGAATGTCAATGTAAATTAAATAGTTAATATAATTATCAATTTAGCTTAGTTCAATTACGCATATATAAATTAGTTAAAAAGATAAAGCATATCCTCTGAAGATATTATGATTTATAGTTGGTCAAACTAATTTGTCAGTCAGTAAGAACCAGGAAAACTATACTCATCCTTTTATTTTGGGTGCTAGTACTAGTGTAAGACAAAGGTAGTATGATTCTCTCTGTCTATGTTATAAATGAGACAGTCCTTTGACAAACTATAAACAATACCACATTTTACGACAGTCTATTACACAGTACCTATAACGTTATTTTCTAAACGATATTTAACAATATAATGTAACTATATCCTCAGTAATTACTCCGTATAATTAATTATAGTTGAAAAAAAAACAATAACATTTTAAATATTATTGTAAGTACCTGTAACTTGCGTCTGCTTATGCTTCCTCTGCTTCCTTTGGCATAATATTACTAGCATTATCAATGCTGCCACCATTATAGTTCCTGATGTCACCCCGAACAGAATTATTAGCAGTGGAAACGTTTCTGCAACAAATGTTATCTACTTTATTAACGCTATAAACAATTAATTGCTCTAAATTATTTGCTTTCAGTATGGTCACCAATACTTTGGTAAATCTTTACGTTATGGACTGTCGATTATGGGGGTGGGGATGGGAGAGGGGGGGGGGGGGGAGCGCTACCCCCCAGTCCAACCCCCATGGTTATAGAGATATCCATGGTTTATTTTTTTATGGAATTACTATGAAATAAGGGAATACAGCAAAATTTTAAGGGAGATTTGTGTCACAAAAACTACTAAATCTTGTAATAACTTACTATTAGGCTTCAATATGATATCCATTGCATCGCTCCCATACTCGTTGGACACATTACATCGATATGTCCCAAAGTGTTTGGATTGGCTTTCTCGTATGATCAGAGTCGAGTTTATGACACCGCCTGGCTGCGCGTCTTCGAGAAATGCGTAATCCTGTTGACAATATATATATATTAATATGGTTAGAATAATGCCTATAGATTTTTGGATCAAACTCAAGAAAATGAATAATAATACAATATCGAATCAAAGAGTCATCAATATTGTCATTTCTATTAATAAACTTTTATCTGCCCTTAATAATTATAATCCAGAGCCTACATCAACTCCTACGCAAAATGGATACGTGGAAATAACAGGAGACTGATTCTGTATTTACAAATATTTATAATTTGATATGGGTTGCTTTAACCTTAAACTTAGTTTTATTGACTACTTAGTTTTAGTCATGTTAGATTTAGAATTGTTAACCCTAAGTAAAAGAGCGGATACATGTATCCTGAATACTTAAAACTGGTACCTCAGCACGGATATTGAAATGTCATTTTAAGTTACTGAATTATTATTTTTTTACCTGGTCATGAATAGAATCTATCTCTTTCCCATCAAAGGTCCAGACAATGGTCTCGATGCGAGGGACAGCGAACGCTGCACATTCTATTTTCACGCTGTCTCCTTGGGATCCGAACTGAGTGTAGTTGGAGAGGATTTTTGGTGGACCTATAAAAACGACAAAAATGTTAATCACATCCAATTAATGCCTAATGAGTTAACTGTCTTCAATACGTTTATATCGTTCGTAAAGATTTTAAAACAGGTACCCTATTTAAAAGATCAGAAAAAAATACTAACCTAACCTAAAAACGAAATGCACAGCAAAACAGCATTCTGCGGTGCAAGCAGATCAAAATTTTTTTGTATTTTTTTAAGGGACGATTAAAGATATTTCTGTGAAAAAAAGAAATAAACTTACCTTTAATAAATATGGATCCAGACGTCTCGATCTCAGGATAGCCAGGTACATTGGCTATACAAATGTATTTCCCGGCTGTGTGTGTGTCCAGTGTTAGGGTCAGGTTGGCTGTTCTGCCGACTCGCTGCAACAAAGAAGATAGTTTAAATTAATGTTTGTTAATAGAAGAGCTTATTCCTAACGTACGAGGGGTGTTCAAAATATTCTCGGTATGAGAATGAAAACAAACAAGTACGAAAAGTTTGATATTTTTATTTTTCAATATACTCCCCCCCTATGTTCATCCACTTAAAAGATCGATCAATTATTTTTTTTAATCCCTCGTAAAAATATTTTTTATTTTTCGTGTAAAAATGCTCCTCCACTGCCGCCTTCAATGCTTCATCGTCAGAAAATTTATTTCCACGCAGATCCTTTTTAAGATTGGGGAGCAAAAAGAAGTCGCTGGGGGCTAAGTCCGGACTATACGGTGGGTGAGTAACAGTTTTAAACCCACATTCAACAATAGCTGCCTTGGCAATATGAGCAGTATGGACGGGGGCGTTGTCATGCAGAAGCAGAATACCTTTGGTTATCTTTCCTCGCCTCTTTTCTTTAATTACATCCTTTAATTGACGTAAAATGTTAGCGTAGTACTGTCCTGTGATATTTACACCTTTTTCTTTATAATCGATTAGTAATACTCCTTCACAATCCCAAAATATCGTGGCCATGACCTTGCCAGCTGAAGGGATGACCTTGAACTTCTTGGGATGAGCTGAACCCTTAATGTGCCACTGCATGGACTCTTGTTTACTCTCTGGGTCATAATGATGAACCCAGGTTTCATCTCCAGTAACTATTCTTTGCAGCACCTCATCAGGATTTTCACCGCACAGGTCAATAAAATCGGAACAACAAGCTACACGCATGTCTTTTTGAAGCCGAGTCAGCATTCGCGGAACCCATCTTGCACTTACTTTTGACATATTAAGATGGTCATGTATAATATCATGTACGGTACCAATAGAGAGATTGGTTACTTGTGCTATAGATTTTACCTTCACTCGACCATCTTCCAATATAAGTTTTTCCACTTTATCAATATTTTCTTGTGAAGTAGCTACTACAGGCCGGCCAGGTCTAGGGTCATCTTCAATACTCTCCCTTCCGCGTTTAAACTCGCTTGACCACTTTTGAATGGTAGATAAAGAAGGAGCAGACTCACGGTAAACACAATCCATTTCCTCTTTTATGGTTTTTTGATTTTTACCCTGTTTTGTCAAGAATTTTATCACGCATCGATGTTCTAATTTAGTTAACATTGTCAATTCGCACATGATGTTCATGTTTGTTCAGCAATTGCAGAAAAACAAAAGACTATCTCGGTTCGAATTATACTTTTTTTTTATGTCAATGAATAAACCTTAGCGGCCAGTAACGAAAGAAATTTTAGAAGAGGTCGTAAGATATCAATACCGAGAATATTTTGAACGCCCCTCGTATATTATTATATTCTACAATGTTACAATTGTGTCATTCTACGTTACATTATTGACGAGTATAATCGTAATATAATTGTAACTTTAGAACTTTAAATTATGGAACAACGCGCGCGATCTATTTTTACTACCACTCAAATATTTTTCTCTTTTGAAATAAACACTATAAAATGTATTATTCAGCAGCATTCAATATGTGGAAAATTTATTCCGTTGGTAATAAAATTTGATCCAAACTAACGCTTTTTCAAATAAATCTTGAATTTAATCATCCTTAAATAACTCGCTTATGGGTCCATGAAATATTTATTGGATGTCTTTTGAAGTTTATTGAACATGTGGTCCCGAAATTGGATATAATAGAATAATAGTAGCTTATAAATTATGGTATAGGTATACTTATTTGAATAATAGCTTCACATACGATCTTGGCTTTTTTAAAGTATCCTCCATTAGTACTTCAAGGCAAAATCCACTTCGTAATTTCTACTACGACCCCGGTATTATTGTAAAAATTTCAGTATACTTAAAATAATTATTTCCGCATGTGTCCAAGCGAAGCGGATAAAACATCAAGACAAAATTGTCTACTACCCTCCAAATAGGTACTTAGTTAAACAAATATTTTTACATATCGAAACATCTATTTTTTTTAGATTGGTAAATAATTTTATTGGTAGAAGGCAGAGGAAGACCGAGACGTGCGTTTTTGGACCAGGCCAAAGAAAAAATCAACGAAGTGACTCTAGTGACGTATCAGGAGCTCAAAACAGTGGCAGACAGAAGAACGGAATGGCGGTTACTCCACCGACAAGAGCCAGGCTCTTAACAATTATGATGATGAAATGTATTTCATCATCATAATTGTTAAGAGCCTGGCATTAAATGTATTTAATTCCGAATGTCATTTGAAATATAGGTACCTAATTAATAAGATGTCTTACAATAAAAGATATATTATACAGTGGTATACTAAACTAAATTAATAACTAGCTTAAATCTAAAATATATCAATACAACAATTACTCTTACATCCCACATAAACTTATCTTGAACGTATTCAAGAACGAACGTTTATCAAGATCCCTTATTTCCCGAGGACGGAATAATGCGAGTATTGTACCTTTTGTGAGTGTTTGTCACCTTTTTGATATTATAGGATATGTTTATTGTGAGCGTGGGTGTCGTTATGACTTGAGGAGTCTATTTCAAAACAGCTTATATCTCTATGAAAACTATATGAAATAAGCCCTTTTGAAAACACTGCTTAGTTCTCACTCGGTTCTCGATTACGAAATGTTGCGAACTTGACTTGAATATTATATTGTACAGTATACATTTTGACAAAAGCTCAGATGCATCAGATCTTATTTATCTGCAATCTGACATACTTGAGAATAGATGATTATCTGTGCTGGTATCAGGCATGGTTTATCCAGGGAAGCTTGAATATTTTTTGTATCTGTAATTTAACATACCTCCGAAATATAATATTTTACTTAATAAATTCATTAATATTATTAATAACAAAAAATAGTTAAAGAACTGTGCAACACATATATGTCGCAGCGTGACTCCAGAAGGATGTATTGCAGCGTTACAGTTCATAGTTTTAGACGCCTGTATAAAATCGATTAGCAATGTTTGGCTACGTATTACTTGGTTGTAACGGAATAATAGAGTTCTACATCTTTTGGCGTATTGTTGAACTTAGATGACAGGTAGAAGGCTTTGGAACGTCAAGTAGTTTAACTTGGGTGAACCGTACGAGGTGTGGCATTTTTTTTGTTATGTTGGTAGACTGGTCGGGCAAGTTCACCAACTTGACTTCGAGGCGGGAGCGGTTTGGCTCCGCCGGCAGAGTTGATCGGACCGTGTTAGAGATCGGACCATACTATTTTAGCTGTGAAGTAATACATCGAGGTACTACGCCCACCCGCCATCGCTCATGCCTCCGTCATATAATTAAATATCAAAACATTAATCTCGCGAATTTAATTAAGAATGCTGCCTTTTAAAAACAGTTACTCAGAAAACGATTTTTTTATGTATGAATTCGCTTACTTGCCAAGAGAATTGATCATAATAATTTATACCAATTATTTATGTACGTGTAAATATGAAGGTAAACCTACTTTCTTCGTCTGAACCTTGTCTGAACATTAAAAAAAAAACAACAGAAATAAAAACAATAAACAAGAGTAAAACACTCTAAAACCTATAACCATCAAATTAACTTAAACGTAACATTAGGGGAAACTGGGGAGGGTTGATCACTCCTTTTGTTTTTAGCATACATTTTCTTAACTATTTGTAGTATTGAAAAACTTTATAGACCATACGACTCAGAATTTATCTCTTCATTAATAGTTTGAATTAGAACAGATTTGTGCAATAAATTAGATCATTATTTAATAAAAACCCATACTGTTGACTTTTACCATGTGTCCCCTATGTAAGGGAGACTTGTTTACCCCTGGTCGGGAGCCTTGATCCTAGGGGGATCAAGTGACCCTGGTTCTTGGGACACATGGTAAACATATTTTTACCATGTCTCCCCATACCAGATTCTCATTGATTATATAACTCGGATCGCTATTAGCAATGCATCTATAATTTGTAAAATACACAGCAAACATATATATATTGCATCTTCCATGCTTTGAAGTTGTATTTCCGGTAATCAGATGTCTAAGCCGAAGGGATCAAGTCTTCCAGATCTGGGGACACTTGGTAAAAAGATTTTAAGTGGCAATGTCATATTTCGAGGGTAGTATCTACATTAATTTATTCACTTTATCTACAGAAAATTAATATATGAAGATATCAAACACATATTAATCCATAATCTTATACTTTTAAAAAACAATGTAATCGTATTATCCATAAAACAACATAAAATAGGGAATCAATTTTTGTACCAAAAAAAAAACAAAATTATAAGTTATTAACATAAAATTTCTTGTAACAAGCTAATTTTTTTAAAGTTCTTATAAAGGTATTTTAGCGTCAGATACCTACAGCAATTTTAATTTTTTTACCCATCACTGATCGTTATTGTTTACTATAATAAATAAGTTTAGAAATTTACTGCTCACGTTTCGAGGACGGTGTTTGAGCTGCATAATCCTAAAATCCTTTCTATGGACCGTCGGTTCTATAGTACATAAGGTCGGAAAGCCATTGAAATAGCATTTCATCCATAAAAACAAATATCGCCGGTTGAAAACCAAATATCGTTATAAGTGTTTTTTGTCGACCGAGTAACATCCCCTGTGTGTAAAACGTTTAACTTGATAAAAAAGACCAAGTACGGGTAGTTCGTAAAATGTTGATGTCAACTTTAGTCAGTCTTTTCAAAGGCCACGGGGATAATTCCGTTTTCGGAGTCGGTTGTATAATTAAAAACTGAATTATACGCCATTAAATTCCGTTTTAATAAACAATAATGAGTCAAAAACCTTGAAAGTTTAAATCAGTGTTTCTCTGGTCGTACTTTCGCGGCATGATTTACTAAAGAAAAGAATATATTTAGGTATGATAGCTCTATGAATCATTTTGTAAGTAAATTTATTACAATGTATACTTGATCGCTTTGGGGGTGACATGATCCCGGAATCATATCTCCCCTGAAGAAAAAGACAAAGTCTCCCCATACATAGTAAGATTATAAAACGTGCCGTACTCGAAACATGTGTTCGCGTATATCAATGTAATCCAAGTTAATCATCACTTCAATAAACAACAAATAAAATAAGCACACTCACTAACATCATTTCCATCTCATATTATAAAATAAATCCAGTTAAAGCTTACCGAAAATTGAATATAGTACGCAGAAAATCTTTCACCGTCCGCCATTTTTGAACCACTGACTTTTCCGATACAGTGCCATGACAGAACGTGAAGTTAGGAACGAATGAATGAGTGTTACCAGCGCAAAAAATTGTATCTCGATTGGTTTGATTAAAAATGAAGTTTACCAAGTGTCCCCTAGGGATCGACCCTCCCCACCCTCACCTACCTATTCCGTATAAATTATTCCAAATTACGAATAAAAATGTACTTAATAGAAATTTCGAGCAAATTGTGAGTCGTGAAATCTTAGTGTTATTGTCAAACGAGTTCCATTAGCAGCTAACCTTTTGTAATATCATTCTCATTATATTTCATGTCATATTCGTGTCTTTGCGTGTAAATTCTCATCATACATAATTATTTTGAAACTCTAGGTCCATGGGGTCCCAGCGCGCATACGTTTTTCGCAGAAATCGCGAAGCGTCTGGTTGACGTAACTGGTGACCGAAGAGCTGGCGGCTACGTCGCACAACGTATCAGCATTACGATACAGCGAGGAAATGTCGCCAGCATCCTTGGTACAATGCCTCAAGGTATTTTAGATTTAAGCTAATTTTTTTTAAATTTATTTTAGTAATACCACTGTAGGTATATAACTTGTTTGTAAATAAATAATTTAAATTTAATATTATTGTTTCAGTCTTAACACACACCTAAAGAAGAGAAACTTAACACGAAGAATTTTGTACATTGCCCCCGCCTGTTTCTATCTCTGTCGCATGCACTTAATTTTACTGCGGTCCCGCTCGCACTGTCACATTGACAGCCAAAATATTGTCAGAGTGACTAGACATATATTATATTTCCGTGTACCAATTGAGAACATTAGGATGAATCTCGAAGTTTCTTTGAAAATACTTTGGCAGAAGATAAAACCAAAATGCAATAACCTAAAATCGGTATTGTATTTTATTCCATATTCTAATGTAGCCTTATTTAAATATAGCGTTGAGCAAGTAAATATAGTTTCAATATCACTAACAAAATAAATGTTAGGAATATATGCACTGGTTGAAAACCTCAATAGTTTTGTATTATTCAGTGGTGAAAAGCTTTTAACCGGTATTTGTATTAAATGTGGTCAGTTTATTGGTTTTAGCCACTTTTACCAAATAAACATTGATGTAGGTATCTAAAAGTAATTGTTTATGCCAAATTGAACTTTATCAAATAGCATTAAGATTGAAATTACAACGAACGGAAATGTAATAAACGCTGTTTTATTGTTGTAATATATAAAGCATTCGATGTAGGAATTTCATTATTTAACCCGATAAATTTTAATCACGAATGCCTGAGAGTTTTGGGCAAATAATCATATTAACCTGAATATACCTATATAATAATTTTATTGCAACAATCTGAAAACATAAAAGCAGTATACAAATATAAACATAACTGGCATACCTACTTATAAGGCAAGAATTTTCTGAACTACCTAAATTAGAACTATTACTAACTATCCTTAGTAATAAAGCTACATTAAATCTATCAACATACGTCATACGTCTATCAACATACGTCTGGTAAGTAAATAGTTTTCTGACCCACAACAAAACACAAGTCAAAATAATATTAAGTTCATTGTGTGATATAAAAAGACAGATACAATATTCTGATCTTTCTCCTGACCCAGCCACCGTATCTTAGGCGCCATGTAGCCTACTAGCTATCAACATTACTGCTTTTCCAGATTCAACCCTCATACAATATTTGACATTGTCAACATGTGTACATTTGGGTCATTGAGCTCTAGTCAGTCATTAGCCTGCTATATTTTATTCTATTTCATTGCGTGATATAAAAAGACAGATAGAATATTCTTATCTTCCTCCTGATGTAACCAACCACCGTATATTAGGCGCCAGGTAGCCTACTAGCTATCTACATCACTGCCTTTTCGATTTCAACCCTCTTATAATATTTGACATTGTCAACATGCGTATGCATTGAGCTCTAGTCAGTCATTAGCTATATTTATTCTAGTTCATTGTGAGACATAAAATCATAGATACTCACAATGTTCTGATCTTCTTCTTGATGCAACCAGCGTATCTCAGGCGCCGGGTAGCTGTCAACGTCACATGTCAACGTGACAGTCTTCCCGATTTCAGCTTCCACGTCTTTGGGATGAGTCCTAAAGGTTGGCGCGTCTGAGGGAATAAACACATTGTTAATGAAAGTTTTTAGCCGTGTGGTGGCCGGCTTTAGAATAGCGCCAACCCTCACATAGGATAAGGGTGTCGTACGAGGCGACTAAGTCCACAAACGAAGCAAGAAGGTATTTCGTTACAGGGGAGATGGTCGTCCTCTTAGCATTGGTTTGCGATCCATCTAGGAGAAGGATACTCCAAATAAAACCCGGAATGGAGTTTCCGTAAGGCGCGAGTATGGTCCAACCTGAAATAAGCGGCATCCGCATCTGCATCTGCATCTGCATCCGCATAAAATCGATGCAGAGCTCAATGCGGATGCGGATCACTTACGAAGAAAAGGCTGATAATGTCAATTCAAATCTCAAATATATCTATAGTCTTTAAACAATTTCATAAATCTTTTGCCTCCAATATCGTCATAAAATTTGATAATATATACTCATTAAATAATTGTTTATTGAAAATCAGGCAACTATTGAAATAATATCCTAGAATTCTTATATTTTGTCCAGGTAGGTACTATTTAAAATTGATAATTTGAATTCTAATTTGTTGTTTGTTTTATTCATGATTCACAGTAGTCAAATTTACAATCCATTTCACGGTAATAAACAACAAATATGTTGTTTCAATGCTGTCACCCTGGTCACGAAAGCGAAACGGAATAAAAACAACAAAATGTTGACTGACCTAAATAACATAATAGTGGTGACACGAAAACCGACGCCGAGGTGGCATGTTTGTAAAATATATTACTTCATTTTACTGAAGCAAAATAATATTATGATAATTATTTGTTTAAAATTGAAAACCGAGCAAATTAAATATCCCAAGACTTTCACCATTAAGGTAGACGTCCACAGGGCCTCATCGCACGCATCGGACGCATCGCACGCATAGGACGCATCGCACGCAACGGATCAGTGGACGCACTTGTGTGACTTTCTATATAAAGAATACTAAAATCCGTTGCGTGCGATGCGTCCGATGCGTGCAATGCGGCCCTGCGAACAGTTTTTCGTTTTTGAACTTATAAATTTGCCAGAACGAGAGATAAGTTTTATTGCAGTAATAAACGTGAGTCATACCTACTTTAAATGCACGAATGTTGGAAGTTATTTCCATATCTGCGTTTACTGTTTTGATTTGACGTCACGATAAGGTGCGTATTCTGTACACCCACTAATTGACGTCATAATATTCTGGGAAGCGTTGGTAGTTTCACAATTTACACGTAATTTTGTGAAAAGGTAATAAACTGTTGTACTTTGTTATGTAGGTCCAAATACGAGTACCTATATAATTTTTTTTTGTCACTCCCGCCATCGCCATTATTGCGAGCGAGACGCCCGCGCAAATGAGAGCTCACTAGTGTAAACATTCGATGGCGTGACGTGACGTACGCGTTTGCGTTAAGTGTCATTTTCTATGGGATTTTGAGTTTCCAAAACATCCCGCTTGGCGCGCTGTTCATAATCCCATACAAAAATAGACGTAACGCAAACACGAACGCAGGCCACGCCAAATTTTCACTAGGGGTTCTGAAATGATTCCAATATCATTTTAATATGGGTTTGATGTCAGTGTACGTATGTTTTGGCGATCTCAGGATTGGGGCTATAGTAAAAGTTGCTCAGTATGTATTCACCTTGAAAAATAGGTAATGCTATTATCGAAGGTCGTACGTTTATTTATATTCATTAATACCATTAAAAACTTACATGTAACTTCTAACGTTCTGGAGTCTTCGCTCTTGCCAACTTCGTTGAAAACTTCACATTTGATCACAATGTCGTTATATTTTCTTGTTATGTTTTCGATTTTCTGTAACAAAAATATATATGAAGTATGGTTGTCTAGTTTGAACTAATATTTATTCGTTGTAGTTAGGGTTTGCACGACGGATCCGAAATGTATGGGAAGATCCGTGGATCCGGATCCAGATCCGGATAATTTCATACATTTCGGATCCGGATTGCAAACCCTAGTTGTAGTAATGTCAAAACAAAACATTATATTACTATCGACCCGCTCCGGCTTCGCACGGGTTAACAAATTATACATAAACCTTCCTCTTGGATCACTCTATTAAAAAAACCACATCAAAATCCGTTGCGTAGTTTTAAAGATCTAAGCATACATAGGGACATACAGACAGCGGGAAGCGACTTTGTTTTATATTATGCAGTGAAGTACCTGAAGTACCTACAAGGTGTCCCATAAATGCATCGACAAACAATTTTGAAAATATTTTTCATCTAACTTAATTTTGTATCAAGCAGAAACGTCTGCGAACGCTGCTATTAAGTACCTATCCAGTGGTCGTGGGTTCGAGTCCCACCCAAGACAGTGAAATTCTCACTTTAAATTTATTTCTAAGTTTATTTTTCATCAGTCAATAAAAATTGAAATTACAATTATCTTATACCTTTAAACGAGCAATTCTTGTTTGTTTATCTATTTATATATATCGGCGATCTCAGAAACGGCTCTAACGATTTCGATGAAATTTGGTATATGGGGAACCCCCATATACCAAAATTCGGGGGCAAAAAATCGATCTAACTAGGTCTTGTTTATGGTAAAATGCTCATTTTTGCGTTTTTATATGTTTACCGAGCAAAGCTCGGTCTCCCAGATATTTTAACTAAAGCAAAACGTATGTATTATTCAAAATGGTCTCCTTTAGCACTGATACACACGCAAACGTTTTATCAATTACGAAAAATATGCCGCTGTAAAAAAAATGACGACGCATTTTTGGGCCACCCTGTAAAAGAGACATAAAACCCATCCTTACACAAATATTTCTACCTGAACACACCTTTGTCAATTTCTCTACCATTTCGACAATTTGCGACCCTTACCGACCCCCCATTCATTCATACATATAATATGTTGTAATCCATCTTTGACGCATGACCACACAGCTGAGGGGCACCTTTCTTTTTTTACCCTTTTTACCTCTATTTTTAAAATCTCGTCTCGTCGTGACGTCTATTTTTAAAATGTTTCTTTGACTCCAAAGGGAGAGAGTTAGGGTGATATTTTTTTTTATAGAGAAAAACTGTAAGTAAAATTAACTTTCATTGAAAAATGCATAGGTACCTACAATGAACATTGAACACACTTTATTTTTAACCGCCTTCAAAAAAAAAGGAGGTTCTCAGTTTGACCCGTATGTATGTATGTATGTGTGTATGTATGTATTTATGTATGTATGTATATTTGTTCGCGATTATCTCGCGTTTAGCTGAACCGATTTTGATGCGGTTTTCAGAAAAGTGTTTCTTACATTCTGGAGAAGGTTTTAGTATACATAGATCTGAGCTGATGCTGAACCCTGGCTGTACCTAGTGGAACTCAGGTTTGGTGCAACATAGGCTCACGCTGTTTTGGTCATCCGACACGCCTTGATGAGCACTTGGGAGAGCAGTACCCAAGATAGAGCTGATGCTGAACCCTGGATGTACCTAGTGGAACTCTGGATGTACCTAGTGGAACTCAAGTTTGGTGCAACATAGGCCCACGCTGTTTTGGTCATCCGTCTCATCTTGATGAGCACTTGGGAGAGCAGTACCCAAGATAGAGCTGATGCTGAACCCTGGCTGTACCTAGTGGAACTCAGGTTTGGTGCAACATAGGCCGACGCTATTTTGGCCATCCGTCACATCTTGATGAGCACTTGGGAGAGCAGTACCCAAGATAGAGCTGATGCACCAAACCACCCTGGCTGGCAGGTTTCACCCTGGCTGTACCTAGTGGAACTCAAGTTTGGTGCAACATAGGCCCACGCTATTTTGGTCATCCGTCACATCTTGATGAGCACTTGGGAAAACAGTACCCAAGATAGAGCTGATGCTGAACCCTGGCTGTACTTAGTGGAACTCAGGTTTGGTGCAACATAGGCCCACGCTATTTTGGTCATCCATCACATCATGATCAGCACTTGGGAGAGCAGTACCCAAGATTGAGCTGATGCTGAACCCTGGCTGTACCTAGTGGAACTCAGGTTTGGTGCAACGTAGGCCAACGCTATTTTGGCCATCCGTCACATCTTGATGAGCACTTGGGAGAGCAGTACCCAAGATAGAGCTGATGCTGAACCCTGGCTGTACCTAGTGGAACTCAGGTTTGGTGCAACATAGGCCCACGCTATTTTGGTCATCCGTCACATCTTGATGAGCACTTGGAAGAGCAGTACCCAAGATAGAGCTGATGCTGAACCCTTGCTGCACCTAGTGGAACTCAGGTTTGGTGCAACGTAGGCCAACGCTATTTTGGCCATCTGTCACATCTTGATGAGCACTTGGGAGAGCAGTACCCAAGATAGAGCTGATGCTGAACCCTGGCTGTACCTAGTGGAACTCAGGTTTGGTGCAACATAGGCCCACTCTATTTTGGTCATCCGTCACATCTTGATGAGCACTTGGAAGAGCAGTACCCAAGATAGAGCTGATGCTGAACCCTTGCTGCACCTAGTGGAACTCAGGTTTGGTGCAACATAGGCCCACGCTATTTTGGTAATCTGTCACATCTTGATGAGCACTTGGGAGAGCAGTACCCAAGATAGAGCTGATGCTGAACCCTGGCTGTACCTAGTGGAACTTAGGTTTGGTGCAACATAGGCACACTTTGTTTTGGTTAACCGACTTGTCGTCGTGTGCCTATGTGGGTCCACTAGGTGGGTCGATGAACTTTTTTCTAACTGCCTTTAAAAAAAGGACGTTCTCAGTTTGATCCGTATGTATGTACGTAATTATGTGTGTATGTTTGTTCGTGATTATCTCGCGTTTGGCTGAACAGATTTTGATGCGGTTTTCAGAAAAGTGTTTGTTACATTCTGGAGAAGGTTTTAGTGTACAGTACATGGATGGTTTGAAAAACCAATTGGACCCGGTAGGTGGCCATGCTATCGCTATACCTACCAACAAATTTATGTTGCTAAAATTAGATAAAATAGTGATTTAAATAAAATAGTGGGAGTGGGAGTCGGACTCGGACTGGGACTGGGAATGGGAATGGGAGTGGAAGTTGGAGCAATATACATACAAATCGTTTAGCACCAAAACGTCATATTATGTTGTGTCGTGATTATCATCGAGTTAGGCCATCACCAACATTAGTAGACTAAATGGAGAGCCTAACAAACTAGTATTTTAGCCCAAAACCTAAAATAAATGAAGTATCTACCTATCACTAAAAAGTAAAAAATAAAATAAAATAAATAAAAAATAATTAAAAAATTAAAAATAAACAAAAATAAAACCAAAATAAAATAACTTAATATAATATCTTTTTTAAAAAAAGGGAACCGCCTTCAAAAATCCAACCCACTGAAAAGTACAAAATAATTTTTATATGGCACCCCTTTACGTGTCCAGTCCCTACTATCCCACGGCGTAAAGCAATTTTTTGCCAAAAAGTAATTAATACCTAATAATAAGAAAATTAATAATCATTCGGGTAATTACTTAGTTTTTGAAGGCGGTGCCAAACCAACAAAAACAGTCTTTACTACCAATCAGAAAAACAATACGAGTACGTAGTACCTACAAGAACTAAATTAATGAGTAAACTAAGTATGTCTTTATAATGCAAGTAAGTACGTCTTCGTTGTCTAAAATATCGGTTCTCAAAAATGTTGGTTTGGCACCGACTTCAAAAACTAAGTAATTACCCGGATGATTATTAATTTTCTTATTATTAGGTATTAATTACTTTTTGGCAAAAAATTGCTTTACGCCGTGGGATAGTAGGGACTGGACACGTAAAGGGGTGCCATATAAAAATTATTTTGTACTTTTCAGTGGGTTGGATTTTTGAAGGCGGTTCCCTTTTTTTAAAAAAGATATTATATTAAGTTATTTTATTTTGGTTTTATTTTTGTTTATTTTTAATTTTTTAATTATTTTTTATTTATTTTATTTAATAAATAGAAAAACTTGTCAAATCACGTGAAATAAAAACTTTCTTCAATAAAAATACATTGATTGCGAGCTGCAACTCTCCGTGACAGTCTGCGTGCCAACGCGTGCTCCCGTTGAAGCTTCTCGTTATAAAGCGGAACATGTTGAGCATATTCTTCGACTGAATACACGTGAGTGATCCATATATTTAATATGTCTGTGGCTGACTGACTGAACTGAACCACAGTTATTTCTCACATTGCTAATAAGTGTAAGGCCTGAGTAGACGCTCGAAGCGGAGCGTTCGGCGGGGCGTGCAGCGTGGCGTCGCGTCGGGGTCAGGAGTAATTTGAGCAGCGTGACTAGCGTGAGTGGACGCTCGAGTTGGGCGTGCAGCGGGGCAAGGCGTGCGGCGTGCATGTTAAACAAATGCAAGCGTATAGGAGCGGCCTTAGTGCACGCTGCTCAAATTACTTGTGAGCCCGACGCCACGCTGCACGCCCCGCCGAACGCTCCGCTTCGAGCGTCCACTCAGGCCTTACACTTACACTGAAAGTGAAAACCCGCATCAAAATCCGTTGCGTAGTTTTAAAGATCTACGCATACATAGGGACAGACAGACAGCGGGAAGCGACTTTGTTTTATACTATGTAGTGAAATCGCTTACCAATTCCTTTGTATAGTTTCCTATGATTAGATGTTCGTCCATATACCACTTGTAGGTTAAATTCGTGGGATTCGCTTCTGCTTGGCACACTAGAACAATAAATATAGCAGATTAAATAACAAATTTAATGTACAGTTGCTATCAGTTATATATAGGGTTTGCAATCCGGATCCGAAATGTATGAAATTATCCGGATCTGAATCCGGATCCGCGGATCTTTGCATACATTTCAGATCCGTTGTGCAAACCCTAGTTATATATAACGACCAAGGTGTTCACAAATATCGACATTAAAGGTTGTTCTTTCAAATATTTTAGACCAGCTTGACCGCTCCGATGTATCTGATGGCCTAAAATAATACAGTTATTTAGACAGAAATAAAAGAAATAACAAAACGATACATTTTTATTTTTAACAGTTACATTACATTACAGTTACATTATTTTGTTAGATACCTTAACGAAAAGACTCATTTTTATCAGCTAACATGGGGAAACAACTTATCTTACATTTACCCTCTTGTGTATAAAATGCAACTTTCCCGTCAGTTTTTAAAGAATAAACAGAGCCTTTTAGAGCTGGTGTGGTGAACATTATTTTGCACGCAATTGTAATGAAAAGTTCCAGACACAAATCACAAATATAAAGGTTGTCGCAGACATTATGATAGCTCACTCTAATTATGAAATTATACCGTACCTACCGTCTACGATGTAGCATTTATTAACAAGAAACACTTAACCTTTAAATTACGGTGTCGTTTACTAATTAGCATTTAAATGACAACTTTTCAGTCTTTGAACTAAATAAGATATCGTTCTAGAAAGGGTTGAGCGCTTAAATAATGCGAGGAAACTTTTTTCTTGGAGAAATTACTTTACTAGAAGTGTCACAAGTCACAATACAGAAGAAAAGAGATCTTAACGCAAAGCATTAGGGTATTTTTTTGCAGTTAATCGTGAAGTCTTTTTTGTTTATTTTGGAGTATAAATAACCTTTAAGAGCACAACTGTTACGGGCACGTGAGTACATTAGAAAGTAGCTTAGAATAATCGTTTACTTTGTACACAATAGTAGAGAGGCTACCGCGAAAACCGAATTTTGCAAATTGCGGGGATCTTTCTCTTTTACTGCAATGAAGGCGTAATTAGAGTGACAGAGAAAAATTACCGAAATTTGCCTTTGGTTTTCGCGGTAGCTCCCCAGGCAGCATAAAATTTGTACATATATAAAGCTTGTCAGTAGAAAAAGGCGTGAAATTAAAATTTTGTATGGGTCGATATTTCACGCCTACATATTTTTATGCCGTTTTTTTTACTGACGGAAACGGCTTGACAGACTTTTTATTCTCTCGAATAATTATGTCACTTTTATTGTCACACACTTGTCACTTAAATTGAATAAATTATATTAAATATAAATGTGTTTACAATAAAATGAATATTTTGTTTTAAGCATGATTAAGTAACAAATAGGTAATAAAGAAATTGTATTTTATGCAACCGTTGTTTAAGAGAGGTCAAAAAAGGCGAGTGGCGTGAGTAACAATTTGAGGCGAAGCCGAAAATTGTTAATAAAGACGCCACGAGTATTTTTTTGACTCAGTTAAGCAACGTTGCATACAATACTTTTTCTACGACCAAGCACTTACTTTGAAATAAAATTGTAAATTTAACAAATATTTTTAATTCAAGAAGTAGCAAAAATGGAGGGTACGGGCGGGAAAAGAATGAATGAATAAATGAAATAAAAAAAAATGTCTATGCTTCACTTATTGGTCAGAGATGACATTTAAAATAAGGTTGGCAACACTGTATATCATTCAATATTTTTTAAGTGGTCATTACACGAAGTATCGTAAAATCGCCAAAAAGATACTGCGTGTATGCACAAATTCTTCTTTGGGGCATAGACTAAAGACTTGTCTTGACAACTATAAGATAGGGTTTTAAAGGTGTGTGCACGACCCTTTAAATGACAAATAAAAGTACGGGAGTAGGTAAAAATATATAAAACCATTTTAGGTAAATACTTACCAACTATTACGTCATTTCCTTCAGGTATCCTTTTGGCTCCTGATTTTATTCTTATCTGCACTTTTGGGGCGTATTTTACCTGTTGACAAAAAATATCCAATTAATAAAAGACAAAACTCAAAATGTTTTTCTTGAAAGTAAATAATTATAGATATAGAACACTTTATGAATGTCAAGAAAAAAAAGAAGTTTTAACTGGATATAGGTATGATACCTACAACAATTTATAATTTATATTTATTAAATAACTATAATATATTTAATATTTTTTTTAATAATACGTTAATAATATTACCTGTCACATTACATCATAAAATTTAAAAATAATAATATCTTTTACTTATTACAAATTTGTTTTCCATAAGCAATATATTTTGTAATTTACCATAAGTACAGAGCTACAATAAAATTAAGTTAATGTGTTATTTTTATAAAAGGCATGTGCCTGAAATTGTATACTATTTAAGTATCTATTTTTACGTGACATAATAGAGTCAATAATTTCCTTGAAAGTTATAGATACAACCTTATTATTACAACAAAGGAAAATCCAATAAAAACACAACTCAAATACAATATCTTTTTTTATATTCTCTATTAAGACGTTTTATATAAAAACAGATAAAAATACGGTCACAACGGTATGACCCAATGGTCAGTAATATCGCTGGCCATCTGATCATAAAAAGTAATTGGGTTGCCAGTAAAAAGGGGTGTTATTTTACGGGGCCCGAAAAATACATGATAAAGATACTGGGCCTTTTTTTGGTAACGACCCAAATGAATAGGATTACTGGATACGGCTCAGATATCAAGCTAGGAACCTCCATATAAAAAGTAGTGAGCAAAATACAACTTTGGTCTTAATACTCTGGAAAACTATGCTCATTACATACTAGTCCAAAATACGTTGACTTGTCTTTTACTTCGGAATTTTGTAGATAATTTTAACAAACGTTTGTGTTTGTGTATCAAAGTTAAAGGAGCATATTTTTAAGACAATACTTTTTATTTTAATGATTGTAGTTTTATAATTAAGTAATGCAATTTTGTAAAAAAACGTTTTTTCATCGTGTTTTTCAGCGTATTTTTACAAAATAACAATAAGTTCGACCATATGCTATTTTATATTTCCACTGAGTCATGTTCTCGTTATGTCTAATAAAGTGTAAAATCTTATAAATAAATAAATTGGCCTAAGTCGTAGTCGCTCGGTAGGGTACCTACCTAGGAGGCTGGCCGCATTGCCCCGCTGGATGGCAATGCTGATCCGCCGAGCAATTTACGATTATGTGGATTATAATATTTACTATTACTAGTTACTACTTATTAGCATATAATAAACTTTTGCTAAATTTCGTCTCCCCCATGACGTCACAAAACTAGCAACACTTTGCCCAACTGGATTCAATGTCTGAATAAACTAGTCTGTTCAAAACTTCACAAACGAAGACATTTTAAACTTGCACATGACGTTTTGGTGCAAAGTGCACTTTCTGGCTTTATGAAAGTGTCTTTGGTGATTGTGAAGTTTTTAGCAAGCCATTTAGTAGTTTAGTTTGTGAGAAAGTTATGTTTTAAAAACAAGTTATGCACTTAACCTAAAAGGGTTACAAAGGTTAAAAAAAAAGGTGTTATAAAGGTGTAATCCATTTTTTCCGAAAACGTGCAAAATGGATTACTTATAATAATTGTTAAGTATATTTCTAATTTCGATGAATATAGTTACATTAAGAAAACCCTACTTAAATCAATTTTCTTCAAACTACAATTAGGTACAGTATACTACAATTTTATGAAATAAATTTCGATCTTATTCACCTTGAAATAATTTAATTACAACAACTTTTGTAGATGATAATATCTCTCTCTCTCTCTCTCTCTCTCGCTCTCTCTCTGTCTATCTGTCTGTCTGTCTGTCTGTCTTTAGGTCCGTATGTCTGTCTATCTTTAGGTCCGTCTGTCTGTCTGTTTGTGCGTCTGTTTGTTATCTCTTCATACTTAAACCACTGAACCGATTTAAATGAAATTTGGTATGGAGACAGTTTGAAGCCCGAGGAAGGACAGATAAAGTCGCGGGCACATAATAATATTAATATAGACAAATAGTAAAAGGTATATAGTAAAAGGTATATATAGAAAAGCGCTGGTGGCCTAGCGGTAAGAGCGTGCGACTTGCAATCCGGAGGTCGCGGGTTCGAACCCCGGCTCGTACCAATGAGTTTTTCGGAACTTATGTACGAAATATCATTTGATATTTACCAGTCGCTTTTCGGTGAAGGAAAACATCGTGAGGAAACCGGACTAATCCCAATACGGGCCTAGTTTACCCTCTGGGTTGGAAGGTCAGATGGCAGTCGCTTTCGTAAAAACTAGTGCCCACGCCAATTACTGGGATTAGTTGCCAAGCGGACCCCAGGCTCCCATGAGCCGTGGCAAAATGCCGGAACAACGCGAGGAAGATGATGATGAGTAAAAGGTATATATAGAGGTATATTTTATCCCTCATTTATATTTTATCCCCCATCCAAGTTTATATCCAATCCCCTCTACATCCGTGTATGGAATAGTAATTTCCGCTTAACAGTCTTTTGGGTGACAATAATTTTTATCACGCCGCTGACGCTATTACGTTTTATGTCACGCTCTGTTTGTCAATAATGTTATTTTATGACGTGTGGTTTCGATTAAAAATGTGACAATGACATTAGAATACTCATTGGAATGGCTTTGTCGATGGTTTTTGTTTAAACAAAAGCCTTGTAGGTATATAAGATAAGTTTATTTGCAATAATATGACAGCGGCCAACACATTGCTCGATTTGAAGTAAATTTTAATCATGTTTGCAAAAATGTAATGATGAACATAGATTAGGTGGTAGATATGCCATTATATAGAAAAAAAGTGAGTCGTATTTTTGTAATAAGTAATTTATAAATTTATAAAATCGAAAGTCGACTACAAAGTCGCAGACAAAAAAAAGTAATGCTTATCGGATGATCATGTCCATGTAGGTATAAAGCAGTTATTAATGATAAAATTTTAAAAGTACCAAGACTCGGGCAAGCTTCTTAATTGGATAAACAATAACAAGCCACATTTGAAATATTAAAATAATGAGTCAAAAGAAAGCTACTGTAGCTATAAATATAATATTTAATATTTAAAACCTAATGTGCTTTTTGCTATGACCACCCATGAAACATAAAGATATTGATAATAAAAGTACTCTGCATTGACAACTCAAGTGAAATTTATTGCCAACACTCTATTTTATTGAAGCATAAATCATACGTCCCTTTGCAAACATAAGGGCGCGTACAAGCAAAACAGACAAGGCTTTTTACAGAGTTAGGAATAATGTAAAGTGCAATTTTGAATAAATTAGCCCAATACTGTTTTATAGGGTTCCATACCCAAAGGGTACAAACGGGACTCTATAAGACTCCACTGTCCGTCTGTCTACCTGTCTGTCTGTCACCAGGTTGTATCTCATCCATCATGTACCGTAATAGATAGACAGTTGAAATTTTCACAGATGATGTACCTATTTCTGTTGCCGTTCCATTTTCGAAATTGCTATATAAGTAAGAAGTCTGTTATTTATGGGAAAAGTTAATCAATTAATCATACTCGTCATAATCATAAATGTTGATTGATAATGATTTCAAACCTTAAAAGTTGACAATTGGCCAATGTACTAATAGTTCGTAGATTCGTGTTCTTTCACTCTCACTGAGCGTAAGCGTGAGCGAGATGGATGTGCGTGTTTGGACCGCTACCATGTTTTTGAATTTTTTTTTGTGCAAAATGTATTATAATTTTTTAAAGTTCATTTTAGACCTATGTTGTAAGAAAGTCGTTAAAATTGCTAATTAAATTGTTGGCAACTGTATTGTGATCTATAAAAGCGCTGCAACTTTTATAGAACTCAGTTCCTTGAGCCTAGGGCATCTTGATAATAAATCCTTTGAAATAAATTACACTAAATATTTTAAAAAAATAACGAAAAACAACATTTCTAATATCACTCAGTAATATCCTTGAACAAAACATCTCACTAGTCGAAATATACTTTACAAAAGTGTTGAAGAATATTACAAATCACAACCTTCACAAATCTAATATTTGCACACCGATCCTAAGTAAATTTCAATTTCCTTTATTATAAACTACATATCAGAAGCAAACAAACAAATAAACCTGAACATTTCATCTCATAAGCCCATTTTTTCATAGGAAGTAAAAAAAGGCAAAGAAATTTTCATCATATGCAGCAAATTCAACGAGTATGTTTACAGTCCTCCAAACTACAGAAAAATACGTTGTAAAATCAACCTTACGCCCTTCTCTTACATCTTTCCATTCTTTATCATTCATTGCCGTCATTCGTGCAATCGATTTTGTATTCTATCTTCTTGGATTAAAGTTCATCCTCGTTGACCTGGGGTTCATGTCGAATTCTATCTCAATATTTTATAAGACCTCAGTATCGGGGTGTCTTACGATTGCCTTGCCCGGGAAGCAAGAATTTTGGAGCAGGCAAATTTAATATTGGAGTTTAAATATTTAATGATTACAGGAATACATTTACTTCCTAATGCTTTTTGAATATCTATTCGCTAAATATTCCTTTCAATTTGCTTTTCTTTCATTGTTATTTCAAAATTAGTATTTTCAATCGCAAGTGGTTACAGTTAAACAGTTTTCATACTAACACAAGCATTAATATGCACTACTTTTTCCTTTCAAATCATACGCTTCAATTTTGTGTTTGCAAATAAAGGGATTCAACGTACTTCAACAGTTGTTTAACTTGAATGTTTATTTACATTTGTAAACCCATCTGCTTTCACAACTGTATGTCGTAAACCAAATGTATCCTGTAAACAAACTTTTGCTCGGCAAAAACACATATCAACAAAATCAGGACATGTGTGTAAGGATTTCCGGTCCCTTTAAAAAAAAAAAACATTTTTTTTAATGATGTTTATATCGGATAATAAAGTGATACGTTCGAAATCCATGTGTAGGATCTCATTAAACCACGGTGTAGGTATTGTGTACAGTTTTATAATTGCTTTTGAGTAAGTCCCCAATTTGATTAAACAATATTGAAGCTAACTCAAACTTCAACTAAATCGTTTCTGTTACATCATTCGTTAAATCATTACTCTTGAAATTGTGTTACTATCAGTAAAGTAAAGTATTCAAGTGTTGGCAAAAAAATAATCACCCACTAATTCGCGCACTAAACTACAAGAATTCAAAAATAATCCGATATTTTTTGTCTTTTCGATTTCAAAAAGCAGATAAGCAACTTTACTATCGTAACAATTGTTATTATATGTATATCGCTCCGATTTCTACCAACACTGTTCTGTTACATTTTTCATAGCTCCGCTTTGTGTCGGGCGGAAAAAAAGCGGGCAAGAAAGGGCAGAACGAGGGTGGAATACGGAGTAGCGGCAAAACATTCCCTGTTTACTGTTCTCTGTGCTTTTTCCCGGAACAGTGTAAAGTACATTAATGTTGTAACTTCTGTCTTTCTGCTTAGACTCATAGAAGAGTGAGGTAGATTTTTGGAAAACAATACTCTTTTAGCTTAGATTAGCGCTCCAGCGCTCTGCCGACTGAGCCACCAAGATCATCGATAGCCAGCCAATCTTTCCACCATATGGGTCTAAGGAATCCAAGGCGGTAATTTTTCTACTTTTAAAGGTATTCTAAGCTTAATAGCATCGTCCGCAGACGTTTCTACTTTTTAAAAATTTCAAAGTTATTAATGGCTATCAAGACTGTGGAAAGTGGAACCTTGAGGGTTCAAGGGTTTCAAACCACGAGGGTTAAACGTACTTTGCTACCGAGTTGAACACAATATTTTACACCACAACAACGCCAGGAAAATATTAGCTGAATAACGTTAGAAATAACATTAGAATCCAAATAAAATCTATTAAATATTTATGATTCAAAATGATCAATCAATTTCACTGGCTAACATGAGGCAACAACTCAAAATGTGCATTAAAATTACTTTGACACTCTTGTGAATCAAATGAAATTTTCTCATCCGTTTTGAATAATGTATTAATGAGTTGTTGTGGTGATAAATTATTTAATTATGGGATTGTATTTATTTGATTTTCTCTGTTTTGATTTTGTGCTTCCGTTTACAAAATATTACCAGCTTAAAGTAGGTAGGTAGGTAGGTACATTAATATTGTGAACAACTTTTGTGTTTGTATTTAGCATTAACTCAAGCATGTTGGGATTAACGTAGGGTTAAGTGAAGAAGTTGTTTTGTAAGCTATTTACAGCTTGTAGGATGCTTTTAATGGAATTAATTGCTGTTTTCTCATTAGCAGCAGAAACTAATTTGTTAATAAAATATTAAATACCCAAGTCAGAATCGTAATAAAATATAAATACCATAAACACCTAATTAGAGTCCAAAAGCTTCTGACTTTAACCAAAAATTAACTCTAAAATCTTCATAAAGGCGTCATATTATTTGAATGGTGCAATCCTTTATAAAGTGAAAAAAAAAACTTAAATAACACCAATAGATAATACGGGTATTGATACTTACTTATTTGTGGATTAAACTCATCATCATAAGTACATTTTTTAATAAAAATATGACGTAAAGTTTATTATGGATGAGATTTTAGCTGTTATTGAAGAAACGTAAGCAGGGTTTGCAATCCGGATCCAAAATGTATGAAATTGTCCGGATCTGGATCCGGATCCGCGGATACTCCCATACATTTTGGATCCGTCCGTCGTGCAAACCCTAAACGTAAGTACAAATGGATTCAAAGATTTCTTTGAGAATATTAAAACATAAGTTTTTCGAAACATCTCCCTATTCTTCCGAAGCTAAGATAACTCAATTCTTAAAAAGATAAGGATTCATTTCATAAAGCTGATTTAGAATCAAAGATTCATGAAATAATGTGTGCCTTTTACTCAACTTAGTTTACATTTTAGGGCCTAAAGATTTGAATTAATCTTTGAAGAGAAATCTGAATATTTATTAACATAAATAATTCAGGCCTTGCCTTTGACAATATTACTAAGATCTTCTTTAAGTAAGTTAACTTTTAACAAGCCTTTTGAATATACTTTTGTTCTTACAAAAGTATGAAAAGTATGAAAGTTGGTACTTTGAAACCTTCAAGTAGGTACCTACTTACTTCTTATCGCGATAAAAATTTCAACAAACACATAAAAAATATGTTTTTATAAAATAAACTTTTTATACAAAATCGAGTCACAAAAATCGGTAGGTACCTACGAAATGAAATGATGCCAGTTCATGAGAAAACCAACATCATCGTGCATCTATTCTGCTCAAGCTGTTAAATAAACAGCTACCGTTAAACAACCATACAAATAATCCAATGCAGTATGAAAATGAACGTGGGAGCAACCTAGTTTGAAAGCGATGAAAATAGGCTTTGTCAGGTATTTGTACTACAAAATCCTGTATACAATTATAGACTTTGTAAGGTATTTGTGCTGCAAAATCCTCTACACAATTTAGGATCTGAGACAACACCTTGTGTGCATTAATTAAAGTTATTAATTTAAGTCTTCGTGAATTGTGTATTCAGAATTTAGTAGACGTCTATTTCCCAAGTAGATGGTGAGTTTATTACAATTATTTTTAAGAATCTTTGACTAGAGCAACGTCTACATCGTCTCTACTGATCCAAAACTTTTTTCCTATTAGGATCGAAAGAACTTCTGATTCTGAGCAAGAATAACATAAAAAAATACCAAATTTGAAAACAAAAATTGATTACAGCTTTAAATAAAATAGCTCATTCGTGAAATGCTGTAAAAGCACTAAGCGTGAAAATCAACTCCTAAGGATGTGAAAGTTTTTAACAGCTTATACGAGGAATCAATAGAAAAATATCCTTACCTCAATTTGAATGCTAGCGGCTCTGTAAGCCCGGTCTGCGGTGTTCTGCGCCTGACAGGTGAACGTTTGGTTATGGTGTTCCTGTTTCGGGGACATCTTTATTATTGATCTGGGAACAAATGGTGTCATATTATTATTTGATAACATACGAGTACAGAGTTGCACCCATCACAACCAAAGTCACGGAAAGTAGGCTTCGCTGGTATAGCCACGTGATGAGATGCCCCGGACCACGTACAAGCCATGGCATTGCTGAACAGAGAAACGAGCAGACAAGCAAGACCTAAAGCCACTTGGTGATCTACAGTGACCAGCTACTTGGAACGAGTCCAACTTACCCCAAAGACAACTTAGTATAGACGGTCCTGGCGCAAGAGAACGAGGAGAGCCGACCCCAAATGGAAATAAGGCAAAGAGAAAGAAGAGAAGAACATATTATATAGGTGCATTTTCATGAGAGAGGAATACCAAAAGGGAGATGGCGGGACGACCTTGACACATGGTAGATGGGAGTGTGCATCGGATAAGAAAATCGGCGGGAAAGAGAGGCCTTTGCCCAGCAGTGGGACACTCTTTTAGGCAAATAAAATTTAAAAATTACGTAGGTAAATCATTTAAAAGAGAGGGAGTCTGTAGTCCGGCTGACCATTATTGCTTACTGTCGGTAAAAAGATGAAATATTCAAAAGTAGGTCACCTTCAACTTTTGCGTGACATTTTAACGACAGAAGAGATTATCCAGGCTAATTTTACCTGCTTTACGGGTTTACCTTGAAATAGCCAAGCCGAGTGTCAAAATTTTACGAAAAAATAATAATTATTGTGTGATTTTGTGTTTATAACGACCAGTTGCTTATATTTTGCAAAGTATCGCAGCTTTTATTTAAGGTGAGAATACATTATCAATTTTTATATGGAAAGACAAAATTTAAATTAGTTTAGTACTTATTGGTGTGATTACTAAATATACCTATTAGGGTACAAAAGATAAACATTCGTGGTAAATATTTATGAATATTAAATTAATAATTTCAATATCTCCCGTGGTGTTATTAAAAACAAAATAAAACACAGGAGCAAACCACGATTTCGTAAACAAATAGTTGTTTAAAAATGCAGGAACCATTTAATTCCGCATCAATATATCTTAAAGCGATATTTTATGATGTTGTGTTTGATGCAAAGAGCTTTCGCCATAATGAAGGTGTATTATGAATCCGGGTGCAAAATCTGCATTAATTTAGATCGTATTTTGATAAACGTGCTTTGCATTTTGCTTCTATTAAAAGCTCACTTTGATATTATCTTGACAATTCTGTTATTAATTCAATCCACGATGTAAGTGATGTTGTTTCTTATATTGACATATAAGTTTTAATAGATGAAATACACTTTAATATTGAAGTTTTCACTTTTGTAGATTGTATTTATTTGGTTTTATTTAATTTGGAAAGCGAGAGATTTTAACTGCGCATTTCTGAGGTCAAAACAAAGAATTCAGGTCAATTTCGCCAAACAAAAACATTTTTTTGTTGTTTTTTTTATGTAATAATAAGTAAATGTTATTGATAAATTTGTTACTTAAAATGAATTTTTACTTTTTTTTCGTATAACGTGGTTTTTGCAAAGTGTTAATATTTTGACATCTATCAACAAGGATATTTAGACTATCTCCCATAGTAGCAACATCGCAATAAAAAAGGCGTTTGCACTATGTAACAATAAAAACTTGTTTTTTATATTGGTATTAACTCTGAAACTAGGCGAATTTCAAAAAAAGTTTATAGGAGATTTTTGTCTCTTAATATGGTCAGGAATACGCTGTTAAAATTACACCATGTTTATGTTTTGATTAAAAAGTACCTACCTACCCAAGTTGTTACGTTTAATTCCCTTTAAGTGTATAATACGTTTATTCAGTAAGTAGGTATTTCTACAGCTACTATTAAAGATATTGAAGGAACGTTCGGGTGCAAAATTTGCATTAACTAGATTCTATTTTGATCAAATTCAGTCAGGGTGCAGAGCTTAGCGCCAATGAAGACGGTACTTTGCATTTTAGTTTAATTAAATTCCTCATTTGATTGAAATTAGTCTTTTTGACAAATCGTTACAGGTATTTGACAATAGAAATTCGTTAGATTATTCAAGGTTTGTTCAACTCATTTAATAGTAAACAAGTACATATTGTACACAGTGACTACACACTTACACTTTGATAATTGTAAATTACTTCAGTTTGTTTTCCAAATTTTTATTTATTAAATAGTAATTATATTGTGGTAGGTATTTTGATATAATTAGATTGAATTCAGAGACTCAGTAGTGAAAAAACATATTTGATACTTTTATATTATTCTTTAACAAAATTAACTTTCCAAAATTTAATAAACTTACCTAGAAATTATACAACGGTTCTCATTTAGGTGGACGCAATAATACTCCACAATCCAAATTAAACATGGACCTTCAAGACTGATTCTGTTTTAGAATTTTGATTTGGTTTTCATCTCATTTTGATACGACCTGGGGCCGATTGCACAATAACTTGTAACTAATAATATGAGCGGAAGTCTCTTACCAATTCCTTTGATTAGAAAGAGACTCGCTATATTATTAGTTACAAGTTATTATGCAATCGGCTCTTGGAGTCTCGAGTCACCAAAAAGTGCAAGCAAAATGCCTAAAGAGACGGTTCTTGGTTACATTTTGTCAGAACCAATACTGTGAGCCGCTAAAGATACCGTTTGGATTCAAGCTACACTAGTATTACTGCAGCAGTATTGCAGCGTGATATTACTGCCGACTGCATTGCTGCTGCAAATGTCAAATAACCGAGCAGCAACATCTCTTTTGATACTTCCATCGGGCAGCATAAAAACTTTTTTTTATCAAAACATTTATATTAATTTTGACTTTTCCTGCAGTTTAAGGTAAGGCATTACTGCAGAAGTATTGCAGTGCATTACTGCCGCAAATGTCAAAAATCCGGGCACAAACATCAATTACTGCAGCAATAATGCTGGTACAGTCTGAATCCGAACAAAACCTTGAATATGATTGGTGTTTAATGGTCGTATCAAATCAAAATGAAAACTAATTTTAAGTTTTAACAAGCAGAAACGTCTGTGAACGACGTATAACGATGCTAGTAACCCATATGGTGGAAAGATTTGCTGGCTATGGATAAGTTCTTGGTGGCTCAGATGGCAGAGCGCTGGAGTATCGATCCAGAGGCCGTGAGTTCAAGACAGTAATTTTTCCACTTTTAAATTTATTTTAAGTTTAAATTGAAAACTATACGCAGACAGAATCGGCCTTCATGTAGAAGCAGTCAACAGAAATTTGTATTGCTCAGTTTGTATTGCAAATTATTCACGAACTTACGACCCTTTTGCTGTATCTATGTTCGTATTTCTAGTATAGACCCCTTTTGGTATTTGCCTGTCTAGGTTTTAGTAGCTCAATTCCTAATATGTTTCTCTGAGTTGTGTTTGAATGTCAAATGGTTTAAGATCCCCTTTGGTATTGATTCAATGGAACCTCGATAACAGGAATCTCGAGGGAAACTCCGAAATATTTCGTGTTAACATTTTTTCGTCTTATGAAAGGTTTCAACTAAAAGAGTATTATAGGTTATTTATCATCTTAAGGGTTGGGTTCGTTTAAATTATGTAATTGCGAGTTACAGGGAGACCAAACTAATGAAAAACGTTCCAATAGCGACAACAATGAGACAACCACGGCTAATTAATTTATAAGCGACAGTGTTATCTACAATGAAGCGCAATACTTTCACAATTGGAATATTACTTTTAAGGAGGTTTTAAGACTTTTAAGCTTTGAACCGGAGTGAATAACCCTTTTTATTGTTAAAAAGTATTTCGCATTATCGAGGTTCCACTGTTTCTCAGCTCTCTATTTGTCCAACACAACGTCCTACGTCTTGCTTGTAACTCACCTAGCCGTGAAGCGTTGACCATCCGACAAAGGCTCCACAGTGTATGTTACGCCTTGTGTCAACACGCCGGCATTGCTGTCCACCCAGGTTATCTGTAAACACATGAGCTATTTTGTTCCTCGATAGCTAATGGGAAATCATTTATATAAATGAGAAATAAGAGTGGTCCTAAAACGCTGCCTTGCGGGACGCCTGCTTTCATTTCTATGGCGTTATTCATAAACGGCTGCTAAATTAATCAGTTGATGATTGTCGTTTGTCCCTAATATCTGTCGTTATGCCATAGAGAGGGAGAAACGACGATCATCAGCTGATTAACTTAGCAGACGTTTATGATTATAAATAACGTCGCTAGTATTTTGTGCCAAAAAAATGGGCTTTTTTGTAAAAAAAAAGCGGCCAAGTGCGAGTCGGACTCGCCCATGAAGGGTTCCGTATTTAGGCGATTTATGACGTATAAAAAAAAAACTACTTACTAGATCTCGCTCAAACCAATTTTCTGTGGAAGTTTACATGGTAATCTACATCATATATTTTTTTTAGTTTTATCATTCTCTTATTTTAGAAGTTACAGGGGGGGGGGGACACACATTTTACCACTTTGGAAGTGTCTCTCGCGCAAACTATTCAGTTTAGAAAAAAATGATAGTAGAAACCTCAATATCATTTTTGAAGACCTATCCATAGATACCCCACACGTGTGGGTTTGATAAAAAAAAATTTTTTGAGTTTCAGTTCGAAGTATGGGGAACCCCAAAAATTTATTGTTTTTTTGCTATTTTTGTGTGAAAATCTTAATGCGGTTCACAGAATACATCTACTTACCAAGTTTCAACAGTATGTTTCTTATAGTTTCGGAGAAAAGTAGCTGTGACATACGGACGGACAGACAGACGGACAGACAGACAGACAGACATGACGAATCTATAAGGGTTCCGTTTTTTGCCATTTGGCTACGGAACCCTAAAAAGAGAAAGTAAAAGGTTTGATCACGTCTTTAAGGGTCCACAGGAACGGCGCATAAATGATAACACACGCTAGAACGGTCCGGGTCCGGGCCGAAGTCCCGCCAATTCCTTTTCTATGACAAGTGATCGGTGATCACGTGATGCTTTCTTTAGAAAACTGAAGCGAGTCAACCTTAAAGCTACTTAATTAACTACAAACTAGGTACTGAAAAAGATGTTTACGTATTTAGATGACTGAAATATAATTACTAAGTCTTGTAGATCTAAAAAGGTAATATTAAAATGATTAATGCTTACTTTCCCTTTGAGTTTAAGTCGGGTATCATTAAGAATAACGAGAAATCTAGACAGAAACAAAGCTAGAGTTCTATACAGCCCCAAAACAAATTTGAAAACTTATTCAATTGTTCGAGATATTTAATAATTGCGCAAAATTTTAGTAATCCTAAATTATGCTGGAATTACAGGCATCCTTAGGCTGCGATAACCTTTCGTGCCATAAAAAATGGACTGCAATTCGATTTTACTGCGAATATGCAATCGAACCTCCTAACAGAGGCGTTTTACCGTGAAATTGATATCAATCAGTATTCGAAATAGAGTATTTTGTTTTAAACCCGAAACAAATATTTCGTTCCATTTTAAATTCACATTTAAATTGAAAGGACCCAATATGTAAGTGGTAAGACAAAAAATGGGAAAAAACATTCTAATTTAAATTACAAACAAGCTTTAAAAGAAATCAATAATAGACTTAAAAGTATTGATACGGAGACAAAATTTCGAAAACCAAAACACGGGACAAATTTGCCAAGCATAAAAGTTAAATTCTCCTCACATTTGTAACCGATACCCACGAGATGCCTAAAAAAACAATTTTAAAGAGAAAACACGCTGAATTTGACCAGGCTTAACATGGAAATGTAATCATGGAATAAAGATTCCTCGCAAAATACCCTGACATATTTGCCTATGGGAGATAAGCTATACTTCAAAGAAATACTGCCTGTTTACACAAACGTCCAATTTACGTTGCTGGTGTCGACATATTCTATTTATTTAATCCGGTTAAGTGGATAGGTATACGACCCATGAGACGTCATACAATTAGGACTTAAAATTGAAAACGATGTAGCGTAGCTTAGAGGACCTTTGGGACGTGTACAAAGATTTATAACGGTGAAGTAGAATTGACTGAGGGTTGGAATGACGAACTTTTAAAAGGGGAATTGGCATGTGGAAACAATGTTGCTTTTACGGTCGAATCAAATCAAAGCTAATATAAAGAATAAGATGATAAAGAAAAAGAGATTGGAGGTTTAGAAAAGTTTCCTTTTAACGAATTGGCTTATAAAAATGAAGTTAAAGTGAAAAACTGACTTGAAAGTACAGGTTTTATACGCATTATTATTTACTAGAACTGGGGCCCGTTTCTTAAAAGCTTGTAGGTAACTTGTAATACAAGCGGATGTCACTTTTTGACAGCATTGTTAGAAAGGGACTTCCACTTGTATTACAAGTTACCAACAAGCTTTTGAGAAACGGGCCCCTGGACGTTACTAGCGCATGTAAGTTAGCAATGTTGATAGTTAATTAAATTTAGCCAGTCTTTCTTTGGGACCACTAAGACAATTTTTTATTGTTCAAAGTCATTAAAACGCCGTTTTTGTTAATACAAATGAAGTTAAAGTGATTGTATAATCTGAAGAAACGTTAACGGTTCTAAGCAAAGTAGAGCGTATAGTTAATCCGTGTTTCTTGTAATGTAATTAGTTTAATGGAACTAGGAGTCGGAGCGCTCTGATCATTAGCTAATTTTGTTTAGTTTGCTGTATTATTGATTACTATGTTAATAGGATTGGCGTTAATAAATTGGAATACTATGTATTATTCATGTTTTAGTACTGGGAATGGTAATGTGCTATCAAATATGAATATTAAAGTAGTTAATGTATTACCGAAATATATTTTAGTTACATTGTTAAGAAAATTTGAAATTTTATTTTTTTCTTCGCTTCTGAATATTTTAGTAGATTCCATATTTTCAACAGCCTATTTAGAATATTAAAAGTAAAAACCAATTTCAATTTTCATATATAGTTAACACCGTTTAAATGGATTAACTGTGTGATAAGACCATTTTACATTTTACGTGTCAAATTTTCTTTATTATCTGCTCACTCATTGTATTTCTGTGATTTTGACGCACTTAGATACGTTGGAAGGTATTCTTTTAATAAGACACAAATTATATTTCAAGAAAGTCTCTAAATAACAGTCATACATTATTATAATATAGCCATATTGAAAAAATCACAAGTAGGGAATCCCTCCAGTGAATTAACAAAATCACGTTTTTTGTCTAAAATAAAAAATATAGCAATTTCTACTACTAGTCGTATTTTTTCATATTAACAACTCTATATTTCCTATACAATGGCAACCCGACCCGAAAATCGAGTTCCAATGACCATTTTAATTTTCGCGTTCTATAAAAGCCTTTGCATATTTTCATCCAAACCTTCATCTGTTGCTTGCTAAAAGCCGAATATAAACCTAAATATCGGCATACATTCCCTAGAAACCCAATTTCACCGAAAGAATCGCCCGGAATTTCATTCAGTACCAACAAAAATGTCATCAACGTAAGCCAATCCAGAATTTTTCACTCACCTCAGCTGGGGGTTTTCCCCCGACGGACTCGCATTCCAAAATGATGTTTCTGTCTTCTGTCGTAGAGTAGAAGTTGCCTTGCAGGATCCTCGGCGGTTCGGGCGGTACAAGGACAGTCAGGCGGGCGTACCGTGACCTAATAGCCGGCTCCCCTGTACAAACCATTTTAATTTGAGCAGTGATTTCAACAAGCGTATATATCCAGGTCTTTACTACATCAAAAATCAACCTTAACATTGAAAGCTTAAGGTGGATTTTCAAAGTTGTTAGGCTATTAATTACGACCTTTTTTAAATTGCTCTCATTTATGTAAGTGTAGTTGTATTTTGTAACCTAATTCAGGGTTGTCTTTAAATGGTGGTCAGAGTAATTATTTGATAATATGGCGGCTAAAAATGGGTTTCGGTAAATTAATTTATAGTGGTTTGGTCGTTTGTTTTATCGTAGTATTTGGGAACATTAATTCATTAAATGAATCTGTTTGTATTTATTTTACTCTGTTTTCATAGCCTAGTTTAAAATGTAGGTATTTGACCGTATTTCTAATATAGAGAAAACTTTTGAAGACATGTTCAAAATTTTGAAACTTTGTGGATACATGTTCAATTTCTTCAAAAATCTATACGTACATATTAGATAGATTGACAAACCATTTATTCGCTTGCCATAATATACACATATTGACAAGAAAATAGAAACTATACCAATATCAAACTAAAAATAAAATAAAGAACAAGAAGCATCGATAAAAGGTAGGTATATTACCGTTGTTAATCCAGCTAGAAAATTCTCATTAACATACAGAGTGACTCTGACCTTAGGGCTATAAATAGAAAGATCGATTCTAATCGCCAAACGAAATTACATTTGTTCTTCAACTTTTGGAATTAGCTAAGTATCTTGTTTTTTTTTTCATGTAGGTCATGAAACTTCATGTTAAAGTAACTAAAGTATGTAAATGAACATTCTGTATTGACGAAACCTAAAGAGGAGATGAGCTTTCTGTAATGTGACGATGCCTGCGCTATGGATCTGATGGTATGCAATTTTTTGGTTAATAAAGTGCTTTGTGACTACTGAAACTGATTGCTGAAATAAATTTGATAGGTACTCAAACATACTCAATAAAATGTACACGCAAATGTATACAGAAGTAGTTACAATTTAAAAAAAACCCGGCCACGTGCGAATCGGACTTGCGTTCCAAGGGTTCCGTACATTTAGTCCGACTCACTCTTGACTGCACATTTCTAATAGGTTTTCCTGTCGTCTATAGATAAAGAACTATTTTGTGTATTTTTTCATATCTCATATTTTATTTGATTCAGAAACGCTTCACTTTTCAGGATTGCCATAAAACAAACCTAACCTATTCTGTCTACCATACGAAACCCTTACGAAACCTTAATAACCTTACGAAAATCCTGAAAAGTTAACGGTTTCACTTTTAGGATTAATAATAATATGACAAACAATACATTATGACTTAAAACTTTGTGGGAACCAAAGGGACGCTGTTGCATGCGCCTTATTCTTATTACATTCTTTTACTCCACTTATTTTGCCTAAATATTTGTATTGCATCTCTCTTTCCTACAGAAGAAAAGAACTGCGCCACTTTATTTGCGCAAATTAAGCAAGCATGAACTCCAATTCTAATTAAACTTTTGTATTTTAATCAAAACCCAATACAGGAAGAAACAGGTCCTTTGTTAAACTTCCTTGTCTAATAAACGTATTTTAATTCAATAAGTCAACGCTATATTTGGGTTGTCCCGGCAACTTGGGATTTGAACACAATTCAATAATCCAAAGAGAATGAGGTATAAAGACAATGAAAGTCGGTTCCTCCAGATAGTTTCCCATGGAACTTTCTGTCTCAAACAAAGTTTGCAAGTTAAATAGTGCAAAGTTGTACAATTTTGCCGCAAGCCAGTTGTCCGTTGTGCCTGGTTGATAAAAACAAAGTTCTTCTATTAGCCTCATGTAAATTGTTCATTTTCTTTAAGACGTTCTCTTTCTTATTCTGATTTAGATTCTTTGTAAGTATGCATTATTTTTAGTTGCTGTGTTTATTTTTGCTGCATTAATAAATTCTTAGATAATGTCGTACTTGGTAGATTATTAAACGTGATACAAAACCAGTGTATATGGCTTAGTTGAAGATTTCAGCTCTTAAAATTTTGGTTTTCCTTTCTTATAGTTATGTACCTATGCTGTTTTCGCAGCGTTACAAATGACAAGAAGTTTTCTTTATACAGTATAAAGAACACTTCCTGAAATTTCTTTGTACGCATAATAAAAATAAACAAAGCCAATAAATATATCTGGTTGTTTCGGTTTAGGCCTATCATTGATTTTAAGTATTTCTTATACAGGAATATTCAATAAATTGGGTAACTAAGTACGTTCGCGATAACGCTTGAAAAGTCAAAAGGCAAAATCGAAAAGCTACTTAGGAAACTTCTTTCGTTGCTCCCATAATCCCCGTATCTCTTAAACTCAAATTCGCCGGGAATATTCAACCGTTTTACTTAAAACAAGATCAAATTTACTTAACGGCTAAGGGATAACGATCAAAGAAAATGTACGCGGTACCCTCGATTACTTAAGAAACACAAAGTTAACCCTAAACCCTGAAACAAAAGCTGAATGGGCCATAAGAGCCCCAAGTAGCGATAAGAAATTTCTAACAGAGACATTTCGAATAGGAGAATTTATCAAAAGGTACCAGTTACAGTACGCACAAAGGGCTATGTAAATTAATTTCTCAGGCCCTTTGCATCTGAATAGGGCTCGGGAGGGGCCAAAAGGATCGAAGAGCTGTAAAATTTCTAAGACTGCTTATTAAGAATTCGCATAAATGTCACGATATCTAGCCTAATTAATTTAGTTGAATGGGTCAGGGTAGCGAACAATTGTAATGCCAAGCTTGAATAGCGATTCGGATTAATGATGTTTGAGTTATCAGGATCGTCTTAAATTTGTGACTGGGATTGTTAGATTTCGCGTATTTGATGTCTGAGAATTTCAAAGAGGGTGGCGATTTTAGGTATATGTCTGTTAACATATTTTTAAATACATAATAAAATGATAAATATATGTTGGTAAAACTTGAAAATACAAAATATAATATCGTTAAATTAAGTTTTTTATTTTATATCGAGCGAACTTAATTTTTGGAAGAACGAGTAATTAATAACGTTATTAAATTTATCATGTTTATTTCTTTGGAGATAGACGGCGTTATTCATTAACGTCTTCTAAGTTAATCAGCTGATGATCGTCGTCTGTCCGTCTCTATGGCATGGCGATAGATACGGAAAAAACGATGATCATCAACTGATTAAGTTAGCAGCCGTTTATGAATAACACCAATAATGTTTTCATCTATTCCTGTTATTCAAAAGTACAAGAAATGAACTTCTTCATAGGTATGTATCTGTTTTTTTTTTATGATTGATTCACAAAATGAACAGAAAAAATTGAACATCAAACGCACGTAAAAGTAAATCCTAAAACGATCAGCTTCAATTAATTACGAGATGAAAGAGACCAAGATAAATGAAACGGAAAATCCTAATGAAAATATTTTAAACAAATTAAAACACAAGAAAACTCCAGATAGGAAAAAGGGCAAAAGGGGGAAAAAGATGGCTCGAGGCCTCGTGAACAGAAAGATTTTTAATTTATTAAAGGCAAACACAATTTCGCGAGGCGGGGCTTAGGAACAGAAACAATTGTGCATTGTGTAAGTTGTGTAGGAAGTATTTATTTTTAAGTTGTATAGGTTTTTACGTCGTGCACAGAATCGTTTAGCTTAGCCGCTTGCTTGGAAATATTATGATTGAACAAGGCAATATCCTGAATCGTGATTGTAGTAAACTTAAGGACATTGGGACAATATACCTAGTCATAAATAGTATGTGAAAAAGGAATAAAGAATTTATTTTGAATACCTACAATATTTTTGACATTAAGGGGGAGAAACGACCATTAAAAAAATATTCATCACTACGCACAATACTCTACAACCCAAATGTAATCACCACACCCCGCGGTGGCAGATTTACTTTCTAGATCTCAGACCTCTCTCAGACCGAATCTCAGATAGATCGGCAACCAGATGACGAAAAGTTTCAAATACCGGTATATTCTGCCTGGTCTACTTGTTAGTTTCGGTAAATAACTACTTTTCCGTATATAGTTGTTGCCATGGTAACGCAAACATTTTCAACTGACCGCTCTCAGGAACTTACTTACACATTTTACGGATATCGTGTCCACATAAACCTTAAACGATTTCCATACTATAGCACGTCCGGCTTGTAATATAAATTCATGCACATATTCACTGCGTTTCAGTAAAATATCTAAAGGGGCCCACAGATTACCAGTTCGCCGGACGATATCAGCCTGTCAGTTGTTCGGAACTGTCAAGTTTTTGTTCTAATTGACAGGCCGATATCGTCCGGTGGACTGTTAATCAGTGGGACCCTTAAGAAAATCATCACCCTCATAATTTTTCCACCATGCAGCAGATTATTATATTCAAAGTGCCCAGACAACTCGTTACATACAAGCTTTGAAGCATCAAAGCACTGAACTCTAAACTTGAGACGTGCTACAGTTTCGGCGTACTAGTTACAAGTTGGTATCTTTAACAGTATCTTATTGAATAATTGTTGCTCTTTGCACAATGCTAAAATGTATTTGAAATGTAAAGTAGGTACGAGTCTTAGTCTTCGTAATTGTGTCTAAAATCTTCAAGTTTCAATTAGTTGGTAGATCTACAACAGTTGGGTTAAGAGTACTTTGTAATTAGAATTGTATCAAGTTGTTTTGTCTCCAGTGAGCTTCGAAATACATCTAAATACTTATACTTTGTCTACACCATAATTATCGTTAAACCCTCTAATTGTCTCTGTTAGAATGTTATTATTGCGTAATAATAACATTGTTATCGATTTAATATTGACTTTAAATTTCCGAACACCTCTGAAAAACAAAGGAATTTGACTTGACTTCATTTCTAGAATGGCAACATAAGGTTCCTGAACATATTATAGAGAACTTACAATATGTGTGTAGATAATATATAAATATATTATATATATAACTATACAAAATTAGGCATTAAAACACTTGTGTGATGTTTTTATGGAATGAGCTTTCAACCCGTTTCATAAATCTGAACTCGTATTTTAATGCTTTTCATTATGTAGCAGTTATATAAACTTAAACTACCTACTATATATGGATTTAAACCTCATTAGCTATAGGTATATTTATCGGCTCTCTATTGTTTCCCAAATAGTTTTAATCCATAATGTATTGTTTGCCCGAATTTTCGTTAGTCATAATTCATTTGGTTCAGAAACGCGTCACTTTTCAGGATTGCCATAAAACAAACCTAACCTAACCTAACCTATCTATAGGATATCCTTACGAAAATCCTGAAATGTTAACGGTTTCAGTTTTATGACTAATGATACATTAACATGAACATTACATCGGACTTAAAACTTTACGGGAAACAACGGGACTTCATATTTATATCTGAGAACAGTAAACGTATCCAAAATACATCAGAAATTGAGCATCATTAAAACAATACAAAAATAACCTCGATTTAAAGAGCTTTATGCTCAAATTTCTTCCGCAGATAATCATTTAATTCCCTACTTAAAAATGCGATCAGCCATTTTGTAAGCGTATTTTTCGGGGCCCATTATGTTGAGTAAATATTTAAACGGCTGCGTATTTCCGTATAATTTCGTTTCGTTTAAAGATGAATAAAAAATTGTTTTTGAACAGGAAATTGATGCGTTGAGATTGTAAACATTGCTTGATTATGTAATTTTGTTGCTTAATTTTGAATTGAACAAAAAATATAATAAACCCTTATTTACCTACACCGTTTTCCTTTTAGATAAAACAGATTTCTGTAGATTTTATCATACCAATAAGTACGACCCAATAAGTATTTTTTTTAATTTGTTAGATCAATTCTAATCAAACAATTTGATATGGTTTTGAATTTATTTTGATATCAGAAGCTGCCTCTTGGTAGTGTAATAAAAAGTTATCATTAGGTACATTTTTTTTTTAATTTTGCTCTTAAGTACCTACTTACTTCTTACTACGTACGTAAAGATAATCAAAAATGTTCAATTCTAAGAAATTAGAACTCTGAAATTCGGGTTACTATCTTTACCTTATCGCTAAAGGACAATATAGCTGAAATGTCTGGATTGTGTTATGTCTTTGTGACAACATCAATCCCTTTGCACAATCAATGACATATTTTTTCTGAATCCGTTCCTGGGATCTTACTACTTTTTAGGGTTCCGTATCCAAAGGGTAAAAACGACGTCCGTCCGTCCATCCATCCGTCTGTCACCAGGCTGTATCACACGAACCGTGATAGCTAGACAGTTGAAATTTTCACAGATGATGTATTTCTGTTGCCGCTATAACAACAAATACTAAAAACAGAATAAAATAGGCGGGGTCAGTACTTGGATGGGTGACCGTTGTTCTGCTTGTTTTTTAGGGTTCCGTACCCAAAGGGTAAAAACGGGACCCTATTACTAAGACTCCGCTGTCCGTCCGTCCGTCCGTCCGTCCGTCCGTCTGTCACCAGGCTGTATCTCATGAACCGTGATAGCTAGACAGTTGAAATTTTCACAGATGATGTATTTCTGTTGCCGCTATAACAACAAATACTAAAAACAGAATAAAATAAAGATTTAAGTGGGGCTCCCATACAACAAACGTGATTTTTGACCGAAGTTAAGCAACGTCGGGCAGGGTCAGTACTTGGATGGGTGACCGTTTTTTTGCTTGGTTTGCTCTATTTTTTTGTTGATGGTGCGGAACCCTCCGTGCGCGAGTCCGACTCGCACTTGGCTGGTTTTTTTTGCTTGTTTTGCTCTATTTTTTGTTGATAGTGCGGAACCCTCCGTGCGCGAGTCCGACTCGCACTTGGCCGGTTTTTTTGCTTGTTTTGCTCTATTTTTTGTTGATGGTGCGGAACCCTCCGTGCGCGAGTCCGACTCGCACTTGGCCGGTTTTTTTGATAACATTTTTTTATGCCTTTTGAATCCCTCTTGTAAACACAATCACAGAATAAATAATAGTACTAAATAAGTACAGAAGACTCACTCTCTAAAAAACGCGTCTGTTACGATCAGCACAGATATGGCCGCTAGGTGGCGACAGCGCCACGCGCGGCTTATGGCTTTCCCCAAAATTGGGGCCGAACGGATGTACTTTTAGCTACCTGAGGGGCTACCGCGAACCACGTTCGACGTGTTGCCTTAGTGTTCGCGGTAGGCCCTCTGTAGCAAAGCGACGAAATCTCGGAGTGAGACACGCCTGTCACAATACAAGAATGACTATATACAATGTGTTTTCACCTAGTACCATCGCCCACACTGTTAACTGACAGTTCGTAAACCATATTACTAAAGGCATAAGGTCTGTTTGTACCTATAAAATAGGATATGCAATAGGCTACATGACTAATTTTCATTTATGGTATCAATCGATCGGGTTTGTTTTTAGGATCAAATGTCTATAGTTTAGTTTATTTATTTCATAATGATAAATTACAGTATAAATTATTCTTGCGCTAATCTATATGAATTTACATTATGGTCGTCAAATAATGTAGCATGCACGTATAATTATAAAATGTCAATAATGATAATCAAAAAACAATACAAACTATTAACACTAACAATTTATAAGATAAGTTCAGAAATTTCAGAATAAATAAATAACGGAATACATGTCAAATAAATATGGGACCCATTGCATTAAAGCAGCGGTCGGCAACCGGCGGCCCGCGGGCCGCATGCGGCCCGTGAACCTGTAGCTTGCGGCCCGCGAGCCTCCCTGGCTATTTTGTATGTAATATTGACAAACGACGTCTGAACTGAAGTACGTCTGTACTTACCTACACATGCGCGGATATTGACGGAAATCGAAGGTGAACAGGCAGTATATATCTAAATCCATTAACACTGTCTTGGATGAAGGCAACGTCACAACATACCCTCTGGAGTTCCTAAACTCATTGAGCGCTTTAGGACTCCCAGCACACACATTAACCTACATTTAATTTGTGTTTAAGCACGGACAGCCTGGACGCTTCGGTTCTTCGGTCCCACGCGGAGCACGGCCTTCGGCCTTCGCACTTAGACACTTATACTATTGTTCTGTGATTAAGCACTAACACCCCGGACGCTTCGGGCCTTCGGCCCTACGCGAAGCTCCGCCTTCGGCCTTCGCATTTAGACACATACTATTGTTCTGTGTTTAAGCACTGACATCCTGGACGCTTCGGGCCTTCGACCCTATGCGGAGCTCGGCCTTCGGCCTTCGAATTTAGACACTGATATGATTGTTCTGTGATTAGGCACAGACATCCTGGATGCTTCGGTCCTTCGACCTTACGCGAAGCTCGGCCTTCGGCCTTCGCATTTTCGCACTGTAAGCACTGACAGCCTGGATACTTCGGGCCTTCGGCCCTACATGGAGCTCGGCCTTCGGCTTTAACATTAGATATCTATACCAAAATTTCACGTAAACCATTGCGGCTGTGTCCCTAGCCTCTCTAAATTATTTTCTATCATAAAAATTTCGCGCTCGCTACGCTCGCGTTTTTAATACGATTTTAAAGGTTAAGCCTAATTTGATAAAGGTGCCACTTCTGGGCACCCTACCGAGCGACTACTACTACGACTTAAGCACTGACATCCTGGACGCTTCGGGTCTTCGGCCCTACGCGGAACTCGGCCTTCGGCCTTCGCATTTAGCCACTGATACCATTGTTCTGTGATTAAGCACTGACATCCTGGACGCTTCGGTCCTTCGACCCTACGCGAAGCTCGGCCTTCAGCCGTCGTATTTAGACACTTATACTATTGTTCTGTGTTTAAGCACTGACAGCCTGGACGCTTCGGGCCTTCGGCCGTACATGGAGCTCGGCCTTCGGCTTTCGCATTAGATATCCACACCAAAATTTCACGTAAACCATTGCGACTGTGTCCCTGACATAGCCTCTAAATTTTTTTTCTATCAAAAAATTTTCGCGCTCGCTACGCTCGCGTTTTTGATACGATTTTAAAGGTTAAGCCTACTCTGATAAAGATGGCATTTTGGGCACCCTACCGAGCGACTACTACTACGATTTAAGCACTGACATCCTGGACGCTTCGGGCCTTCGGCCCTACGCGGAGCTCGGCCTTCGGCTTTTGCATTAGACATCCACACCCTTTCACGTAAACCATTGCGGCTGTGTCCCTGACATAGCCTCTCTCAATTTTTTTTCTATCAAATTTCACGTGCGGCCCGCGTCAACTTCGTAAACTACTATGTGGCCCTTGGCTGCTAAAAGGTTGCCGACCGCTGCATTAAAGTAACACAAAAGTCAGAAATTGTAGTCAAAGGCCGACAGTCGCACTTCACTCGCGAAACGCCCTTAACAAAACGATAAGTGAACGTGACGTCAAGGTCTCTGAGAACCCATCTTGTAGTATGGACAAAACAAGAAAATTGCGGTTTTGTCGGTGAAATATTGCGTTTATGTATATAGTTGCTGTACAATATTATTTTGGATACAATGTAAGGAATCGAATAGTATCCTTACTTTTATCGTTTTTAGAAGTTAAAAAAAACTTAAATTTTGAAACTTTCAGGTCCTGTATTTTTGTAAGATATCCATATTTTATTTTAATATCCACATTATTGTGATAAATTGCTCGTTTGCTTTCTATTTTACTAGATTTTGTTATAAAATTCAACATGGGTCATCATCCCTATTGAATGGTCCCAATTACGCAAACGGTTCTCCTGTCAAAGCCGACGACAGCTCAATTGGTATTGAATATATGGTTTCAAAGGGTAGGGTAGACAAGATCTATATAAGGACCGTGTAAGGCTTAACACCTAATATTTGTTTTAATAAAACTAAAGATAACTTCCAGTTTAATAGACGTTTTAAAACTGGTCGTCTTTATGAAAATTTACCATCCATACTAATACTAGTGGCTCTGTGAGCTGTAGACCTCGCGAGCAGAGCTTAAAACTGAATAAATGTATGGCAAAAATATTTATTAAAATATAGGTATAGTACATGTAATATAAACAAAAAATTAAAAACTACATAAAGCTACGAACAAAAATTAAACGAATGCGCTTAACCCGCGCTTGATAAATAAAAAATACGAAATTTTTAATTTTTACAAAATAAAAAAATAATATAAAAAACAACTATACGAAATGTAAGTATAAAAAAATACAAAAAGTTATGTAGCAGTATACAATTACTGGGGATGGAACCAGGGACCTGCCGATGCAAACAAAAAAAGCGAACGTTTGCAAAATACGCCATTATAGTTCTTACTAAAGCTGATGAAATTTAGCTACTCATTCTCAAGTAAAAACTAAATATCTAAATACCGCCAAAACCAGCGATACAAATTTTCTGAATTTTTGGAAATTTAATCTATAACCATATCTCAAAAAGAAAAAAGTCTTACGATACCGATACGACTATTTGTTTAGGCGGGAGCTATCACGACTCCGCCATTTTGAAAAATTTCCAAAAACCGGATCGACAAAAATTTTTTATTTAGTCATAGAATTCGGTCACAAAATTTCACGAAAATCGGTTAAGAATTGCGACCTGTAGAGGAGAACATCCGGACATACAAAAGCAAAATGCCCGAGTCAAAACGTAGACCTTCGCTACGCTTCGGTCAATTATTGTGTCTGTCTGTTAACTCTTCACGCTAAAACCGCTGAACCGATTTAAATGAAATTTGTTAAGTATAGAGATAGTTTGAGTCCCGAGAAAGGACATAGGGTAGTTTTTATCCCAGAAATCATCCGTTAAGGGGGTGAAAAGAAGGGTGGGAATTTGTATGGGGAATCAATAACCGCTGAACCGATTTTGATGATATTTGGTATGAAGATAATTATATTATGTTGTTTGGAAGATATTGATATGTAGAGTACGCGGGCAAAAGCCAGTTTAAAATAATGTGATGTAGACCTACTTCAACAAAATTTCATAAAGACGATCAGTTTTGTTTAACCACAAATCCTGATTTACAAACTGTCAAGCTATAAAATCTCGTTCAAGACTTTTTTTTATGTATCTTTTTTTTTTAAGGCCCAATGTGGATTATAATGAACAATAGGTACAATGTACACTCAGTTTCAATCTTATTAGAACCTTTCCTTAAATTCCTTAACAAAATAAAGTAGCGTATTCATTTTACTATAAAACAAGGTTAAGGGGAAAATTTTGTACAGTGGGCCTTGCGAGGTTATAATACATAACGAAATAAATATCAAAACAAATTGCAATTTCACAGAATAACGCCACATAAACAAATCCGTATAACCATTGAACGCGATATTACAAAAAGGAGGAAAAAATCCTTATCTCATTTTATCCAGAGCCTGTAATTAACTGCTCTGTTGTTGTTGCTCTAGCTTACCTAGGTATCGACTAAGACGACTATTATAAGCCTCAATGTCAGGCTTATAATAGTTGTCTTAATCGACACCTAGGATTTTAGGAGGCAACCTTTAATGACAGGTAGGGAGTTCCTATATCGATAAACTTAACCATCGATATCTTTCCATAATACTAGTGATCGCTCCAAATTTTTTCTGTAAGTGCGTAGGTATATTTTAGTATTATATTGGAGACGAAGACAAATTTTACACAAAGTGTAGGTACATAAAGATTTTCGGTATTTATCATAATTATACTTCCTGTGATTAAATTTTGCCCAATAGTTAGAATCCAATGACTTATACTGGTACATAATATATTGCATCGCGCTCAGCAATCGGAAGCAAATCCTTGGGGTGAGGATCAAATATGGCGATAAAGTAAGATTGGATTCAAGACTAGCTTAACTGCTAAGGGACCTAATTACACTTACGTCCTTTTGAAATAAGACTGGGATAATTGGTGATATGTCAGTGTTTCGACCGGGAGGGAATGACAGACGTCAATAATTTGTCTTTCGCTTCAGTAACGCGGAATAATTATGTTCGCAACTTATTTGACTTATTTCTGATTTCGGTCTTGTTTTTACAGGACTATAATTTTATTTATCTTTTTTTTTAATTTTGGTCGAAGTGGAAATATTTATTGATTCAAAACTGTTGTTCTGTATCCTGCATTTTTAAAGGTAGTAGTAACTTTTTTTTACATTAGGTACTAAATAAACTTATTTTCATATTACAACTGACCATCATTTAAAAGCAAATTGTGAATACCGCTTATTTTTAGCCTTAAAGACTCGAGCCCTCAAGACTGGTAAATCCTGAAGACTCGACTATATTTGAGAATTGTATTTATTTATTTTACACGTATGAATGTAAGAAATCCTCTTTGCCGCCTTTGAGGCGTTAAGCCTCGAGAGTCTTAAGGGTTCGGTCTTTAAGCCTCGAAATCAGCGTTATTCACAACACTAATTGCCACACTACTTTTTGAGACCATAGTAGGTACTTAAATAAGGAATATAAATTTATAAATACTATAAATTATTTTAACCTCATAAGCCCACGCGTACTTATACAAGTACAAATTCAATTCGATTTTGAACTATTAAAAATTCAATATTTCCATAATCAAAATTCTCATACGAGGGTCCTACGAGGTTAAAAGACAGTCTGTAAATCATAAATTGTGGCTGTCCATTAGAGAAGGACCCTTTTTTTATCAGAATTTCTGTTTGTATTTAGATGGAAAGGACCTTATGTCACGTGAAGCATAAGGACCCTTCTGTGATAGCAAGCCACAATTTATTAAAATATAAATAAATATATATTAATAAATATTGTATTTGTCACCCTCTTTTCATTTTCTCCTCTCATCTACTCAAAGGTTAACTAGAAGAGATCCCTCAAAGGGATAAGTTCGCCTTTGTACTTCTTACTACATAATTGTGTGTTAATTTTTAATATGTCTTTTTGTACAATAGGTAAAGAGTTTACTACTACTACTATTATAGGACATTCTTACACAGATTGACTAAGTCCCATAGTAAGCTCAAGAAGACTTGTGTTCTGGGTACTCAGACAACGATATATATTATATAATATACAAATATATAAATACCTACATAGAAAACACCCAAGACTCAGGAACAAATATCTGTGCTCATCACACAAATAAATGCCCTTACCGGGATTCGAACCCAGGACCGCGGCTTCACAGGCAGGGTCACTACCCACTAGGCCAGACTAGTCGTCAAAAAACCTTTAAAAAACGCATGGTATAATAATATACTCCGCCTGGTACTCTCTTCCGAGATTCGCGAATGACCTAACTGTCACTTGCCTACGTCATCATGCTGTTTACAGGTTCTCAAACTTTAAAATGTGGGAGAATTTTAACCAACGGTGAAAATTATTTTAACGGCATTAATTTTAAGTTATTCATGTAGAAACATAGTAAAATAAAACAAATATATACTGCCCTTTTCACCCCTACTCTTACAGTACCGAATAGAACAGCCAACCATTTTCGTAACAAAACATTAATTACCAAGCTTACGACGTGAAAAGTTTGGAAAACACTGCGACTGCTGACACTGAGCGAGAAGGAAATAACAATTAACACGCGTTCGACAAGGATGACGGTAAGGGACAAAATGGCGGATTGTCAAATGTGACAGCGCTATCGTGTGTTGCCAGTAGTGTAAACAGAATTACCCGAACGTCTGAAATTTCTTTCGTGAATCGGAAGATATTGCTAACGAATAATTAAAAATGACGTGTTTTTGTAAAATTTAAGATAAAATACAAATAAATGAAAATTATAAAGAAATATTTTAACTTATTAACCATAGATATAATGTACCCATGTAACATGTTATGTTGAAATAAAGTGGCAATGTTATTGTGACGTAGGCAAGTGACACTCTGGGAAGAGAAGACCATGTTTTATTAGACCATGAAAAAACGCTTACCTTTAGAGCCCGAGCTGACTTGGCACTGGTACCTCGCATCGTCGTCCAGAGTCACGTCTCTTATGTCCAATGAGTAATCCCCTGTGGGTAAACATTCATTTGTAAATAGTGATGTGAAAGATATAATCACTATACCCCCATTGTAAATTTCATTTGATAGCGTGACGTGACGTACGCGTTTGCGTGTCTCATTTTGTATGGGATTTTGAGTTTCCAAAACACCCCGCTTGGCGCGCTGTTCAAAATCCCATACAAAATTATGGTAATGCGTATGTCCGTCACGCTATAGAATTAAATTCACACTAGGAGTTCTGATGTGAAAGATTTATGCAATTCGTATCTGCGACTGCAAATATTGCGAATAGTATTTTTTAGTAGAGATAGTATATTTGCATAAGGGTAACATTCCATTTCTGACCGCAGCTGCACTACCTACTGGTACTGAACGCGTCGCTGTTACTGTCAATTTCCATAGTAAAATGAACAGTAGTGCAGCTGCGGTTGGAAATGGACTGTCACCCTAAAACTTAAGTTAATTACTCGTACTTATTTATGCATAACCTGCTACATTTTACTTCTTTTAAATTATAATTATTTGGGAGACCGAGCTTTGCTAGGAAAACATATAAAAACCCAAAAATGCGTGTTTTCCCTGGAAGAAGACCTAGCTAGATCGACTTTTCGCCCCCGAAAACCCCGATGTAGCAAATTTCCGAGTTCCCCGAAATATACAAGGATTGCTCGTTTAAAGCTAAGATTATAAGTTTTACCTTAGGAATACCAATTTTATTTGCCATTTCAATAGTTTGCTGTAGTATTCATATTGAAATTCCCAACATACCTAATATTTAATTGGATTTTACAAATTATCGCTATGAATTTTTGGCTACTCACCAAAACCACAGTCAGTGGCATTCTGAATTCTGCGAGTGTAACAACCCTATTCCTAATGACCGCACGTTTACGCGTATACACCGGCTTTATGTTATTAGCTGTGATAATAAAGGTAGCTTTTTGTTTCAATAAAGGGTGGCTTAGTTCATAATATGGATACAAGGCCAGTATTTAGATTGTATTTAGGTATGACACAGGTAACAACTTATTTGGAACCATTTAGGTTACTTTTTTTGATTTATCACAATAATTGTTCACATTTGATTTTATACAGGATACAGGCCATGCCTAGTGCGGGGTTCACTGCAATGTACCTGTTAAACTTTTATTGTTAAATAAAGATATTGTTATTGTTATTATTTCTAAAGACCCCATACTTAGAACTGAAACTCAAAAAAATTTTTTTCATCAAACCCATACGTGTGGGGTATCTATGGATAAGTCTTCAAAAATGATATTGAGGTTTCCAATATCATTTTTTTCTAAACTGAATATTTTGCGCGAGAGACACTTCCAAAGTGGTAAATGTGTCCCCCCCCCCCACCCCTGTAAGTTGAAATAATAAACCCAATTATAAAGTGGAAGAGATACCATCAGCTAAAGAGTGTCCGAGAGTAGATTTGAACCGACTTAGCTATCGCAGCGAACGTCAAAACCTCCAGCTCAGCTGTAAGCCTAGCACATGATTGGCGCGACAGTATCTCGCGGCGAGATAGACGGGTAGTCTATCTCGCCGCGAGACACTGTCGCGCCAATCATGTGCTAGCCTGGCAGGTGTAACAGAATCCGAAGGGTACCTTTAAGCTGGTTTTTGTGTCACGCGGACCGTCCGTGCGGATCGCTCCGCACCGGACCAATATGTATTAAGTTCAGGGAGCGTTTAAAGGAGCCCACTGATTAACAGTCCGCCGGACGATATCGGCCTGTCAGTTAGAACAAAAAGCTGACAGATCCGAACAACTGACAGGCCGATATCATCCGGCGGACTGGTAACCAGTGGGCCCCTTTAGAGTAAAGCTGACGGGCCGCGCGGACGACCGTCCACGTCGACAGCTTTCTCATACAATTTGACGGTGCGGACCGATCCGCACGGACGGTCCGCGTGACACTAAAACCAGCCTTATGGACATTATGAATTCAATGATTTACCCTTAGGTCTAAATACCGTACCTTCTTCATCACTCCCGATCATCTTGTACCGGTCGTATCCGCTTAAGTCGCGGTGGAGGCCCAGGCCGAAGTCATCCTTCGTCCATTGGAGTTGGCCGGATTTCCTCTCTACTCTGCAGGGGAGCGTCACTCTTGATCCAACGACAGCCGTCTGTAGAAAAAAGATAAAGATAAGATTGGATAAGATAAACATAGTTAATTACTCAAGTAGGCATATTACAATGCGCTTATGAACGTCAAATAAAGCTACACCGGCTCCAACTCCAACCCTACACCTCTGCCTCTCTTTGCTTCTGTCTCTATTTGTTTTGTAAAGAAATGAATTGAAACAAATTAAATAAATACACAATTTGACCTAGTTCCATAGTTAGCTCGATAAAGCTTGACTTGTAGGTACTAGACGACGATTTAACATGCAATGTATAAATAGATAAGTACGTACGAGTACTAATGATATAAATGAATACATTAGGTAATTTAGAAAGAAGTATTCAATCCATACAATCTATTTATAAAATTTAAATGAAGATTTTACAAGAATGGATCCTTTTGGCTATACTAACATCCAAAATTATACGAATAATCTTTTATCCAACATATAAATGAACATACCGGGACTCGAAACCGGGAGCTTCTATTTTGTTTACTTCATTACTTTTTAGCAGACGAAGGATACAGATAGCAGATAGGTATGTTAAATTTTAATCAGATCATAATTTTACAAAACAAGATACTTTATTTTCCTGTTCAATTAGAAGACCTTAATTGTGTGCGAGTAACATTACAGTGCCAACCACTTAAATAGCCTCACCTATATATTGTGAGTATTATAATTATACGTGATAATTTTTATCAATATATCTTAAATTTGAATTGTACGCCCTGGCGTTTATCGAACGACACATTAACAAGTCCGAACTTGTCTGCGCGCGAAACGTCGTGGACGCAAGAGCGAATACGGGCCGTCCACATGAATAGCCTCAGTGTAACATAATCGTCCAAACCGTGCATTTAAGTTTCGCTTTCAAATTTATTTTATTATAATTAGATAATACAGATGGCATTCTATTAAGTACCTGCAGCAACGCGATAAACACAGTGTTTTTGTGACTATGGGACGTGGTAAAAAACTTATAAGTTTAGAAATTGAAAAGGTTAATTTTTATTTAACTCTAAAATTATCCCATCGTGAGATAGCTAAAAAAAATAGGTCGCAGCCCTAAAGTTATTAATAATTATGTTAAAAATAAGGAAAATTACGGCCACCAGTATAAAGGACGCACAAAAATTGCCACTACGGATCGTGAACGTCGACTTATTTTACGCTCTGCTTCAAATTCCACCAAGACCGCCAGGCAAATAGCTAGTGAAATAAATACTAGAGCATCTCTCTCTACAGTTCGACGGATTATTAAAACATCATCCCACCTCAAACGAAAAAAAATCATGAGTAAACCTCCTTTGCGCGAACAACATGTGGCGGGTCGACTGTCTTTTGCTAAAAAGTACATGTGCTGGAAAACCGAGTGGCGAAATGTGATTTTTAGTGATGAGAAAAAGTTTAATCTAGATGGTTCAGATGGATTTAAATATTATTTTCATGACCTAAGGAAAGAACCGAAAGTACTATCACGTCATCATTCAACTCTCGGATCGGTGATGGTTTGGGGAGCAATTTCTTACTATGGTACTGTTGATTTAATTGTGGTAGACGGAAGACTAAATGCTGAAAAGTATTTAAATTTATTAAAAGAAACAAAAAGTAAGATCAGAAAAGTAATAGGTAGAAAAAAAATGTTTTTTCAGCATGATAATACTCCCATACACACGTCAGCCATAGTTACAAAGTGGTTTGAAGAAAACTAGATTGAAGTTCTAGATTGGCCATCCTTGTCCCCTGATCTGAACATCATGGAAAATGCCTGGGGTTGGCTGTCTCGGCAAGTTTATTACGACGGAAGACAGTTTAGTAATAAAAAAGAACTGATCCAAGCTATTTACACTGTTTGGGATTCTGTGGACGTTAATTACATACATTCTTTATATGAATCACTACCTAATCGTATTTTCGAATTAATAAGGTCTAATGGAAGGTATACAAAATATTAAACGAAAGAATTTTAATAACTAAACAGTATATTTTAGCATGTGAGGCTATTCAAGTGGAAGGGCCAATTATTTGTTTGACGTTATTTCTCAAAACTTTGATTAGATAACAATAAATATTTTATTTACTATTACAAGGCTTCTTGTTTTATTTCATATTTAATGTTTAATATATATCTCCTTTTTATATTACTATGAGAAATATTAATTTTGGTGAGTGAGGCTATTCAAGTGGCTGGCACTGTATATTTTTGGAACAGAAGTTCTCACGTTCTCTTAAATATATTTATTAGTGCATACAAACTTAACATACAATAGATACCTAGAAACAAAACATAATTAAATAACTAACCTACAAAACTAAATCTAAAAATAAATAAAACTAATCTTAAAATAAATTGTACTCGTGTTGGATGTTTCTAGCCATAGTGAATAACAGGAGTAAGTTAGGACAAAACGTCACCCGTCCGTATCAGGATCAGGTGAATTCATGCTTACTACAGATGTAGTGCATAATTGTTTTCCGTCGTATTTTCTCGGAAACGTTAGTATTTGTCATGCTACTTCAGTCAACCTCAGTACTTTTTGTACCGAGACTGGCTGAAATAGCACAAGTTCGTAAGTTTCCGTGAAAATACGAAGGAAAATAATTATGCATTACATCAGTAACTCAATATCATACCTCAAGGTTTAGGGTGTGAAAATGTAAAAAGCTAGCCCAAAAATAGGTATAGATACCTAAAGACTGTAAAAACATGAACTACTTGAACATTTTTAAGTACATTACTACCTGTTCTTAATTTAAGTATATTTTGGAAACTATTTTATAACACACGAAATCTTTGCCAGAGCGGAAACCTCGGGTATATTTTCTTATAATCAAAATGATAGTACTCATTAGAAATGAACCTAAACGATATGCTGCCTGACTTGGATTATTTTTGTAGAAATTGCCTGGACCTTGCACAAAACCGTAAGTATTATTGATTGTAAATAATGAAACATATTATAAAAAAAAAGCTAACTACATTTTATAATATACTTAGTTGGAGTGTTAATAAATAAGCAATACACAATCGTTACTTAATTGTTGGTGAAATAGAGCTAAAGACCAATAATTAATTAAAAATTATTGAAGATAAAAACTTGATTAGTCTCTACTTTATAAAATTAATATTATCTATTTGAAAAAAAAAAAAACTAACAACAAGTAAATTAGAAACAAAAAGTACAGAAACAATATAGATTCAGCTTAGTTTATGATCCGGATCCGTTTTGCGTTCGCATCCCCTAAATTCTGCCTTATAAGGGCATTAAGGCGTAACTCCATGTGACTCGGCAATGGTATAATGCTTTTCGGTTTACAACATTATAGTACACGTTTAAATTACGGAACACGGTAAATCCGTTTGTTATGTGGAACACTGGGAACACATGTTACGTTTAATGGGATTTAATGGAATAGTAAACGGGTTACTTATCACTAAGTATCACAATGAGGTTTAGAATAGTCTGATATGTTAATATGTCTATTTTATATTGGTTAATAGTAGTTATTTTTACCAGCTTTTATTTAACTTGCAATGTAGTATGTTTATACGGGTCAAATCTTGCAAGTTAAAGACCCACTTCCCGACTTCCAATGAAACTGAAAATTTGCATAAATGCAATATTATGGTACTATCGAGCTGATCTGATGATGGAGACAGGAGGTGGCCATAGGAACCCTGGCAGGCAAAGGCAACCTAATTATGTTTGGGGTTTTTAGAATTGTCTCGATGAGTATTAGTTGCCTGTGGAAAGAAAAGTACAGGCAGCGATAAAAGCTTGTACCAAAAATGAAATTTTTGACAAAAACTTGTTTAGTTTCTGAAGAAAGACCGCTAAAATAAAGTTTTTTTTATGATTTTTATCTGGAACAAACTGGTTTTACAACAATAAGGTGTCAGACAATAGTTTCTTTTGACCTTTTTATCGCCCTTCTATCGGTTATTTGTGGTCGGAGTCGACTTTTATCAAGTATTCATAAATTACTACAATGGTGTTTTATGGAAATATTTTGGGGTTATTGACTTTGGTTTTGTTCATTGATTATGGTTGATAAATTTGTAATTTACAATGGAGCTAAATATATTTGCATAGTGTGGGTATTATCCTCAGTGCGGATATAATGGCCTTATTTGTCTACTTGACAGCGTCAGGCGTCTCACTCCGCGATTTCGTCGCTTTGCTACAGGTAGCTAAAAGTACATCCGTTCGGCCCCAATTTTGGGGAAAAGCCATAAGCAGTGCGTGACGCTGTCGCCACCTAGCGGCCATATCTGTGCTGATCGTAACAGACGCGTTTTGTTAGAGAGTGAGTCTTCTGTACTTAGTACTATTATTTATTCTGTGACAGCGTGATAATGATGGTGTGTAAAATCTTTCAATTGCGTGTTGTTGAAAAGTAGTACTTACGTTGATAAAGCCATCTATAAAACCTACGCCTACTCGTATTGACACATACAAATAAACATAAAAATAGGTTTAGTATTATAGTTTCCAGATTTCTACAGAATTAAGAAAAATTTAAGACAGCTAGAGAAAAGAAAATATTGTAAGTCTAAACTTTAAGTAGGTAGTTTGAGTAATCATTCAATTTAAAAAAAGCGCTGGTAGCCTAGCGGTAAGAGCGTGCGACTTGCAATCCGGAGGTCGCGTGTTCAAACCCCGGCTCGTAGGTACCAATGAGTTTTTCGGAACTTATGTACGAAATATCATTTGATATTTACCAGTCGCTTTTCGGTAAAGGAAAACATCGTGAGGAAACCGGACTAATCGCAATACGAGCCTAGTTTACCCTCTGGGTCGGAAGGACAGATGGCAGTCGCTTTTGTAAAAACTAGTGCCCACGCCAATTACTGGGATTAGTTGCCAAGCGGACCCCAGGCTACCATGAGCCGTGGCAAAATGCCGGGACAACGCGAGGAAGATGATGATGAGTAATCATTCAATTTCATAATAAGATAAAATACGAGTATCAATTAAACGTTAATAAGTTATGTAAATACTGTGTATCAAAGTTTTTTTGGGGGTGATAATAAGTTCTCGTGGTCAGTTAAGTTTTGTTAAAAGGTTTTATTGACGACCGTACTTTTTTTTTACATCTTAATTCAATGATTAACAAATATTGCTTAATTATACAAAAAAACCGGCCAAGTGCGAATCGGTCTCACGCAATCGTACAATAACATCTGTTTCAGTTTTTTTATTTTGTTTGCAATAAATTTGTCCTGACCAACTTTATTTATTTTTAAATAGAATAAAAGAAAAATAGTAGTAGTTTTCACGTCATTCCCGCTCCACGCCATTTCCGTCTAAGCCGGAAAACTACATCGTTCCCGGCTCCTAATTATACTGTCATGGCGGGGATTATCTTTGATATGGTAATGCCTTTCTTTGCGGCCTGGCTCGTTTTAAAATTGCTTCTGATTACGGGCGGGATTATAAACAGTGACAGTAATATTTAGTGGGTCTTTAATTGTAGCTCGTGACTGACGGGGGCTATTTTTAAAAGAAATCAATGTTAGTAATTTTTTTTTGTTTTATTTTAAATGGGCTTACTCATGGCCACAGACTAGCCGAGGCGAAGACGTGGCCTACGATGGAGCGAGCCCGCCCAGAAGGTGCCTGTTCACCCTTGATTTGAAGGTTGCCGCGTTATATGAGCTCGGAAATATAGACGCCGGCAAGACCTCACGCTCGACGCTCGGAAATAAGCCTCGGTGGTTTAGATTTTTAATACTCTTTGAAATTAATAAAAAAATCACGTAAGGACTAATCTTCTTTATTTGCCATGCCCTAACGGATGTCGGACTAATAGACAACGACAATATTACTCATACATGGAAAAATATCCATAACTCAGGAACAAAATTAAATATCCGTGCTCATCGCACAAATAAATGCTCTTACCGGAATTTGAACCTAAGATCATCGGCTTCATGAACAGGGTCACTACTGATTAGTTCAGACAGGTCATCAGGTTATTTAGTATCTAATATTCTCTACATAATGTTGGGATTACCTTCTAAAATATATTTTTAGTGACATCTAAATACATTAAATGGAGTACCTAATTGGAGCATTCAATAGATAAATGTACTAATTAGTAATCATTATAAATGTGTTGTTCTCAGAGAACGGAGATTTTAGTACTCGGGGCTACATTTAAAGCATTTCTTTTATACGCTGGAAGGTCATGCACAAAATTTTTTTTAAAGGAAACTATAAATAAGATTAAAATTACCTGATCCTGCGGCTCCATAGCAAACTTCTGTTCATGATAACCACCACATACACCAAAGTTAAACACTAGAAAAAAACTAAAACAAAACACACTTTGAGTCCGCAACAACAAGAACAAAGGTTTCACCCCCACTTCCACTCTATATTTACACTTAGACATTTCAAGAATCGTCACTAGTCCGTTAGCATAAGGATCCGGTATTCTATTTTTGAAATTCACATTTTAAAACGGAAGCTTTAACTTCCCCTGTCCGTTCCTATTTTTATCGACGCGTGCTGCTTGGCGGCCATTTTGTTTTTAGGATGATGTATCGCTCGTTCAATTGTTTTTTTGAATCTGAAACAAAAAAGGGTTACGTTAGTGACGTAAATAGAATGGGTGTTGACATGATATGAATATTGATTTATTTGGTGTGACGTTGAGAATATGATACCTATATTTTGACGTGTTTAAGATAAGGGAGGATTTATTTAAACCTGAGTTTACTCAAGTTTATATAAAAAGCTATTCTTGTATTTAAAGGGTTCTTATAAACAAGTTCATACTCCTAAATTCTTGAATTGGTAATAATAACGGAGTTTTTATTAATTAATGCCTAGAAAATACCCACTATAATGTTTATACTAAATATTGCATATTTATTTACTAACTAAAACAAATTTAATATATTTTGAAACTTAAAATATTCACTTTCAGGCACAAATAATATCACTAAAATAAAATATGAACGCCTTTAATTTATTTTAGCTTAAACATTTCCCATATTTAACTTTAGTTCTGCGCAAAAGTCAGTAAACTAAAAACTAACATTAAATTTTAAAGTCCGGCTGCAAACCAATATTTTGCGAAACTATGTTGAACTATGATTCATATTTCTTTGCAAACTCGATAAACAAAAACTAGGTACGCAAAAGTTTAAAACTTCGCCTTTCCGATTTAATCACAAATATGCATAAGATTGCCATAGTTTTTTTCCGTTTAGTTAAAAAAAAAAGAATGAATATCGCATTCTACTTTTTTTGTAAGTATAAAATCATTTGAAAGCAAATTTGTTTGTCCTTTAACTGTCTACTTTTTCACAAATTCACAAAAAAGCTTATTCATTTATGATTCACATAGATGACTTGCCTAATATGTATTCTTTAAACTTATATTGAAAACAAAAATCATAACAGAAATTTAATTCATCTTAAAACTGGTTCTATATTGGGCAATAGGTATATAATTTAATACCTGGATTTCTGCAAAATATTTTTATTAGCAAAGAAATTCAGAGACGTAACTTGTCAAAGCTATATGTCAAATGAAAACCACCTATAAGCTGATATTTAAATCACTTACATACATAATTTAACCCTTACTCTGACCCCATGTACCATACAAACACATAAGAGCCATTCGTCTTCGCATTTTTATTTATCACCTGCAAATAAATTATGCAAAGTTACAGTGATAAATGTCTTTCCAACGCTTAGGCGCAGCGCAGTTTTAATTCCAGGCTCAGCCTAGTCTCGTATTCCGTACATTTTGTATTGAACTAGAGTTCTCATTACCCTGGTTGTTTTGGCAAGCCAGAGAAATGAGGCTAAAGCGTTTTAACTCGCCCTAAGTCGCCGATACGACGCCCTTGGGAGTATGGGGAAAGAAACATGAGCGAAAAGGTGTGAAATTAGGAGTAGGGTCCTATGTACTTAGAAGTTAGAAATAGTAGAATAATTTGAACTAATAGATGAAAGTACCTACATATTGTAACAAATTCAATTATAAATTGTAAAAAAAATTGTATTATGAACTATTTCCTAAAAATAAGTTTTATATTATTGTGCAGATATTTGTGTAAGTATGCAAAAATAATGATAAAATGTTGTTAGCCCGTAACGTGGTAGCCCGTAAGTACCTTTATAAAGTATTATATTAAGTATGTATTTTTATTACTCGAACATCAAAAATACATACTTAATATATAAAAATTCCTAAATTATAGAAAAAGTTTGTTATAGCAAAAGTGAACAATTTTTTTTATGTTAAAATCTTACACACTTTTTTTCCAAAAATCGGTCAATGACCATTTAATACCCTTTGTCAAAAAGCCGATCTATAACACCACAAATACCACAATACCATACCGTATCAAACCAAAAATATACAATTAAGCATCCATGTCCAACCACACAATTTAACTAACACATAAACATTATTTATTATCGAACAGAAAAAAACGAACTAAATTCCAGTGCATACACAAACTAGTAGTTACTCGACCAGTAGTTCTAGTTCACATTTATATTTTATAAAGACGTAACTGCCACAATTAACCTATGTGCTTACGCCCTTTTGTAACAAATCATGTGCTTCATAACTCTACTTTTATAATGTCGTAAACGGTATTAAAACTAGTATGTAGTTACGCTATCTCGAAAATTATATGTTACGTTTGTTCCCATGGATACGTAATTAGTTTTATAGAGCAGACTGATATCGACATAAATTCTTTAATTATCTTTATTAGTGCGTAATTTCGACCGTATTCCTTTGAGATAAAGAGTGGCTGAAGATAATTTAAAGCTATGTGAGGTTGGTAACTAATTTAGGGCTAATTTTGTAATGATACGTACGTTTATAGTTTAAAATAATAAGTGTATTTTATATGAAACTACGCCTTTTTGTGATACGGTACCATACTTTTGACACTGACAGATCAGTATCATATTGGAAACCGATCTAATAACTAAAACTCGAACAGGCCTGAATGTACCTTCTGCTTACAACCACCACAAATTATCTGAGAAACAAACAGATTACATCTTATTACATCGTGTTACTGCCAAAATCGGTTTACGGGATTAATTTTGAGGTTATACAGAACATTATGATTGTAATAATGAAACTTAATAATAATTTTCCATCATATTTTCATGGAAACGTACGAACGGGTCTTGCTATTTCAGTCAGTCTAGGTACAAAAAGTGAAAAGCATGACAAATACGAACTTTTCCGAGACAATACGATGGAAAACAATTTCAATTTCAATTCAATTTCAATTATGCATTACATCTCTAAACATTTTGCAGGAAGTTTGATTGCTATTGAAATATTGAGACAAAGGAGGAAAACATTGAAAAGTCGTAATTAAAGATATTCTTTGTTTTGAGACGGAAAGGTCATTTCTAAAATCGGGACAAGCATTTCTAAAACTTCAAAATCCAATTTAAATGGAAAACGTGCTTGGGTTGGGACACGTGTGAGTTGGTCAAACGCTATGAAGAGATCCACTGCTTGAGGTCTTTTCAAAACAGGATCGACTAATAAGTACTTACAGTCAAGTGTAAAAAAATGGGTGCACTCATCATACTCAAAAAGTCGCATAGCTCTTATGTCAGCGAATTAAGAACTATACATATCAGTGGCGGCGCGTCCATGAAAGCCGACTCCCACCGGCTTGCCTGTTTTTGGACGTTTGAGCAGAGTTGAAAAGGAAATATGTAAGCCAAATTAGCCCCGGCTTGCCTATGGATATGTTTGACGCGCCGCCACTGATACATATAGATATTTTTGAGTAAGTTGTACGCACCCATATCTTTAAACTTGACTGTAAAGATTTTATAACACTTTTTTTTCGCGATAGCTTTTTCTAAGTCGAAATTAAGTAGATTCAGATCAAACTACTCTGCATGGCATTTGCAATTAACTACAAAGTGAGGAAATGTCATAATTAATGTTAAATTTATATGAACATATGACATTTAGAACACTTTGTTCTTTTCAAGTCGGAGTAGAAGTTAAGACGGACTTTTGTAAAAAATATGTAAAAATGAAAATATTTTAAATCAAAACTTACACTTCAGAGCTAGACATAGTTGATGCCTATCTTTTTAAATACCCAAATCATAGATAAAACTAGAAGTTCGGAATGTAGAAAATTAAATAAAACGAACTAAGATAGTCATAGTAATATAACCTCAAAGCGCCGTCGCCTAAGGTTTTGGCATTATCTACTACCTAAATAACATTTAATTTTACGACCGATAAGCAAATTGAGGGTCCAAAGGCAACGCATTAAAGATAAGTTAATTAACAGAATTACTTTGATGATAACGGAGTCAAATGTAAAATGTCAGACGAGATTTCGTTAAGAAATCTTGAATTGCTTGACAATAGTTACAGCATGGTCGGCCTAACAGGAGATGGCGGGACGACTTGGGGCCCATTTCTTAAAAGCTTGTAACTTGTAATACAAGTGGAAGTCCCTTTCTAACAAAAGCTGTCAAAAAGTGACATCCGCTTGTATTAAAAGTTACAAGCTTTTGGAGAACAACTGAACGGATGCTGCAGTTAATCAAAACTTCCCGAAACAAATAAAGTTTAAAATTTGCCGTTGAGTTATGAAAATAACTTTTTCACCTCAGCAGCTCGAACAAGGGTACTTTGCTACTTAAAAACAGTGAGCAAAATCGCATTTTGCTCACTGAGTGAGACAAAATGACATTCAAGTGACCTTAATATTCAAATGTCATTTCAACATGCGGGGTCTAATACAAGTTCGAAATACTTGGATTTTATTATCTCTGTCCCTTTCACGTCGTTAGCAAAAAGAAAGAGACAAAAAAATTTTCAAACGACATTCAACGGTATATTGACGGTTTATAATAGACCCCCGAAAACCGTCAGAACGCATCGTTCCAAAACACATACAAGTATGAATTCTTAATATGTAATTAATGAAAATAAAGTTTCAGATTTGATAAAAACTGATAAAAACACTATATTTTACGTAATTTATTGTACGATTAAAATAATGAACTCAAAAAATACACAGTATATCACGTAAAATAAATAATTATACTTTTAAGAATCTCTACAATAGTTTACAAATAGTAAGTATCTGTAATTCGGACCGTATCTTACAATGTTTTTTTTTTTTCAAAAAAAAAGTTGCCGATTCAAATGTCAATCAATTGATGGTCGTTGTTTTCATATATTACCTATTTTACTGAAATTTACTACGTTTGTTTGTTTGTTTTTGTGTTTGATTGCGGTAATTATACTTAATTGTTAGTATATCTTAAGAAACATGACTAAATAGGTAAGTGATGAAGAAGGATTACATTTTTCGGGTTGTCTAAATGTTCTTACTGCTGAGGTGAAAAGTTTTATGAACTACACGAGATCAAAGTTATTTACATCTCGTGCGCTTTTGAGTCCCTTACTACGCTCAAGATTCTAAATTAGATTAGATACTATAGAATCTTTCGCTTGCACGGGACTCAAAATAAGCACTCGAAGAAATATCAAACTTTGATCTCTTGTTGTACAAATAACTATCTTTTTCGCAAATCAGAGGAAGATGTTTTAGCACCGAAAATATATGTAAATGCGCTTATATTATGCAGAATAGGGAACTCTAGGCAGAATCTCTCTAGAATAAATCTAAGAATAGGGTATTTTATATCACAAAGAAAATAAAAACTGATTTTCAAGACCAAAGTGATCCCATAAGTGTTCCGTGAATAAAGTTATGTACGAAACACTAAAACTTTTCCTAATGCAAAAGTAAAATTAGGTTCCGATTCAAATAAAAATCTCACCTCTGTCACAACACAACAACAACAAAACAGAACACAAAAACACTTCCAAATTCAAACTGAAACTTTTTAAATCCAAACTCAGACAACGCCTGCCCAACTGCCAAAGAACGACTGCATGTATCCGACCACCCTATTCCTGAATTAGACGAAGAGCTAGGTCCGGAAAATGGTAAACGATTTTAAGATCAACGGAACTGTAGCGGAGACTGGGGAGACATAGTTCTAGAGGAGACTTGGTCCCCTAAATTAAAAAAGATTTAAAAATAGCAATTTTAACTCTACTATGTTAACATATCAGAAATCAAATGTTATTCATACTCGTAGTGGTTGCCATAATTTAAATAAAAGACATGATGTCGCTAAATAGATAATTTCGGCACTTTTAATATAATTTCAAGTAGGTACTTTGACATTTCCATTTCTCTCACTGATAAGGATTGCTGGCTTGGATGGCTGAATTGCACTCTGACCACCGAAGAACGAGAATAAGTTAAACATACTAGCTAGAAAAAAAAACTGTTATTTTTTTGTTATTTGAGTTATCAACAGCAATACAATCATTAATAAAAAGCATAAAATACAAAAAAGGAAACAAAATATTTTCGTTCTTGAAACCGTTGACCATTTTCTAGCACTAGCTCTTAGTCTAAAATGTATCTACTAATAATACCCAGTATAACCTGACCTACAGATCTCTAAGAATTAGTCCTGACGAGAGGTCAAAGTTATGCTGGTTTTGAGCCGTTGTGAAGTCAAGTATATTTTTAACCTACCCCCTTGTAAGTTGTCTAAATGACTCACAGAGACGATTAAACGTGGATAATTTTAAGACGGTTCCTGTCTGGTTTGTCTGGTGGTAGAGTATTTGTGACCAAATTAGGATAAAGTCTTAAGTTTCTACATATAGCTCACATTGCTGAAAAATATTACTTTCGAAATTGTACTACAAGTTACACATACACACACAGTATACACACACGTTAAATTTCCACGAACAAGGAAAAAAAATACCAAATTTTAGCGACACTTTTTTTTCATGTTCAAAAAAAGCTACAAAAATAATGCAAAAATCCCAAAATCTAAAATTAAAGTAATAGGTATTTACGAGTAGAACCATCACCACCAAAACCAGTTGTAAACCTAAAACTTTATAATAGGCTACAAGACAAATAATTATTAATGGTATCAATCGATCAGGTTTGTTTTTGGGATCAACTATATGGAACCCACTTCATTAAAAGCAATACAAACGTCAGAAATGATAGTCAAAGTCCGACAGTCGTACTTCACTCGCGAAACGCTCCTAACAAATTTATATGGGAACGTGACGTCAATGTCACTGAGAGCCCATCTTGATTTATGCCCAAAACAAGAAATTTGCATTTTAGACGGTGAAATATTGCGTTTATGTATATAGTTGCTTTATAATCTTTTTTTGGTTAAAATGTAAGGAATCGAATGGTATCCTTACATAAGAAAAAACTTAAATTTTGAAACTTTCAGGTCTTGTATTTTTGTATTTTCTATATATTATTTTAATATCCACATTATTGTGATAAGTTGTTCATTTGCTATCTATTTAACTAGATTTTGTTATAAAATTCAACATGTGGCATCATCCATATCCCGTGCAAAGCACTAAATAAAGAATCCCGTTTCGTGTTAAAAATACGCTCTTCGAGCTGACGATTAATTTCTATCAAACGCTTTCAGTTTACTCCATACAAATTCGGATAAATTATCGCGGTATCGAGGGAACTAAATAATGGACGGTGCTTTTAGTAATTAATATTGCTTAGTATATCGACGTTAGTTGGTGGTTTAAGTTGAGCATGGCATAAATCAGGCTTTAGTTTTAAACGCGTTTTAGTCTCACGAATACGCCGTTAAAAAGCTGCTTCATTCCATATAATAGAGGTCCCGCTCTTATTAAAAAAAAAAAAAAGGTTTTTGGATGTAAAATTTACATTCGCTCTAATTTCTTTGTGTTACAATTCTAAATAGCAACGGAAACTATATACCTAGGTACATCATATCAAACTTCATGTTATTTCAGGGTCAAAATTCTTATCGTAGTCTTGTTTTCTGTCCCAAAAAAATATGATTATTACGGGGTCCCGTTGTTTCCCATAAAGTTTTAAGTCATAATGTATTGTTTGTCATATTATCATTAGTCATAAAACTGAAACCGTTAACATTTCAGGATTTTCGTTAGGTTATCCTATAGTAATCTATAGGATAACCTAACGAAAATCCTAGGTTAGGTTAGGTTTGTTTTATGGCAACCCTGAAAAGTGACGCGTTTCTGAACCAAATCAATTATGAGATTATGACTAACGAAAATGCGGGCAAACAATACATTATGGCTTAAAACTATTTGGGAAACAATAGAGACCTGATTATTACATTTTATAAGAAAATAGCTACCGCGAAATACACAACACGTTCGATATCTTATTCTCTTTTGATATTTTGGTAGTTTTCTATTCTTTTGGCAGTGTATACTATTTAACGTTTTAATTTTTTAGTACTAATATATTTAATAATGAAGTGTATTACCGCTTCACAATTGATTTGCATACTTACCTACAGCAAGATTAAGTTACATCTTTTAAATATTAATCTATGGCTTATCTATAACAGATTTATCGATGTTTCATTTTCTCTAACACTCGTCTTTGCCACAAAAACTTCTATGTCTGATGATCATCAATTACCCATTATACTTTTTTTTATTAAAGATGTTGAAATCAAGTTTGGGACCAACTTTATTTTTAATTAGGTAGCGATGACACGGTGGTCACTAGAAAAATAATTAGGCATAAATAATCTTTTATAGATAATAAAATCTTAGTTCTCTTAATTAAACTCTTTATACATTTGTCCGGTATTAAGATCAATCTATATCCTCTCCCATACGGACAATAAATTCTATAAAAGATTCAATTTCAAAAAACTGCATTATCAAACCCGTTTATACACCCAATTTACTTCAATCCAAAATCAACTTTATTCTTTCAACAATAAGGTTTGAATAGCTTAAAATGATTCGACAGGTGTTTTACCTCGCGGACCACCAGCGTTTACAAGTAATTTAAAACCTTACTGCCGCGAAATAAGACTTTAATTGCAACGAAAGTTGAAGCGATTAAACGGATGCCTTTTACATCCGTTCCCAGAAGGATTGAGGTTCAAAAAAATATATAAAAAGTTTGGATTGGACATACAGAGCGGGCGGTCGACAAACTATTTTAAGAATTGACGTGACAATTGTTGTTTTTGCATTGTTTTTAACAAGGCCCCAACGTTGTCATTTCTCAGTACAAAATTTATCCGTCAAACCGTAGCCATTTTGGTGGTGGGCAAGCTTTGTATGTGTGCGTTAAAATGTGTATGTGTGGGTTTATTGCACGTTTTTAGGGATGTAGACTTATCGATTTTAATCATGTTATAATATATCGATACTCTCTACACAGCGGAACGGAATAGCGATTAATTGAAGCTTCGATATCTTCACTAAAAATAAACACCCTGGAAATGCTAATGGATAATTAATATTTTATAAAATAATAATAAACTCAATTATTGCGAAAAACATATTTTATTTGGTTTTAATGTAACTTTTATATATGTGACCTCCTTTAGACAATAATTCAAATAATTATAACGGGGTCATAATTAAGAATAACTTTAAAAAAACTTCTAAATTAATGTTTACAAGGATAAATTCTATATCTGGTTTAATTTATCGCCCGTTTTGAATTAACACACTGTAATATAGAGTTAAGTTATAATGGTTATCTGTTCATTTTAGGTAGTTTAAATCGTTTCAAATAAAATTTAAATTGTAAAAAGGTCGTATAGTTTATCGATATCCCTTTATCGACGTGGCCACAGGCCTTTGGTTCCTCATTGTAAATCGTACATAAAATGTGTCTGTGTTTGTGAGGCTACGGTGACAGGTGGCTTAGGCTTCATCTTTAAAAATAATAAATCTATGGTTTTTAAAGACACTCGTCAAATGGGTTCTTCAGTTTGGTACATAGATATAATTTGACATATGTTTCCTGTGGAAATTTGAATGCAATAACAAAGAGAATTTGAAATAGAGGCGGATTGTCAAAGTAAATTATGTAGCCACAGTAAATACTGCCATCTTTCAACAGAAGATTAAAACTGTTAGAACGCCATTTGACTTTGATCCTTATTCGTCTTGGATGATATAACCAAACGGAGACGCCTTGTCTGTAATTTTCTGTACAAAACAGTCTGCCCATTTTTGCGGGGAGGGGTACGTCAAATGTATACGTAACGCAAAAATAGCCATGTAAGATAAACGTCATTGTGTATGACTATTGGCCGCCTATTTTAGACAGATACTACCGTATTCGAACTTCAAGATATTCACAAGAGACGACACGTACTAGATCTATTCTAGATACGTTATAGTTTAGATTTCAACTAGTTCTCCTTTGCAGCGCAATTCGGGCAACCAATGTCACTTTTACGTTAGATAGAGTTAGATATCTAATAGATGTGAATTAGATCTCTAAGTCATATCGTGTGGAAATCGTTCAAGAGTATCTCCAGAATCGCAGAAATGTCAAATTTGACAGATTAGATCTTAAATATCTTAAATATTATATTATTATTATATTTATTTTAAACGTGAGAATCTCTGATTGGTCACACCACATTCTTCTAGGTCTATAACTATCCAGGTATCTGGTGTTAAGTCACACGATTAGCCCAGTCAATGACGCCACTTTACCCCAGTCAAAGCCACTTAGCGTTCCTTCACATCCGGCGATCGCTAGAAGATATTAGTCCGTGAGAACAGTTGACTAGTTGCCGTTTCCTGGGTGCAGTAAGTCCAACACGCAAACGAGATGATTGCTATGAAAATTGTAGTTAATTACGAAATTGGGGTTACAAACCATATTGTTTTTCGAACTTTCGTTGCCTGTAACTTTAAAAAGGATGTAAATGTTAAATAAATTATTGTCAGTTAAGTCATTTTTAGAATAAACCAACTTTACTTTCTTACTTATAAAATGACTTAAGTAACATTTGGTTTAAACAAAAGGGACCTAAATAAATGGCCCTTACCTCAAAGAACAGCAAATTTATATTGGAGAATCGTTAATAATGGCGTAAGCGCCAATCGGTTTAGGTTCCTTTTTATGTGATATTACACTCGGTGGTTAAGATTTTCTGATTATGTATGATTATAATGATATGTTGCTCATGTTATACTTATAATTTGTTTAATTTTACTTATAATTTGTATAAGTATGGTTTATTTACTCTGTACGTTAAGTTTAAAGTAACTATGAGAATTTTTTGGAAGCCATTATTTACTTTAAAGGAAGGTAGGAAATAACAGGTGTGTTGAGAGTAATCATACACATTTACACCTGTTGTTTTTAATAAGGATCACGGTTATGACCCACAAACGTAATCACTACACAGTAAAAAAACAAAGTCGCTTCCCGCTGTCTGTCTGTCCCTATATATGCTTAGATCTTTAAAACTACGCAACGGATTTTGATGCGATTTTTTTAAATAGATAAAGTGAATTCAAGAGGAAAGAGGAGGAAGGAGGAAGAGAGGGTTTATGTATAATTTGTTAACCCGTGCAAAGCCGGGGCGGGTCGCTAGTTACTAATAAAAACATCCAATTTATTTTTATTATCATCGCACGTTTTGTCTAGAAGTAATATATTTTTAACTTTTCGCTCAAGGCATAAAAAAAACCTAAACCGTCTTATAATTGTAACAGCGAATGACATCTATAGCACTAATGAGTTGTCTCCCGCTGCGCAAAACGTCATTACTAGATCAACGACGCATCTTATAATAATGTGAGGTCAATGTACCGTTGATTCTTCATTGACGAACAAACGCGGGAAATTCCGTTTAAACAGTGATATTATATAGGTAACTTTGAGGAGCACAAAAATACTTCCATATTTATTTCTGTGCCTACGAAGGAATCTGTTGTTTTTGATTAAGTTTCTCATTCCATCCATCTTTGGCACACTCGTTGTCCCTTTCTCTTTCGGTGTGCTGCTCGTTAGCACGTGCACATTTCTCGCTTGTCCAGCCGCGACTAAAGGCAATTTGTACAATTTGTCACAAGGTAAGCGCTTCAATTTTGGAGCGCCTATAATAACCTATCTTGAGTTATAAATCATTGCGTTTATAATGCTTTTTTACAAATACCTAGTTAGTAATGTAATAAACTGAAATAGAGAACATACAGTAAAGAAAAAGTGACTAAGTCCATAAAAAAACAACCAAACCAAGTCAAAAAATATTTCTTAAAATATTTTGATTTGTTTCCTAGTTGGGAATAGTTACTAATTTCCCATTTTGATCGGTCTTGTATATTTTATTGTTTAAATAATCATAACTTTTACTTTAAACTTGTAACAAAACATTTTTTATGCAAGTTCAGATAGTTTCCATTATGTCAAAATATTGATTTCACTTAGAAAAATCACACGAACGAAAAAAAATCCATTTTTTCATACGTATAAATGTTTAAATAATGCCATACTCCTTATCTTAAAGGTTTTAATTCGAGAACCGAGCTTTAATTATCATTCCATCACCGACAGTTAATTATTAAATAAATACCATCTTAATTAACACACTATGTCAATTTGCTTTCTGTTCAACAACCACGATTCACATCGAAACGATTACAAAACGCTTCGCCCATTTTACGACTACTTTATCGACATCGATACCTATCAAAATAAAAATAACCGACGCAACATTTTATCGATATCCCGTGCCGATCAAAATAAAAAACCCCAGACGGTAACAGCCTGATCGACATATCGATACGGTACCGTATCGGATCCGTATCGTATCAAAATAAAATAAATATGGCGGATGAAGTGGAACTAATGGAAATAAATCAGCTGTGTTGGCTCGATTACCCGAAAGAGTCGTTCGTGCGTGCGTAAGGCGGAGGAGGGGGCGGAGCGGATTCATAGGTGGAAGCGATTTAATGAAAAACATATAAATAATAAGATAAAGATATGTACAGTTATCATATTTTGTTTCAAGTTTCATAGAAAGCAATAGTTAAAATGTATTATTACTTGCTTTAATTATGCGGTTTGCTATCACTTCATTTTAAGGGGGTCTATATTGGGTCGCATTGAATTGAATGTCCTAATGTAATGTTACGCATAATACTCATTTCGCATAATTGTTATTGTGCTGAAACTATTATCATTTCTGAAAAATAATAAAAGAAACCTAACCTAACCTACCATGTTCTACACAACCTATGCAAAATATTTTTGAAAATACTTTCTGTTTCAGCTGGAGAAAAATTATGCGAAAACAGTTTTATGCGTAACATTACATTAGGACAATCAATTATTATGCGACGAGATACACATATATTTGCTAAGAAATACCAATGTACGAAGTATATGAGAATTTCCTAACCAGTAGTAGACCAGCGTTTCAGCAATCCATCTTGTCTATTACTGTGGAATGGTGATGATATTGATTATGATGATTGTTTTATACCCAACTACGTATTTGACTACTAGTCAAAACACTTAATTTTTTCGAACTGTCAAAACGATTTTGCAACTACGGAATTTATATGAAACACTAGCATGTCACAATCAAATCGCCTACTCTTTATAGTTTTATACGCGTTTTAAAAGTGAAAATGTCTAGAAAATAACTGCTGTCTACGTTAATCTATTAAACTTCTGGTGCTTTATTTAACCTCTTTTATACCATATAAAAGTCTTTTTTTTAATACAGTCAAAAATCCTATTGTATCTTATAAAAACGCCATAGCCTATGACTTATAAAAATCAAGCCAGCATAGATCAACTCATCTAGAATGAGATGCAGTCATATCTCCGTAAAGCGCCAGTCGTTTAGATGTTTACACTCCTTTAAGTATTAATAATACTTTATAGCTATATTTTAATATAGTTGTTTTAACATGTGGGAAAGAAGTGTGAATATTAAAGCTGGTAATGATATGTTGTCAGTTTAGAATATATCTGAATATTAATTTAAGTATTTAAAAAGTCGATAGAATTGACATATAGTATTTTGAAGCTTGTGTGGCGCTGAATTTATGACATGTGTTCGTCTAATAGGCGATTTTGATTATCGATATTAATTTATGTGACCTTTTCGCAACTCTACTCAAACAAAAATACTCAGAAATAAAAATTACATCAGTATAATATTATTGAGAACATTTCAACGGTTTCAAATCGTATTACTCAGGTTTGTATGCAGAAATTCTATACTAGCTCTAATTTTTGTGTATCACAATTTACTAACAACGAAAACTAGTATCAAACATAGATACACTATGGGCCCGATTCGGATTTTGAAATAGACATCTATAAGATATCTTTTAGACATCACCAAGATACGATAACGATATGTTTAAGATCTAACCTGTCAAATTTGACATTTGCGCGATTCTGAAGATACTCTTGAACGATTTCCACAAGATATGGCTTAGAGATCCAATTCACATCTATTAGATATCTAATTCTATCTAACGTAAAAGTGACATTGATTGCCCGAATTGCGCTGCAAAAGAGAACTAGTTGAAATCGAAACTATAACGTATCTAGAATAGATCTAGTAGTTACGTGTCGTCTCTTGTGAATATCTTGAAGTTCGAATACGGCAGAGTGTTCCTTAATTATATTCGTATTTATTTCTGGATAATTAACAATGTAGTACATCTCGCTCGCTTGCCAATGTACGCGAATTTAGAGCCGCCATAAAAGAAAAAATCACCAACTGTCACGATGACACTTCATATATTTTGCGCGCGCCGTAACGCATCTGTCGCATAGTTATTAAAAATTAAGTTTTATCGAGTAATTACTAGTTTTTCCCATGCAGTTATACCTAAAAGGTCTATATACAGTGCAATGTGTACATGGAAAATGAAATTTGTAAATATCGCAACGTAAGTACCACGGACTGTGGTAAGTACATTGTACAGCCTTGTACATCTTTACGGACAGCATTTGTCAGCTAGTAAACAAAAGTAGTTTTCATTTTCTAAATTCTTGCAGCTAGAAGGTGCTAAGAGTGCTCCCGTGGGGAAACTTGGACTTCTGATACAAGTCATGTACTTAACCTCACTTTATTATAGAGTACCTATACAAAGTTTTTATACATTCTCGTGTGACGAGTTTGTCTATGTCCGTGGGACATTGTTCGAGGTGTTGGCTTAAAGATATTTACATACTTAACCTCACTTTATTATAGAGTACCTATACAAAGTTTTTATACATTCTCGTGTGACGAGCTTGTCTATGTCCGTGGGACATTGTTGGAGGTGTTGACTTAAAGATATTCACATATCGCGTAGCGACATTTTGTGCTTCGTTCTATAGAGAACATAGACTTAGGTCCGTGGGACATTGTTTGAAATGTTGGCTTGAAAATATCCACATGTTGCGTGGCAACATTGTGCTTTGTTCGTGGAACGAAGGTCAGATCTTTTTCAACTCACTTTGACTATAATATAATGCTTATTGCATAGCAAGGAGCCCTTCGTCCGTGGGACGAGCACGAGTATCACTATTCAATAATAAAATGGATTAAATGTGAAGAAACACCTCATCCGTGGGATGATAATTTGTGAATGGGAAAAGTTTTTTTATTTCAATAATATAAATACGTACATACAAAACTTAAGAACTAAAACCTGTTCTGAGCCATGCCGGGTCCAAAGGCCCCAATCACACTTGCAGCGTTACATTTGTGAATTGTTTTGTATTACCTAATAATTTCTTATAATGACATTAGCACTTGAAATTCAGTGCATGAATTTCGTCACACTCATGGATGTGATCCGGTATCATTTACAAGCATATTCTGATATAGATGATATTCTGTCATTAGCAAGCCCGCTAGCGGCATTAAACAAATTGTATGCTAATTAAGCATCTACTTACTGTTTACAAATAATAACAATATTCTGGATGCTGTTGGAATAATGCCTCTGGATTAATGTATATGCTAAGCATTTATAATATATGCTGAACCCTTTTAAGGCTTAAGAATGGCCTACCATTTTTATTATTTCTTTGCTAATCAAAACTTCTGTAACCTGCACTAATATAATAAAATAAATAAGTGCCGTGGCAGTGTTCAGCACACACATACTAGTGTACAAAAGAATGCTATTTAACAGCCTTTATAAGGACTAGATCCAAACCACTGCCTTATTGTGAAGGTCATATCCTGGGGTTAATGGCTTATACTTTTTTCACTCTTACAAGTTTACTATAGCTTGAGCGTGTTTCATAATAATATATCATATTGTGTGAATATGGATAACTTGTTCCCTTTTCAGGCAGTTTGGTAAATTGCCATACAAGTTTACTAAAAAATTCTAATATCATAACATCATAACATAACCCTTCAAGGGCTACTAATTTATTTTAGCCAAAATGTCACAATTATAGTGTGAACAAAATTATGAAATGTCCCCGGATAGCTCAGTCAGTTGAGCATGGGAATTTTAAGTTCTTGAAGCCCAATTGCCTTCGGTGAAAATGTTCAAAAGATATATAAAGATATTATATACTGAATTAAGTGAGTTTATTATTACTTTCAAATGTAAGATAATGAGAAGTATGTTGTATAAAATACAAGACTGTAGGTGAACAAGGATACAATACCGAAACTATACCTACATATGAAATCTTAATCAGTCAGCCATTGGATGGATATTTAATATCAATTAAATTATAGCCCAACGCTTCAAACTCATTTATTTATCAAACTTTCAGACCTTTATAAGCCAGTGGTAACATTTATTTATTTTTTGGAACCCTTTTACAAAATGATAGGGTTCAGTTTAGCACAAGTTTATGCCCATTAAATGGCAGACTTGAATACATTTGTGATAAGAAAGAGAAATGGTTAGGTTGGTATGTAATATAATATAAGTAGGTAGGTAGGTAGATAATTAGTTAGGTTTATAGGTAAGTATGTAATAGCTATATTACATTTCCCAACTTTTGAACAGTAGTGTAGTAACAAATCTCTATAGCAGAATCCTTGACTTTTTAAAACAGTAACGGGCTTAGCCAAATTAAGCCCAGAACATAAAATGAAGATAATATAATTACTTACGTATTTATTTATATTTGTGTTAGAATGTTTGATACCTCTTGGTACTGTAAATTTACTTTGAACGGTTGGGGGGCTAATGATAATGGGTCAGGTCCATCGGAGACAATTATCAATAGTAGAGCTGAAATGAAAGAAGGATTGGATTCCGAAAGTAAAATTATGCTTTATGCCCATTTTATGCCATAATGAGCAATAGATATTTTTCTTTTATCTCTAATGATCTAATTAATCAATTATAAATGTATAAATAATCAGTAGTGAATTGAAACAATTTCAAAAGTATAATAAAATGTACAACAGATCATTTTGTTGCATTTATATGCTTTTCTTTATACTCTCTGTACGCATATGATCAGAAAGATCCAACAGAAAGTGGATAGATAGTTACACCTCTCAGCAGTCTTACGACTGTTCAAGCTGATCTATGAAGATATTTTTGGGCACTTAACAGAGCATTATAGACAAACTGTCGATCCATAATAACTCATGACTATGTTATATAAATAGTCATTTTCTGTTTTTCTTAGTACCTATTTAGAATTCTCGAGGTGTATGCATATGTACAACATACGAAGTACGAACATATGTCACTTACAAGTGATTTGCGGTTTTTATTATGGGATAATACACGAAACGTCACAGACCGATCCACATACATATGTGTGGTTTTATAATTCACACAGTCCCTAAATAAATGTTTTACATTATTTTACCTAATTACATGTTGTTTTGGTTTAAACTGCTTATTTTCTTAGATTCTGTAGTGGTGAGAAATACTAGAACAAATAATTGAAAGAATGTTACCCAACAGGATCATCTTTTTATATAAGTACCTGTAGATATTTATAATAAGTACTTAAATAAAATATTCCCTATGCCCATGTCCAGCAGTGGACGTCCTCTGGCTGATAGGATGATGATGATGAGGAAATAAATTATTAAAATATAATACAAAGTGAAACTTGTTGTAGCTAGGAAAGCAATTTATCGTATTTTAAGTGTAGGCTATATAATTGGTAATACCCCGTTTAGCATAATTAGCAAGTAAGCAAGTGAATACTTACTTAGCTTAGTTAAGTACTTAACAATATTTTAAATAAGGGTACTTAATCCCTTCTAACGTAAACTATCTGGTGTTAAGTCACCATGTAGTAACAAATTTACTATATTTAGTTTAAACAGCTCCAAACATGTCTCAAGATTCTCCAAACGGGGAAAGAAGAGTTTATTCGGATTAGAATATGGACATGCAATCAATTACGCTTAATTGCATGCATGAGAAGCAATGCGAGTATATTTAAGGGTGTATGACACGAATAATAAATCAACTTGAGAATTTGAAACTAAGATTACAGGGGTAGTTACTTCATGTTTCAACAAATAGCTAGTACATTTATTTTTATGTTTACTTAGAATAGCAAAACTCTTTGAAGACCTTAGCTAAGAAAAATTAATAGTGTCAAGATTTTACTTACTGGGTGATGCCCAGAACCTATGACTATTGACACAATTTTAATAAAATGAAATTATGTATTTATTGGAATAAACGAATACAATATAAGAGAAAAATATGGCATCATAATGTCTTAAAACCTTGTCTTACGTATCTTAGACAAGTAACAAGAAAGTACAAGGTATTTTAGTAGCCATTCACATGTCTTCTTTCTTTTATGGAGGCTTTATATTTATATATCATACATTACTTAGATGCTATTTAGTACTAAAAGAGGGGGTAATAATATTTCTATATTTTCTTTACATATGACAATTATCATGTCTCACATTGGATAAGGTAAAGATCATAAGGGCAGGTCTCACCAGTGAATTTAATGTTTTAATATAATGGAGGGATGCTTCAGATAACTAGTCTGCTACTTTTGTTAGATACTTATTTATTAGATATATTTACATGTTCAAAATTTTGTATACAGTAAATCTTTGATTCTCAAAGTATTTACCTATTAAAATAGCAGACTCTAATTTTATTGTTGATAATTCCCATGTCATAGGAAGGAGAATTTTTATTTTAACATTGATCTACTTTAAGATGTCTCATAGCAACTTATGTTTAGTTTACCTTTGATGATATATAGAGATAGGTATCCATTATAGATATATAGATATATAAAGACAAGTGCTTGTTTTTGGGTAGATTTTTGAGATATTTGGTTTTTACAAATTATTTAATTCTCTTCTCTAAACATCTACATTGTTAATTATCCAGAAATAAATACGAATATAATTATAGGATTAAACGAACTTACCTGAAGTGAAGTTCAATCCTGATTATATGAAGTATTTATTTCTGGATAAGGGATATCCCCACCCTCCTCGAGTAACCATGGATCCATGGTTACTTCCCAATTAGTGTATGAATACTCTAAACTATATGAAGTGTCATCGTGACAGTTGGTGATTTTTTCTTTTATGGCGGCTCTAAATTCGCGTACATTGGCAAGCGAGCGAGATGTACTACATTGTTAATTATCCAGAAATAAATACTTCATATAATCAGGATTGAACTTCACTTCAGGTAAGTTCGTTTAATCCTATAAATGTTCACGTCAAATTTCCTATTGTTACAGAATTTTGTTTTATAACTAAACTAACTATAACTTCGGTTTGTATACTTTGTATCTTTACCACGAGATTGACACTGACATATTCGCTGCGTCTGTAGTGAATGCGTAAACCAACTCACATTGCATCTCCCTCGTACTGACATTGGTGCAAACGAGATGCACTGCGTTTGAGTTATTGCATTCGCTATCGATTATGTCAGTGGTAAGGGTATATCCTCCATACAGCCCATCCATACAAATGAAAAACCCTAAATTTGCCACTGAAATTTGAACCTGTAGTGCAGGGAATAGAGTTGTTTTTATTTGTTTGAAAATTAAACGAAACAAATGAAATTCAACTCTGTTCCAATTGCATATGGTTTAAATTTCATCGAACTGAAGAAGTACTATAGGTAGGATCTTGGGTTTTAGGAGGATATAATAGGTTCGTGCGACTCTTAAACCCTTCACATTTCGGTTTTTGCGCCACGGTGCCCACGGTCTATTAGTTAGGTGAATCAACTTTTTCTTGTTACTCGTTGCTATGGTTACGTTCTCCTGGGTCACTCTTTAACCCTTAACACGGCAAGACATGAAATAATGTATCCACCTATATCATGGAATGTTTTTAGGGATAGTAATGAGTTAAAAAGTACTATAATTTGCGAAAAAAAAATTAAAAAATTCTGAAAGTAGGGTTTTTAGGACGTCCGTTAAAACGGACATTGCCATGAACCTTATAGATTGATTGCTCCCAAGGGTGTCCTAAAAAACGGACAACGCTGTCATACAGTTTCAAATAATTAAAATGAATAAAGTATTACACGGCAAGAAAATTGTAAATTCTTCAAATAACACACTAGTAAATGTTTTGAAAAACGTTTAATTTTAATATCAAATAGAAAAAAAATGTGAAACATAATAATACTATATTTACTTCCAGTGTTAATGTATAGAATGACCCACATACCGAAATATTAAACCAAAACTATAAATTTCAAGGCTACTTATACATGCAAAATAGGCTCATAAACTTAGTTACAAATTACAATTATTTTAAGTAACATTGCTATACTAAAATGATCAAACCATTTAACACTATGATCTCACAGTTCTATATCTAGCTTGTTTCCTTATCACACGGACTATCTGGAACCTAAGCTGGTGGTAGAGAAAAGCTGTCGTTCCTGTTAAAGTTTAGATGTTTTCAGTCCCAATGGCATCTCGAAACATTCTGGGATTATATCGCTCCTCCTTGGCAAGAATCAGAGGCTAATGCTTGTCATTCTCCCAGACTGCAGACTTTGGTTGGCGGTCCTTGACAACAACTATATATATGTTCCTGTACCCAAGTATAAATGCTTTCGTCTCCTTCCCATCCTTTACTACGTCTGCCCCACATACAACTCGATTCAAATTTAGGTATTTACTCTCCTGAATTTTGAAGGGATTACATTTTACAGGCCTCAGGAATAGTAACATCTTCTTCATCGACTTGAAATAGGTTTTAACCGTAGCACATTTCAAGACGTGCCAATCATTTGGATACTGAAGCGAATTATGCGTTTGCTGACGTGGAATTAAGTTTTGTAGATGCAGTACTAGCGGACAGGTCGTGTTCAGGTCGAGTCATTATATTATTAACAAGGTTTTTACACAAGGACGTTTGACTTCGAAATCATCTTTAAGTACAGATTCACGATGTGGTGCACTAAACTTTAATGGCATGGCAATAAGACTAATAGTACGTGTCTTCGTAAATGAACCGATCTATATTTTGTCCATCATATCTGACATCTCAGGAGAAACTGACTTGGCTGAAAGAGAGTCGGATTAGGGCAAGGTACGTACAAGCTGTCTCTAGTAGTAAAATTTCGTCATCGTCGTTTTTTTATTATCTCACTCCTCTGAGTCAGATGGTGGAACCACCTGAAACTAAAATACAATAAAATGTATACATATAGTTATGTATCACACAATCCCAACGCAACGTCAGCCTATAAAATGACAATAAATGAAAAAAATATATAGAACCAAAGTATGGCAATGTCCGTTTTCTGTCACAATCGTGTCTGCGCACAAGGCGGCACGGTCCGTTTTTTAGGACGTGCATGCATGATACTTGGTTGCCAGTATTATCGACAATGTCACAAAAATGGGACAAGATTTATTTCACGATTTTTGACTTATAATTAATCTATGATTTAATGAACTTTATATATAATAACAATGTTTAACTCCCCTAGTAATAATATCAACACAAAGAAAGCACTTTAGCTTATTACTTTATATTCTATGACGTCAGGAACACACTCCGTCGCAAATTCAGCAAATTTCATATTTCAATTGCCGCTTGCGCATAAACCGAATGTTGCCTGATATTGCCATAAACTAGAAAAAAAAAGTAAAATTCTTGCACTTTCTTCAACGTACTTCCTTTTCTAGCCCGCACATAGTGTTTAAACTTGGCGCCGCATTTAGCGCATGTACCAAAAAAGGGACATAAACGTTTTAAGGGTTAAAACCTGATTTTTAAGCATTTAAATTCACCACACACGCTTTTTTGTGATACTTATAAACCCTTTCCATTGAAGGTCGGGTCGTCTACCAAGCGTGTCGGAAGGTGGTGTACAATGTCTTCTAACAAACTATGCTACTATTGTCTCTTGGCTGACCGGACAAAATAACAACAAGAAATAGTTGATCCACCCAGTTTATTAAATATTGAGCGGAAACATGGTACCGAGCTAACACTAATTACTATGGTCGATTGATTAATTGATTTTAAAGTTGATTGAATCAGAGTGCAAGTCATCTAAATAAACAGTTTATATTTTATACGAAATTGGTGATGACCGTAACTTTGACGGGTTAAAAAGTTTTTGTTACTTTAGTGGGATATTTTACTAAACCTATTTTAGTTAATGTGAAGCATTTTGATTCGACACACCATGGTTTTTGAGTTTGCTTAAAATATTTAGGGTTACTTAGCTAACTAGGAACCCTTTGACCCCACACTAGCGTCTTTTTAGCATCGGCGTCTAGTCATCGATATAATATGGTACATGGCGTCGCTGCGCAGTTGCGCCAACGTTGCGTCGAGCAGCAGCCATAGAGTTGACTAGACGCCAACGCTCTGGAGACGCTAGTGGGGTCTTTCTTATAGTTTACTTATGTCTCTTTTGCCGCGACTTTTGAGAAAATATGCTAGTCGTGCAGAATAATCATTTCAACTATAAATGTCAAAAAATATTTCTATAGGTATAAAATTTGGGAAGAAAAATAATAATTTTCTAAATCTAATAACATAAGCAAAATGCTTTATAATGTCCGGGCGGAGAAAGTCCATGAACAATATTTAAAACCTAACCATATTCCAAGATCTTATACACAATTTCATTATACATATATGTATAAGAAAAACAAACGTACTTATACCTTAATCGATTATTTATGTAATTATCACTAAAACATTATTCATCCATCACTCAGACAGATTGATATGTTTTGAGCAACGCAGCGGGGAGCGATCTATATATATGTAAACGTCTTAAAATAAAAACGTATAAAGTAGTTTATATTTCTATGAATTTTAATACCTTCTTCCATTAAAAATCATTGACAAATTAATATATTTAAAGCAACGCTCTAAATTAAAGTATCTCGTCTACTTATGTAGCAATATCATAATTTAATCCTATTCCTAAGCCACATACTACTTTTTTCTAGTAAAGCACTTCTTAAATCAATATGCTAATTAAGTTGGATACATGCCGCGTAAGTTATCGGCGGTGTCGAAGTTATCAACGAGGAATTTCTCTAGTCTGTGACATGTGAGATGATAGTCATTTGTTGTGAATGATTGGTACACTGAACGGCTACCTACATGGATGTTTGCGTAATGAAGCTACTGTAGGTAACGCATATCGAAATCTTCTATTATCTACACACATCAATAAACAAAGTCCCCGCCGCGTCTGTCTGTATTATGTTCATGATAAACTCAAAAATTACTAAACGGATTTTCACGTGGTTTTCACCTATCAATAGAGTGATTCTTGAGGAAGGTTTAGGTGTATAATTTGTAAAGCTTTTGTGTAAATTACTTGAACTACCCGTGCAAAGCCGGGGCGTCGCTATTATATCATAAATCCTATATGATAAGCAATGATCGGAATAGGTAGTGCCATTTGGGGTGAATGACCTCAAACATTGTAATTAACATGGATAAGACTCGGGATTCCAAAAATATTTCTTGGCATGTCTTTAATAGGCCTCATGCATGAAGTTTATATTTAAACGAATTTTTTTTTACCGTTATATCATGTTACAAATGCATTTACGTTATTAAATTATCATTTAATTGCCTAAAATAATAAATAAAAAGTACAAAACTTTGCCCGCGTGAAGCTAGTGAGCGAAACGCAACGCCATTGGTCGAAACGTCACGTGACGTCACTCGTTTCAACAAATTGTTAAGACCAACCAAGAGTGAAAGGGATGGCATTATTATCTGAGTAGCAAACGGCATACGTCAGTTGCATGAAAAAGAGCCGCGTGACGTCATCACGCGCGTCGAATTCGCGCCAAAAATTGTGAGCATTTCAACCGCTCAAAAATATTAAACATTTTAAATATAAAATAATGGGAAGGTTTATAAAAGTACTAGCTGTTGCCCGCGACTTCGTACCCGTGGATTAGTATATTTTCCCCATACAAACTTTGGACCCCCATTTCACCCCTTTAGGGGATGAATTTTGAAAAATCCTTTCTTAGTGGACCACTAGACCTTATAAGGAACCTACTTGCCAAATTTGGACTTTCTAGTCCCAGCGGTTTGGGCTGTGCGTTGATTTAAGTCAGTCAGTCAGGTCTTTCACGTTTATATATATAGATTTTAATTTTTTCCGGTGTTAAAACGATTTAAATAATTATTTTAAAAAAAACATGCATGAAGCTAATTGAAGTAGGTAATATGAAATCCCGGGGTGAAAAGGTATATCCATACTAAGCTTACGCACCGAAGTCCCGTGAAATGGCACTACCAATTCCGATCACTGATGATAAGTATACATCAAAAATCGCAAAGTTTTTTACATATCTTATCTTTGAAAATGTATTTTTTTCCTAATATTAAGAACATCGATATCGATATATGATATTAAAATTTCGATTTTCTCGGAAAACTCACAATGGCGGTCATCACATGCGGTTCCTGAACACATAATTGACAGCTTATAATACTCGTAAGTGTATAGTTAAAGCAGTGCACTTATAATATGTAACCTGTGCATAATTGTGCATTAAAACACCCGTGTGATGTTTTGATGAAACACGCTTTCAGCTCTTATCATAAACTCATGCTCGTATTTTAATGCCTTTATTATGTAATAGTCACATAAACTACCCTAAGTACACATAAAAAAAACTATCTACAACGCCATTTATTTACTTTAGCTATCAAAACTTTACGCGTCTTAGTATTTATCTATGATACCAAGACTAAATTACAAAGCGCTCAAATACCCAGTTTAACCGCTAAACTAACGTTTAGTGCATATGACGGGACCTGACTTACCTAACGACCTCAAAGCCGTTACTTAACTTACTTTATTAACTACATTACGTCGTACTACGTCGTAATAATTAAAAGATAATAGTAATCTATTAAAAATGTATGATTAAATATCAGTCATATTTATTTTTACAGCTTTTAAAGAAGAGTTTAAATAATGTATTTTTCTTCCGAGCGTTTCGGCTCATGCATTAACCAAAAAGCGTATGATAAATATCAAAAGAAATCAGAGTACGTAATTTATAAACTGAAATAGATGTCGTATATTGAATAAAAAGTGACGAAGCCCTCCAGTGGTGAAGGCCGGATTCGAACCGGCGTCTTTATACCTACTTAGTTTGGTCAAGTAAATCTTGTCAGTAGAAAAAGGCGGCATGAAAAATCGCGGCTTAGCAACACTACGTTTGAATTGTTCGAAAATCGCGTGTCATTTATATCTTATCTGTGGAACTGTTTTCTTTACATTTTCATCGTTGTACATTGCTGCTTTTTGTTCGTTTCCTAGGGATACCATACTTTAGTTTGCTTTACATTACTACTGACATATCCGAATTGACAGACTATATAGCAATCCGCGCGGGCTAAAGCCTTGAACCCTTAGGCCACCCCGCCACCCAAAAACGTCACTTTAGAAACTGGCAGATCAGATCCATAGCTAATCCAGATCTAATTCATAACCTGTTATTAAAATCAGAATACGCCTGATACTCTCTTCTTTGCTAATCAAAACGAGATGCAATTCTGTATACATATATGTATAGACTTGGTTTTTCACTCACTTTTTTGTAGTTTACTAAGAAACATAGACAAAGATAAATTATAATGATTTTGCGTTAAGGAAGTAGGTTAAAAACCTCAGCGTACTTTTTTATCGAATCGATTACACCATTTTGTCTCCACAATCTATCGCCACAAGACATAGGGTGTAAAAAAACGGAATCGTAATTCAGAAAAAGGTTCCCGGCTTAAGATAAGGCGTTTTGACTTAATAGCTTTGCGGAGGAAAGAAAAAATAGATCTACAAGAGTTGTTAGGGTTGGCAGTTGAAAAAAAACTTGCATTCCTACATTTTATGAAGTGCTTAAGTATATAAGAATGTAATTTATTTTTAGTATGTATTAGTCAGTAGTAGGTACATACTCGTTACTGTTTTTAAAGATATTTCCTTTTCAGAAAACGTTGTTTTATATTTTTACTTTTTACTCGACTACAAAATTCACGAAAAACCGGAATTCGATTTGATTCTAATAGCAAATAAAATATAAACAACTATTCATGTGATTAATAAATATATTTTCTATTAAAACTATGTCAGTTAAAATCTAAATTCATGTGTCTTTATGAAGTTTGATATGACTGTATTAAATGTTAGAAATCGATTTTGACGTTATTCATTTTTGTTTAATCATTATTTTTTAAAAGTAAGGCCTACCGAGCTATCAGTTTGTGAAAAGGTAGCTGGATAAAACATAGATCTGTGAAATGACATAGACAGCGAAATGTCGAAAGCCTCGATCTAGATCCGGACCGGACAGAGTCATCCTTTAAAACTTTAAATTCAATATTGAGTCGACAATTCATCCTAAAGCGTCAATAGGGAAAATAAATTAAAACTTTCGCGTTTTAAATACAATATTAACTCACATTAATAGACGGGTCTATCGCATCGACCCCATCGGATCTATCGTATCGGGTTTTGACATTTTGCTAGGGCATCAGTTAGCCGCGACCACGAACAGTGAAACCTGTGTAAATAAAGGTAATAAAATAAATTTCGCGATAGACCCGTCTATAAATGTGTGTTAATATGAAAACATGTATATATTTTTAAACTGATATTTTTTAGTGACAGCCCTAGCCATCCCATCAAGATGTGGCTCTCTGGAGAACGCTACTATTAAAACGAGACGGGATGAGATGAAACATGCTATATTTCACTATAGCCATTTCCTGAAAGAAGTTATAAAACTTAGGATATTTTCAGCAAAATTGACCTGAACGTGAACCTGAAGTTTGGCACTGACATACTTAAACGCTATCGAAAACGTAACTTACTATCGAATATGTCAAGGTTGATACTGACAGTGACTCGTGGTAAGGGTGCTGTTCCCGGATAATTGGTTAATTTTTGAATTCGGAACTTTTTTTATAAAGAACATTTTAATAGGGAATATTACGCGAAACTCTGCCTAGAGGGCGCCACTTCCACAATCCATCACAATCTAAGGGTCTACCGCAAACGAGAGAAATTTTGTTATGTAACCTCCCTATCACTCTTTCATATTCGAGCGATAAAGAGGCAGGAATTTCGATTTTCGTGTTTCCCGGCCCTTTGTAAACAAACCGCCTCGATGTATCAATGTAATATTTGATTGTCTGTGAAAACTTGACCAATCAGTTTAAGGCACAGTATGTATAAGTTACTCTATGTTTGTGATGGGTGCTAGTGCTAGTGCTGCACTCTGGCGGCAGAACATTGCAGTAATACCCCTTAATTATGCAGTCAAAGGACTGTCTCATTTCAAACATAGACAGAGAGACATACTATCTTTGTCTTACACTAGTACTAGCACCCAAAAGAAAAGGATGAGTATAGTTTTTTTTGTTCTTATTTACTGACAAATTGGTTTGACCAACTATAGTTCCGTTGAAAATGGCAGGAAGAGGTAAGCAATAAGTTTATCCTCAACGATCAATAAAATTATATCGACACACCATTAAATAAATGTTTAATTCATAGCAAAGCATTTACAATGCACATCTGCTTGAAAAATGTAAGTATTTCTATATATTTCATCTCATTACTTTAACTGTTCATATTCCCACAGTATCCTCTTTAAAGCGACCACAGACTAAGTATAATTTACATCCAAAACGCAGATAAACAAATACATTTCATACAATCTTACGCTATTCTTCTCTCCAACATTACCATGCGTCGCAATTACTTGTAAAAGGTTCTAAAAGAGTACGGCTCCTATGGGACGTAGAACCTTATCGTTTTGAAAGTTCTATTAAAAATAAAGGAGTCGACCGACAGGTGCTCAACCGGAAGCTTGACCGGTTAGTTCAAGTATTAACCTTCTTAGTACGAAAGGTCGTAAGTGACAGAAATTTGTATAGGATTTAAGCTCTTTTAAGCAGGTCGTATAGGCTGGGTGATGTATGGGATATACGACCTTTTGAATTTAATTCTTGTGACGAAAGGCGGCCGTTTTCTATAAAGTTATAGTAGCAGTTTACTTAATACCCTAACTCTTATAGTGATAGTATTAAAGTTTAATTTCGTTTAAATAATTCTTACAGTATACAAGTAGGTACCTATGAAGCATAGGTACAAGTTTATGGATGTCATAAAAGATTGAAACAATATGATGTTATGAGATAGCTACTTAATTAAAGTGTAAATTGCCTATGTAGGTATATTATATTTCCATTTATGAGAAACATTATTTTAATTTTAATATTATCCCTAATAATTTATAGGTAAATGCAAAAGTACCTAATCTCACAGAGTTACGTGATGTGGTACTTAACAGACAGACAGTGTATGTTTGTGTCTATCTGTTACCGCTTCACGCTTAAACTACTGGACCGATTTAGATGAAATTTGGTATGAAGACATTCCACGTCGACAAAGTCGAAAACAGAAACTAGTTATTTATACATTCGGTTTTTTTAACGTAATATATTATGTACTTTATTATTTATAAAAGATAGTACTTATTAATATTTTTAAGTATTAAAATAATAATCAAACCATTGAAATTCATATTTCACATAAGTGCTTATTGTATTCGTAATATTTTATTTAAAAAAAAAACCACCGAAGCATCTCGAAGTCAATGAATATTGTTCAATAATACATTTTATTATAATGATATAATCAGCATAAGATCACTTTTAAACCAATAAATGGGAAAAAAACAATTTTTAGGCTCGAAGCTCTCACGATTCTGATTTAAATGCTATAAATTTTAATGCCACAAAGAAAGGGAGGCCAATTCAACATTACCTCTGTTTTGACATCAAAATGATCTCTAAATTAGGTCATTCAGATTATTCGCGCTTCATCGAGACGCACAGGCGAATGATGATTGTATTGTATTGTAGTTCGGGGGGGGCAACCGCAACTCGACCATGCACCTTGTCCCAAAATTTCCATAAATTTTTCGATCTATGAAAGTCTATGAAAAATGGTAACGTAATGGAAATAGAAACCTTCGGACACTTTTTTTCTCCTATTAGGATAGAAAGAGCTCGTGATTCTGAGTAGAAATAACATAAAAAATCCCAGAAAAAAATGTGTAGGGGACAACAAAAAAAAAACGCCCACCTACTCGTATTTTGCGTGACTTATACAAATTATGACAAAAGGATAATTATCATTTTGATGTGATGGGTCCTTTGCACCCGGTACACCTCGCGGCGGTCTTTTTGATTAGTTTATTTGTAGTCTATTCATTCATTTAGATATTTATAAGTTAAATATTATTTTAAGGACTGTATTATTAACTATCCCTACCATCCACCATACCATATCCTGTTTGTTGTCTGTACCATAGTTTAAGTTATGCTTAATTTGTATATCATGTTCTTTGTCATATTTATGAGCAATAAAGAATATTTGTATTGTATTGTATTGTAGGTATTAATGAATTTTGCTGAATAAATTCATTAAACATTTTTTGGTGTCAAAATGTAAGTGTGAATTGGCCTCTCGAATTGAATTCAACAGTCTGTCAAAAACAAACTTAAAATACCTTTATTGGCCGTAAAAATGCATACGGACAAAAATATCTTCAGAGGAAAAACTGGACTTTGCAAACCAGTTGCAAGCCAAGTACATTACGCGTGGCTTGAAATACGTTATTTTAAACCGTCGTAAAGTCCGTCGTTAGTGCAAAGGAATTTATGACTTACATCCAAAGTCGTAAAGTCTAATTTAGAAGCGTGTGTTGGAGAAGCGTTCGCGTGGCCGTCTTAGAATACTTTATAATAAAAAGAGCGTAAGTCTAGTTAGCGCTTCAAGCTGATTTCTTCCTTAGATTGGACATGTAAGGTTGAGTTTAGATTGCATCTTTTTTGCATATTAAATGATTACTTGCAATGTTTCATTTATTTCAAGTTGTCAGTTCATTGGGTACCAGTTTCGCTTGGGTGCGTTAAACTCATCATGTTGATGGCGTCGGCTACTGTTTTTTAAACATAGACGCTAGTCAGTTATCTACTAGTTTACGCTACGTTTTGCGAAATCAAAAATAGAGCCGAGACCATTTTTAGGATGAGTTTGCTAAAAAGTTTAGAGCCAAACCCTAAAATGAGGACGTATTGTGAGAAAATTGAATAAAATCATTACATTTGTATTTTTTCACAGAGCGTGGATACTACCTAACTGCTGTCATCTCCAAACAATTTTGTATTGAGACATAGAGAAAAAAATACATAGAGTGCTCACTCCATACATCAGTTTTAGTACCAAAAAGACTATTAGCATCTAGCATCTGTTACTTGACAATAGATGTAGCACCGACCGGAAAGTCTTATGCTGTTGAGATAAGACTTTCCGGTCGGTGCTACATCTATTGTCAAGTAGCAGTACTGATAGTTCCGCTACTCAATGCTAGATGTAGTCACTGAAATTAATAGTCTGAACTGATGTATGGAGTGAGCACTCTATGTATTTTTTTCTCTATGATTGAGATGATATTCGTCACCGTATCCAAGCCATACAAATACAAATACAATCTAGTATGAACGTACATAAATCATGTTTAGGTACAGTCAACAGCAATAGTTGCTAAGCGGGCGAGGTATTCAAAATGTTCTTGATGCGACTTTATTGTTAAGAGAATAAGAGTGCTTTTTCTGCAGACTGTACCTAGCCAAAGTTGTGTATGTGTTCTGCTCTAAGAATGCCGAGGGTACCAGAGAAGTTATTGACTTCTACCATAGAGATATATAATAAGACAAGAGTGCTCACTCCATACATCAGTTTAGATACCAAAAAGACTATTAGCATCTAGTATCGAGTAGCTGAACTATCAGTACTGCTACTTGACAATAGATGTAGCAGTACTGATAGTTCCGCTACTCGATGCTACCTATAGATGTAGACACTGAAATTAATAGTCTTTTTGGTATCAAAACTGATGTATGGAGTGAGATATCTATGTATTTTTTAGGGTTCCGTAGCCAAATGGCAAAAAACGGAACCCTTATGGATTCGTCATGTCTGTCTGTCTGTCTGTCTGTCCGTCTGTCCGTCTGACCGTCCGTATGTCACAGCCACTTATTTCCGAAACTATAAGAACTATACTGTTGAAACTTGGTAAGTAGATGTATTCTGTGAACCGCATTAAGATTTTCACACAAAAATAGAAAAAAAACAATAAATTTTGGGGGTTCTCCATACAACTGAAACGCAAAAAAAATTTTTTCATCAAACCCATACGTGTGTATCTATGGATAGGTCTTCAAAAATGATATTGAGATTTCTAATGTCATTTTTTTCTAAACTGAATAGTTTGCGCGAGAGACACTTCCAAAGTGGTAAAATGTGTGCCCACCCCCCCCCCCCCTGTAACTTCTAAAATAAGAGAATGATAAAACTAAAAAAAATATATGATGTACATTCAAACTTCCACCGAAAATTGGTTTGAACGAGATCTAGTAAGTAGTTTTTTTGTAATACGTCATATATCCCCTATAAAATACGGAACCCTTCATGGGCGAGTCCGACTCGCACTTGGCCGCTTTTTATCTATTCTTCTACTCAATATAGCGGGTTAAGTTTCAATTTAATAAGTATACAGGGACCATAGAATTAGATGAACAAGAACAACTGTCAATCTTCAAAAGTGTGACCAAAAATGAAATGCAAGTGTGTGCGTAAATTGTCTATGTGAGATCAAAAATAGTGATGTCAAGTTACAACATATTAATAATCTGTCGATGTTTGATTGCTTTATCGACTACTTTTTCAAATGTGTTATTTTAAACGTAAAAATTCTACGACATTAAGACGTACGAGGGGCGTTCAAAATATTCTCGGTATTGATATCTTACGACCTCTTCTAAAATTTCTTTCGTTACTGGCCGCTAAGGTTTATTCATTGACATTAAAAAAAAGTATAATTCGAACCGGGATAGTCTTTTGTTTTTCTGCAATTGCTGAACAAACATGAACATCCTGTGCGAATTGACAATGTTAACTAAATTAGAACATCGATGCGTGATAAAATTCTTGACAAAACAGGGTAAAAATCAAAAAACCATAAAAGAGGAAATGGATTGTGTTTACCGTGAGTCTGCTCCTTCTTTATCTACCATTCAAAAGTGGTCAAGCGAGTTTAAACGCGGAAGGGAGAGTATTGAAGATGACCCTAGACCTGGCCGGCCTGTAGTAGCTACTTCACAAGAAAATATTGATAAAGTGGAAAAACTTATATTGGAAGATGGTCGAGTGAAGGTAAAATCTGTAGCACAAGTAACCAATCTCTCTATTGGTACCGTACATGATATTATACATGACCATCTTAATATGTCAAAAGTAAGTGCAAGATGGGTTCCGCGAATGCTGACTCGGCTTCAAAAAGACATGCGTGTAGCTTGTTGTTCCGATTTTATTGACCTGTGCGGTGAAAATCCTGATGAGGTGCTGCAAAGAATAGTTACTGGAGATGAAACCTGGGTTCATCATTATGACCCAGAGAGTAAACAAGAGTCCATGCAGTGGCACATTAAGGGTTCAGCTCATCCCAAGAAGTTGAAGGTCATCCCTTCAGCTGGCAAGGTCATGGCCACGATATTTTGGGATTGTGAAGGAGTATTACTAATCGATTATAAAGAAAAAGGTGTAAATATCACAGGACAGTACTACGCTAACATTCTACGTCAATTAAAGGATGTAATTAAAGAAAAGAGGCGAGGAAAGTTAACCAAAGGTATTCTGCTTCTGCATGACAACGCCCCCGTCCATACTGCTCATATTGCCAAGGCAGCTATTGTTGAACGTGGGTTTAAAACTGTTACTCACCCACCGTATAGTCCGGACTTAGCCCCCAGCGACTTCTTTTTGCTCCCCAATCTTAAAAAGGATCTGCGTGGAAATAAATTTTCTGACGATGAAGCATTGAAGGCGGCAGTGGAGGAGCATTTTTACACGAAAGATAAAAAATATTTTTACGAGGGATTAAAAAAAATAATTGATCGATCTTTTAAGTGTATGAACATAGGGGGGGAGTATATTGAAAAATAAAAATATCAAACTTTTCGTACTTGTTTGTTTTCATTCTCATATCGAGAATATTTTGAACACCCCTCGTATAAATAACACTTGCACTGCGTGTGCTATCAAAATCCTTGCAGATTTATCTTAATGTAACTCTTACTGTGTTGGAAAGTGTAGTTTAATTTTATTTCTAAACATGAGCACCTTCAAAAAGGTATAACATTCGTTATTATTTCAAGTCGGTTATAAAAGCTAATATCTTAATGATGTCTTGTGAAGAAATAATTACATAGCTATTGATATACCGACAAGTTATCGATACCGTCATATGAACATTTTGTCAAGCCCTAGCGTAAAGTAACAGATTATGTTTTTACACAAAATATTTTAAACTATAGCCTAATATGATAAAATATTAGCACACAAAGGAAGAAAAACTTATAATGAACTGTATAAACCGGCTTCTTACACTTTTTACGCTGCTAATTTGACAAAATATCGTTATGAAAATTTCGCTCGGAATATCATAAATCCTCTGAAATGAGTATTTGCTTGGATTATTTGGCCCTGTGACACTGCAACCCAGCACACTACAAGACACCATCTTCACTGAATTACTTTATTTAATACTTTTCGTCCTAATCCGTGTATATTTTTCAATTTGAAAATTACCGTGATACGCTCTTGGCCGTCAGCGGCCGTCGTCAAACTCAAAAGTGGTTACGTTTTGTCATTGGTAGTCCGACTCTTTCGCACTCATGGGATGTTCATATACGTGATGGCTTCCCTTTCGCACACTTAAGCTGTCTGTCAAGCGCGAGCGGATTCGAGGTCTGTGACAGGGACGGAAGAAGAAGGTGTAGGTAATGGTTCATTATTAAGATAAACAATAATTTTAAGAAGTAAGTTAAGGCCCTATTTACCTGACATTATGATTTTTGTTTTTTTTTTACACTGTGCTTCTAAAAAGTTTAGTTTCTATGGCGAATACATATATAGAAAGGAAGCAAGAAAGCAAACAAGTAAGCTGCTTTTTTCGCAGAAATCGCGAAGCGTCTGGTTGACGTAACTGGTGACCGAAGAGCTGGCGGCTACCTCGCACAACGTATCAGCATTGCGATACAGCGAGGAAATGCCGCCAGCATCCTTGGTACAATGCCTCAAAGGCCTATTTTAGATTTAAGAGCCAACAGGAGTAGTCATTTCTCCATACAAACGTACTCGACTGTTTCCTCCGTGGGTTTTAAAGCTAGAGCAATGATTTTTTCAACACAGATTAATATTGTCAATATCTGTGTCGGACCGTTTTGCTTTTTTTGATATTTTTGTTTTTTAAGGCGCTAGAGCCCTTCAAAAATGGCCAAAATGGCCTAATTGGCTATGCCGCAATGAGAGGCGTGCTATTCAAAACTGACATCAATTAGTCAAAAAAGCAAAACGGTCCGACACAGATAATGTCATAATCATTTAGATTTCCAAATTTGGTTACGATTGGTTAAGTTTTGGAGGAGGAAACAGTCGAGTACGAAACCTTGATTTTTGATATTTTTACGCAGGATTTTTCGCCTTGTCCTTATCGCACTAGTTTTAGGAGCCGCTTCCGTTAGGGAGACGGGTATATTTACCTAAAATATTTAAATCTTAGCTCCTGTTGGCTCTTAAGATAGTTTTTATTTTCTTTTAGTAATACCACTGTATATATCTTATTTACAATATATATTTTAAAGTCCTGATACCTAGTATATTTTTCTCTAACAGGTATTAGAAACATTTCTGGCCGCCCAGTATTTTCCCCGATTACATCGGTACATTCGCAACTTTTTACCTTCATTATGCTAAACTTATTCTAACCTACCTTTTTTCCGGCCCTAAAAACACTATTTCCACAAACGGCTATGCAAAGTCCCACTTGGAATAACTTTTTGCCTGAAGGCGGGGAGCGAATTTAACTTTTCACCTAAACCAAAAGTTTACTTAGAACATTTTGCAACAAATCTTAAATAACTTTTAGCGAAAAAAAAGAACTTTACAAAACAGTTTAAAGTGCCGTAATTGGCTCTCTGTTGTTTCCCAAAAAGTTTTAAGTTATAATGTATTGTTAGCCCGCATTTTCGTTAGTCATAATTTTTTGGTTCATAAACGAGTCACTTTTCAGGATTGCCATAAAACAAACCTAACCTAAAACCTAACCTATCTATAGGATAACCTTGCGAAAATCCTGAAAAGTTAACGTTTTCAGTTTGATGACTAATGATAATATGACAAATAATACATTATGACTTGAAACTTTATGGGAAACTATATGGTCGACGTCAGCAGCTCCATTTTACCAAATTATGCTTTCAAATATCAAAAAATACAGAAATCTCTACAGGAGTGCCTATAATGATTAAAGAGTTTCCTCCATTTCTCCAAATCCCATCATAAGATCCTAAATCGATGACAATGGGACCCACATTCAAACAAAGAGGAATTTTCGAAATCAATCTAGATAGGCCGATAGAGCGGAGGCAGATCTCCGTGAGCTCGGAGTTGGCGAAAGCCGGCGTGATACCGCTCTGAACCGAGCAAAGTGGCGCTCTTGTGTTGAAGGCCAAAACTCTTTTTAGGTCATCGCGCCAGCCAAGTAAGTAAGCTAGTCTTTGAAAACTTGAAGAAGACACTCAAATCAGAGATTCCGACTAATAAAGAACCTCTTCCATCGAAATTTTGGAGTCAATTAACCTCGTCCTGCCCAATGTTCTTAACAAAGAACAACAGTATCCGTAAATGAGAACATTCGGGCAGAATTCGGAAGTTCTTTTAAAAATGTTTTGGCAGGTGAGGTTAAAAATCTTTTTACAAATTACTGGTTGGCTAAAAAGTGAAAGGTGGCTACTCGTAATTTACTTTTCAGGTGTACCTACTGTAATTTTACGTACTGTGTAATTTACCGCAATTTGATATGTAGTGGGGCAGGCCGACTTTCAAATTGGACGAAATATGGCTCGGATCAATGAGTTTCTTGGAACTTCACGATATACTATTAAATATTTACCTACCTCTAGCGTTTCACTGAAAATATATGGAAAGCTATTGGCTAGTTGGTGGTAAGAGAAATAGAAGCGATGCCAGCGCACGACATGGTGAAAATATGAACTTTTGTTGGACGATATTTTCATTCTATTTGGCAGCTGCCATCTGTCAAATAAGCAATATGACCCACACTCACTAGGACGGCGCATGACTGAGGCGCCGCTTGGAGCGAATAAGTACTAGCCTGGTCATAAAATATATTTTGAATATTTTGCTGTGTCTAAAAAACTAAAACAGTTATATGTAGTAAATCCTATCTGAGACAGAATATAATATATGTCTGTACATATAAAAGCTGCTTCAGTCATAAAATCAAGATCGTTTAGTACAAAGATTACTAAAAGTGTCAAACAGAAACACAACCGAATGTAAAATCTCGAGTTCAAATAATTGAATCAAATGGAACCTTATCGTACAATGAAATTTATACCCCAGATTCTCCAACCGAAAACCGTAATAAAAAAGATTCCACTACAGATAGTTTTAAGGAGAACTTTGACAGTTATTGGCTATATAAATGAATAACGATTTCACTGGACTTTTTGGGAGTACAAGAATGATAAAAATTATTTACGAGAGGTATACGGGAATCTTGTCAAATTAAGTGCTTGTTGCGTGTCAAGGTCTTAGCGTAGGTTTGTGGCCTAAGTTTGATTTGTCTTACGCTTACGAGTGGGTTGTGGGGCAAAATTACGTCAGAGTGGGAGCCCGAAAACTCAAACCGGGGATCAGGCAGACCCTGCCGGCGATGGCGGGATGAACTGGACTCCTTTTTAAAGGAGTTGCCAGACACAGCACTAGACAGAGATTTGTGGAGAAATTGGGGGGAGGCCTTTGCCCAGCAGTGGGACACGACAGACTCCAAATAATAATAATCGCTTACGAAAGTTTTGGACTCGAAAAATTATAGGTTTCAGAAGAAAGAAACAAGAAAAAACATGCATGACATTTTATAAAGGTTGTAAAGTTAAAAAAATCTTTAAGGATGAAATTGCATAAAATTCTTATCGTTTACAAGTAGAATCATCTTGACCCTTAAATCGTCTACGTCCAAAATAGACATGATTTTTGACCTTCTTTTTGTATTTTTCTTAACCAGAATCATTGATACTGTTGAGCGCCGAGGAGATTTGAACTCACGACACAACATGTTTTCCGTCGATTTAACGGTTAGGTAATGAGTAGTGCTTACAGTAAAATAATCAGTAAAAGAAAAATAAGATAAATAATCGCGTCGTATACAATAAAATACAGTTGACTATTAAGACTTGTTAGACTGAAGTTTTGATTCTCTTATAAGCTTTATTTTTTGCAGAAATCGCGAAGCGTCTGGTTGACGTACCTGGCGACCGAAGAGCTGGCGGCTACCTCGCACAACATATCAGCATTGCGATGCAGCGAGGAAATGCCGCCAGCATCCTTAGGTTTAAGCTAGTAAATAATTTAGTTTAGTAGTACCACTGTATATATGTTTTATGTAAATTAATGCAATTATTTATGAATAAATAGACAAAATAGCTTTATTACCAATAAGAATATGGCCAGGTGTGTTTTCGATTGCAAAAGTACTGTCTCGCCCACAAGCTTTTGTTATTTTTGTAATAAGGCTAACCTCTCCAAAAGAAGGTTGTAAAAAGTTATAAACAGAAATTGCTAAAAATCGTGGGTTAAAAATTATGACAGTAACAAATCAGTTTGGACCGTAATACGACGATATACGCTTGAAGCAGTTTTATGGTCAAATCCGTTTTGATTTAATGCACTTTTATACATTCGGTGCTTGAACTTTCAATATTAAATCGGAAATAATATATTATTCTTTCAAGGTTTTATTTGTCTAAAGTTAGACCAAGAAAAGTCTGTAACGATTTTGATAGCACACGCAGTGCAATTGTTATTTATACGTCATAATTTCATAGAAGTTTGACGTTTAAAATAACTCTTGCACTGCGTGTGCTATCGAAATCATTGCATACTTTTCCTAGTCTAATTCTAATTCTCTTAAGATATTATCGATGTTTTATATTATTATAGTGTTGTATTTTCAGTAATTTTGTAAATGTGTTACTGACAGAATATTTACTTTTTTATATCTATAACATTGCTTAAATTTAATTAGTTAACAATGAATAACAATTTACAAAAATTACGAAATTAATTTTATTAAATTACAAATTACGAATTTCAAAAGATGAAAAGGTTATTGCTTAAACACTTAAAATCACTTTCAATTCACTGAAATTAGGCGTAACTTCGATATTTCCTTGAAATCAACTCTCCGCATTTCGAATCCAACCTAAAAGGTTACAATCTTGTATAAACTTCATTGACTCATACGCCTTTATTCTTTTGAGATGATTTTGAACCTGATACTTCATTTAAGATTCCATAAATTTGTTTCTTAAAATTGATCTCCGGCGAAGTTTGATAGAATAATTGTGAATTCATGTATAGATATTAATTTTTTCGATGTTCCGTATTAAAAATTAATAGGTCAATAGCAGTTTTGTTGTGTTTTTTATGATAACGGACGCATACGAGCAGACTTGATGGTAAGCGATTACCGTCGTCCATGGACACCCGTGTTTTTGTTTATCTTACGTAACTTTATTAAGAACATATTTCACCCGCGACTTGCGGCCCGATTCTAACCTATAATATATATATTAGATATGTCAGTGTCAAAAGTGACGTTTTTGTTGAAGAAATGTCACATTTGACACTGACATAATATATCTAATCCATATCTTTTCTAGATCTATTAATTGACGTATCGTAACAAAAACTGTATAATTTCAACCCCATTTTCCTCACTGGGGGTTGAATTTTCAAAACTCCCTCAGTGAAACGTATTTCTTTAAGTTTATTTTCAAGATAATTATCGACCATCCAGGTACAGAGAGCTGCAATATTGCATGGCTACATTATGAATGAAAATGTATTTATAGTTGGTCAAACCAATTTGTCAGTAAATAAGAACCAAAAAAACTCTACTCATCCTTTTCTTTTGGGTGCTAGTAGGTACTTAGTGTAAGACAAAGATAATATGGTACTTTCTGTCTATGTTTGAAATAAGACAGTCGTTTGACAAACTATATTTTGTTTCTCATGCGGGTTTTCCTATAAGAGACTTTTAACTTACTTAACCAAAAGGAAGTTTCAGAAATTTTAACTAATTTTATTTTACTATGCTTTACCTCATCAAATACGAGACCAAATGAAAGTTTTATCCATTAAGGAATCGTCATAAAATTCAATTTTATTATTTAACATTGTGGTTTAGAAAGTAGTCATTAGTAATTTTAGCCCACACAAGTATCATTGAACATAAAAGTGAATAATTGTAACAGTTACTGTGTAATAATAGTACATTATTGTCGAGGCTCGGAAGTAGCTACTTGCTGGCTGAGGATTCGTTTTAAACGGACGACCTTTGGAGTCCGTTTAATTGAATCCGAAGCCAGCAAGTAGCCTTCCAGCCGAGTCATAATAAAATTATATAGTGCTTTTCTCAAAAATTGTGCAAGAAATATAAATATTTTACAGAAGCAACGTTCTAATTTTCACAGAAAAAAGGAAAACCATTAAAAACATTAGCTTTTTAAAGAAAATTATAGGAGATACTTATAAAGCCTGTGAGCAGTAATGTATGATCATTGTGAAGAGGGCGCTGTGATTCTCATGTTTAAAAAATTTCAAAAATTAGTTCCAGCGAAATTCCGCAACATGGCGCATGATCATATATTCCGGTCAGGCTTTACACTACAAAACAATAGTTATTTGTACAACAAGAGATCAAAGTTTGATATTTCTTCGAGTGCTTATTTTGAGTCCCGTGCAAGCGAAAGATTCTATACTAGATTCACGAGCGTAGCGAGTGAATCTAATTTAGAATCATGAGCGTAGTAAGGGACTCAAAAGCGCACGAGATGTAAATAACTTTGATCTCGTGTAGTTCACAAAACTTTTCACCTCAGCAGTGAGAACATATTAGAGAACCCGAAAAATGTATTCCTTCTTCATCACTTACCTCTATTCACTGATGTTTTCTTAAAATATACCAACAATTAAGTTTTCACCTCAGCAGCTCGAAGCAGGGATGTTGCGAATATCCGCATCCGCATCCGCAACCGCGGAACTTCCGCATTATTTTCAACATCCGCATCCGCATCCGCATAAAATCGATGCGGATTTAATGCGGATGCGGATGTGGAATAGCTCGGTACAGGAACGTCTTAGCATCGGCGTAAGTGTTAGACTGCTAGGTAATTCAGTCATTAGCCAAAAAAACCTATTAGAAATTAGCAGTCAAGCGTGAGTGGGACTTAATGTACGGAACCCTTGGAACGCGAGTCCGACTCGCACTTGGCCGGTTTTTTGAAATAAAAATTACTAAAATGTAATATTTGACGTTTTTTATGTATCTATCTTGACATCCGCATCCGCATCCGCATCCGCGGATGTGAGCCTTTTAAAATCCGCATCCGCGTCCGCGGATGTCAAAAAATAGGCATCCGCAACATCCCTGGCTCGAACCCTACTTTGCTACTTAAAAACAGTGAGCAAAATCGCATTTTGCTCATTTTGCCTCACTCAGTGAGCAAAATGCGATTTTGCTCACTGTTTTTAAGTAGCAAAGTACCCTTGTTTGAGCTGCTGAGGTAAAAAGTTATTTATAATTTCTGTATGCGCCTTGCTTTAAAATATACGTTTGAATACAGAACCGAAACCCGCAAATAAAACACAAATTGACATACAATGTTCTTGCCAGGACGCCATGACAGGTCTCGACAGCTGCAGTATGGGCTCGGGTTCAAAATACTTTAAAGTTTATTTTTGTAAGACCGGTATTTGAAGCGGTCGTACGAAAAATATAAGTGATTCCAACCACGTATTGGGAATTAATATTTTTTCTTTTTTTATGTAGGTGTCATAATGATATATTGATTTAAAATACAACATGGTCTTACGTAGGTGTCGTAAATATTAATTGATACCTACTAGGGTTTGCACGATGGATCCGAAATGTATGGGAATATCCGCGGATCCGGATCCAGATCCGCATAATTTCATACATTTCGGATCCGGATTGCAAACCCTAATACCTACTCTCCACGTGAATAATGAATGAAGTATTGCAAGGTAGGTACTTGCCAAATACTTATATCGCTGACGCACTCTGCTTACCTTTGTGATCTGTAACAAAGAAAAATATATAGTTTTAGTTAGAAAATCTTGTTAAAATTAATTATTTTTTATGTGCTTGAAAGCTTAGAAATAAATTATGAGTGGATTCACTGTCTTGGACGAGACTCGAACTCACGACTCTTGACAAAACAATGAATACCGTATCGTATCGTATTCAGTTATGATTCTAAGGGTTAGCACAGAATAAATAATGGTACTAAGGTACAGGAGACTCACTCTCTAACAAAACGCGTCTGTTACGATCAGCACAGATATGGCCGCTAGGTGGCGACAGCGCCACGCGCGGCTTATGGCTAGCCACCAAAATTGGTGTGGAATGGATGCACTTTTAGCTACCTGTAGCAAAGCGACGAAATCGCGGAGTGAGCCACGCCTGGGGTTAGCTACTTTTTAGGGTTCCGTAGCCAAATGGCAAAAAACGGAACCCTTATAGATTCGTCATGTCTGTCTGTCTGTCTGTCTGTCTGTCTGTCCGTCTGTCCGTCTGTCTGTCCGTCCGTATGTCACAGCCACTTTTCTCCGAAACTATAAGAACTATACTGTTGAAACTTGGTAAGTAGATGTATTCTGTGAACCGCATTAAGATTTTCACACAAAAATAGAAAAAAAACAATACATTTTTGGGGTTCCCCATACTTCGAACTGAAACTCAAAAATTTTTTTTTCATCAAACCCATACGTGTGGGGTATCTATGGATAGGTCTTCAAAAATGATAATGAGGTTTCTAATATCATTTTTTTCTAAACTGAATAGTTTGCGCGAGAGACACTTCCAAAGTGGTAAAATGTGTGTCCCCCCCCTGTAACTTCTAAAATAAGAGAATGATAAAACTAAAAAAAATATATGATGTACATTACCATGTAAACTTCCACCGAAAAAAGTTTGAACGAGATCTAGTAAGTAGTTTTTTTTTATACGTCATAAATCGCCTAAATACGGAACCCTTCATGGGCGAGTCCGACTCGCACTTGGCCGCTTTTTAAAGTCTTGCCGTCATGTCCAGAATTAGTTTGACTACCATTTCGTATGTATCTCTCTCAGTTACTTTTAGCTGGAAGAGATCTCTTAAGGGTATAAGTCCGCCTCTGTACACATTTACTGTATTCTCGGATTCCGAACCCTATTTCATAAATGTCGGAAACGTATAACTATACCTATTTTTTTTATTACATATTGTGTTAGGTCTTTATCCCGATCAAAAGTAAGGGTTGGCTCAAGAGCTTTAAACAGACTTTGCCAAGTTCCCATAGCAGAACACATCCATTTTAATTATGAGCTAGATATGTATAAGGATTCAATGGAATCGAAGTTCTAAATATACTGGTTACTAATGGTTGTTTGGTAGGTTTGGAATAATAAGGTTTTACATAAAAAAGTAGAAATATTTGGGTTCGGCCATTGTCGGGAGAATATGTATTAAACAGAAAATATTAGTAGAGCCCGTACCATGAGTCACTGAAAGTGTCAAAACCGACATATTATACGCTATCGAGAACATGTGATTTACTATTTAGTTTCTCGTTCGTACTAATATGCGAGTACGCGTGAGATGCATAGAAAGTACTTAAATTACGTTCTCGATGGCGTTTATGTCAGTACCAAACTGGTGGTAGCCACACCGGACTATGGTGTATTCGCCCTGTAGCCTTGCCACGACCTTAGCAGTGTCAAACTGACATATTCGCTAACGTCTGCGTAACTTACTTTCTATACATCTCGCTCGCACTAATGTGCGAGTACGAGCAAGATGCATAGAATGTAAGTAACGCTAGCTTATGTCACTGTCAAACCTCGTGGTAGCCGTACTGTGTGGCTACCACCAGTTTGGCACTGACATAAACGCTATCGAGAACGTAATTTACTTAAATTTTTAACAAGCAGAAAGGTCTGCGAACGATGATATTAAGCTTAGAATAAATTTAAAAGTGGAAAAAATACTGTCTTGGGTGAGACTTGAATTCAAGGCCTCTGGATCGATACTCCAGCGCCCTGCCACATCTGAGCCACCAAGACCTCATCCATAGCCAGCAAATCTTTTCACCATACACATATGGGTCAAGGGGACCCTAGCGACATCTACCGTAAGAGCGTTACACTTCTTGAACAGCTACCGGAGTTCCAAGTCATATTGAAAATTTACCAGTTACCAGGGCTTTAAATACCGTTAAAAAGTTGGTATCGTTACCACAAGGTGACAGATCTAACGTTAAGTTCTAACTAACGTTAGACCAGGTACCGTTAGTTATACTACTCTTTACCGGTAACAAAATGGTAACGTTAGCAGTTGTCAATTTGAGCTAACGTTAAGTCAAAGGTATCGATACACCATTTTTAACGTTAGTAGGTAACGTTAACAGCTGCTTATTTACCGTTTGATTCACTGATAGATGCCATCATCGTTGACAATCGAGCGAATGTTCATTCACTCTCAAGCAGAGATGGGCATTTCTTAAATTGACTCCTGGTTCCACGATTACTCGAAATTACTTTGTAATCTGATTACCGATTCCCAGATTACTTTGTAATCTAACAATACCGAATTACTAAGTACTTACACTTCCAATTAAGGAATCAGGAATCACCTTTTCTAATATTACAATTACTAGTAATTGGAATAAATGTCGATTCCTCATTACAGGAATGCATTACTTGATTCCTTTCAGATTACATTTCGTACTACTACTATCAAAAGTACATTTCGATAGTAGATATGTTGTTGATGTTGGCTTAATACAATGATATTATATAACCATAGATAGGTTATACTCATACTTGAGGAGCACAAAAAATACTTCCATATTTATTTCTGAGCCTACGAAGAAATCTGTTATTTTTGATTAATTTTCTCATTCCATCCATCTTTGTCATACTCGTTGTTAAACATAAGCTCGTCTCTTTCTATTTCGGTGTGCGGGAGCGCGTTAGCACGTGCACATTTCTCGCTTGTCCAGTCGCGACTAAAGGCAACTTGTCCAATTTGTCACAAGGTAAGCGCTTCAATTTTGGAATGCCTATAACCTATCTTGAGTTATAAATCATTGGCTTAATAGATATAGATGCACCTTATTTGAATCAGGTGTGCAGATTTCGAAAATGACCATTTTGGAATCCAAGATGGCGACCATGCAGTATGTCATAAAAGTCGTCATGGATGTCGTTTTATACGTTTCAGGGAGTGATACGATAGGTTGTTCAGTGTGTGTGGTTCTGAAGATGAACGAAAATTTTATTATTTTTGCGCTACGAAGCACTGTTTAGGAGATGCAGCCCTATAAAGATTTTTCTCTCTTTTTCTTCTTTTTATTCGTTTTTAGGGTTCCGTAGCCAAATGGCAAAAAACGGAACCCTTATGGATTCGTCATGTCTGTCTGTCCGTCCGTACGTCACAGCCACTTTTTTCCGAAACTATAAGAACTATACTGTTGAAACTTGGTAAGTAGATGTATTCTGAGAACCGCATTAAGATTTTCACACAAAAATAGAAAAAAAAAAACAATAAATTTTGGGGGTTCCCCATACTTAGAAGTCTTAGAACTGCACTCAAAAATTACTTTTTCATCAAACCCATGTACGTGTGCGGTATCTATGGATAGGTTTTCAAAAATGATAATGAGGTTTCTAATATCATTTTTTTCTAAACTGAATAGTTTGCGCGAGAGACACTTCCAAAGTGGTAAAATGTGTGTCCCCCCTCCCCCCTGTAACTTCTAAAATAAAAGAATGTTAAAACTAAAAAAAATTACATTACCATGCAAACTTCCACCGAAAATTGGTTTGAACGAGATCTAGTAAGTAGTATTTTTTAATACGTCATAAATCGTAAACCGCAATTTTATTATGTTACTTGCTGCTACGGAACCCTTCATGGGCGAGTCCGACTCGCACTTGGCTGCTTTTTTTAATTTCCATTTCACAGATATTTGTGACACACCTTCGTGGCATTCAGCCATTAAAGTGATAACACACTGTCGCACCGCGCCGCGGCCTCGGAGCGTCGCACCCATGGGTGAGATCGAGAAAGAGATATCTGTTTCTCTTTCTCGCTCTCACTTATGGGTGCGACGGTCTAGGGTCGCGGTGCGGTGCGATGGTGTGTTACCACTTTAAAAAATATATAGGCAGTATTTGGTTTATGGTATGATTTCTTTTTTTTTCATCTTTATAGGGCTGTATAGTGTGTCAAAGGTCTGTTTGATTTCAAACATAGACAGAGAGAATCATACTATCTTTATCTTACACTAGTACTAGCACCCAAAAGAAAAGGATGAGTATAGTTATTTTTGTTCCTATTTACTGACAAGATTTGGTTGACCCAGTATATATCCTAAACCGTACGTCGTAGCGCAAAAATAATCAAATATTCATTCCCCTTTATGAAACTCCTCTAAGTCATATTTAAAAAACACAAAAAAAGATAAAAAAAGAAAGAAAAATATTTATAGGGCTGTATCTTCTAAACCGTGCGTCGTTGCGCAAAAATAATAAAATGTTCGTTCCTCTGTACAAAACCCCTAATTAATATAAAAAAAGAAGAAAAAAAACTTTATAATGCTGTATCTCTTAAAGTGTCCTAAACCGTACGTTGTAGCGCAAAAGTAATCAAACTTTCGTTCCCCTTTAGGAAACCCCTTAATAACATTTAAAAAACACAAGAAAAGAAAAAAACTAATAAATAGAAGAAAAAAAAGGAAAGAAAAATCTTTATAGGGCTGGATCTCCTAAACCGTGCGTCGTAGCGCAAAAATTAATAAAAATTTCGTTCCTCTTCAGAATCACACGCCGAACAACCTATCACATTAGGACATTATTATTATTTCACATTGCATGTAATAATGTCTCAAATAAGAATTTAAGTTTCACCATTCTAGATTAACATAAAGAATAATGACATAAGACTATGAACTCTAACTACTAGAATTAAAGTTTAGTTTTACTAACGTACCTACATAATTATCTTTAATCGAATTTAATTGAATCATTTTTACAAGCAAGCAGTAACATCAATAAATAGGTGTCTCATTGAATATAATCCGACTAAATTACATTTCAGCAACACCGCCATATTTCACAAAATAAATCAAGACATTATCCAACCTATATAATCTTGACGTATATTATATCAAAGACGCCTGTACCTAATATAAACCGACCAAGTAACGAATTAGCTATACCATCATATTTAACAAAGTAATTTATGACGTTTTGCAACCTTCTTATTTTGGCAAATATATTCCAACACAGCCGGGTGGTATTCTATCTGTCCAATCTCGGTCCAATGTGTATTTGCGTCTCACATTTTGCTTAATGAGAGAGTGAGACGCAATGCATATTGGACAAAGATCTTAAACAAGTAGAATACCACCTCTTTCATTTGATAAACATAAAGAATAATGACAAAAGACTATGAACTCTAACTACTAGAATTAAAGTTGAGTTTTACTAACGTACATAATTATCTTTAATGTATTTTGACTGATTATATTTCAATTTGACAGAAGCCCTGCCGTATTTATGGTCAATAAGGTCTACTGGCCTTAAAATTGTGTATGAAATTACAAGCAAATATCAGCTTAAAGAATGATAGTGTTAACGTTAGTTTGGTAACGTTAGTTTATAATGTGAATTGGGTAACGTTAACAAGCCCTGCAATAAAAAGTAAAATTACCGGTAAAATTAACGTGAACTAGCTAACGTTATAATAATGTTAAGTTATCAAGTATCGTTACCATTTACTACCGGTAATAAGGTATTTTTATGATTTTAACGTTAAGTAACGTTACTTTATAATGTGAATTGGTAACGTTAACAAGCCCTGCCAGTTACGATATTAATTTTAATTTTTAACAAGCAAAAACGTCTGCGAACCATGCTAAAGCTAATTTACTTTCTATGCATCTCACTAGTACTCGCATATTAGTGCGAGGGAGATGTATACAAAGTAAATTACGTTCTCGATAGCGTATATGTATGTCGGTTTTGACACTGTCAGTGACTCATGGCACGGGCTCAGTTAAGTAACAAGTTATCGAATGTCACATAGTAGTAAGATCTCTCAATAACGGTAAAATAACCCAATTCCATTTACTTTGTGACATTTCTTGACAATAATAAATTATCTTAAACAGTAATTTGACCCCACAGTATTGCGTGGGCGAAACGCGATAAATAAAAATGTCTTTTTAGCCTAATGACTGTTTTTACGTTCCATAAACTTTACGCACGGATTGTAAAAACGTAGGTGTGGTTTTTCATTACTGATGGTTTTAATTTGTAACGACAGATATTAGTAGATTAAATTCATGGTTCATGCTAAATAAATAATTCTTACAATACCATGTGGTATAATTAGTTAGTACATTACGATACAAGTGCAAATTACCTTTTCTCCAGTCTACCAGTCGAAATTATTATGTCTGTGTATTACATACAAGAATAACTTTCTACAAAGACAAAGACACAACTCAAGAAATGTGCACTCAAAATTCAATCATACGTTTTAAGATTTATGGAACAAAATTAAAATTAGACTAGATTTTAAAAATACTATGACATAAATACAGTTACGTTCGATTCTATGCTTCGATAATAAAGTTGAAATTTGATTGGCCTGCCACAATCCGATTGTAATTTGCGGTAAAAACTACGTAAGTGATTTTCGGTTACGGTTCATTTGGGTTATGCGTTATGGTCTACATTAAATTATGTGAAATGAAACGTTGTGTAGTTTCAATGTTTCCAATACTTATCAAGATGATAGAGAAAGGCGTCATTTGGATATTAAAATCTGTTATTGACATGTTATTGGGCAGTTCATCTCGTTCTAACCGATCGATACCGATACTTATTAAATGTACCTACAGAAAACTGCAGGAACTGAAGAGGTAAAACGAAATGAAATTGTCATCGATTTATAAGTTCAAATCTACTTTCTTACTCTGTCACGTTCTTTAGCAGTAAATGTGAAAACTTGAGAATTTTCTGTCATTTTCATTGGTGTGAAATCTTCCCGTTAAAATTAATATAAATAACCCGTGGAGCGCCCTAACAAGACACGTGTGCTAGTAACTAGTATAGGAATTCCATACTACGGTAATTCTGGGGCGCTCCAGGGGGATAATACAAAAATGTTATTTTACGTTAGTAAACCAAACAGGTACTTACATCAGGGATCGGAACCGGTTTTTTGCAAAAACTTAGAAATAACCATATTTTTCGAATTATTTTATACTCGAAATGTAGGACTCAGTTGTGTTTTTAGGTTCCGACTTCGTATTATTAGATTGCCCAATTAGAAATAAAGTAATTAGCAAAGAACGAAAAAATACCGTTTCCGTTCCCATACAAAAAATACCGGTATCCGATCCCTGACTTACATACTTAATAGTAGTTTATGCAACAGTGATATAATAAGGGTTCTTAAAATTCAAGGGTCGAAGTTACAAAACGAGACGTAGTCGAGTTTTGTAAAAAAAGACCCGAGAATTTTAAGAACCAATTATGAGCTGTTGCATACATTACTTTTTCTATGACAGCTGCAGCAAAAAAAAAAAAAAAGAGTTATTATTAAAAAAAAGAGTTATTATTAAAAAAAAAGAGTTATTATTAAAAAAAAAGAGTTATTATTTAAAAAAAATTGAGTTATTATTAAAAAAAAAAAGAGTTATTATTGTAAATGAAAACATACCTCTTTCAATCAAGATGATCGGAACTTGTATCTTTAAAAAAAATAAAGCAGTTGTATTATACTCATAAGATGACTGCTAGCAGTCATCTTATGAGCCTATAGACAAATCATTCAAATGACATTGCTTTAGATATCACTGTCAGTCATTTAATTGACACATTTAAGTGCTGGAGTAGAAAAATATATTTAACCCTAACAGTAAATATTAAATAGGTAACACATAAAAGTACCTAACAAATAAAAAGAAAAGGTTTGAGATTGACATGTTGGAAAAGCGTTATTTACTTAGTACTGAAAAGGAAAATCACATTGTATTGTAGACCTAGGCCTGGAAATAATATTTCTGTACGTGTTGGTAAATACTTTACCTTTTCGCTAAGTCAATGTGTCGTAACAAGGATTTTTTCTTTGTTACTATGCCAAAGTTAGAAAGGGGATAATAAATTTTTATTTCATATTGTTACGCAAAACAAGAAATGTGATTTTTATTGACGAAATGAATTTTTAGTCTTCATAGTTTTACGGCCATATTCGAACTTTAAGATACGTCAAATAATAGATATGGAAACGATATGGATCGGATATGTCAGTGTCAAACAAGTGTCAAGAGTGACGTTTCTTCAAACAAAAACGTTAGTAGGTTAGTAAATGTAGGCTGTTAGTTTATTTATACTGTACCTACTTAGGTACAGTCGAAAACATCTTTACAAACCAATGTACCGAAAAATATATTTACACATCTCTGAAACACTGGACCCGATTCGGATTTTGTAATAGACATCTATTAGACATCGCCAAGTTACGATAACGATATCTTTAAGATCTAACCTGTCAAATTTGACATTTCCGCGATTCTGAAGATACTCTTGAACGATTTCCACAAGATATTACTTAGAGATCTAATTCACATCTAATAGATATCTAACACGATCTATCGTAAAAGTGACATTGGTTGCCCGAATTGCGCTGCAAAAGAGAACTAGTTGAAATCTAAACTATAACGTATCTAGAATGGATCTAGTACGTGTCGTCTCTTGTGAATATCTTGAAGTTCGAATACGGCAGACTGTCAATTCAATACGTCGTGTAATTTAAAATAGATTTTCTAAAAAAGACACATTTTAGTTACCACATATCATTCAGTAAAATATAAACCCATTTTTCTTCACACCGTAGCACCTCAAGGGGGAGAGGGGGTAAAGTGCACCCCAGAGATTTAGAGGCAAATAGGAAATGTACTGAAAAATGAATGTGACGTGTGTCAGATGAAAGGGGAATATTAAACAAGGATATGAAATGTGACATGCATACAGTTGTCAGTTTTTATAAAACATAAAAGCATTTTGTCGAGGTAAACGTCGCAATGTTTGACACCCTGATTCAATAATTGACATTTTGTTTTCCTCTTTTGCTATTGAGATTATTGTAAGCACGGGTTGTGTCGAGAATTGGGTTGTTTTTGTTTACCTTATTTTTTTGTGAACCTCTCTCATTTTAGGTAATCTTATTTAATAGGTACATACATATATTAGGTATCGCTTGTTGCCTCTAAAATGTTTATTGTTTACTTATTCAAAGTAAGAAAAGTGACGTGCTTATTTAAAGATTATTTTATACAAAAGTATCTTCTTATCCTAAAATTTAAACGGAAAGAAGCTTAATTACTGGATTATTAATCTAATTCAAACAAGAGATGGAACGATTTTTTTTTTAATAATCTATGCGTGGTCCTACACAAATAATATTTTATTGAAAATAGCTTGAAAATAGCTAGCTTAGGTTGTTAGATTAGGTACCTACAAAGTTTGCAAATACTAAAAGGACCTAACAACATAACAAAAACCAGAACCACATAACTGCGATTTTTGTATCTTTTATTTAAACAGGAAATGATTCACGATTATTTGACGCCTACGCGAACCTCCCTAATGCCAAAGTAGAATTATTTTAAGTAGTCTATCTTCAAAGGTATACCACAGGAGTACAGTCAGCTGCAGAGACTATTGACCCTGCAGACAAACTTCTACGCGGGGGTTAGTTATCTCTGTAGCTAAAAGTACATGACATAAGGAACGGTAGGTACTAGTAGTTTATCGTTTTGATATTTACATATTGGCAAATGTGATGTTTTTAGTCACTATGTCAGAAATGTGAGAATCAGATCAAATTAAAATTAGAAAACATAAATGCCGCTGAAGGAATTACGGGTAGTTTTATAGTTACAATAAGCTTCAGTTGCATCCCCATCACAATTGATAAATTGAGTAACACAAGACACAAGACCTCTGTCTTGCACTTCCTTCCCAAAGAATATTTTTTGTCGAAACAATTAGTAGGACCTCTAATCTCTTAGTAAGACGCGTCCTAAGATGATCCGGTTCTTAAGTTTGTCTATCTTTAAAATATCATACTTTTATCAGGTGTGAATGGGTTCCAATTTTTTTTAGCTTGTACCATTGACAAAACTGAATGCAACGATGGTCCATCTTTGGCTCAAGTACCTTATGAGCGACCGTGTCTTTATTTAAACAACAAAATTATTTAAGTTAATTCCGAAATGTTGAAAGGTATGATACTGTTTCGTCTTTATACTGTGACACTACCTAGTGCTTGTTAAAATTCCTGAGTGTTCAGACAAGTTATTCATAACTATTGAATATTATAAGAAATTATGATTATAGCAAAAACCATTATGCGAACACAAACTATGACATTAAATTTTATGCGAATTAACTATTATGAACGTGACACGTGTATTATTTGGAAATAAAATTAAGTAGCTAGTTTAGTAAGATGGCATATAGTCGAGAAATTGGGACGGGTTCCACCGTGGCGGGGTGGCCAAGGGGTTCAAGGCGTTAGCCCGCAGTGCTAAAGACGCCGGTTCGAATGCGGCCTTCACCACTGGAGGGCTTCGTCACTTATTTTTCTTTAATATATGACATCTATTTCAGTTTATAATATACAGGGTGCTTCCTGTAACAGGAGCAATAAATTAAACTCAAGGCTGTACTCCTCAAACTGACCAACATATGTTCAGAAACTTTTAAAAATTATGAATCCTTTAGACTTCCTCTTATTCATACAAAATAAATATTGCCTTCAATGTACGCTGACATCAGTGTGTTTGATTGACGTTGCTTGTCACGCTTTAAACATAACAAAATGTGCAATACATTGCGTCTTAGAATAAACTTTAAAGTGCAATAAAATTCAAAACACGAGTTATTTTCAAAAGTTGCTAAACAAATGTTGGTTGTCAGTTTGAGGAGTACAGCCTACGGTTTAATTTATTGCTCCTGTTACAGGAAGCACCCTGTATATATAGTAGTGTGACTACTTAAAGAAACACAAATCAAAATAGTTAACAAAATAATTAGGTAGATTTGTTCCCAAAGTTGTCACGCATTTTAAACAAATAAATAAAGTAAATAATTATTTATCAAAAAATCGAAAAAAGTTGGACAAAGCATAGCGGAATTCCTAATACGGCGCTGCTGTTATACAGTAGCCCCACAATGCCATTATAACACATAGTAACATTAGAAACCCAAACCGATAGGTACCGTCGCCATCAGATACATCGGAGCGGTCAAGGCGCTCACAAATATCTGAACACGCCTCTATTGTCAAGGCGTTAGAGTGCGTGTTCAGATTTTGTGAACACCTTGGCCGCTCCGATATATCTGATGGCGATTGTACCTACTGTGACCTTTTTTCGACGAATGTTGCGATACAACGGTCGGAGAAGTGAAAACATCTCGTCCGCCCACGCCACTCGAGAATGCAGAGATGGTAGACTATTCGCTCTTGGTAGGAACGCGCGTTTTCATTTCTAAATGAAATAAGTACTTATGCAAAAATATACACGTCATATTATGAAACCCGGATGGATCATAGCAGAAAACTTATTATCTAGAATTTAAATACTAAATTATCCTAATTACAGTACATAATAAATAACAATAAAACAATATAAACAAAACTTGTGCACACTAAACATCTTTGTCACTACAATACTCTTCTATATGTTAGTAACATTTTTCTACTAAGTTCTTTCTTAATTGTTTAAAAAATACTGTGTTGTTTTTGCAGCCCGCTGCTTAATTATTTTTTTTACATCTCGTCGGTTAAAATATCTATGATGACTGTCAAATTGCAAAGAAGTAGTCTCAGATAATGTCGAATACGACACAAAATGTATAACAAAGTTCTTAAGATTTTCTTAACTGGGCAGTAATAATATATGCAAGTGGATGCGCTCTTAACTTAGGTATTATAATTCTTCTCATTCATCTTTTAAAAGATGTATTTGTTTTGTCCTTATCGTACAATAATTCTATACCTATATTGGTGGAACCAATCATTTCGATTTGATCGTTCGATTGTAGTTGGAGCGACATAATGTATTACATGTAGTAAAAATACAGACAACGAACAGCTTCATCTATGTTTATGTCTTTTTTTTTCAAATATTTTAGGGCTCCTCTAAGAACAAGTTTTTTATTTTATTCAAAAGTTTAAGACAAAAAAGGACGACCCGCGCGAAATCGCCTTGTCATACAAGCATAATCCTCGCTTTTGATTCTTAACAAAATAATTTGACACAATTTGATGTATATCAAACCACAGCTATGCCCCTTCGAACCGACGCCACATAAACGCTCGCTCATTCAAACAGTGCGTAGGCTGTTATCTCCGGCATCGCTCATGCCCTAGAGTCGGGGTCGGCGCCGTGATGTGAATTTATTTAGAGCTGGCAGATTTCTGCCATGGATTTTGAGGTACCCAAACTGTGGGCGTACCTGTTAGACGCGCAAGAATTTTGATTATCCTTGCGGTTTTACTTTTTGAGTCGGAGCGCTGTGGTGGCCTAGCGGCAAGAGCGTGCAACTTTCAATGCGGGTTCAAAGTTTCAAATCTCGGCTCGTACCAATGAGTTTTTCGGAACTTATGAACGAAATATCATTTAATATTTACCAGTCGCTTAACCGGACTTATCCCAATATGGCCTAGTTTCCCCTCTGGGTTGGAAGATTTGGGACTCGAGGTTCATGCCAAGTTTCATATAAATTAAGCCGTTTGAATGTAAATGAAAACGTAATTTCGATTGTATAAGAGCGGCTATTTGGCGGCGTTTTCGAACAAAATAGGGTATTTGACTGTATTTAAAATAAATTATTTTACACCATGCATGGAATAAAGCACCAAAAGAGACAAACGTAGACAGCAGTTATTCAGACACAATTTCTATTTTAAAACCCGTATAAAACTATAAAGAGTAGGTAATTTGATTGTGACGTCACATGCCAGTGTTTCATATAAATTCCATAGTAGCAAAATCGTTTTGACATTTCCAAAAAAGAAACAAATTTGACTAGTAGTCAAATACCCTATTATGACTGTATGTAGGTTAACTTTACTTATTTGTTTATCTAAAAAGGCAATAACTATCCCACAGAGTTCTTAAGAAGGTAATGTAACACCATACTCGTATTGTTACAGTACTGCTAAATGATGACATGACACTACGTGACTTGATAATGTTAAGTAACTGCGTATTAAGCGCATAAATATACAGGTTGCTTAGTTCATCGTTTGCCAAATTAAAACTGCAGACAGGTTGAGTCATTTGCTATCTTCTCATACCTAGAAAAAAAATTGCCTAAGGTTTTTCTCACTACTGCGCAAGTAACAATTTTTAATTTACGAAAACTGGCGTAGAGCTGGCAAAAAACCTGCACAATCTTTTTTTTCTAGACCTGAAAAGATAGCAAATTATATAATATTCAACGTATCTGCCATTTTAAATTGGCAAACGATGAACAAAACACCCTGTATAGGTACAGTTGCATATAATTATATTATTATGTTATGTACAGGTAAAAGAACTGACATATATTTAAGGACGGGCCTTACGGGCACTAAGAATGGTGCTAGTTCAGCGGTGTGCCTCACAAATTCGAGCCAATCGTACAGTCTAAGTGTAAGGCCTGAGTGGACGCACGAAGCGGAGCGTTCGGCGGGGCGTGCAGCGTGGCGTCGGGCTCACAAGTGATTTGAGCAGCGTGCACTAAGGCCGCACCTTAACGCAACTAGTTGCGACCAATCGCGCGTATTCGTTATTTTATCATAATATACATCAGAGCTATAACCGCGAAAAACGAAGTTCGTAAATTTCGAGCAACTATCTCAGTCACTCTAATTACGCCTTAATTTTAGTAAAAAATAAAGATACTTACCCAAAATTTGCGAACTTCGGTATTCGCCGTAGGCGGTGTTCGGGGTTCCGAAAAACTGAATCTTCGAAGGCCGCAAAAATATGTGACATGCTCTTATGGCTCTACAAATAAGATCGTGTCAGATGTTTTTGGGCTTTCGTTATATAATATACTATTGCAGGTGACTGTATGAACCGGGACTTGAACCTGCGACCTCCGTATTGAAAGTCGAACGTCAGATCCATTCAATTAAAGAAATTTAGATTGTCTTTTTATGACTCAATAATAAAGTTTATTAAAGAAATAATAAACAATTTATCAAATCTAACATACTCCATTTGATTACATCTTATTTCATACTAATCCACGCTATAGTTTTACTACATCTGATAACATTGTTTTCAAACAATAGCATTTGTATCGGTCATTAAATTGTACACACATTTCCACATTGCTCCAGTGAAAAAATGTGTACATGTTTATGGCTGTGAACACGCAACTTCCTGATTGAGGGCTAATAAAAGTGTTAACAGCCTTATGTATTAACAGGGACGCTTAACCTTTTCCACGCCGTGTCAAACATAAAAGCTGTCAGGACTGGTAGAGAATGCATTGTATTAAGTCCGCCTTTTGTACATTTCTCTTTTCTTTTGTGCAATAATGATTAAATAAATAAATATTCAAGTGACTTAATACGGTATTTAGGGGATTTGACTACTAGTCAAATCAGTTTATTATTTCGAACTGTCAAAGATTTTGCTACTATGGAATTTATATGAAACACTAGCATGTGACGTCACGATCAAATAACCTACTCTTTATAGTTTAACTGCTGTCTACGTTTCTCTATTAATCTAATGGTGCTTTATTTCATGCATGGCGTAAAAGAATTTATTTTAAATACAGTCAAATACCCTATTAAATAGGTATGTGTCGTTTCTAATCAAAAAGTCCCGCTTCGTCGCTTGCAATAAGGACGCTTTGACAGATTATTCGTATAGAAATACAAGCAAATCTCGTTTTTATGGTAAGCGACAAAGTGGGAACTTTGACTAGACCATATTATATGTCTGGGCGTGTAGCCAACGTGCCTATTATTAACGCTCCGTAGCGTATCGTAGTCATCTCTTTTAACTCTTCCCCACTAGTGCGACAGTGACAGTTGCGTTTCGTTCGATACGGAGCGTTCATAGGAAATCAAATAAAATCAAGAATAAAATCAATAAAATAAAATCAATAATCTAAATCAAAGTTTAATTAATTACATACCTACACGTACACTCACACACAAACAATTTATATATATTTGTATACAGTCGCACACATCTTGCAACCTATTCTTAGTTAGCCGTAGTGAAACAGACCGACCGGAAAGAAAATATATATATATGTTATACGTATATCTATATATACATATATATATATATATATATATATAATATATATATATATATATATATATATATATATATATATATAGAAAGGGACCAGGCTGAAAATCAGCGCTGGATATATGCATGCCACATATCTAGCACGGGCTGAGACTGGTACCCATTGCCTATAACAATATGAAATTTAAATTAATGTTAGTTCCTACCTACTATGTTTAAGGTGTTTATTCTGATTGTAAGATTTATAGTTGTAAGAATGTAAGATTTCTAGTTGTGGCAATAAACTGTTTTTTATCTTTTATCTTTTTATCTTTATCTTCATCATTGCACGTTGGCTACGCACCCTGGTACTAGTTTTCGTTGCTAGAAATTGCAATAAGTACAAAGAAATTAGAGCAAGTAAAAGTTTTATAATACAAAACTTGCACTGGCTCTATTTCGTACTTGCAATTACTTTAACTAAAAGTACCCTGTATATTTTACCCTGTATAAAACCAGGAGCCATTTTCAATATAAAACGTATACAAACTATTGAAATAACTCTATTACTCACTATAAAATACACTTAGATCGCAACCGAGAGCAATCAGCTTACCACTTAAGGGATTCTCACTGAAAGTTCACCTTAATTGAGATGCGGTGCTACCACGGGAACTCACTCCATTCTCACTTATTTATTTTATTAATTTAAACTTTATTGCACAAATTTACACAAAAAGAGTACAAATGGCGGACTTAACGCCTAGAGGCATTCTCTACCAGTCAACCATTGGGCTAAACAGAGACAGTTTGTTTAGTGCAGGATTGTAAATAGTGGATATGAAAACAGACAAGTCGAGACTACTATGATACGCTATACTTACACAAATATAAATTCATTCTTATTTCATTCATTCATTATTTTCATTCTTTTTTTCAAGTAGAAGTGTTATAAATCGACACTGTGATAGATTCAAACCTTTTTTGACGCTTAGTTAACGTAGATTTTGGGTAGAAAATACATGTATATTATAAAAACCTATGATTCCTATGAAACGTTATCTATGTCCAGATTAACTTAATTAAGGGTTAAGTAAATTTTGATTAATTTGTTATTTCATAAAACAAATGTATTATGGTAGCAAATTATACACAATGTTATTCAATTAGATTTAAATAAAGTTCATTTTTAATTGACCAATCTTTCTGATTACCAATTACCAATACAATTTGACACTAGGTTAACGGTTTAACCGCTTAACCCCGGGTTAGTGGGATGGTGCAAGTGTCGCTTAGTGCATCAATTACAATACAATACTCTTTATTGCACACCTCACCAAACTCGTCGTTTACAATAAATGTACAGTAATTTAACATAAACCTGACACTGCGGGGTTGAGTAATGCATCGCAATCATAATGTGATTTATAGTGTTTAGTTATATTTTTATAATATGACTGTATGCTAGTTTTAAGGTATTTATCTATGGGCCACTAGTATACTAAATAAAGATTTCATTCGGTCATTCATTCATTCATAAACAAATAGAGGTAACAACAATTACTATCGAGTTCCCATAGTACCGCTGCATGATATCAAAACTTGGACCGGTTTTTGTGTCCGTCCAACAGGTGCTACCTTTGTTTATTTTCGTTAGAACCCTTTAGACCCAAAGGTCTGACGGTTCGAAAAATCGCGTGTATAACTTGATACATAAAAGTTTTGTATACTTACATATTTTAAGCCTCTGCTTGTGACTTTGTAGAAAAACTGACCCACACTGAAATGCGGATTTATTTTTTACAAGCATTTGCTTAACTTGCATTGTATGTACCTATGTGTGTATGTTTGTACGGGTCAAATCTTGCAAGTTGAATTTGACCCACTTCCCGGTTTCCGATGAAGCTGAAAGTTCTGCCAGGAGTCAGAGGAGAGGAGACTGCAATGCACATTCTCTGTTCCTGTGGACCACTAATGTCAAAAAGAAGTACCTACTTAGGGCGGCATGTATTGCAACCCTATGAGGTACAGAACATTACGGCCCAAAGAATCTGTAATTTTCTGGTTGCAACGGGTATTAGTAAAGAACTTTAAAAGGTCCGTCACAATAGATCAATGCTTGGTCGATGCGGCACTCGAAGGCCCAGTACCACCCCAATAATAATAAATAAATAAATAAATAAATATCAGGGGACATCTTAACAGATCAACCTAGCCACAAACTAAGCAAAGCTCGTACTATGGGTGCTAGGCGACGATATACATACTTATATAGATAAATACATACTTATATAGATAAATACATACTTATATACATAGAAAACACCCATGACTTAGGAACAAATAGCTGTGCTCATCACACAAATTAATGCCCTTACCGGGATTCGAACCCAGGACCATCGGCTTCACAGGCAGGTTCACTACCCACTAGGCCAGACTGTACGGATATGATGGTCGTTCTTGTCTACGTGACAGCGTGATAAAACGGTGTCCGTCACTTTCTTTCCCACGGTGTTAAACAGTGACAGTTATTTTATCACGTGGATAAAGATGGATAAAGCTATCCATAATAGGCTGGCTGGTCGTCAAAATAATAGGTACCATAACTTTACATATCTCCAGCTTAAAGCTACTTATAGTTATTCACAAACAAAAGAACGTAGGCGTAAATTATACGTTTTTTATTCCTCCCACGTTCCTTGTTACTGAAAATAAGCATTGACTTGGAAGGAATTTCCTCTGAAAGTTTGGGAATTATTTTCTTGTTGCTGAGTTTGAGGATTGTATGGCTTTATTTGATATACAGCTTTGTGTACTCGAGAACATACTTAGCAAATAAACGTAAGGAAATAACACAAAGACTTGAATCTTAGCTTATGTAGGATGTTTTCTGAACCTTTACGTAAGGCCCAAAACACAGCTATACTATAGAATGAGAGATGAATATCGTTATCTCATTCTAACACATAGCTTTGTTCCTACTTACGTAAGTAAAACAAGTATATTTCGGGCCTAACTCTGAGGCAACAGAGCAATAGGATTGTGTGGAACTTAGAGGATATAACCAAACGGAGATGCCTTGTCTGTAAATTTCTGTACAAAACAGTCTGCCGATTTTTGCGGGGGAGGGACATGTCAAATGTATACGTAACGGAAAAATAACCATGTCAGATAAACGTCAGTCCGGATACATTGTGTATGACCATTGGCCGCCTATTTTCGACAAAGGGGAACGCCTGTTAATGGCTACTCCGTTTGGTTATATCCTCTAAAGGCAGGGGGTAAGGTCGTTAATCATGTAGGTAGACCTAGCAACAAGTACTTTAATTTGTACGGAACCCTCAGTGAGCGAGTCCGAATCGCATTTGTAAGTTTCATTAAACCCGTCAGCTTAAATAGACTTTCTCATGATTTAATACACTCACCGATTGTATCTAAATCTCACAAATAGCGAGAGAGTTTACGCCTCTTTAATTTGTCACTTCTCTCATATCAGTGACATCTGACAGATGACAGATTCCATGGCGACGCGCCTGTCACTGTCATTTATCTGGCCGGAGATCTCCGACAGCCCTCGTAGTTTTGGGAATTATAGTTTGTCAATGGACTGTCTCATTTCAAACATAGACAGAGAGAATCATACTATCTTTTACACTAGTACTAGCACCCAAAAGAAAAGGATGAGTATAGTTTTCCTAGTTCTTACTAACTGACATATTGGTTTGACCAACAATAATAGTCACACGATACCGGGGCCAAAAGCCGCTCCCATACTTACAATCTTGGCTTATTTATTGGTCTGTGGGCGTTAGCCGCGTAAGCTAAAAATTCGCCTGTTCGATTTCAGCCTCAGCTATCACAAGGCTTGGGGCCCGATTCGGATTTTCAAATAGACATCTACTAGATATCTTTTAGACGTCACCAAGATACGATAACGATATGTTTAAGATCTAATCTGTCAAATTTGACATTTCTGCGGTTCTGGAGATACTCTTGAACGATTTCCACACGATATGACTTAGAGATCCAATTCACATCTAATAGATGACTAACACTATCTAACGTAAAAGTGACATTGGTTGCCCGAATTGAGCTGCAAAAGAGAACTAGATGAAATCTAAACTATAACGTATCTAGAATGGATCTAGTACGTGTCGTCTCTTGTGAATATCTTGAAGTTCGAATACGGCAGTTGGTCACTAATATTTGCTTCCTACATGACTATATCAGTATACTATCTTCCTGATATTATAGGCTACTTTATAAATAGCACAATCGGGTTAGGTCTAACCTCGAAATCTCTAGGAGAATTCTGTTAGCTACGTATGTTAATTAAAGGTCTCTTTTTCATGTCCACACTATTTGATATTTGGGGACCTCGAGGAATCGCAGCCATTTTGGAAAATGTGTACCATACTGGAGAAATTTGCGTTTTACTCTGAATCTACGTTATCTATGAAAATATGGTGTTAGGCAACATTAAAGCATATTAAATTCTACACAAAAACATATTTATGTATCCTAAATTGGAGTAAACATTTTCCTCATATTAGAAGGTCGTAGAAAGAAAAAATCAGAATCTCCGCCAAACCTTTACATCTAGCTATACCTCTACTTTCGCACCTAAACAAATAAAGAAAAACCATTTTCCTCGTGCGCACAAACATATTCGTTAACATTTATACAAACGGGCTAACGTGCCAGTCATGTAAGAAATTATCTCGGTATTGCGACTGACAAATGACTAATAGGTGTGTTGAGGAGGTTTTCGCGCCTCTAGTGTGAGGAATGAAGGGTTTTTAGAAGATTCTGGAGTATATTTTCCTTCGAAGTTCGCTGTTGAAAACAGACATTTCTCTTGCGAAGTTTATGACAACTGTCACAAGAAACACGACAATTGTCACGAAATTCCGACACAGAACTCACTTTCTGTCAAGATTTGCCGAAAAATCTTTTAAATCTTGTGACAATTGTCAGAAACTTAGCAAGAGAAATATATCATAATTATATTTTTGTAAAATTGAGGGAAAATCAATTTTTTTAAGAGACCTTTATAGAATTTTCTCGAATTCGCTTAATTTTAGAAGATTTTTTGCAGAAACTAGATTTATAATGGGTTTTATGCATTATAATTCACTACCTGCCTTGGTATGAAGGTATGGCGATGCGTGGTATAATGATAATGATTGATAAAAACTATCTCCAAACCAAATTTTTATCTAAATCGGTTCAGTAGATTGCGTGAAGAGGTAACATACAGGAAGACCGACAGAAACTTTACTTTCGCATTTACTTTATAAAATTAGTAGATATAGTATATAAGGACTTTAATCATGGTATTTCTACTGTACAGTCACCTGCAATAATACTTTACACAACGAAGGCCGCAAAATTATCTGACACGATCTTATTTGTAGAGGCATAAGAGCGTGTCACGTATTTTTGCGGCCTTCGAAGAGTAACATATTATTGGAGGTGACTTTACCTAACTCAAATCAATATAAATATCTGGGCGACCGAGCTTTGCTCGGAAAACATACAAAAACTCAAAAATGCGCGTTTTACCAGAGATAAGACCTAGCTAGATCGATTTTTTGCCCCCTAAAACCCCCATATAGCAAATTTCATCAAAATCGTTTGAGCCGTTTCCGAGATCCCCGAAATATATATACATATAAATAAATAAATAAACAAACAAGAATTATTTGCTCGTTTAAAGGTATAGGTAGGTAAGATATTGGTTTAAATCTAAATAGGTTAGTAAACACAATAGTTCTTATTGAACGACAACCAATTAAAGGCATAACCGTATGTCGAATTGATAAATTAATTATTGAAAACGAGAATATTATCGAACAACCTTGTTTCAGTGGATTTACATAATTATAATGTACAATGACAATTCAGTACTAACTTAAATTAAGCCATTTAAACGGAGAATTTAATACAAAGTTGACAGATTCTGTGTTCATGAGAATTCAAAATGAGTTGAAGTGTCACAGTGTATTTTATTTCATGAGAATCAAACCTTGTTTTTAGGGTTCCGTACATCAAAACGAAAAAACCGAACCCTTACTTATAGGATCGCTTATTTATATATTGTGTCTATAATTTTAATTGTGACAAGTTAAGGAGGCCAAATTAGAAATGTATTACATTGTTGAAATAAACAATATATTGATAGTTTACTTTTAATTTGTAACGAGTGTCGTACAAAAACAATCAGATTTTATGTTGACACAAAACAATATATTTAGAAGTAATAAGATCCTTATGAATTAGTATTTTCAGATTGAGAAAAGACTTGAGTCAGACCGAGATAACTCTACATGACATTTTCAATTACAAAGTGTGGCAATGTCATCACTCATGTTAAATTTATGTGAAAATAAGACGTTTATAAATAACGACACTCTCTCACTTTGTTCTATTCTTGTTTGCCAGGTTACAATATTTAGGTAATCGTAACTTGGGTCAGCCGCTATTTGCTCTAATTTATTTGCATTAGGTACAAATTCTAGCAACGAAACCTAGTACTAGATACAGATACCTACAGGTATTACCTACTCGAGAATGTTCATCACAAATTTCAATTTTCAAAACAAAACTTGGAGCGATCGTTAACATATTGGAAAATCATCGATAATAGCCTTTATTTATAGGAACTCCTTACTTGTCATAAAATGTTGCTACCTAAAATTCGGATTTTCAGACAGAGCACACATCGGGTCTGCTTATAATTCAGACATATTATAACATGTTTATATGTAGGTACTCATTCTTTATTTTACAAAATAAAAACATAACAAAACCTGAATAGTACATAATGTAGCTACAAAAACGGACTTATCCCTTTAAAAGATCTCTTTGAGTTAACCAGTTGTATGTTACATTCGGAGGTAAAATTTTGCGTAGGCAGTAAATGAATTTAGATTTTTTCGCATGAAACGAATTTTATTTTATTTTAAATCCGGTTTTTTATACAGGAAAAACCGGTTTACCCGTAAACCATTTTTTTTTAATTTTTAACAAAATAAATGTATTATTAGGTTTTAAAAATCCATTGACAGATAACATTAAAAATCATATTTAAGTATATAAAATAACGAACAAACTAAACCGTTCTCAAATTAAATTTAATCCGCGATCAAAAAACACAATCCATACATCACCGCAAATCGTCATTATTAATATGCCGCTCCAAATTAACGCCACATAAAAAAAAAACGTTATCACAAACCTTTTTTTAAATCACGTCTCCAATACACTCGCTAATCCATCATCAATCACTAACAAAAATCACCAGCACAGAACAAAACACGGTCGCGTTCGAATTTTTTTTTTTTTTTTTTCGAAATTCGAATTCGGAATGGCGCGTACGGGCGCGGGGAGGGGCGGCGGCGTAGCGGCGTGCGGAGCGCCCGGGGAAAGACTGAGCGTGGTTGTAGCGCTGAGCGCTTTGGCCAGGCTACGGGGCAAAGAGTAGGTTAGGTGAGAGGGGACAGTGCTTTGCGGGCTAATTCGTACAATGACATCAGAATGATATTTCAGTCATATTATTTAGTATTAGTGCCAATACATGTACGGACAAGTGTGAGCGATTTACGTGCATAAATAAAGAAATAAATAAAAAGACGTTTATGATTTAAATATCATTCTTATGTCAGTGCATGTTTGCAAGGATAGGCTAATAGTTTAATTTTTATTAAAATATATTAATTCATAAAACGAATTGTTGAGCGTGATTCATTCGTTAAGCTACTATTAGATTCAGTCTTATGAGTTATGTCAGATTTTAATATTTCTTATTTCAAGGGCGATAGTTAAGGTACTTACAATGAGTCACTGAGTGTTAAAAGTGACATACGCTAACGTCTATGTAATTAACTTTCTATACATCTCCCTCGCACTAATATGCGAGTACGAGCGAGATGCAGGGAAAGTAAGTTACCTACATTCTCGATAGCGTTTATGTCAGTGCCAAACTGGTTGGTAGCCACAACATCTTACGAATCAAATACAAATGCTACTCGTCCTAAACGCTTTAAAATTCTCCTTAAAGGTTATTCGTTAAAATATAAAAAACATAAATTATAAAAATATTTTATTTCTTACTGAAACAATTCTGCAATAGTTGTATGTATTGTTAAGTCATCGTTACTTTATAATTAATAAAATTTTCAAAACTCGACAATCTATCAAGGAAGTTTAACTAATTTGCCTCACAAATGCACGTCCATATTCTCTCCAAAACTTCTAATACACCGTCGCATCTACAATTTTCCGACGCCTCTACTCTTTGCCTCGACAACGACCTTAATCTGAAATCCCTTTTCAACTCGTCGTGCCTCTCATTATTGATCTCTTTCACTCCTCACTACCGGTGCAATAATATCTACGTCCCACTCCCTCCCACCCGTACGTAATTAGGCTTTCCCGCTCTCTCTTCACTGCAGAGCCTCAAAAACGAGGTACTGTCGGCATACTATTCGTGAACGCAGTACACATATAGAATTTTTCCTTTCCTCGTTGACCACAGACTAAAAATTTAACGTTCGTTGTTTTTCAAACTGCAAGTTTTCCTTAATTTTTGTAAAGAAATTTTTTACTCTACGTGATTTTGTGTAGTACAAGGAACTGTAATAAGTACTGGGGTGTTCCTTATGATGTTTCTAGATAAAAATAAAAACAATAAGAATAGACAGGTTTATTTTGCTATTTCTTTTTGCGATCAGTGCCCTGTTTATCTAAAGCTTGTTACTTGTAATACAAGTGAAAGTCCCTTTCTAACAAATGCTGTCAAAAAGTGAATTCCGCTTGTATTACAAGTTACAAGCTTTTGATAAACAGGGCACAGCTCGTTAACTTGGGATTTGTTCATGAATATAAATTCAGAAAGTGCTTTTTAGTTGATACTTTTAATGTATGAAAAAGAGAAAAGATCTTTAGCATCGTTAGCGTGAAAGGAAATTGCATTTTTAGTGTCGGATATTGCTGTCAAATATAGCTTGTCAAAGGACTGTCTCATTTCAAACATAGACAGAGAGAATCATAGTATCTTTGTCTTACACTAGTACTAGCTCCCAAAAGAAAAGGATGAGTATTGTTTTTTTTTGTTCTTATTTACTGACAATTTGGTTTGACCAACTATATAATACATTGACACTGTCAGTGACTCGTGGTACGAGTACTGGTCAGCCATGCTTAGCCATATTGGCTTTATTTTATAGGTATATTGCTTTTTATGTGTTTTTATATTTTACTTTTATATCTAAAGATTAAAATTGTACAAAGAAAATTTCTTCTATAACGTTCTTGGTATACCCGTTCAACATTTAGGTATATAGTTAAAGCAAATAAACGGTTTAATTTAATATTGAATTTCTATACAAAGTTTACCCGATTTATTTGAGTGTGTTTGATTCGATTTGAGTTTTCCTATGTTGGGATACAGTGGAATGTTCTTGTTATTAACAGTTAAATAACATTACAAACAAACATAGTTTAGTTTTAAATTTTATTATAATAACTAAGTAGTTTATACTTAACATAACTATATTAGGGTGAATTCTAAAAAATATACGTGACTAATATGAACTGTAGTCGTACCACGACTGCCTTAGCAGTATCGAACTGACATCATTGACGTATATAATATCTCAAGACTAGCCTTACGGGCAATAAGAATGGGCCATGAATAGGGCCAGTACAGCGGTGTGACACCGCTACAACGCGATTGGTTGTTGAGTTCGCGTCACGCGCGCGATTGGTCGCAACTAGTTGCGTTAGACTACACGATTGGCTCGAATTCGTGAGTGATATCGCTGAACTATTACCATTTTTAGTGCACGTAAGGCCATTCTTGGGATATAAGTCAATGACTGACATATTCGCTAACGTCTGCGTAACTTAATTTCTATAAGTACAGCTGGCTCCCACTAATATGCGAGTACGAGCGAGATGCGTAGAATGTAAGTTATGTACACGATAGCGAATATGTCAGTGCCAAACTGGTGGTAGCCAAACTGTTTTTTAGATACCGTTTGGATTTAGACAGACAGAGATTTGCGGCATCACATTACCGGCTGCATTGCTTCAGGAAACGTCAAAATGTTCATTAAATCAATTATAAAATTTGACTAGAAATATCAAACTCGATGTTGCTACCCAGATGTTTGACATTTGCAGCAATGTCATGCAGAAATGCTGCCGATGTATTCTGAATCCGACTTATCCTAATTTAATTGTTATATTTAAGCCTGCTATGTCTGCCTGGCATATTATAATATTTTGTACCCACTAAAATTCGCCACATAGCTATATGCCATGCTTGGAAAACATATAAAAACTCAAAAATGCGCGTTTTCCTAGAGATAAGACCTATTAGCTATATCGATTTTTCACCCCCGAAAACCCATATAAATAGCAAATTTCATCGAAATCGTTAGATCGTTCGTTATTGCTCGTTAAGGTATAATAAGGTAAGATGCTATATTGCCATCGCTTTAAGTCCCCCCACCACACAACTTTATCATACCCTATAATAACCTAACACACCTTAACATCGCAAACGCATCAACATCATATTAATTTAATATGCACTTAACCAGACTTGCAAATATAGTCATGAAATCGTCAGCGCCCCGATAGTAAAATAAGAAAACCGATTTATTTATAAACTAGAAACCGGTATCTACTGGTTCGAATGAGAAACGGCGTGTGTATTGTGTCAGTGTCAGAGAAAAGGACTCATGTGTTATCATGAACCTAGTATTTTAACTGGACCTGGAATGAGGGGTAGGGGGAAATGACCGAACGGGATAGACTCAGTAGGAGTAGCAGCGAGCGAAAGCGCTATTATTGTTTGTCCTTGTCACAGTCTCACAATTTTTTTTATTCCCCACCGTAAATTAGTATGGATTATGGTGGGCAAGAAATAAATTCGACCAATCATAGTGTCGCATTGCGTACCTATCTTTTGTCCCTCATGGAAGCACGCGTATACCACTTCTATAGGATCCTACCGTCTATGTGTGTTATGCACTTATACCGTAAAAGTGTAAATTATCGATATTTCAGACAGGTAAATAATAATAATAAATAGTGGACATTCTTACACAAATTGACTAAGCCCCACAATAAGTTCAAGAAATCTTGTGTTGTGGGTACTCAGACAACGATATATATTATACATAAATACTTAAATACATAGAAAACACCCATGGCTCAGGAAAAAAAAAATTGTGCTCATCATGAGATAGCTTTTTGAAGCGCTTTACCAGTCGCTTTTCGGTGAAGGAAAACATCGAGAGGAAACCGGACTAATACCAATACGGACCTAGTTTACCCTCTGGGTTGGAAGGTCAGATGGCAGTCGCTTTCGTAAAACCTAGTGCCCACGCCAATTACTGGGATTAGTTGCCAAGCGGACCCCAGGCTCCCATGAGCCGTGGCAAAATGCCGGGACAACGCGATGATGATCATGAGATAGCTTTTTACTGATAATACCGTCTCTTGTGACCTAATTATTTTTTAATTTATGTCTTTGTAGCTTAACATGTAAAATGTATTTAAATAAGTATTCATGAATAACAACTATTTATACTTAACATTTATTTCATAATACACACACATTACACATATTTATTAAGTAAGTATTTAATTTACACTTATTATAAAACGAGGGCTCCTTTTTATAGAAAACGACACATAATATAGATAGTTAGGATCTTTTAGAATGACTAAACTATACTCAAAGCTGGTTTCAAGATGATTGCAAAATAACCTTACGCGTGGCGCTAGGAAGAGACGGAAGATAAAACGTGCATACGTTAGAGTGGGATGGGTTATGAAGCACTGCATTTACGGATTTTTTACTTACATTCCTTTCAAATTAACTTACTTACTATTTTAAATAGCGTAATATTTGATTATTACTTTAAATACTTGGTTATCTCTTCTAGTTTTTACAAGCTATTGCTCAACTTGCAATTTTGGTATGTATGTATGTATGTACATATATATGTATGTTCGGATCAAATCTTGTAACCTAAATTAGACCCACTTCCCATTATTTTATTTAGCTGAAACATAGCATATATTATGTATCTAAGTTGGGTGACAATGCAATATTATGGTACCATCGAGCTGATCTGATGATGGAGACAGGAGGTGGCCATAGGAACTCTGTGATAAAACAACGCAACCTAATTGTGTTTGGGTTTGTTAGAATTGTCTCGATGAATACTAGTTGACTGTTGAAAAGTACAGTCAGCGATAAAAGCTAGTATGAAATATGAAACTTTTGACAAAATATTTTTTGCGTAATGGTACGGAACCCTTCGTGCGCGAGGCTTACTCGCACTTGGCCAGTTTTATTAATGTTTACGCTTTGTGTAAAGAACTTATTGAAATTAAAAAGTATTTACAATAATAGAAACCAGAGAAAATCAGAGTTATTCTCAGTTCTTGAGAAAGAAGCCACTGCAAATCAGTTTTAAACTCGGATTCCTGCAAAACGAGACGTAACCATAGATTACAGAATCGTACACAGATACGCCGTCTACGAAAAACATTCTAGAAATATCAATATACCTAATAATAGGTAAATCCACTAAAGTTTATTAAAGTTTGTTAAAGGACTGTCTCATTTCAAACATAGACAGCTCTGTCTATGTTTGAATCATACTACCTTTGTCTTACACTAGCACTAGAAAGGAAGAAAGAAAAGGATGGGTATAGTTTTTTTTGTTCTTATTTACTGACAAATTAGTTCAATTGACCAACTATAGTTTATTTTTTACTAATTTCTACTCGAAACTTTATTGGTTTAGCACCGATTTGAATATAAGTGGGAGTATAAGGTCATATTTTCATAGAAATTTCACATTAATGATGACATTGCCTGTGAAGCCGCGGCCCTGGGTTCGAATACCGGTAAGGGCATTTATTTGTGTGATAAGCACAGATATTTGTTCCCGAGTCTTGGGTGTTTTCTATGTATTTATGTATTCATATATTATATAGGTATATCGTTGTTTGAGTACCCACAACACAAGTCTTCTTGAGCTTACTGTGGGACTTAGTCAATCTGTGTAAGAATGTCCTAAATATTTATTTATTTACACTTTGTCATAGCAAAAGCAAATGTCACGCAGAGTTAACTTGGTCCAATTCTACTCCATTATTGCAGTGCAGTATCTGTTGTATTATTTAATCTGTGCCGTAACTTGAGAGATCGTCTTCTGTTTATTGTGGAGCAAAACAATGCGATGGAAATGTAGTATCACATTACATCCTCAGAATTATTAATAGTACCTACCTTACCTAGGTATTTAGTGTTTACCGTGTAAGATTAGAGATAGATCTAGGGCCCCATTCGGATTTTGAAATAGACATCTATTAGATATCTTTTAGACATCACCAAGATACGATAACGATATGTTTAAGATCTAACCTGTCAAATTTGACATTTGCGCGATTCTGGAGATACTCTTGAACGATTTCCACAGGATATGACTTAGAGATCCAATTCACATCTAATAGATATCTAACTCTATCCAACGTAAAAGTGACATTGGTTGCCCGAATTGCGCTGCAAAAGAGAACTAGTTGATATCTAAACTATAACGTATCTAGAATGGATTTAGTACGTGTCGTCTCTTGTGAATATCTTGAAGTTCTAATACGGCAGCTAGTTTGTCTTTGAGATCATTTGTGGCTTTCTTTGCCTAAAAGGTCCTTATGCTCTTTATGCGGACCGAAAAGGAGATGGCGGGACAACTTTGGCCGGAGAGAGCAAACGACAGGGTTGAGTGGAGGAAACGAGAAGAGGCCTTTGTCCAGCAGTGGGACACTTAATAGCCTAACTAGACAAAAAAAGCGGCCAAGTGCGAGTCGGACTCGCCCATGAAGGGTTCCGTATTTAGGGGATTTATGACGTATTAAAAAAAAACTACTTACTAGATCTCGTTCAAACCAATTTTCGGTGGAAGGTTGCATGGTAATGTACATCATATATTTTTTTTAGTTTTATCATTCTCTTATTTTAGAAGTTACGGGGGGGGGGACACACACATTTTACCACTTTGGAAGTGTCTCTCGCGCAAACTATTCAGTTTAGAAAAAAATGATATTAGAAACCTAAATATCATTTTTGAAGACCTATCCATATGAAAAAAATTTTTTGAGTTTCAGTTTTAAGTATGGGGAACCCCCAAAATTTATTGTTTTATTTCTATTTTTGTGTGAAAATCTTAATGCGGTTAACAGAATACATCTACTTACCAAGTTTCAACAGTATAGTTCTTATAGTTTCGGAAAAAAGTGGCTGGCATTTGGCTACGGAACCCTAAAAACAACGGGTTGCACTCAGGGAGTGCCGGCAGAATTGAAAACTCAATCACTATTGCAAAATGTCTGCTGCACTATGTATAATTGAGGTTAACGCCATCTAGCGTTATTTCGTCGCATTACTTGAAACCCCTAAGCACATCAATGTTAGTACTCGAGTTATATTAATACCAGTTAGAGGGAAACTTACTAGATGGCATTTAAATCAAGAAGGAAAAACTCAATGACATTGTAACTTTCGATCAGGTCACGTGTCCGTCTTACGGTCACGTGATCTGTCGCGAGTTTAACATTTTTTCCCCATCACAAAAAGTGCACAGCGCCGCTAAAAAAGTTTTCACTTCAAAAATGTGTACTAGGGCCTCGGTTGTGCTACAGCACACCCACACATACATATAGGTGAGGGTGGGGAGGGTCGATCCCTAGGGGGCACTTGGTAAACTTCATTTTTAATCAAACCAAACGAGATACAATTTTTTGCGCTAGTAACACTCATTCATTCGTTCCTAACTTCACGTTCTGTCAGGGCACTGTATCGGAAAAGTCAGTGGTTCAAAAATGGCGGACGGTGAAAGATTTTCTGCGTACTATATTAAATTTTCAGTAAGCTTTAAATGGATTTATTTTATAATATGAGTTGGAAATGATGTTAGTGAGTGTGCTTATTTTATTTGTTGTTTATTGAAGTGATGATTAACTTGGATTACATTGATATACGCGAACACATGTTTCTAGTACGGCACGTTTTATAATCTTACTATGTATGGGGAGACTGTCTTTTTCTTCAGGGGAGATATGATTCCGGGATCATGTCACCCCCAAAGCGATCAAGTATACATTGTAATAAATTTACTTACAAAATGATTCATAGAGCTATCATAAATATTTTCTTTTCTTTAGTAAATCATGCCGCGAAAGTACGACCAGAGAAACACTGATTTAAACTTTCAAGGTTTTTGACTCATTATTGTTTATTAAAACGGAATTTAATGGCGTATAATTCAGTTTTTAATTATACAACTGTGATATTTCATAAGATTTCGAGTTAAAATAATGGTATTCAGTAGGTAGTGATTAAAAATATGATCTGTGTATACCCGAATATTTGTTAATTAATCTGTCGGTCGTCGCGAAAATGACCCTTCTCTCCTACCCGCAGATTGTAATGATAAAAGAGTATAAATATAATGTACCATGGGGTGGAAGGCTCATTCTCGCTCGGCGCTGGAACGAGTAACACTAAATTTAGCACGAAGGTTGCTGCTTGTGAACTTAAGATTGTTTAAGAGTGTACGTAGAAGTAACTAGTCGGAGTAAATTAAAAGTAAATGATTGTACCAAGGACTTTGATTCATCACAAGTCCGAAGTGGTGGTCAACGGCGCCCATAAAAGGACTAGAACGTGTGAGTACCTAGTATACATATACATGTTTTATATACTCGGACGTTGTGGTAGTAAGTTTTAAGTTGTAATAATGCTTATAATCTTAAAGCCTGATTGAGAATATGTAGATACGCGATCATGGTTAAGTTGAAGTAACAAATGCAGACGTGTTACGTAATTTATAAATCTGCTACTAATCAAAATCGATACAGGCATTGAGCGAGTTGAAAACCTTATTTTTTTTACAAGAGTCATGTTATTTTTAGGCCGTGGTTACAAGTTGTCTTAGAATTAGAATACTTACGATTAGGCTGTACAGTGTAGTAGTATGTTTTTAAGTATAAACGTGCTCGGTTGTTAGATTTAGTTAAAATACGTACTGTCGTTAAATTAAGTGTTTACGTGTATTAGAAGGTCATCTGCTTCCAGAAATATATACAGCCTTTGATTTGTAAATCAATGTATTTTGCTTTTCCAATTAATTAAACGTATATTATTTTAACAAAGAACCAGCCGTTACACCTCGATCATCTTGCCTGTCCAGAATACCCGCCTGTTATATTTTTTTTATTCAAAATAATTCCTTACCCACATTTCATTTGTGTTTTTTTTTAAACATTGCTAGTGTTGCTAACACGTGTACCTACATCCTATACTTGAGTTTCGAATACTGAACTTGATCTATTACATAGTATGAGCTAAATGATCTAATAGTAAAGTCATGATTAGTTCCCGAAATGAATAAAAGGACTCTATTAACCTGTCAGCTCCCAAGGGCTTAATCACACGTTGTCATTAGTATGTATGAGTGGCATGTAGGTGGTTGGATAGCAACAATTAAAATTTAAAATTTCAATGTTGAATTGGCTGTTATGTATGTGCACCATGTAGGTGATGTACTTAACCAGATCTAATGTCTAGTTACCTATGTATGTAGGTGGGTAATAATGAATTTAGTCACCATGTAGGTGGTGTACTATAACCAGATCTAATGTCTAGTTACCTATGTATGTAGGTGGGTAATAGTGAAGTTAGTCACCATGTAGGTGGTGTACTATAACCAGATCCAATGTCTAGTTACCTATGTATGTAGGTGGGTAATAGTGAAGTTAGTCACCATGTAGGTGGTGTACTATAACCAAATCTAATGTCTAGTTACCTATGTATGTAGGTGGGTAATAGTGAAGTTAGTCACCATGTAGGTGGTGTACTATAACCAGATCTAACGTCTAGTTCCCTATGTATGTAGGTGGGTAATAGTGAAGTTAGTCACCATGTAGGTGGTGTACTTAACCAAATCTAATGGCCAGTTATCCATGTAGGTGTGCTGCTTATGAGTGCGGACATGTAGGTGTGCTGCTTATGAGTGCGGACATGTAGGTGTGCTGCTTATGAGTGCGGACATGTAGGTGTGCTGCTTATGAGTGCGGACATGTAGGTGTGCTGCTTATAAGTGCGGACATGTAGGTGTGCTGCAGAGTTGGGTTAAGAGTTGAGTTAAAGATTTTAAAGTTTAAAGAGATGAGTTAAAGATTTTAAAGTTTAAAGAGTTGAGTTAAAGATTTTAAAGTTTAAAGAGTTGAGTTAAAGATTTTAAAGTTTAAAGAGTTGAGTTAAAGATTTTAAAGTTTAAAGAGTTGAGTTAAAGATTTTAAAGTTTAAAGAGTTGAGTTAAAGATTTTAAAGTTTAAAGAGTTGAGTTAAAGATTTTAAAGTTTAAAGAGTTGAGTTAAAGATTTTAAAGTTTAAAGAGTTGAGTTAAAGATTTTAAAGTTTAAAGAGTTGAGTTAAAGATTTTAAAGTTTAAAGAGTTGAGTTAAAGATTTTAAAGTTTAAAGAGTTGAGTTAAAGATTTTAAAGTTTAAAGAGTTCAGTTAAAGATTTTAAAGTTTACAGAGTTGAGTTAAAGATTTTAAAGTTTAAAGAGTTCAGTTAAAGATTTTAAAGTTTACCTGTAAAGTTTAAAGAGTTGAGTTAAAGATTTAAAGTTTAAAGAGTTGAGTTTAAAGATTAGTTTAATGATTTTAAAGTATTGAGTTTAAAGATTAGTTTAATGGTTTTAAAGAGTTTTGAGTTTAAAGATTTGAGTTTAATGATTTTAAAGTTCAGTTTAATTTAATGATTTTAAAGTTTAAAGAGTTTTGAGTTGAGTTTAAAGGTTTTAAAGTTTAAAGAGTTTTGAGTTGAGTTTAAAGGTTTTAAAGTTTAAAGAGTTTTGAGTTGAGTTTAAAGGTTTTAAAGTTTAAAGGGTTTTGAGTTGAGTTTAAAGGTTTTAAAGTTTAAAGAGTTTTGAGTTGAGTTTAAAGGTTTTAAAGAGTGCGGCCATGTAGTGTGCTGCCAGAAAGTCTACAGCCATGTAGATGTGCTGTTACATTCATAGTCTACAGCCATGTAGATGTGCTGTTATGAATGCAGATATGCAGGTATGCTGCCTGAGTCCATAGATCTGAGTAGTCTGATGGATCTGAGTAGTCTGAGTAGTCCGAGTAGTCTAACGAGTCTGTTCAATGAGTCTAACGAGTCTGTTCAATGAGTCTAACGAGTCTGTTCAATGAGTCTAACGAGTCTGTTCAATGAGTCTAGCGAGTCTGTCCAATGAGTCTAACGAGTCTGTCCAATGAGTCTAACGAGTCTGTCCAATGAGTCTAACGAGTCTGTCCAATGAGTCTAACGAGTCTGTCCAATGAGTCTAACGAGTCTGTCCAATGAGTCTAACGAGTCTGTCCAATGAGTCTAACGAGTCTGTCCAATGAGTCTAACGAGTCTGTCCAATGAGTCGAACGAGTCTGTCCAATGAGTCTAACGAGTCTGTCCAATGAGTCTAACGAGTCTGTCCAATGAGTCTAACGAGTCTGTCCAATGAGTCTAACGAGTCTGTCCAATGAGTCTAACGAGTCTGTCCAATGAGTCTAACGAGTCTGTCCAATGAGACTAACGAGTCTGTTCAATGAGTTTAAAGAGTTTAATAAAGAGAGTTTGGACAGTTTAGAGAGTTCGTAGAATTTAAACAGGAAAAAGCATGCTGTGTAGGGTGAAAATAAATTTTAACAAACAATCATACAGCGCACTGAAATTTAATTACAGGAAAAAATGAGGTCAGCGACGGTGGACAGATGACGTGGTACACTGCGACAGTCGAGCGTGAGGTGCCTGAAGACAGATGTCGTCACAACAGCGGGCGCAGACGACGGTGGCCTCTCTCAGTTGACCCGTACGAAGGACCGCGGGAGTCAAGGCGACGGTCAAGAGGGATCTTACGAGTGGAAGTTGTCATCAAGTTTGTAGCCTAGTATTGTAATCGTACACCCATTGCAACTGTTAATTACAAGCCTGATTAAGTTGTTAATGTAATGACGTATTAGCTTCCCCAAAAAACATTATATTCATAAAGTACATGTATTTCGTGAACCTTTACATGCTTTTTAGTATAAATGCTAATGAGGTATACAATGAAGAGTATTAGTATTCTATAAACTGACTACAACGAAAATAAATTTGATATTTGATATTTATTGAAAACAAATTTTACAGCATTACAGCCTAACACCAATGCACTGTAAAATTAAGTAGTAAAATTAAGTAAGTAATAATAAAGCGATTAATAAGCGATAAATAGGACTGTAAAGGCATTTAGGCAACACGGCCGAGTGTGATATTATTGTTGATCGTGCACCGGAGGTAGCACGCAGTCGGATGGCCGAGTGTGATATTTCATAAGATTTCGAGTTAAAATAATGGTATTCAGTAGGTAGTGATTAAAAATATGATCTGTGTATACCCGAATATTTGTTAATTAATCTGTCGGTCGTCGCGAAAATGACCCTTCTCTCCTACCCGCAGATTGTAATGATAAAAGAGTATAAATATAATGTACCATGGGGTGGAAGGCTCATTCTCGCTCGGCGCTGGAACGAGTAACACTAAATTTAGCACGAAGGTTGCTGCTTGTGAACTTAAGATTGTTTAAGAGTGTACGTAGAAGTAACTAGTCGGAGTAAATTAAAAGTAAATGATTGTACCAAGGACTTTGATTCATCACACAACCGACTCCGAAAACGGAATTATCCCCGTGGCCTTTGAAAAAACTGACTAAAGTTGACATCAACATTTTACGAACTACCCGTACTTGGTCTTTTTTATCAAGTTAAACGTTTTACACACAGGGGATGTTACTCGGTCGACAAAAACACTTATAACGATATTTGGTTTTCAACCGGCGATATTTGTTTTTATGGATGAAATGCTATTTCAATGGCTTTCCGACCTTATGTACTATAGAACCGACGGTCCATAGAAAGGATTTTAGGATTATGCAGCTCAAACACCGTCCTCGAAACGTGAGCAGTAAATTTCTAAACTTATTTATTATAGTAAACAATAACGACCAGTGATGGGTAAAAAAATTAAAATTGCTGTAGGTATCTGACGCTAAAAATACCTTCATAAGAACTTTAAAAAAATTAGCTTGTTACAAGAAATTTTATGTTAATAACTTAGATTTTTGTTTTTTTTTTAACTTTTTTTTGGTACAAAAATTGATTCCCTATTTTATGTTGTTTTATGGATAATACGATTACACTGTTTTTTAAAAGTATAAGATTATGGATTAATATGTGTTTGATATCTTCATATATTAATTTTATGTAGATAAAGTGAATAAATTAATGTAGATACTACCCTCGAAATATGACATTGCCACTTAAAATCTTTTTACCAAGTGTCCCCAAATCTGGAAGACTTGATCCCTTCGGCTTGGACATCTGATTACCGGAAATACAACTTCAAAGCATGGAAGATGCAATATATATATGTTTGCTGTGTATTTTACAAATTATAGATGCATTGCTAATAGCGATCCGAGTTATATAATCAATGAGAATCTGGTATGGGGAGACATGGTAAAAATATGTTTACCATGTGTCCCAAGAACCAGGGTCACTTGATCCCCCTAGGATCAAGGCTCCCGACCAGGGGTAAACAAGTCTCCCTTACATAGGGGACACATGGTAAAAGTCAACAGTATGGGTTTTCATTAAATAATGATCTAATTTATTGCACAAATCTGTTCTAATTCAAACTATTAATGAAGAGATAAATTCTGAGTCGTATGGTCTATAAAGTTTTTCAATACTACAAATAGTTAAGAAAATGTATGCTAAAAACAAAAGGGGTGATCTACCCTCCCCAGTTTCCCCTACATATACGTAGTACTCGATACATAGAGCAGAAATAAACGTTAATTATCCTCGTCTTTACCTACCAGGAACTTTACAAAAGGTACAAAAACTTACTACTTACTTTTATCCTGAGAAGACTGACACTCGAGCCGAAACCCGCCTAATTGTTTAGTCAGACAACCAAATCTTTAATGACTGCAACGATGACTGACGTCCCAAATTATCCACTTAGCGAATCGTATTGAATTTACGAACTGATTTGCAAGTTGATCTTTTAACACTGAATGAGTGAACGAGTTAAGAATTGCAGAAATGATGTACAGTCAAGTGTAAAAATATGTATGCCCTTACACAAAAATGTGTCCCATACTTATCTAGTTATTAAGAGCCCGTTAACGATTTTAGAGCCAAAATGTAAAATTGATAGATTAGTCGTTGAAATTGTATACCTTTTGTTACGTAATATCTAAATAACAAGTATTGGTTTATATTAGCACGACTTCTCGTCTTCTTAAATTAAAATTATACAAAATAATGTATAAGAACAGTTTCAGAAAATGTTGTAGATTGTTAAAGTATCAAAATTACGTTGAAATTAAGTCGATTTTCACGAAAAATGGTCCCTTGTTTGAATTTATTTTTTATCGTTAACATTTTTACATGTTTATGAATAGCAAGAAAAATATTTTATTTCCCAAATAAAACTAGTACTTAATTAACTCTTGAAAAAACTCGTTCGAAATTATTGCTTCTGACACAGACTACTTACAATTCTAATTACCCCTAACCCCCATTATCATCGTAATGAAAATAATACCTGAACCCAAAAGTTACAATTGCCAAGACATAAGAAATTAAACCGCCCAAACTTCTCCCCTTAGCGCGCCCTAAACGCAAAACACGTATTAGCGCAAATTAAAACAAATGAAACGCTGTCATCGCAAAGCCGCCATTTTGGAATTCAAGTCGTGTTCAAAATGGCTGCCGTGTGGTATGAGTATTGCTTAATGCGTCCATAAATGTCGAATCGGGGTCATTTGTAAAAATTACGATGTTTGTACGTGATAGGAGGTGCAATTTGGGATTTTTGGTTTGTTTGCGCACTAATGTATTAGAAAGGTGTCCATTTTCAAACGTAGGTGTTTCAGGATGTTTTTGTTACAAATTATAATTATTTCACTGACCGAGCGTTAGCATAGGTCTCCGTTTCAGCTAAAAATGCTTTCGTATGTCCAGATGCTCTCCTCTACAGGTCGCAACTTTCACTCGGTCAATATGAAAAAAAATAGCCTTTTTCCGTTAGTGTTCCCGCTTTAGCCTTCCCTCCCTTAGGTAAATTCTAATGCACAAAATTGAAACTGTTTGACACTGTTTTTAAAATGGTCTCTCTCTATTTGTGATTTATTTATTATTGTTATTGAATTAAGATTTTTCTTTATTTTGAGATACAGACATTATAGCTGGTTTGAAGACGCTCACACGCCAACATATCATATTGCGGCAAAACATAAACGCATCTCATATTGTACAGCAATTCACAAAACTATAACTCACAACCAGTATATTCAGATCGTCAAATTTTACAAATTAGGTAGGCCTTTAACTAAACTAGTATTTATGTTAGTATGTATATTTACTGTTAGTAATTAGTATGTATTGGCCGGAGTGGACTTAGACTCTGTATAAATTATGAACTGAAATAGATATTATCATACCAGGCGTGGCTCACTCTGCGATTTCGTCGCGTCGCTACAAGTACCTACAAGTACGTGCGGCCCACACCAATTTTGGTGTCTAGCCATAGTGGTTCCTGCGCACCGCTACGGAACGGACGCCTGCTCGCGCTTGCACCACCTAGCGGTCATATCTGTCGTAATAGACGCGTTTTGTAAGAGAGTGAGTCTTTTGTACCTAGAACTATTATTTATTCTGTGGTCATACACAAAAAAAATTAACACATGATTGTGTGTAGAAATAATCTTCAATTTGAAAAGTTTTCGCGAATAAGTAAAATTGCTTTGCTCCGTTTTTTGTTAAAAAATTTAAATATACTGCGGCGGTAGCACGGTCGCATTTTTACACGACTGCCCAAAAAAAAGAGTGTATTGTTTTCAACGTTCATGTTTGTATGTATATATGTATGTGAGTTTCTTTATTCCACGATAACTTCAGAATGCCTTAACCGATTTAGATGTATGATATATCATTAGAATCCTTACGTCATCCCGGGTGACATAGGCTATGTGACGTCATTACAAAATCAATATGGCGGACTTAATACGCCATATTACGCAACCTTAAGAAAAAAATATCTTGCAAACCCATCGAGTAGGGCATCAAAATGAAGCGCTTTGAAAGACGATCAATAATATATATACAATATGAGGGTTTAAGTCCAATTTTAAGAAAGTAAGAATTTACAAAATATATTAAGAAAGGCTAATCTCATAAAATATTATTCTATTGTTGGGATATTAAAAGGAAGTGGTTTGACCGCTGATCATAAAAAAAAAAATTATACATAGGTATTATATTAATCATATTTTACATGTTTTGAAACCAAGCCAATATGTTCTAAATTGCGCTAAGGGAATAGAAAAGTGTAAATAAGTTCTTTGTAGAGAGTCTGAGATTGTAGAGTCCGTCTTCAGATACAACTCTGCACCGACAGAATAAAGTGTGAAAGTGTCATTATAACCGTACATTTTTATACGTATTTTTTATATAAAGCCCGAGATACACTTGTAAGTTTTACTTACGTAAGTAGGGACAAAGCTATTTGTTAGAATGAGATAATGATATTCATCTCTCATTCTGTAGTACCTATAGCTGTGTCCGTATGTAGTACGTACGTAAGTAAAACTTAAGACAGATGGGCTCTTCCTGCAACTTCCCCGAGTATTTTAATTACGAAGGCCGAACTCCGCATAGGGCCGACGGTCCGAAGCGTAAGGCAGGTGCGTGCTTCCTGTAACTTCCCCAAGTATCATAATTGCGAAGGCCGAAGGCCGAGCTTCGCGTAGGGCCGAAGGCCCGGAGCGTAAGAAATGTGCACGCTTTCTGCAGCTTCCCCAAGTATCTTAATTGCGAAGGCCGAAGGCCGAGCTTCGCGTAGGGCCGAAGGCCCGGACCGTAAGAAAGGTGCACGCTCTCTGAAGCTTCCTCAAATTTCTTAATTACGAAAGCCGAAGGCCGAGCTTCGCGTAGGGCCGAAGGCCCGGAGCGTAAGAAAGATGCACGCTTTCTGCAGCTTCCCCAAGTATCTTAATTCCGAAGGCCGAGATTCGCGTAGGGCCGAAGGCCTGGAGCGTAAGAAAGGTGCATGCTTTCTTTAGCTTCCCCAAGTATCTTAATTGCGAAGGCCGAAGGCCGAGCTTCGCGTAGGGCGGAAGGCCCGTAGCGTAAGAAAGGTGCACGCATTCTGCAGCTTCCCCAAGTTTTTTATTTGTGAAGGCCGAAGGCCGAGCTTCGCGTAGGGCCGAAGGCCCGGAGCGTATGAAAGGTGCACGTTTTCTGCAGGTTACCCAAGTATCTTAATTGCGAATGCCGAAGGCCGAGCTTCGCGCAGGGCCGAAGGCCCGGACCGTAAGAAAGGTGCACGCTCTCTGCAGCTTCCTCAAGTTTCTTAATTACGGAAGCCGAAGGCCGAGCTTCGCGTAGGGCCGAAGGCCCGGAGCGTAAGAAAGGTGCACGCTTTCTGCAGCTTCCCCAAATTTCATAATTGCGAAGGCCGAAGGCCGAGCTTCGCGTAGAGCCGAAGGCCCGGGGCGTAAGGAAGGTGCACGCTTTCTGCAGCTTGCCCAAGTATCTTAATTGCGAAGGGCGAAGGCCGAGCTTCGCGTAGGGCCGAAGGCCCGGAGCGTAAGAAAGCGTGCATCTTTCTGCAGCTTCCCCAAGTATCTTAATTGCGAAGGCCGAAAGCCAACTAATAGGAAATAATTATGTAGTTGCAGAGATATTAAGCCATATAGCACTTTTCAATACGTTTGGTTTTTGGGTCAGACCTAGTTAGGTTTTTAAGCACCTTTTATGCTAACATATCAAAGATCAACGTGATAAAATCTCCTTGAAGCAACTAAATTGTCTTAAATCATAAAAAATGTGGTTGGTTTAAATGGTCACTAAAATGTATAAAATAAAATAAATTAATTAAAAATTAAAAAACACGACTGCAGTTTAAAAGCGAACTGAAAAGCTAGAAATAATTTTTAGTTATGTTAGGTACTCAACTTAATGAATGTAAAATAGAATATAAGTGTTCAGTCAGGGTCATAAACAGCAATCGGAAAAGTTTAGGCTCTTTAGGATCGTGACTGTACCTGCATATTTTATTTCGATTGCAGTCGGGGACCTTGATATATTGAAATTTTCCCATTCACAGGTCCCCGACTGCAATCGAAATAAAATATGCAGGTACAGTCACGATCCTAAATGAGCCTAAACTTTTCCGATTGCTGTTTATGACCCTGACTGAACACTTATATTCTATTTTACATTCATTAAGTTGAGTACCTAACATAACTAAAAATTATTTCTAGCTTTTCAGTTCGCTTTTAAACTGCAGTCGTGTTTTTTAATTTTTAATTAATTTATTTTATTATCGCCTGTCACCATGCCTTTCACGTTGTAACAAGTATGTAAGTGCGAAAGTGACAGGCATAGTGACAGGCGATAAAAATGCAACCATGCTGCCACCGAGTTGTTAATGTAATAGAGCTCTAGCTAAACTGGTTTTTATAAAGTGCTTTGCGAATAGAAAATTAATTTATGATATCCGGTTGCTCTAACCACCGGATGGTATGATCCCCGTTTTTACATCTTTGATTAATGTTGTGTAATTAATCATAATCGTTTCCATTTATATTAAATATAGATTGCGTTAAGTACTTACTGTACAGGCCGCGTAGCCAACATGCCAATCGCTTATGCTCCGTAGCGATCGAAACGCAACTGTGTATAGTTTGTAGCTAAAAACCGCTCGTGCTACGTGCCACAACCACCTGCATAAAAAATCGGTACTTCGGTTACCGAGTGCCGGCGAGTCGAACGCTACAGAACCAGTCTAAAATGTGTCATCGAGATGCGTAACAAAGGCGCGTTATCGGAGAGCGCACCTACACTGGTTTTTTGAGCGTTGGACTAGCCCGCGCTCAGGTGCCAAATAGAATAATTAGGACCCTTTTTTGCAGGTAAGTAGCACGTGCGGTTTTACTGAACAATAGACAATAGGATTAGCCTTCGGGGTCTATTAGAAAGCTACAAACTATACAAAACGCGAGAGTTTAAAGTGTTATATTGCGAAACGCAAACGCAACTGTCACTGTCGCACTAATATGGAAGAGTGATAGAGAGACACAAAGCGATTCGATAGCGAAGCGATAGCGATTGTCAGCTTGGCTAGGCCGGCAGGTATAACTTATACGGTGACATGCAGTACGGTAAGATGCTCAGTTTTGTATGAGATTTTGAACAGCGTACGGTAAAATGCTCAGTTTTGTATGAGATTTTGAACAGCGTACGGTAAAATGCTCAGTTTTGTATGAGATTTTGAACAGAATTTTAAAGCGGGACGTATTGGAAACTCAAAATCCCATACAAAATGACACAGTCACGCCACGCTATCGAATTTTAATCCATACAAAACATGTAACTCACTACGCTGATAACAACACTGACATCATGAAAAAAGGAAAATAATGATACTTTGTAAAAGCTGGCAAATTCATTCATTATAATTACAGAATGGGATTGAGTTGTGCGATAATAACATGTGGTGTTCGCAAGTCATTCTGTTTCATTAATCGTAAATAACTTGATATTTATAATAAATATGAGTGCTTTAATGTTCTTTTTTCTACTCCAGCACTTAAATGTGTCAATTAAATGACTGACAGTGATATCTAAAGCAATGTCATTTGAATGATTTGTCTATAGGCTCATAAGATGACTGCTAGCAGTCATCTTATGAGTATAATACAACTGCTTTATTTTTTTTAAAGATACAAGTTCCGATCATCTTGATTGAAAGAGGTATGTTTTCATTTACAATAATAACTCTTTTTTTTTTTTTAAATAATAACTCAATTTTTTTTAAATAATAACTCTTTTTTTTAATAATAACTCTTTTTTTTTAATAATAACTCTTTTTTTTTAATAATAACTCTTTTTTTTTTAATAATAACTCTTTTTTTTTAATAATTTTTTTTTTTTTTTTTTTTTTTTTTTTTTTTTTTTTTTTTTTTTTTTTTTTTTGCTGCAGCTGTCATAGAAAAAGTAATGTATGCCACAGCTCATAATTGGTTCTTAAAATTCTCGGGTCTTTTTTTACAAAACTCGACTACGTCTCGTTTTGTAACTTCGACCCTTGAATTTTAAGAACCCTTATTATATCACTGTTGCATAAACTACTATTTTCTACTCCAGCACTCAAATGTGTCAATTAAATGACTGACAGTGATATCTAAAGCAATGTCATTTGAATGCTTTGTCTATAGGCTCATAAGATGACTGCTAGCAGTCATCTTATGAGTATAATACAACTGCTTTATTTTTTTTAAAGATACAAGTTCCGATCATCTTGATTGAAAGAGGTATGTTTTCATTTACAATAATAACTCTTTTTTTTTTTAAATAATAACTCTTTTTTTTTAAATAATAACTCATTTTTTTTTAAATAACAACTCTTTTTTTTTATAATAACTCTTTTTTTAATAATCTCTTTTTTTTTAATAATAACTTTTTTTTTTTTTTTTTTTTTTTTTTTTTTTTTTTTTTTTTTTTTTTTTGCTGCAGCTGTCATAGAAAAAGTAATGTATGCAACAGCTCATAATTGGTTCTTAAAATTCTCGGGTCTTTTTTTACAAAACTCGACTACGTCTCGTTTTGTAACTTCGACCCTTGAATTTTAAGAACCCTTATTATATCACTGTTGCATAAACTACTATTTTCATTCGTTTTATTTAACACTTCACCATTTATAAAATCTGGGTTAAAATTAAATTGTAGTGGCGAATAATTTTACAAGATAACACTCAATGTTATACTGGGTCAACCAAATCTTGTCAGTAAATAGGAACAAAAAAAGCTATACTCATCCTTTTCTTTTGAGTGCTAGTACTAGTGTAAGACAAAGATAGTATGATTCTCTCTGTCTATGTTTGAAATCAAACAGACCTTTGACACACTATATCTATTAGTTGTTGATTTGACATAAGAAGTTCAGTTATTTATATTAGTTACTATGAACACTATTAAAATTAGCACATAATATATTACTTAATAGTTAGTAAAAGTAAGCTCCACAAGGGCTTTTTAATTATTATTTTTAGATTCCATATTCCGGGAGATAAATGCATATTAATTTTGAAATTGATCAATGTAACCCCATTTCACGGTACAGTCACCTGCAATAATGTATTACACAACGAAGGCCGCAAAAATATCTGACACGATCGTATTTGTAGAGCCTTAAAGAGCGTGTCACATATTTTTGCGGCCTTCGAAGAGTAACATATTATTGCAGGTGACTGTACCACAGACTGGCCGCATTGCCACGATGGATGGCAACTCTTATGCGTTAAGCAAAACGTTACGATCGCGATTGTCATTTTCGATCATGAAATATTTAAAAAATACCGGCCAAGTGCGAGTCGGACTCGCGCACGGAGGGTTCCGCACCATCAACAAAAAATAGAGCAAAATAAGCAAAAAAACGGTCACCCATCCAAGTACTGACCCCGCCCGACGTTGCTTAACTTCGGTCAAAAATCAAAAATCACGTTTGTCGTATGGGAGCCCCACTGAAATCTTTATTTTATTCTGTTTTTAGTATTTGTTGTTATAGCGGCAACAGAAATACATCATCTGTGAAAATTTCAACTGTCTAGCTATCACGGTTCGTGAGATACAGCCTGGTGATAGACAGACGGAGGGACGGACGGACGGACAGCGGAGTCTTAGTAATAGGGTCCCGTTTTTACCCTTTGGGTACGGAACCCTAAAAAGTATTAAATATAGTTGGTCAAACCAATTTGTCAATAAATAGGAACAAAAAAAACTATACTCATCCTTTTCTTTTGGGTACTAGTACTAGTGTAAGACAAAGATAGTATGATTCTCTCTGTCTATGTTTGAAATGAGACGGTCCTTTGACACACTATAAGTATTATGCAAATTAAATTATATTTATACCAATTACTAGAACTATTTAAGATTGTTCTACTAAATTAATTTGATTCATATTTCCTTTTCATCCCCCCCTCACTTAATTACATCCCCATTCCTAGTATCATTTGTACCAATTTCCCACCAGCGAGTAATGTTTTTCGCAAAACAGTTGACAGTCTGGCTTCCGCACTGCAGGTAGGTCAATGAACCAGACGCGGTATTTGAGGTTTCTATTTCTATTAGTCTGTGGTAGAATTAAAATGTCGTAAATCTGTATATGTATGTATCCATTATGAGTAATATTTTTGACTAGCTTTTGCCCGCGACTTCGTCTGCATCGAATTATTAATTAACTATTCCTATACAGGGTGATTTCTGGGTCGTGATCCGGAACCACTTTTTCTGACTCTGTAAATGGTCCACATTATCATAAAAGATAATTAACAACATCGTTATTGAATTCTGTATGATGTCTTGTTCTCTTGCTCTGCGACCCCTAAATTACCCTGTATAAAGATACTTTGAATTTGTACAAATCAATGAAATAGGAAAGACCAATCAGAAAGTCAAATTTTTGGAAATAATCGCTTCAAATGAAAAAAAAAACATTTCAAATTGTCGACGACTGTATTCGTCTGAAGGCCAATTACGTATTAGGTTTCCATTTGTAAGCCGTTAACTTCAATTTTATTAACCCCATTCTGTATCGGGGTTACAAATACAGGGTTATATTTGGACCGTTAGTCATAGTGCGAGGTGTGCGAGATGATTAGGTAGGCCATACTGAACAACTTTTTCTATGGGACCAACTACGAAATCACAAACATTTTTTTGGCCGTTTCATACATTTTGGTCGAGTGGATGTCGACGTTTTCTATGGGAAGATTGGGAAGGCCAAATTTTCTGTTGGGATTAGGGTTTGCAATCCGGATCCGAAATGTATGAAATGATCCGGATCTGGATACGGATCCGCGGATCTTCCCATACATTACGGATCCGTCGTGCAAACCCTAGTTGGGATTTCGGGGTTGGTCTCATAGAAAAAAATGTTAAGTATGATCTACCTAATCACCTCGGTCCAAATATAACCCTATATAATGAATCTTTCAAACTTATTTAATTACACAAACGGGTCTACCGCGATATAATTTCATTGTTTTTACCTTTAATTCCGACGTTTCAGCTGAGTTGCACCAGCTGTGGTCACGGAAAGACTGACGTCCCAACAAACGTCTTTCAAACTTGCTTTTGGACAATCGAGTTAAAATCAAAGAGCTGGTTTTCTGGTAATCAGTGGGCCCCTTTATAAACTGTGGTAATTGAAACCATCTAGCCTCCTAAGGCCCAACGAAAAATTGAGTATGTAGTCAGTACGGCCCGTAGTCCTACCAGTAGTACTATTGTTTTATACTCATTCAGACCCAAGTATTTAAAATACTTTTTTAAATGTTATTGTACTTATACAGCACCTTGTACAGCACTTTGATTTTTTTTTACGAACTTGTTAAAGGGCTCACAGACAAAACAGTCCTTTAGAAGTTCGTACACGCCAATTTCGATAAGCGCAAAATTTGAAATGGGTTTTCTATTAAGTCCTACTGGTAGGACCGTGGTACGCTATGACTAGGTACACAATTGTTGTAGGAGCTGGGTCTGAATAAGAAAGTTAATAAGTACTATGGGTAGGACCTTGGGCCTTAGGAGGCTAGACAAGTTTGAATATATCAGTCGATATTGTTTTACCATTTAATGGTAACTGTCTAACCTTCGATGTCCCTTCTATGGTATAGGGTTAGCGACTGACTATATTAGCTAACAATAAGTTATAACGATTTGGTACAAAACTGGGCAAATAAAACAAATGTAATGATAAATAAATGACATTACAAACACATGTAAAATAGCATGAAAAAATTTTTAAAGACGAGGGCAGTTCACAAGTTTAATGCTTTCTATAGAAAACTGAAATGTCGGCTTTGGCTCGGTCCCGGACCGTTCTAGTGTAAGTTATCCTTCAGTAAAAGTTGTCAATGTCAAATGTAATGGCTGCTTTCCACCTTGCTTTTATTCAAGTTACTGCTCGATTCGAACTTTAAGATACGTCAATTAATAGATCTAGAAACGATATGGAATAGGTAGAATAGGTAGGTAGGTGTCGTTTTTGTTTGAAGATACGTCACTTTTGACACTGACATATCCAATACCTACATATCGTTTCTAGATCTAATAATTGACGTATCTTAAAGTTCGAATCGGGCCGTTAATACCTATAGTAAATAGCAAGCATGTAAGTAAGTACAATTTTGCCGTGTTCTAGTGTCACAAATGCTGATTACTAAAATTAGTTAATTGGAAAATATATTTCTGGACAGCCCTAGTGGTGTCGAACGGCCGTGACCAGCCCGTTTACTAAGGCAAACACTAGCCTGGGAATATTAGAACATTTCAATTTATACTTAAGTATTTAAACGACTGGTCTGGCCTAGTGGGTAGTGACCCTGCCTGTGAAGCCGCGGTCCTGTGAATCCCGGTAAGGGCATTTATAATTTTTGTATTTCTGTTGCCGCTATAATAACAAATACTAAAAATATAATAAAATAAATATTTAAGTGAGGTTCCCATACAATGTGATTTTTTTGCCGTTTTTTGCGTGAACGGACGGACGGAACCCTTCGTGCGCGAGTCCGACTCGCACTTGGCCGATTTTAAATTTTTTATACTTGTGCTAAACCTAATATATCTATATATAGTGTTTTATTTCATAATAAAAACTTATCTATTATTGTCAGAACAATGATCTTTCTACTTTTGTGCCATATGAATGATCTCATTAATAACTTGATTAATGATCATCCCATTTGAATCATTAAATCGAATCGATCTTATTTCATTCATTTTTTTAATGATTCCCGATATTGTTTCGAAGATGTAACGATTTTAATATCGATCGCTTATTGTATGGCGTTATTTGATAGTTACTTTAATTAATAGTTGCTTATTTTCTGTGATTGATTGTATTATACTATTGTTGAGACAAGTGAAATTGAAAGTATTGTTTTGAGACTACCATACGTTTTGTTCACATTTTGATACAATTCGTCTGTCTGTCTGTATTGGTATTATGGCCATTTATGCCTACTTATGAGGACTTTTTTATAGCCGAGAAAAAATGTGACGTACCACGGGTAAAGGTTTACCTTACAGCGGGTATAGTGTAAATCTTTTGAACTGAGCTAGTTTACTCAAAGTCTCAAGAATACAATACCATTGAGTGTTAAACCACAAATTAGGATAACTACCTCGTAGTAAAAGCAGATTATAACCGCCTTGAAATGTTAGTATAGATTAACGACTCTATTTCTTTAAACAATAGACTACAAAATACACTAACTAAATAATGGCTAACATAACTTTTTTTGCATTTCGCACCAGACTACTTCCCTGTCGTGGCTAAGGTGGATATGACTTTACAAAAGATTGAATGATATTATCTTTTTAGACCATTTTAACATAAAATTTATTACTTAAGACACACAAATACTCATGGAACATTAAATAAAATAATAATATAAACTATCTATAAATAAACTTAAAATAAACGCCTTATAAATAAAAAACGGCCTCCAAGTCACTGCCGATGGGCAGCGTGCCTAGAAGGCTGGCCGCATTGCCACGTTGAATCGCAATGCTAATGCGTTGAGCAAAATATTGGCCAGCCCTCTTGTCCCTTGTGGCGTCTATAAGGCGAGCCGCTAAGGCCTTCCTATTCAACACGGAATAAGGTTAAAAATTCGATATAGGTACATGCAATGTACTTCTAACTTATTTTTGTAAGTAAACTGGTTGGCGCCTACGAGAACAAAAGCAGATAATAGCATTTTAATAAAACAATGCCATTGTTATAGTTTGTTTTTTTTTAGTATTAGAAAGACGGTAAGCGATCTTAACATGTCTTTTAATTGAAAAACGCTTTTTAAAAATCAGTAACTATTACTTATGAAAGCAGAAGAATATAAATAATCGTATTAGATTCATAATTGTTACATATTTGCCATTATTTATTTTTAAAACGTGTTTTTCAATAAAAAGACACGTCAAGATTGTTTACCTTATTTCTAATGCTAAAAAAAACGAACTATAGTACAGGTAAGTGAACTAGCTCAGTTCAATTTTTTTTTTACTATAACCCTTACGCTATTAAAGACGCCGCTCCAATACTATTGTGGTGCTATGCGACGTAAGCGCCAGCCGCTATAATTTAATTTAATTTAATTTAAATTTAATTTAAATGTATAATTATGGACCTGGTCTGAAATAAAGAATATTATTATTATTCTCTTTATTTATTTTTGGTCTTAAGTTAGGTTATTTTATAATATGGATATAAAAATAAAATACAAAAACACTTACAAAAACAATACAAAATACTTATAAACATATTATAAAAAACCTAACCTAGGGTGCCGCCAGCAGCGGGGCAAGGCCCAAGCTGCCGGTGGTCAGGGCTGCAGAGAGAGGAACCGGCGGACTATCCGCGCCGTGTCCAAGATCACCGCCTTCTGCATCTGACCCTTGATCCAACCACCTAGCGAGAGTCTCTCAAGATGTTGGTCGAGACTCTTCGCTATTAGACCGTTCACTGAAACGACTATCGGGACAATGATCGTCGAATCAACATCCCACATGGCGGTTATCTCGTGAGCCAAGTCTAGGTACTTGCTGGACTTGTCCTTCTCGGCTCTCACGAGATTCTCATCATGGGGGATGGTGATGTCAACGAGCACGGCCCGGCGTTGCGATCGATCTATTATCACAATGTCAGGCTTATTGGCTACAATAGTCCTGTCAGTGATGACAGATCGATCCCAATAGAGCGTGGCACGACCATTCTCGAGAACTGGCGCAGGTGAATACTTGTAGTACGGTACTTCGCGGTTCACAAGGCCGTATAGAAGAGCAAGCTGCTGGTGTATAATCCTGGCTACGAGATTATGTCTGTGCAAGTACTCGCCGTTCGCAAGATGAGAACAACCGGAAATGATATGCCTGAGTGACTCTCCGGGACGACGGCATGCCCGACAAATGTCGACCGTACCGTCCTTCAGGATATATTTCCGATAGTTGTTCGTCATCATTACTTCGTCCGCAATTGCACAGGCAAAACCCTCGGTTTCTCCGAAGAGGTCCCCGAATCGTAACCAGTTCACCGACGCGAGCAGGTCCACATCGGGTCCCGTGAGGGCCTTGTAGAACCGCCCGTGTAGCACCTTACTCTCCCATGCCGCCTTGCGATCCGCAGTACTTAGTACCACAGGTTTGCGCCAGTTCTCGTTTGCCAAGGAGAGCGGCGTGAGGTTCCTGTCTACTGCCACCACATCACGATGCATCCCACAGTCGTTGTTAAGGAAATAATTCCTGAGATTGTACACCTCGCGGTTGTGGAGATCCTTGGCGTTTAGGAAGCCTCGGCCTCCACATTTCCGTGGGATGTACAATCTCATAACTGACGAGCGTGGGTGTAGCATGCGATGCGCGGTGAGCAGTGATCGGACCCTCCGATCCAGGGCATCCAGCTCGGTCTGAGTCCACCTTAGTATGCCAAAGGAGTATATGAGCAGGGGCATTACCCAGGCGTTGAAGGCGCGCACTTTGTTGCCTCCTGACAAAAGACTGTTAAGGACTTTTGTGAGCCGACTGAAAAAGCGCTCCTTCACCGACCGTCTAATACCCTCGTCCTCAATACCCAACGACTGTGACATACCAAGGTATTTATAGGTTTCTGACTCAGAGATAAATCTGAAAGACATTGTCTCAGAAGGTTGTAAATTTGTTGAATTTACAACCCTGCCCCGCTGTACATGCATAACCGCACATTTATCGACACCAAACTCCATGTTGATGGCACTACTGAAGACGTCGGTGGTTTTCAGTAGCTCCAACAAGTCTCGGCTATTTGGTGCAAATAATTTGAGGTCATCCATGTACAGAAGGTGAGAAATGACTTCACCCCCACTCCGGAGCCGGCAACCTAGTCCCAAATCCTTCAGCAGGGTGCTGAGGGGATTCAAAGCTAGGCAGAACCACAGGGGACTCAGACTGTCGCCCTGAAAGATTCCTCGCTCAATCCTTATAAAATCCTGCGGGCCAGGGCGGTCATCTCCGCCTCCTGGTTGACGAAGGACTGTGGTCCACTGCCTCATACACGCGCTTAGGAAGGCTCTCAAAGCTGCATCAACTTTATAAAGCTCTAAGACCCTCCCCAGCCATGAATGAGGCACCGAATCATAGGCCTTCTTATAGTCAATCCAAGCGACTGAGAGGGCACCCCTGTTCCGCCGGACTTGTTGGCAGATGGTCATGTCTATGAGGAGGAGCTCTTTAGTACCACGGGACCCAACCCTACATCCATTTTGAGCGGAAGCCAGAATATTGTTTGCGACAATGTGCGCGTTGATTTTTGCTCTCAAAATGGATGTAAGGAGCTTGTATAGTGTAGGTAAGCATGTGATGGGTCTGTAGTTCTTCGCTTCCGTGGTACTACCGGACTTATAGAGCAGGAAGGTGACACCAGTTGTTAAGGAAGGTGGGAGAGAACCAAGCTCGAGGGCTTGTTGAAATTGTGCTGCCAAGCGCGAGTGCGAGCATCGGAACCACTTTAGCCAGAAGTTGTGCAATCCATCCGGCCCAGGACTTTTCCAGTTCTGGGCCGTGCGGATGGTACAACTCACGTCATCGGGGCTGATGGTGACTGCCCCCATGGATTCGATGGACTCGCACTCACGCTCGACAACACTCATCCAACCCCCCTCGGTGTGTCCGACAGGCACCGACCAGATGCTACGCCAGAAGTCAGTCATGGCAGTAGCATCCGGTGGCTGCGTGTCGGACGCACGAAGTTTGGTTTCCTCCCACTTTCGGTATACCTTCCTTTGGTCACTTTGAAAACGGCGATTCTGCTGGAATCGATCCACACGCTCTCTGTAGCGGCGAATACGGTTTGCCCATGCATAGACTTTCTGCTTTAGAAAGTCGATGCGCTCTGTGACATTGGCCATGTAGTCGCGGGGCCTGATATCCGTCCCCACGAACGCCTGGTTCACAAAGCGCATTACTCGGGGGCGATTGTTGCCCCCCCTGAAGCAGATCAGCTTTGCGATGAGAGTCCTAAACGAGCTGATACGTCGCTCAATCCGCGCTTGCCATGCAGGGACACCTCCGACGGTCCTAGGTGCACGTTCAGCGTCCGGAAACTTGACTCGAGCAACACGGCACGCCGCGATGGCTCCGCAGTACATGATTGAGTGCGTATCATCTAAATCTTTACTAGTCCGTAAATGTGGCTCTAGTAAAGCGTTTAGGGCTCCCATTAGCGCTAGATTGCGTCTATTCATAGGCAGACGTGGTAATCGGGGCCTAGAGTTGGTTGTGGCACGATACTGCGTAATCGCCTCTTCCAAAGTCCTCCTCAGTTGCTCATTAGCAGTTGTACTCACATTCTGACTCGCAAAATCCCCCTCATCGGTGCAAAAATCAACCCGTGGCGCCCCCGGTGCCAGGTCGGGTGCGGGCACCGGATCCGGCGACATGGCGGGCAGATCTCGCACCGAGGTGGAGTCCGCGCGAGCAGAGAGAGCCTCCTGGCGAAGCCGATCAAGTGTCGCGTCATCCAGGCGCTTTAGCCTCTGAATGACGCGCACCTGATCCGATAATCGCTGCTCCGACACGGTGATGGTAGGTTCAAGAGCCTGAAACAGAGGCAGTATTCTTGAACGATAGGCGGATAGCTGTGTTCCCCCCTCTGTAGCCCCATAATAGGCGCGCATGACATTCTCGTTCATTTCTCGAGTCCATCGCATGCGTCGCACTATACCACCGGCAGCGGGAGCCGTGGGCGGGGCAGGATGTCCCGCAGGCCCCAAGCGTGCCGGCAGCGGTGGCCGCCCTCGTCGCGCAGGTGGTCGTGGCGGCGGCGGCGGCGGCTCGCTCTCATCACTGGACCCGTCTGTGTCAGGCGCCGTTGCGAACTCGTCGCCTGACGATGGTGTGGACGAGGAACTGGACGAGGCGGGCGGGGGTGGTGGGCGTGCGTTGTTGGTTGACTCCGCTGCACGTCTTTGACTCCTCGTAATCATTGTTTCATACGTTTTTTACCGTTTGCTGTAATATTGTGTTGACCGTTTTGTCAAACAAATGTCATGTCCGTGGCGTGTGAATATAATTTGAGTCACACGTATTTATAGTGGATATTTTATGTTTTCACATATTTAGCCAGGTCAAAGGTTCATTTGATGGCAAAATACACAATAGTTTTAACAATAAAAACGTATAAAAATATAATTATAGCAAATAAAATTTACGAGACGTCTGTCATTGTCAGAGCGGTTTTTTTTTTATTATTATTATTATTATTATAAGGTACCTTTTCCCGTGGAACGTCACACATAATTGTTAGGTGGATTGATGAAATCTCTATTAAATTAAACTACCAAAGGTAAATGTTTTACAAACGTTACTTTTTCGGCTATTTTTTATTTAAAACACTGGCACATTTTTTTTACATTTTATAATGAGTTTTTGTTTCTGAATATGGAAACAAAGTATTTATCTCCATATTAAGGTACACAAACTCATTATAATTATTCGTGGATGTTAATTGCTTACGTAAATAACAAATAAGGTTCATGATATATTTTTGCTATACACCCTACACTCACTCAATAAGGCGTTTAAGGTTGTTTGGAAGAGATTCTTAGTGATAAACCCGCCTGTTGTCTACTGTTGTCATCCATTCTGTAGTTTTACGTTTTGATGTGTTTTTTTTTTATATTTTGGTAAACAATAAATCATATTGGCTCACTCAATTCATTTTTGTAAAAAAAAAACAACAATAAACCAAAAAATCTCAAAAATAACGGCACCCAAAAAACCTCCGTCTCTACATTTAATATAAATAAAACCTCACGCAATTTAATGTCATACTTCCCTCAATTAGGGTGACCACACGTCATTTGCGTAACCTTCGGCTAAAAAGGCTAGAGTCCAAGGTATGTAATTCCCATTGCTCGCATTGCATTGCATAGCCCAAGCAAGCGACTATTAAAGATCAGGCCGAAAATATGGCCGATTCATATTTAACAAGTTGATACGGTTTTTATTATGTTTTGATACGACCTTGAAGATCACTCATGCTGACGGGTGCGTGCAAAATGAAGTGAAAGTCATGCGTGTGCGCGCCAATCAACAAGACGATCAACAAGGTATCAAAACCAGTAAAAAAAAGAATTTACTTAGCTACCTCTAAAATTTTAAAAGTCTGATTTAGTGAGCAGATTTGGTATTTTTGTAGTTACGTTTTTGGAATGTGTTCGAAATGGTGGATATTGGCATTAAATTACTTAAATGCCAATAGGATCCTGACACTTGACACTTTAGACCAATGTAAGTTCGCTGTGAGTAGTTTTTAGTTTTAGATTTTTTAATATTATGAATCCAGGTTTCGGCATTTTTGGTCTGCCTCTTCCTCGTGATCTGGGGTGCCCACCACTGGGACGCTGGACTCATTCTGTGGCGACTGGCGAAAAAAAGGGGAGGCCTTTGCCCAGCAGTGTGACACAATATAGGCTATTAAAAAAAAGCTATGAATATCGCGAGGTCTACATCCCACAGAGCCACTAGATTAAATGAAGCTCAACTTAATTCATAGGGACCGTTATTCGACACTAAGCGCCACTTGCACCATTCCACTAACTCGGGGTTAACCGGTTAAACTTAAGAGTTACCATGGTTACCAGTACAATATGACGCTGTGTTAACGGTTTAACCGGTTAACTCCGGGTTAGTGGAATGGTGCAAGTGGCCCTAAGGGCATAGGTTTGCCTCAGCCTCGGCAAGTGTCGAGAACGCTCCAACAGATGGCGGGCGTATGCGCGCAATTTGGTAAATTATCCCCTTCCGGTTTGCGTGCGTTGTCACCCTGTTCGCTGCTCCGTTTGCTTTGTGGAATGTCTGCTTTTCAAGATTTTGTAGTTATTTTTCTGGTGTTTTCTTTATTAGGCTCGGACCAAGCTAACTTTGCAATGGAAGGGTCGCCGTTAACGACAAATTACTGACGTTTGTAATGTCACTTACTCACTTTGTTACAAGTCTGTGACGTGTGTGGTTGGAAAAATGTCAGTCTTGATTTGACACTGGTAGATCGGTATCGCATCGCGGTGACGTCTTATAAACATTGTTCGAATTGGGCCGTGTATGAGGGTGAAGTAATTGGAAGCCAGAAATGTATAAATATTTCAGATCTTTTTCTTCCTATTTTGATCAAAAGAGTATTACACACACACAGGGTATTGCCTGTAACAGGAGCAAATAATCAAAACACATAGTATACTCCTGAAACTATGAAACTTTTGTTAAAAAACTTTTAAAAATTACGAATCCTTAAGACTTCGTCTTTTTCATACAAAATAATTATTGCCTTCAATGTACGCAGACATCAGTGTATTTGACGTTGCTTGTCACGCTTTAAACATAACAACATTTGCAATACATTGCGTCTTAGAATAAACTTTAAAGTGTAATAAAAATCAAAACATAAGTTATTTTTAAAAGTTGCTGAACATATGTTGGTCAGTTTGAGGAGTATAGCCTACTGTTGTATTACTCCTGTTACAGGAAACACCCTGTATGTGACAAGTACATTCTGTAACTATAACAACATAATAATATAAAATATAATATATATAGCTGGTCAAGCAAATCTTGTCAGTAAAAAAAGGCGCGAAATAAAAAAAAAATTATGGGACGCCTACATTTCGCGCCTACATTTTTCAAATTTGCCGCCTTTTTCTACTGACAAGATCTGCTTGACCAGCTATATATATTATATTTTATATTATTATGTTGTTATAGTTACAGAATGTAGCTGGTGGTAAGAAACCTACGAAATAACCATTAATTTGATGGAAGACATTTTTAAAAAGAAGAAGTAAAAAACCCGATCAAAAAAAAACTGCCGCCGTTAAAAAAGAGCGAAATGAAATTGCTAAATCTACAAGCTGAGGCGGCGTTCTGAAACACTACCGAGAAAAACGAAAATCAAAATTTCTCTCTCTCTCTCTATCGCTCGAATATACAAGTGCGACAGAGACGGTTAACGGAATGTTAACGCGGTATAGGCTGACGGGAACGAGCTCCATTTTGTGACATCTTCGCAAGCTTGCAAGGCACGCACGGCACGATTAGGCGCAATGCTTATGGCATGGCTGATAGGGCTGGGACACGAATTTATCGATATTTTTATAATTTTATTAATTACACTTTATTTTCAATTAAAACAAAATCGTACAAAAGGCAGACTTAATTCTTTATGCTTTAACCTTCGGACAAAGCATCTGTTTTTCTAAGTTATTGGCGGTGCAGTATCTTTTTTTCTCTCTTTATTTTGGCACAAATAGTCAGAAAAGTTACATTTAATATTGAAAATACAGTGTCAAAAACGTTATAGATTATAGTTATTAATTTTGTTACAACGGACCTGAATTAACTTAAATGTAAGAAGATGAGATTGAAAGAAAAAAGACGTCTAAGCGCTTACCACTATCCCGTACATGGCACCTTTAAAATTAAGTCATTAAAAGTATAAGTGACAATAGATATATACAACATCATGTTTTATGGTAATAGAGTGTTTTTATCACCTACAGTGCGATTATTCGCAGCATAATAATAATTTATGCTTTTGTATTTGTTTCATTATTCTTCTGCTGTTGTATTATTAATAATTGTCTGTTAAATAAACGGTGAATTAACGACTGTCTCAACCTATTATTTCAACATTTATGATAGAAAGAAACAAAATCTAATAAATATTTGCTGTATTATGAATTAGACGGTAAATTGCTGAATCTACAACTTGAGGCGGCAATATGGAACTATTAATCTTGTACCTACCTTGTGTTATATTTTTCTTGTAATGAAATATTTTGTAAGCGTTTCTCGGCGCATTGGTATTTTTACTGTAATGCCGTGTAAACATAATTGTATTAGATAAATAAATAAATAAATTAGAACGTAGACTGTAAATTACAATATTTTATCGACATTTCTATCGACTAGCTCCCGCCCTACTACAGACCGCAGGTGCGGCGCTCACATTACAGTTCACACACACAGCTCACATTCAGTGCTACAGCAGTTTGATGTAAATTGCAATATTTTATCGACATTTCCATCGACCGGCTCCCACGCTACTACAGACCGCAGGTGCGGCGCTCACATTAGAGTTGTCGATAACGAGTCGGTAAATTAGCAGATTCACTGTACCGTGCTACAGCAGTTTGATGTGAATTGCAATATTTTATCGACATTTCTATCGACTAGCTCCCGTCCTACTACAGACCGCAGGTGCGGCGCTCACATTATAGTTGTCGATAACGATGTCGATGTGCATATTCGCCGCACTACTATCGATTTTGCAACTATGTGTGGAATTAAATTCACCTGAGAGTGGAATGACGTGAATTGTACCGTGTATGAAGCTCATATGGATTGAATTCCGATTTGATTTTTTAAAATTCCAATTTAGTGTTGAATTTCATTAGTGTCACTTATCTTTAATGTTATTCGGGGACCCTTGCGGATACACTTCGACCCATTAGAGTCGCTTAGTAAAGATATACTTTTAATTCTTGTTAAAAATAAAGATAAGTTTAAGTTTATTTCGTCTCTTGGCTTGGCCACCTCGAAAGGATGGGTGAAGATCGGGCCAAAAGGGCCTACTTGGGTCGACCAACGGGACCCCGTCCTGTTGGTCATCCTAAATATCGTTGGGCGGACAGAGTGGAGGCAGATCTCCATGAGCTCGGCGTCGGCGAAAGCTGCCGTGACACCGCTCTGGACCGAGCAAAGTGGCGTGCTCTTGTGTTGGAGGCCAAGACTCATTTTGGGTCATCGCGTCAGCCAAGTAAATGGTAAGTACCTAGTAAGTTATTTTTAAGCCAAACCATGGAACGCTGTCATTTTAAAAATCGGTAAAATTTTGGTAATATTAAAAGAATCGCATTATTAGTAAGGTAAGCCCGATTCAAATTTGACAATTAGTACCATTTTGATACGATCTTGACAATCGTCTTGGTTATTGGCGCACATTTCACTACACCAATCAGTGTGACCGATTTAGGTCGTATCAAAATATGACTAAAACCGTTACAAGATGTTTAATCTGAATCGGCCTCAAATACACAAAACACAATCATTAATATATCTTCATTATAAAACATAACCCCCCTTTCGACCGTAGTCGGATAAAACTTATAAATTGCCTACTAGCACATTCTCGTTAGAAATTCGTTAAAATAACATTTCATTTTGCAGACCAAAGAGGCCTGTACGCTCAGGTTAATATAATATTAACTTTTATTTAAGTACAGTCAGCAAAGTCTAAAAGAACTCCAATTAAAGTTCCTTTGCGTAAACTCGAATTCGGAGACGTTTGTTGAGTGTACAGATTACATGTTTTAGACTCTGCATAATAAGAAGATTAAATATATGAATATATTTAATTTCATCGAAACTTAATTTATGGAGGGCAAACAGAATAGAGCCCCGTTTAACTTTTTCGCACACAGGATTCAAAAAATACAAAAATTATATCTTTAAATAGGTATATGGGAGCTATTGCTACTCTTGTATAACTTTCCGTTGCCTAAGTAGGTATTAATCAGAGGGACGCGACGGCTAGAGGTCTTATCACTGCTATTTTTGTAATTCACATGTATAGTAGAAGTTTAGCCTATCCCTACCTAACTCCACTGGATTCAGCGCCATTAAACAAAATTAGTATGAGAGTCCCAAAGTGTTGACTGCGACTCTTAAATCCATCTATTCAGAAGTCGGTAAGCGATCTGTGGTCGAGGGTAGTTTGAAAAGTTGAAATTTGTGTTTTTCGGTGATTAAGGTTTTTTGAAGTTAACGGGGTAAGGGATGTCGAAGTTTCGAGAAGTTTAGAATTAATTTTGATTTTGGGCTTATAACGGCATGAGGTAGGCAAAACAGACGCGATTTTGCTAGAGACATGGTCATAAAGAGAAAAAAATACATAGATTGCTCACTCCATACATCAGTTTTGGTACCAAAAAGACTATTAATTTCAGTGTCTATATCTAGAATCGAGTAGCGGAACTATCAGTAATGCTACTTGACAATAGACGTAGCACCGACCGGAAAGTCTTATGCTCAACAACATATCTCTATGATCATAGTCATTGGTCTGTGTGGCATTACGATTTCAATTGTTGATGCGCATGAGATGCCTATAATGACATCATGAACAAATAGGGAGTATTACTGCAATGTTTTGCCGCCAGAGTGCAGCACTAGCAACGTAAGTATACCATAGAGTAACTTATACACACTGTACCTTAAACTGTTTTTTGACAAGTTGTCACAGACAGTCAAATCAATTGATACATCAAGGCGGTTTGTTTAAGGTGGCCTACCAGGAAACGCGAAATCGAAACTCAGCGCCTCTTTATTGCTCGAATATGCAAGAGTGATAGAGAGGTTAGAAAACAAAATTTCGAACCGCTCGTTTGCGGTAGACCCTTAGATTGTGACTCGCAGAGTTTCGCGTAATATTCCTTATTGATAAATTCAAAATCGGCCCCCAGACACGCTGAATTACGTAAGCGAACAACTCGCGAACGCGAAGCGAAGCGGCGCGGCGCGGCGGGCCCACGGCGGTTTCGCAACGAGATCGCTCACGTAGGACACTTCTATAGGTATCAAAGGATTGATTCACCGCGCCGCCGCATCGTCTCGCTTCGCGTTCGGCTGTTGTTCGCCTTCGTAGTACGCTGCGAAAGCGATATACGCAATAATATTGAAGTTTTCTATTTCTAATGAAGGATGTGTATATATATTAGTGTGTGTGAAGTATGTGTATGTGTGTCGGTGATTGTCGGGTACGGGCCGATTGTGCGGGCTTCCGTTTAGGTTCGAGCTATTGTAGTATGGAGAAAGACTTTATCGTGCTCTTATGACATCATCATCTTCCTCGCGTTGTCCCGGCATTTTGCCACGGCTCATGGGAGTCTGACGTCCGTTTAGCAACTAATAGGAATTGGCGTGGGCACTAGTTTTTACGAAAGCGACTGCCATCTGACCTTCCAATCACAAGTGATGTGAGTAGCGTGAACTAAGGCCACTCCTATACGCTTGCATTTGTTTAACATGCACGCCGCACGCCCCGCCCCGCTGCACGCCCAACTAGGGCTTGCAATATCGGACGGTTTCCAATTCCGGAACTGATTTTCGATATTGGGTCCCAATTCCGGAATTCCGGAACTGGTTCCGGAATTAGGGTTTATCATATTTTTATTAGATTTTTTAATCAAAAACAACAAAAAATATGAAATACTGATACTTTACGTTTATTAAAGAAAGTATTGTTTTAGAGGAATTTAATCTGAAGTAATATTAATCGAAAAATATCAATAAATTTAGTAGTGCCGTCTTTGCACCTTATTACTATGGTCACTTTTATTCACTTCAATGATACGGTGTATTTATTTGGGGAAACTACGGATGCTAGAAATCGTTTACATGCCCAATTTTATATAATGTCTAAATATAACGGCTTCGTAGCCTAGTAGGTAGGTAGGAAGTGGCCCTGTTTACGAAGATGAAGGTTCTGGGGTTCCGATCTCGGTAAGGTCATTTATTGTGTTATGACGATTATTTGTTTCTGAGTAAAGGTTGTTTTCTATGCATTAAAGTAGGTATTCAGCTATAGGTACATATTACCTTTATGGATTGCAGACTAGAGCCAAAAACGCAAGCCTTATTGAGATTACGATTATTTAAGTTTGGTTTTTTTCCTTACTAGTTCCTGAATTCCTAATTCAGAATATAAGCTTCTACAGGATCCGAAAATTCCATCGAGGAAACTTCTTTCTGAATTGAGAATAAAATATGCAACTGTTTATAAATTTTAAATCAAAAGTTTCGCGTTGCGTTGGTAGGATTGGGCAAGTAAATATATGGATTTGCTTAAGCAAGTATCAAAAGTAAATAAAATATGGTTACGTTAACGTATTAAAATATAATAAAAGTACTTAAATCCAATTCCGGAATTTTCGATATTCAGTGATCTCAATTCCGGAATTGTAATATCGGAAAATTTGTCCGAGATTCCGGAATTCCGGAATGCAAGCCCTACGCCCAGCTCGAGCGTCCACTCAGGCCTTACACTAAAAAGTCTTCTCCATAGTTGCTGAGCTTAAAAACACAGAGTCCAGTATCGGGTATCAGTAAAAAATAAGCGGCACGTAATGAAAGGTTTCCAGGCCGGTCCAGTTATTCTTTTTATATTCGGTTACTTTGTTACTCTTTTGATCTTGATATGACGTCATTGTTATGCTACCTGTAGCTAAGTGGCTTAGATGTGCGATTTTTAAGTATAGTACGGCTACCATCAGTTTGGCATTGACATAAACGCCGTCGAGAACGTAATTTACTTTCTATACATCTCGTTTGCACTAATATGCGAGTACGAGCGAGATGTATAGAAAGTAAATTACGTTCTCGATGGCGTTTATGTCAGTGAGAAACTGATGGTAGCCGTATAGGTTGTAGGTTCAAGTTTTCCCTTGCGTTACCGTTTTCCGTATATTTACTACGTAACGGAATGGCAGGAGCAAAAAAGTATGGCAATTTTTTACGCCTGTTGTGATCGTAATTATGTTTGTTATTTAAAATAAAAAACAGGTACAACATATTTTTTCAATCGAAAAATCGACAAAAGTGTATGTTTACCATAATTGATCAATAGTACCTAATGTACGTATAATGATTATGGAACCACCTTACACAAATAAAGTACATAAATGTTTCTCTTACCCCACATGACCTTAAATTGGACCCTAAGGTCACCGACTAGGCTAAAAACGATAAATCATGCACATAATTTAAATTTGGAAACTCCCCAGCTAACAATGACACTTATTACCTACCTGTCACATAAATAATAAATTCAAACCATCCAGCATAACCAGCTAAAGAAAAAACAAACGAATCCCTAGGGACTTAATAAATCTAGTAAAGTTGCCAAACAGTCGCAAAAACGGCAACTTTTTATGTCAGGGACGTTTTGTTTACATTATCTGCGAGTTTTGACAACCCTGAGATTGCTAGCGGTGGCACTTTTGTATAATTTTATGGGAGCAGGTAGATAATGAAAACATCCGCGGCGTTACGATGTATCTATATAAATACGTGAACCAGATTGCACACATCAACACACGTTTAATACTTCCAATTCCATAATTTGCAAGGAATATTTTTCGTGATGCGCTGGTGGCCTAGCGGTAAGAGCGTGCGACTTGCAATCCGGAGGTCGCGGGTTCAAACCCCGGCTCGTACCAATGCGTTTTTTGTAACTTATGTACGAAATATCATTTTATATTTACCAGTCGCTTTACGGTGAAGGAAAACATTGTGAGGAAACCGGACTAATCCCAATAAGGGCCTAGTTTACCCTCTGGGTTGGAAGATGGCAGTCGCTTTCGTGAAAACTAGTGCGGCTAGTGCCCACGCCAATTCCTGGGATTAGTTGCCAAGCGGACCCCAGGCTCCCATGAGCCGTGGCAAAATGCCGGGACAACGCGAGGAAGATGCAAGGAATATTTTTCGTGGCATTATTGAGGTCGTTTAGATCTTTAGTTTACATTCGTTCTTTAAGACTTTGAGAGATTAAAGTTTTTTCTACTTGGTATTCATCATCATCATTTTAGGCTTCAGTCGCCCACTGCTGAGCATAGGCCTCTCTTTGTGTACGCCACTTGTCCCGGTCCTGGGCTAGTCTAATCCAAAAGTGCCCAGCGATTATTCGAATGTCAGCCACCCAACGATCCAACGGACGCCCGGCGCTTCTTTCATCCGAAAGCGACCATCAATCCGTCAACATTTTGGTCCACATGCCATCACTCTGCCTAGCAACATGTCCCGCTCGGCATTATGTACGAGTATGTTATTCATTTTACCAGGAAAAAAGTTGTCCCAATTGTGAGTACCATTTTTGACTTTCCATTACGTTTAGTAGTATAGTAGTAGTTTTTAGTTATTTATTTTAAAATTAGTTTTACCTACTTATTTTTACATTCAGTTTTTAAGTTTTATAGGTTAATGCTGTTGTATGTTTATTGAAAATAAATGATTACAATATTCAATTAAAATAATATTAAATACATTATAATTAACACAACGAGCTAAGCAACAAAAGGCGGTCTTATCGCTAAAAAGCGATCTACGCACAAAGCGGTTTAGATACGTTACCTCAGTAGATTTGCAAAAATTAGGATACTTTTTTAGGGTTCCGTAGCCAAATGGCAAAAAACGGAACCCTTATAGATTCGTCATGTCTGTCTGTCTGTCTGTCTGTCCGTCTGTCTGTCCGTCCCTATGTCACAGCCACTTTTCTCCGAAACTATAAGAACTATATACTGTTGAAACTTGGTAAGTAGATGTATTCTTCTATCATTTTTTTCTAAACTGAATAGTTTGCGCGAGAGACACTTCCAAAGTGGTAAAATGTGTGTCCCCCCCCCCCTGTAACTTCTAAAATAAGAGAATGATAAAACTAAAAAAAATATATGATGTACATTACCATGTAAACTTCCACCGAAAATTGGTTTGAACGAGATCTAGTAAGTAGTTTTTTTTATACGTCATAAATCGCCTAAATACGGAATCCTTAATGGGCGAGTCCGACTCGCACTTGGCCGCTTTTTTTCTTCTGAATTGGAGTAGAAATTCTGGGTAGAAATGTTGTAAAAATATTCGTAACGAAAAACTTTTGAACCTACAACGCTTTCTGAAGTAAGAGTTATTGGAAAATGACAGATAATATACAGGGTGTTTCCTGTAACAGGAGCAATAAAATAAACTGTAGGCTGTATTCCTCTAGCTGACCAACATTTGTTCAGCAACTTTTAAAAATAACTTATATTTTTATTTTTATTACACTTTAAAGTTTATTCCAAGACGCAATATATTGCAAATTTTGTTATGATTAAAGCGTGACAAGCAACGTCAAATACACTGATGTCAGCGTACATTGAAAGCAATATTTATTTAGTATGAAAAAAGGAAGTCTAAAGGATTCGTAATTTTTAAAAGTTGTTAAACAAAAGTTTTATAGTTTGAGGAGTTTTATAGTTTTACAATAAAAGTGAACATAACGTTAAAAAAAAAGTTTGAGGAGTATAATATAAATGTTTTAATTATTTGCTCGTGTTACAGGCAACACCCTGTATAATATAAAATATGTTTTGAGCACAAAATCACCCGCACAAATCACTCACTCACAACTATATAGCTTCACTTACTATACACACTTCTTGTTTATAGATGTGTGCATATGTAAACGAACAGACATACAAGCAAATAAAACACAACCACGTCTTCACTACATAGTATAAAACAAAGTCGCTTCACTGTCTGTCTGTCTGTCTGTCTGTCTGTATGCTTAGATCTTTAAAACTACGCAACGGATTTTGATGCGGTTTTTTTAATAGATAGAGTGATTCAAGAGGAAGGTTTATGTATAATTTGTTAACCCGTGCGAAGCCGGGGCGGGTCGCTAGTACAAAATAATAGAAGACCCTACAACCTTCCACGCAACAATCTACACCCACATCTAAACTAACCCAAGTATCTTTTACTGTACATGCCATAATACTCCTAACTACTAAACCTTTAAGTTCCAAAATCCTATAAACATCTAAGAAGAAATACTTAATTTTAAGTTAAAGAAATAAGCAGCGAAATATTTCACGCGCACCTTCTAAAAGTAAATAATTATTATTTAGTAATACAATCACGTACTGTGGGGTGTGATCCAGGGGAATAACAATGATATTCGTATGTGTGTTTTGTGGGTCAGAAAAGGTGGGAAAAAATACAGTTTGGGTAAAGAAAGTTTTTTTGAGTTTGAAAGGAATTTTATTTTACCTAATTTCTAGTATCAGTCGAGATGGCATATTATTGATTTTGTGATCTGCAATGGCGGTCGTAACATACGGTTCTTGAACATATGTAGGTACCTATGTAATTATGTCACTTTATATCACATACACAGGGTTACATAAAACAGACAAAACAAAATATGAAAAACATATACAAAGACTAATACGCGAATTTTAATATACAGAGCCCATCAACGTGCACATTAGCGCCACTGCTAAATAATCGTGATTATTTAAATTTAACGAAATATATTTAAAAAAGGGGGCCGCTACGTACTGTATCTTGTATTAAAGTACCTTTTGAATATATCAAACTACTTTCTATGTTGCAGGATTCGTCAATCTATGCGTCCAAAGTTAAAAAAGCCGTTTTTGTTTTGAGTTTATAGATTGACGAAACCAGCGACATAGAAACTACTTTGATGTATTCAAAAGGTACTTAAATACAAGAGACAGTACGTAGGGGCCCCCTTTTTTTAAATATCCTTCGTTAAATTGAAATAATCAGGATTATTTAGCCGTAGCGCTAGTGTGCACGTTGATGGGCTCTTAAATACCAAGATCAGTATTTACTGCACACCTCAATAAAAGAAAACTACAAATGCTTTTGTTTGAAATTCTAATTAGTGTCAGGTATTTTAATTACTAAAATTCAGGTTCCCTCTACTTGTTCACGTTTCCGTTGATAAATTAAACAAAACCTTAACGAGATTTAATTAAACATACCAATTAAGACTGAAACGTTTTTATTAAGTAAAAATACGAGCTAAAATGTGGACAAATTCATGGTTCTTCCAAACATGGTGATAAAAAGTAAAACTTAGTGACCAATCGTCGACCAGTATTATCTGACCTCTGATTCTACAGGATACCTATAGGTAACCTAAGTACTTTTACGGGTAATACTAAAACTAAATTTTTAACACCCAAAAGAATATTCTATTTCATTCCATTCCATTTCAAAAGAAGCCTTTTGTGTTGACATCTTTTTTGATGAATGAAATAGAATAAGTTTTTGAGTGTTAAAAACTTATCTTATTTTTACCCGTGTTTTGTATTTACCCCGCCTGACCCTATAGTTTCAAATAAGCTAAGGGTCACTTTAATCTGGTTTGTTTTATAATGCTTAGTGAATGCCAGAGTAATAAAGCGGTAAGTTAATTTCTTGGCTGTATCGTAAGACTGCTGATTTAGGATGTGGGTTGTGATCCGGGCGATATGTAGAGGGTCCAGGCATTTTATTGTGCTAGTTTAAAATGGGTCAAGTGTGAACAGATTTTAAGATTGTAATTTAGTTAATTATGTTGTCATTTTGTACAAACTTTAAAAATAAGAGGACAATAACAAAGCAACTAATGTTGACAACTGGCTGGCGTGCGTCCTTTATGCCTTTAAAACTATATACTTCTCTACGTTTTTGAATTCTTGTTTTTTTTTCTATGTCAATCTGCCTGTCACCGCCTTACTCTGAATATAGCTTGTGCTGTTTTTAATAAATTAATTATAATATCTACAAGTTTACATCATCTCATCACACAGTCCACCCCGTTAGCTATCAACTAATATTGGAAGGAAAAAGATAGTAAAGGGGAAGGGGAGGAAGGAGGATCACCTTGACAACATAAAAAAAGCGGCCAAGTGCGAGTCTGACTCGCCCATGAAGGGTTCCGTATTTAGGCGATTTATGACGTATAAAAAAAAACTACTTACTAGATCTCGTTCAAACCAATTTTCGATGGAAGTTTACATGGTAATGTACATCATATATTTTTTTTAGTTTTATCATTCTCTTATTTTAGAAGTTACAGGGGGGGGGACACACATTTTACCACTTTGGAAGTGTCTCTCGCGCAAACTATTCAGTTTAGAAAAAAATGATATTAGAAACCTCAATATCATTTTTGAAGACCTATCCATAGATACCCCACACGTATGGGTTTGATGAAAAAAAATTTTTTGAGTTTCAGTTCGAAGTATGGGGAACCCCAAAAATTTATTGTTTTTTTTTTCTATTTTTGTGTGAAAATCTTAATGCGGTTCACAGAATACATCTACTTACCAAGTTTCAACAGTATAGTTCTTATAGTTTCGGAGAAAAGTGGCTGTGACATACGGACGGACAGACAGACGGACAGACAGACGGACAGACAGACAGACAGACAGACATGACGAATCTATAAGGGTTCCGTTTTTTGCCATTTGGCTACGGAACCCTAAAAACTAAGAAATCTTTAGTCATTCAGAAAACAAATTAGGAATTTGGCAACCGAATTCCATCGATCTATCTACATATTTTACGTCGAAATTTGTTGAATGAAATATTAAAATCCTCGTCTACAGTCTGTGTACAACAACTTGCTTTATAGTAGCGTAGACTCATCATCATCATCATAATATCAGCCCTTTATCGCCCACTGCTGAGCATAGGCCTCTCTTCTAGTACGCCACTTGTCCCGCTCCTGAGCTAATCTCATCCAGAAGTGACCCGCAATTTTTCTGATGTCGTCCACCCAACGAGCCAACGGACGCCAGGCGCTTCTTTCATCAGAAAGCGGCCACCATGCTGTTAAAATTTTAGTCCACCTGCCATGGTAGCGTAAACTTCACCAGCATTACTGCTGCGGTATTGCAGCGCGACATTACGGCCGACTGCATTGCCCATTTTACGGTACACGGTATCTATTTTACCCAGAATCCGGTTTTCGTTAAACTCCATAGATACCCTAAATGGTCACAGCTAGAATTAGACAGGAAGTGACCTTAGATAAAGTAAGTAAAATTACGACATACGCTTTACACCATTGATGTAAGGTTCAATTTCGCCCAGCACATGTTAACTGTTTTAGGGTTCCGTACCCAAAGGGTAAAAACGGGACCCTATTACTAAGACTCCTCTGTCCGTCCGTCTGTCTGTCTGTCTGTCACTGTCACTGTGATAGCTATTAGACAGTGGAAATTTTCACAGATGATGTATTTCTGTTGCCGCTATAACAATAAATACAAAGTACGGAACCCTCGGTGGGCGGTTTCTTCTATTTTTTTTGTTATATGATACAGATTAGATCAATGCTTCTAAAATGGTGTAAAGATACTCTCAAACGTCTGACAAAGCTCCGAGCGATCTGATCACTGTTAATTGTTTCTTCTTATGCTTTCTTAAGCGGATTAAGCGACTGTTTTGGAAATCGTTAAGGCGAAGCCTTCATAAAGCTGGAAACTAATTAAGACAAAATTGTGAGGTAAAAACCAAAACTCATTAATTACAAAAAAATAAAATAGACAAACCTTCTTTTTGGTGATCTTGTCATAGTAGGATGTGACTTTTCATTATCACGTGATGAAAAATTGTATATCATTCGATTACCGTAGGCTCAAAGGGCGTAAGGGACAAAATGGCAAAAATGAGTTATGAACGCAGTTACAAAGTGTAACTGCGTTCATAATTCATTTTCGCCATTTTGTCCCTTACGCTCTTTGAGCCTACGGTAGTCGATTGTTTTGATTAAAAAAAATGTTTATTAATTAATTTTGTACTTCGGATACAAGGATATCTGATAGGTACTCGTCCTGGCCATATTTCATAACGGGTAAAATAAAAGTCGTAGCATATTGTTTTAGTAAAACTATGAAAACAATTAATCTAGGCAGAGGCCTAGTAGAGACTAACAACCATGAACCATGTGGTGATATAAAAAATACAGGCTGTAGGTATGCAATCGTTGAAACCTTACTTCAAATGACGCAGCAGGGGGTCCCGTTGTTTCCCATAAAGTTATAAGTCATAATGTATTGTTTGTCATATTATCATTAGTCATAAAACTGAAACCGTAAACATTTCAGTATTTTCGTTAGGTTATCCTGTAGATAGGTTAGGTTAGGTTTGTTTTAGGGCAATCCTGAAAAGTGACGCGGTTCTGAACCAAATGAATTATGACTAACGAAAATTCGGGCAAACAATACATTATTGCTTAAAACTATTTGGGAAACAATAGAGACCCACAAAACACACAATGTATATGACCGCTGTTAGTATCCGTTTAACTGGACTTTAAGAGTACTTACTCTTATCCGGACCTCCTCATATAACTGGACCAAGTACTCTTAATTAAAAAACTGAAAACCAGCGCCATGGCTAAGAACAACATTTTGGTAATAAAATAAAAATAAAATAAAAATACATATAGTATTGGTAAACTCCAAATACCTATTAGTCCTGGCCTGTCTTCCCCTTAAGCCGCGTGTAGACTAGATCGATCAGCGGCCTAATACTCGGTAACGGACTATGTACTGTGATACCATCAATACATGGATCGTATAATATGCGCCTTTGGATATGGCACGTATTCTGTCTGTTTTTTAACCTCTGATGACCAACCTAACTTAACACACTCCTCCTCGCTTCGCTTGTCGTCATACCTATCTCGAATCTGTTAAATGACTAGCTGTTGTTATATTTATAAATATTTCTTACTAGTGCTGACCTTGACCCCCGCGATACAGGCGGGGTGCACTGCAATGTTCCTCTGTTAAATTTCGTTTATTGTTAAATAAAGATATTCTCTTCCTCTTCTCTTCTCAGCATATTTGCGTCCACTGCTGAACATATGCCTCTTTCATGGATTTCCATGTTGTTCTGTACGCGGTTCTATGCCAGGTCGGCCCTGCCGTCTTTCTAATGTCGTCCGACCATCTGGCTCGTGGTTTTCCGTCTCTTCGGCTTCAGTCCCAGTTATTGTTATGAGTGATTGAGTGATCCTTCCGGCCGATTTCGGCCATGGCGACCACTACGACTCCTATTGTTATATTTAGCCATTGTATGATTGGGCGAATGAAATGTATTCTAAATGTTGGAGCTCATAATAATAATCTACCTACTGAACAATATCTAATTCTGCCAAGTAAAACTTTATTTGTTTTGCCGAATGATAATTGCCAAAGTAAATATGTATCTCCAAAGTTGGATGGCAACGGTGCAAAGTACCAAATCGGACTTATAAATAAAACTTCGGCGAAAAGGCAGGCATAACAGCAGCCGAAAGCAATGTCGCGACACTCGCGACTGTAAAACTAACGTTAATGCAGTTTGAATCCGAACGATACCTTTATACTGCGTCTCTATTTTTTCCCAAAAAGTTTTAAGTCATAATGGTTTGCCCGCATTTTCGTTAGTCATAATTTGTTTCAGAAACGCGTCACTTTTCAGGATTGTCATAAAACAAACCTAACCTAACCTATCTATAGGATAATCTTACGAAAATCCTGAAAGTTAACGGTTTCAGTTTGAGGACTAATGATAATAATTATGATATGTTTATAAGTATTTTGTATTGTTTTTGTAAGTGTTTTTGTATTTTATTTTTATATCCATATTATAAAATAACCTAACTTAAGACCAAAAATAAATAAAGAGAATAATTATGACAAACAATACCATTATGACTTAAAACTTTATGGGAAACAAAGGGACCCCTTTAATACCACATCCAAGTAGATTTTATGGTATTCATGCCTCCATGTTCTGCGGTCGGGTAGCAGACAACTTGTTGGACCAGTTTGACAAATCGTCTTTTTTCGACGACTCTGCGGTCGCGACACGAAACTTTAGTTAACTTTCACATCTGTTGTACACTAGTTAGTGTCTATCTGGCATGTCTAATGCCTTTAGGTATTATAGGTACCCTCATCATCATCAGACATCGGATTTTAGGTGACAAAATTTAATGATATATAACTTACTGCTGTGGCGCAACGACCTGAAGTGGATCTTGGCCTCCGACACCAAAGACCGCCATGCTACTCTGTCCAAAGCCGTTTCTGTCCAGTCGACGGCGCCGAGTTCGCTAAGGTATTTCTGCACTTCGTCTCTCCAGCGGTACCTAGGGCGTCTAGACGGCCTTCCGCCACTTGGTACTCCAGAGTACGCCCTCCAGACTGCGCGATCTTCCATCCGGACGTGCCCGAGCCATTGGAATGATACATAAGGGATACGTATATCGACAAACTCAACTATCGATGTTATACAGGGTATTTCCTGTAACAGGAGCAATCAATTAAACTGTAGGCTGTACTCCTCAAACTGACCAACATTTGTTCAGCAACTTTTAAAAATAACGTATGTTTTGATTTTTATTACATTTAAAGTTTATTCTAAGATGCAATTTTGTTATGTTTAAAGCGTGACAAAAGCAACGTTAAACACACTGATGACAGCGTACATTGAAGGCAATATTTATTTTGTATGAAAAAGAGGAAGCCTAAAGGATTCATAATTTTTAAAAGTTGTTTGACAAAAGTTTTATAGTTTGAGGAGTAGGTATAATATATGTTTTAATTATTTGCTCGTGTTACAGGCAACACCCTGTATAGGTATACTAGTGATTACTCCAAATCTGTCATTTTATTTTTCCCCTAAATTGCAAGATATCTACTTACAAGCTAGGTTCTTGCCGGTGGAGCAATCACTACGTAGTATAAAACAAAGTCGCTTCCCGCTCTCTGTCTGTCCCTATGTATGCTTAGATCTTTAAAACTACGCAACGGATTTTGATGCGGTTTTTTTTAATCTGTCAGCTCCCAGTGGCTCATATGAGCCAGAACGCTTATGGGTGACGTCATATTGTGGGATTCGACAGGGATAGTGAGAGAGAGATTGGAGTGATTCAAGAGGTGAGATGTATAATTTGTTAACCCGTGCAAAGCCGGGGCGGGTCGCTAGTATACGATAAGTAATATACAAAATAGCAAGTAGGTTAATGATTGTAATTATTCTGTTTAACACGTTTAGACAATCCATTTTAACACATACTTAAATTTAAAACATCTAAAATCTCTACATAATCCCTGAGAACAGCAGGTCCATTACTAAGCAATAAAAATGACGATCTCCCGAGATAATTAAGAGTACTTGGTCCAGTTTAACGCACATTAGCGGTGGTAATATATTGTGTTGTGTGTAAGCGATCGCGTCGGGTGTGCTGTGACGGGAGGTAGCGAGAGCGGTTTCATAAGCGGTCGCGGGTAATTAAGAGTGTATAGTCCAGTTAAACGGATATTAACAGCGGTAATATACATTGTGTTTTGTAATATATGACGTACCTAACTCAGATGGGCTTTAGGAAAAACAACTATACCGTCGGCGAAGCGAAGATTGGTCAACCTTCTCGTCCCGATATCGATATTCGCATACGAGTTTCATTACATTGCGGGTTTTGATCGGTCGGTTGAATTGGACGTAACCAAAAGTCCGCAATGTAACTAAGCTCGAATGCGAGTTCGCGCACCGTCTAAATGAGCCCTTAAGTATAATTCAAAATCGCTCATAGCATTAATAAGGCCTCACCCATAATCAGTGGTATTTATCATTACTTAATCCCAACGTACGCTATGCTCTAATAATGGTAAGCAATATAAATAATTGTTTTTTTTTGGCGGCGAAAGGCCTGTAATTATTTGTAATAGGTAATCATTGAGCGCTTAGTAATTTAAATCATTACGGTACTGTTTAATAACATATAAATGGCGCCAATACACCTAGATTAGTGGCGTTCAATGAACTCGGTTCCTACTGGCTTTTAAAATTTTCAGACTATTGACGATATCTACAGGGTGATTCATGAGACGTGAGCAGAACTAAGCCTACACAATCAGTAAATGTAAAAGAATCGTTCACCATAATAATTAAGTAAAACAATCACGCTTTTTTTCTGGTGTTATACTTTTTGGTAAGGACAAATTTAATTATCTACAATCATGGATACCCTACAACATTTAATTAACAAAGATAAAACCTTTTTAACCGTTATGACAGCACTTTGAGTATGAGGAAAATAAAATGTCACACCTTAGTGAGATACGATTTTTCAAAAGTAACCAGACTCCGATGACATTCAATCTGGCACTTGTTATGGATAAAAGAAAGAGGGTGACCATAAATGTCGTAAATAAATTTTTAACTTTTTTTTTAAACAGTGTAAAATAAATTAAAGTTAATCTCACACATAGTGGTATGAAACAGTTGTTTATAACATGTATGCGTAGGCTTGATCCTGCGCACGACTCCTGAATCACCCTGTATAGCTTTCGAAAAGAACTGAAGATTACTGTACCTATACCTCTAAAACACAAAAGCATAGGTCTTATATAAAGGTCTTAACCCACTGTCTTCCATACACGAGTAGATAGGATTAATAAGTCTTTTTAAGATATTTTCTTTAGAAGACTCGAATTTCAACCGTGTATGTGTGTGAAGGGTGCTTGTAATTTATTATTTAGAAACTTAAATATAAATATAAACTAAATATGTAAAAAATAACAACAAAACCCGTCCCGGGCTGCCCCCGACGGAAAGGTGCCCATCACACTCGCTGCATTGCCGCGTTGGATTGCGACGGACATACTAAATTAATGCATACAATGAAATAATAATTTGACAATAGAAATCCAAACATTTTCTTTTATTTTAGACACCCGGCTCTCACCACAGAATTCTTCTGGAACTCGTCTTTTGCACGTACTTAATTCAATAAAGATACAATAAAATAAAGTTTTTCTACTCGTCGACTGCAATGCTTGAATTAAGACTTCGTATACCAAAGTGAAATCGCATACTTTTTTCACTATGGGACCCCAACTCAACTATAATATTTATTTCAATACGGTTTAGTCAACTATAATATTCATTTCGATACCGTTTAGTCAACTATTCATTTCGATACAGTTTAGTCAACTATAATGAAATTGACCAATCGAAAGCGCGGAGCAAGTACCAGGGCCTCATGAGTTACGAGAAGGTGTCGTTGACCAACCTGCCGGGGGCGCGGGGCGCGGGGCCGGGTCGCGTACGAGTATGAAGGTATCGCGGCTGCTCGCGCATCTTAGCTGTATACCTACTTTTGGTTTTTTTACCTACATATATGATTCTTCTACTAGTTTTAAGTATTTTTTTTTTGTTGACTCGTAGAAAAAGTATTGTATACAATAGTGATATAATCAATATTTTCAATCTCGTACCTTTACTTAGGCAACTCAGCAAGCTTCGTTGCCTAAACACGGTACTCGACTGAAAAGCTCTCCATTATATCACGATTGTATAAAATACTATTATACTATTGTAGGATATCAGATTTACCGGACAATTATCAAAGAGTGTATGAGAACAATGAATCCCGTGGAGAGAACAATTAAAACGATGTACATTTTCGACTGTGGGCCCCGAGCTATTGAATTAATTACAATATGTTAGCGCAGAGTGTAGAAAGAACAGAAAAGATAGATTTTTAAGTGTGCTTTTTATATCTCAGTTATTAAGATCACAGAATAAGAATTATCATACAGAACGGCCACGCACCGCCCCGCCCCGACTCGGATTACCTCGCCCCGCGACTGGCCGCGACATGAATCTGACGGACTTCTGGCATGCTCTCAGTAGAGCGACTTACGCACACATACACAATGACGCGTATACATCAGACGTGCCGCGCACACATATAAACGCATATCATTTTTGATGTATGGCGTGTTCGCCCTGTAATTAAGATGATAGTTGACGATTGCCATATCCTCCTAAGGGCCAGCCATACAAATGAAAATAGAGTTGATTTTGTGTTGTTTGAAAATTGAACGAAACAAAGCAAAAGCGACTCTGTTCCAATTGGATATGATTTAAATTTCATTGAACTGAAGAAGTACTATAAGTAGAACCTAGGGCCTACTTATAGTAGGTATATATTTATTATACTACTTTGCTTTGCTTTGTACTATACTAGTAATTAAATATGCCATGTCTTTACGCTTAAGGTTCTGAAATGTAAATAATCTAACGTTTGCTTGAAAGAGAAGAGAAGTGAATAGTGATTATAGATAACAATCCATCTACAAAAAAGGTCCCTGAGCATTGAAATGCGCATAAGATTTTGACCTTTCTTCAAACAACAACTCATTAATAAATTGCTACAATACTAATCCTACTGTTATTCATTGTACTGTGACAGCCAATGCCAGTCGATTTCCATTTTGGCTAGTATAACCGTGAAAGTAGGCAGAATTATGCTGCCACCGTCCCTTTTAAATGATATTAAATAATTACAGTCAGATCAAGTTGTTCTAAACTTTCTAAAGGATTGTAATTGAGACAAATTCGATTATTTGAAAAAAAAAACGTATAATCAGGTAAAATCCAGGCAACTTATGTTTTCACTAATTGGCACAAAACAAAATGGCGGAAAACTAATGATGCTCGTGCTATAAATAAAAAATAAATAAATAAAAATAAATATTATAGGACATTATTACACAAATTGACTAAGCCCCACGGTAAGCTCAAGAAAGCTTGTGTTGTGGGTACTCAGACAACGATATATATAATATACAAATACTTAAATACATAGAAAACAACCATGACTCAGGAACAAATATCTGTGCTCATCACACAAATAAATGCCCTTACTGGGATTCGAACCTAGGACCGCGGCTTCACAGGCAGGGTCACTACCCACTAGGCCAGACCGGTCGTCAAAAAACTATACTTTTTATTTTGAACTAGCGACCCGCCCCGGCTTCGGACGGGATAACAAATTATACAAAAACCTTCCTCTTGAGTCACTCTATTTAAAAAAACCGCATCAAAATCCCTTGAACAGACAGACAGCGGGAAGCGACTTTGTTTTATACTATGTAGTGATATATGTAGTGATAGTGATGCATGTAGGTGTGTGTGGGACGAGTATTAAAAGGTTGAAGACATGTATGCATTCGTCTTGTATTTTATATTGCTATTGCTCAAGTGCATTTAGGGATAGGTACTTTTACGAATCATTTCATGCTAATGACTTAATGAGTACCTTGAACTTATGTAGCTATGAAATATCGTCTAATAATTATTTGCTTGTTGTTTGGCGAAGGAAAACATCTTGAGGGAAATTGAAACTTCTTTGTGAATTTGAATTAAGCTAGCGTGAAGACTAAACCCTCTTCTAATTTATAATTAATCGTAGTACCTATAGTAATACTTACTTAGGGCCCGATTCGGATTTTGAACTAGACATCTATTAGACATCACCAAGATACGACATCGATATTTTTAAGGTCTAGCCTGTCAAATTTGACATTTGCGCGATTCTGGAGATACTCTTGAACGATTTCCACAAGATATTATTACGATATTTTAACGTAAAAGTAACATTTGTTGCCCCAATTGAGCTGCAGAAGAGAACTAAATGAAATCTAAACTACAACATATCTACCTACATATCGTATCGTTCTCTAGTCTAGAACGGATCTTATTTACTTACTTACTTTGCTGGCGCGATGACCCAAAATGAGTCTTGGCCTCCAACACAAGAGCACGCCACTTTGCTCGGTCCAGAGCGGAATAGTTTCCTACTATTCCGCTACTATTTCTTAATAAAAAGACCCAAAAAAAATTACAAATTGCCAGACGAAGAATATTTCCAAGTAAAAAATTATATAGTAACACGTATTATCAGTACCAAATTTTATCTACTTAAGTAGGTCAGTAAAGGGTGAAGGGGTAGGTAACAGACAGACAAGCAGGGATCGGAACCGGTTTTTCGCGAAAACTTCGAAATATTGAATAATTTTACGGTTTAGACCCACTTGTTTTAAGTCACTCGCGCGACATGTTTCGGAGAGCCTAGGTCTCATTTCTCAAGCACTAAGTAACAGTGCGAGCAGCGTTCACGACGGCCGTGTATCGCGTATAGACCGCGTAAACCGTAAAATTATTCAATATTAGTGTTAGTATGTCTCACAACAGTTTAACTTCGAAATAATCATCATATTTCGAATTATTTTACACTCGAACTGTAGGGCTTAATTTCTTTTATGAACTTCGTATTATTAGATTGCCCAATTAGAAATGAAATAATTAACAAAGAACGAAAAAATACCGTTTTCGTTCCCATACAATACCGGTATCCGATCCCTGAGACAAACATTTATATATGTCGCAGGGAAATGATCAAAACAGAGATTTGAACAAATCTCTAAGGGATATGATCAAATCACGCAGGATGTTAAAATGGCGAATCCATATCATCATTTCCCTAGAAAAATTCAGTCATTTGACCAAATCACTGACTCTGTTTAGTGAAAAGACAAAATCGGCCAATAAACGCGACACGCTTTTTCATTTCACTAGATTTGTTTAGGAATTTGACAAAATCCCTAACCACGACAGTAAGTTGACGAAACGAACTTAAAAAGTCAACTAGTTTTATCATTTCGCTAAACAGGTTTAGTGAAATGATAAAGTCTCAACTGGAAGATGGTATAATTATGGTGATTTGATTAAATCTCTGAACGGTTTAGTGAAATGACGAAAGCAAGTATAGAATACAACAGTTTACTTTCTACAGTCAAGCGATTTTATCAAATCTCTGACTAGATTAAGTAAAAACTTTTGAAAATATCGCCTGAAAAAAATGAAAGAGACTTCTCTGCACAAATTCAAAGAGTTGCTAATCAAATCAAGCGTGTTGGTGGACGTCCCTAAGGTAGACAGAGGTCCATTAGATGGAAGTAATCTACTGGGGATTGATTTAAATATTAAAAATAATCTGTATAAAATCGGTACATCTGACGGCATCATAAAAGACTGGCTGCCTAGAAACCCACTTCAGCCACTCACAACGTCATTTACTGCAGCAGTTCCCTCTACGAAGTACAGTCTACGTGAAATTGCAGCTAAATTATCTGTATTTGGAGGTCAGGGGTTCAAGAAGTGTTCCTGTAAAACAATACAAATAGACGTGCCTGTAAAAAAAATAATGTCATGTGTAACTCAAGATGCCACAAATCTACACATGTTTTAACAAATAATTGGCTACTTTCCTACTAGTCAAATCAGCTACTGTTTTAGAACTGTCAAAACGATTTCCTAATATGGAATTTATATGAAAACCTAGTATAGTGACGTCACGGTCAACTCACATACTGTTTACATTTCAATCCGATTTATTAAATAGAAATTATGTTTAAAATCTGTCTATGTTTTTCTAATAATTATCTGGTGTTTTATTTCGTGCACGCTGTGAAATAATTAATTTGAAGTAGAGGAAAGTACTCATTTAAAATTACGTTTACGCACTTGTAGCTTCGTTTTTCATTACCGTCAAAACTGGCAAGTGGCAACTTTACCATCAGAAGGTAACTTTACCATAGTCTATTGTAGTAAGAAAGTATGGTATAATTATAATAATTAAAAAGACAATCCCTCTTAATAATTAATTATTATGTTTCAGTTTACAACCACCTATTCTTGTATTCGATTAAAATAGCTGGTTTAACTTTGATACCTACAGTACTATCGACATTTTATTTTACCATTTCACTTAATCTAGTCAGAGAGTTAAGCGATTTAATACTGTAGAGTAAACTGTTGTATTCTGTACTTGATTTCGTCATTTCACTAAACCGTTCAGAGATTTAATCAAATCACCATAATTATACCATCTTCCAGTTGAGACTTTATCATTTCACTAAACCTGTTTAGCGAAATGATAAAACTAGTTGACTTTTTAAGTTCGTTTCGTCAACTTACTGTCGTGGTTAGGGATTTTGTCAAATTCCTAAACAAATCTAGTGAAATGAAAAAGCGTTTCGCGTTTATTGGCCGATTTTGTCTTTTCACTAAACAGAGTCAGTGATTTGGTCAAATGACTGATTTTTTCTAGGGAAATGATGATATGGATTCGCCATTTTAACATCCTGCGTGATTTGATCATATCCCTTAGAGATTTGTTCAAATCTCTGTTTTGATCATTTCCCTGCGACATATATAGTTGGGATTTCTTCACAAAAAAGTCCCAAAAAACAATGACAAATCGCAAGGCGGAGCGATATAACGATATAAAATGAACACGTATAATAAGTATAATAACACCGCGTATTTATTTATATTAGGACCGCCACTGAGGGCGTGGCCCGTAGACAGGCTAATGATTCACAGGCCGATTCGAAAGCACACTGACATCAGAATGATATTTGAATCATGTTTTTTTTCATATACCACATCGGTGGCAAACAAGCATACGGGCCGCCTGATGGTAAGCAGTCACCGTAGCCTATGGACGCCTGCAACTCCAGAGGTGTTACATGCGCGTTGCCGACCTTTTTAAAACCTGTACACTCCTTTTTTGAAGAACCCCATACTGTAGACCCTCGGGAAAACCTCGGAACGCCTTTCGTAAACCATAGAGTAACTTATACATACTGTGCCTTAAACTGTTTTTTGACAAGTTTTCACATACAATAAAATATGACATTGATACATGAAGGCGGTTTGTTTACAAAGGGCCTACCGGGAAACGCGAAATCGAAACTCAGCTATCTGCCTCTTTATTGCTCGAATATGCAAGAGTGATAGAGAGGTTAGATAACAAAATTTCTACGCTCTCGTTTGCGATAGACCCTTAGATTGTGACTGATTGTGGAAGTAGCACCTACGCAGAGTTTCGCGTAGGTAATATTCCCTATTGGCGCGGGAGAGACGCAAGATAACTAAATAACTTGATTCGAATATCATGTATGATATCACTGTACGTTCGAATTGGCCTGTAAGTATACTTGGGGCATACTGAGCTAAGATTTCTTTTGAACAAAAAGAGCGATAGAGTTGCAAAAAACTTTTTATACTTAATTATGAAGGAAAAACGTCTGTCACTTTCAATAAAGGAAAAAACTGTTTATTGGTCGAAATATAATTTAATGTTTTACCAATGCGAATTATTGAGGAGGGCTGATTTTTATATTGTGATCGATATTTTTTTGTGCAGATTTCGGTAAAATTTGGTTGCTATATCGTACGTTAGAGTTCCCTATTCTGTACCTACCGTACATTATGCAAACTGAATAGTGTATATAATAAGTGTTTCGGACGTTTGTATTTTATTGTGGGTATTAGTTCCATTTCAGAACTTTGACGATAAACAGGAAATCCCAAAGTTGATTTTGGAAGATTGTTGGATCGATTTTTTTATTATGAGTATTAGAGTAACATTCCATTTCTGACCGCAGCTGCACTACTGGTACTGAACGCGTCGCTGTTACTGTCAATGTCCATAGTAAAATGAACCGTAGTGCAGCTGCGGTTGGAAATGGACTGTCACCTTTACTATAGCTCCATTTGAAATTTTAATACATTATTATTGTAGCAGTAGCCTTAAAATCTCATCTCACCCCCCTTTCATCCCTTCTCTCCCCGTTCATAACCCAACTCTCCCCGCGAACCCTACTCACCCCATTTTACGGTACATAATAAGTTCAATATAAAGTTACGAAAATGTATGGTATTGTAGGACGGAATATTACACACATTTTTATAACGTAAATTGGGATGTCGTATTTATAATCACCCAGAATGGACTTTTCAAACGAGCCAAATAAACTAAAATAAAAAAATACTCTCAATCTCTCTAAATGTAACGAAAAAAAATCGACAACAATGAATATGAACATTATTCCAGCAGGCGTTCTACATGTCATCAAACTTGTCTTAAAGGGCCTCTGTGATGTTAGCTTCGGCCTCACGCACGCCTCTCAAAGGTCCGGGACCCCATGGTCCCGAGATATGGTAAGAAATATTAAGAATAATATCGCCCCATTAAAAAAAACATCAGGGACCCGTTTCTCAAAATCTTGTAACTTGTAATACAAGCGGATGTCACTTTTTGACAGCTTTTGTTAGAAAGGGACTTCCACTTGTATTACAAGTTACACGCTTTTGAGAAACGGGCCCCTGGTAGCAAAAGCCCAGTGTAACCACAACCCAACTATCAATACCGATGCCGCCGCGATTATGTCGATACAGTTCTGTTCAAACTCTCACTCACACCGTTTTCACCGTTCTAACAATGTGAGAATCGTGACGATCGTATCTTATCTTTGTTTGTGTTTTATCTGATTTTGCGGCGCGGATTCATGTGTGTTTTTCAAAAGGCGATAGATAGGCGATAATACACCATATTAGATTTGTACAAAAATTTGTCCGAAACTAGCAGGCGTATTCTGATTTTAATAACAGGTTATAAAATTAGATCTGTTCACGTCGCAGCAGTGGACTGTGACTGCAAGTCTTGCAGTGACAATTTGAGTACTGCTTTAAAACACTTTGGTAGTCAACCGAACAACAAAGCATAAAATTAGAGCGTGATTACAGGCGTGTGTAGCAGCAGTAAGGTTGTGCAGGTTGCCCGGGGCGCGCTAACTAAAATGGCTGACACTCACAATGTCAGACTATTACTATTTCTTACTTTTTACAATAAACTAGAGCGTGATTACAGGCGTGTGTATGAGTAAGGTTGAAGTTGCTGTTAGACTAGCCAGGAGCGCGCTAACTAAAATGGCTGACACTCACACTGTCAGACTATTGTTTCTGTTATTTCTTACTTTTTTAGATAAAATTAGAACGTGATTACAGGCGTGTGTAGGAGTAAGCTTGAAGTTGCAGTTGGACTAGCCCGGGGCGCGCTAACTAAAATGGCCGACACTCACACAGGAAGTACCTACTAGGTATTTAATAAATATTTTTTCGTCTTCGTCGCAATTTTTATAATTCCTTATTTCCGGAGCTTTATTCTGCCTCACTAAGCATGAGAACAGTAACTCATTTTGAAATGTCATGCAACTGTATATCTTGTATCTACCTACTTGTACGATATGTTCTACAATTGAAAGAGATTTCAAAAAGACTTACTGTTCTTATACTTAGCGCGGCTGTATTTTCATAGACATCAGCTAATATGATTATGATAACAACGGTGTAACACACGCCCTCTAGCGGGTTGGTAAATATTTGAAACTGACAAAACTTCGTCGTTTACGCGAAAGACATTATTAAGGCACAACCACACGAAGTGCGCTATATTAACTGGAACTTCGTCAAATGTTATTAATTCAGCTTCAGCGTTAACGCGGTAGACAGCTATTAGAGGTAGCTAATAAACAGCTGGACTATGTTTTGGCAGTATTTTGACAGTAGAGTGGGGACAGATTTTCCATACAAACGTAGTTTCCATTTCATCCTCTAGATATTAACATTGTAGCTGAGCAATTTTTGATACAAGCTTTATCGATGACTGTACTTTTCTTTCCACAGGCAACTAATACTCATCGAGACAATTATAAAAAACCCAAACACAAATTGACATTAGCTTGCCTTGTTTTATCACAGAGTTCCTATGGCCACCTCCTGTCTCCATCATAAGATCAGCTTGATGGTACCATAATATTGCATTGTCACCAGACTTATAGGTACCTACAATTATGTATGCAAATTTTCAGCTTATTGGATGTCGGGAAGTGGGTCTAATTTAACTTGCAAAATTTGACCCGTACAAACTACATAGGTACATTGCAAGTTAAATAAAAGCTTGTAAAATAATAATAAAAACCATTTAGAACAGAGTTGCACAACATCTTATGTTTCTTTCAATTTCGAAACAAAAGGAAATTTATACAAATATTTTTGAAGTGATAACTTCTTTACCGGCGCTGTGCACTTTTTGTGATGGGGAAAAAATGTTAAACTCGCGAGAGGTAAGATTCGTAAGACGTAAGACGGACACATAACCTGATCGAAAAACTGTTACAATGTCATTGAGTTTTTCTTTATTGATTTAAATGCCATCTAGTGAGTTTCCCTCTAACTGGTACTAATTTAACTCGAGTACTAACAGTGATGTGCTTAGGGGTTTCAAGTAATGCGACGAAATAACGCTAGATGTCGTTAACCTCAATTATACATAGTGCTGCAGACATTTTGCACTAGTCATTGAGTTTTCACTTCTGCCAGCACTCCCGGAGTGCAACCCGTTGTTTTTTTGTATGGTGGGCCTTAGGTGGATACTCCACACACACATAAGATATGGGGTTCTTCAAGAAGCAGGTATTTAGGGTCCTCAAAAGTTGGAATGCATAAGTGGCTCCTCTGCATGATGTTGCTCAAGTCCATGGGCGGCGATGACTGCTTCGTTGCCTTTTATTCATTTATTTGAAAATACCGGCCAAGTGCGAGTCGGACTCGTGCACGGAGGGTTCCGCACCATCAACAAAAAATAGAGCAAAACAAAAAAACGGTCACCCATCCAAGTACTGACCCCGCCCGACGTTGCTTAACTTCGGTCAAAAATCACGTTTGTTGTATGGGAGCCCCACTAAGCGCCACTTGCACCATCCTACTAACCCGGGGTTAACTAAACCTGGAGTTACCATGGTTACCAGTACAAATTGACACGGAGTTAACGGTTTAACCGGTTAACGCCGGGTTAGTGGCATGGTGCAAGTGGGCCTTAAATCTTTATTTTATTCTGTTTTGAGTATTTGTTGTTATAGCGGCAACAGAAATACATCATTTGTGAAAATTTCAACTGTCTAGCTATCGCGGTTCATGAGATACAGCCTGGTGACAGACGGACGGACAGCGAAGTCTTAGTAATAGGGTCCCGTTTTTTACCCTTTGGGTACGGAACCCTAAAAACTATTTTGAACAGAGTTGGATTTCTTATGGTCCGTCAACATCAGGCAACAAGGCCTATATTACAAATACCTTACAGACTAACATATATTTGCTGCGGACTGTACACCTTTCTTTGTAATGATTAATAAGTTTTTGATAACAGTGTAAGAATACGTGTTTATTATATGTATAGCTGTCAGACTGTGAATAAGTATATTTAGAATAATTTATTCGTGTTAGATTATTTGTGAATGGGCGTGGTAATCTAACAGTAGCTTGAGGGTTTGTGTATACAGGGTGAAAATGAGATTGTGTCGAAACTAAATCGTACTTATATTTATTTAGATATTATAAAAAGTTTTTGCCATTCGGTTTAATTATGACAAATACGTAGACAAAAAGTATTAATAATCATGTATGTAATAACATAGGTGAAAATGATATATAAAATAAAAATATTTTAATCTTTAATTATTATGTTCTATGTTTTATTATCATTTCTGCATTACTCTATTAGATTACCTATGACAAATTAACTTTGCCAAATGAAAAGTGTATAACTTTTGTATTTTATACTTGTTTTGTGATTTTTGCCAGAATTTTATTTTATTAAGTATACATTTTTAAATGTTCCCGCATTTTGTTAACTACGCGTTACTTTAATAACACCTTTAATACTCTAGGTATCTAATATTTATTATTAGCGAATAATCTTCTCAAACACATTTAAAATAAACATATATTTTGAAGCAACCGTCAAGCTCATCACTTAAGAAGTCGCTAGCGGCGTGACAGGTGTATATTTTTTGTCAACATTCTATTGTAATGAATACTTTTGTTTGATGTGGTATTTAAATTACCACAAACTTATTTCGTGCAGTTGAACATCCAAATTACCCTTTTGATGTATGTAATAAAGTTTAACAAAAGTAATCATAGACTTTATCACAATGTAGTACGGTCTGAAATACAATGTTTCAATGTATTTTATACGATATTAAAATGAAAGTTTAAACTACAGAGCGTAAAGTAAAAATTTTGTAACTGCATGTTATAAAGTTGTGATGCGCTAATGATATATTTTTGTTTGTAGGCAAATGTAGAAACAATCTTTTTGTAGTGTGATGTTATAAAGACATTAGTGTATGTGGCACGTGTTCTTTTCTTTAGTATACAAATGATGTAACTTATATTATTTTCTTACAATTATATGTCTTTTAGAATATAGGTAGTTTTTGTAAATCAAGATTATAGGTCTTTGCTTCCGTAGATTGCAACGTAGCTGTATTTAAATAAATGTTTATGTGGCTTCTAAAATGTTGTTTCTAAAGTACTTAGATTGTAGTTAGCTAAATGTTTCATACTTGTACATATCGCCTATTCTACACTAACACATTGTCATAATTGAAAGTAGGTATAGTACGGCTCTTCTGAGGTGAACTTTTCGCTTCAAACGGTAATCTTTCAAACAAAGGCCATTGTCTCTATTATCGCAAAAGCGCTTGCTCCCGACTTGGCACGTGCCAGTACAACATTCATATTGAAAAACAACCGGTATCGTCATAGTATTAAGGTTCAAATTTAATGTCACTGATATTCTAGATATTACGTTTTGGTAGTGTAGGACGATAAACCGCCCCGAAGCGATACGGCGCTCATATTATTTTGATACTTAGTGTGGTGTTAAAAATGAAACGCGGTTATTTATTATATTGTTTTATTTAAATTATTAGCTTGCGGTGGTAAATGTAATAATTTACAAAGGTGCAGCTGCAAGCATTGTTATTTTTTCTTATCTTTAAAATAACGATACTGTGAAATTAGCACCTCTGATGTGATGCCGACGCATAGTAACAATAAAAACACTGATAAGGCAAACGCGGAGCTTTGAAGCGTACAGCTTTTCTAACAAAACGTCACGTGTCAAACGGGTCAGAAGAAAGGTCGGTTATAATATAAGAAAGAAATTGATTATATCTGATTTTTTATGACACGATTTAATCTAGTAGTACGTATAACTGTTTATATACTTACACGGAAAATTTTTGATTATACCTATGTTAAACTTATTAATCTTAAATTTACATTTATTTTGTTATATAACAAATATACAACGCTTTATCATAAATAACCGTGTTTCATTTTTAACACCACACTAAGTATCAAAATAATATGAGTGCCGTATCGCTTCGGGGCGGTCTATCGTCCTACACTACCAAAACGTAATATATAGAATATCAGTGACATTAAATTTGAACCTTAATACTATGACGATACCGGTTGTTTTTCAATATGAATGTTGTACTGGCACGTGCCAAGTCGGGAGCAAGCGCTTTTGCGATAATAGAGACAATGGCCTTTGTTTGAAAGATTACGGTTTGAAGCGAAAAGTTCACCTCACAAGAGCCGTACTATAGGTACTTATTTTCTGGATTTATCATTTATTTTATTAGTGAGAACATTATAATAATAATAAATAATAATTCAGCCTATATACTAGGGTGGTCCACGTTTGTATGGGAAAAATTGAAACTCTACTTAGGGTTCGGGCCACCCCCTAATTTTGTTATAGGTATCGACAATACTATGTGTGCAAATTTTCAGAAACATATAGCTATGAAAACAGGGTGCTCATCGCATATGAAGTATCGCAACAATTGTCGAAAATTTAAAACCATTCGACAACTAGTAAAATGTTAACAAAAACAGTATTATCCTTTTTTTGTATAGTACTTTTTAATAAAAATCACTACAAAGTAAGCATTATACAAATATATAGTTCTAAGGTTACTTATAATTATTTTTAATTGCATTAATTAGTGACATTTTGTTTGGTTCCGTCGGTATACTCTTCCGGTTGTGTTCCACTATTTGTAAAATAATTTGTTTTTCCTCTTCATCGTTGGTAAGAAGTCTATTGAATTCTTCAAATAATTTCACACCCCTTTCAGCAGTATCATTTACGACCCGCAAGCCGTGTACTCTCTTTTTGCCTTCCACGTAGTCGCAATTATCGTGCCAAGTTTCTATAGGCAATTGCAGAAAGGATTCCTTAATGTCGAGCATGCACAGTGTAAGGTTCTTTTTGATGCAAAAGCTGCAAGGGTGGCTTCACTACTTAAAATAGAGGCGTTCCCTTTCACCATTCGAGGACCAGCTTCAATTTTCATCCCTTCCACTAATGCTTCTTTCTCGACAGACGGCACTTTGTCGGAAAATAAAGCAAGGCCTACTAGTTCGTCGGACAAGTACCACAAATGCCTTTCCAAGACCGTTCTTGCAGCTCTAGCAATATCTAAATCGACAGATTCATAGGCTAAGATGTTTTTCCACAACTGTAGATCATTGCCTGCTGCTTCGGATGCTGAAGGAGCTTCAACCCATGCTGCAGCATAAATCAGCGCACCGAATTTGGTAAACCGTAAAACGGCCTTTTCTTCTCTTTTAGTCAGCTTAAGCACTTTCTGGTCTCTGAACAAATAAATCTTGTAGGTATAAAGCAACTTCGCCATCCAACGTGCATGATGTATCGGCCCAGGGGATCGCCAATGTATTTCATCGGGTACTTTATTAAGGACGACCATGGTGAGTTCAATAAGCTCGAAGTAATCGTCTCTAACAGGTCTTTCGGCGGCTAACGATTTCACTAGAACATTATTGGTATTTTGAGCAAATTTTTCTAGATCAGGTTCTGCATCAAGCCCTTTGTAACCAGTTCGGTAATAAACAAGTTTTCTCGGTCCGTTTGTGATTGAGATGATCTAGACTTGTTTTTATTCAAAAGGAGCCATTTCTTATGAATTAATTCCAATTTTTCAACGCAGTGTTTTCGATTTTTAGTCGGAATTGCAGCCCGTGCCCAGACCTCCATCAATTCTTGCAAAACTAAATGAACTGATCGTCTTACGTTTTTTTCATCTTTTAAGTACTTGTGAAAACGTTGGAGTACTTGTCGTAGGGTCGGAAGCTGAATCAGCTTAGTGATGGGTTCCAATTCTCGAAAACCAATTAAAAAAATGTCGTTACTATGTCGGGAAGAAGAAGCCATTTTCAAACAATTTCTGTACTCTAGAACTCTGTTTCACTACACATTTACAGTATAGAAGTAATATGAACACCTGTAAAAGCACTTTAGGTAAGTTTTATACGTTAAGAATGACCTCTAACACGTTTCCCGTAACTGTAACAATTGAACTCGCAAGAGGGTATTTCAACAAAAAAATTGAAAACTGACACTTCGTGAGCACCCTCTTAGAGTAGACTTAGGAAGCTGATTTTTCGCATCAGTAATACTATAGCCATATGTAATAAAATGAAGGCATGGCCCATTAAAAAATATCAAAATGAATTTTTTGGACCACCCTACTATATACGTCCCACAGCTGGGTACAGGCCTCCTCTCATGCGCGAGGGGGTTTCGGCTATAGTCCCCACGCTAACCCAATGCGGATTGGGGACTTCACATACACCTTTTAAATTTCTTCGCAGATGTATGCAGGTTTCCTTACGATGTTTTCCTTCACCAAAAAGCTAATGGTAAATATCAAATGATATTTCGTACATAAGTTCCGAAAAACTCATTGGTACGAGCCAGGATTTTAACCCGCGACCTCCGGATTGAAAGTCGGACGTCATATCCACTCGGTCACCAGTGTCACCACCGCTTCAGAACATTTTGTCCCCAAATTTATGTCACTCTGTATTAATTTCAATTTTCAATGAATTGAAATCTAGGTAAACTGCCATGTTGTATTTTAGCGATATAAAGTAGGTACCTACTGTATACATATTATGTACTTACATCGAACTTTTCTGTTTTTTCATAATCATATGGCACTTTCATTTTCACAGTCAATTTGGTTTGAAGTATTTTTATTTTAAAAAACCTTTTAGGATTTATTTTATTTATTTACAGGTTTTTAAGTTTGTAAGTTCATTCATTAAAAATTAAATAAAAATTAAGTGTGGTCCATCTAAAGTTAACTTTGCACCAATTTTACTTGAATGAAACAAAGTGAAGTAGTGTCATTATACCATAGTTTCATATAAATTTGACATTACTAATGACATTGCCACACTTCGTCATTGCAAATGGCATGCAAAGTTAGCGTGGTCCGTCTCTAAAACTATAAACTGACATCAATTACACCGCACCGTAACCGTATCCCAATTAGATCGTTCCTAATGTTCGCGAACACGCGAGCATTCCGGGTGACTAACTGTACTTGTTAGTTAGGGTTCCGTAAAAACAGAATTAATATCTACCTAGTAAAAAACCGTTTGAGAATCGACTTTGACGTGATCATATTTCCATGGTAATTTGAGGTTTGTAAGGACACTTTCACACGCTACAATGAACTCGACTTTTAACCGATTTCAAAAAAAGCAGGAAATCCGCCTGTTTTTAGGGTTCCGTAGCCAAATGGCAAAAAACGGAACCCTTATAGATTCGTCATGTCTGTCTGTCTGTCTGTCTGTCTGTCCGTCTGTCTGTCCGTCCGTATGTCACAGCCACTTTTCTCCGAAACTATAAGAACTATACTGTTGAAACTTGGTAAGTAGATGTATTCTGTGAACCGCATTAAGATTTTCACACAAAAATAGAAAAAAAACAATAAATTTTTGGGGTTCCCCATCCTTCGAACTGAAACTCAAAAATTTTTTTTTTCATCAAACCCATACGTGTGGGGTATCTATGGATAGGTCTTCAAAAATGATATTGAGGTTTCTAATATCATTTTTTTCTAAACTGAATAGTTTGCGCGAGACACTTCCAAAGTGGTAAAATGTGTGTCCCCCCCCCTGTAACTTCTAAAATAAGAGAATGATAAAACTAAAAAAATATATGATGTACATTACCATGTAAACTTCCACCGAAAATTGGTTTGAACGAGATCTAGTGAGTAGTTTTTTTTTAATACCTCATAAATCGCCTAAATACGGAACCCTTCATGGGCGAGTCCGACTCGCACTTGGCCGCTTTTTTGTTTCACATCAGAATGGTGAAACTTTTTAGGCCTGTCAGGGGACGGCTGCGTCTTTCAAGGTTTTCAAAAAAGATAAAATTAAAATATTAAGTACCTTTATATGCGAGCGAAACTGATATGTAAAAAGTCGGTGCCAAGTTAAATCTTAAAAGCGTCAACACACTGCCGAACCAAACGCTAACCCTGGTGCGGTTTGATAACAAAACAAATTAAGCTGCAAATTAGTTGCTTGGAGGTGTTATTGAGTATTGTATGTAACTATTTGGCTTGGCACCGACTTCTCATCTCAATTGCATTGAAAATAGTTAATCTAATACAAGACGGAGCCACACTCAATAAAATATTGTTCGCGCTCGCCTATCTTAATGCTAGGAATGCTACGATTGTATGCATTGTTCTTTTTGCATAAACCCCGTCCGTGCTTCTCTCACGGGTGCAAAGAAATAAGATGTAATTGCTAAATATGGATGCGGCAGTTTATACATCATCATCATCATTTACTTGGTCAAGCAAATCTTGTCAGTAGAAAAAGGCGGCAAATTTAAAAAATCGCGAGTTAGCAACACTACGTATATATTGTTCTAAAATTGCGTGTCATTTATATCTTATCTGTGGAACTGTTTTGTTTACATTTCATCAGTGCTGCTTTTTGTTCATTTCCTAGGGATACCATACTTTAGTTTGCTTTACATTGCTACTGACGTATCCAGTTTAGGTGTATAATTGTAAAGGCTAACCCGTGCGAAGCCGGGGTGGGTCGCTAGTGTACTGATAACTCTGATAAGTACAAAGGTAATAACGCCACGAGATTAATTCAAGTTTGACAAGCGACAAACCTCTAATCTCAAAGTCAATCTGCGATTTAAATCAATGCTCACTTGCTCAGCATTCCGATACAAATCTAAGTGTCGATCTGCTTATACGGTGAACGCAGTGATGTTAATTAGTTATGATAACTTAAGCTTCTTATATATCAGTAAAAAATATATGTGACGGTCCACGTAAAGGTACCTTAGCCCGTACCATGAGTCACTGACAGTGTCAAAACTGACATATACGCTATCGAGAACGTAATTTACTTTATATACATCTCGCTAACTAATATGCGAGTAAGAGCGAGATGCATAGAAAGTAAATTACGTTCTCGATGGCGTTTATGTCAGTGCCAAACTGGTGGTAGCTACACTGGTGAACCATACCTACTTGTAGTATTTTAGTGGTTTTACGGTACATAATTATAGAAGTCACCATCATTGGCCTTAGCGTCTATTGCAGACGATTTATGGTGTAAAACCGGAGAAATATCCTATCACACCGCCTGGGACGGAATTAAGGAAATGCAGAGATGCCCAGCACCTGCATTACCCTCTCGGCTTCACTGTCTTATCCCACAGGAAAGGCGAGCCAATACGTGTGGAGGCAGGTCGGCTGCAGGAATCTTCCGCTTATTTCAGGTTGGACCCTACTCGCGCCTTACGGAAACTCCATTCCGGGTTTTATTTTGGAGTATCCTTCTCCTAGATGGATTACAAACCAATGCTAAGAGGACCATCTCCCCTGTAACGAAATACCTTGCTTCGTTTGTGGACTTAGTCGCCTCGTACGACACCCTTATCCTATGTGAGGGTTGGCGCTATTCTAAAGCCGGCCACCACACGGCAAAGTCACCATACCACCTTCATAATTAATAATAGTTTTACCACATGCATGGCAACGAGGCCTGAATACTTGCACTAGTGCATGCACTCACGACCTTGCATTGTTCCAGTGACAGCTGATGTATCGGTGATAGCTTCTGGGCCAAATACTTTTGTACAGCACATATGGTGCTACTTTACCGCCCTAGTGCGGTAATTACCACAATACGTGCCTATGTCAGAAATTGTAAGGGCCATATGTACTGTAAAACGTTAGGTATACAATACACGTGCGAAAAGGTAATTCGCTTCCTTCGGTCGTGTTTGAATTAATTAATCGCGACTCGTTGCGAATTTAATAATTTTCGCACTTGTACTCTTAGTATTCACCCACTCATATTATGCGGGCGCACTGTCAATTTGAAAAAGCGCTGGTGGCCTAGCGCACAGGGCGGACACGCCATACATCAAAAATGATTTGCGTTTATAAGTGTGCGCGGCACGTCTGTACACGCGTCATTGAGTTTCTGACGGAATCCTGACGGAATCTCAGTAGAGCGACTTACGCACACATTCATGTCGCGGCTTGTCGCGGGCGAGGTAATCCGAATCGGGCGGGGCGGTGCGTGTCCGTTCTGTATGATAATACTATTACTTATTCTGTGCCTAGCGGTAAGAGCGTGCGACTTGCAATCCGGCAGTCGCGGGTTCAAATCCCGGCTTCAATCCTTGTTTACCTATATTGTTGAGATTTCTATGCAAGAAATAATATTTAATTTTATGTTATGTTATCTTATACCATTAAAACACAAAACCGCCGTTTTTATTTCAACTTTATCCCCATTACGAGCCGTCCCGCGTCGGACATAATTTAACATGAACTCCCCAAATAGATTAAAATTGTTTTGATGCATTATGACGTCCCTTATGGGTCGTTGATGAAATTTACTTTCATGTGTTACGGGATGTTATGGTTGATGTTTTTAAAAATGTCAGCTTAGGGCTCTTCGCGTAGCATGGTAGATAACAACTTTTAATAAAATAGCCTAAGGTCAGATGGGGTAAATATCAGACACGGGTAAAAATAAGACAGTTTTTAACACTCAAAAAAAATATTTTACTTCATTCCTATTCCATTTAAAAAGAAGCCTTGTGTGGAGACTTTTTTTTATGGAATAGGAATGAAATATGATTAGTTTTTGAGTACTTATTAAAAATTTCGTCTTATTTTTACCCCACGACCCTATATAGTTCATATTTATTATCGATTTAGACGCTTTTTTTGGAGATTTGATATGTAAATTTTAACAAAAAGGAAAAAAATCGTTTGTATATTCAATTGAAAATAAGGATCTTATTGAGCTCAGCAGCATTAAAAATACTTCAAATGTTTTGCCTCTAATTTCAAAAAAACCTTGGCACTGATGGACGTCCGAGATTAAAAACCAATAAAAACCGTGTACCTATCAAAAATCCCTAAAAATATCCGATATCCATAATTCCTGTCATTAATTACCGCCAAAGTCAGGTCTGTCATTACTGGAATGGCCACCAATAGCCAGCCCTAAGCGGTGCGGTCTTTAATCTAAATCTAACACATATATCCGGTGTCAATGCTTTGACCACAGATCTAGAATGACGGTTAAATACGCTTAATTTTTTTAAGTGTGCAAAGGGGAAGCGATCACGTATTATGAACATTTCATGAGTGCGAAAGAGCAGACTAGAAATGAAAAAAACGTGACCACTTTTGAGCGTCTTAGCAAAATGTAAGGTTAGGTATTCAGCAGATATGGTGGGTGAATATATCTTGGAGTATACATATACCTACTGTCCACACACACATACTGATATGTGTGTAGGTATGTGTCTGTGACACTGTGTTTTGTTTGTGTTGTTAAATAGAATCGTTCGCAGAGGTTCCTGCGTAATCGCAACGAGTTGCGAATTACTTTTTCGCTTCTGTATTGTACAACGTTTTACAGTAGGTACCTACATATATGGCTCTTAAAATTTTCGATATAGGCAGGTATTGTACTAGTACTGCACTAGGGCGGTAAAGTAGCACCATTATGTACTGTAAAGGATTATTCACTACATCTGTAGATCTGTGGCTTGGACTCATGACTGGTGGGTACTCGACAAAGTTTTCGGTGAAAATATTGGGGCTATTTATTTATGCTGAAGTCTAAACGATACGAGGTAGCGAAATAAAAATTTGGAGTATATTTCCAGCAGCATATTTTATAGAGGTTATCATTACCAACTTAAAATAAGTTGGTTCCCTCCTCCTAAGTAGACATCGGAATTTTGGGTGCAAAATTTAATTCGAGTCAGGGAGTGTATGCTTATGGCCGTATGCTTGTTTGCCGCCAACATGGTATAAAAAGAAACCTATCACACTCATATTTTAATGTGTTTCATTATGTAGCAGTCACATAAACTACTTTTAACTTTCATAGTCTCTGAAATCTTATTACTTGGCCCATAAGGGCCTAGGGGAAGGGTTCAGCAATCTCGCAAGTGTGAGCTGCATTCGATCACGGGGTTATGTTTCACAAATATTGGGATCAAGCTGTAGGGGGTGACAGCTTCGCGAGTTACTTGTGATTTTCCTATGTAAGGATAATAATATGATGGACGTATCTGTCTATTTTAATAGTGACACTTTTTTGTCGCGTAAATAAAGAATAAAGACATCCATAATACACCTGATGGTACGAAATTGATACTTACTCTGAAATAAAACTAGGTATATTAGTATTAATCTACATATATATGTATAACAATTAGATAACTTTTAGATTTTTTCTTTATGTGAGTTAGGATAGGATAAATTAAAGGGACCCCTAATGGTTAAAACATATCAAATTGTTTAAAATAATATTTTCCATAATGTCAACATCCAGAGCGGAAAATAGGGACTACATTTTCATAGAAAAGTAGCCGTTTAGCTCTCTCTTAATCGCACTGTACAAGTCTAGTCCATTTGCTTAAGATTATCCTATAATATTAATTTAAAGATACACAAAGTTTCGGAAGGAGACACCCAGTAGTTGCGAACGCCCGATTAAAATATGAAAGGGTCCTCACGTCCGCAGATTTGCATAATTGTACACGTGCACATATAAATTTTATGTACGTGCCCTGTTTACTGAGTTAATAAAACAATAACAATGGGCTAATAATATGGAAGTGTCTTGGAACGTACGTTTTTGCTAATGGGGACCTTTTAGGGATGTGGTGGAAATGGAAAAGTGGTAAATTGGTGTCACTTCAACGACTGCTTAGAGTTAAGTAAGGTCTATAATATGATACAAATATTGTATACCCGGAAAGGGTAGCCATTGTGACTAAATATGTATCATTTTAACATCTTGTTTGAAAAGGTAAACAATAAACAATAGTTATTTGTACAACAAGAGATCAAAGTTTGATATTTCTTCGAGTGCTTATTTTGAGTCCCGTCCCGTGCAAGCGAAAGATTCTATACTAATTTAGAATCTTGAGCGTAGTAAGGGACCCAAAAGCGCACGAGATGTAAATAACTTTGATCTCGTGTAGTTCACAAAACTTTTCACCTCAGCAGTGAGAACATATTAGAGAACCCGAAAAATCCTTCTTCATCACTTACCTCTATTCACTCATGTTTTCTTAAGATATACCAACAATTAAGTTTTCACCTCAGCAGCTCGAACAAGGGTACTTTGCTACTTAAAAACAGTGAGCAAAATCGCATTTTGCTCATTTTGTCTCACTCAGTGTCTTGTTCGAGCTGCTAAGGTGAAAATTCTTATTCTTAGTTGTTGCGTATCGCATTTTCACGGATGATTTTTAAAAGCGTTTACAGTACATCTGGTGCTACATTATTGGTTGCCCGAATTGCGCTGCAAAAGAGAACTAGTTGAAATCTAAACTATAACGTATCTAGAATGGATCTAGTACGTGTCGTCTCTTGTGAATATCTTGAAGTTCGAATACGGCAGTTAGTTCCCTGTTGAAACTAAAGTACATTCAGTGATAAAAAAAAACTTATATCAAAAATGAAATTGTTCACAACAACCTATTAGTGATCCAAGATAACGGACAATAGGTAAAGACAATTCTTGCAGCAATCGAGTTTACAGCAATGCTGTTGCAAATGGAATGTTAACTGTTAACCTGTTAACCTGTTAACCTGTTATCATCTAGTAATTATGAATATATTTTATAAAACGTAACTTTAATGTAACACGTAAGTAACACAAGCGCTGGTGGCCTAGCGGTAAGAGCGTGCGACTTGCAATCCGGAGGTCGCGGGTCCGAACCCCGTGGCTTGTACCAATGAGTTTTTTGGAACTTATGTACGAAATATCATTTGATATTTACCAGACGCTTTTCGGTGAAGGAAAACATCGTGAGGAAACCGGACTAATCCCAAAACGGGCCTAGTTTACCCTCTGGGTTGGAAGGTCAGATGGCAGTCGCTTTCGTAAAAACTAGTGCCCACGCCAATTACTGGGATTAGTTGCCAAGCGGACCCCAGGCTCCCATGAGCCGTGGCAAAAATGCCGGGACAACGCGAGGAAGATGATGAATGTAACTCGTGTACAATTTTATAACGTACCTATGTACTTAGTGCATTTTAGTCCGAACTCTAGCTGTAAACAAGCCATTTTTGGCTTAGCAGTTAAGAAGTCATGAAACTCTGCGATTCATTTAATTGTTTAGAACTTTAATAAATGAAAAAAAAAACCCATTGTAGAGTTAAGTAATGAAGCCAGGTAATTTAAGAAAACAAATGCCACCTCAACTTTAATCTGACAGGCAATTTGTCACAACTGCGTCACTCATATTAACACACATAAAGATGAAACATATAATTTGTCAAGAAGTCAAAAAGTCCCGCGACACAGAAAGGGTTTCTTGATGGTAACGTGCCAAATTTAAAGCTCCTTTGGTGAGAATAGTGCGTCATTTTACGTCATGTATGACGTTTTTACACGGAGTATCAAAAACAAAGCGTTGGATGTGTTAATAACTTCCGATTTCATTTTTTTGTTTGAATTAACACATAGGTATCTATTTTTAAGCGCTGGCACAGGGCGGACACGCTATACATCAAAAATCATTTGCGTTTATATGTGTGCGCGGCACGTCTGTACACGCGTCATTGTGTATGTGTGGGTAAGTCGCTTTATTGAGAGCACGCCAGAAGTCCGCCAAATTCATGTCGCGGGCGGCCAGTCGCGGGGCGAGGTAATGCGAGTCGGGGCGGGGCGGGGCGTGGCCGTTCTGTATGATAATACTTATTCTGTGGCGTTGGTGGCCTAACGGTAAGAGCGTGCGACTTTCAATCGGGAGGTCGCGGGTTCAAACCCCGGCTCGCACCAATGAGTTTTTCGGAACTAATGTACGAAATATCATTTGATATTTGCCAGTCGCTTTTCGGTGAAGGAAAACATCGCGAGGAAACCGGACTAAGGGCTGATTTAGATGGCGCGCGAACTAGCATGCGATTTCAGTTACATTGCGGACTGTTGGTTACGTCCAATTCAACCGACCGATCAAAACACACAATGTAATGAAACTCGCATGAGAGTTCTCGCATCGTCTAAATAAGCCCTAATTCCAACAAGGCCTAGTTTCCCCTTTGGGTTCATGACTGGGTTATAGACGGGTCTATCGCGAAATTTATTTTATGACCTTTATTTACCGACGTTTCGACACAGGTTTCACTGGTCGTGGTCGTGATCGTGGCTAACTTCACGATAGACCAGTCTATAAATGTGAGTTAATATACGCGAAATTTTTAAATATGATGATGAAGAGATTTTTATTTCGGCATTTTCTACAAAAGAGATTTGTATTGCAAAGCGCTAATAAAGTAAGACTTGTTAAAAATCCCTACTGCCCTAATTGCAAAAAGTTTTAAATCCTAAATTAACAAAAAGGCTTCGATATCTTCTAACTTTTTAATTCTGCTCCTTCAACTCTACCCTAAAGTTTGCATTGCGCTTAGCTCTCAAATAGTGATGTTCCGCGGTCATATAAAATTATTTTTTTTTAAATTCCGCGGCGTTTAAAATTCCGGAAATATTCAAATTCATGGAAATATAAATAAAATATAAAATATTTGGGCACATTACTAAGTTTAAACAAGATGGAAAGACGTAGTGCTAAAATGTATGATTGAGTGCAAAGTATCTTAAAGCGACGTCGAGGATAGCGCGAAGTGGAAGCGAAAGACACGGAAAGCTGACCCCATCACCTTGTGAGATATACAGCTTGGAAGAGAGAATCTTACACAAATTGGGCCCCAAAATAAGTAAAGCTAGTATTATGGGAATTACTTAGATGACGATATACTTACCTACATATAGACACAGGGCGGACACGCCATATATCAAAAGTCTGTACACGCGTCATTGTGTATGTGTGGGTAAATCGCTTTACTGAGAGGACGCCAGAAGTCCGCCAGATTCATGTCGCGGCCAGTCGCGGGGCGAGGTAATGCGAGTCGGGGCGGGGCGGTGCGTGGCCGTTCTGTATGATAATACTATTACTTATTCTGTGATATAGATACAGTATACATACATATTCATAATAACTCGGGAACAAAATATTCGTGATACCCTGCCCGGGTTTCGAACCCGAAACCTCTTGCTTTGTAGGCGCGGTTTCACTACTACATATTTACATACACACAGGGTTACAAGTAAATACAAAAACCGGCCAAGTGCGAGTCGGACTCGCTTTTCAAGGGTACATTCAGTCTAGGGATTGCTCCCGGTACTGAGTTTGTATGGCGAGAACCGGGAATTCCCTAATTCAGTCCAATTCACGCTTGAATGCACATTTCTAATAGGTTTTCCTGTCATCTATAGGCACTTAAATAACATTTTCAAAATTTCAGACCAGACCCAGTAGTTTCGGAGATAAAGACGGGGAGGGGGGGGATATGGTCGGACAGACAGACGGGCAAACGCACGAGTGATCCTATAAGGGTTCCGTTTTTTCCTTAATTTGAAAGCGCAGAAAAACGGTAATAATTGTATCGTCAAAAACGTTTCGTAGATCGTAGCTATGGATAGCGAGCCAAATGTCTATTTCACTAGGTACACTAGGATTTTCCTTATTACCACAGAACATATTAAAGAGGTTAGAATGGCTATCGCGCGCAGTTAGTATCGGAACTGGTGTCGCCGCTCGTTCCTCTCCACATTTACTAACACTCGCACAACGGTAGTAAAAACTTGTGTGCGTGGTGAATGGATAGGCCTCCTTTAGACAGATTTGATGTCTGGCTTCTTAATCTGAAGGTTATTGTGGCGCAAAAGGCATGTTTACTTCGTTTTTCGGTCAGCGCGGGCGAGTAGCATGCGAGCGTTTGCTCAAAACCGGCGGCGACACGTACCCTGCTCGCATCGCCATTCTAACTTGTTCTGTGCTATTGCTATTACTTTAAAAAGCCGTGGATATTCCCTATAGATACAACACAAGCAACTTCGTAACCCTTTCGTACATCCCTGATCCTTGACACTTGACAAATGACCTTCAGAAATAGGATGAGGACATTGAGGACAACCGATGACCTTCAGGGCGCGGGCAGAAGGGCACAAGTCTAAACTAACTAAAATATTCAGGTTGACGTTTTATGTGTTTATGTGGACGAAGAAAAATGAGCGTTTATAATATTTTCATTTCTCATGCTCTGAAAGGTCGTTGTTGTTCTAAAAGGTGTGCAGAAAGTGCACACCTTTGTGAAGTTTTTTCATTTTTTTAGAATAAGTACCTAATTGAAAAATTTGGTTTTAAATGAATTTGTTAAACATTTCTATTCTGATTTTTAACTCCCCATTCCATAAATAACAATACTTTTACCTAAATGGTTATTTGAAAGTGGCTGCCGTATTCGAACTTCAAGATATTCACAAGAGACGACACGTACTAGATACATTCTAGATACGTTATAGTTTAGATTTCAACTAGTTCTCTTTTGGAGCGCAATTCGGGCAACCAATGTCACTTTTACGTTAGATAGAGTTAGATATCTATTAGATGTGAATTGGATCTCTAAGCCATATCTTGTGGAAATCGTTCAAGAGCATCTCCAGCATCGCGCAAATGTCAAATTTGACAGGTTAGATCTTAAACATATCGTTATCGTATCTTGGCGATGTCTAACAGATGTCTATTTCAAAATCCGAATCGGGCCCAGAGTCTCAAGAAATGCTGTAAAAAAATATATTTAAGTCATATTTAAAAAAAAAATGTATTTTTTTAATTTACTTTCCTTGTTTTCGAAATGAAAAGTAGAATGTTTAAAGCTGGCCATACACACTGGTACGCCTGTACAAGTAAAACTGCGCAGTTTTACTTGTACAGTTAAACTGCACAGGTAAACCCTAGCTGGGTGTAGCACACACACGGCAGCGGTACACCTGCACAAACTCTCAGTTGTGTAGCCATGGAACCGTCGCCAGCTGTGCTTGATATTGACACAGCACTTTTAACGTTATTGTTTTTAATTATATAGCGCAAGAAAGACAAAAAATAATGACTTTTAAACATATCGAATAACTAAAACTCGAATTGACCTGTAGGTTCCAGTAACTTTGTATTTAGGTACTAATACCCTATGACAACGTCACCAATGAACATTGACGCACCAATGAATAATGGCGTCGTCTAAACGTTTTCATTATGCAGCGTCATCCGTTCCGTAAAAAATGATTCCGCGCCGTCAATAACTTTCTTTACTGAAACGTGTTAACTGGTGAGCGAGAGACGAGTTTATTTTAAAAACTGCCAACCGTAATCCTAATTAATTCAAATTCAAATTGAAAATGTTTTATCATTTTATTTTCAAATATAGGTAGTACATAATACAGTGATGGTAATCTTACAAGTAAGTAAGTCATATTTATTAGCACAAAAATTAACAAAATAATAACATAGCTTCATTGAGACGAACATACAACAAATGGTTTTGCTGTATTTGACCAACAGGAATGCAAAAAACATAATTTATGTACAATATAGAAATTATTTCAATTTTAAACATATTTTATAGATTAAAATCACTCCAAGATATAAATATCCTATTAAACAATTTCCGGTACAGTATCTACCCCTAGTGTAAATTTCATTCGATAGCGTGACGAGCGTTCGCGTTTGCGTTATGTCCATGTTTGCATGGGATTTTGAACGCGCCAAGTGGAACGTTTCGAAAACTCAAAATCCCATACAAAATGACACTTAACGCAAACGCGTACGTCACGTCACGCTAACGAATGAAATGTACACTAGGGGTACAAACAGATGTGTGCTCGTAAGTTGTGATAAGTTTCCAAAAAGTTGGAAACATTTTAGAAATCTGCTCATCATCAAATACCTACTAATTCTCTGTGCCGGTTCTATACGTAATAATTATAGTTCAATGGCAATGATACATTTCTATGGTATGGCCACATGAATCTAGTATAACTGGATTGGGCATGAGTGGTGGGGATAACTGACAGAACGGGATAGTCTTATGTATCTTTCAGTAGGAGTAGCAGCGAAAGCGCTATTATTGTTTGTCCTTGTCACAGTCTCACATCTTGTTTTATTCCCCACCGTAAATTGACCACCGTGATTGGTCGAATTCATTTGTTGCCCACCATAATGCGACGCTATGATTGGTCGAATTTATATGTTTTGTCCCTCACTGAGGCACGCTTAGACCACTTCTATAGGATGCTACCTTCTATGTATGGCCACAACACCTACGTTTTCCATTAGTCTATCATTGGTCCCAACGCAGCCAAGGGCTCATTTAGATGGTGCGAGAACTCGCATGCGAGTTTCATTACATTGCGTCGTTTGATCGGTCCTCTGAATTGATGTAAACTCAAAGGTCCGCAATGTAACTAAAATCGTATACGAGTTCGCGCGCCGTCTAAGGGCTGATTTAGACGACGCGCGAAATCGTGTGCGATTTTAGTTACATTGCGGACTGTTGGTTACGTCCAATTCAACCGACCGATCAAAACCCGCAATGTAATGAAACTCGCATCGTCTAAATAAGCCCTAAATGAGCCCTAATGCTATCTTTATTATTCCCTACTCTTTAAATCACTTGAGCACATACTATCTTCTGCCTTTCTTCAATATTACCCATTGCAATTTAAAAAGATCATAAGTGCCTAAGTAATATGAAAAGCTTAAGTCTTATTGGTTTTTTACGGGTGGGAAGGATTAATGTAAAGGATATTAAAAAACTTATAATGGTATCGATAGGTGAAAATAATTTGAAATATTGAAGGCTTTGATTGATGATCTACTTAGGAACGTGACTTTGCTGTCTGGTGGCTTGATTATTTGAGTTTGTAGCCGATTTGCAACGAAAAAAGGTTGTTACTTAACTAATACCTACCTAAACACATAAAGTGTAAGGCCTGAGTGGACGCTCGAGTTGGGCGTGCAGCGGGGCGAGGAGTGCGGCGTGCATGTTAAACAAATGCAAGCGTATAGGAGCGGCCTTAGTGCACGCTGCTCAAATCACTTGTGAGCCCGACGCCACGCTGCACGCCCCGCCGAACGCTCCGCTTTGAGCGTCCACTCAGGCCTTAGTGAAGAGTGCTCTTATTTTCAATTAATTACCTAGGCACCTATAAAGGTACAAAAACTACAAACGTTTTATCTAGAGATGCACCGGATATCGGGTTACTATCCGGTATCCGGCCTATCCGGCCGTTAATTTAGTATCCGGCCGGATACCGGATAGTGACCTAGTATCCGGCCGGATACCAGATAGGAAAATTAACACATTTTGGAGTAAAAAATGGTATCTAAAAAACAGTCATGGTCATAATGCTAACGACACAGTAGATAGAAATGAATACGTAACCAATGTCACACAATACACTTATTTGTTTACACAAAAATACGCGCGCGCACTTGTATTGTAACTATAAACGAACTTACTACGTAATGACATGATAAAACTCGTTACGATCCCAGAAATGTGTCCGCGCGAACGTTCACTACGAAACAGGTCGAAACCTGCACGACGCGCACCTGCAAAACTCAAAATATAGGTACAGTTCCCCCGGCCGAATATCCGGCGGCCAGATACCGAATATTCGGCCGGTGTCCAGGCCGGATATCCGGTATCCGGTATCCGGCCAAACAACTATCCGTTGCATCTCTAGTTTTATCCCCTTTAGTTAAGACTAGCGACCCGCCCCGGCTTCGCACCTGCCTCTGCCGTATGAAAATCCGTTCAGTAGTTGTCGAGTTTATATAGACAGACAGACAGTCGCGGCGGGGGAATTTGTTTTATAACATGTATAGATTGGCGTATCAAAACTGGACGGGCATGCAGAAACCAATAAATATTTGGGAGAAGATAAAAGCGTGAAGAGGTAACAGACAGACAGTTACTTTCTCATCACTACATAGTATAAAACAAAGTCGCTTCCCGCTGTCTGTCTGTCCCTATGTATGCTTAGATCTTTAAAACTACGCAACGGATTTTGATGCGGTTCTTTTAAATAGATAGTGATTCAAGAGGAAGGTAAAATTTGTTAACCCGTGCGAAGCCGGGGCGGATCGCTAGTTAATAATATTAGTAGGGATGTTCACGAGTTGCATTTACTACAGTTCCACAATCTTCATATGCACTCTAAAGCTTGTTGCACGTGTTGGAACACGTCAACTCCCACCCCCACTTAGTAAGCTACGAATAAAACATTGTAGTTTCCTACAGCACAGTGTAGGAATCATGATAGTAGTATATCTTGAGTATTTAGAAATTCATGTCAGGTTTTCATATAGCTAAACTCTGTTACCAATGTTGCTAATAAAAGAAATAGGGGTTGGCAAAAACTAAGTAAATTTCAAAGTGGAAAAATTACTATCTTGGGTGAGACTTGAACTCACCCAACTTGAACTCAAGAGGCCGTGAGTTCAAGTCTCACCCAAGACAGAAATTTTTCCACTTTTAAATACATTCTAAGCTTAATAGCATCGTTCGCAGACGTTCCTGCTTGTTAAAAATTATAAGCTAAGTACCTTACATTCGCTATTAATACATAACTTAACCTTAACCCTAGTGTAAAAAGTAACGTGCCTTTGATGTTTGCCTAAATGCCGACACCACACAAGAACACAGTAGGTTTTTCACAGACTTTTACACAACTGCCCACAAATTAAAACATTTCAAATAAAACACGCTAACCTTGTAAGTGGTACCAAGCTACTAACAGTGCTAGCTTTGTATCATCACTTTTTTGCGCACGTAACCACAGACGTAACTTTGTTCCAAGTTAGACTACTGTTTATAAACCTACTCTGGCAATAGTCAGTAAAAATTTTACTGCACACATAAGTGCGCGCGTTCTATATCTGTGTATCCGTAGTCCCTAAATCCGACCAATAAAATTAGTCTGTTTTGTTCTAGAGAGTAGGGATGGGAAAGACTTATCGATAAAACGTTGAAAAACGAAATAAAGCTAAATAGGCCAACGAATAAAGACAAAGATATTGTTACAGGCAAAGTGATAAAAATACCTAACTTTACAACGATTAATTCAGTCTTGTTTTAGGGTTCTGTACCCGTAGAGTCCAGATTTGAACCCTATTTAATTTGTCTGACTGTCTTCCAGCAAGCTCAAATATACTAAAAACAAATAAAATAAAATAAACGAGTTAAATTTTATTGCAACATTTCGTACAGAATATTTTAGAATTATAAAAAAAAAGTTGTTTCGTTAGTAGAGGTATCCCGAAAAAAGTTTAAACATTTTAGTGTTAAATAAATTTAAACTAAAATTTTAACAAAAATATTAGGAAATTATGATAACATATTAAATTATTATAATAATATTATTATGTTTTCCTTAAGGAAGAAATTTATATGATAGCCAGATTAGTAAATAAATATAACCCAATAGAAATGGAATTTCGTTTCCATATACTATAAGGAAAGTAAATTATTATTCTTTAAGTGGAATCTCATTCCGTTACGAGTAATTATTTTCCTCAATAGATATACAGCTATCAGTATTAATTATCTAAGAGTAGGTTATATGTATAGGAAAATAATTATCTGATATATGATAGTAATTTGCGATGTATTCTCCGAAAAGTAGTTTTTGAAAAAGCATAGGATACCTCAACTTAAACTTCTAGAAATCCAATTATTTTATTAAAATATTTTAATTGTAATTGTGTGCCATAAGAGATTGCATATATTTACCTACCTACTTGTGAAAAATCGAGCCATGCAGCCGCGACCCCGGTTGCCGAGTGGTCTAGTAGTACGTCAGCGTCAAATACTTGGTAGCAACCAAAGTAGCCAAATAGTACTAGTAGTAAACTATTTGGCCACTTTGCTACAAAGTATTTGACGCTGACTGTACCGCGAATGTACGCCGCCGCTGGTTCGATTCCAAACCTTTCGTTTCAGTTTTGAAACCTCTACTTTTCAAAATAAGGAAAAATATACCTAAATGAAAGAATAAAGTTCAACAATTTAAATAATGATGATGATGACCTTCCGACCGATTTCGGCCATGGCCTCCACTTCTACTTCTAGCACAGAATAAATAATAGTACTAGGTACAGAAGATTCACTCTCTAACAAAACGCGTCTATTACAACAGATATGACCGCTAGGTGGCGCAAGCGCGAGCAGGCATCAGTTCCGTAGCGGTGCGCGACAACTACTATGGCTAGACACCAAAATTTGGAGAAAATCGATTAGGAGAGCCGATCCCAAATAAAAGTGGGATAAGGCCGGAAGAAGAAGAAGAAGAAGACCATCAACCATTACAAGTTGAACCGTAAACCGTACCGAACGCTTACAGTTTACGGTTAAATTTATTGGTTCATGGTAAAAACTAAAAAATGGTCAATTGCATCAACATTTCGGCCAACACTGCGCGAGGACACTAGCCACGTAGTGGCAGTGAATGGGGGCAGGCATGTTTCCATTTCGTGCTTTTAAATACTTCTAGTTCTGACGGAACCCTCGGGAAGCATCGTATTTAATGTAATTTGAATGCCTTTATAAAGTTTGGTTTGAACTAGTTTGCAGTAATTCATTGTAAGTTGGGGTTTTCATGCTTTTAAAACATGCAATCTGGATTTTACCGGAAAGTGTTAAAAAGTGAATCACTCTATGTAGTTTTATCTGTGTTAGCTTAATTAACAAGCTTTTAGTTACTTCATTACCTGACGATAGTTTTAGTGTTTTCTTCGTACTCACTTATTATTTCAAGTGTAACCTTTAAATGCAATTAAAATGTTCTTCAAGTTAATGTTTTTGGGATTGTGAAATTAAAGTTCTCTTAAAAGATAAGATAAAGATAAAAATCAATTTATTAAACTGGGATCAGTTGGATCGCTTTTGCATCGTCAATAATTATCTACATTTTATGTTAAACATGCAAAATTACAATAAGAAATGAATTAAAAGGAGTCAATAAAATAGAAGGAAATGTCAAGAAAATTACACAATAAAAATACATTGCCATTCCGAAATTAAAGTAGGTACTGAAGTACTTAATACTTGTAATACCTACGTATGTATACTGTTGTATCAAATGTTGTACTTTATGGCAGAAAAGTGATAAAGTATCGATATCGATAACTCTGCTCCACAATACTCGATATCGGTGACGTGTATTCCGTACATTTTTCTAGCTTACCGCATATACCCATACCTATTTATCTGACTCGTATTCCAGCACGCTAATGTAATTTGAGTGTTTTTGCGAACTTCTGCCCGAGTTTGAAATTTTGCTGAGTTACACGTATGCAATATACGGAGTTTGGAAGAAAATACTCGTATGTACAGGTGGGAAATTCTTTGATAATGCTGAAACATTCAAAGTTTTGTTCCTTTGTTCATAAGAAGACGAAACTTTGAACGACTGTACACGAAATAACCTTTGTTAATTTAAAATGGCTAGCATTTTTGGTTTGTATCTAGTACCATAGAGAAAAAAATACATAGATTGCTCACTCCATACATCAGATTTAGTACCAAAAAGACTATTAGCATCTATTGTCAAGTAGTAGTACTGATAGTTCCGCTACTCGATGCTAGATGTAGACACTGAAATTAATAGTCTAACTGATGTATGGAGTGAGCACTCTTATTGTCTTACTATATTTCTCTATGCTAGTTCTTACCTAGTTATATCTTTTTTTTTGCACGATATGACATTGTACAAAATGGCGGACTTAATGCCTTGAGGCATTCGTTACAAGTCAACTACCAGTCAGTGACGTAATCTCATAAATTTAAGATAATATTTTGAAGTATAATATTTAAATAAAAATGAAATTATGTTTAAATTTGTGTATAGGTGAACCAGGATCTGTTGAGGGTGCTCTATGTTACGAAAATTTGTTGGTACTAATTTCTAGCAATGGCAACAATTTTAACAATAGACAACATCTACCATCTATGATAGTTGTCAATATTGACAATGTAAACATTGCTTTGTCTAGTTTCGTGTGAACATCGTGTGAATTATTATTAGACTGCAATAATCATGCCGAAAGTTTTAGATTTTACAGAGAAAAAAGTTGTAAATAGTGTATATAGTTATTTATTGAAAAAAAAACTAGCGGGAGAGAAATTTCTTCCATTAGAAAACATAACGAAATTAGCATCTGAATTGACGGGTAAGTTTCAAACTTATGGACAAATGTCACTATAGTCAGGTCGTCACGATTTGGTTGAGGTCTTGTAATAATTTGATTTGTGTATTAGGTGTATCGCATGCATCGGTATCACGGATTGCTAGCGAAGGGCGTAATTAAACGACCAAACCTAAAAAAAAGAAAACAAAAAAAGAAAAATTATCTATATAAATTCTTACTTATAACACTTGCGTTACTTATTGACTTTACGCTATTCATTTTATCTAAATCGAGTCAGCCATTTAAGCGTAAAAACCGAAGAAATATCCAAACATCAAACTTCGCACTTATTAAAGTTGTCGGAATAAAACAAAAATCATCTGCCAATTTCCATTGTCCCCACTATACAAATTGTTGCTATATAAAATTCAAAACGAGCGCCCTCTTGACAATACTCCCAAAGTTCTGGTTTACCTATACATAGTTGAAATATTAGGCAGCAAACTTTTAAGTTCTTGTTGGTAGGTAAAGTTTATTTTAACGACAGTACGTTCTTATCTTTACAGCGGAAAGTACTCTTAGAGAGGGAAAAAAACATGCATTACATTTTTGTCTAAAACAATTGTAAATTAATGATAAAATACATCATTTTAGCATTAGATTTTATGTTATTACACTCCGCTGTTTAAGTAGGTATTTTATTTATAATTTCTAAGTGTCGGCAACCCTAGCGTTGAGCCGGCGCGCGCAGTGCGAGGAGCGGCGCGTTGAAGGTCACTCCATTGTATTTTTGTGTAGGTATCAAAACGGTAGGTATTTGCGTTTCCTTTGAGAGATAAGTATCTGTTCGTAAGAACTATTATATAATCTGTGATTCAGTTCTCGAATCGATGCTCGACTAACAGCATTGTCTTTAATGTGAAATGTAACGTAATTAGCAAAAACTGTTAAAACAGATTGAAAGTGATATAAGTACGTGTAATAGGAATGATGACACACGTTGAATTTTATAACAAAATCTAGTAAAATAGATAGCAAATAAGCAATTTATCACAATATTGTAGATATAAAAAATATATGGAAATAATAGGTACAAAAATACCGCACCTGAAAGTTTCAAAATTAAAGTTTTTTTTTTAATTTTCAAAAATGATATAAGTAAGGATACCATTCGATTCCTCACATTTTATCCAAAAAAATATTGTATTGGAATTATATACATACTTAAACGCAATATTTCACCGACAAAAATGCAATTTTCTTGTTTTGTTCATACTTCAAGATGCACTCTCAGTGACCTTGACGTCACGTTCACATAGCGTTTTGTTCGGGGTGTTTCGCGAGTGAAGTACGACTGTCGGACTTTGACTATCATTTCTGACTTTTGTATTGCTTTAATGCAATGGATCCCATATAGACATTTGATCCTAAAAAAAACAAACCTGATTGATTGATACCATAAATGAAAATTTGTCATCTAGCCTATGGACGCTGAAGTTTGCGAGGGTTTCAAGGCACGAGGGTTAAATAAAATTTGCCCCCGAGTGAAACACAAAATTTTTCACCACACCAACCCGTAGCAAATATTAAATGTAAAATACCTATCAAACAAAATCAAACCAAATCAAATCCAAATGAATGTTATTGAATATTTATCATCCAAAATCATCATTTAAAAGTCAATTCTATCAGCAAACATAAGAAAACAACTCAAAATTTGCATTTGATAACTTTGCCTCAAATGTGAATAAAATGCAACTTTGCTATCAGTTTTTTAAGTGCAAAGTACTTAAGCCTTTCCGAGCTGCTGTGGTGAAAAAGTACAAACCTATCTATACCTTCTTCAAGATACCGCTACCTCAGTAAAATAACAAGGTAGCAATCTAACCTAACTCCCGACAGCCTATTCTTACAAGTCAGCAAAAACCTTAATTTTACCCATACCCCGATCCTCTGATAATACGGTAAGGTCGCCGGTTCGACTCCCGGCTCATTACTGCCCCATCAATTATCCTTTCGACGAAGAACCCTAATCAGAGGGCTCTGTTTAAACGAAGGTTTTAAATGATATGCTTTGTCTAAACAAATGAATACAGGGTCATTTTTGGACCGTTAGCCATATTATGCGAGGTGATTAGGTAGGTTATACTGAACAACTTTTTCTATGGCACAAACCCCGAAATCCAAAAAATTTGGCCTTCCCACAGAAAACGTCGACATCCACTCGACCAAAATGTATGAAACGGCCAAAAAAATTTGTGATATCGGAGTTGGTCCCATAGAAAAAGTTGTTCAGTATGACCTACCTAATCACCTCGCACAATATGGCAAACAGTCGAATGACCATGTATACTTGATGCTACTATCATTATACAAAGAGCAACACTCTTAACTGTCTATCTGTGGACCTTACGCCGTTTGTAATAAGGGTTATGAACTGTCAGTTAACAGTGTGGGCGAACAAAAGACTTTCTGACTTCGGAGAATTAATAAAATGAAGGCTATATAAAACATAGAAAGATCCTGATTAAGAAAAAGCTCTTTACGAAGCAAACGATTGGCTTCTTTCTTTTTAAAAATATGTACATCCATGAAGCTTTGTTTATGAACTTTATCTTGGCACTAGAAATGAGGATCTACCGAGTCCTATCAACATTTAGGCGTCCTAACCCCTTTTCGGGAGCTATGTGCAGGGGTTTCATTTAAAAACAATCACATTTCACATACTATTTAGGCAAGTGAGGTGTCATTTTTGTGTAATTTGTTGCGCTGAATCGAATGAGAGCACACCCATACTTATAGGATCAGTATTTTTTGACATAAGTATGTTAATTTGTTGAAAAAATGACAAAAAGAAGATATTTCAAGTCAAAAGTAGGATTTAATCTGCTATAATATAATATTAACTATAATTATGACTAGTTATTGATATTACGTTTATTTTTGGACTGTTGGACGCTGCTCAAATTACTTGTGAGCCCGACGCCACGCTGCTCGCCACGCCGAACGCTCCGCTTCGAGCGTCCACTCAGGCCTTAATGAGCGGCCTTAGTGCACGCTGCTCAAATCACTTGTGAGCCCGACGCCACGCTGCACGCCCCGCCGAACGCTCCGCTTCGAGCGTCCACTCAGGCCTTAAGGAGCGGCCTTAGTGCACGCTGCTCAAATCACTTGTGAGCCCGACGCCACGCTGCACGCCCCGCCGAACGCTCCGCTCCGAGCGTCCACTCAGGCCTTACACTTACACATACAGTTGGAGGAACAAAGATTCACCTGCATTCCGTACTTCTTCAGCTGTAGCAGGCGCGTAGCCAACGTGCCAATCGCTAACGCTCCGTAGCGATCGAAATGCAACTGTCACTGTCGCACTAATATGGAAGAGTGATAGAGAGACACAAAGCGTTACGCTGTCGAAGCGATAGCGATTGTCAGCTTGGCTAGGCTGCCGAGTTTACTTACAACTTACACAAGTGACACGAGTTCTACCATTAAGTAATTACTTAGGTATGTAACATTTACCAAGTTATGTTTGCGGTATCATTACTCCTTGGTTAACACGTGTAAGTCGTAACTATACCTAACACGTGTGACTGTAATGTTAACATAAAGGAATTGAATAAATATTGTAGTTTATATCAATGATAGTTGATAGTTTATATTGATAGATAATGTATAGTTGGTCAAACCAAATTGTCAGTAAATAAGAACAAAAAAACTATACTCATCCTTTTCTTTTGTGTGCTAGTACTAGTGCAAGACAAAGATAGTATGATTCTCTCTGTCTATATTTGAAAAGAGACAGTCCTTTGACAAACTATAGGTACATAATTGGAATCCTCTTTGCGTGAGTTTGTTACGTTCTAACAAAAACCAGACTAAAAACTCATCAAGATATCATTTGCATTACCTGAATCCTTATAATTATCCTCTACCTACATAGTTATTGTACAGTCGCCATCAGATATATCGGAACGGCCAAGGTGTTCACAATATCTGAACACACGCTCTAACGCCCTGACAATAGAGGCGTGTTCAGATATTTGTGAGCGCCTTAGCCGCTTCGATATATCTGATGGCGACTGTACAACAAATACCCAAAACCAAAACACGCTATTGTTCAGTCGATAATTCCAATATTTTTATTAAATTATTTCAGACTATTTCCCTCGTTATATTCTCCTATAAGTATCTACAGAAGACCCAAAGCCAAAACATACTAATTGGTCATGTGTTGCCACTCCACCCTGAGCACTCTCGAGCACTCAAAACGGGTTCATTGGGCACTACAGTCACCAAATAGATCTGTAAACATTACAAGTTCGACTCTATTGACACGGTGGTAGGGGTTAGAAGTGTGTGTTTGAATTTTTGATGGCGATATAGGTATACTAGCTGTTGCCAGCGACTTCGTACGCGTGTGGATGTATATTGGTGGTTATATATTCTACATTAGCTTAGAACATTATGCAGCAAAAGATAGCAGTAGGGACGGTTAATCATTTGTTAATTATTATACATGAGATTTGTCTTTCACAACCTGGCTACAAAGTTTAAAGCCCCAAACTGAATAAAATTGTTCTCGATATAATCCCTCTCAACCCCCAGAAGATTTTCAAGTCCAGTCTGTATTTAATAAAACCTACTACCTATTTACGAAGTTTGAAGTTCCGCTTTAAATAAAATTTGAACCCTCTACCAACTTCAAACCTTTTTAGGGGATGAATTTTTAAAAACGCTGAAATGACTTTTCTTGTTTCTTGCCTTTATACAACGATTCAAGTCGCGCACTCAAATAAATGTTTGACCTCCATACAAATTTTCAACCCCTTTTTCTCCACCTTGTGGGATGAATTATCAAAAACTCTGAAATTAGTTTTATTTTCTTATAATAAAATACCTTTTGACGAAGTTTCAAGTTCCTAGCTTTAAATAAAATTTGAACCCTATACAAACTTTCAACTCATTTTTAACCCTTTTAAGGGATGAATTTTTAAAAACGCTGAAATTACTTTTCTTGTGTTCTAATAATATAGATTTACACAAAGATTCAGGTCCCACACTCTCAAAAATATTTGATCTCCATACAAACTTTGAACCCCTTTTTCACAACCTCGGGGGATGAATTTTTAAAAACACTGAAATGTGTTATCTTGTTTTTTAATAAAAAACCTTTTTACGAAGTTTCAAGTTCCTAGCTTTTAATAAAATTTTAACACACACTTTCAACCCCTTTTGAAACCTTTTAGGGGATGAATTTTTAAAAATGCTGAAATTACTTTTCTCGTATTCTAATAATATGTTATTATACATAGATACAAATCCCGCACTTAAAAAAATATTTAACCTCCATATAAATTTTCAACCCCGTTTTCACCACCTTAAAGGATGAATTTTGGAAAACGCTGGAATTAATTTTCTTCTCTTTTAATGAAATAACTTTTTACGAAGTTACAAATTCGTAGCTTAAAATAAAATTTAAACCCTAATACAATCTATTAACCCCTTTTTAACTCTTTTAAGGGATGAATTTTTAGAAACGCTGAATTTACTTTTCTTGAGTTCTAATAATATCGCTTTATACAAAGATTCAAGTCCCGCACTCTCATAAATATTTGATCTCCGTACAAACTTTCAACCCCTTTTTCACCACCTCGGGGGATGAATTTTTAAAAACGCTGAAATTGATTTTCTTGTTTTTTAATTTAATACCTTTTTGTGAAGTTTCAAGGTCCTAGCTTAAAATAAAATTTGCACCCCAAGACAAACTTTCATCCCCTTTTTTAACCCCCTTAGGGGATGAATTTCCTAAAACGTCATTACTTTTTTTTGTCATCGGCTATTATGCCTTTCTAAGAAGTTTCAAAGCATTTGTAATGGATTCAAACTTTCAACCCCTTTTTAACCCTGTTAGGGGATGAATTTTACAAAACGCTGAAATTACATAATATCCCCAAATACAAAGATTCCAGTCCCGCGCTCGAAAAAATGTTTGATATCCATACAAACTTTCACCCTTTTTTCACGACCTTAGGGGATGAATTTTCAAAAACTCTGAAATTAGTTTTCTTGCATTTTAATAATATATCTTTTTACAAACTTTCAAGTACCTAGCTTAAAATAAAATTTGAACCACATACAAACTTTCAACCTCTTTTTAACCCTGTTAGGGGATGAATTTTACAAAACGCTGAAATTACTTTTCCTGTCTTTTAATAATATCCCCAAATACAAAGATTCCAGTCCCGCGCTCGAAAAAATGTTTGATTTCCATACAAACTTTTAACCCTTTTTTCACCACCTTAGGGGATGAATTTTCAAAAACGCTGAAATTAGTTTTCTTGTATTTTAATAATATATCTTTTTACGAACTTTCAAGTACCTAGCTTAAAATAAAATTTGAACCACATACAAACTTTCAACCTCTTTTTAACCCTGCTAGGGGATGAATTTTACAAAAGGCTGAAATTACTTTTCTTGTCTTTTAATAATATCCCCAAATACAAAGATTCAAGTCCCGCGCTCGAAAAAATGTTTGATATCCATACAAACTTTCAACCCTTTTTTCACCACCTTAGGGGATGAATTTTCTAAAACGCTGAAATTAGTTTTCTTGTATTTAAATTTAATATCTATTTGCAAAGTTTCAAGTTCCTAGCTTAAAATGAAATTTGCACCCCAAGACGAACTTTCATCCCCTTTTTAACCCCCTTAGGGGTTGAATTTCCACAAACGTCGCAATTACTTTATTTTGTAATCGGCTATTATGCCTTTCTAAGAAGTTTCAAAGCATTTGTAATGGATTCAATCTTTCAACCCCTTTTTAACCCTGTTAGGGGATGAATTTTCAAAAACGCTGAAATTACTTTTCTTGTCTTATAATAATATCCCCATATACAAAGTTTCAAGTCCCACACTCACAAAAATATTTGATCTCCATACAAACTTTCAACCCCTTTTTCACCACCTTGGGGGATGAATTTTCAAAAACGCTGAAATTAGTTTTCTTGTTTTTTAATATAATACATTTTTACAAAGTTTTAAATTCCTAGCTTAAAATAAAACTTGTACCCCATACAACTTTTCATCCCCTTTTTAACCCCTTTAGGGGTTGAATTTTTCAAAATCGCTTCTTATCTCTTGTACACTTTATAAATGCAACCTAGTGTGCAAATTTCAACTTTCTAGCTTTTGTAGTTTCGGCTCTGCGTTGATGAATCAGTCAGTCAGTCAGTCAGTCAGTCAGTCAGTCAGTCAGTCAGGACACTTGCATTTATATATATAGATGAGTGCTTATAGTGCGGCGCGCTCATTCTTTCTTCCGTGGTTGTATGTGTACACGTTATGTGTTGTAGATACGTTATTTCATAGGGAAGAAATAAAGAAATTTCTACCAAACTAGTCTGGGTGTCTGGCGACCTACGAGCTGGCGCATTTTTTGTGCAAAAACTCAGCCTAGCTGTGCAGAGGGCGAACGCGGCCAGTGTCCTGGGAACAATGCCTCAGGCTAATTTAGGTTTAGACTTATGATCATTTTTTATTTAATCGCTGTTTTAATATGTAAATATTAGTATGACATTTCACAGGGTCATCAGTTATCACTGAATTCATAACATAGTTCCCTTATAAAGCATTATCTACGGGCAGACCTTAATTTTCTCGGTATTTTTAGAGGTATTTAATTAAAAGAATATAGTCACGTAAGCGACATTCTCGTAGAATGCCCCTTACTTTAAGACTCAAGTGCCGATTTCTAAAATATTATAGTTGTTTCTACACAAAATACAAAGCAATAGTATAAATTATCCAGATTCAGAGGTACGAGGGGTATTCAAAATATTCTCGGTATGAGAATGAAAACAAACAAGTACGAAAAGTTTGATATTTTTATTTTTCAATATACTCCCCCCCTATGTTCATACACTTAAAAGATCGATCAATTATTTTTTTTAATCCCTCGTAAAAATATTTTTTATCTTTCGTGTAAAAATGCTCCTCCACTGCCGCCTTCAATGCTTCATCGTCAGAAAATTTATTTCCACGCAGATCCTTTTTAAGATTGGGGAGCAAAAAGAAGTCGCTGGGGGCTAAGTCCGGACTATACGGTGGGTGAGTAACAGTTTTAAACCCACGTTCAACAATAGCTGCCTTGGCAATATGAGCAGTATGGACGGGGGCGTTGTCATGCAGAAGCAGAATACCTTTGGTTAACTTTCCTCGCCTCTTTTCTTTAATTACATCCTTTAATTGACGTAGAATGTTAGCGTAGTACTGTCCTGTGATATTTACACCTTTTTCTTTATAATCGATTAGTAATACTCCTTCACAATCCCAAAATATCGTGGCCATGACCTTGCCAGCTGAAGGGATGACCTTCAACTTCTTGGGATGAGCTGAACCCTTAATGTGCCACTGCATGGACTCTTGTTTACTCTCTGGGTCATAATGATGAACCCAGGTTTCATCTCCAGTAACTATTCTTTGCAGCACCTCATCAGGATTTTCACCGCACAGGTCAATAAAATCGGAACAACAAGCTACACGCATGTCTTTTTGAAGCCGAGTCAGCATTCGCGGAACCCATCTTGCACTTACTTTTGACATATTAAGATGGTCATGTATAATATCATGTACGGTACCAATAGAGAGATTGGTTACTTGTGCTATAGATTTTACCTTCACTCGACCATCTTCCAATATAAGTTTTTCCACTTTATCAATATTTTCTTGTGAAGTAGCTACTACAGGCCGGCCAGGTCTAGGGTCATCTTCAATACTCTCCCTTCCGCGTTTAAACTCGCTTGACCACTTTTGAATGGTAGATAAAGAAGGAGCAGACTCACGGTAAACACAATCCATTTCCTCTTTTATGGTTTTTTGATTTTTACCCTGTTTTGTCAAGAATTTTATCACGCATCGATGTTCTAATTTAGTTAACATTGTCAATTCGCACAGGATGTTCATGTTTGTTCAGCAATTGCAGAAAAACAAAAGACTATCTCGGTTCGAATTATACTTTTTTTTAATGTCAATGAATAAACCTTAGCGGCCAGTAACGAAAGAAATTTTAGAAGAGGTCGTAAGATATCAATACCGAGAATATTTTGAACGCCCCTCGTAAGCCCGGTTGCGCCGCAAATAAGTCACGTGCCCGCACTCAAATCAAAGACTTAGCTCTGATTTTATAGACCTACGGCATAGCCTGTGTGCTAAACATGATAGAGATGTACTGCTATCGATAGTTTGAATAGTTAGGTATCGGTATTAGTAGTAGGGACAGAAGATTGCGGGTCACTTCTGGATGAGATTGGCTCAGGACCGGGATAAGTTGCGTACACGAAGAGAGGCCTATGCTCAGCAGTGGGCGATAAAAGGCTGATATGATGATGATTAGTAGTAGGGTGCGAATATTAGTGGTGCAGTGCGAAACTGACTAAAATATTGTGCTATACAAAAGTTTCTAGTTGGAGTTGAATTGGCTTTAATGAACACTGCTGAAGGAGACCAAGAAACTTTGAAATAAATTGACGCCTACAGTATTTGCAAAGCTAAACGACCTTCAAGAAAAGAGCGTACTCCCATCATATTAAAGGCCGGCAACGTACTTGCTATCCAAAAGTTTCTAGTTAGAATAGAAGGTTATTTAATCAATCACCGCTGAAAATATAGACCAAAGCGAAACTGTGAAATGAACTGACGCCCACGGTGTTCCCGGAGCGAAACGACCTTCAAACCTTCAAGAAAAGAGCGTACTGAATCTTAAAGTCCGGCAACGTACTTGCAAACCCTATGGTTGCAGGTGTCCATGGGCTACGCGACGGTAGTTTGATTACGATCAGGCGATGCGTCTGCTTGCTTGCCTCCTTTATCATAAGAAAATGGCAGAGACTATCGGCCATATTCGAACTTTAAGATACGTCAAATACTAGAGATTGAAACGATATGGAATGGATATGTCAGTGTCAAACAAATATCAAAAGTGACGTTTCTTCAAACAAACGCGTCACTTTTGGCCGTATGTTCTAAACACGCTGAAGACAAAATAATATAAACAGAAGAAATCTCAAAGGAGTCGATCCTTTGAGACTGAGTTTGAGATTTTTTATGTTATGATGTTGAAGTTTATCAAAAGAAAATATAATGTTAATGTTAATTCAAAGTACTATCCCTAACGTTATCTTTTTATTAAACGTTTCTTAGACCTTTTATTCCTCCCAGTTTATTGTATTCCCGTTTCGCTTTTCCACGCTCAGTTTGATTATTAAAAATTCACCATTCACACAACACGACAACATTACATCAATAAACAATTTAAAACAAGACTATAATCGTTAACCCATACCCACAACCCTCCATTAAATTGTTTATCGATAATTCCATTTCCCCACATTGCCCTTAGTCAAAAAGCTATAGTCACGTAAGGTATTACTCAAGTACCATTGAGGCCCTTATAGCCCCAGTCATTTCGAGGATTTGGTTTTGAGGAAAAAAACAAAATACGAACCAGGGGAGTTATTTGTGGATTGATATGGAGAGACTGTTTGAGCAAGCTGTTGGTATTATTCAATGTTTATTGGGAATCCTTATAATATACAGGGTCATTTTTGGACCGTTAGCCATATTGTGCGAGGTGATTAGGAAGGCTATACGGAACAACTTTTTCTATGGGACCAACTCCAAAATCACAAACATTTTTTTGGCCGTTTCATACATTTTGGTCGAGTGGATGTCGACGTTTTCTATTGGGAAGGCCAACTTTTTTTTGGGGTTGGTCCCATAGAAAAAGTTGTTCAGTATGACCTACCTAATCACCTCGCACAATATGGCTAACCGTCCAAAAATGACCCTGTATAGGGTGGCTAAACAATAACTGCATTCCCGTTGCCAGGGAGGTTTTGGGAGTATACTGAACAATTTTTACTATGGGACCAAACCTGAATTCGCAAAAAAAAAGTTGGCTGTTTTATACATTTTGACTGGTCCATTTTCTACGGGAGGGTTTTTTTGCGATTTCGGGGTTGGTACCATAGTAAAAGTTGCTCAGTATAATCCCAAAACCTCCCTCTGGCAACGGAATGCAGTTATTTTTTAGCCACCGTGTATTAGCTAATTCGAACCTACACTGACATCAGATATTTGAGTAATTTTATTTAGTTTGTGTCTCGCCCGCGTCAATACATGTGGAACATTACGAGCAGATTACGAGCGAATTGCACGATAACCAGTGATCGGAATTGGTAGTGCCATTTTACGGGACTTCAGTGCGTAAGCTTAGTATGGATATATCTTTTCACCCCGGGTTTTCATATTACCTACTTCAATAGGGATGATGACACATGTTGAATTTTATAACAAAATCTAGTAAAATAGAGAGCAAATGAGCAATTTATCACAATATTGTGGATATTAAAAAAAATATGGAAATAATACGAAAATACAGCACCTGAAAGTTTCAAAATTTAAGTTTTTTTTTTACTTTCAAAAACGAAATAAGTACCATTCGATTCCTTATATTTTATCCAAAAAAAGATTGTACACCAACTATATACATAAACGCAATATTTCACCGACAAAAATGCAATTTTCTTGTTTTCTTCATACTTCAAGATGCAATGTCAGTGACCTTGACGTCACGTTCACATAGCTATTTGTTAGGGGCGGTTCGCGAGTGAAGTACGACTGTCGGACTTTGACTATAATTTCTGATTTTTGTATTGGTCCCATATAGACATTTGATCCTAAAAACAAACCTGATTGATTTATACTTATATCGTATTTAAGACTGTAATGTATTGGCGAACGCTGTAGTTACAATTTTTTTTAAATTATAAACAATAAACAATACCATAAATGAAAATTTGTCATCTAGCCTATTAAAGTCATGCCAAGAAATATTTTCGTGAAAAAATAAGTCTTGGAATCCCGAGTCTTATCCATGTTAAGTACAATGTTTGAGGTCATTCACCCCAAATGGCACTACCTATTCCGATCATTGACGATAACTAAACATGATTCAAAATCATTCTGATATCAGTTCAAGTTCAGTTGACGTGTAAAAGTGCCCTTGTGTCCTACTCGTATTTGCTGAATAAATGTTGTTGTTTGATGTTCGAACTGACTTTATCTTCTACAGAGCAGGCGGTCTAGCCAAGGTGACAATCGCTTGCGCTTCGCCATCGAATCGCTTTGTTTCTCTCTATCACTCTTTCATATTAGTGTGACAGTGACAGTTGCATTTCGTTCGCTACGGAGCGCGAAATTTATTTTAGTTGGTCAAATCAATTTGTCAGTCAGTAACAACCAGGAAAACTATACTCATCCTTTTCTTTTGGGTGCTAGTACTAGTGTAAGACGAAGAGTATGATTTTCTCTGTCTATGTTTGAAATGACTTTGACAAACTATATATCACCATGTCGTTCTCCCGCTTTCCCGTGGACTAGATACAATCGCTGCAAAGACTTCGAAACTTCGGGATGTATTTAAAATACATTACGCGGTATAATTCGTTTAAATTAGGTCTTGTTTCACTATGATATTACTTAACACATTCAAGTTTAAACCCAACTTCCGAAACCACGACAAAGTCTATTCTTACCGATTCCACAGTCAGCTTGGAATAATTTAGCGGAACTATTTCCGGATATTCCGGATGCAGGAATTTCGTGACTGCCGAACGGTAATGGCACTGTCGATAAGTTTTGTAGTTAAAAATACAGCTCCTTTAGGGTTGACATAAATAATTTAGACCGCCAAAGGGAGTATGTAAAGTTAGCAAAACCATTAGCATCGCACCTTCGCACCCCTGCATATAAAAATGTATGCAAGGGTGCTAAGCTAATAGTTTTGCAGAATGTAAATAGAGGTCAAATCAAAATGTTGTCTATATATACCTACTCTTCTAAAGGTACTATTCGGATTAAGACTACAACTTTAACTTTGTCAGATCAGGGTGCCTACTTAAAACAGATCCGATGAAAAAATTCAAATAAATTTACTCGTATAATTATTTTAAATACTTTCATCACTGTTTGAACCTTCATCCGAGTCTTCGTCTGAGTCACTCTCACTGGAACTTTTTTCCTGATATCCGTAGCTTTCCATACATCGCTTTTTACAACTTTTACCTAAAGCCTTCTTTTTCGCGCTAACACATTCGTGTTTTTTGCAAGTTTTGTCCCTTGCCGATTTACAAGCTTTATTGCATTTATCGAAGGATGTCTTTCGGCAAGCGTTTTCGAGTTTACCACGTAGTATATGGACGTCGTGGGTTTTAGCGTCAATGTTGGTGAGGTTTGTCCTTTCTGCCATTTTGGGCTAAAAAATATTTATATTTATTTCATCTTCATTTCCCAATACATAACAGTACAAAAAGCAGACTTAATGCCACAAGGCATTCTCTACCAGTTAACCAATAGGCTACACCAGAAACAAATTCATAATAAAGAAAACATTTTTATTTAAAATTGTCTGAGTATTTTGCTAAATACGTACTGATTATAATACAATAAAATGGATAAAAAATATTATAAAATGTTGTGTGTCACCTCCAATAAAAAAGAAACTAAATGAACACAAAAGTCAAATAGAAATGGAACTGGATCAGATTATATATAAAAAGGCGAATATATTGATAGCGGTAGCAGAAATATAATAGCTTACCTACGTCAATTGCTTATGAATAGTAACTAAAAATATTTTACTATCAACACTTAAGATATTAATACCTTTTTAACATCGCTTATAGCTTGTAGACATGTCATGTCTAACAACCCTTGCCGTGTGTAGTCAACGAATTTGGCTGTAAATGAAAGAAATATATAATATGTTGACGTAACTGGTGACCGAAGAGCTGGCGGCTTCCTTGCACAACGTATCAGCGTTGCGATACAACGAGGAAATGCCGCCAGCGTCCTTGGTACAATGCCTCAAAGGCCTATATAACATCTAGCTAGTTATTAATTTAGTTAAGTAGGTACCACTGTATATATCATTTATGTAACTAAATATATGTAATGTAATCGTTGTCTAAGTCCCCACAACACAAGTTTTTGAGCTTGCTGTGGGGCTAAGTAGATTTATGCAAGGATGTAGCATAACATCTATAATATTTAATCAACAATCATGTAAATAAATACCTCCAGTTAGTTCCTCATAGTCATCTTGACCGTGATCATCATTTTCTGAATCGTCATTATCATAATCTCTAAAATACTTATCATGGCGAACATTTTGACTTGGTTTTCCGTTGGGTTTATTAAATTCCTCGTCACAAGCAGCAATGCCGTTTTCAGTAAAATCATTATTGAAATTACTTGCGCATTTTCTATCCTTCTTGCAGATATCTTTTAGGACATTTTTTAATGCCTGTAAATTATAAACTATATGTATCATTTATACATTACACCATAGCTTATAACTTTTTATTTATTCTTCTTACTCAGAATGTATAAAAGTCGGGTTTTCGGTAAATTGTATTCGGTAAGACGAGCTTAGTACCTATATAGTTTTAGTTAACTTAAAAAAAAAGCAATTTCATATTCCTGGGGCCCGTTTCTCAAAAATTTGTAACTTGTAATACAAGTGGAAGTCCCTTTCTAACAAGAGTTGTCAAACAGTGACATCAGTTTGTATTACAAGTTACAAGCTTTTGAGAAACGGGCCCCCGGTCACATTTCAATATTTAAAATATTCACCTGACATCAAAACCGTATTGGATTAATATTGAAATCATTTCAGCTAGCTTTTATTCTACTAATACATGTACGGACAAGTCCGAGCGAAATGATCGCGCCAACAGCTAACTGATATGCAATATGCCTCAATTACCGTTTGGATGTCAGGTGCACGTCCGAATTGACCTGAGAGTCAAGACGCTTTACAATTATTGTTATGTTCAGCAGAGAAGCTAAAGGAATATTATATATCGGTACCAGTCAGCAAAATATTATCTAGTTAATGTTGAATCGTCGTAGATTAAGAATGTAGTACATATTATGATAGCACCGCTGAATATAGGCACTATTTTATAAAGAATAGTCTAGGAACGGTACCTATTAACATAGAGAAATAATTAGGTTTACTTAATACTATGTGCTTTTACTCAAACCGCCTCTGCCTGTAAACTTCAAATTAAAATAATTATGAATTCAAATTAATTACTTTTTTACATTTCTTAATGACAAGTAGGATGCAAGCATCACCGAGGGCTTCTCGTAGTGTATGCGCTCTCGAAATTACTTCTTGCATCGCTTTGTGATCTTCTAAATCTGAATTGGAGTCGTCTGTGTTATCCAATTTTAACATATGAGTTGTTGACTCCGTTGTTCGTTGCTAAAAACATAAACATTGGTCTTTTAATGTTTATAAACTAGCAGTTACAAATAAATGCATTCACTGTGAATAACCTAATAATTTTCAAAAATATTGTTATAAATGTTTCAGTTCAAATGATCCAGACGACTTGTTAAAACAGCATTCATGAGAGTATTGATTCTAACTGTAAAAATTATAGTTACAAATACATTTTTAATATTAATATAATTCCATTAAGGGAAAAATATAATAAACTTTATAGGTACCTTATTTTTTTCTGACGGAATTTTCACTTCATTTGGATTAGATGTTCGTAGTTGATTCACATTAGGAGACTTATTACTATCTAAATGGATCACTAACACTTTTTTTACATTTCCCGTATCTTCACTTTCTTTTTGATTATCTTTTAGTATTTCGTCATCTAAATATTTATAATCTTTTGGAGTTGTTATCTTTTTGTGCTTAATGTTTTCTTTTAATTTAATTTTCCTTTGTGCTGTTGAACTTTGAGATTTTTTTGTTAAAAATGTATCTTCTTGCGAATCTGATGAAACACTGTCCTTTGTACCAAAAACTTTTTTTTCCTTTGGCGTCCTTTTGTAATGTGTCTCATTCGTATTCTTTTCAGATGACTCATCACTAAAGAATAAAGTTTTACCTACTAATTTGAGAGGGTATCCTAACTGGCCCTTAGTATCTCCTGGATGATTAATTTTCTTTCCTTTTAGGGTTTTTTTCTTATGTATCCCACTGACATTGTCTTCAGTTGATTTATCTGTATAAGATTCAGTTGCACTAAGAGTCTCTGGCTCTTTTATCTTATCTTTTGCTCTGATTTTAAAATGTGACTCCATTTTGATGAATTCATTTAACTCCTTATTCGGGTTGTGGCTGATTTCATCTGTCTCTGTGTGAGTTAAATGTTTAAGTAGTTCGTACTTTTTCATCAAATCTTGTAGTAGATTATTCACGAACGATATGTTTCTTGAAATCTCAGAAAAAATTGATTCATTTGACTCAATCTCGATATTGTGGACTACCTTAAAAAATAAGTTGTTATTTTATGCTATCCAAGTATCTCAAAAGTACCTTTTTTATCTTTTGGACTAACGAACTTTTAGGGGACCTATACATTTATAAAATAAAGTACCTAAACACTTACGGACATGAGTACGAGAATAACGAAAACTCCAATATGTATAAGTTTTAAAGACATTTTTGCTTTCACGCATAATTCTTAAAATAATATCAATATTGAAACGTTACGTTTATATAAACTATAAAAATGTATTACTTAAATCATATTTTATTGTATATTGCACGAATTTTTATGACCGGTTACAAATATAAAGTCCAGAGTTTGATTTATACAACAACTTAGAACGTCGTAACCAATTTTTCTTATCAGAATTTGAAATGTTATGTTCAATATTAATTCTACCATCTCAATAATGTCAATTATATACTTAAAAGTCTTGTGTTACCATATAACGTTTGGATGTGACTCAATACACTGACTCATATATTATTTAATTAAATACATTGACTGACACAACGTAACACCTGACTCACGGAAGTCACCAGTAAATTGCAAATTGTAATTTGGATTAGCACTGAACTCGATCCACATTTATAATAAATTATAAATGTATTACTAATATCAAATTAACAAATCAACGAACAGTGAGTGGCATGATAATGTATAAACATATTTAGTGGAAATCAAAACAATTTATTTTTTCAAATAATATAATTAATTTACAGAACATCTTTTGTACATTTTAACAACTATAATAGGTATCTAAATATGTGAATAATTTATTAGTGTGTATGAGAAAGAATTGTTTTTGACTAAGAATGTAGGGAAAGGGAATTCGACGCTGGAAATATTTGGGTGAATCAACTTTTATACCGACAGATTTCACGTCTACCGTTACCAGTAATGTCTCTGAAGTTACCATAAAATCACATTTCCAATTTAATATTTGTATAATAATTATATTTTAAATCTATCACAGAGCAAATAGTTTGTTTAAAACATATAACATAAAATAATATAAAAGTAATAAGTAGGTAATTAGTAAATTATATATAAGTAAGCGATTTTTTAAATGTCGTGGACAGATTATTGGATTATACGAGTTTTCATTAATATCCAACTCAAGGAAAATTTCATTTCAATCATTTTAAGTTAGTTTCTAATACACTTCTTTATACTTACACTTATATTTCATAACCTAACCCCTCCACCCATCCCACCTCCACCTCCGCCATTATTGTATCAATTAATAACCGTTTACCAACTATTAGGCGTACCCTTTTCACTGTCCTCGCGATAATAGTATTACGTCATTGTATTTGTTATCGGAGCACGTTCCGATTTTATGCACACTATTGTCACACCTAGTGTGCAGGGAGGTATAGTTTCTGGAAGTGACTTTATTTTTCGCAGATGTATGTCAGACCGGTCTGACTAGTACCCTGCCTATGAAGCCGATGGTCCCGTGTTCGATCCCGGTAAGGGCATTTATTTGTGTGATGAAAACAGATATTTGTCAAGGCTATTGTTTTCTATGTATTTTTTAAACCTTCACAGTACTTATAATTTATTGTATAAATCCCGGATTGGAATCCCTTACCTGATATTTTCCTATTTTTTTTTAAATATAAACCAGCCTGTAGGGCTAAGATGGCCGGCTCTTTATCATTTGTCACCATGGCTGTCACGTTCTAACAAATATGTAAGTGCGAAAGTGACGCATAGCATGACAGGTGATAAAAATGCGACCATGGTATCTGGTGTGGATTCCAACCCATGCTAGACAACACTCACTTTTGAAAAATAATTGAAGTTCATAAGGCTAATAACTGACCTCAAACTATTTAGGAGATGCAAAAAAATAAAACAAAAATAAAACTAGGAGAGACCTAGGCTCTCCGAAACATGTCGCGCGAGAAACTAAAAATAAGTGCGTGAGTCTAAACCGTAAAATTATTTTAATGTAAAGGGACCCACTGATTATTAGTTCGCCGGAGGATATCGGCCTGTCAGTTAAAAGCAAAATTTGACAGCTCCGAACAACTGACAGGCTTATATCGTCCAACGAACTGGTAATCTGTGGGCCCCTTTAGTATAGCTAGTCAAACCAAATTGGCAGTAAATAAGTACAAAAAAAAACTATACTCATCCTTTTCTTTTGGGTGCTAGTACTAGTGTAAGATAAAGCTAGTATGATTCTCTCTGTCTATGTTTGAAATAAGACAGTCCTTTGACAAACTATATGTCTCACAACAGTTTAAATTCGACGAAACAATAGCTATTTCAGATTTAATTATTCCACTTGTACATCCGTGTAACACATTATCGAAGACCCTGATGAGACCCTCACCATCGAATTATATTTCCCCGCAATCCTCATTAGAAGATAACAAAACAATGGATAGGCATTTACAGTTGGGGGCCAAATTTGTTCCCGGTTCTGATGATTTCAATTTAATAATTTAATATCTGGGAAACCGAGCTTTGCTCGGAAAACATATAAAAACTCGAAAATGCGCGTTTATATATATATACCCGGGGTTAAGTGGTTAAACCGTTAACCTAGTGTCAAATTGTACTGGTAATCATGGTAATCTATCTAATCTAATAATAATATAATTTATATTAATACCTTTAAACTGAGCAATTCTTGTATATTTATTTATTTATTTATATATATATATATATTTATTTATTTATTTATATATATATATATATATAAATAAATAAATAAATATACAAGAATTGCTCAGTTTAAAGGTATTAATATAAATTATATTATTATTAGATTAGATAGATTACCATGATTACCAGTACAATTTGACACTAGGTTAACGGTTTAACCACTTAACCCCGGGTTAGTGGGATGGTGCAAGTGGGCCTTATAGTAGTCATTTCATCCTGAAATTTTTGTACATAAGTGCAAAGTTTTCAAAACTCTGCACGGTAAATATTTTTCAAAACTCTTTTCATCAACCGTGTTAAAATTCACAAACCAGAAATTGGTCTGGTTGTCTGAAACAAAAATGAAAAAGAGCGCAAACATTTTATGCAAATCAGTCTGTACGTCTGGGAAATCTGGTTTGGCTGCTGGATGCAGATCCGCTGAAAATGATCCGTAAGATGGCTACGAGATGTTAATAATATAAACTTTATATTTAAGAGAAATTCAAATAATTTATTCATGAGTAAAATACATTTGATTATAAAACATATATACAGTGGTATTACTGTACTAAATTAATTTAAAAACTAGCTGAAATCTAAAATCCCAACAAAAACATAAATGTGAAATGAAAGCCAAGTTCAATAGGTATTAAAAATATGTGTCGTTGTTGACTCGCCGACAAAAGAATTGAGATCTATATGGATGCCAAGTTCTGTGCTGTGTAGAAAATCCTGAAATTATAAAGGATTTGTCTTGGCTAGTTTTTACGTATAGGCATATAGGTAATATATATTTAACTATGTTATTTTTCAAAAATTTGGTTTGTTTTTAAAAACTAGCCAAGACAAATCCTTTATAATTTCAGGATTTTCTACACAGCACAGAACTTGGCACCCATATAGATCTCAATTCTTTTGTCGGCGAGTCAACAACGACACATATTTTTAATACCTATTGAACTTGGCTTTCATTTCACATTTATGTTTTTGTTGGGATATCATTACTTTTTGTACAGAAATTACTATAGTATTCATCATGAAAGCAGTTTGCCTAAGCTGAAAAGGAAACCCTCGCTAACGCGCGGTTAATTGTCAAAAAGTTTCAGTTTTTAGATTTTTCCCTCTATATGCACCTAATTAATAATAGTCTACCTTCATGCCAAATATCAAGTGTCTAAGTCATCTAGAAGTGGGTTAGGTTTTTGGTCTATAAGTATTAATTATTTTTTTTCCATCGAAATATCAATAATTTCCAGTTTTCAGATTTTTTCCTCTATATGCACCTAATAGTCTACCTTGATGCCAAATATCAAGTTTCTAAGTCATCTAGAAGTAGGTTAGGTTTTTGGTCTATAAGTATTAATTATTTTCTTGTCCACCGAAATATCAATAAATTCCAGTTTTCAGATTTTTCCCTCTATATGCACCTAATAGTCTACCTTGATGCCAAATATCAAGTTTCTAAGTCATCTAGAAGTGGGTTAGGTTTTGGTCTATAAGTATTAATAATTTTGTTTTCCATCGAAATATCAATAATTTCCAGTTTTCAGATTTTTTCCTCTATATAAACCTAATAGTCTACCTTTATGCCAAATTTCAAGTTTCTAGGTCATCTGGAAGTGGGTTAGGTTTTTGATCTATATGTCAGTCAGTCACAAAAATGCCGGTTTTTAAACGTTAATTTATCAATAACTGTTTGAGCTATGTTTATGAAATTTTGTATTTTGTACAAGCTAAGGGACTTAAATACATGTGCCAAATTTCATGTGTGTAGGTTAAGTAGGTTTCAAGTTGTGAAGGGGTCAATAGTAGCTCGAAATGGTTCGTGTAATATTACACACGGTTGCTGCGTCGCCAGTTCCTTTTTCTTTGAACTTGGCTGGACACGCTACCGCGTGTCTAGATAGGCATTGTACCTAGGATGCTGGCGGTATTGCGTCGCTGGATCGCAATGCTGATGCATTGAGAGTTGCTGAACAATCTCAAAATTTCCGAAAATTTCTGGAAACTTTCATGAGACAATTTTCATGCAAAATTTCCACTTAAAGTGTCTCTCAATGTTCTTAACTGTTGACAACTGTTCAGTTTCATTTAACATTTTTGGTTAAAGAAATTTAACTTTTTTTTAATGAACTCATTTATTGTATAATAAGTGTTATAAAATGGATATAATACTAAAATTAACTACAACGAAGATAACTATTTACAGCTAAAAAAATAAAAATACCTATTAAAATTTTGCGTCTAGTAAATAATAGTAAAATAATTGTCTTTTTGGTACCAAAACTGATGCATGGAGTGAACACTCTATTCTTACTATATTTCTTTATGGTCTTGGCCAACTTTAAAATGTCCATATCAATCCATAGTTACCTTTGACACACATACTAGACATCCTCTAGACTGAGCATAGTAACGCTACCCCCTCTGCCACAAATATACGGTAGTTTTACTCCATCTTCGAGTCAAAGTGTCTTTGTGTGACGTCTGTGTCTTTGAACGGACCAATCACGGCAAGGGACTCGCTCACCTCGTCCGCCGCACCCTAGTATTTTTGGCAGCATCGGTTTCATGAAATAATTGCTCTAAACTCCGTCTAGAGGATTCCTAGTCTATGCTTTTAACATAAACCCCGCTGCTTCCTTTACCTCCCACTCAAAAATCCAGGTGGCGACGAAACTCTGTAGTTAATGACGTATATTAATAAGGAGACCGAGAGCAATTGTAACTTGGTCGCGGAAGGAAGTGAGCTCAAGGGGAGGCGGGGCACAGTAGGCTTATAACAGTATGCTTACAAACTGAAATATAATCAAATATATACCATATACTAAAGATAGTGACGAAGCCCCCCAGTGGAGACATAATAATGGTGCGACTACTTTAATAACACAAATCAAAATATGTATTATTTATTATTCATAAAAACAACTTATAATTAAACAGTTTACAGAAATCCTCGCCAAAACGTACGTTTGATGGCGAGAGGCGCTCATTGTTTCAGACATCTTGTAAGCAAAAATAAAAAACTAAACCTATTGTTCATTAAACAAAACAATTGAAACTAACACTCAAGATAGTGAGTGCTGGAAAGTAATTGTAACATCGGGATTTTAGTTTAAATTTAATATTACGTATCATCAGAAATGTTGATACTGTTCACGTTTGTGACTCTGTTGTGCCGTTAATGACGCCTGTTCCTCGTGAAGTTGTCGTCACAATGCCGTGCGGTTATTGAGCAACCATGTTAACCGGTTATCTTATTATTTATTTATGTTTTATGTCTGTATATACATATATTATTAACCTACTTGTCTTGAAGAGAATAAATAAAATAAAATAAAAAGCATGTATTAATTCTCTACAATATTACATAAAAAAATTAAAACAGCATTAAAAAAAGTTTATGAAAGTATTATTATTTTGTTGAGACCCCTCTTCGGGTGAAGGCCTCCTCCGGATTCAGCCAGATTTGCCTGTCATTTGCCTTCTGTGACCAGTCTTGCCCGGCTGTAGCCACGATTTCGTCGAGCCATTTTTCTTTAACCTTCCCTCTATTCCTTGAAGAGAATACTGTTCTGTAAACCACTGTGTCCGTTTCCCGTTTGGAACACCCTGTTGTGCCGTTAATGACGCCTGTTCTTCATGAAGTTGTCGTCACAATGCCGTACGGTTATTGAGCAACCATGTTACCGGTTATCTTATTATTTATTAAAAACACAAAAAATGGTGGACTTGACACGAATTCTCCGGGATTTCTTCCATTATAATAATAGCATTATAACATGGAATAAGAAAATGAGTCCTAGTTTTGCGAAAGTTAAAATAAAATTTAAAAAATAATAATAAATAATGCGGAATAAATAGGTAGGTATTCGTATTTTTTTTTACTAAAAACATAGTATGTTTTTAATTCTATTTATTCCGCAAAGAATTTTTTTTACTTTTTGAATACCAATTAGGACCAATTTACAAATTTCAGTTGTTCGGAACTGTCAACTTTTTGTTCTAACTGACAGGCGGATACCGTCCGGCGGACTGTTAATCAGTGGGCCCCTTAGAACTAGGGTTTGCACGACGGATCCGAAATATGGGAAGATCCGCGGATCCGGATCCAGATCCGGATAATTTCATACATTCCGGATCCGGATTGCAAACCCTAGGTAGAACAATAGCTTAATTCTGTCCCTATTAGAAAGGGTATTAGCAGCTATTTATGCGAGGCTCAGAAGTTCGCAAACACATTCGCCGGAAGGGTCGGACGTAAACTAGACTGTAAAGGACTAGGCCGGGAAATGGATATGGATTTTTATTATTACTACGTATTATTTTATTTAAACTTTTTAGATAGATTAATTTTGAATGAATTGTTTTAGATCAGACAAAATTATAATAATATTATAAATAAATAAATGAGTAAATAAGTAGGTATCTAAATGTTTTTTGAGGTTGTGCAATTGTATTCCCATTATTTTAGTCGAATGATACTTCTAGTTCCTACTTGAAGCTATCGGCCTGATTCGAACTTTAATAATATACTTCAAATATATTACCTAACTAGCGACCCGCCCCGGCTTCGCACGGGTTAACAAATTATACATGAACCGTCCTCTTGAATCACTCTATTTATTAAAAAAACAGCATTAAAATCCGTTGCGTAGTTTTAAAGATCTAAGCATACATAGACAGCGGGAAGCAACTTTGTTTTATACTATGTAGTGAAAATATAAGACCTAATATTTGACCTCTACTAAAGTTCGAATCAAGCCATAAAACTTGGATCTTTTTAAATCGAGAGTGAAGAGACCCCTTTTAATTTAGGCTCCTAGTAAGTACACTACGTTCTCGACCTTATTTATCGTCACTAATAATCAGATTTAACAGAAATATAATATATCCCTTTGTTCCGTCATTTTGACAGTTTAATATAGTTTTGACTTTGACAGGGCCTGTCACTGCCTCTCTCAAAGATTCGATTAACTTGAAATTGGCTTCCTGTTTAGATCAAACTGTTATATAATATGTGTAAAGGGTGTCGGGGTGTAATGACAATCAAGTTGTTTGTACACATGGTAAATTATATACAGAGTATATCGGGTGGAACAGAACGAAGGACTATAACGCAAACAAACTGGAATTGTTTAACCTTCGTGCTTTATTTAGCACTTATTAATCACGTTAATATTTCTTACCGTTTTTGAGATACAGTTTATTAAACATTAGTGGTAAAATCTGTATGTTCAACCCTAGCAAGTAGATCCTATTGAATGACATGACACGTGTCAATTTAAAATGTAAATATCTTTGTAGGGTTGTTACTGATATGACTTATATTTCATTTTAATGATTTTATTTTACTTTTTAATCCGGCTTTACGATTAGTAATAATTCGATACCTAATATCCTTTCAGCTCAGTCTCTAGAAATATTCCACCCTGTATATTTTGTTTAGTGCGGTTAACAAAGGTAATTGAGATTGATAATACAAATATTAAATTTCACTCTCTAAATAAAGTTGTGAATTTTTCACTATTCAGTTTGCTTTTATTTATCAAAGCTAGAGGAAAATAATTAACGTTGTGTTTTTGTTAAATTATTGGAATTTTAAATATTAATGACATTTTGTAAAAATATGCCTAAAAAATGTTTGTAGCGTATTATTTTTGGATGATCTTGTAGGTAAATATAAAGTAGTAATGTTTTTATTTTTAGTTTGCTAAATTCTCGCTTGTTACAATTTGTGTCTCTTTACAATTTGCGAGTCCGAAAAAATCAGAGCCACTGTTCCCGACTTGACCCTACTATACAAAGATAATGTGAAGGTAGGTACAGGGAACAAAATCATTACATACTTGGGTGGATCAACTATTTCTTGTTGCTATTCTGTCCGGTCAGCCAAGAGACAATAGTAGCATAGTCTGTTAGAAGACATTGTACACCCCTTCTTCTGACTCGCTTGGTGACGACCCTCAATGGAAAGGGTTTATATAGCACAAAAAAGCGTGTTTGGTGAATTTAAATGCCTAAAAATCTGGTTTCAAAGTGTGACCCAGAAGAACGTAACCATGGCAACGAGTGACAAGAAAAAGTTGATTCACCAAGTCATTGTAATTCTAATAAACCAAATAAATTATGGCCACCCTCGTTAAATTAATACAACGAAGACTAAATTAGTCTAGTAATAATAAAAGGTATTTCTTTACATGGGTAAACGATAAATGAAGGCGTCTAACGGATATCAACCCACACATTAATCCCAAAAATTAATATTCCGAGAACATAATACGTTATTATTGCTTAAGTATTAAAACTTTAATACATTATCTTTGATATTGTTAAGAGCCCATCAACGTGCACACTAGTGCCACTGTTAAATAATCGTGATTATTTAAGATCGGCATATATTTAAAAAAAAGCGGCCAAGTGCGAGTCGGACTCGCCCATGAAGGGTTCCGTATTTAGGCGATTTATGACGTATAAAAAAAAACTACTTACTAGATCTCGTTCAAACCAATTTTCGGTAGAAGTTTACATGGTAATCTACATCATATATTTTTTTTAGTTTTATCATTCTCTTATTTTAGAAGTTACAGGGGGGGGGACACACATTTTACCACTTTGGAAGTGTCTCTCGCGCAAACTATTCAGTTTAGAAAAAAATGATATTAGAAACCTCAATATCATTTTTGAAGACCTATCCACAGATACCCCACACGTATGGGTTTGATGAAAAAAAATTTTTTGAGTTTCAGTTCGAAGTATGGGGAACCCCAAAAATTTATTGTTTTTTTTCTATTTTTGTGTGAAAATCTTAATGCGGTTCACAGAATACATCTACTTACCAAGTTTCAACAGTATAGTTCTTATAGTTTCGGAGAAAAGTGGCTGTGACATACGGACGGACAGACAGACGGACAGACAGACATGACGAATCTATAAGGGTTCCGTTTTTTGCCATTTGGCTACGGAACCCTAAAAAGGGGCCGCTACGTACTGTATCTTGTATTAAAGTACCTTTTGAATAGGTACATCAAACTAGTTTCTATGTTGCTGGATTCGTCAATCTATGCGTCCAAAGTTAAATCGGTCGTTTTTGTTTTGAGTTTATAGATTGACGAATCCAGCAACATAGAAACTAGTTTGATGTAAGTATTCAAAAGGTACTTTAATACAAGATACAGTACGTACCGGCCCCCTTTTTAGGGTTCCGTACCCAAAGGGTAAAAACGGGACCCTATTACTAAGACTCCGCTGTCCGTCCGTCCGTCCGTCCGTCCGTCCGTCCGTCCGTCTGTCACCAGGCTGTATCTCACGAACCGTGATAGCTAGACAGTTGAAATTTTCACAGATGATGTATTTCTGTTGCCGCTATAACAACAAATACTAAAAACAGAATAAAATAAAGGTTTAAGTGGGGCTCCCATACAACAAACGTGATTTTTGACCGAAGTTAAGCAACGTCGGGCGGGGTCAGTACTTAGATGGGTGACCGTTTTTTTGCTTGTTTTGCTCTATTTTTTGTTGATGGTGCGGAACCCTCCGTGCGCGAGTCCGACTCGCACTTGGCCGGTTTTTTTAAATATATGTCGTTAAATTTAAATAATCACGATTATTTAGCAGTGGCGCTAGTGTGCACGTTGATGGGCTCTTAAAGACGCGCCCATCAGCAGGTAGGTAAGTACTATAATTAGTTCTGTTTTTGTGATTTTGATTTTTTACTAGGTTTACATTAATAATTATTTACAAAAACATTTAATCTAGTACCAGTTTACTTCATGTACCTAATTCTGTTTACCTAATATTATCACGATGAAACCGAACTACCAACTACCAATAAAATTGTCACAACAAAACATTAACTAACCAATTAATTTTAACTGCCAACTAATATCATAAACGGCTTAACACGAACGTAAACCTGTGAAATCGGCTGCGTTAATTAAATCATACAGTTAAACGGCTGATTGTGGCACGCGTGAGATAAACTCTAATGGCGTGTAAGTTGTATATCTTTCAGAGGTATTCACCCCTATATTTAATTATACAAACGGGTCTACCGCGATATAGTTTCATTGTTTTTACCTTAAATTCCGACGTTTCAACTGAGTTGCACCAGCTGTGGTCACGGAAAAAATGACACCCCTAGTGTAAATTTCATTCGTTATCGTGACGTGACGTACCTACGCGTTTGCGTTAAGTGTCATTTTATAAGGGATTTTGAGTTTCCAAAAAGTCTCGAAAGAAAGAGCGTTCATTCGGCAGAAAAAGTGCATTCGTGCGATAGCCAACGCTTGGTTCACGGACAGCTGTAAACCACTGTTTAAGGAATTTAGTGTTTTGCCTTTACCTTGCATGTACATCAAAAAAGCATGTCTGTTTGTGAAAAAGCACCCTGAACTCTTTAAAAAGAGAATTGATGTATTTGCCGGGAATCTGAGAGCGCAATACAGGAACCTATTATATCAGCCTCCTTCACATTCTACTGTATACCACAGAAATGCTTACAATATGTGAATAGTTGTATTCAATAGTCTTCCCGATGAGCTAAAGCAAATTGATTGTAACCAATTTAGCAATAAGATTACAAAATGGCTGTCTGAAAATTGCTTTTATAGTGTAAGGGAATTTTTAGAGCAGAAATTGTTAAATCAAATAGAATAATATTTTAAGTAGCAGAGATTATGTTTATTTCTTGACATCTTACTATTCATTTATATTCCCAATGACTTTTAAATAAATTATGTACACGACGACCATTATGTAACTTGTAACGATTTTACTATTTAATTTGACATTTTTTATTTATTTAATACCTATTCAATTTGATACAAGTGGATGACTTTTTTTTAACTATAAAAAAATTACCCACTGTTTTTATTTTTGTATCTAAGTTTTTTCAATATTGTGCTTTTATTTTATGTTAAAATTATTATTTGTCAATTATTTGCATGTCGTGTCTTCGACTGAATACTGATACTTACATGTAAAACTGTTGTCATCTTGTACCATACGTATTCTGGCAAATAAAGAAATTCTATTCTATTCTATTCTATTCTCGATAGGCGTGCTGTTAAAAATCCCATACAAAAATAGACATAACGAAAATGCGAACGGATGTCACGCTATCGAATGAAATTTACATTAGGGTTTCTGCCCTTAGAAATACATACAGCCGATTAAAAACGTGTAAAAATTCAATATAAACAGAAACACCACAATTTTGGATTAGCCTCCTGTTAATAATATAATTTGATTTGTTCCCTAACTCGCCTGTTATTCAATTAAACATAAATTTAATAAAAGTATAGGTAGGTACAATATGGCACTCAAATATAAATCTAAATGCCCCTCTTTCTATTTACTACGTAATACTAAACATACGGAGGCCAATTCGGACTTACATTTTGATGTCAAAATTATATCTAAATGATGTAGGTAAATTTCTTATCATTATCACTCGCGGCAATACATGTACAAACGTTCGAAATACACACGCGAATGGCATCATTTTGACAAAAAATTTAAGTTCGAATTCTCCTCATGGACAAATCTATTCTAACTTACCCAAACTGTATCCTATCAATAAATTGTAACTAACTGAAAGTCTCGTAAACAGTGGTTTACGTGAAATAGACCCAATTATAATGTATTTAGAGCATAAATCAGGTAGAGGTCGGTTCGAGTGACTCGAAACCACATACAAGAGGGTAACACTGAGATATGTTACCCCACGCACCGACATTTGATTTAAATTTAGTTTGTCATAATATTGTTTACTTATGCGACATATATTAACTTCATAAACAAAATACTTACTGTAAAACATTACAAATACAAATGAAAGGTATTAAATATTTTAATAACAAAACTTCCGTGAGACACAGACATTACATTTAAAAACGGGTCACGGGTTAAATAATTACGATCCAAAATTCCGTTATACTTATAGCCAACACGAGGAAACTCAAAATTTGCATCAAATTACTTTGCCACTCTCGTAGATAAAATGCAATTTTTTCGTCCATTTTTGAAGAACAAAGTGTGCCTTTACGAGCTAGTGTGGTGAAGTCACAATTTCAAATCAATCAGATAGCTATTTAGCTTAGTAATTATCGTTTTATTTTTACATTTTGCCACTGGTATAAAAAATATGCACGCGTGCGCGTGTATGAGTCGCTGCGTTCCGCGTTGGAATATTACTCCGTGTATTACATCCCTAACGATTGTTTTGTATAGCTAGTTAATATTAATAAGTGCCTAATGTACTTCCAAAGTTTCGATATCAGGCTGATTGTGGGTGATTTTATTTTTAATAGCTTTGGACGTGGGTTATTGAAACAGTTTTGACGATAACAGTTTTGAATCATTCAGACTTATATAGACCGGGATTGATTACCTACATTTTGTATTGTTTTTTAGCTCCCAATATTAATTAATTGGTAATTACGGTCCATATCCTGACCTGATATCATGGTCGCATTTTTATCACCTGTCATGCCATGCGTCACTTTCGCACTTACATATTTGTTAGAACGTGACAGCCATGGTGACAAATGATAAAGAGCCGGCCATCTTAGCCCTACAGGCTGGTTTATATTTAAAAAAGCGGCCAAGTGCGAGTCGGACTCGCCCATGAAGGGTTCCGTATTTAGGCGATTTATGACGTATTAAAAAAAACTACTTACTAGATCTCGTTCAAACCAATTTTCGGTGGAAGTTTACATGGTAATGTACATCATATATTTTTTTTAGTTTTATCATTCTCTTATTTTAGAAGTTACAGGGGGGGGGACACACATTTTACCACTTTGGAAGTGTCTCTCGCGCAAACTATTCAGTTTAGAAAAAAATGATATTAGAAACCTCAATATCATTTTTGAAGACCTATCCATAAATACCCCACACGTATGGGTTTGATGAAAAAAAAATTTTTGAGTTTCAGTTCGAAGTATGGGGAACCCCAAAAATTTATTGTCTTTTTTTTATTTTTGTGTGAAAATCTTAATGCGGTTAACAGAATACATCTACTTACCAAGTTTCAACAGTATAGTTCTTATAGTTTCGGAGAAAAGTGGCTGTGACATACGGACGGACAGACAGACGGACAGACGGACAGACAGACAGACAGACATGACGAATCTATAAGGGTTCCGTTTTTTGCCATTTGGCTACGGAACCCTAAAAATAGGAAAATATCAGGTAAGGGATTCCAATCCGGGATTTATACAATAAATTATAAGTACTGTGAAGGTTTAAAAAATACATAGAAAACAATAGCCTTGACAAATACTGGTTTTGTTGTGGATACGATCTGTCAATCTTAAAAGTGATATTTTGCGTTGAATAAAGGTCACTTGGGTTCCCTGAATAAATACGACAAAAGTTTATATTTATTCATGTTTTGTAAAATACACATGTATTTCACTTTCCTCGTATTCGAAATGAAAATTAGTGTCGTGTAACTTTATACGGCTACCATCATTTTGGCACTGACATAAACGCCATCGAGAACGTAATTTACTTTCTATACTTACATCTCGGTCGTACTCGCATATTAGTGCGAACGAGATGTATAGAAAGTAAATTACGTTCTCGATAGCGTATATGTCAGTTTTGTTTGACACTGTCAGTGACTCATGGTACGGGCTCTAAAGTGAATGTCTCCCATTTTGACTCGAATAAATTGGCGTTTTCGTTCGAGCGCCAAAATATCTAGGTACTCTGAAATAGGTGCCTTTCATCCCTAGGTTAACAATCTATTTACTACATGTCTAGGAGAACCCAGGTCTCCATTTACAAGCACTCAGATTAGAGTTACTTAGATCATTCATTTTTATTTCTTATAAGAAACTAGGCTACTTTTTTGTAACGCTCTGACGGTAGATGTCGCTAGGGTCCCCTTGACCCATATAGGCTGATATAAGATTTGTTGGCGATGGATGAGGTCTTGGTTGTTCAGATGGCAGAGCGCTGGAGTATCGATCCAGACGCTGTGAGTTCAAGTCACACCCAAGACAGTAATTTTTCCACTTTTAAATTTATTCTAAGTTTAATAGCATCATTCGGAGGCGTTTCTGCTTGTAAAAAATTTAAATTAGGCTACCTATTTTTAGAATTTTGTACTGCCCTCTTTTTAGTACATTAACATACCTATACCTAAGGATTAGGTCCACTTCACACAATAACCCGATTGTTTGGTTTAGGCGGAGTATGTCACTTTCTTAGGAGGTCACTTTCGAGTTAGGTCACATTCTGAGGACGTCACATTCTGTGTTTGTCACTTTCTGAGATCGTCAATTTTTTAGCATGCACGTGCAACGTGCGCCTGCACGAACAATGGATACCAGCAATCAATTAGATGTAGGACATACGGCAGCTTTTATGTATGACATACAGGATGTTTTTTTCAGTGGCCATTGAAGGGAAATATGAGTCTATAGACGATAACGGTAAACTGTCATTGACGTTCGGATTCAGATTACAAAAGCAATACTGCAAATATAAAAAAAAAACATTCTGATGCATGTCATACATAAAAGCGGCCGTATGCCGTACAGCTAATACGATTGCTTGTATCCATTGTTCGTGCAGGCGCACGTTGCACATGGATGCTAAAAAAGTGACGTACTCAGAAAGTGACGCGTACGTACTCCGAATGTGACGTCCTCAGAAAGTGGCGTTCTCAGAAAGTGACGTAGGTAATCAGAAAGTGACGACCTCAGAAAGTGACAAACTCAGAATGTGGCGTCCTCAGAGACGTCCTCAGAACGTGACCTGTCGAAAGTGACGTTCTAAGAAAGTGACATACTCCGCCTAAACCGATTGTTTCACTCAATCCCACGTTCTCAAATCACGAAACAATAGGCCCGTAAGCTTATATTTCACCCGTAAATAGCATAATCACTGGATTCTACGGCGAAATTCTCACCTTCGCCACAGTAATATGAGAACAGTAAAACATCTTTCACCACTTATCTTATGACTAACAGCTAGAACGCTCCGCGTCCGGACCAAACCTTCCAACACTTCGTTTTCAATCACAGATGGTAATGATCACTTAATGTTTTCTATAGAAAACTGAAGAGTTGAACATCTCGGCCCATACCCGGACCGTTCTAGCATGAGTCTCTTTATTACGAGTCGTCCTTAACTCGTAAATGTTCTCTTTATTCTCCAAAAAACTGATGAGAAAGATTAATTTTATCCACAAGAGTGACAAAGGAATTTGATGCAAATTTTAAGTTGTTTCCTCGTGTTGGCTGGTAAAATTAACTTTTAAATGATGATCAGGTATTTTACGATCAACTGCTTTACTGCTAAAATTGTAAAAGCAGTGTTGCTGCCCGAATTGTTGACATTTACGGCAGCACTACAGTCAGTATTATCACGCTGTAATACTGCATCTGTAATGCTTCTGCAGTCTGAATCCGAATTGTACCTTAACCGCTCCATCTTTTAGTTCATTTGAACTACTAGTATGTACTACATAGTTTAATAAATCTGTGCCCCTAGTGTTTCATTCGATAGCGTGACGTGACGTACGCGTTTGCGCTATGTGTCATTTTTGAGATTTTAAGTTTCCAAAACGTCCCGCTTGGCGCGCTGGCGCTGTTACAAATCCCATACAAAAATAGACATAAGGTTAATGTGGCTAATTCCGTCATAGGGACTATTCCGTTTACTAGCGCTTTTCTCGAACAACGAACGAAATTGATAATTTCATCAACAAAGCAGCGATTGCTTTTAGTCTCAGCAAACATCTGCTTTTATGTTTTCTTTTCCTACGATTGAAAAGTAAAGATACGGAGTGCCACAAGGCAGTATCTTAGGCCCGTTACTATTTGTTATTTACGTCAATGACTTACCTGAATCAACGCAACATACCTCTATTTTATTTGCTGATGATACCACAATAATCGTTAAGGGTACCGATACAAACACATACGAGCATAATGTAAATAAGGCGTTAAATGATGTAATTACTTGGCTTAAAGATAATAACCTATCAATTAATCTCAACAAAACGAAATTTATACAGTTTAGGTCATACAAGGCACAGCCACAGCAAATAAAAGTTTTACACGACAATGTTGAAATAGAAGAAGTTGAGGAGTCTATTTTCTTAGGCATCACACTAGATACGCACTGTAATTGGAAAAAACATGTGGATAATGTATGCAAAAAAGTCAACAAATTTATTTTTGTACTATGGCGACTTAAGGAAACAGTTTCGCAAAAAACGGCCCTCATAACATACCATGCCTATATCGAGTCCGTATTAAGATACGGTGTCCTCCTATGGGGGAACTCGGTGGAAGTAGATTGAGCATTTATAGCTCAAAAAAATGCATACGAACGATATATGGCAAAAAACAAAGAGATCCATGCCGATCTATTTTTACACGACTGCCCAAAAAAAAAGAGTGTATTCTTTTCAGCGTTCATGTTTGTATGTATATATGTATGTGAGTTTCTTTATTCCACGATAACTTCAGAATGCCTTAACCGATTTAGATGTATGATATATCATTAGAATCCTTACGTCATCCCGGGTGACATAGGCTATGTGACGTCATTACAAAATCAATATGGCGGACTTAATACGCCATATTACGCAACCTTAAGAAAAAAATATCTTGCAAACCCATCGAGTAGGGCATCAAAATGAAGCGCTTTGAAAGACGATCAATAATATATATACAATATGAGGGTGTAAGTCTAATTTTAAGAAAGTAAGAATTTACAAAATATATTAAGAAAAGCTAATCTCATAAACCCAAATATTATCCTATTGTTGGGATATTAAAAGGAAGTGGTTTGACCGCTGATCATAAAAAAAAATATTATACATAGGTATTATATTAATCATATTTTACTTGTTTTGAAACCAAGCCAATATGTTCTAAATTGCGCTAAGGGAATAGAAAAGTGTAAATAAGTTCTTTGTAGAGAGTCTGATATTGTAGAGTCCGTCTTCAGATACAACTCTGCACCGACGTAACAAAGTGTGAAAGTGTCATACTTATATATCATTATAACCGTAAATTTTTATACGTATTTTTTATATAAAGCCCGAGATACACTTGTAAGTTTTACTTACGTAAGCAGGGACAAAGCTATTTGTTAGAATGAGATAATGATATTCATCTCTCATTCTGTAGTACCTATAGCTGTGTCCGTACGTAGTACGTACGTAAGTAAAACTTAAGACAGATGGGCTCTTCCTGCAACTTCCCCGAGTATTTTAATTACGAAGGCCGAACTCCGCATAGGGCCGACGGTCCGAAGCGTAAGGCAGCGTGCAAACGTGCTTCCTGTAACTTCCCCAAGTATCCTAATTGCGAAGGCCGAAGGCCGAGCTTCGCGTAGGGCCGAAGGCCCGGAGCGTAAGAAATGTGCACGCTTTCTGCAGCTTCCCCAAGTATCTTAATTGCGAAGACCGAAGGCCGAGCTTCGCGTAGGACCGAAGACCCGGAGCGTAAGAATGGTGCACGCTCTCTGAAGCTTCCTCAAGTTTCTTAATTACGAAAGCCGAAGGCCGAGCTTCGCGTAGGGCCGAAGGCCCGGAGCGTAAGAAAGGTGCACGCTTTCTGCAGCTTCCCCAAGTATCTTAATTCCGAAGGCCGAAGGCCGAGCTTCGCGTAGGGCCGAAGGCCTGGAGCGTAAGAAAGGTGCATGCTTTCTTTAGCTTCCCCAAGTATCTTAATTGCGAAGGCCGAAGGCCGAGCTTCGCGTAGGGCGGAAGGCCCGAAGCGTAAGAAAGGTGCACGCATTCTGCAGCTTCCCCAAGTTTTTTATTTGTGAAGGTCGAAGGCCGAGCTTCGCGTAGGGCCGAAGGCCCGGAGCGTAAGAAAGATGCACGCTTTCTGCAGCTTCCCCAAGTATCTTAATTGCGAAGGCCGAAAGCCAACTAATAGGAAATAATTATGTAGTTGCAGAGATATTAAGCCATATAAGCACTTTTCAATACGTTTGGTTTTTGGGTCAGACCTAGTTAGGTTTTTAAGCACGTTTTATGCTAACATATCAAAGATCAACGTGATAAAATCTCCTTGAAGCAACTAAATTGTCTTAAATCATAAAAAATGTGGTTGGTTTAAATGGTCACTAAAATGTATAAAATAAAATAAATTAATTAATAAATAAAATAAATTAATTAAAAATTAAAAAACACGACTGCAGTTTAAAAGCGAACTGAAAAGCTAGAAATAATTTTTAGATGTATTTGTAAATGTAAAATAGAATATAAGTGTTCAGTCAGGGTCATAAACAGCAATCGGAAAAGTTTAGGCTCATTTAGGATCGTGACTGTACCTACATATTTTATTTCGATTGCAGTCCGGGACCTTGATATATTGATATTTTCCCATTCACAGGTCCCCGACTGCAATCGAAATAAAATATGCAGGTACAGTCACGATCCTAAATGAGCCTAAACTTTTCCGATTGCTGTTTATGACCCTGACTGAACACTTATATTCTATTTTACATTCATTAAGTTGAGTACCTAACATAACTAAAAATTATTTCTAGCTTTTCAGTTCGCTTTTAAACTGCAGTCGTGTTTTTTAATTTTTAATTAATTTTTACTGAGCTTAAACTGCTAACACTCCCATGTCTGTATATATATGAGGCAGCGGTATTTGTAAAACAGAATTTAGAACTTTTTCCATTATTTAACAACTTGACAAATAGATCACTCAGGCAATATCAAATGACGCTACCTCCATGCAAGTTAAAAATAAGACAAAAAAGTGCATATTATATGTGTATAAAAATTTTCAATAATATTCCCGCATCTATTAAGACACTTCCAGACGTCGAGTTTAAAAATACATTCAAAAACATTTTATGTAACGCATGCTTCTACACGCTTGACGAATATTTTAGTTATAAGTTCCAGTAATTACCCATATAATTTTATACCTATATAGAACCGTTGACATTCGACAATTGTAATTTGTAATTTGAAATTTAATGTAATAATAACATGCATGGCTTGCAACATTAGATACTATTATACTATTAGATATTAAGGCGACGGTAGAGGTGGGTAAATTTTCAGATTCTGTCAATTTACCCCATTTCACACACAAGCTCACTTCACGCACACTACCTCACTTTACTGGGACAGGTCATTGACCCATCAAGTTTTTTTTAAGATAGCGTTTTGAGTTTAGTGGCCTCCTTTTAGGAAAAGCGTTCCATTGAAAGAAGAAAGAGAAACAATACATTTAATCTTGCTTTCCTTGTCTGTTCATGTCACACGTGACGTATTTAAATTCTAATAATTCATTTGGTTGTTGACAATTTTCTACATTATGGCTTTGTCGAGATACGCGTTTTCTAAAGTTAAACCGAATAAAACCAGATGTCATTAAGTCAGATGTAAAATTTTATTTACTACTCTATACGACTTTTCATAAGGCGCAAAATCAATTCAATGAGAATTTAAATAAATAAAGTTCCGGCAGGGTACAAAATTTCAATAAGGCGGACAAAATAAAATTTGAAAATATATAGCGATGGGTAGGACATCAATTTAAAATGAGTTTGTATGAGTACCTCATTTTCTAAAATGAGGTGTTACAATGTCTTACTTCAAATGAGGTGAGGTATTAGCATATTTTCAGCGTCAACTATTCCATTAATTCCAACAGTGACAATTTTTTTAAGATGTATGAAAGCTTGCAGCCCTTACGCTTGTTGTCTTTCAAGACTGTTTAATTGTTAACGTATTTTCGGTGGTGACGCGAAGCGATATTGAAGTACGTCGCGTGTCGGTCTCACTCCCTCTTTGGGTATTTCTAATTCATTGTTTCATTTTGAAAGGATTTTTGAGGGGTTCATGTCACAGAGAGGCGGTGAGTGGTACAAACTCAACGCATTTCTCGGTGGACCTTTTGTCGTTGCAATAAGGTTTGTAGTTCGGCAGTTGACAGTGTGGATCATTACCTACTCGTTTCTTCATTTGAGACATTTGAGTTTTGAGTGTCAGCGAGCAGGCGAGCACCTAGCGCCTCGCGCGATCCAGGGAGGGACTCTGTTGCGAGTTGTGAGGAGTGTATGAGTTTTGAGGGTAGCGAGACTCGCGAGTGAATTTGAACGGATAAGAGTTTTTTGAAATTTGAAGTGTGCTAATGATTTGTGTGGCAAGAGATGTTTGTGATGCGAGTAAATGATTAAAATGAATAGAGGAGTGAAGTAAGACATTTTTGCGGTACGAAGTACTGCAACAAATTAACAAAATGAGTGGTACAAATGAGGTGCCTCACGAGTGAGCGACTCAACACTAAAAATATATGGAAACAGTGTTGGCTAATGTATCCCTAATATCTTTACCGATTTACTTTTATGTGGTATGCCTTTTGTTTCGCTATTAAATTAATAAAATGAAAATAAAAAATATAATGTAGGTGTTGATAGTTACTTACGGCGGTAGGAGCGGCAATGAACTCCGTGCAGAGTAGAACGTTAGGTGCGTTGGGATAAGTGCATATATCTACTTATAATTCTTTGGCTGGTTGGTAACCCTGTATCTTTTATTTTTTGTTTTACTGTTATTAGGTTAAGGGAGTTTTAGGGAGTGAAAAAAAAAGATTTTTCGATTTATGCGCTCGCGTGATTGCCGATCGATTATAATTAGACAAAAGAACTTGTTTTTCACGCATCGAATGTAGATCCCTATGACACTTCCTCCAAGTCTCCTCCAATAATGTTTGTACCTTATTTTAATTACAATGTACCTACCTTAAATGTTACATTTTTAAATAATTTTTTGTGCTATACATACTTCAAAAAAATCGCTGGAGGCCTAGGAACCACTGGTAGCCTAGCGGTAAGAGCGTGCGAATTGCAATTCGGAGATCGCGAATGAGTTTTTCGGAACTTATGTACGAAATATCATTTGATATTTATCAGTCGCTTTTCGGTGAACGAAAACATCGTGAGAAAACCGGACTAATCCTAATAAGAGCCTAGTTTACCCTCTGTGGGTTGGAAGATCAGATGGCAGTCGCTTTCATAAAAACTAGTGCCTGGTGATGATGTGACACATACTTCCAAAAAATTTTGCAAATATTTTACGTGACAACTGCTTATAAGTAAATATTATGTCGGTACACTTATAAAGTATAAAGTAGAAAATATCTTATAGGTACATAATATAAAAACCGATCATGTACCTACGAGTAGGACTCACTATGGGTTCCACAGTTACACATTTTTATTGCATATGTTTTGTTTAAGACCAACTCACCTATAGGACAGAGGTATTCCATTAATCTTTTGGCGTTGAACTATTTTTTGTATACGTAATACAATTCTGAGATATGTTATGGTACAGCCAGCTGCAGAGGAAAGGTATATACCACCCCTGCATACAATCATCTTTACAGGGGTAGTACCTTTTCTCTGCAGCTGACTGTACACCTATAAAAATGGTTGTCCCTGCTGTAATTTTATACCGGTACCGTACTTTATATTTCAACCGGTATAGTTTTAACTTCAAAACGAACCGGTATTGATAAATAATAACGGTACCATACCGCTTATACCGTAAAGAAAGCATGTCTCTGCTTTGCACAATAATTATTGTGTGGACAAAATTCGTATAATCACCGAAACATACCTACATACCTACGCACATAATGTCATTGAAATAAAACATTGTTTTTTTATAGTAAATTTATATAATACTCGATATATAGGTACACATAACAATAACCAGGCCGCTGCGGTATTGGCCTGTAAGCTTCATCTCGGTCTCCAAATCCGCAAAAACTAGGTAGTACTAAATGCTGGTCTTGCCGTTGTTCTTGATTCTTGAAGATTATCAGAACAGCACGTAATCGCATACATATAGACGGAACGAACGGCAACAAAGTAGGTGTAGACACTGTAAGCCTTTAGGTATTAAACGAATTACGCTTCGTATTAATAGGTAAGTAATATTTAAATGAATAAGTATATAATTCTCTAACGTAAATACAAGATTACAATTGACATCAAAAGTCATTGACGTACAGAAGTCATATACATTTTTTTTAATGACGCAAAATTGATACCAGCGTAATGAAAATCAATCCCAATCAGTAAAACGAGTCTTTAAACTTTTTTCATTTTAAGCGGGTTTTGAAGGAACACGTTACTTAAATTCGATTTTAATCGTATTGTTTCAGGATAGTTTACTGCTGTTTTCGATCGTTACGACCTGTAATTAACAACAAATCAAATTTTAATTATATTTATTTACCCTATTTTTTTAAATACAATTTATCTACTGGTATACATTTTCGTATGCGTATATGATGAAATGTCCAGAAATGTCTATAATAATGTCAAAAACGAGCTACGACGACGTACACGTCTGCTTCCATGCAAGGCCAACGGCCATCTGATTCGAAGAAGAATTTTGAGTGATGTCGTCAATGTATGGAAATTGTACGAAAGTTTATATTAGGGATTGAATTTCTGTGTTGTATTTGTGAGTAAAAATATAAGTAGATAATAATTTGCTAGTTTAGTTATCTAGCTTTCAAAATCACACAACAACTCAATTACTGTCAAAGACAAAACTGTAATGCGTGTTGCTCAAACGGAACTCCATATTTTGATTTTTGGATACTTTTAGTGTCGATTTGTAGAGAATTACAGCAAATAAAAAATATTATGGCGTGAAGAGCCGGTACACGGCTTCTTCGCGAATAAATTTACGTATAATTTAATGCAGTTATTAAACATTTCTTGAACAAATTGATTGCACAAAGTGAGCTCTAAATTGAAAACCTCATATACCGTCCCCTTAAGGGTTACATTAGCATAATATGCTTAGTACTTAAGATATTGCATGCACGCAATTAATGTTCACATACATGGCTTGTCATATCATGGAAAAACAATTTTCATATGCCTTATGGCAGAACATATTAAGGGCCAACATTGTAAATTTATAACATCCACTGTACTGTACCATATGTTCTTGTGAATAAACGTTCATTCAAGAAATATACGCCCGTGGACAGAGTAGCCCCTATGACGGAATTTGCCACATTGAACTTAACGGGAAACGCGAACGCTCGCCACGCTATCGAATGAAGTTTACACTAAGGGTTAAGTACCCGTACCATGAGTCACTGACAGTGTCAAAACTATACTCTAACGTCTACGTAATTCACTTGCTATAACATGTCGCTCGCACTACGCATATTAGTGCATAGTAGTATGAGAGATGCATAGAAAGTAAGTTACGTTCTCGATAGCGTTTATGTCAGTACCAAACTGATGGTAGCCGTACTGGCCGTGTAGCCAACGTGCCTATCGCTTACGCTCCGTAGCGATACTATAGCGATCGAAACGCAACTGTCACTGTCGCACTAATACCTATGGAAGAGTGATAGAGAGACACAAAACGTTTCGCTAGCGATTGTCACCTTGGCTAGGCCGGGTACTTTCCTACTACAATATTTCTACTATTTCACCCTTTAACGTTACCTGAACAATAAATTGCTCGGTTAATGAAGGGCGGCATGACAGCCCGGAAATTGGGCGCGTTACCCCCCCAGAATTAATCCGTTCCTAACCCTTTACGGGATAATATACTTTAAACTTTAAAGCGTAGGTATGCTAAGGACGATTTTCCTTTGAAGATTGAACTGCGTTTTTAAAAGCCAGGATTTGATGCTGTTTAAAGGCTTTGATGGGATGTCAATGGGGTAAATGTGTTTGTATTTTTTTTTACTTTATTCCTTAAGTTACGGTTTTATTTGGATGCAATATTTAATAACATTGTTTAAATTAATGTATAATATTATAATTGAACCCTTATCACGGCTTGTCAGAAACATTCTCCAACCGATTATTCTAAAATGAATATCTATTTGTAGGTATGTCATCTTCTATGAATTGAGTGAAAGTACCAATTTACTAAGGCCACTACTTTTTACGAAAGCGACTGCCATCTGACCTTCCAACCCAGAGGGGAAACTAGGCCTTATTAAGATTAGTCCAGTTTCCTCACGATGTTTTCCTTCGCCGAAAAGCGACTGGTAAATATCAAATGATATTTCGTACATAAGTTCCGAAAAATTCATTGGTACGAGCCGGGGTTCCCAGCGACCTCCGGATTGCAAGTCGCACGCTCTTACCGCTAGGCCACCAGCGCTTAGAGGAACGCGAGGAAGATGAACTATAAAATATTGAAAATGTGACGGGAAAAGCTTTGTGAAGCGGAGTCTTTGTACATAAGGCCGCTCGCCCACGACGACTTTTTGTAGCGATGCTGTCGCGCGTTTCGTAAACGTGGCATCGATCGCTTCTGTAGCGCATTGCAAAATGCGACTAACGCTTGCAACGCGCGAAGAAGCGATGCCAACACGCTACTAAAGGGGCTCACTGATTAACAGTCCGCCAGACGATATCAGCCTGTCAGTTAGAACAAAAAAATGACAGCTCCGAACAACTGACAGACCGATATCGTCCGGCGGACTGGTGATCAGTGGTGGGCCCCTTAACGCGCTACAGCATCGCGACTGTATCGATGCAAACGCGCGACCGTGTCGGACGACATACATAGCTTTGCTGAATCGCGTTTGCATCGCGAGCGAAGCGCGGTATCGCGTTAGCATCGCGCTGGTATCGTGTTTGCATCGCGACTGAATCGTGTTATGTGGGAGAGGGCACACAGCGACCGCATCGCGACGGTACCTATGCGAACGCGCGACAGCATCGCTACTGCATCGCTACAAAAAGTCGCAGTGGGCGAGCGGCCTAATTCTACGTTCTCAGGTCAAACAGCTTTCCCCGTATATTTTACCCAAATTTCGTACGGAGAGTGGAATTTTAATTTTTCCTCAGCTCAGTAAAGTATTTTTATTTCGTTGTTATTAACGTTGTGTCTAACTTTTCGGTTACTTGTTGATTCTCTGCAGTTTAATTAGACTCTGAACCGTTCTACAAAGGCTCTGCTCTTATTTTAGATGGTTACTAGGGTGACTGTGACAACAGGGGGAGTGTTTTTTTTTTTGCCATATATTTTAATCTATGTACAATATAGCAAGTTAGCAGGATATCTATCTACTACAAAGAAAGATTAGTAACACAACGAAGAAGGTTAAAAAATAACTTGGAAAATTGAGATTAATCCTATTTATTCCTAATATATATAGGAATGGTAATTTTTTGCCTATTGTCTTGAATAACTTCTAAACTATTTATCCTAAAATTATAAAAAAAATATATTTAAGATTCTTACAATGAGCTCTTTCATTTGATATATAACACGATATAGTTTGAAAAACTTTATTTTTTGATCTTCTCATTTACACCCCAAAAATGGCCTCCATATTTAAAATTCATTTATTTACGTTATACGTCCATCTTTGGATCACAAACTTACATATGTGTGCCAAATTTCAACTTAATTGGTCCAGTAGTTTCGGAAAAAATAGGCTGTGACAGACGGACAGACAGACAGACGAGTGATCCTATTAGGGTTCCGTTTTTTCCTGTTGAGGTACGGAACCCTAAAAAGAAACTTACAACGTAAAACTAAGTTCGTTCATACAAACGTGCCTATTAAATTGACATACAAAAACGCATTGCATATACTACAATACATAATCAACTAAAATTAACAACCCCGATCTTTCTTATGTCAGTTGACAGAAAATCTCGAATATTTAAATAAAATAGTTAGTGACAACCCTGAAACATGGATGCTACAGAGGAATTATTAATTTACATTTTACGCTCTCGGAGCGTAAGGCGGGCAATTCTGAGTGATTATAATATGCTTAGCATATGCATCTACGTGGCTAAGAGCACAGGCTAAGGAGGTTAGGTATAATTCTAAACGTGTATGGAAATAGGCTAGATAACAAGTATTTATTAACTTTTGAGGTGTCTTATTAGAGACAAAACCTCCCGTATACGCAAAGATATTGTAACTATCAATAGGTTAACGCGCTTAACAAAATTGACTTGTGACGATTAGTACAAAACCCCTAGTGGGTCGATAAGCTCACGTCAGGCCTACGGCTTTCGGCCAGTGTTGTGAATAACGCTTATTTTTAGGCTTAAAGACTCGAGCCCTCAAGACTCGTAAGTCTTGAAGACTCGACTATATTTGAGAATTGTATTTATTTGTTTTCTTTGCCCCCTTTGAGGCGATAAGCCTCGAGAGTCTTAAGGGTTCGAGTCTTGAGTATGCCAGCTCTTTTATGTCTTTTGTATACGTAGGTGAATGTAAATAATAAAACTACAGTGTGTGTGTGTGTGTGTGTGTGTGTGTGATGCCGTGACGTTGGAAACGTTTTTGCTAGTTATATTACGGTATATGCCATATCTAGAGCCTACTTAAGAAAACCTGTAGCAGAAATAAGAAGCACAAAATTAAATGTCCCGTGAACAGAACAGATTTAATAGACTAGTTTATAATCTACTCGAGACACGGGGAGACCGACTCATTGGCTTCATAAGAAACTAGCATCGGCACAAGATACAAGATTTCGGATCTTTGAATTATTATAATATTTAAAACTATCTATAGCTGCCAAAAGAACCCTATTCAAATTATGGCAGACCACTCAACTAGAGGAGGACCGCATCGAGTACAAAAAGGCCAAACAAGAAGCGAAGCGGAAGGTAGCCCAAACTAGAGCCCAATCTCAGGAATGTTTTTATAGCAGACTGGAAGATGCTAAGAATGACTCAGAAATCTTCAAAATCGCAAAGCAGCGTCATAAGTCCACATTGGATATCAAAGTCAACAAATACATCCGTGATGAAAGCAGTCTGCTTCTAACAAATAATAAAGACATAAGCCAGAGATAGCGTCAATACTATGAAAGGCTACTTAACGAAGAATTCCCAAGCCAACCACTGCCCTTAATAAAACCTTCTGCGGGACCAATATTATAAAAATGTATTTCAGAAGTTAAACTTGCTGTCTCGAAAATGAAGAACCACAGAGCTGCTGGGCCAGACGAAATACCATCTGACATATGGAAACAAACAGGACCCATAGGGCTTGAATGGCTCACCAAACTATTTAACGCGGTCCTGAGCTCAAATAAGATCCCAGATCAATGGCGACAAAGTTCTATCGTTCCATTTTTTAAGAACAAGGGTGACGTCAGCGTCTGTGGGAATTATAGGGGTATAAAACTCACTTCTCACACTCTCAAAATATGGGAAAAGATATTACATAACCGTTTCTTAAATCACGTTGTTATCTCTGGAAACCAGTACGGTTTCACACCATCCAAATCCACTATCGACGCTATACAAGCAGTACGAATCGTCATAGAAAAGCATCGGGCCAGCCGGGAAGACTTGCACCTCGTCTTCATAGACCTTGAGAAGGCGTTTGACCGGGTACCACGAAATCTGGTATGGCAAGCGATGAGAGCGCAAGGTATACAAGAAACATATGTTGCTTTAGTCCAGGACAGGTACCATAGGTGTAGCGCGAACATGAGAAGTCTGGCCGGAATGAGCAAGACGTTTGAAGTAAATGTTGGCGTACATCAAGGTTCAGCGTTAAGCCCATTACTGTTTAACTTAGTAATGGACTATCTCACCAAAGATATCCAAACTCCCTTGCCATGGTGTATTTTATACGCGGATGACATCGTACTCATTGACAAAAGTGCACAACAACTGCAAACGACCCTAGAACAATGGAGGCAGGCCCTGGAAAGAAATGGACTTCGCATCAGCAGAAGTAAGACCGAGCATTTAGAATGCAATTTTAGTAGTGATACCACCATCTCCAACAGCATCTATATTCAAGGAGATCAACTTCCAAAGGTATCCCAATTCAAATATCTCGGAACGATGCTGACTGCCGATGGTGCCATTGAATCCGACGTCACTCACAGAGTCAACGCCGGCTGGCAAAGATGGAGAGCCCTCACTGGTGTTCTTTGCGATACAAGAATGCCAATCAATGCGATACAAGTTTACAAGACAGCCGTGAGACCGGCAATGATGTACGGTGCTTAGGGTTTGCACGACGGATCCGAAATGTATGGGAAGATCCGCGGATCCGGATCCAGATCCGGATAATTGCATACATTTCGGATCCGGATTGCAAACCCTAACGGTGCTGAATGCTGGGCGATCAAAAAGGCGCACGAACAAAAATTACACGTGGCAGAGATGAAGATGTTGAGGTAGGCGGCAGGAGTAACAAGACTCGATAAAGTGAAAAATGAATACATCAGAGGTAGTTACAAAGTTGCACCCATCACAAACAAAGTCACGGAAAGTAGGCTTCGCTGGTATGGCCACGTGATGAGACGCCCCGAAGACCACGTAGTCCGGCAAGCCCTGGCATTGCCGAACAGGGAAGCGAGGAAGACCTAAAGCCACGTGGTGGTCTACAGTGACCCGCGACTTGGAACGAGCCCAACTTACCCCAAAGAAAACTCAGGACAGACGGTCCTGGCGCATGAGAACGAGGAGAGCCGACCCCAAATAATGGGAATAAGGCAAAGAGAAAGAAGAAGATAATATTTAAAACTATCGCGTTTTGAACACATAATTAATTATTAACTCACATTCATAGATGGGTCTATCGCGAAATTTATTTTATTACCTTTATTTACCGACGTTTCGACACAGGTTTCACTGGTCGTGGTCGCGGCTAACTGATGTCCCAGCAAAATGTCAAAACAGAGATTTGTGCAACTACCCGACGAAAAGTGTATGAAAAAGTTTGGAGTAGACATCACATTTTCAAACCTGTGTCCAAACGTCGGTAAATAAAGGTAATAAAATAAATTTCGCGATAGACCCGTCTATGTGAGTTAACATTGAGTTATGATTACTATAGAGGAGCCATACCAAACAATGAAATTATCGCAATCACAACCTGTACCACGCGAACAAAACGTCGTAAGCGCCGTGAAATTCATGGCGCCTACGCGTTCTGCCGCGCTTAAACGATACGTCATTATGACGACACTATCACATTGAAACCGTCTTGAAAACAAGAAAAAAATTGCGATTTTGACGATAAAATATTGTGTTAGAAGTTAAAAAAGTCTAAATTTTGAAAGGTCTTGTATTTTTTTTTGTTCTTATATTAAATTCCTCATTTTCTATCTATATAGATTTTCGTAAAATAATAGTAGTTTATGCAACAGTGATATAATAATGGTTCTTAAAATTCAAGGGTCGAAGTTACAAAACGAGACGTAGTCGAGTTTTGTAAAAAAAGACCCGACAATTTTAAGAACCAATTATGAGCTGTTGCATACATTACTTTTTCTATGACAGCTGCAGCAAAAAAAAAGAGTTATTATTTAAAAAAAAGAGTTATTATTTAAAAAAAATTGAGTTATTATTTAAAAAAAAAAGAGTTATTATTGTAAATGAAAACATACCTCTTTCAATCAAGATGATCGGAACTTGTATCTTTAAAAAAAATAAAGCAGTTGTATTATACTCATAAGATGACTGCTAGCAGTCATCTTATGAGCCTATAGACAAATCATTCAAATGACATTGCTTTAGATATCACTGTCAGTCATTTAATTGACACATTTAAGTGCTGGAGTAGAAAAAACATTTAACATCATCCCTGTTAGCTGTAGTGATATTAATCGCACGTCTCTTATGACTTGGGCAGAAAGAGATGGAAGAACTAGCCAGACGCAGCCGGGATGAAGCGGAATCGGTTACGATATCGCCCACCCGCTCTAATTTGCCAATCGACGGAAAAATTCACTTGGACCGGTTTATGCGAGATGTAACCAATATTTTTTGAAATATTTTATCTTTGTAATAAATACAAGAGGACATTTACTTTGCAATAGATAGTGATGACAGGTGACATATTTTAAGCATTTCCGTAATAATATCCACTTTTTGAATTGCTTGTTTTTTTTCTGTGATTTCATCCGTAAGAAATTTATAATCTTCTCATACAAACTTTTATGTTTTGGTCTCCAGGGCTGAATTCAGGAATGAAATTTCCTTTCGTTTGAAATCTTTTTCAACTGTCTCCATGCCATTCCAAACTTCTGTAAATATGTTGTTGTTCTTATTACATTCCAATGCCGCATTTTCAACAACAATTTAATTCAACAACAATTTTAGCCTATATACATCACAGGCCACTCATGCGCAAGACCAATGCGGGTTTCATATCCAACTTTTTAATTTGTTTGAAGTTCTTCTCAATATTTTCCTTCACAGAAATATTTAACACATAAATTATGTTAATGCAAAAGAGAACGAAAAAATTATACCTTAAGTATACTCTTTGATATATTCTCACAATTCATCACATCAAAGTCAAAATGAAAAAGCTTTGTTCTTCAAGGAAGGAGAAAATTATAATGTAAAACACAAATTTCCGGAAAATATATTCTGAGTTATAAAAGCGGTAACAAATTATGTGTTCTTCACACATAAGTACAGTGTGCTTAAGAATATATTGACGTCTTTTTTCTTTAGGAAAACGCGGAATATTTTTCATGTTTAAATAAAAACGGTTACCCACAAATAACTGGTAGGAGCCATATTCTTTAATCTAATCTTAAGTATTCTAAATCATAAAAAAATCATCCTGGGTTTTAAAAAATAGGATAACTACATACGTCAAACTTGCCAAGACAAATAAAATTTTGGTTGTGATAAATATTCAAAATAGTAAGGGCCTCTTTTTATAGGCCTCTAGGCGTCTAAAATACGTGTTTAGCTTATTATTCTTATTAAGTAATTTGTCTTTTTATTTAGTTAGGATTTAGTTCTTAGTTAGATAGGTATTAATAAATTATAGAGAGAGATGAAGAAACCCACTAACGTCTTCGACAAATACTATCAATTAATATATATTTAGCTGTTTATTTCTGCGATTTAGTTAGACAACAGCAATGCATAAAACAAAATAAAATGATTCAACAAAATATGTCTGTGAAAAGTCAGAAATTATAAAACACGTTCCGTCCTTGTAATTGCTCCCACACTTTGTTAGCTAAACGAATAAACAACTGTAACTTTAATTACAGCATTCCCTCATCAAACTCCAATCAAACATGACAAATACAAACAAACTTACATTCGAACCGACAATTAAACCCAAAAACATTAACCACAGCTGGACGAAAACTTTCGCTGTGGGGCTACCGCGAAAACCAAATTTCGCAAGTTGCGAGGATCTTTCTCTTTTACTCCAATGAAGGCGTAATTAGAGTGACGGAGAAAAATGCCTGCAATTTGGGAAATTCGGTTTTTGCGGTAGCCCCTCTGGTTCGGTTCAACTTGCCTTAGCGGAGCTTGTGATATGGCGAATCAGAGGACGATTTTAAGCACTAAATGGCAATTTTTAAATTTACGTCCAGCACATTGAAAAATACCTACAGCTTTTATAAGCGCTTGTATGTTTTAAGCGACCTAACTATTCAACTGTACGAATAAAGACAAAAATAATTTTCCGATTGTTTGACGTATATATTTTATTAGTATTTTGTGGAAGCCATAATACAAATGATTTAAAATTTTCTATAGATAAAAACAAAGTTAGGTGCTTTTTACCCTATATAATAAAAGTAAAATAATAGTCCAAGTTAAAAACATGATAATATTTTGATATATTAAAAAAAAAACAGAATTTATCGAAGTCAAATTTTCTTATTTTTAGTGATTTATTCAGAGTCTAATCATAAAGAGCATTACATTTATTTCTTGCACGGCAGCATAAGCTAATAACCTATTATTTGTGGGCGTGGTAGTGTGGTTTAAACAAATCAAGGCACAGTCTTAATAATAAGGTGAATGCTTGTTTGTTTTAGATTGCACGCTTTATGTGAGCCTTGCATGAGTTGTGCTAATTAGGCGCGCAATCTGAAGCAAATATGTGGCGCATTTGCTGGAGGCAAGTACGAGTATCAATAGTCAATTATTTATATTACAATATCTGAGAGACCGAGCTTTGCTGAGAAAACATATAAAAACTCAAAAATGCGAGATTGTTCTTCATCCATGTCTGCTGTCAAGACATCCAGCCATCTTTCTTAGTCAAATACTTACATTTAAAAAAATATAACCAAAATAAAATAAATTAGTCAAGATAACCAAATCGACACTACTATAAGCTACAACTTTGGTTTGCTTTGGATAAGAAGTGTAACGTGTGCTATGATTTGTAATCAGTCTTGTCCAGTAAAGACTGTGAGTTGAATAAGGTATTTCATTGAAGTCCTCGTCATCCACGATTGAAGGTCCTGATGTACTCCTGATAGTATGATACGCCCACGAGTCCCGACTCATTTAATTTTTAAGTGATCACATTCATTTCTAGTTTCTACTTTCACTATTTCAGTTTATTTATAATATTACGAGCTATATTCTAAAATCTGGAACACAATCATTAAAGCCTGGTTACCTCCAGCATAAAGTGGTTCCCTACGTGCTTGAAATACCCATGGTCCGATTCCGAACTTCTGACTTTACCTGCCGCATCGCAATGAGCAAAAATTCACTGATAACCGGCCCGTTTAAATTTTAGGTTTAGTGAACTGGAAGGTAGTTTGAAATGTACAATAAGGTCGGCAGATTTTTCGATTTATTTCTTTTATTTTATATTAAGTTGCAGGGGGGCAATTTAGACTGCGGGATAATTTAAACTAATCGAAATATCTTCCATGTTTTACATTATTAACTAGATTCATACACTGGACTCTGGACATATATGGCACTCTAGTTAATAATGTAAAACATGGAAGATAATTATATTAATTTAAATTACCCCGTAGTCTATATTGTCCCCCTGCACCTTATATTAAAATATGGTAGAAGATAAAACATTTATCAAATAAAATCTGAACTCAAACTGACATACATAAACATACAAACATCCTAAAATACCCAACAAACTAAGACACTTATATCATTTAAGACATGTTTTGTCAGCATAATCGGCTCAGTAAGTTGTTTGTCTACTGCTGCGTATCTCCTAAACGTGTTAGTTTGCAAGCTTAATACTGCATTACTCGGCTTTCTTAGGTTTAGGGTTGCTTCCGTTTTGGTAATATTATTTTGTCAAAAGAGTTTGTGAAATTAAATATTTAGTATTTGTGTAATATTACAATAACATATTATACTTTAATAATATGTTATTGTAATATTTTTAAAGTATTTCACTAATAAAAACGGTTATTGAAAAAAAAAATATTGAAACATTAAGTCAATTGAAGTAGGTATTACGATTATCATTATTATATTTTTTTGATATTTTGTCAAAAAAAAACACTTAGGAAATTCTAAGATGTAAGGCCCCATAATCTGACGCAGGATTAAATAATAAGTACAAATATTATATTAAAACGTTAATCTCTCGTTGAGATACTTATAGATATTAATATACAACGCAACGGCTTCAAAACGTAGGACCTTATTTTGATACACATATATTAACCTTTTAACCGCCATAGAATACGTCATCGAGCGTGCTCGTGTCGCCGGGGGGTACGAAGTCACACGAAGTTTTGTCTTATTTATCAGACAGCGGCCAAATGAGCCCGATTTTGTATGTCTTATATATCAGTCTACGGCGGTTAAAAGGTTAAAAATATTATAGACCTCCAATAAAACTATTTTAATACAAATACAAATTGTATGTATGTATGGGGTTGTATGTTAAAGTGAAGTATATCTCAATTGTGAGGTTTAAAAAAATAACCTCACCAATTGGAATAAGTTCACAACAGACTAAACCCAGAGCTGTCCCTTTACTAACGAGATTAACACGTTAACTTTCCAGTTTTAATATAATGTAAGCCAGGGTTTACCACCCCTGCCCTTTCTTAGCTTCCATGGGGTCACAATGGGGAATTTGAGGGACCTTCCTTATTTGTATAGTACTCGGAGGTACGATTATATATTGTGCATTTATGTAGTTGTGTAGTTAATGTGTTGTTTTGTTATGTTATGTTTTAATGTATTTTTTGCTTTCACAGAACATATTAAAGAGGTTAGAATGGCTATCGCGCGCAGTTAGTATCGGAACCGGTGTCGCCGCTCGTTCCTCTCCACATTTACTAACACTCGCGCAACGGTAGTAAAAACTTGTGTGCGTGGTGAATGGATACGCCTCCTTTAGACAGATTTGATGTCTGGCTTCTTAATCTGAAGGTTATTGTGGCGCAAAAGGCATGTTTACTTCGTTTTTCGGTCAGCGCGGGCGAGTAGCATGCGAGCGTTTGCTCAAAACCGGCGGGGACACGTACCCTGCTCGCATCGCCATTCTAACTTGTTCTGTGTTTGCTTTTCATCTTTTTACCTGTATCTTTTACTACTTGCATGTAAGTACAGCGTTTTTTACAATGAAATGATTTCTGTTCTAGTCAAATTTCATGTTAATTCAGTGCCCCTAGTCTAGTGTAAATTACATTCGATAGCGTGACTTGACGTACGCGTTTGCATTGTCATTTTGTATGGGATTTGATATCGGCCTGTCAGTTGTTCGGAACTGTCAACTTTTTGTTCTAACTGACAGGCCGATATCGTCCGGCGGACTGTTAATCAGTGGTCCCCGTAAGAATGGGGCATGAATGGGGCCAGTACAGCGGTGTGACACTGCTACAACGCGATTGGTTGATGAGTTCGCATCACGCGCGCGCGGCCGTGCGATTGGTCGCAACTAGTTGCGTTAGACTGCACGACTGGCTCGAATTCGTGAGTGACACCGCTGAATTAGGACCATTTTTAATGCACGTAGGGCCAGTCCTGAGATATAAGTCAATGGTTAAGTGTCATTTTGTATGAGATTTGAGTTTCCAAAACGTCCCGCTTGGCGCGCTGTTTAAAATCCCATACAAAATGAGACTTGCGCGCGAACGCATGTCAGGCTATCGAATGAGATTTACACTATAGGGGTCTAAATGTCGTTTTAAAATGAGAGCGTAATATAGTATGGTGGTAGTTAGGTTCATCTGACGCTTAACCGATATTGTTCTAAAATGAACAACTCAACGTAAAACGGCGTAAGTGACATGTATTTCTCAATGATTTACGCTGTTTTCTAATGGATGAACGACTCAATGTAAAAGAACGTAAGTGACAACTCAATGTAAAAGGGCGTAAGTGACATGTATTTTTCAATTATATACGCCGTTTTTAAATGGATAAAATGGACGAAGGCGACGAAGAGTCCTCGAGAGCTCGTAAGTTGAGAGGCGATGATAGAACAATAGCTTTATGGCGTGCTTTTTTAGAAAAAAGCTATGTGTCTTTTAATATGATTTAATTTTTTTTGATTTAATCTTTTAAAATGAATTATTATGAATATACGAATATGAATATGAATATGAATATGAATATGAATAAAAGGCTTTTACCAGTGTAGTTTTTTTTTAGAAATAAACGCTGTTGGTTGTGTTTTTAGCATAATCGTTGGTTTTTAGCTTGGAATCTTAAGGGTAACATAATTCCATTTCTGACCGCAGCTCAGCTGCACTACTGGTACTGAACGCGTCGCTGTTACTGTCAATTTCCATAGTAAAATGAACAGCAGTGCAGCTGCGGTTGGAAATGGACTGTCACCTTTAGTTTAACAAAAACTTGTTGCTGTTATGATATTATGTTTAAACGAGAGCGAAATTTAAAATGAATAAGAGTCTTCAATTTTTTGCGACCTTTTGTTAATATAATTAAATATGTTTTTAATAAATAAGTACCATTTAGTGTAAATAAAATATCTGATAAAGAATATATTTAATAGATAAAAGATATCAAGTTAATTTAACAAATATTTACCTACTAAAGATTAAACAAATCTATATTTATTGTGTCTTTGTCAGCGCACGATTATAAATAAATAAAACAACTTCTAAGAAAATGGTAAAAACAAGACACAAAAAGTTGAGCTTTTCAGTCTACTTTTTTTCGCAATGCTCATTAGCAAAGTCGATTTTGTGCTTAGAGTTCCCTAGTTATAAACAGAAAAATACTTGTTGTTTTCTGTTGGTATTTATTGTGTGACATTTCTGTATATTTTCCTATGTGTACCTATAACCAAAGAGCGTGTTTTCTTTCTTAAAGAAAAAGAGAATCTGTCTATCTAATCTTCGTATCTATCTATCTAATACCTTTAAACGAGCAATTCTTGTTTATTTATTTATATATATATTTATTTATACATATAGATCTCGGAAACGATCGATAAATCGATCTTGCTAGGTCGTATCTCTGGGAAAACGCGCATTTTTGAGTTTTATATGTTTTCCGAGCAAAGCTTGGTCTCCCAGATATTAGTGTATAGAGAGTTATTGCCATAGTAATTTTTGTAGTCACAGTAAACTTACTGCCATCCTTCGACATATGATTAAAACATTTAGAACGCCATTTGACTTTGATCCTTATTCTTTCGCCGATATGTCTTAAATTTGTTGAATATTAAAAAGTGTCGCTGTCTAGACGAGAATAGGCCAAAGGTATGGCGCCATCGCTCGAAAATATGACACCATACCTTTGGCCTATTCTTTAATACTTTATGAATAACACTGTACACCGAAAAAAATGAAGTCAAAACCGATCATCATCATCTTCCTCGCGTTGTCCCGGCATTTTATTGGAGCCTAGGTCCACTTGGCAACTAATTCCAAGAGGTGGCGTAACACTAGATTTTACGAAAGCGGCTGCCATCTGACTTTCCAACCCAGGGGATAAACTAGACCTTTTTTTGATTAGTCCGGTTTCCTCACGATGTTTTCAATAAAGTCAAAACCGATATAAGTGAATAACTATTCTTAGTGTAAGGCCTGAGTGGACGCTCGAGTTGGGCGTGCAGCGGGGCGGGGCGTGCGGCGTGCATGTTAAACAAATGCAAGCGTATAGGAGCGGCCTTAGTACACGCTGCTCAAATTACTTGTGAGCCCGACGCCACGCTGCACGCCCCGCCGAACGCTCCGCTTCGAGTGTCCACTCAGGCCTTACACTTAGCATACTAGTTGTTGGATTTCAGACTAAGAAATTATTTATTCATATAACGTTATTCATTAAAACTTCAAAACGAAAGTAAATAAACTAAACATTGGTGAGAACGGAACCATTATTGTAAAATTTAAAGCAACATTTTAAAAGGCGGCAAAGTAAAAGAGTTTCAAATACATTATTAATGTTAACACCTTTTTAGAAAACCCGCAAAGGTAACGATTTCTTTCGCATCTCGAAGCGATATATTTTAACATTGATGCTTCCTTGCTACATATGCAATTATCCCTTAATTTGATTTTGTCCGGTGGAACGGACAACTGATGATAAAAATTATACCACTTCATAGGTAGATTTTTATTTCGATTCGTATATGGCAAGTATTAGCCTAACTAATTTAATATTTGGTAGAAAATATAACTAGACGACTGGCAACACTAATTTGACAGTAGCTCCACAAGATGGCTCCGCGTCGGACGTCAACTGTTTTCAATAAGGTATTTATGCGTTTTTCTTCTGTTTTTTTCTCGTAACCTGTGTTTCTAGTGCTCAAATCATACACTGTATTATATGATTGTTGTGTGTGGGTATAATTTAGTTGCATTTTGTTACTTTAACTACTTTTAATCACTGTCTAAACATCTTGTCCGCCGCACCGGACTATGCCAAGTTCACAATATACTAACTAAAGTTTCATTTGTCCGCCATGGCGGACTATGCCAAGTTCACAATATACTAACTAAAGTTTCATTTGTCCGCCATGGCGGACTATGCCAATGTTGTAAGGGATAGTTTTTTAACATTTTTTTTGTTTGTGGCGTGTGTGTTTGCTTGTTGCTTACAATTTTTTGTTTGCTTACTAACAGCGTGTGGTGTCGGGCCGTGCAGCTAAAATTTTGGCATTAATACCTAAAGAATACGCCGAGTCTGAGACAAGTGAACGTTCAGCTGATGAAAACGAATTGCATGAAAGTAGTGCCACAAGTTCAAATGCTTCATCACCAGCACCTTCTTTGGCATCTTCTTTAGAACGTCTCAATATATCAACTAGTTCCGAATATGAGCAAGCAATACCAAACCACCACCCAGAATTGCACTCAATACAAGAAATGGATGTTCCTCTAACACCCATTATGCAAGAAGTCATAGACGAAGAAAACTATGCAAATGTTCCATCTATCTCATCAATTCCATCTTTGCCAACACCAAACACTTCACGAAAAACCCGTTCTAGGCGTCCTCAGGTCGTTAGCAAAAGACGTAAAGTAGTCAAGAAGTTTTCATTAAATTACACATGGCGGCGAGCATTTTTCCAACATAGAGCTGAAATAGAAACAACAAATGAAAATGACGAGTACGTAGATATTGGTTTGAATGAGACAGTGTTAGACTATTTCATGAAATTCTTTTCAGAAGATATTTTCTTGGACATTGTCAGCGAAACCAACATGTATTCTGTGCAGAAGTCGGGAAAGTCCATTGATTTGTCTGTTGACGAGTTTCGCGACTTCTTGGCAATCAAAATAATGATGGGTATAGTTGTGATGCCGTCTTATCTCGACTACTGGTCAAAGCAATTTAGATATGCTCCAATAGCAGACCTCATGAGCCTGAAAAGATACCAACAAATACGTCGTTATTTACATTTTGCTGACATAAATTTTGAAAATTCTGATAGATACTATAAAGTGCGACCCGTAGTTGAAAAAATAAAGAAAAACTGCTTGGCCGAGGAAACAGAAAGAAGTTTTAGCATAGACGAACAGATGATTCCGTATAAAGGGACTAAAGCTGGGAAACGTCGCCAGTATATGAAGGACAAGCCTAATAAGTGGGGCTTTAAAAACTACGTGCGAGCTGGTCCAAGTGGAATGATTTACGATTTCATACTGTACGGGGGCGAAGACACATTTCGGTTTCACAAATTTGCCGACGATGAAGCGACATTGGGGTTCGGTGCACAAATTGTACTGGCTCTCTGTCAATCGATAAAAAGAAGGCCATCTACTGTATGTTTTGACAACTTCTTTTCATCACCTGAGCTTGTCTACATCTTACGTGAAAAATATGGCATTTTTTCACTTGGGACCATTCGACGTAACCGATTGAGAGGAGCTGACGAAAAACTGGTTACTGAAAAACTGCTGAAAAAGAAACCACGTGGTAGTTTCTCTCAAGTAGTCTGCAATTCCAACAAATTGGCAGTTTTACGATGGAACGACAATAAAAGTGTGACGTTTATAAGTTCCTATGTCGACTCTGAACCAGTGCAAAAAATAAAACGGTACTGTAAAATTGCCAAAGCCAAGGTTGATGTCGATTGCCCCAACATGGTAAAAGTATATAATAAGACCATGGGTGGCGTTGACTTATCTGACATGTTGATCTCACTGTATAGGATTCCATTTAAAAGCCGAAGATGGTACTTAAGTATATTTTCCCAACTCATTGATATATGTATCAACAACGGGTGGTTGTTGTACAGGAAACACTGCGACTTAAAAAAAGTGCAAGCAAAACCATTGAAAATGTTTCGTCATGAGTTATTTGCTGCATTGACAAAGTCTAATAGGGCGGTCAATAGGAACAAAAGTGAAGAGTGCAGCGTTAAAAGACCACTTACTGCTCGACCAGTCGATTCAGTGCGTTACGATAACGTTGGGCACTTTATGAGCACAAAAACTGAAGGCCGGTGCATGTACTGCAATAAAAAAACGGTAGTATACTGCATGAAGTGTAACGTAAGGCTTTGTTTTGTAACCGGAAAGAAGCCCAGAAATTGTCAGTTAAATTTCCACCTGAAATAATTGTATAAGTATATTTTATAATAAATGCATGTTTATAACTATTGTTTTGTTTTACTTCACATGAATTTGGCAATGTCCGCCTCAGCGGACATATGATTTCATCGATGTTCTTCCCAATTTTTGGCAGTGTCCGTTGTGACGGACACGTTTTTTTTCCAAAACTACAATACCAAAATTTTTATTTTTATTTTTTTGTAGCTCTCAAATCACCCCTGATCCAATATATATAGCACAATATTCAACTTTATGTTATCTAAGTCCCTGCCAAATTAAGGGTTATTCAATTTTCTAGATAAAATGATAAAAGAAATAAGTAGGTTTTTATTGTGCTAGAACTTACTTTGTTGTTATAGAACGGTTATTGGTGTCATAAAATTTATAAAAATAGACTAAGAATAATTGTAAACTCTGTAGGGAAACCAGAATATGAACCGTACTATCCTCTTGCGTCAACTGATGGTCTCTATAAAGTTCTTTCTTTTCAGACCAGCTATCATGCTCGTATTTTTATCACCTGTCATGCTATGCGTCACTTTCGCACTTACATATTTGTTAGAACGTGACAGCCATGGTGACAAATGATAAAGAGCCGGCCATCATAGCCCTACTGCGATGCTTACAAATGCTGTTCTTTCAATTTTCCGAGTTTTGGCATTACCCTCTCAGTTTTTAAGCCACGCCATGAAGCTGGGACATACGGACCAACAGACGAATGGACGGACTGACGGACATGACGGAACTGTGAGGGAACCCTAAAAAAGTAGCAAATTTAAGCGACATTACGTTCGTAAAACACGTCTAAATGCATGTTAAAGCTATTCGTTGTTTCAGCGTCAGAAGCTACGTAAGTAACAATTAACTAAACGTATGCAAACGAGTGCACTGCGGGATGGGATTTGAGAGAGCGTTTCTAGTGGGGTGGAGTCGCAAGACTTTAAAAATGTTTTATTTATTCACTTGTTCTTTAATTTTGTAAAAAATAAAGTAACTGCTTGATAAAAAAATAGTTTTGGTCACTTGAAGACTAGGTAGGTATGTCATTTTTCATTTAGTATATGACGTCAATTTACATTTATTACCTAATTCACTTTAAATTATGTAGGTACAAAGTTTTATAAAAATGCCACTAATTCTTTTCATGACTTTTATTTTTGGCTAGATTGAAAAAAAAAAACCTTAAAGCAAAATTTTGTTTTCTAGCATTCAAAAAAAGTAACGATCGTAAGTGATATTTTCTCTATCTTATGTGTGTGACTATTATTTTATTTGACTTTGTAATTTTCCATTTTTCTCTGGATTATTTTTTGTATGTCATTTTTGTATTTTGAATATCTTGTGTGTATTATGGCAAACAAATAAATAGATTATCTATCTATCTATGTCCACTACACATACTCTCTGTAACGAGTACCTAATCACGAACCAAGCCGATTGCAACCTATGTCTGCATAATGGGATATTTTGAGACAGTTAAAAACTTTTTTATGTTAATGACGACTCCGTATATTTCTCTATTCCGACACTATGTCAACTACACAAATTCTCCGCAACCAGTAATCACGAACCGAGCCTCCAACCCATGTCTGCAGAGGTAACGCAATATTTTGAGACAGTTAAAAACTTTTTTATGTTAATGACGACTCCGTATATTTCTCTATTCCGACACTATGTCAACTACACAAATTCTCCGCAACCAGTAATCACGAACCGAGCCTCCAACCCATGTCTGCAGAGGTAACGCAATATTTTGAAATATTTAAAACTTTTTTTATGTTAAAGACGACTCCACATATTTCTCTGTAAGATAAGATAAGATAAAAGATAGTTTATTCAAGTAGGCATAATTACAATGCGCTTATGAACGTCAAATAAAGCTAGGTAGACCGGCTCCAACCCTACACCTCTGCCCCGAGAAGATTTAAATCCCCCCTCAATTGGAGGAGGGTATCCCATTATGGGACCGGCAACAAACTCGGCGGGACACATCTTTTCAAAAATAATTACTACATCTTATAATTAACATGCATTACGAGAAAATAAGGAAAAAAAATACAATTTAAATCACTATAGAATTCATACAATTATACACATAAGGTGTAATAGAAATTTGATTTAGAAAATATACATATGTATATGGAATCATACAAATTCGTAGCTCTGTTCCGACACTATGTCAACTACACAATTTCTCCGCAACGAGGAATCACGGACCGAGCCTCCAACCCATGTATGCAGAGGTAACGCGATGTTTTGAGATATTTTGGCAGACGATATACACGGTGTCTAAAAAAACCGGCCAAGTGCGAGTCGGACTCGCGCACGGAGGGTTCCGCACCATCAACAAAAAATAGAACAAAACAAGCAAAAACACGGTCACCCATCCAAGTAATCGGTCCCGGTCAAAAATCACGTTTGTTGTATGGGAGCTCCGCTTAAATCTTTATTTTATTCTGTTTTTAGTATTTTTTGTTATAGCGGCAACAGAAATACATCATCTGTGAAAATTTCAACTGTCTAGCTATCACGGTTCGTGAGATACAGCCTGGTGACAGACGGACGCACGGACGGACGGAGGACGGACAGCGGAGTCTTAGTAATAGGGTACCGTTTTTACCCTTTGGGTACGGAACCCTAAAAAATTACTGCATTCTGGTTGCCAGGGAGGTTTTGGGATTATAATGAACAAGTTTTACTATGGAACCAAACCCGAAATCGCAGTAGAGATACAGCTCATGAACCGATAGATGATGTATTTCTGTTGCCGCTATAACAACAAATACTAAAAACAAAAAAAATGAATATTTAAGTGGGGCTCCCATACAACAACGCCATTTTTTTTACGTAATCGTACGGAACCCTTCGTGCGCGAGTCTGACTCGCACTTGGCCGGTTTTTTTTGTTCGAAGTTGGATTACACGGTATAAATCGGTGTACAGTACACTGGTATCACTACATAGTAGTTAGGTACTTATAAAACAAAGTAGCTTCCCGCTGTCTGTCCCTATGTATGCTTAGATCTTTAAACCTACGCAACGGATTTTGATGCAGTTTTTTAATAGATAGAGTGATTCAAGAGGAAGGTTCATGTATAATTTATAACTCGTGCAATGCCGGGGCGGGTCGCTAATAGTATCTTAATATGAAAATGCTCGAAATAGGCCGAGAGGCATGCGTAAGTTCCCACCAAGTCCCCCGCGGACCGTAAATGGCGTTTCACGCCCGCTGTCATGTTACAAAGTTTTTAATGCCAACCCCATCTCTCGGGAGAGTAACAAACGTAATGGCAGCTAAGAATTACCAGTTTTTATACATTAAACCTTTAACCGCCAGAGTCTGATATATAAGACATTACATAGGTATCCAGCTCATTTCGCCACAGTCTGATAAATAAGACAAAGATCTGATTTTATAACTCCCGTAACTATGCCAACCTTACTCTGCGTGGTACAATTACTGTCGATGGCGACACGAGCACGCTCGATCAAAAATTGCTGGCGGTTAAAAGGTTAATATCTGGGTGACCGAGCTTTGCTCGGAAAACATATAAAAACTCAAAAATGCGCGTTTTCCCAGAGATAAGACCTAGCTAGATAAGACGTTACCAAATGTCCAAAAATACACACACACACACATATACCTACATTCACACAATAATGTACACGTCACACACAAATTGCACAGTAGTTTTTTTCTTATATTTCTTGCACCAACTGTTTTTTAAAATAAGCGTTGCATATTTGTATGTAAGGTACTGGCAGAATACCAGCGATGTGGCTTGCCGCATCACAATGCTGAGCCAGCGCCTTTTCTGTGCCACGACACATGGCTTCAAAAATTTTTAATGTAATAGTTTTTAGTAGTAATTAAGTTGTTTTGCATGTTCTTATCCTGTACTTTTTCAATTCCGTCTATGTTGTGGGAATGAATAAAGAAATTATCTATCTATCTAGATCGATTTTTCGCCCCCGACAATCCCCATATAGCAAATTTCATCGAAATCGTTAGAGCCGTTTCCGAGATCCCCGAAATATATATATAAAAAATAAATATATATACCTATAAATATACAAGAATTGCTCGTTTAAAGGTATAAGATACATATTCAAATGTAAAGTAAGGAAGATAAGTTCAAAGAATTTTACACCTACACAAGCCATCAAGTATACAAATAAATATACAGGGTGGTCCATACCTTGACGTCCAAAATTTTTTTTTGATTCCTCACGTCTTGGCCTATCTGAATATACCCCATATATGTTAGCCGATATTTCGTAGTTTTCAAGTTATGATTTTTTTAACTTTCAACTTTTGTTATGAAATTCCGGGGTTCCCATACAGGGTGGCTAAAAAATAACTGCATTCCCGTTGTCAGGGAGGTTTTGGGATTATACTGAGCAACTTTTACTATGTGACCATACCGAAATCGCGAAAAAAAAAATACCCTCCCATTAGAAAATGGACCAGCCAAAATGCATGAAATCGCCAAATTTTTTTTCGCGATTTCGGGGTTGGTCCCCATAGTAACAGTTGCTCAGTATATCCCAAAACCTCCCTGGCAACGGAAATGCAGTTAGTTTTTAGCCACCCTGTATGGGAACCGCGGAATTTCAAAACAAAAGTTAAAAGATAAAAAAAATCATACTCGAAAACTACGAAAAATCTACTAACATACCATGGGGTATATTTTGATAGCCCACGACGTGAGAAATCTAACAAAATTTTTTGGACGTCAAGGTTTGGACCACCGTGTATAGATACCTCATATTATTCTCAACCAAGCCCCATTTAGTTAACATAACAAATCCAAATTGTTTAATCAATACAGAACATTGCTTAAATCTTCAAAACAATACGTATCAGAATACAAATTCCGAATAAATACCAGAATCGTTCGCCATCCATAGACACTTTAACGGTCCAAATTACCATTCGAAAACTAACTTTATCACTATAATTTTAAGGTTGAAAATGGGACAAGTGGGCAATGATTTTGAAATCATTGCCCGCGTTTTCAACCGGCAATTTAACTGAAAGCCGATTTAAATTTCAAATACCGGGTTATCCAGATCGGGGTTAGCAATGAATGGAGGCATTAAGGACTTCCCCCCACCACGGGGGTAACTTAGAACAGAAGGACCACCTGAAACCACGATGACAATTCTCATTGTCAGGTGACAATTGTCAGCTTACCTTGAGGTTATCCAGATCGGGGTTAGCAATGAATGGAGGCATTAAGGACTTCCCCCCACCACGGGGGTAACTTAGAACAGAGGGACCACGAAACCACACTGACAATTCTCATTGTCAGGTAACAATTATCAGCTTACCTTGAGGTTATCCAGATCGGGGTTAGCAATGAATGGAGGCATTAAGGACTTCCCCCCACCACGGTGTAGCTTAGAACAGAGGGACCACGAAACCACACTGACAATTCTCATTGTCAGGTGACACTTGTCATTGTCAGGTCACAATTCTCAAGCTCACCCTGAGGTTATCCAGGTCGGGGTTAGCAATGAATGGAGGCATTAAGCACTTCCCCCACCACGGGGGTAACTTAGAACAGAGGGACCACCTGAAACCACGATGACAATTGTCATTGTCAAGTGACAATTGACAAGCTCACCCTGAGGTTATCCAGGTCGGGGTTAGCAATGAATCGAGGCATTAAGGACTTCCCCCACCACGGGGTAGCTTAGAACAGAGGGACCACCTGAAACCAATAACCATTCTGTCAATTGTCATTTTCAGGTGACAATTGTCATTCTCAAGTGACAATTGTCACTGTCAGGTGACAATTGTCAGCTTACCTTGAGGTTATCCAGATCGGGGTTAGCAATGAAAGGAGGCATTAAGGACTTCTCCCCACCACGGGGTAGCTTAGAAGAGAGGGACCACGAAACCACACTGACAATTAATTGTCACAGCGCAGCCACACTGGCGATTTGCGAGCGAGTTGAAAGCGAGGCGAGCGCGCAACGAGTTCGCCGTGAGTGCGCAACGATATCGCTGCGTACTGTCATACTGAAATGGGAGCGGAGTCGTTGCACGCTCGCCTCGCTTTCAACTCACTCTCAAATCGCCAGTGTGGCCATGCTCTCTTGTCAGGTGACAATTTTCATTGTCAGATGACAATTGTCATTGTCAAGTGACGATTGTCAGCTTGGTTTGAGGCTATCCAGATCGGGGTTAGCAATTAATGGAGGCATTAAGGACTTCCCCTCACCACGGGGTAGCTTTTATAACAGAGGGACCCCTTGGTCCCCTAGAAGACTGTGGTAAATGTCACCCTGACAATGACAATTCGCCCTACATTGCTGTACTGCTGATCCACAGGCGTTAAAGTGAACCTTCTTCCGCTCGCCCATCTATGTGGAGACGCAGCCTTCATTTTAATTGTAGATTCATATTATTTGAGATGAGCAACTTCGAGACTGTGTACGTTTCGGCCGTTATTGCTGTTCCGTTTTAGGTTTTTGGGTCGCGAAATGTTATTCGTGCTAATTAGCATTAAGAACTAACGCAAAATAAAATTGTAGTCTTGGTGAAGCCCATCATCGTCATAATAGGGTATTTTCCTACTAGTCAAATCAGTTTTTTTTTGAAGTGAAAACTTCTTTAGCGGCGCTCGGCACTTTTTGAGGTGGAGAAAAAATGATAAACTCGAGACAGCGTATGGCGATCACGTGACCGTAAGAGGCGTAAGGCGATCACGTGACCCTAAGCCCCGTAAGGTGGCCACTCATAATTTAAATGGCATTTAAATCAATAAAGAAAAACTCAATGTTATTTGACATTTATGTTGCGGACTCCTTTTCAAGATTCTTTACCTATGTTCAAATGATTTGACGTCGTCATGGCAGTATGTAAATAAACATGTCAATGAAAAAGTGTGATCTTATTGGAGAATGATAAAAAGTGATACATAAGACTATCCCGTTCTGTCAGTTATCCCCACCACTCCAGTTTAATACTAGATTCATTCGCTGCAGACATTTTGGACTAGTCATTGAGTTTTCACTTCTGTCGGCACTCCCAGAGTGCAACCCGTTGTTTTTTTATGACTGTCAAAACGATTTGCTAATATGGAATTTATATGAAACATTACATCGCGACGTCACGGTTAACTCACCTACTTTTAGTGTACCGCACAAACTTTGTTCGCGGTACACTTATTTATATTTCTATCCGATTAATTAAATACAACTTGTGCTTAAAAATAACTGATATCTATGTTTTGACGACCGGTCTGGCCTAGTGGGTAGTGACCCTGCCTGCTAAGCCGATGGTCCTGGGTTCGAATCCCGGTAAGGGCATTTATTTGTGTGATAAACACTAATATTTGTTCCGGAGTCATGGATGTTTTCTATGTATATATGTATATAAGTATGTATATCGTCGCCTAGCACCCATAGTAGAAGCTTTGCTTAGTTTGGGGCTAGGTTGATCTGTGTAAGATGTCCCCCAATATTTATTTATTATTTATTTATTTTATTTTTCTAATAATTATCTGGTGCTTTATTTCATGCATGGTGTGACATAATTTATTTTCAATACAGGAAAATACCCTAATTCATAGAAGTTTGACGTTTAAAATAACACTAGCACTGAGTTTGCTATCAAAATCATTGCACACTTATCTTGGACTACCTACCTAACTCTACGGCTAAACTAACAAAATCGTCTCCTTCTTCTTCCTCGCGTTGTCCCGGCATTTTGCCACGGCTCATGAGAGCCTGGGGTCCGCTTGACAACTAATCCCAAGAATTGACGTAGGCACTAGTTTTTACGAAAGCGATTGCCATCTGACCCTCCAACCCAGAGGCGAAATTAGGCCTTATTGGGATTAGTCCGGTCTCCTCACGATGTTTTCCTTCACCGAAAAGCAGCTGGTAAATATCAAAATAATATTTCGTACATTCCGAAAAACTCATTGGTACGAGCCGGGGTTTGAACCCGCGACCTCCGGATTGAAAGCTCTTACCGCGAGGCCACCAGCGCTTCGTTATTGTCTGGGTGTCTAGAGGATATACCTAGGAAGACCTATGTCCTGTGTCCAATAACACTAGGCGACGAATTTAATCCTCAAACAAGATTGTATGATTAGTTTATACAGGCACGAATACGAGTCACTAGCGCTTCAACAAAATCGTAAAAGTTTTTGGCAAACATTTCATTTTTGGTACAAGTTTTTATCGCTGACTGTACTTTTCTTACGACAGACAACTAATACTCATCGAGACAATTCTAAAAACCCCTAACTCAATTAGGTTGCGTTGTTTCATCACAGAGTTCCTATGGCCACCTTCTGTCTCCATCATCGGATCAGCTCGATGGTACCATAATATTGCATTGTCACCCGACTTACATGTGTATGCAAAATTACAGCTCAATCGGAAACCGGGAAGTGGATCAAATTTAACTTGCAAGATTTGATTACACTACATAAAAGCTTGTAAAAAGACAAAACTATTTCCGAAACTACACGTCTCGTAAGCGACATTTGACACTGAAGAGGCACAATTGGGGACGCTAAGGGTATCCATTTTCCCTATTTGCTATTCATGGAAGGTATTTGATGTAATAACACACGGGGGAGTATATTTTATGTAGTGATTTATACGCGTAACACTATTTCTGGGGGTCGGGGTGGAATGATGGGGTTGAGATTTTGATTTTTTTTAGGAAACTGGAAACTGAGGCGAATGCAGAAGACACTGGTTCCATCCAAACATTGGAGTCTTTGGACACTTTTCCTTTTGTAGATTAGATCAGTATGACAGATTTTGGAAATTCACTAACTGAAGGGTGCACGGAAAGAACATGTCTAATAGTCACTTCAGTAACATTTTGAGTAATCGCGGTTTTAAAATTTGGAACAATGTCAAAACGTATGGTAATTCCGTGAGCAGGCTTTATTGAACTAATAAAAAAGTTGTGTTACCTACATTTAATATACAGTGGTAGCAAAAGATATAACTAATAGTTCATTAAGAACTCTTCGTTTTGAGACAATAATCTCATTTTCCGAAAAAAGTGACTAGACATGTTCTTTCCGTGTACCCTTCAACTGTTTTAACAATTAAAATTGATCAAGTTTAGTTTTTTCCCTCGCAAGTATGTTGAAAAACTTGGTATGAAACATGTGTGCAATGGTAATTACACACATCGGCTTTTGCATAATGTATCTTTAACGTTTAAGGACTTCTGAAATTGTTTCATTTATTTGCTTTTCATCATGATCAACTATCTTTCCGCAAGATCTTTTACAAACGAAAGAAAATCCCAATAAAAGCGGAACAAGATTACCGAAAACCCGCGAACAATTGCCCCATTTCCATAATTGGCCCAGATCTTTCCGATCGCTTAAAAAGTAAAATCACTCTGTATAATAACGTGAAAAATTGATGTTTTTAAGCTTTCAGTAAGCCGCTTTATTAAATGGAAAAAGCCCGCGTTTAATGGATTAGAAGATTTTCTTTTGTTAATCTTGTACGAAATTTTGCATTTGTCATATTTTTATTGGAGTTTGGAAATTGGAGTTCTTTATTTAAATCAATCAATGCCTAACAAGATTATATTTTAGCCCAATAGGGAATATTACGCGAAACTCTGCGCAGGTGGCGCCACTCCCACAATAAGTCATAATCTAACGCTACGTCTTACGTAGGCGAACAACGCGCGAACGCGGCGCGGCCGCCGCGCCGCTTCGCGTCTAAATCGCTCACGTACGAGTAGGACATACCTATACGTATCAACGGTTTGTTTCATCCTCGCCGCGCCGCGCCGCGCCGCGCCGCGCCGCCGCCGCGCCGCCGCCCCACCGCGCCGCGCCGCGTTCGCGCGTTGTTCGCCTACGTAAGCCGTAGCGTAAGGGTCTTCCCAAACTTATCGACGCGGAATCGGCAATGCCAATAGAAATGAAACTTTATGTCCACGCAATAAGAGCGAAAAAGACGCCGACGCGTCGGCCGTCGACGGCCGAACGGAGCCGAACCGAACCTTACCTGTTTATGCTGTTTACTATCGGCTTTCGCCGAATCCGCGTCGATAAGTATGGGGAGACCCTAAGGGTCTACCGCAAACGATCGTTTGCGGTCGAGAGAGTCGAAATTTTGTTATCTAACGTCTCTATCACTTAGATAGCTGAGTTTCGATTTCGCGTTTCCCGGTAGGCCCTTTGTAAACAAACCACCTTGATGCATCAATGACATATTTGACTAAGCTGTCTGTGAAAACTTCTCAAAAAACAGTTTAAGGTACAGTATGTATACTTAAGTTACTCTATGGTATACTTACGTCGCTAGTGCTGCACTCTGGCGGCAAAACATTTCAGTAATACTCCCTATTCGAACTTTTAAGATAGGTACGTCAAATATTACGTCTAGATACGATATGGATTAGATAATTTAGATATGTCAGTGTCAAAATCGGAACATAATATTCACACAAATTTCCTCTGTACTGTATTCATTTGTCCATATATAAAAATTGTATACTTACAAAGTATAAAAAAGATCTCAAGATTTAAAAAAAAGAATGCACTAGCTTTCTCACTTACCACATAATTGTCACATTACCTGTCATTAACAACTATGTAATTACTTACTTATTTAATAAAGGCATAAGAACATATAAAAATCCAAGCACATATGCCCTTTTAAGTTTTAGTTTCAATAATTATGAACAGAGACTAGTAAACAACACAGACTGTCAATCACGGTAAACTCGAGAATCTCATAAATGTTGTGAAGAGTCTTCTAGATCGATATAATTATAGTGTACAGCGGCATTAGGATGTTTGCAAAGGATCATGCCGAATTTGGCCTACGATTCGATAAGCATGCTATATATACGATAAATGTAATCATTTTTTTTACAACCTCATACATATATTAGATTGCAACAGACACTTCTTAGTACCGAAAATAAGTAAAGTAGTAATTAAACCAAATCAACACATCAAACTACGCCATTGTCGCCATTACATAAAAAAACCGACCAAGTGCGAGTCGGACTCCACCACCAACAAAAAAATAGAGCAAAATAAGCAAAAAAAAACAAGCAAAAAAACGGTCACCCATCCAAGTACTGACCCCGCCCGACGTTGCTTAACTTCGGTCAAAGATCATGTTTGTTGTATGGGAGCCCCACTTAAATATTTATTTTATTATGTTTTTAGTATTTGTTGTTATAGCGGCAACAGAAATACATCATCTGTGAAAATTTCAACTGTCTAGCTATCACGGTTCGTGAGATACAGCCTGGTGACAGACGGACGGACGGACGGACGGACAGCGGAGTCTTAGTAATAGGGTCCCGTTTTTACCCTTTGGGTACGGAACCCTAAAAATACATCCATTGCATTCTTTCGCTTCCAGTCCGTTTCGTTATTCATAAAATATAGTCTTTGGTCGCAAATACTTTCAATTAAACGCGATATTTTTTCTGAGAGAAAATAAATCATACCATGCATCCTTCTACCGCTTCTGTCACAATTGTCATTATGATTTGAAACCATGTTAATCCTTGTTCCGCGTTTACTTTCCTTCCCTTTTACAATTTACTTGACGTTGGCTACCCTCATACCATTAAAAAAAAACTAATGACATTCTTGAACAAATGAACAATGCACCTTATTCTTTATAATAAGGCATAATAATATTTAACATGGCCCGTACGATCATACCCATTATATAGTTAATACAAGTCAGAATTCCTTACCTCAAAATCGTGGATCAATTCCTCTTTTATAATGTTCTGTGAAGTGTCCGTGAATTTCTAATAAGTGTCGGGACTTTCATTTCATGTTTAGAGCCTAATTATATACACCCATGTTTAGCGAGTGTTGGGCCAAACTTGTATGGGAGCGGAACATCATCCTTTATAGAGCCAAATTTGACATTACTATCCAAAGTATGATCATGATACTCGTTTCAGAAACCTGATTTTGTACTTAATGATTTGGCTAGTTAGACATAATAAACATGGATAATGGTCCTCGCAATGATACGGATGGAAATATTTCCGGCGATATTCAATTATGTTTATGAGTGCCAATCTTTACCATTTCCTGGTCTCTGATTGGCGCATTGTTTCAAACTCACACTCATTAAATCTAGGAAGCTTCAATACGACAAAGAAATTGATACTTACGTGTGTGGGAGTTTTTGTATCTGCGATAATTAGGTACGCCCAAGTTCACCTTTAAAAAGTACGTAGGCGTGGGCGCGTGTGACAAAAGAGCTTTTTAAAGACTTTGTAAGGGTAATTCGAAATTCAATTTTAAAGTGATAATGCAAATGCATTACTCTTGAAATGAAATGAAAAAACAACGGGTTGCACTCCGGGAGTGTCGGCAGAAGTGAAAACTCAATGACATTGTAACAGTTTTTCGATCAGGTCACGTGTCCGTCTTACGTCTTACGAATCTTACGGTCACGTGACCTGTCGCGAGTTTAACATTTTTCCCCCATCACAAAAAGTGCACAGCGCCGCTAAAGAAGTTTTCACTTCAAAAAAATTAAATGATATGAAAATTTACTGATAACAATTGTTACATGTCATTTGTAGCGGCATTACTGCTGCGACTTTGATACGGGTGCTGTACGAGTGTACGTACAGTGGAATAATCTTAATTCCGACCCACTTATTACCTTGTCACAGTGACAATAGTATGAGTTTTCTAGCAACTTTCATGTTAATTATCACTTTGACAAAGTAAGAACTAAGAAATGGGTCGGAAATTAAATTATTTAACGGTACCTGATTTTTTTTTAAAGGTTTATCGAGGAAATTGACAGATACAGCGGCAATATCAACGCCGCCGCAGTAATGTCGCAACGGTAAGCTGCAGTTGACACCCGAATGCCACCTTAAGGGTAACATTCCATTTCTGACCGCAGCTGCACTACTGGTACTGAACGCGTTGCTGTTACTGTCAATTTCCATAATAAAATGAACAGTAGTGCAGCTGCGGTTGGAAATGGACTGTCACCTTAAAGCGTTCCAAATACGTCAGGCTTTGACTGATTGAAGAAGCTCCCAGGTGTTACATTTCGCAAATATTTCATAAAGTAGTTCAGGTATGTTGTATATGGTGGCTACCAATACCAACATAGGTAAATAGAGTAGCAGCCATATTCGAACTTTAAGATACGTCAAATATTAGATATCGAAACGATATGGATTGGATTATGTCAGTGTCAAACAAGTGGCAAAAGTGACGTTTTTGTTGCGTTGAGCGGCCAAGGTGCTCATAAATGCACTCTGGAGGCGTGTTCAGATATTTTTGAGAACCTCGGCAGCTCAGATATATCTGATGGCGACTGAACGAGCAATGAGCAAGTACGAATAACATCAAAATGAGATGAAATCGACATCAACTTCGAATCTGCTTCCAATTTATTCTAAAATCATGCCATAACAATAAAAAAACCGTCTCATTATAATTGCTTGTAATATAATAACTGTTTGTAATGAAATGTTATTCAAAACGTCCCATTAAAATTGCCTGTAATATATAAAATACTAGCTTTTGCCCGCGACTTCGTCCGCGTGCTGTTAGTAATTTGGGTAGCTTATTTTTGATCCAATCTGCTTTCCATCGATTCCCCGTACAAACTTCCACCCCCCTTTTCGACCCCTTAAAGGATGACTTCTGGGATAAAAACTACCCTATGTCCTTCCCCGGGACTCAAACTATCTCTATACCAAATTTCAACTAAATCGGTTCAGCGGTTAAAGCGTGAAGAGGTAACAGACAGACAGACAGACAGACGGACGGACGGACGGACGGACGGACGGTCGGACAGACAGACAGACAAACAGATACTTAGACAGACAGACAGACAGACAGACACACTTTCACATTTATAATATTAGTATGCATAATAACTTTAAGAAATGAAGTGTTATTCAATACCAGCACTATTTAATTAGACTCGGAGTAACCCTGCGACTGCCGCCGTATTTATCAGAGCCCGTAATTGCACTTGGTCATTTCACAGACTACGTAACACTAGATAGAGCATAAAATGACTCGTGAACAATCGCAGTAAACCGAACTTGTAGCGATCGAATGTTCTTGCTCAAGTGTAGGTTACTTGGCAAGAATAGGATATAACATTTTTTTATGAATGGTATCAGTCGATCAGGTTTGTTTTGAGAATCAAATGTCTGCATGGGACCCATAGTCTTAAAGCAATACAAAAGTCACAAATGATGGTCAAAGTCTGGCACCCGCACTTTACTGACGAAACGCTTCTCATGGCAATACATCGTGACGTCACCATGTAACGTTAGAATCCGTTTCGATGAACAGACTCTAGTTCACTGCATGATAAATAAAATAAATAATAAATAAATATTGGGGGACATCTTACACAGATCAACCTAGCCCCAATCTAAGCAAAGCTTGTACATGGGTGCTACTAGGCGACGATATACATACTTATATAGATAAATACATATTTATATACATAGAAAACATCCATGACTCCGGAACAAATATTAGTGTTCAGCACACAAATAAATGCCCTTACCGGGGATTCGAACCCAGGACCATCGACTTAGCAGGCAGGGTCACTACCCACTAGGCCAGACCGGTCGTCAAAGATAAGCTATCAATTTAAGTAACATGAACCAGACGAGACGACTTCGCTATTTTGAAATGTAACCGATAATCTCTACCAACAGCCTCTTACAGAAACGCGAAGTCTACTGGAGGTAATCGACGGATCATTTGGTCCGGCGCTAAAGTGTTAATTTTCCGCTGGACGCGCACAGTCTATGCAGCTTTTTAGGGTTAATTAGACTAGGTCTAGGTCTAGGATTTAAGTTATGACATTATATTAGGCTAACATAGTTTGGCTTAATTTAGATATTTTATCTGGCATGACACAGACAAAACACGCGTTAAATAAGTGCCTAATTCAAAATAACTTGCCCCATTACACAATACAAATACAGTACAAATACTGTTTACAGTACATATGGTGCTACTTTCCCGAACTAGTGCGGGAAATAGCACTTTCCGTGCGAATGTCGAAAGTTTAAAGTGCCATATTATGTACTGTAAAACGTTGTACGATACTCGTGCGAATAGGTAATTCGCAATTCGTGTTGATTTAATAATTTATCGCCACTCGTTTTGAATTTCCTCTTTTCGCACTTGCATCGTAAAATTAAATAACTATTATTGCACACCTCATTACAGAAAACAATACAAATAATACAGAAAAGAAGGGGTTACACAACAGGTCTTATCGCTAAAAAGCGATGTCTTCAAGACAACCTTTAGGTAGCGGAAATAAATAAATCTGTCATGTCAGTAGGTGTTACAGATTCAATAAAATAAATTATAGTACGTATTAATGTTCGGCAGTAATGTCGCAAATCTAAAAAAAAACGCGGGTAGCAAAGTCGATTTTGACTTTTTTGACGTTTGCGGCAGCAATGCAGTCAGCAGTAATGTCACGTTGCTATAGTGCCAATGCTGCTGACAGCATTCCTGTCGGCAAATGTCAAGAAGGTCGACTGATTAACAATTTCATTTAAATATATATACCTACCTGTGTGAAACAACCCTATTACTTAAGACTTTCGCGTTTTGAACACATTACCTCACATAATTTATAGACGGGTCTCTCGCGAAATTTATTTTATTACCTTTATTTACCGACGTTTCGAGACAGGTTTCACTGGTCGCGGTCGCGGCTTACTGATGTCCCAGCCAAATCATCAGTTAACCCTATTAACTCACATTTATAGACGGGTCTATTGCGAAATTTATTGAATTACCTTTATTTACATATTCTAAAAGAGGTAACTTTTTCCAAAATACACCCGAACTTATGTCATAACCTCGTTTTCCTAAGGTTGCCTAAAACAATTACATCTTTCCATCCCCCCCCGAACCTGCCAAACTAAACCGAACCGTCACGAAAACTAAACGTCACAAATGTTGCAAACGTCTGTGAGGCGGATCAAACCGTCACCAAGTTGTGACGCGGCTTACTGCGTCACACGAGGCTTGGGAAAAGATGGGCGTTATTGATACAAATAGGGATGTCGTTTGTCAGTTTTTAGAGTTCCGTGTGTTTTATTGGTGTATCAAGAGCCCGTACCATGAGTCACTGACAGTGTCAAAACTGCCATTTACGCTATCGAGAACGTAATTTACTTTCTATACATCTCGTTTACACAAATATGCGAGGACGAGCGAGATGTATAGAAAGTAAATTACGTTCTCAACGGTGTTTATGTCAGTGCCAAACTGATGGTAGCCGTATAGGATCGTTTTTTAGGGTTCCGTACCCAAAGGGTAAAAACGGGACCCTATTACTAAGACGCCGCTGTCCGTCCGTCCGTCCGTCCGTCTGTCACCAGGCTGTATCTCACGAACCGTGATAGCTAGACAGTTGAAATTTTCACAGATGATGTATTTCTGTTGCCGCTATAATACTAAAAAAAGCGGCCAAGTACGAGTCGGACTCGCCCATGAAGGGTTCCGTATTCAGGGGATTTATGACGTATTAAAAAAAAGTTTTTTTTAATACACCCCACAAAAAAAAATTTTGAGTTTCAGTTCACAGTATGGGGAACCCCCAAAATTTATTGTTTTTTTTTCTATTTTTGTGTGAAAATCTTAATGCGGTTCAAAGAATACATCCAGGGATCGGATACCGGTATTTTTTGTATGGGAACGGAAACGGTATTTTTTCGTTCTTTGCTAATTACTTCATTTCTAATTGGGCAATCTAATAATACGAAGTCGTAACCTAAAAACACAACTGAGTCAAACACAAAAATATGGTTCTTCAAAGTTTTTGCAAAAAACCGGTTCCGATCCCTGAATACATCTACTTACCAAGTTTCAACAGTATAGTTCTTATAGTTTCGGAAAAAAGTGGCTGTGACATACGGACGGACAGACAGACGGACAGACGGACAGACAGACGGACATGACGAATCTATAAGGGTTCCGTTTTTTGCCATTTGGCTACGGAACCCTAAAAACAGAATAAAATAAAGATTTAAGTGGGGCTCCCATACAACAAACGTGATTTTTGACCGAAGTTAAGCAACGTCGGGCGGGGTCAGTACTTGGATGGGTGACCGTTTTTTTGCTTGTTTTGCTCTATTTTTTGTTGATGGTGCGGAACCCGCCGTGCGCGAGTCCGACTCGCACTTGGCCGGTTTTTTTAAGGTTCCGCATTCAACTAAAAACTCCGATAATGTGGTAAAATAAAAACTACTGGCTTTTTTTATTCAATCTCTGTGAAAGATGTCGTTGGATAGAACTTTTTAAAATAGTTATTTACGATACAAGTGCGGAAAAGTAAAACACGACCGAAGGGAGTGCTTTAAATCGACACGAGTTGCGAATTACCTATTCGCACGTGTATTGTACAACGTTTTACAATACATATGGCACTTTAAACTTTCGACATACGCACGGAAAGTGCTCTTTCCCGCACTAGTTCGGGAAAGTAGCACCATATTACGTACAGTAAAAACATTTTTTAAAACATGAATGCCACTTCTGAGCCATTTCATAATACGGTTGGATGCAGTAAATACCGCCGTTTTGCCGTATAAGGAGTATAAGGACGTAACCTTTACTTTCTAAAATGTCAGCGGGCAGGGCATTTAACACTAAATGCTAGTCTTTTGCAATTTTTATTTACAAATGTATTCATAGACAAGTCTAACGAGTTCGTGGAGTCAAGTTTTATAATGTAGAAAAAGGACATAAACAAATAAATACAAGATTCAAAAGAAGACATAATTTAACCACGAGCGTATCGAATGGTTGGAAAAGTGGAATCTAGAGCATTGCGAGGGTTGCAAAATCTTTGCTACCGAGTGAAACACAACATTTTTTACCACCGCGACGCTAACAAAACATAAGAAATCAAGCCTAAATGAACGTTATTAATAAAAGGCGGCATCGTCAAACAGCGGTCTTGACATCACTACGAGAACCGGGGATAGAGCAACACTATGACGTCTGTCATCTAGAGATCGGTTTTTTTTGCGCGTGATCGGCGTCGCGTATTACCTAAGTCCAAAACTCTGATTATTATTGTGATTCCCTAATAAATATTGTTTAAAATGGTGCTCTGGTGTTTTTACCCTTACAGCTTCAGAAGTGCGATAGTGATTCCCGCCTACTACGATATAATTTGTCGAAATTGACATTACGAAATTTACCGCGCGTAGTCCTTCCTTGTTTCATTGTTCTGATCGTTAATCTGATTGTAATGAGTAAATGCACCAACACCACTCATCAGTTAGGGACTTAAATATACAAAGTCCAAGATAGGTGTCAAAATCATACCTACAAGAATAGCCTACAAAACTAACCTGTGCCGGCTATTGGCTGGCGTATCGTACCTTTGCCGTGTGTTTTGTGTTTGATTTCAGATACCTATTTCAGTTTCTGTACATCAATGATCATGACTGTCAAAAATAAAACATATTGACAGTGTAATAAAGCTGCTGGCATGTATGTATTACAATATTCACAGCAGAAGATCACAAGACATAAGCTGACAGATACCATTAGGTACAATTGAATTTTGATATTGGTATGAATGAAATAAATCCTTGGGATTATAGAGTAACTCAGGTAAAAGTTAACTCAGGTAAGAAGTCTGTCGATCCAACACCTAACAGTGCTCCGGGGCCATAGTGGTAAATATTCACTGCCTCACTTATATGTTGTGTTATTTTTGTAATCTATGTGCTTTCAGATACATAACATAATGTGATTAAGTATGTCTACATGACATATTAACAAAATGCTATGATCATTTTCTAAAGTTTGTGTCGTGGTGAAATTTACATTCAAGTAAAAAGCATACAGAACAAGTTTGGTAATGTAAACTTAGCCTTGATTGATACTATATGTATGTTGGTATTATGCTTTCATGATTAACAATGAGTGCTATTTAATACTTTATCCTTTCAGTCAAATTAAAATAGATTACAAGTTTTCAAAAACACTGGAATATTGGTTACAACGACAATGAGGAGAAATTACTTGTTGTTTCATATGTGTGTGTGTGTGTGTGTGTGATATTACACATGCTTATTGCAACTGAAATAATGCTTTGTTGGTGTGTTTTTGGTTTGTGTAATTTCCAGAAATTTGACAGCAATGATTCTTGAGTTGAACGACCATACCGTTGTTGAACGCACTAGAGTGACTATCGGGTCAGGCCTCTATAATGGACCCAAATGGACATGGGTAATATTTGTTAATTGGTTATGGATGCCAGGTATATTATGTCCTAGTGCTCATAATTCATATATGGAGAAAATATGTTGATAAGTGGCTATACTCCGATGTCATGAAAAATGAGGTATTTATTTAGAAATAAAATGTTTGTTCATGTTCTACATGTATACTAACGGTCAGTACGTGTTACATTGACTGTGTGTGGTTAGTAAAATGCGGTTTGTGAATAAGCGAAAGGTGACATTTATTTCAAGCTGATTAGTAGTGTCTGTGACAAATGTAGTCACTCCATGTATCCGGAGCCTCCTCGGACTGAATATTTTAAAAGCCAGTTCATTTCACATATAACCTCCTGCATCTTTGCAATTAACACTAAGCTGCAGACATACTGATAAATAAGGCAGTAAATCATTTGAGATGTTGAGAAAATTTCTGTCTGTACATATTATTGATTGGTTCTATGTATGAAAAATCTTATGAATGTTTATACAAATTAATTGCATACAGCTTATAGTATGTTGTGGTTGTTGTTTTGTTCATTGGGATGTTGGTTAAAGTTTGCATTGCAAATATTTTTCACAAAATGTCATGTTATAAAATGAACCAAAGACATATATTTAAACAGACTTACCAAACTAATGAAAGTTATTGGCATGACATTGTCAAGTGTTTGAGTTATTGACAATGATAATGATTTGTGTTCTAACAGTATGTTTCAGATGCATTTCCTTATAACAAAACTTTATTGCTGGTGAAGTTTTGACCATAATTTTATAATACTTGCACCGATGAAGTATGATTATAGGTGTTTCCAAGGTTTAATCTTGTCAAAGAGATGGACATATTGAACTAGATACTTACTGAGCTGAGTATGACACTGGTAAAGCAGGTTGTTGCTAATGGTAAGCGAGGTAAATACTTTCAGGAGTCAATATGGATATTGACGGTCTACATGATACATGTCTTTTACATACAAGTGCGACTGGACTCTAAACGTTCCAGTCCGATAAGTGTTTTATGGGTGAATATTAAACGAAGGTAAATAGCTTGGTTAAAGCTTTCCAAATAACTATTTTAACCCATTCACTGCTAATGAACATTGACCGAAGAATAATCATAATCATAATCATAATCATTTAATCGCAATCCATGGTATTACAGGTGTTAACTTAATATCATGTCATGAGCTACTGTTTGAAGTTATTGACGGTTTTCGTCTGAACTTGTAGTGTGTTATGGTACCGTTTGCATTAATAAACAGTACACTTTTATTACTTCTGGGTTTCATAAATCAGAAGTTATAAATAATAATATGTTTCACAAATTTTGTGGGTTCACTAAGTATGTATTTCATTGTTTTGAAAAATGCATAAATTGTGGTTTATTATGTTATGAACTCATTTATCTTACAATGTGTGCTTGCATGGCATTTAACAAAATTATTTAGTTTTGTGCAGGTATAAGTTAACCTGGATGATGATGTGTTGAGTTATCTACACATAAAATGCACATGCACAGCTGGAGAAAATCAACCATGTGTGTCTTGGGATTGGAAGCTTTATGGTTTAAGCATATGTGCCATGATTTGACTGATTGGTCATTATCAATATACACTTCATGATGGTTGAAAAATACAATTTGTGAAACCTCGATAAGGCGAACCTGGGTAAGAGAGGAACCTCGATAACATGAACTTCTGTTCAGGCTCTACTGTAGTTCAATGTTGGTATAGTAAGAGTGTTGCCTTTATTTAGGGGCACGGAAGAGGCAAGCCAAGTTGCACATGATCATTTACAATTGGTTGCATAGCAACTGCTTATTATTTTATATTTCCCATGTTAAGGGCAAATGCTGTTATTTCAGGTACCGTTTTCAGATTAAGAACTGACTACGAGTATATTCTCAGATTAGGAACTGAGATATAATTTTATGAGACACTCGGATTGAGAACTGAGTGATTATTTTATTTATATTACTTACTCTCGAGTTTGGAATCGAGTTGTGATTTTGTTTTATCCCAGATTTAGAACTGGGTTACTGTTGTCATACTTATGTGTTTTGTTAACAGGTTTGGCGACTAAAATAAACACATTGTGCTTGATTAATTTTATTAGATACTCGGATTGAGAACTGAGTGATTATTTTATTTATATTACTTACTCTCTTCAATGTCTGCTATAGAGCTTTAATTATTATGTGCTCTTTAAGAAGGGCTGTTACTTTAGTCTTGGCAAGGGATGCTATCCTTAATAGGCTACTTCCTGGCGCCGGTAATCGCAACAGAGGCTTTAAGGAGCGGCCTGTTGCTTGTCACTATCCTTGAGAGGGTGGTTGTTGCTGATATTTGCAGTGTAGGCCTTAAGAGGCGGACCATTGCATGTGATATAAGACTATCCTTCAGAGGACGGTTGTTACTGGTATTTGCAGTGTAGGCCTTAAGAGGCGGACCATTGCATGTGATATAAGACTTTCCTTAAGAGGATGGTTGTTACTGGTATTTGCAGTGTAGGCTTTAAGAAGCGGACCATTGCATGTGATATAAGACTATCCTTAAGAGGATGGTTGTTTACTGGTATTTGCAGTGTAGGCTTTAAGAGGCGGACCATTGCATGTGATATAGACTATCCTTGGGAGGATGGTTGTTACTGGTATTTGCAGTGTAGGCTTTAAGAGGTGGACCATTGCATGTGATATAAGACTATCCTTAAGAGGATGGTTGTTTACTGGTATTTGCAGTGTAGGCTTTAAGAAGCGGACCATTGCATGTGATATAAGACTATCCTTAAGAGGATGGTTGTTTACTGGTATTTGCAGTGTAGGCTTTAAACGGCGGACCATTGCATGTGATATAAGATTATCCTTAAGAGGATGGTTGTTTACTGGTATTTGCAGTGTAGGCTTTAAGAGGCGGACCATTGCATGTCATATAAGACTATCTTTAAGAGGATGGTTGTTACTGGTGTTTGCAGTGTAGGCCTTAAGAGGCGGACCATTGCATGTGATATAAGACTTTCCTTAAGAGGATGGTTGTTACTGGTATTTGCAGTGTAGGCCTTAAGAGGTGGACCATTGCATGTGATATAAGACTATCCTTAAGAGGATGGTTGTTACTGGTATTTGCTGCAATGCAGGCCTTGAAAGGCAGACCGTTGCATGTGAGCTTAGATTATCCTTAATAGGCTAATTTTGTTACTGGTATATCTGCAGTGCAGGCCTTAAGAGGCGGACCATTGCATGTGATACAAGACTATCTTTAACAGGCTAGTTTGTTCCTGGTATCTGCAGTGCAGGCTTTAAGAGGCGGACCATTGCATGTGATATGATATTATCCTTAAGAGGACCATTATTTCTACTACCGATGAATGTTTTATCTATATCGTATCGTACTATTTGTTGTTGACCTTGAGAGGTTGGCTTGAGACCTTGTTTACAAAAGGATATTTTAATGACCTTAAGACTGATGATCTCAAGGTTACCTTGAAAGGGTTGCTTGCACTTATACCTTCTAGGGATCGCTGGCGAAGTACCGGATCCAGTAGAGTTGGAGGGAGTGCCTGTTCGAAATACCCAGTTGGAGCGAGTGCGTGCACCGGGCTCCGTGACAACCTTATCGTGAAGGGCCGACTTCTACGGTCGTTGCGCCTACAAGGGCAGTGGTGTCCTAGCCTAGGCAGCTCCGCACATGCATGAGACGTGTCCTATGTTAGCCTCTCACGAGTTGTACGCATTTTTGTGCGTGCATGCGAGGGAGTCTTACATCCTACAACGGAGAAGCCAATTGTGAGTTTGTTCCAAGTCTTTGCTTTTAAAACGACACAAATAGTCATTGTTACGTTAAGCGGTCAGTATGAACGCACCGCTCAATGGAAGGTTTGGGTTAGCTGCATGGGTATACATGCTAGAAATTTATCAAAATCTAATAAATCCTTCAAAGTTATATGACGTTATTCACAAGAAAATAATTTATGTTAGATGGTGTTACAAAAAAAGGGGGTGGTTTATCTACCTGCCGCTAGATGTCACGCTCATCGCAATATTTTATTATTTTGCATAATTAATTAATTGGTATTTATATCCTCTTGGTGTCATATGCACGTGAATTAAGCCTTTTGTGTATTTCAAGCAAGTGCTGAGCAGACTTGCATATCCTAACACCTCTCATACCACGGATTATTTGGTACCTAGCCTGGTCATGCTTTCTTACATTTGGTTCAGTCGGCTTAAGCCCTTACTCCAATTCGACTGAAATAGAACTAAATATCTTGGTGTAAGTTGACAATAACGAAATAGACCGTTTCAACGGAACTCGAGTCGAATTACTCAAAAGGACCAAGGCTTGTATATCGGCTGAGCGTAAAAGGTGCTTGTTCAATTGGCAGAATATTGAACTGGTGGAGGCTACATCCACCTGGTGAAGACCCAGCTTGCTGCGACTGCGTTGGCTGTGGCAGACTTCAGTGGCTGCACTGATGACAGTGACCTGCGGGGCGCTGGTCGGGTCAGGCGATGGCCGAGCTAAAAGGCGGCATCGTCAAACAGCGGTCTTGACATCACTACGAGAACCGGGGATAGAGCAACACTATGACGTCTGTCATCTAGAGATCGGTTTTTTTTGCGCGTGATCGGCGTCGCGTATTACCTAAGTCCAAAACTCTGATTATTATTGTGATTCCCTAATAAATATTGTTTAAAATGGTGCTCTGGTGTTTTTACCCTTACATTAAATATTTATGATTCAAAACTATAGTTTGTCAAAGGACTGTCTCATTTCAAACATAGAAGGATATAATCATACTATCTTTGTCTTACACTAGTTCTAGCACCGAAAAGAAAAGGATGAGTATAGTTTTTTTGGTTCTTATTTACTGACAAATTGGTTTGACCATCTATACATGTTACTTAAAAGTAATTTCTGTCAGTCAACAACACCATATAACAACTCAAAATTTTACATCCTATTACTTTGCCACTCTTGTGGATAACTTGCAATTTTTCCACCAGTTTTTGAAGAATAAACAGAGCCTGAGTGTGGTGAATATAACCATTTCAAATCACCAATTCGAAAAATATCTTTTTCTTCCCTGCTAGAAGGGACCAAAGTAGCACTTTTTTCCCTGCTAGGAGGGATCAAAGCAATAGTTTTTTGTTCTATCTTGAAATTGAAATTATTTCCATCTTGGGTCTGACATTCACTACGCTCAGATTCTACTTTAAAATCCCTCGCTATTCTCGGGATTATATTATAGAATCCTTCGCTTCGTTTAGGATTCAATGTACGCCCTCGCCGTAAATTGTCATTTTGCACTCTTGTGACACAATCTAATTAAACCTTTTCCGCAATCAGGTTAAAATAGAAGTGAACTTCATTTCACTTTAGCAAGATAAATCATCAAGTAATTTTTAGTGTCCGACCGAAGGTTCGGTTTCGGTTTCGGTTTCAGCCAGTTTCGGCCATAAAATCATGTTTCGGCCGTAGTTTCGGTTTCGGCTAAAAAAAGGCCGAACCTTTCGGCTGGGCCGAAACATACGAAATAGTACTTCGTACTATGAATGAAACAAAACTATGTGACAAAGACCAACAGTTGGGGAGCAAGTAGGACAATTAACAATATTTATGTATACAGAAATTAATTGCTTTATTAGAAAACACAATTCCCCTAATGATGGCGCCACTGGACGGTCGACGCAGTCTTAATATGTGTATAAAAGCGGTTTAATGAAATTTATTCAACGATTTTAATAAATCTGCAAAAGTTTCGGTTTCGGCCGAAACTAGAGCCAATGCCGAACCTTCGGTTTCGGTTTCGGCAAAAAAAATGTTTCGGTCGGACACTAGTAATTTTCTTTATAACCTAATGTCTTGTTTTCCTTCGAAATATAAAATTCCTAACTCCCACTTTATTTCAAACCCAATACATCCGCATGCCAAAGGCGAGTAAGTATAAAATTCGATTTATCTCGCAGGGCAAGGGAATTGACAATCTAGAATATTGCATATTTTGTCGCTACGGACGTGGATGGGTTGAAACAAAACCCGATAAGTGTTGTTTTCTTAAAATAAATATATTATTTATTTTAAATATTTTATAATAAGAAAAATAATCTCAGCCTTTATGTTCCACCGCTCTGAGTACAGAGTCGTATCTAAACCAGGTCTAATTTTGTTATAAGACTTATAAGTAATACGGCATTGACGATCGCTCATGCTGATTTGTGCGCGAAATGAACTTGGGATAGTTGGATGTCATCATCAATCTTGTCAGGCGTGGCTCACTCCGCGGTTTAATCTACAGGTAGCTAAAAGTACATCCGTTCCACACCAATTTTGGTGGCTAGCCATAAGCCGCGCGTGGCAGAAATTTCTGTATGTCTATTTATAATGAATTTATAGACAACTTTTCTAGAGTACAAAATGACAATTTGCCTAGGTACTTCTGCAAGTATGTAATATCATGCCTCGCGATGCTCAGAATACCACTTTATGAATTTAAATTTAAATTTTGTTATCTTTTACTTGTTCGGATATATTAGCACGAAAAGTTAAACAACTACTTTGGCCCCTATTAAAACGGAAACTGGAATGACTATTTAACTATAAATGTAGAAATCAATAAGGTGTATTCGGGTATTTCCGAATGACGAATAGTGGCGGATAATCCGAAAACTAACTCTTACTACAACGGAATATGAGTGATTTAACAATGATTTTCGGGATTACCCGATTTCCGGAATTATCCGAATACACCTTACTTACTACACTTTGTCATAATGAAATGGAATTCAAATTTCAATATGACATATTTGGAGAGCAATATTGTAAGTGGAGACAGTGAGCCGGTACTCATTTCGATAATGATGTATTATTTGTGTACTATGTACTGGCCGATTGTAAAATTAAGCATTGAAATATGATAGTTCCAAAGTATTTTAAAGTTTTTTTTCCGGATACTCCTTTTTGGATGTCGGTTATAATCACACAAACCTAGCTGTCAAAAAACCGCTCCCATTTTCTTTCTCTAATAATTTTTTGCAACGAAAATTAGTACCGAACTATGTAATTTATCTATGGGAGGTAACTCCCATACATAAATTAGTACAAGTATTTGATACGTAAAGGGTTCCGTATCCAAAGGGTAAACACCCTCTATTACTATTACTAAAACTCCTCTGTCCGTCTATCCGTCCGTCTGTCTGTCAACAGGCGGTATCTCAGAACCGTGATAGACAGTTTAAATTTTCACAGATGATACTGTACATATTTCTGTTACCGCTATAACAACAAATATGTACTAAAAAGTAACACCCTCGGTGGAAGAGTCCGACTCGCACTTGTCCGGTTTTTTTTACCACTTGCACGACTTTTAAGTATTTTTTTCTTCACCTACGTCTATAATAAATCGGTTACCGTTTCAGTCAGACTACATATGACTACACAGTTGCGGAAAGTTTCTAGATAATTCGAAAAATTCTCTGAAATATAAGGAAAATATCACAGGAATTAAAGACATTTTTCATTCAGGATATTGCACATGTTGATTTTCATACAAAAGTTGACCTTTCTGAAATTTCACCGTTTTGGTAATCGTTTAACTGTACGCGTGACGTAGCATTTACATTTACACATACTGATGTGGGACACTCAATAACTACAAGTAGACCATGACACACTGAACCGAAGTTGTATGACATTTCACACTAACATCAACTCGTAAGGTCATTGACCGGAACTGTACTAATATCGTTATGCACGGGGGTGCAGCGAGTGCACGAAAACTCAAGCATGTACTCTAGCAAGTCGTAGTACTAGGGGCGTGTTAACTTCGCAGGGCTAGCATAATAAATGAAAATAACCAAAATAAAATAAAAAAACCCTACTATAAGATTAAATATAAGAGCTGATAATGTTCAAACGGCTGAACAGATTTTCATGAAACATGGCTAAGAATACTCAGGATAAAATTATCTATGACACAAAAAAAAACTTCATCCGATTTGCATAAATGTATGCAAATTTTCAGCTTCATCAAAAACCGGGATTTGGGTAAAATTTAACTTGCAAGATTTAACCCGTACCAACATAGTTAGTAGGGTAATTCGCCAGTAACTGGTCACCTGCCCTAGTAGCACGGTCGCATTTTTATCATTTATCACCATGCCTGTCACGTTCTAACAAGTATGTAAGTGCGAAAGTGACGGGCTTAGTGATAGTGGATAAAAAATGGAACCGTGCTGAGCCCGCTGGTAGTGACTGGCCACCCTAAACAAAAAAATAATTATATTCACCTATAAACAGAATTCAGTTTAGTATAAGGTGGCTAATAGTTATTGAAGGCTGGCCAGTTATTGAAACCTTATACTACTAAAATGGATTCTGTTTATAGGTGAATAGAATTTATGTTTAGTTTAAGGTGGCCAGTTATTGGCCGGTGGCCAGTTACTGGCGAATTACCCTATGTCAAACGGAGACCTTTGCTATCGCTTCGGTCAATTACGCGTCAAACAAGTCACCATGCTACGTCCCTGTCCGGGGTTTCTTACCATTTTAATATGCTAATGGAGCTAGCTTTGAAGTCTGTCAGTACATGTACTGTCTAGCCTTCATTGCACTTCACACAAAAAAGAACCTTATTACAACGTCTCAAGGTCGATATCAGAAGTGGGATCAAGCTTGTAATATGTCTTCTAAAAGGCTAGTAGTTTTTTAAACGAATATGAATCTAATTACAACGTCTCAAGGTCGGTATCAGAAGTGGGATCGGGTGTATAATATGTCCTTTAAAAGGCTTGTTTAGACTTTAGATTCGTGAGTTTCAGAGGCACGCTTTCAATCGATTTGTTTTAGGTGGTAATTTTCCACTACAATTGATTTAATTTAAGGTTCCGTAGGTACTAGGTTAAACGGTAAAAAAAAAAATTTAAACCAAGTAGTAAAGAAACCAGGAGATGCCATAAATAAACCTTTTTTGCTTTTATACGCGATTTTTCACGAGTTTTTCCGCCTTCTCGTATTTACATCTTTCACGACTTCCAACGAGTTTCAAATAAATAGGTACACAAATTCAACATGTGTCAGCAACCCTATTGCAAATGCATAAAAACACTAAAATATTGTAAAAATTTTCGTCTTTCTACTTCTTCTTCCCCGCGTTGTCCCGGCATTTTGCCACGTCTCATGGGAGCCTGGGGTCCGCTTGACCACTAATCCCAAGAATTGGCGAAGGCACTAGCATTTACTAAAGCGACTGCCATCTGACCTTCCAACCTAGAGGGTAAACTAGGCCTTATTGTGATTAGTCCGGTTTCTTCACGATGTTTTCTTTCACCGAAAAGCGCCTGGTAAATCAAATGATATTTCGTACCTACATAAGTACCGCAAACTCATTGGTACGAGCCGGGGTTTGAACCCGCGACCTCCGGATTGCAAGTCGCACGCTCTTACCGATAGGTCACCACCGCTTAATCGCGTTTTTATACTTAAAAAAAAACAATTCTCTTTCAAATTACGTATCTAAATCATCTATTTCAGACAAACTAAAGTTTTACCTGAAAATACTAGAAACTGAATTATATTCCCGCTTAATTCAGGCAGACTGACACTTCGCTTCACCTGTTCTAAACCCTGTAATTAAATGTACCTATTTATTTATGTCCAGTAGATAGGCATACAAAATGGAGTCCTTTCCGTGCAACACAACCTAATCTTAACTCTATGACGCAAACATAAAGTTCATTTTTAATTAACACATATCTATTCGGAACGGTAGAAAACAAATTAGTTATGCAGCTGAAAAAACGACGTAAAATAGGTTCATTCGAATTTAGAACGTGAGTCGTTGGAATAAAGTAAAAGTGTAATGATAGTGACGGAATTGGCGGTAAAAATAAGTTTGTTAAAAACGTGGCATTGCGTGACCATTCCCCATTAATAGAGCGGAGTTCTTTCTTTTGTCTTATTTTTTCCCGTTCTGATTTTCTTTCAGAAACAATATACAACGATGCTAAAGTTAACTCTATACCTATTAGCGTTCTTTTTAACACGTCAATGTATACAAATTCATTGCATTTTTCTATAGAATGGGCCGTGAAACGACAATTTTCTTTGTCGCGTCGGATATCATTAGGGTGGTCTCTTTATTGTGCTGTCTACACGTTTATCATTCGGTAATTTATCTTGTTTAAGGTTGAAAGAGAAATTTATGCCAAACTTCCGAATGCAATCATTAAAATTAAATGTTTTTTTTATGGGATTTAGGTCAATGCTGCCGGGCTTTGTTGCTGCGTTTTATTTCGTAAAATATCAAAAGATTGTGTTTTTTAGGGTTCCGTACCCCAAATGGTAAAAAACGGGACCCTATTACTAAGACTTCGCTAACCGCCCGTCCGTCCGTCCGTCCGTCTCTCACCACGCTGTATCTTATGAATCGCGATAGCTAGACAGTTGAAATTTTCACAAATGACAGTTTTTTTTTTTTTTTTTTTTTTTTTATTAAAAATGGGCTTACTCATGGCCACAGACTAGCCGGGGCGAAGACGTGGCCTACGATGGAGCGAGTCTGCCCAGAAGGTGCCTGTTCACCCTTGATTTGAAGGTTGCCGGGTTATATGAGCTCGGAAATATAGACGCCGGCAAGGAATTCCATTCCTTGGCAGTGCGCATAAGGAAAGAGGAAGCAAAGCGCTTCGCAGTGGGTTTCTAAACTAAATTTTTCGACAACATTTGAACTCTCTTCAGTCGTGCTTTACTTGACGTTCCTAGGCGCATTGTTATATATGCCTACTTGAATAAACTATCTTTTATATTTAATTTATGGCCATTCATTGTGAATTTCCTATATTTCGCAATTGTATCATAATATACTATTGTATCTACCTACTTATTATAATTACAGGTACTCATATTTAACAATGACACAATAGCAGTTGAACTTTACTTACTAACTACAAAACTGCAATTATCTACACAATATAAAATCAATTTGGTCACAGCAAAAGTTTAATTATTCGACACAGGAAAGCCATTAAAGGGATTCAATTAAAACGATATTGGATATTACAAATTACATTTAGGTTAAATCTGACCGCAGATATAATTGGTGCGATGTTTATTTGTGCATTGCAGTCATAATTATTTGATTACATCGAAAAATAGGTTCGAATGGACACAGAATAAATAATAGTACTAGCTACAAAAGGTCCACTCTCTAACAAAATGCGTCTATTAAGATAGATATGACCGCTAGATGGCGCAAGTGAGAGCAGGCGTCCTTTCCGTGGCGCTGCGCGGCAACTTCTATGGCTATATACTCTTTTTACTGAGGTGTGCCAATAAAGAGTATTCTGTCTATCTATCTAAGTATCTATCTATACGTATCTATATCTTTTTTGTCAGCCTCGGTAGAATCCTTGTAACACAATTTCTTAGCAACACCGCCAGATGGCGCTTGACAAATTGGTCTTTGGGATAATTTTGGAACATAAATTAAGTGAAGTTTAGTGTTAGAATGGTGGATAAGTTAGGCAAGTGCTTTTTGTTGTCTTCCTACTGGATTTAGATGATTTTGATAGTTTTAATTCAACACCTAACTAAAATAAATATCTTATTCATAAACGCGCTACAAACCTCAATTAGCTAATAATCGTTTGTCCTTATATGTCATTTCGACTTATGTATTTGTAAGAAAGGGATAAAACTAATTTAACTATGTCAGGCCCGTAAAGTTTTATGAATAAGGGGGCTATAGTCTATATAGTCTAATGACAGTTATAATACTTATAATATTCAACTCTATTGACAATTGACATGTAGTATAAAGTTCAAATTTAAACAAATATTTTTTATTACATAGGTACACTAGACTAGACTGTAGAGGGCACAAAACTGAACTACTTAATCTTCTAGTGGAAATGCACTAATCCAAAAAATGACGTTTAGTTTAGATAGGTACTGCTAACTGCTAACTGTTAAACTAAATAAAAATTAAAAAAATGCGTTAAATGTAAAATATGTTGGAAATTTGAACTTAAATAAATATTCATGGTACAAACTAAGGTTCGACTAGACGGCCCTAGGTTACCATTATTAATTTATGGAATACCTACTCCAAGTTTCTCATAGATACATAAATAAAAGTTGCCCATCATAAAAATTTACTGACATAAACATAGATCGTAATAAAAAGACACCATTCAGATTCCTAAACTCGAATCCGAACCCGAAACTTCCAAATCTCATAACTTATATTTCACACATTTTTTCCTCACAACTTAGGTACCTACAGGTACATTCAATAAAAACCAACGCACCGTTCACACTCATAACTAGTAACACCATCGCGAAAAGCCGACGTGTACCACAGAACATGTATAAGCAGTAGCATTACCACGACTGCCTTACGCGCCGGCCACGACATCGCGCGGCGGCGGCAGCGGCGAGCGAGCGGCGGCCATAGGTGGGAACGAAAGGTCGGATCGCTGTGTCTCGGTCCAACCTATGGCCGCTGCTCGCCGCTACCGCCGCCGCGCGATGTCGTGGCCAGGCCGTTAGCAGTGTCGAACTGACATATTCGCTAACGTCTGCGTAACTTACTTTCTACACATCTCGCTCTAATATACGTCTGACGTTTCGAGGACGGCGTTGTCCCCGTGGTCTCATTTATTTATTTATTAATTCTTCTCCGAGACCACGGGGACTACGCCGTCCTCGAAACGTAGGAGGTAAATCATAATGTGCTGTTTGTTCGCATTTTCGTTAGTCATAATTTGGTTTTTCTCAGAACCGCGTAACTTTTCAGGATTGCCATAAAACAAGCCTAACCTAACCTAACCTATCTATAGGATAACCTCACGAAAATCCTGAAAAGTTAACGCTTTCCGAATTATGACTAATGATAATCTGACAATCATTACATTATGATTTATGTCATAATTCAATCATTATGTCAAACAAAGGGATCCGCTAAAAAGTTAAACCACTGCTTTAACACATCTATAGCTACTGTGATTTTCCCTAGTAACACCTCTAGCCACCAGATGGCGCTTGACAAATAGCGGTGGTCCTTACGATGATTTCGGGGCCACATAAATCAGTTAGAGGCGGGTCTTGTTTTAGATCGAATCATTTTTGAAACGTCGTATGTCTGTTCTATTTCTGTAGTAAGATACGACCTTTGGTTGTAAAATGAATGGATTCTTGTTTTTGACCAACTTATTTTAAAAAGGGCTTAAGTTACTAGTTTTTTGAAGTATGTTACGACATTTATAAAGTTAATAATGTAGTTTGACACTGTTTGGTGTTCCTTAAGAGTGTTTTTGGTGACATCGGTAGCTTTTCTATTTTGTTATGGGATGAAAGCAAAGTCGTAGTGATTTATATTTTATTCATACTCGTACACTTTTACATTGTGTTAGAACAAGTTTTTTGATGAAAGGGGTACCTATGCCTAGTACAGTCAGCAGCAGAAGTTGCTAAGCGGGCGAGGTGTTCAAAATTACCTTGACACGCTCGTATACTCTTATATAAGATGCGTCAAGATCATTTTGGACACCTGGCCCGCTTAGCAAACTTGTGTTGTGCTGCTCACTGTACATCTTTTTTCATGTAGGTACAGGTAAAGTTTAATATGTTTTCTATCTTACCTTTATGTAATAGCCGGTTTAAACTCTCGCGCGAGCCACGAGACGAGCCGCGAGCCGCGCCACGAGACGCGAGTCCACCGTTTACACTCGCGTTCGGCTTGTCATTCGGTTATGAACCTTATGTCCAGGGTTGGGCAGTATTTCAATTACATGTATTTGAAATACGTATTTGAAATACAAATTAGTATTTTGTATTTGTATTTCAAATACTACCTCAAAAGTATTTTGTATTTGTTATTTCAAATACTGCACTCACATGTATTTAGTATTTTGTATTTCAAATACTTCAAGCTTCAAAATACATTTCTATAAATACATTTTATTAAATTCTATAATCCTAAAATGTCTAATCTCTCGCACAAGCTGTGAGCCGACCGCGAACCTCCGATCCAGCCGAGATACAATTTTCATTGGCTGGATACTGGATCTATATTAGGTCAACTTCTGCGTGGAACTTTTCGTTTAAATCTAGGGGATAGGGTCATTGCAGTAGTTTCCGTCCATGCACTAGTTTTCGACGACTTGACGGATTATCAAATATATATTTCATTTTTAATTTACTACTTTTTGCGAAATCTTCATCTTCCTCGCGTTGTCCCGGCATTTTGCCACGGCTCATGGGAGCCTGGGGTCCGCTTGGAAACTAATCCCAGTAATTGGCGTTGGCACTAGTTTTTACGATAGCGACTGCCATCTGACCTTCCAACCCAGAGGGTAAACTAGGGCCGTAATTGGAATTAGTCCGGTTTCCTCACGATGTTTTCCTTCACCGAAAAGCGACTGGTAAATATCAAATGATATTTCGTACATAGTTCCCAAAAACTCATTGGTTCGAGCCGGGGTTCGAACTCGCGACCTCCGGATTGCAAGTCGCACGCTCTTACCACTAGGCCACCAGCGCTTCCTTTTTGCGAAATATCATTGTTATATGTAGACAGATATATTGCTTAGACGCCTTAGACATAAGGATTGAAATCAGTCCAAATTTGTGCAGGAATGTAGGTATATATTCAAATTTCGTCAAGTGGACGTAAACTAGAGCTGGACGAAAACTAGCGCAATGACCCTATAAGTTTATATGAAAGGATATTCGTTAACGTTAAAAGTAAATGCTAAACAAAAAAATAAATAAAGGTATATTTTGTAATTGAAATACATTATTTTAAACACTGTACTTTGTATTTTGTATTTCAAATACCCGTCACCAAAGTAGTTTGTATTTTGTATTTCAAATACTTTTAAAAATGTATTTTGTAATTTGTATTTCAAATACGTGGAAGCCAGTATTTTGCCCAACCCTGCGTTATGTCGTACCGTTAGTGTTTAAATTATATTAGCTCGACGAGCTTACGAGCCACGAGACGAGCCGCAAGCCCACCGCTTACACTCTCGTCTCGTGGCTCGGCTCACGGCTCGTCTCGTGGCTCGCGCGAGAGTCTAAATCGCTTTTAAGCTTTTATGTAATTAATGAAAATTAATCCTGCCGAGTTCCTTGCGTCATTGTTATGTAGGTATAATTTGCTCCGGTAGTAGTTTATAGGGTTCCGTACCCAAAAAGGAAAAAAAAGCGGCCAAGTGCGAGTCAGACTCACGCACGAAGGGTCCCGCTCGTTCTTTAAAATCCTCGCAACGCTCAAGATTCCATTTTTCGAACAATTCAATGCAATTTTAGAATCGCTAGCTCGGGTATCAATATTAGCACGAGCGGTTAAACAACAACTTTGCCTCCTTGTAAAACAAATAACTATTTTTGTTTTTACATGTACTATAAGCTTATAAATCTTACCGCGAGGTCTACAGCTCATTAGAGCGTCTAGTAATGTTTTTGCAGACAAAGCTGCAGGCATAACCTAGTATTTTATATTTAAGTATCAATTTAAACCGCTCAATTAGTGATTATACCTACAGGTATTTTAACGAAACTACTAAATTCAATTAACATTTACTTGAATTAATAAAACTACACAACATTGTTTCGAAGTATTTGCAAATTGCTTATGGATAAAACTAGCTGTTATTATACTGATCAGTAAAACTTGTGGTTAAAAATACCTTCTACGCTAGCTAGCGTTCATGTCAGTGCAAAACCGGTGGTAGCCACACTTGTCTTCGCAAAATGCAATTTTTTCTACTTCCGTACTTTTATTTGTCGTTTAAAGGGTCGTGCACACACCTTTAAAACCCTACCTTATAGTTGTCAAGACAAGCCTTTAGTCTATTCCCCAAAAAAGCATTTGTGCATACACGCAGTATCTTTTCGGCGATTTTTCGATACTTCGTGTAATGACCACTTAAAAAATATTGAATGAAATACAGTGTTGCCAACCTTATTTTAAAAGTCATCTCTGACAAATAAGTAAACCATAGACATGTTTTTTTTAATTTAATTCATTCTTTTTCCGCCCGTACCCTAAATTTTTGCTACTTCTTGAATTAAAATACTATTTCGGCATTGTTTTCGAAATACTGTTATCCCTAGGATTTCCCTGGGGCCGAAAGAAAAAAAAAACAATATCAGTGTCACAATCGTTTTAGGAGTAGCTTAAAACACAAACAAAATATCCATCAGACCACCAATTAAGTTTACGAAATACGTAAAACGTTCCAATTTCAAATGCATTAATCCTTCAAATTAAGGAGACCACAGACAAAGAACAATAGCGCGCGGCCTAATCGAGGCGCGAAGTATTCAATAATTCAAATTTGGAAACTCTTGCGCAAGATAGTTGGCGCCGCTAGTCGCTAACCTCGGGCGAAAGGTGACTGTGGATGCGACTGTTGCTTTTATTTCATAATTCTAAACCTTTAGATTACATTAAAATTCAGATTTAAGTTTATGACAGTCATGTGTAACTTTTCTTTTTTGTTAAATTTATACTCGTAGTGAAAATGTATGTGTAGGTACTTATATAATAATATATAGTATTTAGCACAGTTAAAACTTAAGGAAACTGTAGGTCTTTTATGGGTTAGATTAGGTCAGGTTAGGTTAGTAAAATATTTATGTAGGTACACATTTGTATATGACCGTTTGTTTCTCAATAAATAAAATAAAATAAAATCATAAAATAAATGGCCGATTTTTATTTTGGTGTCAGTATATTTTCTTAAATTTAGCTGATTTCAAAAGCCCATTCTGGGTAGAATAAATACGTAATCACAACTTGCCCGAATAAAATAAAATATAAATAAATGTCATCGATAAACGGAAAAGTATACTATACCTATAGGTACATAACTTTTACATTTTTTGATGATACCTAATTATCTTTTTACGAAGTTACAGTTTTCGTAACTCGGTGGGAAATTCACTATGGAATATACATTGTAAGAAAAAATATAAGACACGTTTTTATGGCTCTAGATATAAAATTGTTAGATATTTTGTACGCGTCATTGTTTTGTTGTACACATTTCAATAGAAGAAAACAATACAAAATAAAATAGCATTACACGGTAGTCTACCGCCGATCTTATCGCTAAAAAGCGATCTCTTCCAGTCAACCTTTGGGTAGCGGAAATTTAATTTTACACATATCAGTAGGTAAACATACATATTATTTCCATTAAGGTCACAAAGTTCACGCGTATCCACGCTAATCTAGCGCGCCGTGACCATAAAGCCTTGTAAATCTGCGTAGGAGTCAAGATTTGGGTCGTTTTACGACTCGACATACTAGTTTTATATAACTTAAGTTATTGCTTACAAACAATGTTTTGCATTTTTACGTAAACTGGAAAGTATTTATAGAAATGAAAGGTAAATTTGAAGAGAAGTTGGTTTAAGATGCACTTTAAATGTGAAGTGGTTACTGTTTAAATGTTTTTTGTCAAACAATGACGCTATTTTTTTATTGCGCAGTGAAAGATTGTAGGTAGGTACTATAATTAATGAAGTCATAATATATAAGTAACTAATAATAGTATACATTAAGAGCCAACAGGAGTGGTCATTTCTCCATACAAACGTACTCGACTGTTTCCTCCGTGGGTTTTAAAGCTAGAGCAATGATTTTTTCAACACAGATTAATATTGTCAATATCTGTGTCGGACCGTTTTGCTTTTTTTGATATTTTTGTTTTTTAAGGCGCTAGAGCCCTTCATAAATGGCCAAAATGGCCTAATTGACTATGCCGCAATGAGAGGCGTTCTATTCAAAACTGACATCAATTAGTTAAAAAAGAAAAACGGTCCGACACAGATAATGTCATAATCATTTAGATTTCCAAATTTGGTTACGATTGGTTAAGTTTTGGAGGAGGAAACAGTCGAGTACGAAACCTCGATTTTTGAGATTTTTACGCAGGATTTTTCGCCTTGTCCTTATCGCACTAGTTTTAGGAGCCGCTTCCGTTAGCGAGACGGGTATATTTACCTAAAATATTTAAATCTTAGCTCCTGTTGGCTCTCTCAGCAATGTGGCTACCACCAGTTTCGTACTGACATAAACGCTAGCGAGAACGTAACTTATTTCTATGAATCTGGCTCGTACTCGCATATTAGTGCGAGCGAGATGTATACAAAGTAAATTACGTAGACGTTAGCGTATATGTCAGTTTTGACACTGTCAGTGACTCATGGTACAGGTACAGGTCTTCATTGCAATTCAGTAGGGAAACCGAGCGTGAATAATAGGGACCTTTGAGCTGGGTACCATTCAGGGTGGGTTATTTTTATTAATTGTTTGACCCTTCTCATGTCTCTCTCTCTTTCTCTCTCTCTCTCTCTCTCTCTCTCTCTCTCTCTCTCTCTCTCTCTCTCTCTCTCTCTCTCTTCACCTGTGTGTGGAGCGGAGTTTACAATACTATTGGTTGATTCCCCCATATCTCCACTATGCTCCGCTCCGCCTTAAGAGCCAACAGGAGTGGTCATTTCTCCATACAAACGTACTCGACTGTTTCCTCCGTGGGTTTTGAAGCTAGAGCAATGATTTTTTCAACACAGATTAATATTGTCAATATCTGTGTCGGACCGTTTTGCTTTTTTTGATATTTTTGTTTTTTAAGGCACTAGAACCCTTCAAAGATGGCCAAAATGGCCTAATTGACTTTTCCGCAATTAGAGGCGTGGTATTCAACACTGATATCAATTAGCCAAAAAAGCAAAACGGTCCGACACAGACAATTTTATAATCATTTAGATTTACAAATTTGGTTACAATTGGTTAAGTTTTGGAGGAGGAAACAGTCGAGTACGAAACCTCGATTTTTGATATTTTTACGCAGGATTTTTCGCCTTGTCCTTATCGCATTAGTTTTAGGAGCCGCTTGCGTTAGCGAGACGGGTATATTTACCTAAAATATTTAAATCTCAGCTCCTGTTTCGTCTCAATGGAGAAGCAACATTACCCTACGCAGTATTGTAAAAAAAAACATTACTTTTCCCTTAAAACAAACTCCAATAACTGACCCACAAATCAAGCACCTACGCCTACACCCATAATTTTTCATCACCCTAATTACTTCGAAACACTCCTAACAACACATTACTCGTCCATTTATGGGTCCTTACTGACTACAAACTTACAAAAAGACTTATATCCCATATAAAAAACGCTTGACATACGACCTTCTTAAAGTAAAATTGTTTGATAAAGTTACTTTGGCAGCGGCGTATCTTGTATAGAAAATGTGTGTGAGATAAGAGGTTTTCAAATATGTGGCCACATACGGTCCTTAAGGGCCCGTTAACGATGTATAGCTTTATTTCCCTGTTAATGTGTTAACAGGGTACTAATTAGTATTTTTTTTTCGGATAAGGATTTATTTGTAGTTAAGTGGATTGGCGCATTTACTCTGATGGAGTGATGTGGAATAGACGATATTTAGGGTTCCGTACCCAAAGGGTAAAAAATGGGACCCTATTACTAAGACTTCGCTGTCCGTCCGTCTGTCTGTCACCAGGCTGTATCTCATGAACCGCGATAGCTAGACAGTTGAAAATTTCACAAATGATGTATCTCTTTTGCCGCTATAACAACAAATACTAAAAATAAAATAAAATAATAATTTAAGGGGGGCTCCCATACAACAAACACGATTTTTTTGCTCTATTTTTTGGTGATGGTGCGGAACCGTCCGTCCGCGAGTCCGAATCGCACTTGCCCGGTTTTACAATACAGAATCTGTGTCGATAAAACAGTGGGTATATGTACAACTAGTACATTATTAGGCATTAAAATACTGTAGGTAAATGTGATCCTTTTATGAAACTCACATCGTTCGTTTCATAAACCCACTAGTGCAGCAATGAGCACTTTCCGTGCAAATATGTCAAAAGTTTAAGGGGCCATATGTACTGTAAAACGTACGATACTCGACACTCATGTCGAATTAAAACACTCCCTTCGGTCGTGTTTTAATTTATCGCCACTTTTTGCGAATTTCCTACTTTCCGCACTTGTATCGTAAATAACTATTATTCAACATTACATTTTGTAAAATTAATGAATAGGTACCTAGTTATACTTTTTAAACCCTTACTGTCCATGAAGAAACTGACACGGATCTATATCTGAATCCCTAAAGTCTTTTCTCCTATCTTTGCATTCCCTAATGTTGTTTGTCATAATGATCAGTTGTCCTAGCACTAAAAACCCTAATTTTGGTTTCCCTAATTATTGATTGCTTATCATAATGTTATTAAGCTAATTTTCTTTTTTGCGAGGGTCGCAGTTCTAAGCCTAACTTAACCCACATTTCTGGCCTTGCTGCTACCTACCATTCCTACCTGCCTGCCTGCTAAAACCTAACCATTCAGAACCTTACATTATGGAAAATAATCGTTATGACAATTGATCGTTAGGGCATGTGCCCATTAGGACAAACCAGTTAGGGCAAGTGACTTTAGGACATACGTTGTTAGGGATTCAGAATGACACCTAACTGGCACATAGATTTCATAGTAGCAAACATAACTAATGTTTTATTCCCGTTAATTATTAACCACAGACAAAAGCCTAATAAACCAACTTTTAATTAATATTCTATTCATAATCTTGATAACTGTTTCGTCATGATTGTCTCGCGTGACATTCTGTCATTAACGGTCAATCGGGACTTCATTGTAAAGGGATAGTCGGAATGTGACTAGTGATGTGCTATTTTCTGTTTTCGGAAGTATTCCCGAATTAATTACCGGGAATATTTTCCTAAAACAATTACCAAATCAAGACTTCTAAACTAGAATTTTGTTGAGTTAGTTCTATGTCGCTTGACACACTTTATTTATTTATTTATTTATTACATACACACAACCATCGTTACAGGCTAGGTATCCTAATTCGACAGTATAGAATTTGACACACAAGAGATAATAATAAAAACATAAGTAGGTACATACATTATTACAAATTACAGGAACACAATACATATAACGTGACCTTTGTGAATTCGTTAAGAATTCCCCCGATTATTAGCAAGAGATCTAAGGTCCACCACCTTGCATTTTGGAGACAAAGCAAACCGCTTGGAACAGGTGTTCCTGGGGGTGATCTGAGCTGATTTACCCCGGTTGCCGAGAGGTCCCCCCCAGCAGGTGGGCAGGGGAGGGGGGGCAAAAGTGCCTCCGGCGCGCATCACTCTAAATTTTATATCTGCATACATCTAGCAACTATATCAAGTTTGGTGTCTTTTTCGTATAATTCGAGGATGGAGAATTCATTTCTGTGACTAAACTTTCACTCACCCATACAAAAAAATCGAGAAATTCAAAATTCAAAAAAAAAACTTTACACTTTTTTTTTTGAAAATCCTCTACAAAATTAAAACTACGAGGATTTGCTCTACAAAAAAAATACCTGTCAATAGCCTAGTTATCCTTATATATAGAATAGTAAACTTCTCAATCATTTTTCTTTTATAACTCTGTAAAAAAAAATATTTATGTCGCGCGGCGTACCTGCATTGTAAGAGCAGTATGCAGCTTTTAGGATTTTTAAGTATGTTTTGATGGTTTCTTATAAGTTATTATGCTTCTTTTTGTAGATTACATTAATATATTACTTCTGGACGTGATATATATGCAAATATAAATGAAATATATAAATAATAATAATAAGTGGCAGCACAATTCCAACAAGCCCTCGAGCTTGGTTCTCTCCCACCTTCCTTAACAACTGGTGTCACCTTCCTGCTCTTCAAGTCCGGTAGTACCACGGAAGCAAAAAACTACAGACCCATCACATGCTTGCCTACACTCTACAAGCTCCTTACATCCATTTTGAGAGCAAAAATCAATGCGCACATTGTCGCAAACAATATTTTGGCTTCCGCTCAAAATGGATGTAGGGTTGGGTCCCGTGGTACTAAAGAGCTCCTCCTCATAGACATGACCATATGCCAACAAATCCGGCGGAACAAGGGGGCCCTCTCAGCCGCTTGGATTGACTATAAGAAGGCCTATGATTCGGTGCCTCATTCATGGCTGGGGAGGGACTTAGAGCTGTATAAAGTTGATGCAGCTTTGAGAGCCTTCCTAAGCGCGTGTATGAGGCAGTGGACCACAGTCCTTCGTCAACCAGGAGGCGGGGATGACCGCTCTGGCCCGCAGGATTTTATAAGGATTGAGCGAGGAATCTTTCAGGGTGATAGTCTGAGTCCCCTGTGGTTCTGCCTAGCTCTGAATCTCCTCATGAACCTCACCCTGCTGAAAGATTTGGGACTAGGTTGCCGGCTTCGGAGAGAGGGTGAAGTCATTTCTCACCTTTTGTACATGGATGACCTCAAATTATTTGCACAAAATAGCCAAGACTTGTTGAACCTACTGAAAACTACCGAAGTCTTCAGTAGTGCCATCAACATGGAGTTTGGTGTCGATAAATGTGCGGTTATACATGTAGAGCGGGGGAGGGTTGTAAATTCAACAAATTTACAACTCTCTGAGACAATGGCTTTCAGATCTATCTCTGAATCAGAAACCTATAAATACCTTGGTATGTCACAGTCGTTGGGTATTGAGGACGAGGGTATTAGACGGTCGGTGAAGGAGCGCTTTTTCAGTCGGCTCACAAAAGTCCTTAACAGTTTTTTGTCAGGAGGCAACAAAGTGCGCGCCTTCAACGCCTGGGTAATGCCCCTACTCACATACTCCTTTGGCATACTAAGGTGGACTCAGACCGAACTGGACGCCCTAGATCGGAGGGTCCGATCACTGCTCACCATGCATCGCATGCTACACCCACGCTCGTCAGTTATGAGATTGTACATCCCACGGAAGTGTGGAGGCCGAGGCTTCCTAAACGCCAAGGATCTCCACAACCGCCAGGTGTACAATCTCAGGAATTATTTCCTTAACAACGAGTGTGGGATGCATCGTGTTGTGGTGGCAGTAGACAGGAAGCTCACCCCGCTCTCCTGGGCAAACGAGAACTGGCGCAAACCTGTGGTACTAAGTACTGCGGATCGCAAGGCGGCATGGGAGAGTAAGGTGCTACACGGGCGGTTCTACAAGGCCCTCACGGGACCCGATGTGGACCTGCTCGGGTCGGTGAACTGGTTACGATTCGGGGACCTCTTCGGAGAAAACGAGGGTTTTGCCTGTGCAATTGCGGACGAAGTAATGATGACGAACAACTATCGGAAATATATCCTGAAGGACGGTACGGTCGACATTTGTGGGGCATGCCGCCGTCCCGGAGAGTCACTCAGGCATATCATTTCCGGTTGTTCTCATCTTGCTAACGGCGAGTACTTAAGCCTGACATTGTGATAATAGATCGATCGCAATGTCGGGCCGTGCTCGTTGACATCACCATCCCCCATGATGAGAATCTCGTGAAGGTCGAGAAGGACAAGTCCAGTAAGTACTTGGCTCACGAGATAACCGCCATGTGGGATGTTGATTCGACGATAATTGTCCCGATAGTCGTTTCAGTGAACGGTCTAATAGCGAAGAGTCTCGACCAACATCTTGAGAGACTCTCGCTAGGTGGTTGGATCAAGGGCCAGAAGGCGCCAGATGCAGAAGGCGGTGATCTTGGAAACGGCGCAGATAGTCCGCCAGTTCCTCTCTCTGCGGCCCTGACCACCGGCAGCTTGGGCCTTGCCCCGCTGCTGGCGGCACCCTAGGTTAGGTTTTTTATAATGTGTTTATATGTATTTTTTATTGTTTTGTAAGTGTTTTTATATTTTACTTTTATATTCATATTATAAAAAACCTAACTTAAGATGAAAGATAAATAAAGTGAATAATAATAAAATGCTTTATTGCACACTACAAAAGAAATGTTACAAAAGTATGAACAGGTACAAAAATGTAGGTAACAACAGGCGGACTCATCGCTAAATAGCGATCTCTTCCAGACAACCTTCAGATAGTGAGACGGCGGAAAAGATTCAAGTTAACGGAAGTTAAATAAAGATGTTGGGAACTAATACCAACGGTCCCTGAGCGCGAGCGCCGCTGCACTGCACCGCATTCACCTCCGTTTAGATACCTACACTACACGCAAATTTAGTATAATTTTTATGTATACATAGATAAGTATCTCAAAAGACGTAGAAGATAAAAGGTCACAATAACTAAATAAAAAATTGATCTGTCGTGAAACTATCCAGTAGGTAGACAACTCATTCTGCATAGGATAATCCAATATTCAGTTATATCGTACTTATTGTAAATTCCTTTATTGTTTTAAATATTTACTTTCTGTACCTACTTGCGTTATGCTGAATAATGTTTTGAAGTAAATGCGTGTCTAAACTAAATGCGTGTAGGTATACCTACTTCAGCACGGTCCGCCGTGCGACACAAAACATTTTTTTAAATACAATTATTAGTTAAAAATGGTTGATAAGTTTATTATTCTATATAGTAGAATAACTGGGCTATTCACATGTATTTTTTTTTTAGAGCAGATCCTCATAGTTTTAATTATGTAGAGGATTTTCAAAAAAAAAAGTGTAAAGATTTTTTTTGAATTTTGAATTTCTCGATTTTTTTGTATGGGTGAGTGAAAGTTTAGTCACAGAAATGAATTCTCCATCCTCAAATTATACGAAAAAGACACCAAACTTGATATAGTTGCTAGATGTATGCAGATATAAAATTTAGAGTGAGGCGCGCCGGAGGCACTTTTCCCCCCCCTCCCCTGCCCACCTGCTGGGGGGGACCTCTCGGCAACCGGGCGAAATTAGCTCAGATCACCCCCAGGAACACCTGTTCCAAGCGGTTTGCTTTGTCTCCAAAATGCAAGGTCCCCTTAGAAAACGGGATCTTAGATCTAGTACTATATCTCCAAAACTAAAGGTCTAAAATTTTGAAAAAAATTAACACAAAATAGTTCTTTACCTATAGATAACAGGAATACCTATTAGAAATGTGCAGTCAAGCGTAAGTCGGACTTAATGTACGGAACTCTTGGAACGCGAGTCTGACTCGCACTTGGCCAATTTTTTGTATAGGTACCTGGAAAGTTACCGTCAAATTACTAGCTCGAGTGAAATTCCCAGTACCGGCACGGCACATCACTAGTCGTGACAGTAATATATTGTAACGTGACAAGTTTAATGCAGATAGGATTTCGGATTTATGGTTTTGGTTAGACAGAGAAAATATTTGCTTGAGGCATTCAAACAATAATGCTGCAGTTATAAATGTTTTAGTAGAACCTCGAAAACAGGAATTTCAAAAGAAATTTGTTAATCAAAAACTTTGCTGGCCAGATTTCTTAGGATTCTATAGTTAAAATTATAGTATTTATATATTATTTACGAGGAAATTACTCGTCGAGTATTGATTGGCTTATGAACTAAAAAATATGTAAGAAGAAACTTTTAACTATCTCAAAAATCATGTACCTATTTTTTTTACGAGATATTACTAATATTTTAAATCATGCGTGGAGAAGTTTACTTATATTGCGCCAGACATATAAGTTTGCCGGCCTAGGCCAGCAAAACAATAAGAACTACCCGCCTCGTGTTTATTAAAAGGTCTCGCTCAGTTCTCTCGATTGTAACATAATCATTAATCAGCCCCTTACCTTAAACTTGAAATGAGTAACTCAAAAGTGGAAATGAGGCTCAGTTTTAAAAACAAAAGTTATTATAAATTACAAACGGCTACTCGACATCAAAGAGTCGTAATTCTGAACCCTGTAACCGAGCCACACCGGGCCTGAACACGCTTTTGTAACAGTTAAATTAATAAATATAGAATATTGTCTGCTAAAAAAAAACGCTTAAGGCTCATTTACGATTTACGATTTTAGTTACATTGCAAACCATTGAGGTTACATCAATTCAGCCGACCGATCATATGACGCAATGTAATGAAAGTCGCATGCGAGTTCTCGCACCGTCTAAATGAGCCCTTAGTCATTCGATAACGCTGACTGTAAACATACTTTTGTTGCTGTAAAAATCAAAACCAAAAATCGCCGCCAAAAAACGCTTGAATTGCCTATGGTCTTTTGAGTCTAAGTTTTAATTCCGTATGCGCGAGCTACGAGTATATATGTACCAAAACTATAAATGTTGTAATAAGTAGAAAACCTTCCTCAGTGCTTCCATTAGATTAGCCAGAGTGTAATAAACTAAATCTATTCGCTTGGCTCATGATCGTTTTAACTTTTTAAGCGGTAATATTCTGAAGATGACTGCAGCAGCATTACTGGTGAAACGTTAGGTACTGCTGCGGCGTTGCCTAGAGCAGTATCGAAATTAACTAATAGTGTTATTCATAAACGCATTACTGGCCTGAATTAGCTATGAACAGTTTGTCTTTATCTGTCATTTTGACTTATGTATTTGTAAGAAAGGAATAAAGCATAATTTAACTAACCTCATCACACAAATTAATGCCCTTAACAGGATTTGAACCCACAACCATCGTCGGCTTTATCATAGGCAGGGTTACCCTACCCGTTAGGCCAGATCGGTTGTATTTAGCGGTCGAGCAGCTCAAAGAAAGTCAAAATACTGGCTACAATCGTATCGTTTCCATCGTGACACCAAACTTTTTGATGTTTACGCGTTCACACCAAGTTTTCTAATTTATTCCCCTGCCTTACTTTGCCAATGTTTCATTGTCTAATTTGCCTTTTAAAATTATTTATGCCAGGAAATGTAAAGACTTGTGATTATATAAGTTATAACTTTGTTAAATCAATGTCTTTCGTAAATGTTGGAAATGTTGTAATTAAAGCTACGTAAGTATGGGATTAGTAAATTACAATATAAAGTTTCTGTCACTCAGGATTAAGTTTTGATACTTTGAGAGATTATGCCGAATGTGGGAGCTTATAATAAAATTATGATAATATACTTGGATTTAATGATAATTTTAATCATGTGTAAGGATAATGAGTGTATGTATGTATGTCACTTTATTTCACAATTTAAAGTATCAGGGTGACCGAGCTTTGCTCGGAAAACATATAAAAACTCAAAAATGCGCGTTTTCCCAGACATAAGACCTAGCTAGATCTATTTTTCGCTCCCCAAAACCCTCATATAGCAAATTTTATCGAAATCGTTAGAGCCGTTTCCGAGATTCCCAATATATATATAAATAAATAATATGTATACATAAATATACAAGAATTGCTCTTTTAAAGGTATTAGATAGATAGATAAACAAGTTAACACAAAACAGAAACAACAGAGTAAACGATGAAAGTGTACAAAGGCGAACTTATCCATAATAGAGATCTCTTCCAGCAAACCTTTGAGATAATGAGAGAGAAACAAATAGGTACTAAAAGGCGAAAGACAACTAAAAATGAACATATAAGTATGTTAAAAGCGTGCGACGAAAAATTGTGCGACTTATGCAGCCATATTCAAACTTTAAGATACGTCAAATATAAGATATTGAAACGATATGGATCGGATATGTCAGTGTCAAACAAGTTTCAAAAGTGACGTATTTCTTTGAAGAAACGTCACTTTCGAATATGGCTGTCGAAAAGTCCAGAATCAAAAGGCACTGCTATTAGGTCTACATTTCTCTTTCGGTGAACGGTAGCTTGATAGCACGTGCACATTTCTCGCTTCCCCAGTTGCGACTAAAGGAACTTGTACAATTTGTCACAAGGTAAGCGCTTCAATTTTGGAACGCCTATACATATCTTGAGTATAATAAATCATTGGTATACCTTTTCACTAACAAAGAAGTCCCTGGAAACTAGATAACTAGTAAACCAATTCCCCTCAAAGGGTTACGTTTGCCAAGCGATTTTCGTCCCAAAAACCAGCCTGGATTAGATTTTAAGGGTGTTTTTTGTGTGTGCATTTGACAAAGGCGTATGTTTTTATCTTTAACCTTTCCCGATTCAACAAAAACTTTTGGGGAGTTTCTCTATCGATTCAGACGGGCCAATACCTACGTTTTTACGAAGAAATAGAAATTAATGTTGAGATAATAATATATATTGTCGGTAGACAAGATATATACAGTGGTATTACTAAAATAAATTAAAAACTACCTTAAATCTAATATAGGCCCTTAAGGCATTGTACCAAGGATGCTGGCGACATTTCCTCGCTGTATCGCAATGCTGATAAGTTGTACGAGGTAGCCGCCAGCTCTTCGGTCACCAGTTACGTCAATCAATTTTTTCTTGCTGGTAAAAATTGATCGACCTATATTAAACGACAAAATAAAATCTTTCTTTTAATTAAAACTAGCGACCCGCCCCTGCTTCGCACGGGTTAACAAATTATACATAAAACTTCCTCTTGACTCACTCTATCTATTTTAAACAAATCTCATCAAAATCCGTTGCGTAGTTTTAAAGGTTAAGCATACATAAGGACAGACAGACAGCGGGAAGCGACTTTATTTTATACTATGTAGTGAAGTTAATTTTTTGCATGTTTTAACGTTTTGACTATATTTTATCTGTAGTTTTTGCTGTTAGAGTCTGTGCGGAAAGAGAAGAGCCGTGGAATGTATGGGGCCCAATACATCTCTTTCCGAACACACTCTATAGTTGACTGACACATTATATTGTTACCTACCAACCTATTTACTAACCCCCGTCAAATAGACCCGTCTTTATATGTAAGTTAATATCTATTTACAAAACTTTTTTACGGAATAAAAACCTTTACACTTTCGAGAAGCACATCCAGCCACCAAAAGTCCCGGTACCCAAAATTGCGGTACCGCAACTTTGTTCAACTCCAATTAATTATACCGGATAATGAGCCGATACGAAAGCGGGACGTGAGGGCGATTCCTCATTCTTGCCTCTTGCCACTTTTCATACCGGGGGCGAATTGATCAAAAAGTTTGGGTAACTTTGGCCGTGTTAGGCAAATCTAAGGTTAAACTTTGAGTTGATTGGAAGAGAGTTTTCTTCTTTAGTAATTTACCTTTTGATTCATGGTTACTGTAAATTAAAGAAATTAATTAAAATGTCCAGGGAAGCCACAGATGTAGTGCATAATTTTTTTCCATCGGATTTTCACGAAAAAGAATGTGTAATGCTATTTCAGTCAGTGTCGGTACAAAAAGTACTGTTGACTGAAGTAGCATGACAAATACGAATGTTTCCAAGAAAAGCGGAATGGAAAATACAAAAAGCTGTATTCAGAGGGCCTACCGCGAGCCACGTTCGACGTGTTGCTTCCCTGTCACACTTATATACGAATTTACAAGTGCGATAGAGAGGCAACACGTCGAAAGTGGTTCGCGGTAGGCTTTCAGGAGAAGATGTGGTATCGATGGTTATACGAGTATCTTGCGGTTTAAGAGGAATTTCCTCCCGCGGACGCTCCGGCTGTGGAATGAGCTCCCTTCCGAGGTTTTCCCGAGGGTCTACGATATGGGGTTCTTCAAAAAAGGAGTGTACAGGTTTTTAAAAAAAGGTCGGCAACGCGCATGTAACACCTCTGGAGTTGCAGGCGTCCATAGGCTACGGTGACTGCTTACCATCAGGCGGCCCGTATGCTTGTTTGCCACCTATGTGGTATAAAAAAAAAAATCTTGGAATAGGGTCGGGTCGGCAATAGTGACTAGGATTTTTTCGGCCATCCAAATTATAAAGAAAAGTTTATTATACTCACCTGAAATTTAAATTCAACATACTTTGGTTATTCATATGTCCCCCTGCATTATCAGTCTTTCAATTAATACAGTTATAAAGAAGCTAGTCTAGGTTTAAAAAAAAGGGAAATGAGTCACTGTGTACCGGTACTGGGGTACTGTGACTCTACCCTGTAGTACACAGGGACTCTAACAGTACACAGTGACTCTACTATAGGTATACAAATTAATAAAAAACTATGATATCTAATCAGTCTCGTTTATTTATTTATGTAGGCTTAAACTCTAAGTATAAAACGAAAATTAATTTTGACAATCACATTATTTCTGAATTCAATACCTCCAACAAGACATGACATCATTTCGAGTTTAGTCGCTTTTATATTTTTGCCGGCAATTTTAGATCTTTGAGTATAATGTAAAAATAAGTGGACGATATTCGGAAGATTGCGGGTCACCTCTGGGTGAGATTGGCTCAGGACCGGGATAAGTGGCGTACTGGAAGAGAGGCCTATGCTCAGCAGTGGGCGATAAAAGGCTGATATGATGATGATGAATGTAAACTCTACATAGGTAACCCAACCCCATGACATAAGTTATAATTTTCTCGGTAATAAAATATTAAATGGCGCTAGAAGGCCAATCTAATATATTATTCACACCTCACTCAACATGCGTTCAACTCAATAATATTCAAGAGTATTGTGGAACAGACTAGCCAACTTTGTTACCAAGGCGGGCTTGCCAAAATGGCAGAAAATGACAATCGCTACTTAAATAATCACAGATGGTAGGATCCTAAGTGTAAGGCCTGAGTGGACGCTCATGTTGGGCGTGCAGCGGGGGGCGTGCGGCGTGCATGTTAAACAAATGCAAGCGTATAGGAGCGGCCTTAGTGCACGCTGCTCACATCACGCGTGAGCCCACAGCCACGCTGCACGCCCCGCCGAACGCTCCGCTCCGAGCGTCCACTCAGGCCTTACACTTATAAATGTGATATACGCGTGCGTCCATGCGGGACAAAACATAGGCAATGCGACACTATGATTGGTCGAATTTATTTGTTGCCCACCATAATCCATACTAATTTATGGTGGGGAATTAAAAAAAATGTGAAACTGTGACAAGGACAAACAATAATAGCGCTTTCGCTGCTACTCCTACTGAAAGATACATAAGACTATCCCGTTCGGTCATTTCCCCCCATGCTGCATGCTAGATTCATGAAAATTAATGATTGGAAATAGTCACGTGACCTTCGTAGTGTCTGTCGTCCAGTACAGATATGATGGTCATTCTTGTCTACGTGACAGCGTGATAAAACGGTGTCCGTCACTTTCTAACCCGCGGTGTTCAAAAGTGACAGTTATATTATCATTTGGATAATGCCATCCATAATACGCCTGCAGTACCCCTAGTGTACATTTTATTCTATAGCGTGACGTGACGTACGCGTTTGCGTTAAGTGTCATTTTGTATGGGATTTTGAGTTTCTAAAACTTCTCGCTTGGCGCGCTGTTCAAAATCCTATACAAAAATAGACATAACGCAAAAGCGAACGTCGTCACGCTATCGAAAGAAATTTTCACTAGGGGTTCTGAGCCCGTACCATGAGTCACTGACAGTGTCAAAACTTACATATACGCTAACGTGTACGTAATTTACTTTCTATACATCTCGCTCGCACTAATATGCGAGTACGAGCGAGATGCATAGAAAGCAAGTTATGTTCTCGATAGCGTTTATGTCAGTGCCAAACTGGTGGTGGCCACACTGGTACCACTATTCACGAAATATTATGTCCCTTCTGTCCATAGCTAATCAGCAGTTATAGTTCAATAATTCAGTAGATTCTAACCAGCTTGCGTTGGCAGACATATACGGACAATGGCCAAGATGATATATCGACTATAACATATTTATAGCACTATTCTGTGATTATAATATTTATATCAAGCTAGAGAATATTGTATTAACGTCAATTTAAAAGTGGAAAAATTACTGTCTCACTTTGGTGGAAAGATTTGCTGGCAATGGATGAGGTCTTGGTGGCTCAGATGGCAGAGCGCTGGAGCGTCGATCCAGAGGCCGTGAGTTCAAGTCTCAACCAAGACAGTAAATTTTCACTTTTAAATTTATTCTAAGCTTAATAGCATCGTACGCAGACGTTTCTGCTTGTTAAAAATTAAAATTGAATTAACGTCCTTAATGGATCAATTTTGTATTGCACACAAAGGTCTTCACCTTTACAATTTTCAATAACACTCATTTATTACAATATTACAAATAAAATAGAAAAACACTTAGAAAATCTTAAAATTAAACAACTTGACTTAATAACACTTGAATCGATATTAAACACTACCACTAATTAATCACTAGCACTTGACTAGTATGTTTTTGCCCCCGAAAAACTGTGCTATGATGTTGATAGTGACGCGTAGTCTTACTATGTTCCATATTGTAGTTGAGGTGTTGTAATATACATATGTAGGTATTCTCATTGTACAGTCAGCAGCAGAAGTTACTAAGCGAGCGAGGTGTTCAAAATTACCTTGACGCTCTTATTCTCTTAACAATAAATTCGCGTCAAGATCATTTTGAACACCTCGCCCGCTTAGCAATTTCTGCTGCTGACTGTACCTTCGTAAACTACAGAATATCAAATCGATATCAGTTACAGTAAAATACTAATTATTTCGAGTGACGGTGTATTGTTTTGCCTAGGCTACTGTAAATAGCGCTCGACTTGCACCGATTGTTCGAAACAAATGTCACAGGAAAAAGTTAGCAGTGTCATTTATTTTTTGAAGTGAAAACTTCTTTAGCGGCGCTGGGCACTTTTTGAGGTGGGGAAAAAATGATAAACTCGGGACAGCGTAAGGCGATCACGTGACCGTAAGGGGCGTAAGGCGATCACGTGACCGTAAGCCCCGTAAGGTGGCCACTCATAATTTAAATGGCATTTAAATCAATAAAGAAAAACTCAATGTTATTTATAATATTTAAAACTTTCGCGTTTTGAACACATATTTACTCACATTTATAGACGGGTCTAACGCGAAATTTATTCAATTACCTTTATATACCGACGTTTCGACACAGGTTTCACTGGACATGGTCGCGGCTAACTGATGTCCCAGCAAAATGTCAAAACAGAGATTTTGTGCAATGTTATTTGACATTTATGTTGCGGACTCCTTTTCAAGACTCTTTACCTATGTTCAAATAATTTGACGTTGTCATGGCAGTATGTAAATAAACATGTCAATGAAAAAGTGTGATCTTATTTGAGAATGATAATAATATATAATAAATAAATAGAATACCCCCGCTAAACGTATGTATCGTGTTACCGGGCGTCGGTAACATAGTGAGGTGAGTTTTCACTTCTATCGGCACTCCCGGAGTGCAACCGTTGTTGTCGCTTGTTTTTAAATATTAAGTTTCTAGAAACTTTCTGCATGGAAAAGCTAAGCTGTGGAATGAACTATCGTCCGTGGTATTTCCGGAGCGATACGAAATTCAACCGAATTGAATAAAACGGCGCAGGATCGGGAAAAACCGGCCAAGTGCGAGTCGGACTCACGCACGGAGGGTTCCGCACCATCAACAAAAAATAGAGCAAAACAAGCAAAAAAACAAGAAAAAAAACGGTCACCCATCCAAATACTGACCCCGCCCGACGTTGCTTAACTTCGGTCAAAAATCACGTTTGTTGTATGGAAGCCCCACTTAAATCTTTATTTTATTCTGTTTTTAGTATTTGTTGTTATAGCGGCAACAGAAATACATCATCTGTGAAAATTTCAACTGTCTAGCTATCACGGTTCGTGAGATACAGCCTGGTGACAGACGGACAGACGGACGGACGGACGGACGGACAGCGGAGTCTTAGTAATAGGGTCCCGTTTTTACCCTTTGGGTACGGAACCCTAAAAATGGTGTGCTCTCTTTTCGGGGGCCAAGATCCTCTTTGGGTCGCTGAGCCGTAATAGTTAGTTTTAGTTAGTTGAATAAAATACAACAAGATTAAAAACTTCCTTGGCTATAATTTTGTATGGTGGGCGGCACGAGGTTAAAGGCTGGCAACGCACTCGCAACCCCTCTGGTGTTGCAGTTGTCCATGGACGACGGTCATTGCTTACTATCATGCGATTCGTTTGCTCATTTGCCTTGAATATCATTAAAAAGATAAATAAATGGTGACATAGTCCGCTGACGGACAGATGCTAATGCTACAAAAAAAAATTCACCACACCAGGGCCCGTTCATGAAAAGCTTGTAACTTGTAATACAAGTGGAAGTCCCTTCCTAACAAAAGCTGTCAAAAAGTGACAGCTGCTAAAAGGCTCTTTTGATTGTCCAAAAACAATTTTGGAATCTTTTACTTGCGCGGGTCTCAATATTAGCACGTGAGGTTAAACAACAACTTTACCCCCTTGTAAAACAAAAAACTATTATTAATACTCGTACCTTTATTAATATTAGGTAGGTATTATGTATTTTTACGTACGTACGGGATTTTTTTTTCAACTAAATAAAAGTCTTGGTTCAAAATTGTATTCCACAATAGTCATTTGTCCAATCGACGTTTCGTGCCAACGTAAACCGCTTAACAGTTCAAAACCTCAACAAATCAGCAACAATCAATACTGTTATAACTTTACTATGCCAATGATGACAATAAGCAGAGTATTGAATACCAATTTTCCATCTTAAAAACGTCGTATCTGCCATCTCTTTATATACAAAAATAAACTTTACAGTTATAGCTATAAGGTTGCAATTTCAGTGAAATCTAAATGAGATGTAACATTATTTCAGGACAAGTTTCCACTGGACAGCACAATATGCATTGTCACATTATGAAGAACGCGGACTGCATATAACTTTCCGAGTGAATGAATGGGTGAGTGAATGACAATTTTGATCTGAAATGAACATTTACAAACGTTGTTTTCAATAGTGTTGGCTAGGTTGTAAATAAGCATTTCAGTGTACCTATTCACTCTGTTGTTCGTATTTTTTCTATTAAAACTGACTTCTATTTGAATATGGCTTATTTTGGTAAAGGAAAAAACTATACAGAAAATTGCAGGTATTACAATTTTTTATATTAAAGAAAACATGAAAAAAGTCACCGCTTCGGACAAAACTTAAACTTGCTTAACTAAGACAAAACTTAAAATATTTCCATTCCTTCCATTAATTGTTGTTGGTAAATATTAAATCAAATTTAACTGTTTTAATGTTTTAATGCAATATAACTGCAATAATTACATTACCAATTGCAATAACCTTTCGCACTATTCCAACAAATCACGCAAACAACAGAATTCGGCCATATTCCCCAGTAATAATTTATCCAATAGCAATGTAGCCATAATGGCGGGAATCGGTACATTGCAGCAATAATCGAAATTTGGACAATCGACTTTGTTCGATTTATTTAGGTATTTCCGGTTTCGTCTAGAATCTTGATATTTTATTAAATTGAATTGAATTATTAGGATAGGCCGTTATTAACAGCATTAGCTCAATAATTCAAAGAGCGTTACAATTGCAGATACCGTGGAGAAAGACTACAAATGTCATTTCGCTCACTCAGTCACTCACTCATCCGTCATTTGGTCACTTACTCGCTCACCCACCTGGTCACTCAGTCATTCACTCGCTTACTTTTCTGTGCCTTAATCCTTGTAAAATAGGGTTGAGTCGAGGCGCCTCTCTTAAAATAAATTATAAATTATTTCGCACCGTGCACGAAATAAAGCACCAGATAATTATTAGAAAAATATAGATAGCAGTTATTTTTAAATACTATTTCTATTTAATAAATTGGATTGAAACATAAAAAGTAGGCGAGTTGACCGTGACATCACTACACACGTTTTCATATAAATTCCATATTAGAAAATCGTTTTGACAGTTCTAAAAAAGACGCTGATTTGACTAGTAGGAAAGTAGCCAATTGCAGATACCGTGGAGAAATACTACAAATCTCACTCACTCACTCGGTCACTCACTCAGTCCGTCATTCGCTCACTTACTCGCCTACTCACCTGGTCACTCACTCAGTCATTCACTCACTTGTATGTGCCTTAAATGCTTCTAAAATCGGGTTGAGTTGAAACGCCCCCTAGGTGGTTGTTAATAGCGTGTTATTTACGGCGGCACGAGGCGCGATCAGTTCAATAATTCAAAGAGCGATACAATTGGGTACTTTCCTCTTCTAAAAATAAATTATTTCACACCGTGCACGAAATAAAGCACCAGATAATTATTAGAAAAATATAGATAGCAGTTATTTTTAAATAGGTACTAATTTCTATTTAATAAATTGGATTGAAACATAAAAAGTAGGTGAGTTGACCGTGGCGTCACTACACACGTTTTCATATAAATTCCATATTAGAAAATCGTTTTGACAGTTCTAAAAAAGACGCTGATTTGACTAGTAGGAATGTAGCCAATTGCAGATACCGTGGAGAAATACTACAAATCTCACTCTCACTCACTCAGTCCGTCATTCGGTCACTCACTCGCTCACTCAGTCATTCACTCACTTACTTTTATGTGCCCTAAATGCTTCTAAAATCGGGTTGAGTTGAAACGCCCCCTAGGTGGTTGTTAACATCGTGTTATTTACGGCGGCGCGACGCGCGATCAGCTCAATAATTCAGAGCGAACTGTACAAGCGGTGAAATACTATAAACGGTTTAAACTGCTGTAGTGTAGGCCACTTTAGATACTAAAGTGTCATTCTATGGAACTTTCTAACTATGTAAACAAAAGTCACTAGTAAATTCATAACATCTCGGAGCCCGCGAGCTTTGCTAAGAAAACATATAAAAACTCAAAAATTTGCGTTTTTCCAGAGATAAGACCTAGCTAGATCGATTTTTCGCCCCCGAAAACCATGGGGGGCGATAGCTAATTTCATCGAAATCGTTACAGCCGTTTTCGAGATCCCCAAAAGATATATAGGTATATAAATAAATAAATAAACAAGAATTGCTCGTTTAAAGGTATAAGATTTTTTGACAGTTTCAATATGGCGGTTTGTTTACATAGTTATTAGCAAGTTCCATAGAATGACACTTTACCGTAGAACATTGAGATATATTACTATAGATAAGCCATACCAAACTATGAAATGGTCGCAATCGCAACCTGTACCACGCGAACAAAATGTCGTAAGCACCGTAAAATTCATGGCGCTTACGCGTTTAGGTCGTGAGACTCACGCAGCGCTCCGCTTCTATGGTTTGTTGTCAAAACAACATCAACTCATGGCGGACAATACTGGTTCTGTACGCCGGTTCTATACGTAGTAATAATAGTTCAATCCCGTAGAACCACCCAACTATAAATAGTCCAAAAGTTTCCAACTATGGACTATAGTTCAAAACTAACTTTAATATCTTTATCGAGGTGTGAACAATATTTTGCTATTGCTGTTTTAATGCAAAATATTATCTTAAATCCAAAAAGTAACTTACTCAACACCAACTCGCGCTTGACCGGTAAAAAAAAATGGCTAAATAAACCTTGAACCTTTTTAACTCGCGTTTCAATAACGTAGTTTTCCAATTAGAAAATTGTTTTCCACCGAGCGACGAGAAAATTGGCCGGTTCTGGGTCAAGCTTGCAGGCTTATCTTTAACGTTTCTTCAGTTTCGAGGGGTGGGTGTAATAACGTGAATTAGTTCACACTGACGCTCAATTCGGCGTTTTTAGGATTCCGTACCTTAAAAAAGAACCTTGTAAACCCACTAATAGAGCTACACTTCCAAAAAAAACTTAAATCTAGGTATATCTAGTGTACTTGGTCAAAGTCGGGTGGCGAGATTCGACAATAATGTTAAATTTTACCCCCCACGCAAAACAAGAACGCAAACGCAATACGTTTGACGCAAATGTCTGTCTGTAACATTGTAGCTCTCAAACGGATGGATCGATTTCGATGCGGTGTTTTACTTAACACCCGAGATTTCTTGCATCGGTTCTTAAGATAAGTTCGGTAAGATGTTAATCTTTGGTAATAATAGATTCAGCAGTTTGAAGAGTACCTTTTAGCTTTTTTCCAAAACGATGTTAGTTGGCATAATTGCGAAAGGGGATTTTAATTTTTTTTTATTAATAGTTAATGATACCAAGTAAATTGCTTTATTTTGGTTTTATATTCCTTTTTTGTATTGATTTTAACCTTTTAATTCACTCCCATACCTACAGATCCGATCGTCTTGACAGCGCGCCTAATCATAAAACAATTAAATATTGAACTCATGTGAATTGACACAAAAACAAACATACGTACACCTACCTACTTACATACAAACATACATCACTCTACTGTTATCGACATAATGATCCCCATACACGCGTAGTACAATGCAAAAAGACATTCACACAGACCCGTTATTTTATATACAGAGACCAGTTAATGCTTAAGACTGGTCAATTCTATTCATAGTCGTGTAATTATTGACTCAGATCCATATATTTTGCTCCGCTTTTGTAGAATTTTGAAGTGACAACGGCATCCTGGTCTAGTCGGACCCCTGCCTACGAAGCTGAAGGTCTGGGGTTCAAATCCTGGTAAGGGCATTTATTTGTGTGTTCATCAAAGACATTTTGTCCTGTGTTATGGATGTTTCCATTTAAGTATATTATCGACTATATATTATGGGTAATATAATGTATTGTAATGTATTGTGGGCAATACAAGCGTTATAGAGCTTACTATGGGGCGAGGTTGGATTTGTTTATGATGGTCCTCGTAAACCTTATATAAGTGGTAAATTCAATATTCGCGCTGCGATACTGCTGCAGCAATGCTGTTGACGGCATTAACAATACATCTTAAAAAGGATATTACACGACAAACTTACAATATGTAATTATATCAATACATTTACATTTGACGTTTCGGACAGTAAGGGTAACATTCCATTTCTGACCGCAGCTGCACTGTACCACCAATACACAGCACAGTACCAGTGTACTGAACGCGTCGCTGTTACTGTCAATTTCCATAGTAAAATGAACAGTAGTGCAGCTGCGGTTGGAAATGGACTGTCACCTTAATGCATTTGACAGCATTAAGGATGACTCACGTTAGACCGGGCCGCGTCCGGGCCGGAGCTTCCGGGGCTTAGGTACTTTTCTATGACAGATGACAGGTGATCAGGTGATGCTTTCCATAGAAAACGAAGCTCCGGCCCGGACAAATCCCAGTCTAACGTGAGTCATCCTTTACTGCAACTGCAGTAGTGACGCTGGTGCAGTCTGTTCCGAACGGTATCTTTACGGCAACAGGAAAAATAATGCACAGCATTATAATTATACAAACTATCAGTCTTTACTTTATACATGTCTGTGGGTTACGTTAGCTATTTAGTACATCATTACTCAGTCAACAAAGAGCAAGTAAGTCTGAATGGGCCTTTATTGGACTTACAATAATGGATTTGAAGGGTTGAATTGATTTGATTGTTATAATGGCGTTCGAAATGTATATACAATTACTTACATGTACGTACCTACATGTTTATTAGTAAAGAGTTATTGATTGTGAATTATTGTTTCCTGAAGGATCAGCAACGTGCGTGTGACGACGCTATAATTACTGCATTCCTGTGGGAAACTTTAAAAAGGTACCTAATTACAGTAATTACTTATATCAAGATAAATAATTATTATAATAAGATAATAATTTGCCACTATAATGGGGTTGGCAACTGTCTAAGGTTTGCATAGATGGCGCCATCATAGGTTGCCCCTTTTTCTATGAGATTTGGCTTAAAGGGCTGACATCCAGGGCATTAAAAAACAAAAATTCTAGAGATTGACAGGGTAAGCTATGATGGCGCCATCTGCTAAATACTTCGACCGGTCAACCCCATTATAGGCGTCCGTTGGCTGCGGTGTCCGTTTATCTTCATACGGGCAATACGCTTGTTTGCTATCGTCGTAAGCAAAAAGCCCATAAAAAGTAATGATTAAAATTATGATTACTTACTGCAAATCTACCTCTACCCATGATATATAACTCAAGATAAGTGTCAAGTATAATTTAATAACCCGTACCTAACCCATAAGGTTCAAAATCCCGTGCGCTATGTTAATTGTTTCGTTAAAATTAACCTGAAGAGAGCGCAACGATTCGAGGGAAATTTGCCTTTATTGCATAAAGTCTATTATGCCGCGTTTTATAGGGTTATGCACTGTGGAGTATAATGCAAATTAATGCCTCGTGTGAGACGCTCAGTTTCAGCGGTAGGGTTGTCACTCGTGACGAAATTAAGGTATAATTTTTTTTTAATTTCAACACGTTTACGGGTTCACCCGTGATGGTTGGCGGAAAAAAGGGGAGGCCTTTGCCCAGCAGTGGGAAATAAAAAAAAGCGGCCAAGTGCGAGTCGGACTCGCCCATGAAGGGTTCCGTATTTAGGCGATTTAAGACGTATAAAAAAAACTACTTACTAGATCTCGTTCAAACCAATTTTCGGTGGAAGTTTACATGGTAATGTACATCATATATTTTTTTTAGTTTTATCATTCTCTTATTTTAGAAGTTACGGGGGGGGGACACACATTTTACCACTTTGGAAGTGTCTCTCGCGCAAACTATTCAGTTTAGAAAAAAATGATATTAGAAACCTCAATATCATTTTTGAAGACCTATCCATAGATATCCCACACGTATGGGTTTGATGAAAAAAAAATTTTTGAGTTTCAGTTCGAAGTATGGGGAACCCCAAAAATTTATTGTTTTTTTTCTATTTTTGTGTGAAAATCTTAATGCGGTTCACAGAATACATCTACTTACCAAGTTGCAACAGTATAGTTCTTATAGTTTCGGAGAAAAGTGGCTGTGACATACGGACGGACAGACAGACGGACAGACAGACATGACGAATCTATAAGGGTTCCGTTTTTTGCCATTTGGCTACGGAACCCTAATTAGGCTTGAGAAAAGTTTTTTTTGTATTCTTTATTTAATATTTGTGGTCGTGAAAATTGATTTAACGGCAATAATTACACCACATCCTCAAACTAGTTAATAACGTAATTTCTGAATAAAATCAGTAGGACTACAACATTTATATACTGGATTATATATAAACGGATAGGTTTGGAGCTACTGGACGGACGATGCCCTCTTAATATACCGCGCAAGAAGTTTGATATACATGTACCTATATAATGTTATTTTAGCTGATAAAAAGTATTGGTAACCTTTTTTCCGCTGAAAATTATGTTACCGTAAAACGGGCCCATCAGAAATCGCGGGGTGAAAAGAAAATTTCGCTACTTTCCTTTACAATGTTATATTTTTTTAAACTAGACTACCATTATTTAATTACACAAACGGGTCTAACGCGATATAATTTCATTGTTTTTACCTTTAATTCCGACTTTTCAGCTGAGTTGCACCAGCTGTGGTCACGGAAAGACTGACGTCTCAACAAATGTCAACGGAGATATTAATAAAACACCACTAAACTACCCGAAATTAGTTAATAAAAATGTTCGGGGTAGACAAAGAAATTGCAGCTTCCGTCAAAGTTTAATGTTTATTGTCCACGGCACGACACACAACACTCACAGTATCCGCACACTGGTCCGAAGATATATCCGCTGGTTTCAACATTTGAATCACTGGTCCCCAAGTAGACGATAATTTGTACCCGTCCTCTCGATTGAAATTTTTAGGGTGTTTTTTAATTTCAATCGCCTCTCTCACGATCCGACGACGATTGAAATTAAAAAACACCCTAAAAATTTCAATCGAGAGGACGGGTACAAATTATCGTCTACTTGGGGACCAGTGATTCAAATGTTGAAACCAGCGGATATATCTTCGGACCAGTGTGCGGATACTGTGAGTGTTGTGTGTCGTGCCGTGGACAATAAACATTAAACTTTGACGGGTAGCTGCAATTTCTTTGTCTACCCCGAACATTTTTATTAACTAATTTCGGGTAGTTGAGTGGTGTTTTATTAATATCTCCGTTGACATTTGTTGAGACGTCAGTCTTTCCGTGACCACAGCTGGTGCAACTCAGCTGAAAAGTCGGAATTAAAGGTAAAAACAATGAAATTATATCGCGTTAGACCCGTTTGTGTAATTAAATATGTGTACAAAACGCGAGAGTTTAAAGTGTTATATAGACTACCATTGCTAATTCTTTTGAGATACAATTATAGTAGAATATTCAATCTTTAATCTGGTAACACGAATCAATCATGAAGTTGATCACAAGTAATTAATTTGATATAGAAGCGCAAGAAGTTTGATAATATATAATTTTATTTTAGTTGATAAAAAGTATTGGTGACCATAACCTTTTTTCCGCTGAAAATTATGTTAGTTTTTGGTAAGGGATTACCACTACGGTGTGATGATTTAAATTATTCGATCTAACAAGTATTTTTGAGTTGTCAACCCTAGCAGGCATCGTATTATCACCCCTTCGCGTTGTATCATTCCCTCCTTAAATCTGTTGCAATTATGTTATATAAGCACTTTACTGGACTAACGAAGATGGGGTAATGCTTTTCGAGATTTGGTTTCGACTCAGAACCCCTAGTGTTCATTCGATAGCGTGACAAGCGTTCGTGTTTGCGTTATGTCTATTTTTGTATGGGAATTTGAACAGCGCGCCAAGCGGGACGTTTTGGAAACTCAAAATCCCATAGAAAATGACACAAAATGCAAACGCGTACGTCACGTCACGCTATCGAATGAAAGTTACTCTAGTCACATAGTAATTAACTTTAAAATTAAACAAAGATTCTGTGATTCTAGACACAAAATACCTATATTATCATTTAGCTGAGCGAGATCATTGCGCGGAATCCTATTATGTCACTACATAGTATAAAACAAAGTCGCTTCTCGCTGTCTGTCTGTCCCTATGTATGCTTAGATCTTTAAAAACAAAGCAACGGATTTTGATGCGGGTTTTTGTAATAGATAGAGTGATTCAAGAGGAAGGGTTATGTATAATTTGTTAACCCGTGCAAAGCCGGGGCGGGTCGCTAGTGCTATACAAATCTGGAAATAAAATCTAAATTTCAAAAAAGAAAACTGACTAGTGACAACCCTAGCTAAGCGCTACCTAGTCCAATTACAGCACACTCGGGAACGGCTCGCTTCAACCCTGAGTCTAGCCTAGGCGTTATGTCTGATTGCCTAATAAAAGATAAGCTAGGCCTCAGAAATAGACTAGTACGGCTACCATCAGTTTGGCACTGACATATACGCTATCGAGAACGTAATTTACGTTCTATACATCTTAGGGTAACATTCCATTTCTGACCACAGCTGCACTACTGGTACTGAACGCGTCGCTGTTACTGTCAATTTCCATAGTAAAAACAACAGTAGTGCAGCTGTCGTTGGAAATGGACTGTCACCTTTACTCGTACTCGCATATTAGTGCGAGCCAGATGTATAGAAGTAAATTACATTCTCGATAGCGTATAAGTATGTCAGTTTTGACACTGTCAGTGACTCATGGTGCGGGTTCTGGCCGTATGACGTTTTAGAGTAATTATGGATGAGATGTCGGTGATGTCTCACCTGAGACTCTAAATATGTCGTGAATATTGACTAAATACAAGGGAATCAAATTCAATCAATCAAAATCAAATGTTTATTATGTATATACTTGTTTAAGCAACAGATTGCGTCAGCGCATCGCGCTGATCCACGCAGATCAATCTAGGGCATAAACCAGCAAAAACATATTGTCTTAGTTGCACTTTACACGGATGTAATACAAATAAGATTTACATATGTGTGCTATAGGTAAAGTTGTGTATATAAAGAAATGCAAATTGTAAATAAATCAGATACCAATTGTCCGTTGGTGTTTCACTACCTCTATACCCAAAAAACCTCTGCTTGCTCAGGGCGACACTCTGAGAGTAGAGGCTCCCATCCACCACCTTTTTACAGGAACCCTTGCTGTGGCATAAGACTCCTTCAGCCTTAATCGGTCGCTTGAGCCTGGGCGATCGGCAGCAAGTATCCATCCAAACCACCTTGATCCCCCCCCGTAGGGAATCCGTCTGTTACCGATAGGTCTCCCGGTACAGACATCCTTGTCATAGAATAAGTTAGGGCTAGGGAAGTAGGGAATTAGGCCAATAGGATCCCTTGCTATCGCCTCCCACCTTATTTTATGCAGTCTGTGCAGGCACATGCAACGCCTGAGTACCAGTTGATTCCATAACGATTCAGTCCATTTAGTAATCCAGGTACTCGGCCTTAGCGTGTGGCTGTACAATACTTAAATATGTATTTAGCTATCCTATAGTCGCCTAGTTTTAGTACAAGCTTTGCTAAAGTTGCAGCGTACTACGTAGGCGAACAACACGCGAACGCGAAGCGAAGCGATGCGGCGCGGGGTGAATCAATCCTTTGATACCTATAGAAGTGTCCTACGTGGGCGATCTCGTTGCGAACACGAACGCTGTGGGCCCGCCGCGCCGCGCCGCAGCAGTAACGCTGCTGCAGTCGCAATTGCAATACCACATTTAGGTTACTGGTGGCACTGTGGCTCAAATCCTGTCGTATAATTTGAGGAGATTTGTGCCAAAAACATACAAAAGAGTATTGATGATGACGTTAGGCTGTCTAACGTTTTAAGGGGCCACTGATTATCAGTCCCTCGGATCGGACGATATCAGCCTGTCAGTTGTTCGGAACTGTCAACTTTTTGAAGTGAAAACTTCTTTAGCGGCGCTGTGCACTTTTTGTGATGGGGAAATGTTAAACGCGTAACAGGTGTCACGTGACCGTAAGAAGTAAGACGGACACGTGACCTGATCGAAAAACTGTTACTTCAATGTCATTGAGTTTTTCTTTATTGATTTAAATTTAAATGCCATCTAGTGAGTTTCCCTCTAACTGGTATTAATATATAACTCGAGTACCAACAGTGATGTGCTTAGGGGTTTCAAGTAATGCGACGAAATAACGCTAGATGGCGTTAACCTCAATTATACATAGTGCTGCAGACATTTTCCAATACCTAGTGATTGAATTTTCACTTCTGCCGGCACTCCCTGAGTGCAACCCGTTGTTTTTTAGGGTTCCGTACCCAAAGGGTAAAAACGGGTCCCTATTACTAAGACTCTGCTGTCCGTCCGTCTGTCACCAGGCTGTATCTCACGAACCGTGATAGCTAGACAGTTGAAATTTTCACAGATGATGTATTTGTGTTGCCGCTATAACAACAAATACTAAAAACAGAATAAAATAAAGATTTAAGTGGGGCTCCCATACAACAAACGTGATTTTTGACCGAAGTTAAGCAACGTCTGGCGGGGTCAGTACTTGGATGGGTGACCGTTTTTTTCTTGTTTTGCTCTATTTTTTGTTGATGGTGCGGAACCCTCCGTGCGCGAGTCCGACTCGCACTTGGCCGGTTTTTGTTCTAACTAACAGCCTGATGCCGTCCGGCAGACTGATGTAAGTACTTAATCAGCTGGTGTGCCTTTATACACAATTTTTCCACATACATTGAAACAAGGATTGATGTAAAGAAATCCCGCCCTAACACGGTAGTACAACTCTGATTCGTGAGATATTTTCAACATGAAACAACAAACAGAGCCGTGTCATTAGACGTATCCAAGGATATAGATTTAGCTGGAGACCTAGAAGAGTCTGTAGCGAACCTTTTTCGGTTGGCTTACCTCCGCCTGCGAAAGCAGGCCGCTAAGTCAATGATATGCCTAGGTGTCAATTTAATTGTCTAATATAAGATATTCTTGTTATGTCAGAATAAATATTAATACGTTTTAGCTATATGAGATTAATTATTTATTTAATCCTAAATAGGAGTCCCACAAGTCTTATGACGGTTTTATATTGTCAACTAGCCCGCCCGGCTTTGCACGGGTTAACAAATTATACACAAACCTTCCTTAAGAATCACTCTATCGATAGGAGAAAACCGCATGAAAATCCGTTTAGTAGTTTTTGAGTTTATCGTGAACATATAAACACACAAACTGTGACGTATTCTGCTCTTGTAAAGAGGTTTATATACAGTGTTTTTTTATGTTCGTAATTTTATATTTGGTTTTAGAACCTTGTCAATGTAAATAGAACAATTTGAATACGTTGCTATAGCAGTCTACAAAACACCCTCGTCTTAACAAAACCTATTCCTGTAATTTTCTCTGTAATACAATTGTGCTACGTTTAAAGGTGACAGTCCATTTCCAACCGCAGCGGCACTACTGTTCATTTTACTATGGAAATTGACAGTAACACCGACGCGTTCAGTACCAGTAGTGCAGCTGCGATCAGAAATGGAATGTTACCCTAATAAGGTGTTTCTGTGATAGCGTAACCATTACACAAACAGACAGACGCGGCGGGGACTTTGTTTTACCTATAAGGTGTAGTGATAAAGACCTGGCGGCCTAGCCAAGGTGACGATCGCTATCGCTTCGCCATCGAATCGCTTTGTGTCTCTTTATCACTCTTCCATATTAGTGTGACAGTGACAGTTGCGTTTCGTTCGCTACGGAGCGTTAGCCAGGAGCCGTAGCCAAGATGACAATCATTTAAGGCCACCCCACACTAGCGTCTTTTGGGAATCGGCGTTCAGTCAGCGCTATGGAAAATTACGTCGTTACGTCGTCATAGACATTACGTCACGCCATCGAATGAAATTTACGAAATTTAGTAGAATAGGAATAAAACATGACTGTGAATCTTTACGTAGGTACTAAGATTAAATGCGAAATTTAAATGACTCTGTCTGTTAACTCTTCATGCTTAAACGGCTGATCTGATCTGATGTGGTGAGGAAATCATTTTAGGCCCGGGGAAGGATACAGGATAGTTCTAATCATCATCATTACTTCACGGAGACGAAGTTCCGAGCAAAAGCTAGTCTAAAATGAAAAGAAAGGATTCTAAGAATTTACTACGAGTGAATCAAAATTTGATTTAAATTAGGCCTATTCCAGTATCGTGGTATCTTCGTGGGCCATTAAATAGACTAAGTAAAATTTAGAGTGAGCGTGTAAGGGCGCAACACGTTTAATCCATTCCTCGCGATGCGCCCCGCTTTTATTACGGGGCACATTGAGGTTACACCGAGAAGATATATTCCGTGAAACGGGGTGGAAAGACATGATTTTCAACTTCCGCAATGATTTTAATAACATTTCGAGTCATAAAAGTAGGAATGTTTCTCGTTTTCACAACAGTATTGCAGCGTGACGTTACTTTATTTCATATTAGCTTTTGCTTGCGACTTCTGCGTGGAATTAGCAGCAGCTAAAGTAAGTATAGCGCCTGGATAATGTTAATAGCAATCATTCAATTTGCGCATTGCTTACTTCAATTATTAGGCAATTCATTAATTCCGTCCACCTATGCACTCTCTTCAAGAATGATTTCTGACATAAAAACTATCCTTTATCCTTCCCCGGGATTCAAACTATCTGTATGCCAAATTTCAACTAAATCGGTTCAGCCGTTTAAGCGTGAAGAGGTAACAGACTGACAGACATACAGACATTACTGCCGCAATGTCAAAATCGATGCTGCCGCCCAGATTTATGACATTTGAGTCAGAAATGCAGTCAACAGTAATGTCGCGCCGCAATACTGCAGTAATGATGGCGTAGTCTGAACTCGAACGGTACTTTTAAATAAACTTTTCAGACGGCCAAAATTAAATTTGCATACAGGGTGATTCTTGGCTACAGTATCTACGCTCTAATCCTATTATCTCTAAAAAGCCAAAGTTTCCTTACTGCGAAACTTGTTCGTAATACCTGAAGTGCAGTAATTGAATTTTATCAACATCTAAGTTTCTAATATGGTTGCTTGTGTTAAGGGGATACATCGCACAGTGCAATCCCCTCACTGAATTCCACGCTATACTTTTAGGTGATATATAGCTTCTAGGCTATACGCTATAATTTTTTATCGTCTTAGAAAGGTGCCAAGTTAGTTATCAATATTCGCTTATTCTGGACCTATTTTACCTTAAAACTGTAGTAGAGTCTGTTCGGAAAGAGATGAGTCGTAAAAATTATGGGATCCAATACATTCTACGACTCTTCTCTTTCCGCACAGACTATATACCTGTGGTAAGTATATGTGTCTATAAGCTTGTATAAACGACTTTAGTTGTACTAAAATTATGGTTCAAAAGTTCAACGCATAATTCATCAATACCCATGTTCTTTTTGGTGGGTTAAGATTCTTTTCGTTGTCTTATTTTTTGTCCCCAAAAAATATGGCGGAGTGGAGCTTTTTGTATAGGGTGAAATTGAGTTTTTAATTTTTCTCAAGATAATTAAGTATAATTTTCAGCTAGAAATACATGCATTAGCACTCAATTTTTTTTTGATAAAAGACAAAAATAGAAGCGTGATAGAGTGCAGGAATTTTGACCCTGTTGAGTTTTTTCTTCGTTTTGTGAAAATGATTTTTCTTAGAACTGCGATATTCAAATAATATTCACACCTGAAGATATTTGTGTTAGTTTTGGCCATAGTTGGGAGGTTCTGTACCCGTAGCATGCCCCGTACCATGAGTTACCGACAGTGTCAAATCTGACATATAGGTACGCTAAAGTCTTCGTAATTTACTTTCTATACATCTCGCTCGCACTAATACGCGAGTACGAGCGAGACGCATAGAAAGTAAGTTACGTCCTCGATAGCGTTTATGTCAGTGCCAAACTGGTGGTAGCCACACTGGACTATATTTGGGTGTTTTAACGGTATTACTTTGTATGCGAGTTTAGGTACCGTTTAGCAGGTTCAGTCACACTTAGCAAAACAGCTCAGTTTGGATGTATCCCCTTAAGTAACTTAGTGATATAAACTGCTCACAACTTTGCGACTTGTTAATTCGACTAGGAGCTAAACTACAAAGTGCAGTGTGGGGAAATCACCTCAGTCTGGTTTTTGGATATGTGTGTATCAGCGGCGGCGCGGTGGTACAATTCCCAATGGCTTAATTTAAAACAATGGGGCACTTTAATTTAATAAGTTTAAGGAAAAAACCGGCCAAGTGCGAGTCGGACTCGCCCATGAAGGGTTCCGTATTTAGGCGATTTATGACGTATAAAAAAAAACTACTTACTAGATCTCGTTCAAACCAATTTTCGGTGGAAGTTTTACTGTACATCATATATTTTTTTAGTTTTATCATTCTCTTATTTTAGAAGTTACAGGGGGGGGGGGACACACATTTTACCACTTTGGAAGTGTCTCTCGCGCAAACTCTTCAGTTTAGAAAAAAATGATATTAGAAACCTCAATATCATTTTTGAAGACCTATCCATAGATACCCCACACGTATGGGTTTGATGAAAAAAAAATTTTTGAGTTTCAGTTCGAAGTATGGGGACCCCAAAAATTTATTGTTTTTTTCTATTTTTGTGTGAAAATCTTAATGCGGTTCACAGAATACATCTACTTACCAAGTTTCAACACTATAGTTCTTATAGTTTCGGAGAAAAGTGGCTGTGACATACGGACGGACAGACAGACGGACAGACAGACAGACAGACATGACGAATCTATAAGGGTTCCGTTTTTTGCCATTTGGCTACGGAACCCTAAAAAGGCCAGGTAATGTGCACACCAATGAGTACGAGTAAGTTGTGAAATCTGAATATTGCTATAAACTTGTACTAGCAGGTGTGATGCAACAACAATACAACAACAATACAGTACAATACAAATCCTCTTTATTGCACAACCTCAATAAACATTTACAGAGAGACACACATAATACATGAATACAGTGGTAACAACAGGCGGCCTTATCGCTAAAGTGCGATTTCTTCCAGACAACCAAACAACATTAAACAACAACACAACAACAAACAGACACAAAAAACAACATTAAACAGGTTGGCCCAAATTACCCGAACAACTTTAACTTGAAATTCAACTCCTAAGGGCATCTAAGGGGAAGAAAATCCAGTTGTGACGAAAACTGGTCAAAGGATAAATTAACATTTTAATAACAGTGATCTGTTTTCGTGTTCCAAATTTCAAATATTATAAATTTCGAACAATCGACTCAAAAGTGCGCGTGTAACGATTCTCGGACAGCGTTCGACATCTCACTAAATTACTTTCAATCTCCCGCGATAATTAGACTGCGTAAATCAATCCCGAGAGTGGCGGGATCCGATGCCGGTGACTCAGGGGACGGTAATACGGGGAACTTCTGTTATTCGGAAAATAACTAGTAGGGTAACGGCACCAGTGGCCAGCCAGGTACCAGTGGTCAGCCTTTTGAGTCGTTTATTGGTCATAAATATCTGGTATATTCGTTTAAACGAATCGCGAGTACTCAAATAGGAGCTATGATTCCTTATTGGTTAATACGTCACACGACAGGTGCGGTGAGGGAACGGGGGGAAGAAATATACTCGTTCATACAGGTGCTGTTTGTCCACGAGTGCAATAGTGTCATGTCCGCCATATTTTTTACTGCACGTGGTGTTCTCTTAACAGGCAAGAAAAACTATGTTTTAATGTTAAAAGTTATTGTTTTTGTTAATGATTGGTTTATTTATTAGTTTATCTATTAAATTGCATTATATTTGAATGAAAATATCAATATTTTACTTATAAATTGAGGGGGCTGGCCACTGGATAACACTTTTTTCCAAAGAATCCAGTGCCCAGCCCCCCACGGCTGACCTTTGGGTTATTCGTTTATTTTATTATTTTCGAGCCAATGCGACCGTTAGGACCGTTAAATTTACATTTTCAAATTTAGTTAGGCATGCCCTAGTCAATTTAAAGTAAAATCCAGTAGTCAGCCGCATTTGAAATAACGTTTTAATGCGGCTGAGCACTGGGTTTCGCGGATCCAGTACTCAGCCATTGACCTTGCTTGGTACGTGTCCGCCAAAAATATGTCCACATTTTTAAACACTATCTCATTGAAATAAGATTCAAAAGTGTATACATATTTTTGACGTTAACTATACATAACTATCATTTTGCTTTTTCCTGGTCGGTATATGACTTTGTTTATTAATGATAGGTTAGATCTGCATAGACTCGATTAATTATTTTTTACCGAATACCTACTAGGAACAAAATTATATATTACCTGATTTACCTCGTTAATTTTTGACGGATTAATTATTAGAAAATAAATATTGCGATTCTTAGTTTGCAAGAATAATGTTAATTAATTAAGTACCTATGGCCAACAAATTTCGTGTCATAAGAATTGTATGCACCTATAAGATTTTTTTTATTAAATAAGTAAACAAGTAGGTAAGTAATACATATATGCAAAAAAAATATAAACTAAAATTACAAAATACAACTAACTACAATAACGATAACAAAAATTATAAAAAAATATATATTATAATATCGTTGATTTTGATATAAATATTAGTGATTTTAATCTAATTATTATGAATAGTTTATATAGGCTGAGTACTGGGTACACAGAGGCTGCTTACTGGATTTTGGAGGCTGACTACTGGAGAAAAGTGCCACTTTTTGTTTAAACTTAATTAGAGATATTATAAAGAGGATTGTTATTTTTTTTAATATTTTGTTTTAAAACTATGATAAACAATTGATCTAACCATGTCATTTGTTTAATTGTCCGACTAATCCTGTAGAAATGCCGAACGTTCAAACTTAAAAAAGTAGTTATAAGGGCTGACTACTGGTGCCTTTACCCTATCTAGGTATAGCTTTAAACTTGAAAAGTTTCCAAAAACTGAATCGAAACGAAACGGGAAACCGGACTAATCCCAATATGGTTTAGTTTACCCTCTGGGTTGGAAGGTAACATGGTCAAACTAGTACCTACACAAAGTCATGGGATAAGACAAGTGGACCTCAGGCTCCCATGAGCCGTAGCAAAATGCGAGGAAGAAGATGTCGGTGGCTGATCGTAATATCCGCCAGATCACAAAATTCCTAGGCATATCGTGAAACGTGAATATCGTTGTTTCGTTCCGCTACGTGGGGCTCCGTCTATTCAGAGAACAGTTTGCCCTATAAGAAGTAATCTAACAATCCTATCCTACCTACCTATTCGTTTAATGTGACTACTATTAAAACATTACACAACAACTTTACAATCGAGCGGATATTACGATCAGCCGCCGACATAGTCATATCGTTCTGCTGATATTTATCACTGACACGTGAAAACAGTTAATGAAGTTGTCAGCGGTGTCATCGAGTTATAAGTTTTTATTTGCGGCCAACTCTGTGAATATCACGTGAAAAGGTGGCTTCTTCAAGTGAAATAATATATAGTATCTTTCGGGCTAGGCAGTATTATTAGAATCCTGCGTACACAAGCACATTGCGTAAGCAGATGGTAAAAAGCCTGGTTGTGATGTTGAGTTCATCTAAGATTAATACATTAGTAGGTATGGTATACGTCCCTCGCCCACAGCGACTTTTTGTAGCGATGCAGTATAGCGATGCTGTCGCGCGTTAGTAGCGATACAGACGCGACGCGGTCGCTAGCTGTGTGCCCTCGCCCACATAACACGATTCAGTCGCGATGCAAACGCGATACCGTCGCGCTTCTGTCGCGATGCAAACGCGATACGGTCGCGCTTCTGTCGCGATGCGAACACGTATCGTATCGTTATTCGTTCTGCTCGCTGTAATATCCCCCCGTATGTTTCCCACAGCGACTTCATTAAGGTCCGATGTAGAAAGGATTGTCGGTTCATTAATTATAAGGGGTTTACACTGTTTATCACGATCGAGACGAATCGCCTTAGCGCTTGTTATATTTTCACGATTTTCTATACAATGCGATTAGAAATTAAGTGGGTTTTAGCAAATCTGCGAGGCGTATCAAAATTGTTTTCTAATAAATTCATAACATGACTACAGTTTGATTTTAAACAAGAGATGAAATTATGCCTTTCACCCGAGTCTTTTCATACCTACTTTTCATTTCGATTAAGAGGACAGTAAAATGCATTTGTATTTTTTAAAACATGACTAAGTATAACTTTTTATGGTATTTCTTACTTTCAACTAGCAATTTAGGTAAAAGTGTCGTTATTTATGGAATGGGGAATTAAATTTATTAGAATGGAAATTTCAACTCCTTGTCGCAATAAAAAAATCGTACTTGGACAGGAACATGCTCTAGTACGGAAACGCATCATTTTCGGCAAACTTTTTAGAACAACAATGTATCTCTTTCAGAGCATGAGAAATTAAAATATTATAAAACACGACATGAATATATTTTTAATATATTTATTGTATAGGAACAAAACACTCAAAAACATTCAACGCGCAAAAACAATGTACCTACCAAACAAAAAAACACCTCTCAAATTACTCTATTGCCGATTGTTTCCAAATCTTTTCACGACCATTTTAAACGGTTTCATTCTCGATAAAACGGACCCATTGTCTATTCCCGAAAAATATTTTTCAGCCCCTATTATCGTGTTTGAAAAATTACATCTTTTTACAAGCATTGAGGGTATAATGAATTAAGGGGAGGTTCTTTAAGTTGATGGATAGTATGTCATTTTGATTAAATGAGAGTGGTTCTTACAAATAGTGACCTAGATTCTGTTGTTATGGGGAAAGTTTGGATTATGAAGGTTTTGTTAAGTGGTTTAGTTTAAAAAGCGGCCAAGTGCGAGTCGGACTCGCGCACGGAGGGTTCCGCACCATCAACAAAAAATACAGCAAAACAAGCAAAAAAACGGTCACCCATCCAAGTACTGACCCCGCCCGACATTGCTTAACTTCGGTCAAAAATCACGTTTGTTGTATGGGAGCCCCACTTAAATCTTTATTTTATTCTGTTTTTAGTATTTGTTGTTATAGCGCCAACAGAAATACATCATCTGTGAAAATTTCAACTGTCTAGCTATCACGGTTCGTGAGATACAGCCTGGTGACAGACGGAAGGACGGACGGACGGACGGACGGACGGACAGCGGAGTCTTAGTTATTCCCGTTTAGTTTTCCCGTTTTTACCCTTTGGGTACGGAACCCTAAAAAGGAAGATTTTTAGTGCGTTAGTTTTTTCACGGGGTGTACAGTCGCCATCAGATATATCGGAGCGGTCAAGACGCTCACAAATATCTGAACACGCCACTATTGTCAAGGCGTTGGAGTGCGCGTTCAGATATTGTGAACACCTTGGCCGCTCCGATATATTTGATTTGTACCTACTGCCAGTGTTAACGATTTAATTTATAAAATAATATTTAATTTCCTTGATAATTAGCTACTTTCCTACTAGTCAAATCAGCTTCTTTTTTAGAACTGTCAAAACGATTTGCTAATATGTATTTATATGAAAACATGTGTAGTGACGTCACAGTCAACTCACCTACTTTTTATACTTCTATCCCATTTATTAAATAAAAATTGTGTTTAAAAATAATTGCTACCTATGTTTTTCTAATAATTATTTGGGGCACGGTGTGAAATAATTTGTTTTAAGTAGAGGAAAGTACCCAATTTGCGTTATTATCGTTGTCGCAATGCTGTCGCGATTGGGACGTTAAACAACGTCACGTCTCGCGATTGACAGTTAAATCGTACATTTTGCAATGCCGTAACGCTTTATCGATTGCAATCTGAATCTAAAGGTTAGGTAGGCGTTAAAAAAACAGAAATCTCATTGTGTCATAAAATTTGGAAAGAAAAGATGAAATTGAATATATAGCACACACACTAACCAACTCAGATTTCATGTCTCGATTAATTAATTAATCTTATAAATAGATAGGTACATAAACTAAGTCAATATGACAGACAAACTTTTATTAGCTTATAGAAGCTTGTTAATATGCGTTTATGAATAACGTCATAAGTTATATGTGACGTTATCTATAAAAAGTGACCTTATTGTCGATGGCGGTTACGCCATTATTAACGATGCTCCGATATAAATACAATGCCGCGCGACGCTGTGCGGCGTAAGCGCCATCGACAATAAGGTCCCTTTTCATAGATAATGCCCCATATACATCCATACAAACAAGATAAAACTAACTTTTACAGTTAAGTACATAAGGTATGGTGTTACTTGACCGCCCTAGTGCGGTAATTAGGTACCACAATACGTGCCTATGTCGAAAATTTAAAGGGCCATATTTATGTACTGTAAAACGTTGTACAATACACGTGCGAATAGGTAATTCGCAACTCGTGTCGATTTAAAACACTCCCGAAAACACTCCCTTCGGTCGTGTTTTAATTTATCGCCACTCGTTTCGAATTTCCTCTTCTTCGCACTTGTATCGAAAATAAAGTTGCCAGTTGAAATAAAAATGATGGAGGGGAATCGCTTTAAATTAAAATTAAAAAACTGGTTAATTGAAAATGTATTTTACAACCTAAATGAGTTTTTTCTGGAATCACCAGTTTGTTAAGTATAAGTTAGTCAGTAAGCTAGTATAGTTAGTAGTTTTAAGATCATATTGTATGCTCGAAATGGGCAACTGTTGATTCGATATCTCATGTTTATGACATCTTATGTACACAGTTTACAATTAATAAATACTTTTTCTACTCCAGCACTTAAATGTGTCAATTAAATGACTGACAGTGATATCTAAAGCAATGTCATTTGAATGCTTTGTCTATAGGCTCATAAGATGACTGCTAGCAGTCATCTTATGAGTATAATACAACTGCTTTATTTTTTTTAAAGATACAAGTTCCGATCATCTTGATTGAAAGAGGTATGTTTTCATTTACAATAATAACTCTTTTTTTTTTTTTAATAATAACTCTTTTTTTTTTTTAATAATAACTCAATTTTTTTTAAATAATAACTCTTTTTTTTTAATAATAACTCTTTTTTTTAATAATAACTCTTTTTTTTAATAATAACTTTTTTTTTTTTTTTTTTTTTTTTTTTTTTTTTTTTTTTTTTTTTTTTTTTTTTTGCTGCAGCTGTCATAGAAAAAGTAATGTATGCAACAGCTCATAATTGGTTCTTAAAATTCTCGGGTCTTTTTTTACAAAACTCGACTACGTCTCGTTTTGTAACTTCGACCCTTGAATTTTAAGAACCCTTATTATATCACTGTTGCATAAACTACTATTACTTTACTTTACTTTATAACTATTTCCAACCTGACCACCATTTTGAAAAACGTTTGAACCCATAAAACGCCCTAGAATCGCGATTTTCTCGACTCCGTGTCATCTTAACTCACAATAAAATTGCACAGTTAATGCTACACTTAAATTCAGTGAACGTGCGTTATCTATGGTAACCGCCATTTTTATTTTCCTCACGTTGTCGGCATTGTGCTAACAGGGATAATCTTAACTCACCTTTGTTAGACTTTACTCCCTTGATAATAAGGTTTATGTTATATCAAGTTATAGAGTTGAGGATGGAACGACGGTCGGTAATCTTAATTGATCATAGGTGAGCCTTACGACTTTGATGATAAGGTTTATGTTATATACAGATAATAGTTTACGATGCTGGGTAAAAGATGGCGTTGACGGTATACATAAAAGATGATTGGTCAGATATTGAGCGATATGGGGTGGCCAGGTGTGAAGAGTTTGTGGGATTGGAAATTATATTTGTAAAAATTACCATTAAGGATGACTCACGGTAGACCGGGCCGGGGCTGGGCCGGAACTTCCGGCGCTTCGTTTTCTATGGTACTTTCCATTTGATCACCATATCAGCCGTCATAGAAAATGATATGTCAATAATAATAATATGTTACTCTTCGAAGAGTTCGAAGGCCGCAAAAATATGTGACGCGCTATTATGGCTCTACAAATAAGATTGTGTCAGATATTTTTGCGGCCTTCTCTGTGTAACATGTAATTGCAGGACTGTACAGAAATCAATACCTTGACCATACTTGTATACACAAGCGGCCTGGACGTGATGATATATTATTCAAATTCAATCTAAATTCCAAAGCGCAATGACCTGAATCGAATGGAAGTTACCTGAGAAACTTGCAAGTTGGAATAAAAGCAGTAAAAATACGGAAATCAAACAACTGGCCTTACTGTAGGTTACGAGTCCCGGGGCGCGCCGCAACTTATCCTTTGCTGGCCAAGGCCGGGAAACACTCGTACAGTATGTCATAATTGTTCCAAGAGGTATACATGTAAATTGCCCGGAATAGGGTATTTGACTACATATTTAGTAAAATCAGTTTATTTTTACGAACTGTCAAAACGATTTTGTTACTATGGAATTTATATGAAACACTACCATGTGACGTCACAATCAAATTACCTACTCTTTGTAGTTTATATGTGTTATTACGGTCTAAATTGAATTAAATTACAATAAACTACAGATTTAAAACAGTGCACGAAGACTCTGTAATTCGAGATAAATTGATTTAGATACCTACTGTCTTCTGTCCGCTGTATTGCCATAGAGAAAAAAATACATAGAGTGCTCACTCCATACATCAGTTTTAGTACCAAAAAGACTATTAGCATCTAGCATCGAGTAGCGGAACTATCAGTACTGCTACTTGACAATAGATGTAGCACCGACCGGAAAGTCTTATGCTGTTGAGTTAAGACTTTCCGGTCGGTGGTACAATCTATTGTCAAGTAGCAGTACTGATAGTTCCGCTACTCGATGCTAGAATATGTAGACACTGAAATTAATAGTCTGAACTGATGTATGGAGTGAGCACTCTTGTCTTACTATATTTCTCTATGGTACTGCTAAGTGGTGGCCCGGTAGCCTCAGGGGATACCTGATAAAGGTACCTAACTCAGATCTCAGATAATAAAGGAAATGTACTGTTCGCAAATTAGCGCTTTTCTCTAAATTGAGTAGGATTTTAAGGTATTTAGGTTAGGTATGACAGATGTAGGTATTCCGGGGTCTTAACGAATTATATAAATTATGCTGTTATTAAAATAATAGGGACTAACCCTTTAGGGAATTCAAAGACATATCGTGAGGTGACAAGCAAAACTCACTAATTACCACTACAAGTTCATAGCCATAGTGAACCATATTTAGTACTAAAGAAGGCAGATTTTTGTTTAAATATTTTTTAGTAATTAGTGAGTTTTGCTTGCCACCTGACGATATATGGCAGTTATAATTATTATCTCTATTGACAGGTTTTAAACGAGCAATTCTTGTATATCATTTATGTATGTATGTATGTCACTTTATTACACATAAACAAGTTTACAAAAAACAGAAACAACAGAGTCAATATGTAAGTTTATGTACAAAGGCGAGCTTATCTCTAATAGAGATTTATATACCATATTATAATTCGGGGATCTCGGAAACGGCTGTAACGATTTCGATGAAATTTGCTATATGGGGGTTTTCGGGGACGAAAAATCGATAGGTCTTATCTCTGGCAAAACGCGCGTTTTTGAGTTTTTATAAATGTTTTCCGAGCAAAGTCTCTAATAATTATATTCATGACTTAAATGTGTTACGGGCTTAGAAAGCGATGTGACATCTGTCACATCATTACATAGATTACAACTGTTGTTTCGTACACGTGTATTACGTAGGGCGCATTCGGAGGCTTATTGCGTTATCTTGTGTGTTTAGCCTTAAGTGACTAAAATAGACTAGGTAACCAAAACTTACACACATCAATTTAAGCTATTTTTGGTCACAATCCGAGAGCTTATAGAGGTTACACAGCAAATTCTAAAAATAACTATTAATTGTGTTATTTTCTAATACCTAATACTCGGCGTTCTTCCCACGCGGTACCTACACACGAATATAAACGCAAAATGTTTTCTTAAACTGCGATTTTTGAGAAATAGGCAGTTGATTTTTATTTATTTATTGAAGTGAAAACTTCTTTAGCGGCGCTGGGCACTTTTTGAGGTGGGGAAAAAATGATAAACTCGAGACAGCGTAAGACGATCACGTGACCGTAAGGGGCGAAAGGTTTAGATGGCCACTCATAATTTAGATGGCATTTAAATTAATAAAGAGAAACTCAATGTTATTTGACATTTATTTTGCGGACTCCATTTCAAGGTATGTACCTATCGTGTTACCGGGCGTCGGTAACATAGTGAGGTGAGTTTTCACTTCTATCGGCACTCCCGGAGTGCAACCGTTGTTGCTTGTTTTTATTTTATATATTTAGAAACAAACAATCTCGTATTGTCACATTAGATAGTAGACTTATAGTTTCCTTAATTGAATTATGTAAACGTATACAATTAAAACATTAAAATATAAAAGTACCTATATACGAATTATGAATTATCTATAATATCTATATGAATCGATAATAACATACCTATTTAAACGGTGTGTTAATAAATTGTGCCTGAAAACTTGCAGTTATGTAATAACAATTATAATATATGTCGAATACATTTTAAAGATCGTTTGAAGTTAATAGTGTTTCATGAAAAATATCCACATATTGAAACTTTTCATCATAAAACCTGCACGCTCTCCTAATTAAACTGTAACCATTTTTGAACGTAAGCTTAAAAATTTTATGATGCGGTTGACAACCTTAACCACATCATTAAACCTTAACCTTTTTGAAGTGAAAACTTCTTTAGCGGCGCTGTGCACTTTTTGAGGTGGGGAAAAAATGTTAAACTCGCGACAGGTCACGTGACCGACAGATTCGACAGATTGAAAATTCGTAAGACGGTCCACGTGACCTGTTCGAAAAAATGTTACAATGTCATTGAGTTTTCACTTCTGCCGGCACTCCCGGAGTGCAACCCGTTGTTTTTAGGGTTCCGTACCCAAAGGGTAAAAACGGGACCCTATTACTAAGACTCCGCTGTCCGTCCGTCCGTCCGTCCGTCCGTCTGTCACCAGGCTGTATCTCACGAACCGTGATAGCTAGACAGTTGAAATTTTCACAGATGATGTATTTCTGTTGCCGCTATAACAACAAATACTAAAAACAGAATAAAATAAAGATTTAAGTCGGGCTCCCATACAATAACAAACGTGATTTTTGACCGAAGTTAAGCAACGTCGGGCGGGGTCAATACTTGGATGGGTGACCGTTTTTGCTTGTTTTATTTTTTGCTTGTTTTGCTTTTTTGTTGTTGTTGTCGTTGTTGATGGTGCGGAACCGTCCGTGCGCGAGTCCGACTCGCACTTGGCCGGTTTTTTTATTTCATTTAACAGGATATTATGATGAAAGTGTTCATAAACCAATTCTTTATAGTATAAACATCGATGATCAATGTAACCCGTGGTTACCGGGGTTTATTTAAAGAAAACAAAGGTATGCAAATAACAGGTATCGTATTACCAGTGACGGCGAGTATAAATCACTACTCCGACAACCGAGACGGATGGGGGAGTGACATGTGCGAAATTAAATCTGTACTACAATCAGAAATGTACTCCGGATTTAAAACGACATTTATTTTATTTCATTGAAGAAGGAATAGTTATTTACGGTACAAGTGCGGAAAGTAGGAAATAGGCAACGAGTGCTGATGAATTAATGGCTCCTCTACACGATGGACCAACGCCGGCCACTCCAAGGGACGCATTTATACGTTAGAGGGAGCAAGTGATATTGCTATCTCATTCTATCGCATGGCTGCGTCCCTTGGAGTGGCCGGCGTTGGCCCATCGTGTAGAGGAGCCATAAAACACGATCGAAGGTAGTGTTTTAAATCGACACGAGTTGCGAATTACCTATTCCCACGTGTACGTTGTACTATACAACGTTTTACTCACTCTTTAAATTTTCGACATATACACGGAATGTGCTCTTTCCAGCACTAGTTTTTTTTTAATTTTGACAAAGTTGCGTTTGGCGCTCGAGGTCACAAACTTGGATTATTAATAGGGCCAACATCATAAATTAGTCTGCAAAAAACCAGAACTACCGGATTTGTCGCAAAAGCTAAATGTATTTATAAATGTTCTGGTATCTATTCGTCCCCCTTGCTGTGGAGACTTCAGGTTGCTGGTGCGCTGAGGGTAAGACCTTCCTTCGCGAGCTGGGTCGTCGCCTGAATGAAAGGGGCCTTGACCCCCGCTCCGGGTTTTTCCTGATGCAAAGGCTGTCCATCGCAATACAACGCGGCAACGCGGCGAGTGTGATGGGCACCTTTGCGTCAGGGACAGCTCGGGACGGGTTTTAGTAAGTAGTTATTTTTTATATTTTTAGTTTGTATTAATATTAATATTATTTATCTCTCTTTCATTTATAAATTCACTGTTTTATGCGGTTAATTTAAAATAACATTTATTTCGAGGTTAATTTTGTAATAATACTTTGCGTATACCAGTCCGGTTCGTAACAAAATTACATTCAGAATGGTAAAATTTCAAGATTGCCTACGCAGAACTACCTCCACTTTTCACGTCTAATTTCACAGGTCAAATAAGATATCCAGGTCTTAACTTGAAATTTCTAGAACATTTTTACACTTAAAATGATCTATTTAATATGCCACCGCTAAAGGCATCATCTCATTTAAACCTCACAAAGAGCTACACATTCTCCGTAATGGCTGAACCTTGTATCAGGCACAAGATCGCCAAACTAGCTCGTAAAAACCGTATTACGGTGAAAAAACACGTTTTCATAAGTGCACAGTTGGACTGGTTCAAACAGTAGTATACCTCATTCATTCATTCATTCAGTCATTGCTCTTTACGCACTACGCCCCTAGATATGTTATAACTAGGAATTGTGCAGCTTATTAGGTAGTAGCTTTTGGCCGCGACTTCGTCTGCGTGGATTTAGTAGCAGTAGGTAGAGTAGAGAGTAAGGATAGCGCCTGGATAAAGTGCAATAGATATCATTCAATTTGAGCATAAAGCTTAATTGTTTACATCAATTATCAGACACTATTAATTATCTAAATTTCACCCCCCTTTACAGCCTAATAGAGGTGATTTTCGACATAAAAACTGTCATTTATCCTTCCCCGGGACTGAAACTATCTCTATGCCAAATTTCAACTAAATCGGTTAAGCGGTTTAAGCGTGAAGAGGTAACACACACAGACAGACAGATAGACACACACTTTCGCATTTATAATAATCATTTTTATAATATGAATTGGTCGCTTTTTCTATAGTATATAATATTTATTTCAGTTTGTGATTTATAGGTAAGTGTCCTGAAAAAATACAAATCAAATATTTAACAAATTAATTTGATTAGTTCCCTTTGTATTCTTGTACCCTCCTAAGACCCTGCGTATAATTTTTTGTACATATTCCAAAAAATATTTTGAAGTTTCATTGAGTAACTAAGGGTTCCAAACTAAAAAACAAAACAAATGCTTCTTGGTCTCAGAAGGCTACTGTTTTCTTACTGTCTACTGCGCGCCCCCGCAACAAAATGGCGACTTCCTATTATGGCGGGAACAATGAAGCCCTTGAAAGTTCTTGACGAAGATGCCCTGAGCACCCTCGTCTGCGCCGGAGAGGAACCTATGGGCTGCACTTCATTTCACCAGTAAAGGGAGATGGTGTTTTATGAATAGGAAAAGATATTTGGGTCAGGGAAAAAGTTAGGAAAAACGTAGGGAAAGTAAAAAAATATTACCGGTTGACGACCGGTCTGGCCTAGTGGGTAGTGACCCTGCCTGTGAAGCCGCGGTCCTGGGTTCGAATCCCAGTAAGGGCATTTATTTGTGCGATGAGCACAGATATTTGTTCCTGAGTCATGGTTGTTTTCTATGTATTTAAGTATTTGTATATTATATATATCGTTGTCTGAGTACCCACAACACAAGCTTTCTTGAGCTTACCGTGGGGCTTAGTCAATTTGTGTAATACCTGTCCTATAATATTTATTTATTTATTTTTATTATTTATTTTATTTCACTAAATAATTTAATTGATTTCCTACCTGGCGCAACGCATTGGCATTGCCGTCCAGCGCGGCACTGCCGCCAGCCTTCTTGGCATCCTGCCCCAAGGCACGGAGCTGGGGCCAGTTTTTTTTTATAATTTTAGTTATTGTTATTGTAGTTAGTTGTAGTTTATAATTTTTTGCATATATTAGGCTACTGTTTAAGTTTAATACCAATTTATTGATGCTTCTTGTTCTTTACTTTATTTTTATTTTGGTATTGTTATTGTGTCTATCAATCATTAATCATCGTCATCATTATTATCCCATGTAGACAAAGTCGCGGCCAGAAGCTAGTGTCGCTATAAAATGAGAGGGCAACTTCGTATGGCGGCGGCTAAACATTAGTTAAATTTAAGGTAAACGTACTAGTGCTCGACATTCTAATGCCCAATAGATGGCACCCTGCTGTCACCTCTATTGACAATGACTTAAGTTTCAAGATGACATGTACCGGGACCGCGTCGAGCACCAGTACGTTTACCTTATTTAAATCAATATTTTTTAAACCTCACAATCACATAAAACGCTGAACGTACAATCTCAGCAAATCACATTCCATTACTCCCCTAATATAGATAAGATACGCCGAATCTTATTACTAAGCCTACTTTTGAGGGGTGAAATAAAAAATTGAAAAAATATCCTAATTTTAATAACAAGCAAAATTTTCCGGTATTCGAGAATCCCTTTCGGGGACGCTATTCCGACCGCTTACAGATTACGGGTTTACATTGAACACTCAGACAATAAAGGTGACCTGCGGGTCAAACTGCACCAGCATTACTCCAGCAGTATTGCAGCGCAACATTACTGCCGACTGTACTACTGCCGAAAATGTCAAAATTGACGTTGCTGCCCGGATTTTCAGTCGGTTGCAATGTCGCGCCGCATTTCTTTGCGTTGCGACACGCCTTACTGCTGCAGTCTGAATACGAATGTTACGTTTAAGGATGACTCACGTTAGAACGGCCCAGGTCCGGTCCAGGTATCCGACACTTCGTTTTCTATACAAAGGATCACGTGATCAACAGAACGTGTCATAGAAAACGAAGTGTCGGTTTCCTCGGCCCGGACCCGGATCGTTCTAACGTGAATCCTTTAGTCTGATGTGACGTATAAATTATGTCCATTTTCGTACACTGGTTCACCTGATTTCTATCTTACAGTCACTCGGCAACGAATTTCTACCAAAATCCCAGTTCATTATTGAAATATCGCCCCTACCGAATATAAAACGGTTAACTTGTGAATTATTATGCCCTATTAGTTTTACTGTTTAGTCTATTCCAAGAATTATTTTTATTAAATTTGTTTTTGTTTTCCCGTTTCGATATAATTTAAATGCGATGTCTAGAAAATCATAACATTTCATTGGTTTTCTTTTAAAATAAGAATGACGGGGTTCTAGGTTACTTCAAGTTAGAGCGCTCATTACGTACCTACACATATTTATAGCAAAGATTTGGACACGATTTTAAATACAGATATTGTTTGGGTATTCATAAACGGCTGCTAACTTAATCAGTTGATGATCGTCGTTTGTCCCTATCTGTCGTTATGCCATAGAGAGGGACAAACGACGATCATCAGCTGATTAACTTAGCAGACGATAATGAATATCGCCGTGTGTCTAGATGAGCCCAAGACATGTTTGTATAAATTGTATACCCATGAATGTGTGTGTAAATTCCTTAAGGGAGTCAGTTGAAAATATTTTGACCTAACACCGATATTTTGTACCAGGGATGTTGCGAACATCCGCATCCGCATCCGCAACCGCGGAACTTCCGCATTATTTTCAACATCCGCATCTGCATCCGCATCCGCATAAAATCGATGCGGAGCTTATGCGGATGCGGATGTCGAACAAGTCGGTACAGGAACGTCTTAGCGGCGGCGTAAGTGCTAGGTAATTTCGTCATTACCTATAACGAAATCGTCTAGAATCTAGATCCAGAAAAGTCGGCCAAGTTACTGTTTATTAAATATAACGCACCTATATTCTTGCTCAAATACTAAACGTTTCGTTTTTTTTAAATAAAAAAATACGAAAAATGTAATATTTGACGTTTTCTAAGTACCTAATCTTGACATCCGCATCCGCATCCGCATCCGCATCCGCGGATGTGAGCCTTTAAATATCCGCATCCGCGGATGTCAAAAAATCTGCATCCGCAACATCCCTGTTTTGTACTGTCCGGCTTCACGATGCTAAACAAACTAAGATTCTGTCAATCTGAAGTAATTATGCCGCGGGGTGTGGTAGCTCCATTCGGGGCGGGGGCTATTACATATATCAATGAAAAGGAACCTTATTGTCGATGGCGCTTACGCCGCACAGCGTCGCGCGGCATTGTATTTGCCATCGACAATAAGGTCCCTTTTCATGGATAACGTCACATATATGTACTTATAGCACACACGTTTAAAGCCGGGATTCCAGCAGCGGCACTACCGGTCTAGACAAGGTGACAATCGCTGTCGCTTCGACAACGAAACGCTTTGTCTCTCTCTATCACTCTTAGATATTAGTGCAACAGTGACGGTTGCGTTTCGATCGCTACGGAACGTAAGTGATTGGCATGTTGGCTACGCGGCCTGTGCGGCACGAGCATTTTTAGGGTTCCGTACCCAAAGGGTAAAAACGGGGCCCTATTACTATGACTCCGCTGTCCGTCCGTCCGTCCGTCCGTCTGTCACCAGGCTGTATCTCACGAACCGTGATAGCTAGACAGTTGAAATTTTCACAGATGATGTATTTCTGTTGCCGCTATAACAACAAATACTATCTCAGAATAACATCTCTCTATAACAGAATAAAATAAAGATTTAAGTGGGGCTCCCATACAACAAACGTGATTTTTGACCGAAGTTAAGCAACGTCGGGCGGGGTGAGTACTTGGATGGGTGACGTTTTTTTGTTTGTTTCGCTCTATTTTTTGTTGATGGTGCAGAACCCTCCGTGCGCGAGTCCGACTCGCACTTGGCCGGTTTTTTGTATTGAATCAATAAATAGAATCAGGCGTTACTATGCGGAAATCCTCTTTGTGTTTGTGATTCCGTTGCTTAGCGTCAGAGCGTCAACATCTCCTGAGTATGCCTCGTGGAGAGGCGAAACACGTGCCGAGTATTGTTCTTTTGGTGGTGGTTTGTTGGATAGCGGTAAGAGCGTACGACTTGCAATCCGGAGGTCGCGGGTTCGAATCTCGGCTCGTACCAAAGAGTTTTTCGGAACTTATGTACGAAATATCATTTGATATTTACCAGTCACTTTTCGATGAAGGAAAACATCGTGAGGAAACCGGACTAATCCCAATACGGGCCTAGTTTACCCTCTGGGTCAGATGGCAGTCGCTTTCGTAAAAACTAGTGCCCACGCCAATTACTGGGATTAGTTGCTTAGCGGACCCCAGGCTCCCGTGAGCCGTGGCAAAATGTCGGGAAAACGCGAGGAAGATGATGGTGGTGGTTTGTTATATTTATTTGCGTATTTATTATTGGGAGGGTGGGAACATTAATTGCATGTAAAAAATACGCAAGTAAGTGTAACAGGTTAGCACTGATTGAATAGCACGTCATCTTTTCGCGGATTGGCAAAGTAATATTTTGGTACTTATTCATTTTTGTACTGAATCTGCTTGTGCCGCACCACAGTGCCGCACGCTGGTGGAATCCCGCCTTAACAGATGACTTACGCTGAAACTCTGAATAATGACACTTCAGCAGTATAGAAAGCATCACGTGATGGTCACCATCGCCCGTCATAGAAAACGAAGTGTAGGTAGCCTCGGCCCGAACCCGGACCGTTCTAGCGTGCGTCATCCTTTAGGCTTAGGTAACTTATTACGTAAGATTTGATGACTCTATATTACTTTATTCTTCCTCCTGAAATAGCAAAAGTATATCGTATTTAATAGCTTATTTTGTTGATTTCGCTCATGTAGGTACATAGTTTTCAAGTTCATTATGATCGTTAGGATATCATGTTAAAGTATTTATAATATTGTTTTCACAAACAATCTATAAATAACAACTTATTTTCAATGCTAAAACTAAGCCCGTATAAAGGTGCGGCCACACCGCTGCTTAAAAAACGGTGGCGGCACGGAACGGTAACGCACCGTTGTTATCGCACGATCTCCACAACGCTGCTTACAACACGGAATCGCAGTGACGCGTCGTAAATTTCACGATTTCGACACATGTCTTCCTAGTAAATCGTACGGCGTTATTCATAAACGTCTGCTAAGTTAATCAGCTGATCATCGTCGTTTGTCCCTCTCTATGGCATAACGACAGATAGAGACAAACGACGATCATCAACTGATTAAGTTAGCAACCGTTTATGAATAACGCCATTAACCTTTACGGCACGTCACCCTCAACGTACTTTGAGCAGAGGTGTGGGTGGCACGCAAAAAAATACGATGCGGCACTGCGATTCCTTACCGTCACCGTTTTTTAAGCAGCGGTGTGGTCGCACCTTTATTCTTGCAAAACATTTAGCTGAAAACAATTTTAATAAAACAAAAATAAACAAAGAACACGCTAATTAAGTATGAATTAATAAACAACGATAAATATTTGTCTACATACATTATTCATAATTACCACTAAATGTTACAAGCAAATATTTACTCTTGCTCACAGATTTAATTAATTATTTTTGTTCCTTTAAAAACATAATTTTGAAAATGTGAATTTATTTATCATTTCGTGGGCGTTGTACTGTATTAACTATTATAAGAGTTAAAACGTGGAAAAAACCGGACAAGTGCGAGTCGGACTCGCCCACCGAGGGTTCCGTACTTTTTAGTATTTGTTGTTATGGCGGCTGTCACGGTTCATGAGATACAGCCTGGTGATAGACCGACAGACAGCCAGTGGATTCTTAGTAATATGATCCTGTTTTTACCCTTTGAGTACGGAACCCTAAAAATGGATGAAAGAAGAATAATATAGAAAATAAGTAGGGCACGATGAAGAGGAAAAACGGGGCAAATATTATAAAAAAAAACTATTTACGTCAAAAGTTACATCTAAATTTTGCAAAAGGAAATCAAACCTGGGATCGCCTAAACGTAAAAAGGTATTTCATTATATTTTATAGGAATAAGAATATCTAAGACTTTTTTAAATCATATCAAAATAATTATAAAGGCATAAAAATAGGTCACGAAAATTGGCAACGATAATTGAACCGCTTTATATCCATTTGGACCACAATAAGATAAGATAACCCCCAGGATCAGATCCACCATCTTTACCGCCCGTATAATAAATCTCTATGATAATTGCCTCGTAAAACTGTTCAAAAATATATTCACAATTATGCACTTTATGTAATAGTATTAAGGCGAATGTTGTGTAGATGTTTTTGGTGTGAAATGTAAAAGAGGAATTCGGATTCTTTGGTGACAATCGGGGAATCTGCTTAGCGATTAAGTCTTTTGTTGTATTTTCAATTAAATTGGGGTTCTTGGTTGAAGCATCGTATTAATATACAGGGTCATTTCTGGACCGTTAGCCATATTGTGCGAGGTGATTAGGTAGGTCATACTGAACAACTTTTTCTATGGGACCAACCCCGAAATCCCAAAAAAGTTTGGGCTTCCCATAGAAAACGTCGACATCCACTCGACCAAAATGTATGAAACGGTCAAAAAAATTTTTGTGATTTCGGAGTTGGTCCCATGGAAACAGTTGTTCAGTATGGCCTACCTAATAACCTCGCACAATATGGCTAACGGTCCAAAAATTACCCTGTATTATTAGGTCGTTAGGTTGTATGAGTGAGCTAAAGTGGGCCTGTAAAATGTCAAGTATAACATTTATTCAGACCTATGAAACAAATCACATTATTTCATTAAATATTTTTTTTGTGTTTTTGTCACCTCTGTAGTTGCAAGCGTCCATAGGCTACGGTGACTGCGTACCATCAGGCGGACCGTATGCTGGTTTGCCACCGATATGGTATAACTAGTGGCTCTGTGAGCTGTAGACCTCGCGAGCATAGCTTATTGGGACCGTGCACGATGACAGCGCCACACAGCGGTTTGATCAATCAACAATACAAAGATTTTAATTTATTAAAAAAAATACGAAGTTTAAGTAAAAAAAAAATTCAAAAAGTTATGTCTTACTGGGGATCGAACCCAGACTTTCCGTGTGCAAACAAAAAAGAGATTGTTTACAAAATGCGCCATGATAGTTCTTAGCTAAGCTGACGAAATTCGGCTACTCATTCTCGAGTACAAACTAAATATCTACATACCGCCTAAACCAGCAATACAATTTTTCTGCGTTTTTTGCCATTTACTATGTAAATATGTCTCAAAAAGAAAATACTCTTATGATATCGATACGACTATTTTTTTAAGCGCGAGGTATCACAACTCCTCCATTTTTGAAAATTTCCAAAAACGGGATCGACAAAATTTTTTTATTTACTCATAGAATCTGGTCACAAAATTTCACAAGAATCGGTTGAGAATTATTGTGACCTGTAGAGCAGAACATCCGGACATACAAAAGCAAAATGCCCGGGTCAAAACGTAGACCTTCGCTACGCTTCGGTCAATAATAGTACTAGGTACAGAAGGTTCACTCTCTATCAAAACGCGTCTATTACGACAGATATGACCGCTAGGTGGCGCAAGCGCGAGCAGGCGTCCTTTCCGTAGCGGTGCGCAGCAACTACTATAGTTAGACACCAAAATTGGTGTGGGCCACATGTACTTGTAGTAACCACGCCTGATTTCGTGTAATAAAGCAGTTTTTACAATAAACTAAAAATTCTAAGCACGCAATTTCCAGATGGACAATAAAAAAATTAACCCATAAAATGATCTAACTCTCCTGAGAACTCTTCTAAATTTTTAAAAGCCAGATTTAAGGTAAGTACATTAAGTTGTCAAAAGGGAAATTTGGACTTGCAATTACCTAAGTTAGACCGAGAGGCCGGTTCTGATTTCGCTGTTTGATACGGTTTTGATGTTAATAACCTTGTTATGATACGACCTTGACGCTCGCTTACGCCTCACGCTGATAAGTGCGCGCTTAACATTAACTGCCAGCGGACACTATAGTAACTACAAGCTATAATGCTTAGGCTAGGTCGATCTGTATAAGATTGTCTCCAAATATTTATTTATTTAGGTTGTTTTTTTTTTATTTAGTTGTCGTTTTTTTTTTCATTTTTCTCTGATTTTTATGAAATTTGGTGGATAGATAGAGTTCCTTATTCTGTACAACATAAGCGTAGTTTCACTAAACACAAAATCCTACAAAATCTTCCACTGGGTTACAGAAAACGTATGAAATTTTCCGAAACTCAATGGGATTTTTATAAATTTTTTTGTCCCCAATTTTGATTTCGTATTTATACCGACCAGAATAAGGAGATTTTCAAACCTACCAATTTTTATCAAAAGCTGAGAAAAAATAAAACCGACAAAAAATATAAAATGGCCCAGGTATGTCAAAACTACGTCAAAACGTTAGTACAGAATCGGGCTGATCCGAATAAGAAAACAAACTTCCCAAAGGTAATTTATCGAGGCTTTCAGAAGTTTTACATCAAAAAGGCTTCGGGTGTTTCCTTGGAACTCATGGAAGTAAGGACAATGCTCAAGACACGGTTGGGAATTATTAAAAGGTTGTTTTTCAATTCAATTCAATATATTTATTTTCAGACCATGTCCATTGTGTTAGTGTACATTCCCTTAATCATGAAAATGAAAAAAATAAAAAATCGTTTATTGGTCACAGTCATTATTGTGTAACAAATTGAGAAAGGGTTGGGACCTCCTAGTGAGTATGTCAATAAGTACTTGTGACAGGAGGCCCCGCTCTTCCAGCAGCAAGTTAAGGGTATACAAACCAATGGAATAGGTACTCGTTAATCATATGGCCCTTAAATTTTCGACATAGTTACGTAAATTTTAAAGTGGAAAAATACTGTTTTGGGTGAGACTTAAGCCTCTGGATTTATTCTAAGCTTAATAGCATCGTTCGCAGACGTTTCTGCTTGTTAAAAATTGTTAAAAAAAATAGTTACGTAATGTGCTAATTATCGCACTAGTGCGGTACATACTGTAAATTTAATTAACTACCTATGCACTTTGTAAAGTACAAATAACTTATGAAGCCAATTTCCCAGCTAATAAATAACGGTTATTTCATAAAATAACAATCAGTTTATTTCCCAGAAAACCGTTTAAGATTCAATCCTGAAATATAAACAAGAATCCTTCATCTTAACCTGGGAGCCTTATTCTGACGCACAGAGCGGATACGTCAAATAAGTAATAAATAAAAAACGAGCGTAGGGACAAGGAGGGAACAGTGGCCCGGGAGAAAAAGGCCGTGTACAGTGGCTCACTCAACCTATAGTTTATCAAAAGACTGTCTAATTTCAAACATATACAGAGAGAATCATACTATCTTTGTCTTACACTAGTACTAGCACCCAAAAGAAAAGGATGAGTATAGTTTTCCTGGTTCTTACTGACTGACAAATTGGTTTGACCAACTATAATTTCAACACGAGAGAGAGGCGATATTTGGGCGATTGAGCCACTGTTCGAGCTGAGCCACTGTTTCCGCCTTGACATTACTCCCATCTAAAATGCCGGCAACGTTCTTGTAATCCCTCTATTGTTGCGGGTGTCCATGCGCGACGATAATTGCTTACAATCGTGCTATTTGCCTACTCGTTTGCCTCCTATTATATAACTTATTCAGCGTCTAAAGTCACAATATGACGGCAATGTGACAATAATAGGACGTTGAAAAAACGTATTTACGTCAAATATTTACTTGAGAATAGTCTTGGGAATTTTATTAAGTTAAATGTGAAACGTAGGCAACGACAAAGAAAATATTTTACAATATAATATTGTTTCAATGTAATTTTAGCTGTCTCTTTGGAGTAGGTAAATATCAAAAAAAACTAGAGCTCAAAAATGTCTCAAAAGTCTTTCAAATATTGGATATAGGGTTGCCGCCATGACCGGGTGGCCTAGACAGGAAAACTGAAGACACCAGTTCGAACTTCGAATCCATCAGCCTCGACCTCTTGGCTTGGTCATTTTTCTTTAAATAAAAAAAAAGTAGTATTCTTTATTATGACATCTATTTCAATATATATTTTTGGAGTTGAAACTCTAGGCCCTCGGGGTCCCAGCGCGCACAAGTTTGCAGAAATCGCGAAGGGTCTGGTTGACGTTACTGGTGACCGAAGGTGACACATAAAAAAAGCTTTTGGTACCCTAAAATACAAATTGTAATAACAAAACTTCCGAGACACAGACATAAACGGGTCACTCAGATATTTTAAGTCGAAGAACGCTCGACATTGTTCAGTCCGTACCGAGGAGTATCGTCAGGAGCTTGCGTTGGCGGACCGGCGCACTCTACGCCGCTACATGCCGTCGAGCGTTCTTCGACTCAGCCTCGTAAGACCCAGAGCAATTGGCGCTTTTGAATTTGTAACTTTCTTTTATTTCTATACGAGTTCAAAACTCGAATTAAATTTGTACTTGTACAAGTACACGGGGTTAAATACGTGAGTGACCCGTTTTTAATACATTTAATACATCATAAATTGTAATTTATTATGTTTGTAATTCCAGAATACGGCGTTACACAACTCCGTACGCACACGCCGCCGTTTTTAATTTCACAAAACAAACATTAATTTCCCCCAAGAAACGAGCTTTGCACCCTAGGCGGCGGCGGTTTTTTTTAAACTTTCAAATTGAAAGTGTACCTTAAGGTTACAATTAGATTGCAACTTTAGTTGATGGGGTATCGTTGCAGCAGCAGAAAATGGTTAAGGTTCAGAAGTAAACTGGGCCGGGCACCGGCGCTTCGTTTTCAGAAAGCACCACGTGATCACCGATCGGCCGTCATTGAATAAGACATGTCGGACGCATCGGCCCGGGCCCGGCCCGGTCTAACGCGAGTCATCCTTAATTGTTGCGGCTTCATTGTTGCCACCGATATATCTGTCAATTTTCTTGATAAAATGAGTGATGGATGGAACGTCATAGTCCCGGCAGTAATGCTGCGGCGAACGTCACTCATTTTATCAAGGAAATTGACAGATACAGCAACGGAAACGATGACGCCGGAACAGTAAGGGTAACATTCCATTTCTGACCGCAGCTGCACTACTAACTGGTACTGAACGCGTCGCTGTTACTGTCAATTTCCATAGTAAAATGAACAGTAGTGCAGCTGCGGTTGGAAATGGACTGTCACCTTAATGCAGTTGACATCTGAACGTCACCTTCGCAGCAGTAATGCGGTTTGTTTCCCACTCATTTTATAAAGGAAATTGCTAACGAACACTAAATTGCCCGGGTTAACGTTGCAGCAGTCATATTGTTGCAGTCTTGCAAAATTCTTTACATATATGGAGCTACTTTACTGCACTAGTGCGGTAATTATCACATTGCGTAACTAGGTATATCGAAAATTCAAAGTGAAACCATGTACGATACATGTGCTAATATGTAATTCGCAACTCGTGTCGATTTAAAATACTCCCTTCGTTCGTGTTTTAATTTATCGCCTCTCTTTGCGAATTTCCTATTTTTCGCACTTGTATCTTAATGTACTATTATTTCATAGAAAAAAACCGTTCATATAATTTTGGGATGGTCTCTCCCGGTAACCTTTGTTGGAAGAAAAGTCATCATCCGAATGTTACCTTTACTTTTCGCTCACTTGGTAATTAAAAACAGTTCGCGACTTTCTTTACCGGGGAATTATTAAACGGTCAAGCAAAAGAACAGAGTTGAGTACTTTGCGAAGTACATTAAGGTGAGCAGGGAGATAAAATGATAGTGGACTGCTTTTCCATACAAAGGTAGACGCAATTTTCCTCTCTGGATGATAGTATGGAAAATATTTATGAGCAGTTGTATATGACACCGTAAAGATTGTGAACCCGTTAGTTTATAATGTAACGTAGGTTAGGTTAGGTTAGTTTATAATCTCCCTACTGTCAGTTTATATTTTAACTAGCGAGATGTTGAACTGACGAGTGTTTACAATTTTCTGTTTGGATGTTTTTCATCCCTCCTAATCCTAAGTCTTACAATAACAAAAAATCTAAAAAGCAAACGAACGCCCAAAAAAATAGACATTCAGTTAGAACAAAAAGTTGACAGTTCGGAACAACTGACACACATCGGTCGTTCGCACACATCGATCGTTTTAATAATATTCACATTTCTAAATCGGAATAATTTGACTTCTCCCAAAGCAAACCTTGAGATAAACTAAAAATAAACCTAACAAGACATATATCTGTATCATATCAATATAATTATATAGCTCCACCAATAGCGCCGACGATTCAATTATTTTTTACGAGCAGGTGGGCTATCAGACCTTCAGACCTTTACCGTGTTCTTATTCTGACGTGGTTTTTCTCAAAACCAGTCTATGTTGACACATATTATTTACTCTTATTTTATTTATTTGTAAGCCTGCTGAGTCCCACTGCTGGGCAAAGGCCTCCCACTCTTTCCTCCGCGCGTCTCGTTCTATGGCAATATTAGGCCACATATTAATTCGTATAAATTTTAGTGGCTCTGTAAGCCTATTGTAGCCGCTGTGCAGGGCCTTACCATGATGATGTGAAGGGTCCATTGACCATATTGGGTCGCATAATAATTGATTATCATAATGTAATGTTACGCATAAAACTCATTTCGCATAATTGTTATTGTGCTAAAACTATTAACATATCTTAAAAATTATAAAATAAACCTAACCTAACCTACCCTGTTCTACACAACCTATGCAAAATATTTTCGAAAATACTTTCTGTTTCAGTTGGAGAAAAATTATGCGAAAAGAGTTTTATGGGTAACATTACATTAGGACAATCAATTATTATGCGACGAGATACGACCCCGCAATAAGGACATCATGGTAAGGCCCCAGGTCTGGAACTCGACGACTCAAATAAAAATCTTCGTTGTGTTATTGTGAGACGCAATGACATCGGACCAAGAAATTAGACAGGTAGAATACCAATCTTACCCGCTCTCGGTTGGCAATAACAATCCGACCTCCAGAGATTTTCCAGATTCTCATAACCTCTAGCCGCCCCGAGACCTATAAAAAGGTCTCCTGTTCCATTCTAATTTGAACTTTGTGTTGACAAAATAAAATTTCATTTTGCTTGGCAAGGTTTGACGTATGGGCGGCTAGAGGATAAAACCAATACTAAAAGATCTCTCAAAGGAAGTACTTTATATCAGCCTTAAGCTCACCCTTACACTGGTTTATGCTGATTATAAGAAAGGGCCTGCAAGGTTCAGATTTTGTGACGGATTATTTTCAGACAGCTTTTAGATGACGTTGGGTTTCGCTCAAGATTTGTAGTGGGTTACTTACATTAATCTGTCAGCTCCCACGGCTCATATATGAGCCAAAACGCTTATGATAATTTTAACGTACCTACAGCACAGGGCGGACACGCCATACATCAAAAATTATTTGCTTTTATATGTGTGCACGGCACGTCTGTACACGCGTCATTGTGTATGTGTGGGTAAGTCGCTTTACTGAGAGTACGCCAGAAGTCCGCCAGATTCATGTCGCGGGGCGAGGTAATGCGAGTCGGGGCGGGGCGGTGCGTGGCCGTTCTGTATGATAATACTATTACTTATTCTGTGCCTACAATAATCCGGTACTGAACGTAAATCCAAGGTCAAAGTATTTATCAGAAAACAATTCCAGCAGTTTTTTGAACGAAAGTCTATGAACTATAATAACGGTTTTATCGAGGCATTTCGTGATTTTCGGCCGAATTTTAGACAAACTTGTATAGATTGATAACAGTAATTGTGTGGTACAAGTTAGTGTAAGGCCTGAGTGGACGCTCGAGTTGGGCGTGCAGCGGGGCGGGGCGCGCGGCGTGCATGTTAAACAAATGTAAGCGTATAGGAGCGGCCTTAGTGCACGTTGCTCAAATCACTTGTGAGCCCGACGCCACGCTGCACGCCCCGCCGAACGCTCCGCTTCGAGTGTCCACTCAGGCCTTACACTCAGGGTTGTTTAGTTACAAGCGATTTGCATTACCTTTGGTGTTATTCTTACGATTGAGTTACGTAGTGTCCTAGGTGTGAAAACGTGACAAGGACGCAAAGCAGTCCGGCGCAACGCGCACAATGGAAAACAATCGTAAGGTGACGTTTGAATGGCAACTGTAACTGACAAACGCCAATCGAGACTCAAATATTGTAGTTTTTTTTTTTGTTTGATCAACAAAGGCCTCCGATATCCGCTACCGCTAATCTCCACGATATCTTCTCTTACCTATCCCACACCCAATAAAGCGTTCACTCAACGCGTCAGAACTACAATCGCAGCTTACACCCGCTTTCTCTCGCTCTTTGTATCCGCTATCGCTTATCGCCACGCTATGCTCTCAACCCTTGTCCCACACACTAAAACCACACGCAATAGTGCGTTCACTCAACGCGTCACAATTACAAGGAAAGTCACTCAGTCGGATTTCCTCGGCGACATTTCACACCAATTAGTGTTTGGGAATTATGGCGTCTTTATGACGTGCTAAGGGGAGATTTGTTGGTTTTGACCTAGATTAAGGCGTAAAAACTTCTTAATAGATTAATAAAAACCGGCCAAGTGCGAGTCGGCCTCGCGCACGAAGGGTTCCGTACCATTCCGGAATATCGAGTTAAAACCGAAACATTATGGTTAAAGCTGAATCAGGCACTTCATGCTGCTTATATCAAATCCTCAAGTATAGTGTGTCAAAACACTCTCGTATACTTATGTCAGCGATAGTCACGGGTGTTCGAGGTGGCTTGACCACTGTGTAACTACTGATGCGGCCAGACTAACAGTTACTGACGTCAAGATACACTATGACGTGTTTTGGTCAGATCACTTCCCTTTGGAACTAGTTTGTAATTTAAGTAGAAATATAGGTAAAAATAATATTCAAACGGGAAATCTGGGAAATGATAATCTGAAGGGTATAATATGGGGTGAAAGGGAGCTGCCTCAGATAAACGAGTATCGAAACATTTGTAACGGTAAACTAAAAGATATTGATTTTCCTAACGAACTAGAGCAATGTTGTGATAATGTTTGTAATAATGCTGATCACAGGATAATCATAAATAACATGTATAAGTCTATTATAGTGATACTTAAAGAGGCCTCAGTTGCCAGTTATCATAAAAGACATCACAGAGCAGGTCGTATCACGGGCTGGAATAAACACGTCAGGGAGGCTCACCAGACGGCGAGAGTATGTTTTCAGGAATGGTGCAGGTTCGGTAAGCCTAAGTCAGGCCGACTATATGAAGAGATGTGCCGTTCTAGAAAACATTTCAAGGCTAAACTTAAGTTTTGTCAAAATAAGAAAGACCAGATTAAGATGGACATTATTGCCTCACATCATAAGTCTAAAAACTTTGTTCAGTTTTGGAAATCGACAAACAGGATGAACCCTAAAGTGAGCCTTCCAGTAAGTGTTGACAATGTTAGTGAGCCGAGTGATATCGCAAACCTCTTTAAGAATCAGTTCAAAGTGGAACCTCTGAAGGTGGATGGACAGCTGCCGGTGCTCGGTGCTGGGACTCGTGTGGAGGGTACCTTAATCACAATTACACCAGCGGAAATATCCAAGGTTGTACGGCAAATGACGAGAGGTAAGTCACCCGGACACGATGGTCTTAGCATCGAGCATCTGCAACATGCGGGTGCTCATCTCCCCAGGGTTCTTGCGATGTTCTACACATTTTGTATTCGCCATAACTATTTGCCTGAAGACCTCATGAAGACCATTGTGGTGCCCATTATAAAAAATAGGACGGGTGATGCCTCCGACAAGTCCAACTATAGACCAATCTCGTTGGCAACCATACTGGCGAAGGTATTGGACAGTGTGCTTAACATTAGACATGGCTTATGCCGCACGACTTAGAAATTCTAGGAAATATTGATTCCGACTTTGGATTTACGGGGAAGTCAGCGGTTGACTCTGCGGCCGGCATTTTTCGAGGTAGGCCCTTCGGGGGAGTGGCCATATTGTGGCGTAAAAGTGTTTTTCGTCAAGTATCTGTGATAACTTGTAATAGTGAACGAATTACTGCTATAAAAGTAGTTGTGCATGATAGTCCTGTGTTGATATTTTGTGTTTATATGCCTACAGATTCTATAGACAATCGTTTAGAGTTTAGCGACTGTTTGAGCGAAATTGCGGCTATTGTTGAGCAGAGTGATGTGGGGCCAGTGTTTATTATGGGGGATCTAAACGCTCATCCTGGCGCGTTATTTGGTAACGATATGTTGAGCTTTTGTACTGATCAAAAGTGGTCGTGTATTGATATGCAGTTTTTCGGGGAAACCTCTGATACTTATACTTTTATAAGTGAGGCCCATGGTTGTAGTCGGTGGCTCGACCATTGCCTAGTTACTGAATCCGCTAGCAAGTTGGTAGAAAACGTAAAAATTCACCACGACATCTTTTGGTCAGATCATTTTCCAATGGAGCTACAATGTAACCTAGATATAATTAGACCTAGGAAATTAATGTCATATCTTGTACAAAACAATGTTATATGGGGAAATAGAAATTCTATTGAGATAGATAAATATATGGAATTATGTCAAAGCTCACTTAGACAAATAGATTTTCCTCAGGAGCTTAGTAGCTGTTATGATAAAATGTGTGACAATCCTGACCATAGGCAAGTGATAGATTCTCTGTATACAAAAATAATTATGTCCCTGTCCGAGGCTGCTAGTGATGGCCGTGACGCTGTGAGACGTGTTCGTGGTAGGAATAAAGCTGGCTGGAATGAACACATCAGGGGCGTGCACTCGGAGGCTCGTCGAAGCTTTCTCAATTGGGTAAGTTATGGTAGGCCAAGCTCTGGTCCGCTATACGACGAAATGGTTAGAACTAAGAAATGTTTTAAGAGTAAACTTAAGTTCCAACAGAATAACGAGGAACAAACAAGAATGGACAAACTCGTTAATTCTCATAAAGAAAAGAATTTCAAAACATTTTGGAAAGAAACGAACAAGTTGAAGCCTAAGGCGAGTCTCCCGGTGTGCGTGGGTGGCTGTGATAACCATAAAGACATAGCCAACATGTTTCAAAATCATTTTAGGATAAAGCCGAGACTGACCAGCGATGTGCAGGGTCTTGATGCTGCTGCCGACGTTGCGAGTCACCCTGTTCTTATTACAGCTAAGGATGTTGCCTCTGTAATTAATAAAATGACTCGGGGAAAATCTCCAGGGCACGACGGGTTAAGTATCGAGCACCTGCAACACGCTGGCCACCACATCCATCGGCTGTTGGCTATGCTTTTTACCCTTGGTTTGAGACACTCCTACTTGCCAGACGAGTTTTTGAAAACGGTTGTTGTACCGATAATAAAAAATAGAACCGGCGATGTGTCTGACATTAACAATTATAGGCCAATCTCTTTGGCCACAATTGCAGCGAAGGTTCTTGACGGTGTGCTTGAACGTCACCTCAGTAGACATGCAGTGTTAGATGATAGACAATTTGGTTTTCGTGCGGGTCTGTCTACTGAGAGTGCTATTTTGGTTCTGAAGCACACCGTCAGGTACTACACTGACAGGAAGACCCCCGTGTGCGCTGCTTTTCTCGATCTTTCGAAAGCATTCGACCTAGTGTCGTATGAAAAACTATGGGAGAAGTTGCAGAAGGCGGGTCTTCCTCAAGAACTGATAAGGCTGTTAAAATATTGGTACAACAATCAGTATAACTTTGTGAGGTGGGGGATGTCGGTCTCGGAAGGTTATAGAGCTCAATGCGGAGTCAGGCAAGGGGGACTTACATCTCCACTACTGTTCAACATTTATGTTAATCAGCTGATTGTCGAGCTCAGCAGCACTATGGTTGGCTGTTCGATCGGTGGCAAAATGATAAACAACATAAGTTACGCCGACGACATGGTGCTGTTGAGCCCGTCGATCAGTGCTATGAATAAATTGTTGAAGGTGTGTGACACGTATGCGGAGTCTCACGGGCTCATCTATAATATTAAAAAAAGCGAGATACTCATCTTTCGAGCTGGTAATAAGACCCTACCAATAGTTGAGCCGGTGACACTCGGCGGTGTTGCCTTGAACAGAGTGTCCAGTTTTAAATACCTGGGACATGTAATTACCGAGACTCTAAAGGACGATGCGGATATTGAAAGGGAACGCAGGGCACTGGCAGTAAGAGCTAATATGTTGATTCGCAGGTTTGCGCGTTGTACAGTGGAGGTCAAGAAAACATTGTTCATGTCGTATTGCCAATCATTCTACACGTGCAGCCTGTGGATCAATTATACGAAGCGCGCTTACAGTGCTCTGCGTGTCCAGTTCAATAACGGCTTCAGGATGCTGTTGGGGCTACCACGCTTTTGCAGTGCGTCAGGCATGTTTGCGCAAGCACGACTGGACGATTTTCATGCCATAATGAGGAAAAGAATCGCCTCTCAAATGTATCGCCTGCGGGGTAGCACCAACAGCTTGCTGGTAGATATAGCTGAGAGATGGGACTGTCCGTTTTATAGTCACTGGGCGTCTGCTCATCGTCCTGTGTACCAAGACCCCAAATGATGTTTTTTTTTTTTTTTTTTTGAAACTGTGAGACCTAGGTTAAGATCTACTAACACTAGTAATGTAAGTCTGTAAATATGTAACTAAAATCTATGGGCAAACTGGCCTGAAATAAACAATTTTATTATTTATTATTATTAACACATATCTGAATAGACATATCAACCTACATGACGCCCAGTTCGGTTTTCGACCCGGACTTTCAACTGAATCGGCTATACTATGTCTTAAGCATACTGTTCAATATTACACTAAGCGGAACACGCCAGTTTTTGCATGTTTTCTGGACTTGTCGAAGGCATTTGACCTAGTATCTTACAAGCTGTTATGGCGTAAGTTACGGAATGGGACTAGTTTACCAGTTGAAGTAACAAACATGTTTGAGTATTGGTATGATCATCAAATAAATATTGTGAGATGGGCTGGGGGATACTCAGACCCTTATAAAATGAAGTGTGGTGTGAGACAGGGAGGGTTAACGTCACCCACACTTTTTAATCTTTATGTTAATGGGTTGATTGAGGAGCTCAGCAGCGCCGGTGTAGGTTGTTCGGTGGACGGCTGTTTTGTTAATAATATTAGCTATGCCGACGATATGGTGCTGCTGAGCCCCTCAATAAACGCATTAAAAATCATGCTAGGTATATGTGAGAGATATGTTGTGGCCCACGGGCTCAAATATAATGTCAAGAAGAGTGAGATCTTAGTCTTTAAGTCTGGTACGAAAACATATCCCATACCACCTATTAGTCTAGACGGTTCTCCTCTTCAGACTGTTACAAAATTTAAATATTTGGGCCATTGGGTCACATACACTCTCAAAGATGATGAAGACATAGAAAGGGAACGCAGAGCACTATCGGTTAGGGGTAACATGTTGTCACGCAGGTTTGCACGCTGTTCCCGCGAGGTCAAAATTACTCTATTTAAAACGTACTGCCAAAACCTGTACACGTGCAACCTGTGGAGCAACTACACCAAAAAAACCTTTAGTGCTCTGCGTGTCCAGTACAACAACGCCTTCAGGGGTTTGTTGGGGCTGCCCTGGCGATGCAGCGCGTCAGGAATGTTCGCCGAGTGGGGCACAGACGGCTTCCACGCAGTGCTCCGTAAGAGGGTAGCGTCCCTGTGGCAACGCGTGCGGGGCAGCACCAACACACTCCTGAAGGTGATTGCGGAAAGGGTCGATAGCCCTCTTATAACTCACTGGATCTCAATACATGTAAGATCCAATGAGCATTATATATTTTACTAACGTTTATTTTTATAGTTTATAGTTTTTTTATTTTTATTTTATTTTTCTTTTCTTTTCTTTGTTACCTACTAATATAGTTTTGTAGACAAAAATATGGATACCTGGTGTCTGAAATAAATATTTTCATTTTCATTTTCATTTTTTTTTTCAAAAGGCCTGTCTTATTTCAAACATAGACAGAGACAATCATACTATCTTTGTCTTACACTAGTACTAACACCCAAAAGAAAAGGATGAGTATAGTTTTGTTCCTATTTACTGACAAATTGGTTTGACCAGTGGTTTGACCAACTGTAACTCGGTTATCACAGTGATTCCTATGGACCCGTAAGCCGCAGCGGTGTGCGAAAGACATGCTATATACCTACATATATATCGCTGTCTTGCTCACACAACGTATGACAACAGAGTACTTACTCAGTAGACAAACGTATCACGTACGGCGTTTATTAGTTGCACAAAGCGCAAGTGGGTACGTGTTGGTTTAATGCAATTAATATTTATCGTGCCGATGCGTCTGTGGTCCGGGCACGTTGGATTGCATTATGCAAGATATTTCAATGATATATAAATAATGAGTAAATATAATTTAAAAATTATCTTTTTTTTTCACGTATAAACCTGTTATATAACTTATACAGTAACGTAATTAATTTACATTATATTCTTTTACAAATATTTGCTAAAATTGAATTAAGGTTCGGGTGTCATTATAATTTGCTTAATGAGAGGAGAGAACTTTGAAAATGTATTTACTGATTTAAATTCTTCTTAGAAATTATTATACTCATAATCATCAAAAAACCCCACAACAAACCCTGACTTTTATGGAAAGAATTTAGAAATTTTGTTTAATTTATTTTTAAATATACCTACTTAAACATTTGTAAAAAGCATTTGCTTGCATTTGCAACATTTGAATGCAGGGATTGTTTTAATATTTCCAGACCCAATGTTACTGTATTAATTAGCACCAATATTTGAATTTATTTTTTGGATTTGGATTTGATTTTGATACCAGTTAAGTAGTACAATGATCCGTTTGGACATACAAGTATTTTTACCTGTAAATACTAAGAGCTACACACCATAAATGTTTGCACAAAGCGCACGTGAGCACGTGTTGGTTTAATGCAATTAATATGTATTGTTCCGATGCGTCTGTGGTCCGGGGGACGGATAAATCGCACGTTGGATATTATGCAGTAAGCCACATACGAGTAATTCTTATTATTAATCAGTAAAAATGTTGTCTTCAAAGTTGATGCCAACGTCATTTGGTTTTATTATTCAGATTGAATAAGGTTTTGATCTGAACATGCAATGGACATATACATTGACATTATGGTGTGTCCAAAAAGTCTTAAGCATAGTGAATTTAAGTACGTTTTTACGTATAAGTATATTAGAACTAGGCAAGTAAGGCAAATAAAAAGTTTAATAGCCACGTAAGGTCCTTGTACCTAATCTAAACTATTTTCCATTGGTGCATCTCTTTTGTTTCGTTCGATTTCAAAACAAAATGGTTGCATATTTCCTTCACCGTTGATTTCAAATTCAACCGGTATATTTGTATGGTTGGCATTTGGAGAATAAATCAAACACTATTTATTTTTTGGAATTATGCAAAGTTTTACCTTAAAACTTGGATGGAAAAATTACCTTGATAAAATTGAGGGACGGAATTAACGTCATAACCGAGGCAGTAATGTCACTGATTGTATCAAGGGAATCAACGACGCCGCAACACAAATCCAGATGCTGTTGACATCCTAACGTCGCCCGAATACTTCTTTTTTTATACAGGGTGACATTTAAGTGGTGATCAGGAATATGTTTTTCTAACTCCATAAACAACGAGCAATTTAATGCCCCTACTCTTACTAAAATCAGACAAGATTTTTTTTATGTTTATTTTTGTCATTTATTTTACTTTTATAAGTGGATTTAGGACATTACAACGGCTTATTAAGATATTTAAATTAGTAAATTGAATCGCCTCTTTGAATCGGAACTGTCATTGACATCAATTTTGTCATTTGTCCCAGTTAGAAATAAAATTTACCTAATTTTTCATTTGAAATGTCTTACAAAGCAGTTTAAATACCACATTGCCACTTGTAAAAGTAAAATAAATGACAAAAAATAAAAAAAATCTTGTCTGATTTTAGTAAGAGTGGGCATTAAATTGCTCGTTGTTTATGGAGTTAGAAAAACATATTACTGATCACGACTTAAATGTCACCCTGTATAACAGGACCTTTATTTGTTAACCGTTGTACATATCGAATGCTTCTTGATTTAATCTTTATTTTAAGATGGTGTACTACTGCATAACACCGTCCCAAAGGCTGGTGTAATCAACTTTGTTTGTGTTTATTCAACGACTACGCCCGTCTGCAATGTCTAGCTAATGTAGCACGTTCACGCGGAAATAATGGAATCCTATAGGTGTCTCTTTCTTTTGTGGACATTAAATAAAGAGTTACCTTTACTGAATAAATTACAGGGCCAAATATATCAGAATCAGAATCAGAATCAGAATTGTTTATTGCACTCATATTAGTATACAGATCTTAAAAACTACTTAGTACAGTTCCACATGAACCCTGTAAGGGTATAGCAATATACTTAACACTAACTTATGAGATAACATGCATCATAATATATCTACACTGATACCAGCTTCCAGAAAAGAGCGCCTACTAATGCTAGTACGGTGTACTCTACTCCAAAGATAAAGGCCGGCAACGTACTTGCAACCCCTCTGGTGTTGCATGTGATTATGGGCAAAGTTAATTCTTTACCATCAGGCGAATCATCTACTCGTTTACCTCGTATATCATTAAAAATATACATATAAAGTGTATGTTTACAAATACCTGTGGCCAAAGCCAGAAATTATCTCTTTTTTAGCCATAAATGGGGCTGTTTCCTACTGAAATTTAAAACGTTTTCCGTAAAATTTAAGCCTATCGCTTAGAACCGTGCTTCATTTGAACGTAGGCCCAGAGTCACCTATTTATTGAACTTGATTTTCAATATATAGTTAGTGCTTCTGGGCATTTTCCGCAAATCGACAACCATTGTGCCTGTTTTGCGTGAAACGAGGTAGCTACTCTATAACCACCCCAGCTCCTCTATGAAACCTAGCAGTGTTTTCAGGTTGCTAAATGCCTCTTTTAGTGTGCACGGAGTCCCTAGGTATTTGCTCCTGTATACTTCTTTATGTATTTTAAATATTTATTTATTTATTTATTTTAAATTTGAATCATGCAAGAAGGCTCATATTACATATACTTTATAGACTAAACATACCTACATCAAATTTAATCTGTAAAACCGTCCACCATTTTGAACCAGCCTCTTTGCCTAATCGATTTTACGACTTAATTTACGATTCGGACAACGCTTAATTTACGATTAAAGTTTAGTAGTTTATTACGATTTACATTGGATTAATGGAGACTGAATCGGTGTCGATTTTATTGGTAGTCGTTTGAATTTGGATTGTGTAATGTGTACTGGACGTAATTTAGGGTAATATATGCTATGCCGCCTTTGCGCGGTATAAGTGTAAGGCCTGAGTGGACGCTCGGAGCGGAGCGTTCGGCGTGCGTGCAGCGTGGCGTCGGGCTCACAAGTGATTTGAGCAGCGTGCACTAAGGCCGCTCCTATACGCTTGCATTTGTTTGACATGCACGCCGCACGCCCCGCCCCGCTGCACGCCCAACTCGAGCGTCCACTCAGGCCTTACACTAAGGAGAAATCCAAAGTGTGGTATTCCAAACTGCGACTGATAATGAAGACAGCGATGTAAAATATCTACACTGACAAAGAGTCAAAAAAAATCGAACAAGGTCCCTGCCACTTCTTTCCGCCATCGCTCTATGCGACAATGATTTCTATCACCACCACTTAGGGCCGATCAGACGGACTGCAACCTGACTGCAATTTGTATGGGAACTGCACGCCGACTGCACGCCAACTGCAACATCTGCGTGCAGTTCTCATACAAGTTGCAACGGATTGCAGTCCGTCTGTAGCGACCCTTAAATGTTTGGCATTCCTCAAGAAACAATACCTAAATACCTAATAAATGGACTCGCCGGAAGATCAGCGCCGACTCTCGGGTCAGCATTATGCTGAGGCGAGCCCATTTCGTGGTAAACAATATGTAATTATGAATTTCTAACCTTTATCATGTTACTTTTGTATGTTTAACTAGTTTATCACGAAAAATAAATGATTTATGATTTATAATTTTAAAAAGTTAAATTTAACATAGGTTTTCCTAATTTAATGAATAAGGATGATTAATACAAGTGGAATAGATTGTTAGAACGTGTCTTCGTAAACTAAAAGAATCTTGTTATGTAGGTTGGTAGGTTTTCGACCCTGCTGTTGAATCTCTATTCGTAAAAAAGTTATTTTAAATGGGTACAAACATGGTCATTTTGAAATTGAGACAATTAATTTTCTCATTTACCTCAAAAATGGCCTCCATATTTAAAATTCATTTATTTACGTTACACGTCCATCTTTGGGTCATAAACTTACATATGTGTGCCAAATTTCAACTTAATTGGTCCAGTAGTTTCGGAGAAAATAGGCTGTGACAGACGGACGGACAGACAGACAGACGAGTGATCCTATTACTTAGGGTTTTTCCTTTTCAGGTACGGAACCCAAAAAAGGTGAACATGCAGTAAAAATCAATTAATAGTACACCCAAAAAAACAAAATTTGCTGAAATTACAGACACATTGAGCAAAAACGCAATAGCCAAATTAGTAATTTGGCGAATGTTGGGCCATAAAAACAGCGGATAACACATGGGCTTGTTAATGAAACCGCTAATGTGCCGGTTAAAATGTTCCACGATAAATATTTGGGCCTGCGGAGTTTGGAAGGTGAAAATAAACATATAAATTAACCTATACTGATTCATTTATTATAATTATGTGCGTTACAGATTGCATTCGAATAAAATTAGGTTAGTAAGGTTCCGTAAAATGCGGTGAGTAGGGGCAAAACTGACATTCAAACCTCAATAACATATGCAAACTGAATGGTGTATATAATAAGTGTTCCGGACGTTTGTATTTTAGTTTTTTTTTTTGGGTAGTTCCTTTTCATAACTTTGACGATAAACAAGAAATCCCACCTCACCCCGTAGTCCCTCGTAATTGGGGTGAGGTGGGATTTCATACAAAGGCGATTTTGGAAGATTGTTGGATCGATTTTTTATTATTATGAGTATTACTATAGCTCCATTTTCAATTGGAATACATTATTTTTGTAGCCGTAGCCTTAAAATCCCATCTCACCCCCCCTTTCACCCCTTCTCTCCCCATTCATAACTCATAACCCAACTTTCCCCGCGAACCCTACTCACCCCATTTTACGGTTCGTAAAATCAAATCAAAAATTGTGTCTGAAATGCTGAGTTTTGTACACTACAATCAACGACGAATATCTTTAGAAGCATGAGAAGTGAAAAACATCTTCATACTCCGTTCTGGAACGGAGATGAAATACAGACCACGTTATTAAGACTTAGTGCTGCGTTGTGTTAGGATTCCCGCTTACCAAAGCATTGTCATGATAACAATGCCTGTCCGCCTGTGGAACACAGCTTACTACAGCGCAACCACTTTGCCAGAAACCGCTGACATATTTTCTGTTATTACTCACATGAACCTGCGTCATAAAGACAGATCAGCCCTACCAAGTAGTAACTTGCAAATTAGCAGTAAGAGCCCTCATATGACAACCATACGACTTTACAATTAACCTACCTAAAGAGATAACCAAAGAGGAAAAATATGGTAAATTTGTGAACTTTAACATGTATGAACATAGGGCAGATAAAATCGTACTATAATCCTAATTGATCTTTAGGGGCTGGATTAGCAAAACATTTGAATTGCGATCATCAGCACAAATACAACCATACATTTCTTTAATCATAACTAAGGACACGTGTCTGCTTACGTTTTTGTTTAGTACCCTATAGCTTCTTAGTTACTATACTCGTAGTTACCAGGTAGGCACCAGTTAAACGGCTGACTCTAGTCCCTATGTCGTCAGAATAAGGTAGACAATTGGCCAGTTAATTAATGAAGTAAGTTGAATCTTTCCCGTGGTATTAAACCGAGTCATGGTGGACTTGCCCAACATTAAAGGATGACTCACGTTAAACCGGGCCAACCGGTCCGTGTCGGGGCCGGAGCTTCCGGTGCTTACTTTTCTATTACAGATGACAGGTGATCACCTGATGATTTCCATAGAAAACGAAGCGCCGGAAGCTCCGGCCCGGACACGGCCCGGTCTAACGCGAGTCATCCTTAAGTCTATTTTTTAACCAAGTAATTTCAACGTTTATTCCCGACCGCCTTCTCTGTATTCTAATCTATTCCAACCCCTATTCAGGGAAGCGCTTGATATACTGTATTAATTATGAAACCCCGCAATATTGGATGATGACGGCCAATCTACAATCAAATGCAATCAAAACGGGTGATATTAATACAAATTTTGATAGAAAGTAACCTGTTGTCATTGTGATTTAGTGTAGTATTATTAGATGGTGATATGCATAACTAGTGTGCATATTTCAATCAAATCTGTATCTATTTGTATGTATGGAATGGAGAATAGTTTCATTATTAAGTAATATAATCAGAAGCAGACGTAAGCAATATAATGAAGTTGTACTGAGCTTTTGTGAAGTTATTTGCGATTGTCGCATCTCTTCTCTCTCTCTCTCTCTCTCTCTCTCTATCTCTCTCTCTCTGTCACACACACATACACACACACACATTTATTACTGTGTTATTCACTGATTTATCTATCTATATTATATCGTACCCACAACATAAGCCTTCTGTGGGGCTAGGTCGATTTGATAAGATAAGATAAAAAGATAAAAGATTTTTATTCGTGACGTTCACAAAACATGTACGAACATGTACTGACAACAACAGCGAGAACAGAAGAGAACAGAGAGATTTGTGTAAGGTTGTCCCATTTTCTTTTTATTCTTTAAGGAAATTGATAGTGACATAGCCTATTTTACGCTGCTCCAATGCTGTGCTGTAGTCGCAATCTGAATGTTACCTTAATAGTGCACAAAAAGCATTGGAGCAGGTATTGAAAAGCATTGGAGCGGGTATTGAAAAGCATTGGAGCAGGTATTGAAAAGCATCGACTGTTTATGATGTCAAACAAAGGCAAGGGCGTAATTGGAACCCGACAATGTCTTGTTTGTCGCTCTGTAACAAGGGATAGGAGGTAGCGATTTTCTGTCCCGTTTGTGTGTCAGTAGGTAATATCCGAAGAAATGAAAATGTCCTACAATGGAAAGTTTTGAAAAAGTCGTCATTTGTTCTAAGAAATTTCTAATAATACACACAGGAAACAAAGACAACTTTCATTTGATAAATAGGAAATTTAGATTCCTATATGAAATCATGAGATGCTCCCGAAAATTTCCCATGTTCAGATTTCGAAATTTTGTAATTTTTTAAACAGCACAAGTTCACATTGCGTAGGATAGCTCAGATAAAGTAACATTTTTATTATTTTTAACAAGTCTCGTATTACTAAATATACCTTATAAACTAACATATTTATGCATTTTATAAACTTAAAAGTAACTATTTAGGCGACAAAACGGCGTGGCTCCAATAATCGTCTGGCGCCCGTTTCTCAAAAGCTTGTATCTTGTAAACTTGTAGCGGAAGTCCCTTTCTAACAAAAGCTGTCAAAAAGTGACATGCATCCGCTTGTATTATATAAGATTATATAAGTAACAAGCTTTTGAGAAACGGGCCCCTGGTCTTGTATCGGATTCGACAGCTTGCTCCGGAAGCTCCGAAACACGAGCCTTCAGGTCCACTGCAACAGATCATTGAGTATTTTACATCTCGCTCTCTCTTGTGTCTTGGTCCATCTATTCCCGTGAGAAGGGTGACATTGTTTACGATTGCCTTCCTTGAACACTCTACCATTTGAATACACCTCACTTAGCCTTTTCTAGACTAAACGTTGCTCAAGTCGGTCTACAAGTAGCAAAGGTACTCTGAACTACCAGATCAGTTAATATTAAGTGTTGTTAAGGCTATTAAATATTTATTCAAGTTCTACATACATCATCATCATCTTCCTCGCGTTATCCCGGCATTTTGCCACGGCTCATGGGAGCCTGGGGCCCGCTTGGCAACTAATCCCAGGAATTGGCGTGAACACTAGTATTTACGAAAGCGCACATCTAACCTTTCAACCCAGAGGGTAAACTAGGCCCTGGGATTAGTCCGGTTTCCTCACGATGTTTTCCTTCACCGAAAAGCAGCTAGTAAATATCAAATGATATTTCGTACTATAGTTCCGAAAAACACCTATCTATAGGTAAGAGCCGGCGGGGTTTGAACCCGCGACTTTTGGATTTAAGGTATTTCTTTTGGGTGCTAGTACTCGTGTAAGACAAAAATAATATGATTCTCTCTGTCTATGTTTGAAATGACAAACTATATATATTATCTTTGAGTATTTTTTATTATTGTCAAATGTATTTTTCACAGCTTGTAATCCTATATTATGTCCAAATGCTGAGCAAAAGTCTCCCATGTCTTCAGCCAATCAGTCGAACCATCAGGGGAAAGTTGAAATTATCTATTCCTCTCGCTCTCTCTTGTGCCTTAGTCCATGTATCCCCGTGAGAAGGCACGACATTGTTTACGATTGCCCCGAACACTGCACCATTTGGATGCGTCGCGCTTTATTATTTACTTAAGGTGACAGTCCATTTCCAACCGCAGATGCACTACTGTTCATTTTACTATGGGTATACATTTTTGCAGCTGTGTGTATATTAGCTAGTTACCTACATAGGTACTAATTTAACTCCCCACAAGATATATACAGTGTATTACTAAAAGAAATTAAAAACTAGCTTAAATCTAAAATAGGCCCTTGAGGCATTGTACCAAGGATGCTGGCGACATTTCCTCGCTGTATCGCAATGCTGATACGTTGTGCGAGGTAGCCGCCAGCTCTTCGATCACCAGTTACGTCAACCAGACGCTTCGCGATTTCTGCGAATAACTTATGCGCGCTGGGACCCCATGGACCTAGAGTTTCAACTCCCCTGATTTGAATGATTTTGTTATGTCTGATCATACCATTTTATATGTACGAGTAGGTCATACTGAAAAACTTCCCGAAAACACTGAAATACTGAAATAATGTTCCTTAAACTTTCGGTCTAAATAATTTAAAACTCGTTATACGTTAAATCTTATCTCAACATTAAACGAGCAATTCTTGTATATTTATTTATTTATCTTGTATATTTATTTATATATTTCGGGGATCTCGGGAACGGCTCTAATGATTTCAATGAAATATGCTATATGGGGGTTTTCGGGGGCAAAAAATCGATGTAGCTAGGTTTTATCTCTGGGAAAACGCGCATTTTTGAGTTTTTGTATGTTTTCCGGTCTCCCAGATATTATACATTAAAATAACTTACAATTTTAAACCATTCCAATAAACCAATCAATTTCATAATCGACAAAGTGCAAACGCTGCATTTCCGGCAGCCGGAAGTGCTCGCCACTTCCGCATTTGGAAATGGCGGCGTCAGCGCTTCCGGTGCGTTAATGTTGAATTACTTAATGGGCCCGGAATGGTTTAATTACTGAACTCTGATTTTGGAGGGTAGTTTGATAATTGCAACTTTATTGCATAGATGTGCCGGATAACGACCTGATTCAAATTTTAATACTTAAGCGTCAAAAATGTGATCTCGATACCGTAAAATGGGGTGAGTAGGGTCAAAACTAAAATTCAAACCTCGATAACATTTTATTTTTACATATGAAAACTGAATGGTGTATATAATAAGTGTTCCGGACGTTTGTATTTTAGTTTTTATTTTATTTTGGGTAGTTCCATTTCATAATTTTGACGATAAAGAGGAAAACCCACCTCACCCCGTAGTGCCTCGTATTTGGAGTGAGAGGGGTTTTCATACCAAAGTGATTTTGGAAGATTGTTGGATCGTTTTTTTTTTATTATGCGTATTACTATAGCTCCATTTTAAATTGGAATACATTATTTTTGTAGCAGTAGCCTTAAAATCCCTTCTCACCCCCTTCTCAAACCTTCTCTCCCCATTCATAACCCACCTCTCCCCGCGAAACCTACTCACCCCGTTTTACGGTACCTACTATATATTATGGATCGGATCTGTCAGCTGATTCAAATTTTAATAATCGTCAAAAAATAGATCTCGAATCGATACGATACGACGAAAATCTACATTTGACCTTTATTAATAAAAATAGAATCAGACCGTAAGTACTCGTAGCAGAAAAATAGGTCGTGCTCCCATACTAACTTTGTATAGGAGCGCTTATGTGGCACCACTTCGAGTCATTTGCCGTCTAGTACTTGAAGTGCTGGAAAACAAAAACAGTGAATATTCTCCATAGGCAATATAGTGCACAAAACCATTTAAGCCCTAAGACTAGAATATCCCGTAGGATAAGACGGCTATTCACGGCTGCCCGCGGCGATAGCTCTGAGCTGCACTAAGTCCGCCTCACAGTTTAATTAATTACAGTACATTGAAATACCTACTCGTAGGTACTAGTTCAATGAAGTTATGTATACCTAAGGTCATGTGACGAAGACCGGCATGTAAAATTTTTGGTTGGGAAGACCGTCACATACGTATAATCAGATACCCAAAGGTTGAATGGAAGAGATCGCTCTTAAGCGATATGACCGCTGGTTGTTACCTCTATCAAATTGACTTTGTTTATGTTACTGTACATTTATTGTAAACTATGTGAGGTGTGCAATAAAAAGTATTATATTGTATTGCCTTCGCTCAGACAGTCACAAAGAAAAAACTTCGTTCCTTCTGCAAACCCTATATACAATAGCTTTCTATACAGCGCGGTCCTTTCACCAATGGCCCGCCGGTAACTTATATCCCATCAAAAACATTAATGTAAAAAGGCGCAAGTCTCGCAACGCTTTTACTACAAAAAAGTTTTGAGATGTAATGTGAAACCAAGTCGGTTATTTTAATCAGTGCCAGGGGGTGTCAAAACCGTATCAATAAGATATCTTTAATTTGTAATACGTATAATGACTTGGCCATCGCACGGCTGCATAATGACGAAAGGATCATCGTCACCTATTAAAAATAATTCTAATTGAACATAACGCTAGCGCTAATTGCAGTTTGAGCATTACACATATTTACGAGTACGGTATGAGTAAAGCATTATGTGCGATTGCCAAGTCATTATATGTATTACAAATTAAAGATATCTTATTGATACGGTTTTAACACCCCCTGGCACTGATTAAAATAACCGACTTGGTTTCACATTACATCTCAAAACTTTTTTGTAGTAAAAGCGTTGCGAGACTTGCGCCTTTTTACATTAATGTTTTTGATGGGATCTCAACTCTTTTTGTAGGCAGTCCTTCTTTTCGGGTACTCATACCCATACTATGTATACACATATCATAACTAAACATATCTTCATTCATACTCACATCGTACATCGTAGTGTACCTTTACTTTACCTACTATTTGTAGGAACTGCAACAGTAACTTTGTAATATCATATATTTATATGGGATTACAAACTTACTTGTGCAGTTCTTAGATCTTTAAAACGTGACTGATATTGCAATATTTTTAGGTTTTCCCTTTATGTGGCCATTAAACCCTAACTCTGTACCAAATTTCAGCTCTCTGAGTTTATGGGAAGTACTAGTTCTATTCTGATGATCATGAGTGAGTGAGTGAGTGTCATAAATGCGAAACTTTGCTTTCGCTTAACTTCGGAACTAAATGACCTACAGACTTGAAATTTTGGATTTTAAGTATGTGATTATAGCTTACTGGATGACGAAAATTTCTGCGTTCTGGTCTTATCCAGAGGTTCTCAAATAGGGGCCTGAAAATGCGGCGAAATGGTTCCAGTAAAGGATGGTACAGCAGTGTTTGCTTCGCGCTCGACTTGGCGGGGGCACTGCCGTGCCCCCAGATCTAGAACAATTTCTAGAAACGAAAACTACCAGACGTTGATATTTGATGTCAAATATTTATGCCATTTCAGAATGTTTTAAATTGAGAGTGGGGCTTTCACTAATGGTGGCAGCTAGGTTCATGTGACGCTTAAAATCGACGCCTGTTAACCGTTTCGGTGCGAATGGCACGACAGGCGTGTCAAACGTGTGGCGTATGACACGATAGGCGTGCCATCATATTCTATGGCGCAAGGCACGCCTGTCGTGTCATGAATTAATAGGTCGCCGCCACAGCCAAAAGATTTCAAAAATAGAACACGCAACGAATCGGTTAAAAAACTGCATACATAAACTGTACCATTCTCGTTAGAGCCACAAAGGCCCAGCCCCTACCGGTGATAGAAAGTAAACAATATCGATAGATTGCTTCCCAATGAAGATGGTGGAGTTTGTCGATACCCGCACGTCACTAATATTATTCATTCGTTTGCATTTATGGAGGTTCGAGGTGAAATTATCGATTTTTTACCCTCGTGATTGATCAACACAATATTATTCTGCAGTTTTACACGTCCATGGCATAATTTATTAACGTTTATAATGTTTTGTTAACAACAGCACATTACGTAAGTATAATAAAATAAAAAGTTTTAATTCAGGCAACACGTACGTACAATTGTACACCCATATCAAAATACAATTTTAAAGTTACAATGCCACCAAAGAAATACTGAAATAAAAACAATTACATTTTATGTTATGCTTTAAAAACCGGCCAAGTTAGGTAAACGATTAGGTACGCAAAAAACGGCAAAAAAAATCACGTTTGTTGTATGGGAGCTCCACTTAAATATTTTTATTATTCTGTTTTTTAATATTTGTTGTTATAGCGGCTACAGAAATACATCATCCTGTGAAAATTTCAACGGTCTAGCTATCACGGTTCATGAGATACAGCCTGGTGACAGACAGACGGACAGCGAAGTCTTACTAATAGGGTCCCGTTTTTACCTTTTGGGTCCGGAACCCTAAAAAGGAGAAGAATCTCAATTTATTTGCTTTGTTTTTAATTTTTTTGTTGTTTTTTTTTCTTTTAAATTAGTTATATTTATACTGGTTCATTAAAACTGACACGCTCCGTACGACGTAGAATAACAGTCGAGTGTACTCGAGATCACAATGGCCATAGAAACCTCCGTGAAACGGAACGCAACACGATGTCATGGCAGTCTTTGGTGGTTGTTACGTTTCGGAGTCGTCGGCACGTCGTGTTTCAGAAAAGGCTTTGTCTTTTTGACATAAATAGGCGTTTAAAAAATGATTGGAGCGTAGTTCAGTTACATGCAATTATCGAGTTTTTATACTGTAAAATTAATAGTGTAAATTTCATACGATAGCGTGACGTGACTTACACGGTTTTCGTTAAGTGTCATGTTGTATGGGATTTTGAGTTTCCAAAACGTCCCGCGTGGCGCGTTTTCAAAATCCCATGCAAAAATTGCTTTCGAATGAAACGTACACTTGGGGTTCTGATGAAAATATCGCCATTCATATCCAAAACGGCTTCGCTGATTTAATTATAGTTTTCGGTAAGTATACAGCGTATAAATATACTTACACACACAGGCCCGCAATCTTTTCAATGATGATCGAAATCATTTTGCCATTTTGCAACAAAATTGAGCATTGAAATTTTTATTTTATTTGTTACTAGCTTTTGCCCGCATCTTCGTCTGTGTTGAATTAGTACGAGCAGTTAAAGTACCTACCTGCAGTGCCTGGATAAAATCTAATGGCAATAATTTTGAGCATAATATGCTTAATTGCTTACTTACACCAATTAACAGGCAATACATTAATGTTCTCTTTTCCACCCCCCTTGTCACCTTCTTTATTATGATTTCCGACATAAAAACTATCCTATGTCCTCCGTGACTCAAACTATCTCTATGCCAAAGGAGAATGGGCACTTTTGTATCGTGAGTGTCCCATGGATGTATATTACTGTTGAGAGTGTTGAGACATAGGGTAATTCGCCAGTAACAGGCCACCTGTTAGTAACTGGCCACCTAAACTAAAAATGATTTTATTCACCTATAAACAAAATGAAGAAGGTGGCTAGTTATTGAAGGCTGCTGAGACTAAAATGAAGTCTGTTTATAGGTGAATATAATAATTTTTAGTTTAGAGTGGCCAGTTACTGGCCGGTGGCCAGTTACTGGCGAATTACCCTATGTGGTTTTAAATCTCTTAAATTTAAACTACATCCGTTCAGCGGTTTAAGTGTGAAGAGGTGACAGACAGACACACTTTCGCATTTATAATATTAGTATGGAAGTATGGCTTTTCAACGTTAATAAAATTGAATTTGTTAAATTCGCAGCACCACGTGCAAATTATGAGCATGTAAAAAAATATCACAAACTCGTGCTTGTTTTAAAAATGTTTCAATTTGATTAATAGCTGGGACCATTTTTTAGAGCCCACGCGAACAGGGTTGCCAGACAGCGGGACCTTTTCTGATAAGTTAGGATTTGTACCATTAAAGCGGATTTTAGACATGTCTAAATTTAGCTTAATAAATTACTCTGAAAATACAATACAGAAAGATAATAATTTTTTGACGTCTAAATTTAGCTTAATAAATTACTCTGAAAAGACAATACAGTACCTAAGCTAATAATTATTGTTATTAAATCAATACTTTTGGTGTAATTGTACATTAAAAATAATAAGAAACTAACTTGGAATAATTTTACGGTTTACACTCACTTGGTTTCAAGTCACTCGCGCGACAAGTGAGTCTTAACCGTAAAATTATTCAATGTTAGTATGTCTCATAACAGTTTAAATTCGAATAAACTATCTAAATAAAACTAAATTGGGCCCCTTTGGCATGGTGCCGAGGACGCTGGCAGCATTGCCCCGCTGTATTGCGAGGCTAATACGCTGCGCAAGAAAGCTGCCAGCTCTTCGGTCACCAGTGAGGTCGAACAGTCTTTTCGACAGGGCGTTAAATTAATTGATTGATTAGCTAGAAATGACTGAATTTGAAAAAAAAAATATTTGAAATATTATTTGATACCAATCGCGTTTCGGTGAAGGAAAGATCGTGAGTAAACTAGATTAATCCTAATAAGGCGTAGTTTCCTTTGGGTTGGAAGGTCAGATGAAAATCGATTTCGTAAAAATTAGCGCCTTAGCCAATTCTTGGGATTAACATTGAACTATTATTACTATAGGGGCCCACTGATTACCAGTCCGCCGGACGATATCGGCCTGTCAGTTGTTCGGAACTGTCAACTTTTTGTTCTAACTGACAGGCTGATATCGTCCGGCGGACTGTTAATCAGTGGGCCCCTTAACGTATACTCGCAGAACCGGCACAGAGAACCAGTTATTTTGCGCCATGAGTTGATGTCGTTTTGACAACAAACCATAGAAGCGGAGCGCGAGTCTCGCGACCTAAATGCGTAAGCGCCATGGGTTTTACGGCGCTTTCGGTCGTTAGGTACAGATTGCGATTGCGACAATTTCATTAATTGGTATGGCTTTTCTTTAGTACTAATAACTCAATGGGGATTAGTTGCTAAACGAAGCCCCAGCCAAAAGGCGTGGCATAACACTGGAAGATGATGATGCTCAGGCATAACAAAATCAAAGTCATCCTAAAGATGTTGCGTATCCAAAATGCCAATCGCTCAGCTCTGTAGTGAACGAAACTCTAAGGGTAAGGCCTGAGTAGACGCTCGAGTTGGGCGTGCAGCGGGGCGAGGCGTGCGCCGTGCATGTTAAACAAATGCTACGTATAGGAGCGGCTAAGGTGCACGCTGCTCAAATCACTTCTGAGCCCGACACCTCGCTGCACGCCCCGCCGAACGCTCCGCTTCGAGCGTCCACTCAGGCCTTACACTAAAGATGGTGCGTATCCAAAATGCCAATCGCTCAGCTCCGTAGTGAACGAAACTCTAATGTCTCTGTCGCACTAAATAATAGAGTATGTCACACTGGAAGAGTGATAGAGAGAGCCTTAATTCGTTTGCGTCTTGGCAAGTTATAAAAAAAAACAACGGGTTGCACTCCGGGAGTGCCGGCAGAAGTGAAAACTCAATGACATTGTAACAGTTTTTCGATCAGGTCACGTGTCCGTCTTACGGTCACGTGACCTGTCGCGAGTTTAACATTTTTTCCCCATCACAAAAAGTGCACAGCGCCGCTAAACAAGTTTTCACTTCAAAAAAAATTGATAACCCTACACCAACCTATTTGTGCCATATAAAATATTTGCGTTTTCCGCATGTAAATTTAGATGCGTCCGTTTTGTCATATTCGGTTTCGTAATTGCTTTATTTGAAATTCTGTTTGCTAGTGCTTGCGGGTAAAAAGTAAATTGATATCGAGCTCGGTTTTAGCGAAATGGGGATGTAAAATAAACATGGTTTAAAAAGTTTAAAGACGAATTGAAAAGAAAAATACACATTTGAGGTTTTTATTTAGCTCCAAAGCGCTCGTAGTAAATGATTTCGTTGTATAACGATAATTTTATCTGTTTAAGGTACCGTTCAGATTCAGACTAAGCCTCAGACAGGCCATGCTAAAATCCGGCGGGCGCAGCATAGTTTCATTTTTCTCGCCTGTCACTATGCCCGTCACTTTCGCACTTACATACTTGTTAGAACGTGACAAGCGTTAAATTGCGACCGTGCTACCGCCGCTGGGACAACATCGATTTCTATATTTGCGGTAGTAATGCAGTCTGCAGCAATACTGCGGCAGCTGCCGACGTAAGAGGTATGTCCAAAATAAAACAAGTAGTTATATAAAAATTGCTTATATTTTATTTTTATAGCACAATCAACATATTTGTAAAAACTTTTACCTAGCACACTTTTCAATACTATGCTTTAAAATAGTTAAATGAGATCTACAACAAAAGGGACCTTTGGCGCTTATACCGTTTTTCAACATTAATCCTTTAACCTTTTGGACGCCAATGACCGATATACGCACCGTAGGTTCAACGCCAAAGACCGATTAATCGGTCACAGACCACAGAGCAACATCGACCTACGTACATATGAATAAAGTTCAACTTCAGTTTTGACACTTTAATAATGTGGCGTCTGAGTGACAGCTTTTGTGTTTGACACGGCGTGGAAAAGGTTAATTATCCATCCTAGACTGAAATACATTTAATTTACACTTCAAAAATATAGGTAGTTAACTGATTAAACATACAAATTATAAACTAAAATAAACCTAAGAATGAGTAAAAGTAACTTAACAAATAAAATATCACCCCTCACTCTGATTGTCTCCCGGATCAAATGTGCCAAAAATACTGGCCGCATTACCCCGCTGAATGGCCAGTGATATATGTTGGACAAGGAAAGAACCAGAGCGAGGGTCACAGCCCCTATCCGTTAAACGTCGCCCTATATCCTTAATAAAGGCTTTGGCCTCGGCACACCAAGGCCCCGCCGTCTCGACGGCAACCGGGACGAAGTCGTACACTTGTTCAAGGTTCGCGTACTTGCTGTGCTTCAACCTAGCAGCACTTTCAGCCGCTGCACCTGCCTTGTTCACCGTGCGCGCGAGATGAGTGGGTGCAAAAGTACTCACACACGTGGCATCCCAAAGCAAGCTGCGGCCCTTCGCCCAAGGAACAAGTGTAAGACCATCCGGTCTCTTACCGTCCAAACGACTTAGGCCCTGGGGCTCCATGATACATGGGACGTTCGCCGACACCAAAGCTCGCCTTATTAACTCATTGATGGCACAGTGCCTAGGTATCCTACCCACACACCGTAAGCAGCTTAGCCCGTGGTGTCCATCCGTCTCCACCATTACCCCGCACTTACACTGATGTGGCTCGCACACCTTGCCCCCGATTCTCAGTGCTACCGCCATCCGTAACGTGTCATTATCAAGTAAGGTTCCCAAGTGTGGTGTCGGCAAGGCATGCAACCATGCCCCGGACTCAGGTTCCCTAACAGCCTTTAGCCTGGCAACGTCCTTCCCCACAGCACTCTCCAACAGGCCCTTATGCCACTCACGGCACAAAATATCATCCCAAAGTCTTTGTGAAGAGGGGTTTTCTGGTCGTTCAACTCCTGCAAAGCGGCACGACCACTCGGAAAGAGCCTCCTGAAGAAATGTAATACAGATATTGCCACCATTGAAGGAAAGAATTCTAGTGGCAAGACCTGATGCCGCATGAGATGATGCTAGGAAAGCCACCAAACCGACGTCACGCATGCAACGTACCCCCAGACCCCCATACCGAACAGGAAGTGATGCCTGGCGCCACTGTGGTTCATCGAAGCTGACATTCAAAACACCCTCTAAGCCCTGACGAAGTACACGATCAAACACCTGTACATCTTGATCAAACCTCCATATCGGTGCAGTTCTCAAGATATACGTCACACGAGGCATTGCAAAGCAGTTTCGTAGAAGAATGAGTGAAACATGCGCCGACAAGTGTTTGAAATGTACAAAAGCAGACTCCAGCGCCTGAGTCTTGGCCTGAACCGCCGAGCTCACCCCCTCTGGAAAAATGGGTGCTCCTAATAAGGAAAATGAAGTTTTGTTCAGCAGCCGGAGACCTGGAAAAACCGACTGGAAGTTAGGCACGGAATCTAATGCTGAGGTACCACATGGATACAGCTGACATTTTGTGGAATTTACCTCCAGCCCAATTGATTGCAAAGCCGGTAAGAGCCTACTCACATCATCCAGAACTACATTAGGGCTTCCTCCAATAGTGCCATCATCCAAGTACCACACATTCAATGGTGACTGCAAAGTCGTTATACAATTCTGTATCGCAAGACAAAATACCAGAGGACCCAACGGATCTCCTTGTTGAGCACCAACCTGTGAAGAGATCGTGCTGTCACCAAAGAACAGGTTACTCGGAGAGGAATAACATTGGAAAAGAAAGGGATACAAAGTTGGAACACATGTCTTTACCTGTTCCAAAATTATATCCCTTTCTACCGAATTAAATGCGTTCTTGACGTCAAGCTTCAATATAACGGTATCGCTGTTCTCACGGGACTCAGCAAAATGCCTAGTCGCATGGATTGCCGCCTCGCAACCTAAAGGAGTGCCAAAACCTATTTGACGTGGCTGAAAATATGCTGCCATCTCATCCTAGACTGCATCGGCACTTACCATCAGTGAGATTGTTTGCTTACCTTTTACCAATAAAAAAAATAGTTAAAACAAAACACCTCAAGATTTAAAAATAATATAATTATGTTATGATTTTGATAGTATTTTTGGTTTTGATAGTATGACCTTGAAGATCACTCACGCTGATTGGAGCATGTGAAATGAAGTGAAGGTCGTGCGTGAGATGCGCGCCAATCAGCAAGACGATCGTCAAGGTCATGTCAAAACCAGGTGAAACCCGTAACAGATTGTTCCATTGGAATCAATCTTCAATTTGCTGACAGTAAATGTTTTGTTCAAAAATTATTATTCCTTTATTCATTTAATTTCTCAGATTAGGTTATTTATAATATGGATATAAAAGTAAAATATAAAAACACTTACAAAACAATAAAAAATACATATAAACACATTATAAAAACCTAACCTAGGATGCCGCCGGCAGCGGGGCAGGGCCCAAGCTACCGGTGGTCAGGGCCGCAGAGAGAGGAACCGGCGGACTATCCGCGCCGTGTCCAAGATCACCGCCTTCTGCATCTGGCCCTTGATCCAACCACCTAGCGAGAGTCTCTCAAGATGTTATTATTATTCTCTTTATTTATTTGAACTCTTAGGCTAGGTTATTTTATAATATGGATATAAAAATAAAATACAAAAACAATACAAAATACATTATTCAATTATTATTATTATTATTATATTGTTTAATACACTAGCAGCTGAAAGCTGATGCGTGTATATCACTGCACTTGTTTTTTTTAACGATTAATGTTCATTTTTTGTTCTTTTAAGTGTTTTGTTGTTGTAAATGTAACATATTTAAGGCAGAAATTGTTAATTAAGAATAAGAATAACAATACATTTATTGATAATAATTAGGAATACAGTACATGCACAAGAGGTGTCGAATAATCCCCAAACTAGGCTGAGCCTGTATCATGGGACTTTTATTTGTAATTTAATGTTGCAAGCGCCAGTGTCCATTTTGTAACATCTCAAATTATAGACTAAATAGTAATAGACAGTTGAAAATTGACCATTAGGCTAAAGGAATGATATAATAATATGATTAGTGTACAGTCGACGTCAAAGATTATGTTACTTTTGCCTTTTGCACCCGCCTTTGTAATAAGGCGAAAAATGTAAACATATATTTGACGTCAACTGTACATGCAAAGAACTGTTGACGTAAACGTCACTAATGTTCGATGTCGTTTACGTAATTTTTTATCCAATATTATTGATCAATATTATTCCATAAAATCACAAGCGGGCGGAAATTACTGTTTTATGAATGAAACTAGTAGACATAATTATTTTACAGTTACAGATATATTTTACAGTAAATTCAGTCTCAGTGAGAAATTTGCGTTAGAGGACAATACAGCATTTATGACACAATTGGTATTAAGTACTTACTGATTTTAAGTAACACACTTTACTTGTTTAGTTACAGTATTGACTTGTTTAGACATCGCTTAAAAAAAGTTAATTATTGTGTAGTAAATATTGGCATGGCATAATTATTTTTTCTTAACCCTTTGCCCATTTCCGAAATATTTTATACGTCGGAAAAGTTAGATTTACCAAAAAAAATATCAAAAATAAAAGAAGGAGAGGAAAAAAAGAAGTACCTAATGAAAATGTACAACAACTAGGTTACATTTTGTCTCTTTAAGAATGTTAAAAGATCATAGTTCTGCGAATATTTTTTTTTACCAATCGTTAATATGCTGGACTTATTATTTTTAAAGAACAGTTACATTTAGGTACCCTTTAATACAGATATGCCCTATAAAGTAAAATTAAGTTTTTATTTTATTTACATAAAATGATTATCGCTGGCCTTCACTTAATATTGAAACTTCAATAATAGTACTTTTATTATCTACTAAAGTATAAAATAGTCATTGTATGAAAACATTAAAATTATATAAACTTATTTACTTTACTTAACTAATTTTCTTTGACATTGACACTTAAAGCTTTTAATTTTAGGCTTATAAAATTTCGATTTGATATAATAAAGCCGTTTAAATTATCAATAGTAGAAAAATTCATAGATTTTTACGATACTCTGGTATTCGACTAAAACTGTCTAATTACGATTTTTTTTATTTAACAGTATTATTTCTAATTCTTTCAAAACTTCACAATCATTTTTTTATTGTATAAAACATAAGCCTTCTTTGGCTTTGCCATAATATGATAACTACAAAGTAAAAAGGCCAGAAGTTTAACAATTTTCATATCTTACTAGTTTTTTTTTTCACAAAATTTAGATTAATATTATTTTATTTTATTAAGTACAATGATGTCATAATTTTACTGAGATTGACTCAAACAATTTCACTTAAAACTAATCAAGTCTTAAAAACCACTTTAGTGACAACCCTGACGGTTTACACCGACCAAAGCGGCATACAAAGAAGATATTAATTTCAACAGAATGTACGGAGTGAGTGTTCTATACACAAGTATTATTTTTTATATTTTAATAACCTAACTACTTTTTAACAGCTTCCTAAACGTGGGTTCCTGTTCCTTGGCCATTACCTGTAAAAAAAGTAAAATTAAGAGATTAAAAAACATGAAATGTTCTGAAGTTCGTTGTTCGTAGGGACGACACAAAAAGAATAAGATAATATTAAACACTTCGACTTAGGTAACTAAAATACTTAATCCTCGCCTTTAAATTAAAATTGTAGAATAAAAATATTGATGTGACGAATTTACGCAAAATAACATCTGTGCACTAACTTAATCTTAATATCCCTTTACTAATCCCAGACGAATAAGTTTTATAATAACAAGTTTATTCTATTAGGCATTAAATTTTAATGATATTAAATATCCACAAAATGCTTTATTGCTGTCTCGTCAAAACTTTACCTAATCTTTTTATAATAAAATGCTATTCGGATTTTTTTATTACTGATATTGTGATGATAAAAATGTTATCTTACAATATACAGGGTTAAATAGAAGTCGTGACCTGAACGTTAAGAGTGTGTAACTATTGAAATATACCTACGATTGAATTGAATATGTTGCACTTTCCTCGCTATAGTCAGGTGAAAAGTTTAATGTTACACACGGGTGCAAATGTATTTTACAGTACATATGGGGCTACTTTTCCGCACTAGTGCGTAAAATAGCACTTTTCGTGCGTATGTCGAAACTTTAAAGTGCCATATGTACTGTAAAACGTTGTTCGATACACGTGCGATTAGGTAATTCGCAACTCGTGTCGATTTAAAACACTCCCTTCGGTCGTGTTTTAATTTATCGCCACTCGTTTCGAATTTCCTCTTTTTCGCACTTGTATCGAAAATAACTATTACTTCTCGCTTGTTGAAACACTCGCGGGTAAAATACAACTTTGCACCCTTGTATAACAAATAACTATTTTTACCTTTGGCAGTTATTTGATTAGACTGGAAGTTCCCTTGGCTCGTCGGTGGCAAGATGTACAAGCCCGTCTGAGGTGACACCCGTGGCACCTGCAAAAAAAAAGTGAAAATAGTGAAGGCCGAACCGTTGATAGCCTAGCGCTAAGTGTAAGGCCCGAGTGGACGCTAGAGTTGGGCGTGCAGCGGGGCGGGGCGTGCGGCGTGCATGATAAACAAATGCAGGCCTATAGGAGCGGCCTTAGCGCACGCTGCTCAAATCACGCGTGACCCCGACGCCACGCTGCACGCCCCGCCGAACGCTCCGCTTCGAGCGTCCACTCAGGCCTTACACTAAGAGCGTGAGACTTTCCATCGTGCGGGTTTAAGCCCACAGGCACATTCTGATTTTAATAATAGGTTAAGAATTGGATCTAGATTAGATATGGATCTGATCTTTCAGTGTCAAAAGTGACGTTTTTAGTCGACAAATGTCGCTGCTGACATTGAAAAATCAGATTCAAATGGTGATGATATATTTGGTAGGTGTATGGTATCTCGGGTCATGCATTAAAGTATTTTCCGGAACAGTAATTATAAGTATTAATAATAAATTAAAAATATTAATAAATTAAATATTTATTTGCAAAACAAAATAAAATTCAACGTCACATCAAAGTATGCCTTATTCTTTTTACAATTAAGAGAGATAATAGCGTAGAGGTCCTTGCCTTACCACATAAATTATAAAAGGGTACAGTTACAATCCACCCCAGATCACTTCCCACTAGATGAAGGGAACTACGCACACAGTTAGTATTTTTTAATTAAATGCAACCGCGAAATGAATCAGGCCGTAAGTTTCAGGCGATTTTAAAAGGTTTTTATTTTATTTAGCCTAAACTAACTGAAAATCATTTTACTTGTAGTAATATTTTGCATACAATTGTACAACGTACGTCGTACATAATCATCACATACAACAGTTGTGATATCACGTCCGTAAGTCTTTGGCGACTATTACAAGCCAAATACTACTACTTGTAACTTATTGCTATTCTGCTTATAATTAGCAATTTAAAAGCTTTACAGAAATGGGCTCTAGGACATACTAATGAGAATTATAGAAAGGTAGGGATAAACATGAATGCAGGGGATTCAAAATAGTGTGAGGCTAAAGTGTTATTCAATAAAACTTGCTAACTATGTAAACAAACCGCCATAGTAAAATTGACACTGAATGTCAATTTACTAGAAACTTTTGTTTACATAGTTAGCAAGTTCTATTGAATGACACTTTACAGTAAAATGGAACCGTAATGAATGTACCGTAGTTGCGAGCGTTCGAAAGTTTTTCATAAGTGTAAGGCCTGAGTGGACGCTCGAAGCGGAGCGTTCGGCGGGGCGTGCAGCGTGGCGCCGGGCTCACAAGTGATTTGAGCGGCGTGCACTAAGGCCGCTCCTATACATTTGCATTTGTTTAACATGCACTCCGCACACCCCGCCCCGCTGCACGCCCAACTCTACCGTCCACTCAGGTCTACCGGGGTTAATCGGAATTAAAATCACAAAGAAAAAGAGGAAAAACGCGGAAACATTTTCAGTATCCTTTCATGTCGCCTTTGAAGTTAATTTCTTTATAAAAGTATTTTTAATAGCGTTAATTCTTATTTTCCTTCACTGGTTTGTTTCAACCTTCTTTTAAGCAAATTAGCGAGGGCTACAGTTTTTCCTTAAATTATAATTGTTTTTTTAAGTCTAGATACTTTATTTAGCAACAGTCCGGGGTACCAAGGATTTTATTATAATTTCAATCGGAAGGCATTTTTATCCAAATTAAAATGGAGACATTCGCTTACGAGGACCACTTGCACCATTCACTAACCCGGGGTTAACCGTTAAACCTGGCGGTGCCATGGTTACCAATACAATTTGACACTGGGTTAACGTTTTAACCGATTAACCCCGGGTCAGTGGGGTGGTGCAAGTGGCGCTTAATGAGGACGTTACTTCAAACAAAAAACGTCACTTTTTACACTTGTTTGACGCTGACATATCCGATTCATATCGTTCCTATATCTAATATTTGACGTATCTTAAAGTTCGAATATGGCTGTAAGCTAAGACTTACTTGGGGCTGTGCCGAGCTATTGGCAGATGATGATGATGCTATAGGACTCGTCAAGGGCTTCGACGATGATGATGATGATGGCGATGTCCCTGATGTTGCTGCAAAAGAAAATGTTGTTGAAATAAACAGTAGAAATATCGGTTCTTACCATTTTAAATAAGTTTTGGCAAAAATTTAATTGTTGATGTGTAATTTCTAAGTTTGTCAAAAAATTATTGTTATCTTGGCTAGGTACGGGCCCTGTTCTTAAAAACCCTAATTCCATTTGTCTGGTTTTGTTTTTTTGGTGAATGGAGACCATTATAAGTATTATCATAAAAAAAAACACTTTTCATTCAAGCTTTTATCGCTAATTGTACTATTCCTTCATCAATCAACTCCTGATAAATGACTACAGTCCTTATTAAATTACCTTGACACGCTCTTATTCTTAACAATAAAGTCGCGTCAAGATCTTTTTGAACACCTCGCCCGCTTAGTAGCTTCTGCTGCTGACTGTACTCATCGTGACAATACTTACGTTGTTGTAACACAGAGTTCCTATGTCCACTTCCCATCTCCATCATCAGATCAGCTCGATATTGCATTGTCAAATATCGTATAGTTGAACGTGTTTATTGGACAATCTTTTTCCAAACAACATTGCCTTGCCTAAGGCATTCAGTCCGCCATTTTTACAATTTAATATTAATAAATAAATAAAATAATAAACATTAAAACTCTCGCTGCAAAATATCGACAACAGAGTCCTTGAAATTATCTGTACCTATTTTTTCAAACTCAAATTGCCACCACATAGCCCCGAGATTACCGACGGCTAGTAACATACATCATTTGAGCCCAGGACACCATTTAAGCTCAAGGTACCCCAATTGACCCCAATAAAATAGTTGGAAAGTTACCTGGGGTGAATTAGTCCCAGCGGTACGGGGTTGTTACTATAACTTAGCAGAAATGGGAAGATTAACTAAAAACCTATGAGTACTTGGACGGTTTTAGAAATTAAAACATTAGAATATTATTTTAATTTTTAACAAGCAGAAACGTTTGCGACCGATGCTATTAAGCTTAGAATAAATTTAACAGTGGAAAAGTTACTGTCTCGGGTGAGACTTGAACCACGTATCCAGACGCCGTGAGTTAAGTCTCACCCAAGACAGTATTTTTTCCACTTTTAAATTTATTCTAAGCTTATTAGAATCTTAAAAAGATTAATTGTTTCAAAAATACACAATATGTGTAAGTACTTTTGTGGACAATTGTATAGGATTGACAACAAGCTGCAAAAAATTACTTAAAAAAGAAGATTTTTGTACAGTACCTATACAGCATTTTTTAAAAGAGTATTCTTCGTCAAAAATTTCGTCAAAAATATTGGCTCTTGTAAAAATTTCGTCAATGGATCTTCAAAACATAAATGTTGACAAGTAAAATATAGGGATGCACTCAACTGTCAGTGATAAAGCAACCAGTGTTTCTCAATAGATACAAGCCTAAGGTAGGTACTTAAAAATACCATAAGGATACCATTACTCAAAAAACGGCATAAAAATCACGTTTGTTGTATGGGAGCCCCACTTATATATTTATTTTATTTTGTTTTTAGTAAAATTTCATTGTCTAGCTATCACGGTTTATGAGATACAGCCAGGTGACAGACAGCCAGGCAGATGTACAGTGGAGTCTTAGTAATACTTAGGGTCCCGTTTTTACCCTTTGGGTACGGAACCCTAAAAAAATAACTTACCGGGTAGGGGTAGATTATTCCTAACAGAGTAGTATGGCGGCGGTGCGGGGGTTGCGGCCGGATTGGCTGTGTTCACTTGCGGGACGTATGCTGAAGGAAATAATTGCTAATGGGGCCCGTTTCTCAAAAGCTTGTAACTTGTAATACAAGTGGAAGTCCCTTTCTAACAAAAGCTGTCAAAAAGTGACATCCGCTTGTATTACAAGTTATAAGCTTTTGAGAAACGGGCCCCAGGTACGTCATACCACTAAGGGTTTTTTATTTTATTTTTTACACTTCGTAACATTGTAACATTTTGGCTGCAGCATAGTAAAGTGGGACTTATTTTTTGTTTATTTTACCTGTATCGATTATTTTAATTCAAATATCTAATAATAGGTACTGAGTTTCTTGGTGTCTTATAGCGTTATTCAAGAATGTCTGTCAAATAAAACATGTAAGTATACCAAGATAATAATTTGTACCTGTATCTCAGTAATTTTTGTATGTCCTTGTTAGAAAGAGACACAATTTAACACACTTACTGGTAGAGAATGCCTTTTGTACGATAAGTTTTTCTTTTGTGCAATAAACATTAAATAAATATAGATGGTCAAGCAAATGTTGTCAGTAGAAAAAGGCGCGAAATTCAAATTTTCTATGGGACGATTTCCCTTCGCCCCTACATTTTTCAAATTTGCCGCCTTTTTCTACTGACAAGATCTGCTTGACCATCTATAAACACAAACTTGCTAAGTTTTCTGAATGTATACTTACAAATGGGTCCGCTCCCTCTTAAATACGGATTGCCGTATGTCGCGGCGTATCTCACGTCCACGCCGCCGCTTAAAGCTCCATGGTTAGCCATCGGGATGACTGTTGACAAAATGTCTTTTAAATTTAAATATATTTAAGCAGATTTTGGAGAGGTTCGAGCAACGAGAAGAGCATTATATGGTGATATCGTTCGTTCAGGCGTCCCAGATACTGCTAGAGTGACGAAGCTCTATAAGTGTAAGGGCTGAGTGGACGCTCTTGTTGGGCGTGCAGCGGGGCGGGGCGTGCGGCGTGCATGTTAAACAAATGCGCACGTATAGGAGCGGCCTTAGTGCACGCTGCTCACATCACGCGTGAGCCCACAGCCACGCTGCACGCCCCGCCGAACGCTCCACTTCGAGCGTCCACTCAGGCCTTACACTTAGACGTGTAGTAAATATCCAACTGGCGTGAAGTGGCGCAGAATTAGAGTGGTGTTCTATTATGTCACAGGCCAAGATCCTTTTCTTTTCGGTCACTGATCCTATGAAGTAAGGAGATTTTAAACACGTATTTATATTAAATAGGTTTTTAGAGTTCCACCTACTCAAAAACTACTTCAATTTAGATAGTAAAACACACACTTTCCACCGACTGGATCAGCAAAAATGATCAAAATTAGATTTATAATTCAAAATATCAAGGTCGTTTTATCTGATATCATACTGATAATAGCAGTTTGAGAAGTTAAGTAAAACTTACCATCGGGTCCAACCAGCCCCCCCAGCCTTCCGCAGCTAGCTTGCCTGTTCAAAGACCCGCACTGGGCTGGGTATTCTGTACTTCTAGAGAACGATCCTGTCAGACTGTCAGGCTGTGGGGGGGCGTAGTCTCTTGAATAGTCTACGTAAGGTACATAGCCATTACTCTGTCCACCCTGGAAGATAAATCAAAATTAATGACTGCGATTAGGGATTTCACTAGGAGGTAGATTCAAGGATGCTAGGGAAAGAGGATAAAATAATAGCAGACAGTTGAGAGTACTACCAATGAATATCTTGGAACTTATGACTTTTGGTGAAGGAGTCCATCATCGAAATAATCCCGATTAGGCCTCTTCCACTTTGGGAGAGAAGGTCAGATGGCAATCTTTTTCGTAAAACCCAATGTCTGTGCCAATTTTTGGGATCAGTATTCCAAAAGCGTATGCCAGGTTTAGGTATTTTAGGATGTAACCAGCTCTAAGATAAGGACTATGATATAAGGACACCATCGCAAGCGCGGACTTCTGGCTGAAGGGTGTGGTGTTTCGACGGTTCCGGGGCAACCTGCCGAACCCTACACCAAGTCAGACGACGCAACGGAGCCACGCTGTTATGATTTGTTTTTATTGTTTTGTAGTTTCACAGTGTATTGGTTTTACTGTAATGCTGTGTCACTTATTTGAGTAATAAAATAATAATAAATAAATATATAATAATATATATGAGATGCTCTTTTAAATCTTACCTTAAAATTCAAATGGCTGATGGCTTGATTGAAGTCCCCGCTGTATCGCTGGTACTTCATCAACTCATTGTCAATGCCAGGATCTGGTATAGACACTGGGCCGGCTAATGGTAGACCCAGGTTCGTTGTCAGCTGGAGGTTTGAATGGAACTCTGTGTCAGATCCGTTTGATGCGTCCTGTAAAAAAATTCAACGTTAATTTTTCCTTGGACGTCTATAATAATAAAGGATCTATATCCCCACGCAAGCCTATCAAAAGACCGGGATATATAGGACCGTAAAATCCAAAATGGAGTTACAAATAAAGAAAACACTCACCCAAAAAAACCTCTCATAGAGTCATAGCAATCATAGAGATGAGAGGATTTTTTTGGGCGAGTGCTTTGTATGTTTGAGGAGTGCCTCATCATCAGCGTCATCGTGGCGTAGCGACATGGTGGGAGCGAATCTGCGTGAACTTTTCAGTCAACAAATTGGCGATAAGTAGCACGGGACTGAAAACTGTTGCGCAGTCTCGTAAAGCCGTCTCATTTTGGATTGCTGAGCCAACGGAATAAGTATGTATCGCTTCTTGCTTGTCACCGCCAGTTGCCCTATTTTCTTATTCATAAAATGCGATGCGTGTTGCGGATGACATATGTGAAAAAATGCATTTTATTTTGACGAAACCTGAGGTGGATGAGCTTTTTGTATGATGACGAAGCCTGCGCTGTGGATCTGAAGGTACCTATGCTGTTATTATTATGTTGGTTTAGTAAATAATTTGACAATAGTTTTTAATGATTAATAAAAAGATATTTCATGCCGCTTCATAAAATTTTGCAAACCCCTTTTAATTGTTTTCTCTTTCTCAATAACCTTGTCCAACTGACAAGGACAAACGATTACTAAAAGCTTGTTAAATCTAACAGATATTTATGAATAACCCATACTTACCATTTCACAGCTCCCCTCAACCTGTCTCAACTCCATCTTCAGATCACTGATATTAGAACTCCTATCGCTGTCCTTAAACGGGTCGCCACTAGCTTTGATGTTAGTGATGTCTGGCTTCTTGTCCAGGTCTCTCTTGCGGTGACATAGCATGACGATCAGCATGATTATCAGGATAACTATGATGGCTGAGGATCCGCTGCTTATTATAAGGATTAGGGGGAGGGATTCTGAAAAAAAAATTAAAGAGGAAAAACCAGTTATCAGATAAAGTACCTAGAGAATACTCCAAATAGATTTTTGGGATCATTTATGCATGGAGAAAATAGTTATTTACGATACAAGTGCGGAAAAGAGGAAATTCAAAACGAGTGGCGATATATTAAAACACGACCGAAGGGAGTTTTACAATACTTATGCCCCTTTAAATATTTGACATAGCAACGAAAAGTGCTTATTTACGCACTAGTGCGGGAAAGTAGCACCATATGTACTGTAAAAGTAATTTTTCGTTCGACGAACTAAGTTATAAACAGTGGCTTGATAGCACAATTAAAATACCTAGGTTTTCAGAAATTATTTGCTATCGGGATATTTGCTTCATCGTAATTTTGCGGATCTGGATTCAGATCTAAAATCCAGGAACAACGAAATTTTCTGTTTTTTTTTTTAACAAAATTTCATGGCTTTTTCATACTTTTTGCGCGTTTTTATGGCTTTTCAGTGTAGTTATATAATGGTAATCAAAACGTAAAGCACGGACAATCTGATCTGATTTTCACAAACCAAGGTGATGTACAGTGCTCGTCGACTACATGAGTCAAAAATAAAGCTTTTTTTTTTCTTAATACTTACTGTCAGGTATGAGTCGTATTTCAATACTATCCGAGCCGTATAAATTGGAGACACTACAGTTGTATGTACCAAAATGTCTTGCGTCGCTCTCTCTTATTATTAGAGTTGACTTCGTCTTCCCGTCTGTTAAGGTTTCTTCTAAAAATGCATACTCCTGAAACAGTAAATATTATTACAGTCCGTTCGGAAAGAGTCGTAGAATAAGTATATTGGGCCCCATACATTCCACGACTCTTCTCTTTCCGCACTGACTCTAATTGGAAACTTTGGACGGTGAGAAATTAATTAATTTAATTAAAAAATTAAAAATTTATGATGATATTTGGGGACCATACACAGATTGACCTAGCCTCTAACTAATCAAAGCTTGTAATAGGCGATGATATACACATTAAAAAAGTTTAAAAAAATTGTGATGAACATACAAAAAATATCTTCTCGACATTCTAATCCAGGACGTTCTGCAAAGGCTAATTGCCGTTCAAAAATTCACAAAATTTCGTGTCATTTGATATACGTACTTAAACTGTAACTTATGTTTTTGAACTTTCTCTAAGCCTCAGCTATGGCCGTACATCAGGTAGGTATATTAAAATAAAGCTTAGCATAAACTCAAAAAGCATATTTCCCTTTTGCATACAAACTACTTGCATAAACTGCCTCCAATCAAAACCCCGTAACAGTCCCTAAAACTTTAAATTCCGCTTACCTGGTTATAGAATGAGTTGATCTCGTTCCCTCCGAATGACCAGAGCACGTAATCAGGCTTCGGGACAGAGAAGGATATACACTCTATCCTCACGCTGTCTCCCTCTACGCCGTATTGTGTTTGGTTTGACATTATTTTCGGCGGACCTTTGAAAAAGGGAGTTGTTGAAATAACAGTAGGATGAGTATAAACTCGTACTAAAAATACGCCAGAACAGAAATATTGAGGGATGAGAAGTAATAGAAGAGGATATTTACAAATTGTTGTAACGTTCTTCTTTGTCGGATGCTAATTAGGGCGATATATTTTAAACTCAGTATTAACAAAATTATTATAAACAAATGCGTCGTCTCAAAGTTTTATCTAATCGAAATTTTGCAATAATAGCTCATAAATCATAATATTTTTTTAATACCAACACGCCTTCAAAAATTTACTTAAAAAACACTCTTAACACTTTAATATTAAAACTAGCATGACGAACTTTTCTCGAAGTTTTCCAAGTGTTGGCAAGACTCAAACTTCATGCATACTAACGCATACGCCTCGCACGGAATACTAAATTATGGCAAATTGATCGGTCGATGTATGCGAGTTCAGAAGTGGGATAGGTTAGACAAGCTATTAAGGTTTTGCATGTTGCATTTGGCAGACGCCTTTGTAGTTAAGGCTGCTACGTTTTGAACATGTTTTGCATCATTAATAGTTCGAAGCTGGCGTAATAAGTTTAGGTTAAAAATGTATTGTGTCTTTTATCAGCTGAAATGTATCCTAAAGTAGAAAAAGAATAAATATTCCAGGTCTAACCACCTCCAAGTTACGAATAGGTATTTGATTACAGAAAAAGTTTGGGTAATTATTTTTTATTTTAAGGCATCAAACAAACTAGGTACTAGATAAGAGAAAATAAACATTTTCAAATATAGGTACTCGTATTTGTCCAATTTTGGTGTTGGAAGCGGCGTTTGAATATAACACAATTATCTCAGTTGTCACTCGCAATAAATTACGCTCGTTATTTTATATTCGCAGAGAGAGATGCGATGTGAATTATGTTGAAATTGTTGACAAGTCAAGGCACAAATTTGTATTGCTTATTTATGTTTAAATAAGATTAAATGCCGTCTTTGACGGAATTCGTGTTCAATAAGGGTTAAATCGAAGCTCGAAGAGATTCCGCTAAAACTAAGTTCGTGTCACCAATTTTGGCGATAGACCGCACTTTCCTTAACAAGTTGTCAAATTGTGTTCAACATTCAACCTGTAAAAGTTTGAGCGTTTGAGCTGCCATCCTTAACTTACAGATATAAGATACAGATGCTTAAAAGACAAAAGTCATGCTAAATCTGTGGATTGTTCTCTTAATCTGATACTTTTTACATCTATTTTCCTTTGTCATGACAGATAAACCAAAGTATCCACTAGCTGACATACCCAGAAATTAAATCATATAGGGATAAAACAAGAAAAGGACTGCGAGAGCCAGTCGGCACAGAAAAGAGTAGGAAAAGAAAGGGTTGGGCGCCAACGCCAACCCCAACTGAATGGTCTATTCTTTACTTTTTTACTTTACCTTTATCTTAAACTAAAACAAACTGTTACAATTATCCATGCCAACCATGCCCGAAACCACCTCACTGTGTCGCCAGTGGACACTGCTATTAGCGACCATAACGGCCAAAAGTATGTTTTCACAATGGAACACAGGAAAGCAAAAAACAACAAGAAACAGTTTGTTGAGCGCCGGTTATTTAATAAGGAATCTATTCAATTATTTTATATTGACATTTTGAGTTATGATTTTGATTTTATTTATGATGCGACTTATGACATACAATTGAAATTTGAAAAATTATTTAACATTTTGACATATTACATAAATTTACGTTTCCCGTTTAAGAAATTAAAAGTTAATCGAAATAAATGCACGCCTTGGCTGACTGACGAACTTTCCGAGTATATAAATAAATATAAAGACCTTGTAGAAATAAGAAGACAATATCCTGACAATCCTATTATATCAGACTGTATAGAACATTATTCAAAACTTATAAATTCAACGACATTGACTGCTCGAAGAGTCCATATAGAGAACAAGCTGAAACACAGCAAAAGTCCAAGTAGGGAAATTTGGAGGATTGTAAACGATGAAGTTGGCCTAAAAACTAGATCAAGTATTACTTGTCTAAATGATCCAACGACAAATGACAAAGTACCTAGTAACGAAATTCCGAATGTTTTTAATATGCATTTCATCAATTCCGCAAATAAATACCGTATACAAATAAACGAACACCAGTCCTCGCAATACCTCAGTCAACACCTCAGTGGCTCGTCCGTGCCCGCTTACTGTCTTCCTACAATAACGCGTGACTTACTGTACAGAACAGTGCAATCAATGTTGAAAACGCGTAAAACCGTAGACACATATGATATATCGCTAGACATAATCCTATGTGTCTGGCCGGTCGTTTCTGACATTTTGATTGTACTGGTTAGTAAAATGTTCGAAACCGGTGTATACCCGCAAGTGCTTAAAAGTACGAGGGTGTGTCCGGTTTATAAAGGCAAAGGGGACAAGAGTGACGTGACGAACTACAGACCCATCACCATAGTACCCACCATCTCTAAAATTGTAGAATCAATCCTATCATCTAGCTTAATGACTCATCTTGAGGAAAACGATTTGCTCACGGAAAACCAGTTTGCCTATAGAAAAAAGTTGTCTACAACTACAGCCGCACACAAGTTCTATGACCAAATCGTAACAGCTTTGGATGATAGGTATAAGGTGGCGGGTATTATGTGTGATCTATCAAAGGCTTTTGACGTTATTGACCATAATTTATTATTAAACAAACTCTGTAGTTACGGTGTCACAGATGCAGCTTACCGATTGTTCAAATCATTTTTATCAGACCGGAGGCAAGTGGTAAAGTTGTCTATAAATAGCAGTGGCACACTAACATCTGACACTGGATTCATACACTTAGGCATTCCTCAAGGTTCGGCACTAGGAAATACCTTATTTTTGACATTTGTCAACGACCTTCCATCCGTTATCACAACAGGATTGCCAGTGCTGTTCGCGGACGACACCACCGTAATAGTAAGCGCGCAAACCTATGAGCAGCTGGGTGAAAAAATCAATGACACTTGCAGACAGCTGCAGCGGTGGTTTACAGTTAACGGGCTGCTGCTGAATGTAAGCAAGTCCAACGTTATGGTTTTTTCAGGACGACACGTCTCACTACCACCATGTATATCTGACGTCCCGATGCCGCTATGTACCGAGTGCAGGTTTCTTGGTTTTATGATGGACGCGAACCTGAACTGGAAGTGCCATGTTGACAAATTATGTGATAAGCTGAGTAGTGCCGTCTATGTATTAAGAAAATTGAAACCTCTTATATCGCAAATTGCATTAAAATCGGTTTACTTTGCCATATTTCATTCGCGAATGTCTTACGGTTCTATAATGTGGGGTAGCTCGACGGATGCGAATCGAGTCTTAATACTACAAAAGCGTGCCCTGCGCGCCATGGCTGGCGTTAAAACAAGACATTCGTGTAGGGGTATTTTCGTAGACTACCGAATATTGACGCACTACTCACTACATATGTTTGAGGTTTTGATGTTTGTCAGAAATAACTTATCGTCATTTTCTAAAGTAAACGTCTCTGGCAAGGTGATTCGCTCAACAGGGCGCCTTAGAACTGTCCCGCGTCGCATGGCACTTGCAGGGAAAAACCCGCGTGTCATCGGCCCTACTTATTACGAGCGACTACCCCAAGACTTGAAAGACGAGCCCTCTGACAAAATATTTAAGAGCCGTTTGAGAAACTTTTTATTGGATAAACCACTGTATTCTGTAAAAGAGTTTTATGAAATCACTAATTAGATTTACTTAGATTGTTGACATCTGAATTGTAAGGTTTATTATAATTTATTATTTATTACTTTAATGACGATCCTCTCATTGTGACCTTAATTATTTTTTAAATATTTGTTTTTAATTTATTGTGATACTACTGACATACGATTTGTAATTTAATACCTAAATTTTGAATGAAATTTTGATTGTGACTTATTCTTCATACTTATTCAATTATTTCGTAATGTAAAAAAAACTGACAATCACAATATAAATCCCTGACAATCTACCATGTGTAATTTTAAGTGAAATTGTATATTGTGAGATAAATAAATCATATCATATCATATCATATCCACTAGGCAGAAGCCTAAGGGCTAGTCAACCAAAAACACATCTTACCTCTAACATAAATCATAGCCGGAGCTTCAATCGGCTGATACCCTTCCGTACTGGCCTTACACCAATACTGGCCTGCTGTAGCGGCATTCACTGTGACAGTGAGATTAGAAGATTTACCCGCGATCTGTAACAATACTTGAAATCAGCAAAACTCTTTATTGTAGCCACATTAAGTAAATTAACCGAGACTTAATCGCGTATAATCAATCATGATTTAAAAACTGGACAATAGTTATTTCGAAGTTTTTGTAGAAAACCGGTTGCGATCCCTAGTTGACATTAACATCCTCTAGTCGCGTGAGTTTTCGAACGGTGTCTTGTTTATCCTCTTAAACACAACACTACTGTAGTGTTTGCATATTCCCAACACTACTGTAGTGTTGTGTTCAAGTGGATAAACAAGACACAGTTCGAAAACTCGTGCGGCTAGAGGATGTTAATGTCAACTAGGGATCGGAACCGGTTTTTTGCAAAAACTTCTTTTTTTGATTTTTTTAATACACGAAATGTAGAACTCAGATGTGTTTATAGGTAACGACTTCGTATTATTAGATTGCCCAATTATAAATGAAATAATTAACAAAGAACGAAAAAATACCGTTTTCGTTCCCATGCAAAAAATACCTGAATTGTCAACATTAGCGAGCTTTTCGCCGAGACCACGAGGACAATGTCGTCTTCGAAACGTCGGAGTCAGTTTTAAAGCTTAATTACGCTATTAAGTCCGATTTAAGTAAATGGGTTAATCAACTTTTTCTTGTCACACGTTGCTATGGTTACGGTCTCCTGAGTCACTCTTAAAATTCTAGGTTTTTCGTATTTTAATGAACCAAACTTGCATTTTATGGTAGTTATAAGACCTTTCCATAATGGGACATCTACTGAGCATGTTAGTAGAACATGGTACAGCAGTTCTTCTAACAAATCTATGCTACTATTGTCTCCTCGCTGATGGGACAGAATAACAATAAGAAATAGTTGATTGACCCAAATAATGGTTGGCTTGCTGAGCCACGTTCACTGTGAATGTGAGATTAGAAGATTTACCCGCTTTGCAAGAATACTGGAGATTAAAGCCCTCGTTTTGTTACGTAGTCAAGGAAAATATAATTATTATGGATATTAACTTTTCTTAAATATAAGATTTGTTGTAATGGTGGTTTAAATCGTATTTTAAGAAGTTTCTTACAATAATAATAGCCCAGTATTCCATTTTCCTAACCCTAATGGAGATCGTTTGTAAGGTTCCGTACCTCAAAAGGAACAAAATGAAACCCTTATAGGATCTCTCGTGCGTCTGTCTGTCTGCCCGACCCCCCACCCTCTTTATCTCCGAAACTACTGGGTCTAAAATTTTGAAAAAATACACAAACTAGTTCTTAACCTATTGATGACAGAACCTATTAGAAACGTGCAGTCAAGCCCTTGGAACGCGAGTCCGACCATCCATTTTTAACCATCAATCATTGACAGATCTCCTAACGGGATCTGATAGGCAGTGAGAGTAAAATGTTTTTGCTGGAATTCTACTCACCGTAACATGTTCTCCTCTGTACACAACCCACTCTATCTTCGGAGTCGGATAACCGTCGACGAGGCAAGTTAAAGTGGCTGAGGATCCCGCTTCTGCCTCCACGTTTCTTGGTCTTTGGCGGAATGTGGGGCCGTCTGTTGAAAATAATAGATTTAGATTTCATTGAAATAAGTATATTTGTGTTACGGAAAAGATGAGTGAAAGAAGAAGGTTGACAAAGAGAGTGTATAAGGGAGTATGATTTACGACAGTTTATAAGGGCTCATTTAAGGCCTGTGCACACCGTCTGCGTGTGCGTGACGTGCACGTGCGCGTGCAGCGTTGTAGTATACAAATCCTTATGAGAGACGGTACACCGCTTGCGTGACGTGTGCGTGTGCAGCGTAGTAGTATACAGATCCTTATGAGAGACGGCACACCGCTTGCGTGACGTGTGCGTGTGCGGCTCCAACATTTTAGTGCACGCGCACGTGCACGTCACGCACACGCAAGCCGGTGTGCACAGGCCTTTAGACGGTCGCATGCTAGTTTCATTACATTGCGTCATTTGATCGGTCGGCTGAATTGTTGTCACCTCAATGGTCCGCAATGTAACTAAAATCGCATGCGACTTCGCGCGCCCTTATTCTGTGTCAAATTATCTGTTGCCAATTTACAGTAATGATACAAATGCTAAAACGAAGCGAAAAACTAAAGTCCAGTCGTTAGCTGTTGCAATTTAGCTCCGACACGATTGTTCCGTGACTAACTGTTGTTATTATCATTACACTTTACTTCCTTAACTGCAGTTATAGTTCTGCAGTTGTAGTCTTAGTGTAAGGCCTGAGTGGACGCTCGAAGCGGAGCGTTCGGCGGGGCGTGCAGCGTGGCGTCGGGCTCACGCGTGATGTGAGCAGCGTGCACTAAGGCCGCTCCTATACGCTTGCATTTGATTAACATGCACGCCGCAAGCCCCGCCCCGCTGCACGCCCAATTCGAGCGTCCACTCAGGCCTTACACTTAAGGATGACTCACGCTAGACCGGGCCGGGCCCGAGCCGAGGCGTCCGACATGTCATTTTCTTGGCTGACGGGTGATCACGTGGTGCTTTCCATAGAAAACGCAGCGCCGGAAGCTCCGGCCCGGCCCGGTCCGGTCTAGCGTGAGTCGTCCTTTATTTTTAAAGTTTTTTTTTTATATTTATACTGGGAGGAACAGTAATAACTAATGGACTTAATATAATTGAAGTCAGGAAGCGCATGTATTGTATACACCTATATTAAATGAGATTATATTACTTTAATACGTAATATCACTTCATATTCATTATAGCTATCACTTTTCGGCGAATGAAATCATTGCAAAGCGGAATAAATTCCAATAAATACATTTTTTTTTCTCTAGCCTATTTTGGTGTCCCACTGCTGGGCAAAGGCCTCCCCTCGTTTTCTCCACTCGACCCTGTCATCGGCATTTTCCCACCATTTGGGGTAGAATGCGTCCAAGTCGTCCCGCCATCTCCTTTTCGGTCTGCCTGAACTCCGGCCTGCACCGTCTATTGTGTTCCGTGGGTCCCACTCAGTAACCATTTTGGCCCACCTTTCTGGGTGCATGCGGCAGACATGTCCAGCCCAGTCCCACTTAAGCTTAGCGGTCTTGACGCCTACATCTACAACTCTAGTTCTGGAGCGTAGTTCCGTGTTTATGATCCGATCAGTTCTGCGAACACCTAATATACTACGCTCCATCGCACGCTGGCAAACCTTGAGTTTCGATTTTAGAGCCAATAAATACATAGTTTACATATTTTACTTCGCTAAAAAGTTAAGTTTTTTGTTTATTTCTCACTGCACCCACCTTGACGCTTTTCTGTTTTGCCCTATGGTTGACTGGTAGAGAATGCCTATAGCGGCATTAAGTCCGCCTGTTGTACTCTTTTTTTATGTGCAATGAAGTTTAAATAAAATAGTTTATCAACCGCTCTTTACAGTCAATTTACCATGAAATATTTTATACTCAATAACGTAACAAAATGCATTAAAGTTCTTAGTACTACCATAGAGAAAAAAATACATAGATTGCTCACTCCATACATCAGTTTTAGTACCAAAAAGACTATTAGCATCTAGCATCGAGTAGCGGAACTATCAGTACTGCTACTTGACAATAGATGTAGCACCGACCGGAAAGTCTTATGCTGTTGAGATAAGACTTTCCGGTCGGTGCTACATCTATTGTCAAGTAGCAGTACTGATAGTTCCGCTACTCGATGCTAGATGTAGACACTGAAATTAATAGTCTAACTGATGTACGGAGTGAGCACTCTTGTCTTATTATATTTCTCTATGGTACTACATACTTTGTCTTTAGTATTCAACATAATTTATAGGTATTAATAAACTGTGCTCATAATGATGACACTACCGGTATAAACTGTACCTAATAACGATCGACATATAAACTGCAAGACGATGCAGTATTTTGTATGTGATAGTAAGCCATTTGCCAATTAACTTTAATAAGGACTTAAATAACTTAGATATATACGGCGTTTACGTCGTTTTTACGTTAAACCGATATGCTACCATGCTAAGTTGAAAAGTCGTATGTTAAAATGAGTTTACTAGTGATACACGACCTTTAGTTTTGAGATAGTGTAAGTACACAGTTAAGGTAAAACAGTTTTTTAACTGTATCTATATAAACTGAAATATTATTATTGTCTGTAACCATTTGAGTTCCTTATTGTTTTATTGCTTGACGGGCTAGACTTGTGAACGAATCTAGGGAACAGATCAAATTATTTTAGGAGAGTAGAAAAACAAGGAGAGTTTTATCAATAGAGAAACCCCGTTGATATTTTTGATTTTTTCATTAGCTTAAAATTTAAGCAACTTTGGTTTTCAAGACGGTTTTTTTGCAGAAAATGTCGAAAGTAACTCATGATTGTGAATCTAAAAGACACCTTGAGTTGACGAGTAACCTAGGGGCTGGATCACTCAGCGCGAGAATATAGCCAGCTTTATGGGCACCTTTTCGCAGAATTTGGGCAGACCTGGCTGGGGGACATACTGCATAGTTGGTTTAAGTTTTGTTTCATTTTAGTAGTTAACATTTATTTTTTTAAATTATAAATATTGAATTTAATAAATTATTCCAAAATAAATAAGCCAAGTTACTGCATCATACATATACTGTGCATCGACCACAGTCTATAATTAACAAGTAACGTAACACGTGAACTTTACAAGGCATTATTAACGGTGTGACCTTTGCATGGGCTACTGTAAGAAACTATCGATTCCTTACTTATGGGGTAATGGGTTAGGGTAAGGGTGCTAAAAATGGGTAATTAAGCCTGTTTTATATTATTAAGGATCGTTTTGTATAAAAAGTCACATTAGAGCTGGAATTCCTAGTCATCTTTCAACGGTTACTAAAATATAAAATGCGGCATTCGGATACTGTGATTCTACCCATATACTGATTGTGATCAGATTAGTGGGTCTGTGAGCTGTAGACCTCGCGAGCCTAACTTAAAACAGAATAAACGTACTTATGGCTCAGAAATTTTGAAAAAAAAAAATACAAAAAATTATCAACAAAAAAACTATTTAATCATCGAACTATTTAATCACGAGGAATAAATAAAATAAAAAGTACAATTTTGACAGAAATATTTAGATACGATATTGATCATATCAGTGTCAAAACTGACGTTTTTGTTTGAAGGAACCTCAGTTTTGATACTGAAATATCCGATCCATGTCGTATGCTTAGCAAATTTTTGACGTATTTTAAAGTTCGAATCAGGCCGATTGTACATTATAGATCTGTGAAATAATAATTAAAAAAATATTCTGCAGCCTCAACTTTGGCCTTAGAACATAATCACTAAGTACATAGTATTATATAAAACAAAGTCGCTTCCCACTTCCCGCTGTCTGTCTATCCCTATGTATGCTAATATAGATCTTTAAAACTACCCAACGGTTTTTGATGCGGTTTTTTTTTAATAGATAGAATGATTCAAGAGGAAGGTTTACGTATAATTTGTTAACCCGTGCGAAGCCGGGGCGGGTCGTATTATATAAAACAAAGTCGCTTCCCGCTGTCTGCCTGTCCCTATGTATGCTTAGATCTTTAAAACTAGGCAAAGGATTTTGATGCGTTATTTTAAAAAATAGATACATCGATTCAAGAGGAAGGTTTATGTATAATTTGTTAACCCGTGCAAAGCTGGGGCGGGTTGCTAGTATCAAATAAAATAAATGATCCAAGCCCTAAAACAAAAGTCTCAAAATAAATTTAAGTAAATCCTGGGCAATTTAGCTTTCTCATTAACAGCGATAAAATAACATTGGATTTTCTGAGAACCTAATTTATCTGAGTGAAAAACTAGACATAATAAATGAAAGGACTAAAACTAAATAGACCGTAATTTCTTAAACCATTTCGTAAAGTAGATTCGCTTTATTTGAAAATGCTTTAGGTTTTTAGGGTTCCGTACCCAAAGGGTAAAAACGGGACCCTATTACTAAGACTCCGCTGTCCGTCCGTCCGTCCGTCCGTCTGTCACCAGGCTGTATCTCACGAACCGTGATAGCTGAAATTTTCACAGATGATGTATTTCTGTTGCCGCTATAACAACAAATACTAAAAACAGAATAAAATAAAGATTTAAGTGGGGCTCCCATACAACAAACGTGATTTTTGACCGAAGTTATAAGCAACGTCGGGCGGGGTCAGTATTTGGATGGGTGGCCGTTTTTTTGCTTGTTTTTTTTGCTTGATTCGGTCTATTTTTTGTTGATGGTGCGGAACCCTCCATGCGCGAGTCGGACTCGCTTGGCCGGTTTTTGGTACAGTATTTCACTTCACTTTATAACAAGTCGTGAAATTTTACGAAGTTGACATGATAACTCAATTGATTTCTTCTGTTACTAATGCTTTAGTAGAAAAAGCAAATTGTAGGCTATACAGTCAGCATCAAATATAAAAATATAAATAAGTACAAAGTCGCCAAATATATCGAAACACACCTTCGTTACTATAGAAATACGGATGTGTTCCGATATGCGAAATGGCCACTTCTTCCATCACTATTTATTTGATGCTAACTGTACGTTCGTAGGTAAAGCGTATGGCCGAACCAATTCCTCTACCTATTAGGGCCACTCAGCACTAGCGTCTTCCGAGCATCAGCCTCTGGACAATTCTATGGCTGCTGCTCGACGCAATGTTGGCGCAACTAGGCACCGACGCCATTTTCCGTAGCGCTAACTAGACGCCAACGCTCAACAGACTCTTATATCTTAATATCGCCATATTTCAGAAAAGTGGCCATGTGACGAATAGCTATAAAAAGTCTTCTGAGAGCCGTTTGATTGTATAATGTCCTATAAAGAAAACGTTTTTTTGTACAAGTAATTGTAGAATGGTTTTCTTAACGGAATTACTTTGTGACTGTAATAACATTGAAACTATTACAATTGTAATGTATCTTGGACTTGAAAGAAAGCAGCCATTTTTTCTAGGAATAAGACGAGTGAGACCGGTACAGTCAGCTGCAGAAGTTGCTAAGCGGGCGAGGTGTTCAAAATTACCTTGACACGCTCTATTCTCTTAACAATAAAGCCGTGTCAAGGTAATTTTGAACACCTCGCCCGCTTAGCAACTTCTGCTGCTGACTGTATGTACCTATATATTTATAATAATTGTTATTTTGATAAAAAAAGTTCTTAAGCGTTACATTCCCATGACGACTGCAGGCAAAAAGAAAAAAAAAATTATATATTTCGGGGATCTCGGAAACGGCTCTAACGATTTCGATGAATATTGCTATATGGGGGGTTTCGGGGGCGAAAAATCGATCTAGCTATGTCTTATCTCTGGGGAACCGCTCATTTTTGAGTTTTTATAAGTTTGGCGAGCAAAGCCCGGTCTCCCAGATATTTCTTGCTAAAAAGCGATCTCCTCCAGACGACCTTTGGGTAGCGGGAAATGTAGAACTGAAATACAACATGGCAGCTAAAGTACTTACATGCAACTTCTAAGGATTTCGTGTCTGCGCTCTTCCCGACCGGGTTACGTACTTCGCATTTCACCGTCGCTTCGTTGAATTTTCGCGAAATATTCGGTAATATCTGAAACAAATCATAACATGTTCTAATATGTATTTGGTCACAAACGGTACAATAATTCTTACAGATAGTAATATTATTCAATACATGAACCAATGAAGTTGCCACTGACTACTAACGCGTACACAAAATAAAACGGAACGGAATAACACACATATATCTACAGAACAAACATTTGTCGTCATTAATAATAAATTTAAAAATAAAAACAACGGGTTGCACTCCGGGAGTGCCGATAGAAGTGAAAACTCAATGACTAGTCCAAAATGTCTGCAGCTAGTGCTATAATTATACATGGGTTAATTAACCCATCCTCCTTTCTATTGACAAACTTTAGTTCCGAAATTGCTGGTCAATGAGCTTGTTTAAAATTCGAAATTCAAATTCGAATAGAAATTGTAAAGCTATATTGCCTTGGCCCTAAAAGTATAGAACACGCCTGTAAAAATTGCCAATAAAATGCTATTTCTTACATTCCAACTAGTCACAATGTCAATAATTTCTATAGGTAGCTAATTTGTTTTCGTGATTCCGGGATATTAAATAATCTCATGTAACCATTTCAACCCCATGATGCAGATTTTGTTTAAGACGTTCCATGTCTGTTTTTGATTCAAAATAAAAGCAATTTTTAATCTAAAAGTTAAATCATAGCCGACCTGTTTTGAATTTTCTGTAATAGCCATTTTAATCTAACCTTGCATAGTTAAAATAATTCCTCTGACACGGCGCGGCAAGAATTTTAATATCAAAAAATATTTATATCGTGACATTGCAGTAGGCGGTATTCTAAAAGCTTAGTATCAGAGAGATCAACGCTTAAATCTAACCAGTAATATTACGCTACTTAGTAGTAAAACGAAATTAGAATAAGAATTGGAATTTTGGAATCTCGAAATACTAGTAGGTATGTATTATTCCGAATGTATGTCCGACTGATCATTACGAATATAATACCGGGATTCAAAAGAGGAATTTTGTCGATTTTTTTGGTCTCATTTTATTAAAAAGAATGAAATGAAATTACTACGAAAACTGCAATTTTTGTAAATATATAATTTATTTTTTTGTAAATAAACAACTACCATGGATTCTATATTCACTGCGTACCTACTGCATTATTTATCTTTGTTTGTCAGAGTAATCTGATTAAATATGACCCATTAGTGGGCAAAAGGGGCGTAATATACTATTAAAAAACTAACAATTTTCATTGATGATTTAACTTATTTTACCTTAAAAAAATATTTTAAAGTGGTCTACTTCAATACCGGTCTTAATTCCGGAATTCCGGTATTGTGGGCCAATATCGGATTTCAATACCGGTATTGAGAATCAGCCGACATTAGATGACCTAAATACACATATCTATGATCGCTGTTCGACTCGTTTGAACCCAGTGCGACAGCAACACCACAGGAGTCGTGACTTTTGCATATTGCATACATGCACGTTGCAGGTTTTCGGTGTGCCAAGGAATTTCAAAAGTTGTAGCTCCATGCCTTTAGTGTGATACGTGCATTTTTATTTAAGTGGAGTGTGTTTTTATTGCACCAGGTTCATTACTTTATTCTGGCGAATTACATTAGAGTGCACATGGACGTGTGAAATTTTAAATTAAAATAACATGTATATTTCAACAGCCCAACTAATATTATAAATGCTAAAGTAACTCTGTCCGCCTGTATGTCTGTCTGTCTGTATCTCTGTTTGTCTGTGTGACTGCTTGTCTGCCTGTATGTCTGTCTGTCTGTTACCTCTTCATACTTACACCTCTAAACCGATTTAGATTAAATTTGTTATGGAGATAGTTTGAGACCCGAAGCAGGACATAGGATAGTTCTATTATATTATCTTATATATTAGTATATTTCATTTCACCTTAAACGAGCACGTGTTTTGGCTAAGCACAAGATGTGCTCTGAGCTGTCTAGAACGCATATTTTCTTAATCAAAATTTACATAGTACTTACCTTAGTGGCAGTAAAATGGTCGGGGTTATAAAAGACGTTTATAAACAGTTCTTTCCTAGGTTACCTAGGCTAGGCTATATCACAGAATAAATACCTAATAGTAGTAGGTATAGAAGGTTCACTCTAGAGACTGACAAAACGTGTCTATTAATTACAAGAGATATAAGCGCAAGCGCGAGCAGGCGTCCGTTCCGTAGCGGTGCGCGGAAACCACTACTGCTAGACACCAAAATTGGTGTACGCCGAAGTTTTTACACGTGTGACTTTAGTAAGATCCTCAAGACACAATTAAGACATATTACTTACCAGTTCATTTCTGACTGCACCAGCGATTTGCTCGTTGTTCAGAAACCATCTGTATGTCAAGTTGTTAGGGTTGGCATTAGCTTGGCAGCCTGAAATAAAAGTCTTTATTAGTCGCATTTATAAGTGAGTACTTATTAAATATCTAAGGTTACTTCTACTAAATTCCAAGAGAAATTAAAAAAAAAGGAAAGCCTCATTTATATTTCTGAAAATAAGTAAAATAAAACTCTCAAGTTGACTAAAATTTTTCTAAAAGTATATTGAACAATTTTTTATAGTTTTCTATATTGTACGGTTTAACTTACAATAAGTAAATATACAATGGAAATCAAAAGATTAAGATATTATCATAAAAATTTTGTTCTAACTCACCGACTGCTAAAGTATCTCCTTTCTGTATCCTGCCAGTGGCTGCACCGGATTTGATGAAAACACGCACTTTTGGGGCATATTGGACCTGCAACAAAATATTTAAGGTACTTAAATTTTTATGTAAGTAAATTAATTACAACATAGGTATATAATTATAAATAATGATGTGCTTATTAGTAGATGAGTTTCGTAACTTAACAAAGATAAATTTTATTGAGTTCTAACCAAACAAATCTATTTTAATTTCAAAGATAAAAAAAATATCAGAACTCATACCTAAAGTGAAAACCATTCGAGGTTTCGTAGTAGGTAACTTCCCTTTCATTATAGTACCATATTTCCGTCGAAACTGTGCTACAGACGATACAAAGGCAACCTCATATGGGGGCCTCTTATAGTTAACTTTACCCTAACTACTTTCAACTTTACTTAGTTAAAACTCTGTGAATTATATTTCGTGATTAAGCTACGCCGAGGAACACTCTCGGAGCTAGTTTCGGAGAAAATTGTAATTTGTACAAAATGTATCTCTCAACAGCAATATGGTACAGGTGGTTTTATAAAAGGGTCAAACAGAATACTGTGTTCACGTCTTTCCTGTAGACATACACAAGAGTTAAGGGCTATAAAGGTTAATTTTCTTATTTAACCCTTATCCACGTGAAAAGGTCCTCCTTTTATTTAGAGAACTATGATAAAATCATTACTTACATGCCCACAAGCTGTTAACTATTGCCCACAGGAGAGAAAACTAGTGTGTTATCGCTAACTGTACATTTTTCCATCCTGTGGGCAACAGCTTGTGGGCATGTAAGTAATGATTTTATCATAGTTCTCTAAATAAAAGGAGGACCTTTTCACGTGGATAAGGCTTAAATAAGAAAATTAACCTTTATAGCCCTTAACTCTTGTGTATGTCTACAGGAAAGACGTGAACACAGTATTCTGTTTGACCCAAAAATGGGGCAGGATGTAAAATGTATGCTCTGACAAAATTTTGTTTGGCCATGTTGTGGATATTCAGTGGTACTAATTTATTTTACTGACAAATACGCGTTTCACCGTCTTTTGTCAATGAGTCATAGAATGTCACCGATGTGATCAAAGGATGTGATCAAGAGGCAAAGATTTGGCAATACGGAATATTACGCAAAACTCTGCGTAGGTGGCGCCACTCCCACAACAAGTCACAAGCTAAGGGTCTACCGCAAACGAGAGAGTCGATGTTATCTAACCTCTCTATCACTCTTGCATATTCGAGCGATAAAGAGGCAGAGAGCTGAGTTTCGATTTCGCGTTTCCCGGTACATAAACAAACCGCCTTGATGTATCGATGTCAGATTTGATTGTATGTATGTATGTATGTATGTAAACACTTTATTGTACATAAGACAGGTTAAGATACAATTAAAAGAAAGTATACAATGTACAAAGGCGAACTTATCCCTATAAGGGATCTCTTCCAGTCAACCTTTGAGCAATTGAGAGTAGACAAATGAAAATGACAGACAAACGAACACATGTACTGAAAAGCAAATTATGGTTCAATTATTACCCAAGTAAATAATTAAAACCTCTGAAAACTTGTATGTTGTATTGTCTGTGAAAACTTGTCAAAAAATAGTTTAAGGTACAGTACAGTATGTATAAGTTACTCTATGGTACAATTACGTCGCTAGTACTGCACTCTGGCGGCAAAACATTGCAGTAAAACTCCCTATTATAAATGATTTTAATTACCAAATTCTCTACACCAATAAAACGACAAAGAAAAACTGCATTCATACATTTAAAAAAAACGAACAGTCGTTCTACAGATTTTGTTCCAGCTAATTATGAGTTAATACTACCAATATTCTTCCTCGCGTTGTCCCGGCATTTTGCCACGGCCCATGGGAACCTGGGGTCCGCTTGACAACTAATCCCAAGAATACGTAGGCTCTAGTTTTTACGAAAGCGACTGCCATCTGACCTTCCAACCCAGAGGGGAAACTAGGCCTTATTGGGATTAGTCCGGTTTCCTCACGATGTTTTCCTTCACCGAAAAGCAACTGGCAAATATCAAATGATATTTCGTACATAAGTCCGAAAAACTCATTGGTACGAGCCGGGGTTTGAACCCGCGACCTCCGGATTGAAAGTCGCACGCTCTTACCGCTAGGCCACCAGCGCTCTCTAGTCGAGTACCAATAGTTACGCTATATTAATCTTGTTACATAGTTCCCGGTTTCCCGGCCCGCCGCTCCATGGACCCTCCCAGTTAAAACTAAACCGATTTTGTTGCGGCAAACTTGCAAATTGAGTTACAACAGCAGATGCAATGGATTTGAGATACCATTAAATTTCACTAGTTTTTGTGCAAAGTGGATAAATATCTCTATGGCATAAGTAACATGTAACTAATATCTATGTATACTGTAAGAGTATAAAACTTTGCCGTTTAACACAACTTTGCCCACTTCTTCGCTTCGGTACGTAAGAAAGTAAAAGTAGTAAGCAAAAAAGTAAGAAAGTATGAGAACTGAGTAAATTTTTAACAGCCCGTAGTAATTCGCCATACAATTACTTATTTCAATTTCACTCCATTTTTTTTTAAACGATTAAGTACCTAAATCTTTGTGCCAAATACGTACAGTCGTAGACATTGAAATATTCAACGATTAAAAAAAAACGCCGTTTGAAAATATCTACTAATATACATAAATACTGAATCGCAAAAAATTTAATTTTCATCAGTCAGATTCCTTTGGCTACAAATAGAAATAAAATCTGTAGCCAATCTGTAACAAAATATTACTTCCCTATTTATTGCTTTATCAATTTTTCAACAAAAAAAATACAAGCACATTTACAAATACAAAATTATTTTTAAAACCCGACCGACATTTTGCAAAGATTACTTTCCCCAATAATCGCGAGCAACGTGAATTATTCCAATTTAAAAATGTGTATCACGTTCTAATTGTTTGGTTGAATCCGAAATACAAGTCATTGGTTCGACATTATGTACGGTTTGCATAGAAAGTCAATAAATTATTATACTTTTTGCGGTAAACATATGGTAAACATTCAATAGAGAATATAAAATAGCAAAGAGGTGTCAAGTATAATATTCTTATTTAAGGTCGTATTAATCTATATGGGGCATTATCTATGAAAAGGGACCTTATTGTCGATGGCGCTTACGCCGCACAGCGTCGCGCCGCATTGTATTTATATCGGAGCGTCGTTAATAATAGCGTAACCGCCATCGACAATAAGGTCCCTTTTCATAGATAACGTCACATATCTTCTTTCTATCTTCTTTGGGTCGCCCAGTAGGTCGGCCAAGATACCGCTGGGGAGACAGTGTGGAACCGGATCTGCGTCAGCTTCAAAAGCCGATAATTGGCAGGAAACGGCGCAGGATCGGGAAAAGTGGTGTGCTCTCGTTTCGGAGGCCAAGATCCTCTTTGGGTCGCTGAGCCGTAATACACACACACACACACACACACACACACACACACACACACACACACACACACACACACACACACACACACACACATTAACCAACTGGTGAGACAGATTTTCATTGATCTTTGAACTGCCAGCAAATATCGAGCAATAAATCACGCATATAGATTTAGAAGCAAATGTGTTTGCTTTTTGACGATTTCATGATGTCAGGGAGAAGACCGTGTATTTATTTTGCCAACGCTACAGGCAGGCAGGCTTACAGGCACTTTTCTCCCCTGAAAGGGAACGTTATGAATATTAAGAGCTCTTTGAACGGAAGCTGCCACATAACCGTTACGGGCGCATTCTGATATATTGAATATTATAGAAATTTAAACCAACCCGGTACAGCTCGCGGAGGTCTTTTTGATTAGTCTATTAATTAATTTAGATATTTATAAGTTTTTTTTTTTATTTTTTTTTTTCAAAAATTTTGACAAAATTTTAGTAGTTTCGGAGATAAAGGGGGAATGGTAATTTTTTGCCTATTTTCTTGAATAACTGCTAAACTATTTATTTAAACCAATCCATACTAATATTATAAATGCGAAAGTGTGTCTGTCTGTCTGTTACCTTTTCACGCTTAAGCCGCTGAACCGATTTAGTTGAAATTTGGCATAGAAATTGTTTGAGTCCCGGGAATAGACATGGGATAGTTTTTATGTCCGAAATCAACCCTTAAGAGCAAAGGGGGGTGGAATTGAAAGAGTTAATGAATTGCCTAATAATTGAAACGTAGGTATATTAAGTTCGGTTCCCTTGCGATGTTTTCATATTAATAATCAATAATATTCTATCAAATTCTGATTTGTCTGGCGGACTCCATCGCAAACGTTATCTCACAATTTCGCGGAAATTCATTCCCAAAGTCCTTTAAAATAAATTCCTGTTTATTTCTGGAAGATATTATTTTTAGGAGGAGGAGGAGGAGGATTTTAAATTGGAGGATATTATCTAAATTTAGAAGCATTACGGTTTCAGGTATCTGACGTAATTATTTGAGAAATTAATACTTGAGTATTTTAAAAGAAATGAAAACATTAAAAGGCTTGTTTACTGGTATTTCCGCCCACTTGCTTTTGTTTTTATCCTACAAAAGGAAAAGCGTGGGTTATAAAAAAAAACAATTATTACAGACCATGAGATCTATATTTTGTTAGTTAATCAGAAAGACTTACATCCTATGTTAGTACTTAGAGTCTGTGCGGAAAGAGAAGAGTCGTGGGATTTGAGGGCGCGCCAGTGATATTTTATGGTTTTTGCTATGCTGACAACACTGGTCACGTGATTATAGTACGACATTATTGGTCATGATACTTGAATCCCTTTTGTTCCGGTTTTTTGCCACGGCTTACTAAACGGAGCCTGGAGGTGGTTTCGGCTCGTCAACTCAATCCTCTGATTTAGCGCAGGCACTAGTTTTTTTTAAACACTCTCTTGTTTTCAGTCTCAGATACTAAAAAGTGACAGTGCGATTGACAAAACTGCTAAAAGTAGTTAAGAATCTGCCCAATACAACTGTCATTTTAGTACCAAACAAGATAGTCTCATTTATGTACTGCCTAATCTGTGCAGTCCAACAGTTATTTTAATACAAAACCGGGTAGATCGGGTAGAAATTGGGCAATAGAACTGTAATTTTATTATTTGGATATAAAAATAGTGCATAAGTGTAGGCCTTATTGGGATATGTCCGGTTCTCTCATCTCACGATATTTTACTTCGCCGAAAAGTCACTGCTAAATATGAAATATAATTTCGTAACTAACAGAACCTGTAAACGAACTTACAAAACAAATAAAGAAATAACTTATTAGAAAAAGTTTTATTCTTTGTAATCGAAGTTTGAATTAAAATATTCAATGTCACTTATGTTTGAGCTAGCTTCAGAACAACCAGGGAGTCCAGGGACACTCATAGAACTATCTTCATCTGAATTAGATGTGCTTGAATCCGGCACGTAGATTACAAATTCTTGCATATCACCTATTTAGCGGACTTTTATTCGAGATACCGTAGGTACTTTTACTCAATCCTGAAAAATAATTCACTACATATAAATATGCATAAAATGGCAAGTATCAAAACTATTTGTCAGTTATTTTAAAGATCATGAATGACCTGTATATTTATGAAAATGAATATATTTTGAATGAATATACTTACCGATTATGTACCGGAGACAAGTTACGAGGGGTGTTCGAAATATTCTCGGTATGAGAATGAAAACAAACAAGTACGAAAAGTTTGATATTTTTATTTTTCAATATACTCCCCCCCTATGTTCATACACTTAAAAGATCGATCAATTATTTTTTTTTAATCCCTCGTAAAAATATTTTTTATCTTTCGTGTAAAAATGCTCCTCCACTGCCGCCTTCAATGCTTCATCGTCAGAAAATTTATTTCCACGCAGATCCTTTTTAAGATTGGGGAGCAAAAAGAAGTCGCTGGGGGCTAAGTCCGGACTATACGGTGGGTGAGTAACAGTTTTAAACCCACATTCAACAATAGCTGCCTTGGCAATATGAGCAGTATGGACGGGGGCGTTGTCATGCAGAAGCAGAATACCTTTGGTTAACTTTCCTCGCCTCTTTTCTTTAATTACATCCTTTAATTGACGTAGAATGTTAGCGTAGTACTGTCCTGTGATATTTACACCTTTTTCTTTATAATCGATTAGTAATACTCCTTCACAATCCCAAAATATCGTGGCCATGACCTTGCCAGCTGAAGGGATGACCTTGAACTTCTTGGGATGAGCTGAACCCTTAATGTGCCACTGCATGGACTCTTGTTTACTCTCTGGGTCATAATGATGAACCCAGGTTTCATCTCCAGTAACTATTCTTTGCAGCACCTCATCAGGATTTTCACCGCACAGGTCAATAAAATCGGAACAACAAGCTACACGCATGTCTTTTTGAAGCCGAGTCAGCATTCGCGGAACCCATCTTGCACTTACTTTTGACATATTAAGATGGTCATGTATAATATCATGTACGGTACCAATAGAGAGATTGGTTACTTGTGCTATAGATTTTACCTTCACTCGACCATCTTCCAATATAAGTTTTTCCACTTTATCAATATTTTCTTGTGAAGTAGCTACTACAGGCCGGCCAGGTCTAGGGTCATCTTCAATACTCTCCCTTCCGCGTTTAAACTCGCTTGACCACTTTTGAATGGTAGATAAAGAAGGAGCAGACTCACGGTAAACACAATCCATTTCCTCTTTTATGGTTTTTTTATTTTTACCCTGTTTTGTCAAGAATTTTATCACGCATCGATGTTCTAATTTAGTTAACATTGTCAATTCGCACATGATGTTCATGTTTGTTCAGCAATTGCAGAAAAACAAAAGACTATCTCGGTTCGAATTATACTTTTTTTTAATGTCAATGAATAAACCTTAGCGGCCAGTAACGAAAGAAATTTTAGAAGAGGTCGTAAGATATCAATACCGAGAATATTTTGAACGCCCCTCGTACATAGGGGGCTTATTAAATAGGTAATGATTTAAAATTAAATACAACATCAATACCCGTGAATAGCGGAAACACGTTCCGCGACTTTTTGTAACTCGATAGTCGGCTTTTAGCCGTTTTCTTCCCCCTGACAAAACCGAACAATGTTAAATATAATTTTCCTTGTGGTTTTATGTACGATTTTATTGTGTTTTGAAAATATTTTATACATAAAACTTGTGGTTTTTGTTAATAAGAATATACAATGACAGAAGTTTGTTTACTTTTTGCAAGACAGGTGTCAAAGGTTTGATTGCCATATAAAATTGAAAATGTTAGTTCCCGTTTCTGCCACGACTCTTCTCTTTCCGCACAGACTCTATTTATTACCTTAACATTACTGCGTGCAGAGAGGAACACGGGCCAAGATGGATTAGTCCTGCCTCTCACCACCTCTACCCAGTATTTTGTGAGGCCAAACGTTCGGAAAACGTTATGATTATAGCCGTTTACGTACTTTTACCAAGAATCCATGGGAAAACTAGAATGTCATGATAATAATGTAAGGATGACTCACGTTAGACTCACGTAAGCGCTGGTGGCCTAGCGGTAAGAGCGTGCGACTTGCAATCCGGAGGTCGCGGGTTCGAACCCCGGCTCGTACCAATGAGTTTTTCGGAACTTATGTACGAAATATCATTTGATATTTACCACTCGCTTTTCGGCGAAGGAAAACATCGTGAGGAAACCGGACTAATCCCAATAAGGGCCTAGTTTACCCTCTGGGTTGGAAGGTCAGATGGCAGTCGCTTTCGTAAAAACTAGTGCCCACGCCAATTCCTGGGATTAGTTGCCAAGCGGACCCCAGGCTCCCATGAGCCGTGGCAAAATGCCGGGACAACGCGAGGAAGATGATGATGATGACTCACATTAGACCGGACCGACCGGGCCGTGTCCGCCGTGTCCGGGCCGGAGCTTCCGGCGCTTACTTTTCTATGACAGATGACAAGTGATCACGTGATGCTTTCCATAGAAAACGAAGCTCAGAAATTTCCAGTCCGGACACGGCTCGATCTAACGTCCTTAAGTCGTCCGCAGGTAAGTAGGTACATGGTTATAATTCGTATCTATATAAAACCAAAATAAGTTGGAGAAAAACGGAGTTAGGTACCAAAGTATAAGAGAGTTACATACATTATGCTTTCACATTTAATATCTGCGAGGTTTGTCCGGAAAGCATATATGAACTCAGAAATTTATCAAATTCTGTTCACCGGTTCACAACGTTCAAGCGTGAAGAGTAACAGACAGACAGATTTACTTTGCACTCATTCAACGTAAAATTAGTTTAATGTTAGTATGACTCAAGGCAGTTTAAATTCGGGTATTCCATAATTCATATGAAACTCAAATGAACTAAAATCCAAAACAAATCACTTAACCCCCCCGTCTGCAGACTCGTATACAATTAAAGGCTTAAAACTAACCGTAAACTTGCCTAAACCTAAACCACATTCACTTAACATTCTCACTAATCCTGCTAAATCGAGAAACTATATTTTTAAGGGGCTTAAATCCTTCAATTTGTATTTATAATAATGGTAATATTTATTCAGCTTAAGTTTAAACTCACTCGAACTTTTTAGGGTTCCGTACCTCAAAAGGAAAAAACGGAACCCTTATAGGATCACTCGTGCGTCTGTCTGTCTGTCTGTCCGACCATCCCCCCCCCCTTTATCTCCGAAACTACAGGGTCTACATTTTTTTTAAATACACAAAATAGTTCTTTACCTATAGATGAGCGGAAAACCTATTAGAAATTTGCAGTCAAGCGTGAGTCGGACTTCATGTACGGAACCCTTGGAACGCGAGTCCGACTCGCACTTGGCCGTTTTTTTGTAACTGGACAAAAATTATTGCTTAGTTACAAGGAAAGTAATTTTGTAACTATCTATTATCATCTGTTTTCAATTTAGATATATTATTTTCATTTCCCTAACCAGACTTTGTAAAGTATCTTAATGAAACTCTTAACTAAATTGCCTTAAAGCCATCTGATTTTAACTTAAAGTCTCTTAAATCGAAGCCAACCACAATACACTTTGCATTCCACTAACACTGTCAGAGTGCGAACTTTTAAAACAATAAACACTAGTGGAACAAACATCTGCGTCCTCACAATAATTAAAGCACATTTCGATTGTCTCTGCAACAGTATTGAAGCGTCTTTGCTGCGACGATGAAGTAGCAAGAAACGAGCGATGTCACTATATCAATGTGCTAGAATGAAATAGAAATAGAAATTTATTCATGAGCACAAACACAAAATAGAAAATTATTTAACAGAGAAACATAAAAGGATAAAGTGCCACGAAATGGTCTCACTTTAGCATGTTGCTGGCGACTTCCAGCGCTGATCTTCCGATGAGACCATCCGGTGAAACAATCACGACAGTTAACATAATTACAAAATAAAATTTATATATAACGTACAAAAGTAGCGACTAATTATCTGATAATAAAAAAAACGTACAAAAGACAAAGACAGTACTAATATAAAAATACATTACAATAAATTACTATGTCCAAGAATGAATGACGGATTGAACGTCCTAATCGGAAGCAATGACATCAATGGAATCAAGGAAATTGATAGCGACCGTCCGTTTTCCGCTGGTGCAGCTGCAGCAGCGACGCAGCAGCAGTCGCGATTGAAATATAACCTAATGGCAAACTGCAACTTCCAGTTTATTTACTCGTAAGGTTTTTAAAGTGTTTCTTTTTCATTCTTTTTTTAAAAAGGGATTTCGGGTTGAATATTTTTACGCGACTACCACAAACAGGGGATGATGTAGAGTGTTATTTTATGGGTTTGTGTAGTTTTGTTAAAAAAAACTGGCCAAGTGCGAGTCAGACTCGCGTTCCAAGGGTTACATTAAGTCCGACTCACGCTTGACTGCACAATTCTAATAGGTTTTCCCTATAGGTAAAGAACTATTATGTGTATTTTTCTCAAAATTTTAGACCCAGTAGTTTCGGAGATAAAGGGGGGGGTCGGACAGACAGACAGACGCACGAGTGATCCTATAAGGGTTCCATTTTTTCCTTTTAAGGTACGGAACCCTAAAAAGTTACCCGGAGACAAAAAATTGTATCTTGTCATACCATTTTCTACCCAAATTAGCTAAGAAAATTCGCAGCTTACTTACATTTACAACAACCACTCGAAAAGAAGTCACAAGCGTATGAAATGCTGTCGTTAGTCTCGCTAAAACTCGAAAACGACTGGACCGATTTGGTTCATTTTGGTATTGAATTAATTGCAGAAGCTTAGGGAAGGTTTAGACAGTGAGTTAATATTGAAAAATTCAGAGAAAGATAGTAAAAACAAGCAATGGTGCTGGTTATCAAACGTGCCGTACGCCTTGTTGCCGCCAAAGCAAAATACATACATTGCAATATTGAAAACTTGCGTGTTTAGTCAACAAGGGCCCGGCTTAGCTTACAAGTGGGGCTTCGTCTAGACAGCAAGCTCCATTGGTTAGGGATTAAGCCGTGTGAACGATTCGATGGCAAAATGAAATTCTTGGGCGACAAGAAAATACTAAATGCTGGGTGATATCATAGAAAAAAAATACATAGATTGCTCACTCGATACATCAGTTCGATACACTAGTAGCGGAGTTATCAGTACTGCTACTTGACAATAGATATAGCACCGACCGGAAAGTCTAATGCTCAACAACATAAGGGCGATTGTGCACTACAATGAATTTTACTGTCCGGCAGTCCGAGTTTTCATGGTCCGATATGGCATGAAAATACGGATGATTGGCTTGTGCACTTGTCCGTCTTTTTACTCGCAGGTGCGGCGCAGTGGCATGAAAAAAGCGGATGATTGGCTTGTGCACTAAAAGAGAGGTAGCCCGCCCCCGCCCGGCCAAGTCATGAATAATACTAATTCCAGACGCAGTGCACAAGCATAAACACGTTTTTCATAGCTGTCATCTCGGACCGGAAAAAACTGTCCGGAATGGGGAAAAGTAAAATGTCGGACGGTAAAATTACGTCTAGTGCACAAGCTACTATATACATTTAATGGCGTGCCATATCGGACCGTAAAAACTCGGACTGCCGGACAGTAAAATTCATTGTAGTGCACAATCGCCCTAAGACTTTGCGGTCGGTGCTACATCTATTTTTCATGTCTTACTATATTTCTCTATGGTGATATGCTATAGTGGGTTTTAACGTTGTATCGTGCCAAGTTTTTCAGAATTTCCAACCAATTTAGAACGAAACTGATACGCGTATTCGGATTTTAATAATTAGATCTGAATCAGTTGTGGATCTGATTTGTCAGTGTCAAAAGTAACGTTTTAGGTTGAAGAAATGTTTAAACTTGATTGGTTAGGGATTGACGGCAAATTTAACAATCTTAAAGCAAATCTTAAGCAACCAGAAATTGAGGCTAATGAATTGCTTGTGATAACTTATCGACACTAACACTAACTACCTACAATATTATATTTATAGTACTCACAAAAAATCTCGCTACACTTGTGGTTTAATTTCAACATATTTCGCTTGCTCTGGTATCAATATTAACGCGAGGAGTTAAACAGCAACTTTGCATTATAAAACAAATAAATATTGTAAATTCGTTCGCTATTACGACTTTAACTTAACTCCTTCATACTCAGTTCTCTGACAAACACAGACAGATTTCCACAACAAAGGTTAGAAAGGACAATTTATCGTCGTTCTCAAACGCAACTTTCTCGGGTGAACAATACGATGCTAGCAACAGATTAGTGACTTGTTTATTTCAAAAGAAAAGAGTTTCTAGCAGTTGTGTGGGCTGGAAATGAATTGCACTCAAGTAGATGGTATCTGCACTAAAAAACTGCCACCTGCTATGTCAAGCTTTGTAAAGTCAGCAGCAGAAGTTGCTAAGCGGGCGAGGTGTTCAAAATTATTTTGACGCGACTTTATTGTTAAGAGAATAAGAGCGTATCAAGGTAATTTTGAACACCTCGCCCGCTTAGCAACTTCTGCTGGTGACTGTACATCTGTTACAATGAAACAAAAAAACATTTAATGATGACTCACGCTAGACCGGGACGGGGCCGGGTCGGAGCTTCCAGCGCTTCGTTTTCTATGAAAAGCACCACGTGATCACCGATTAGCCGTCAGGGCCCGGCCACATGTCAGCGGTGCGGCGCCGCCGCCGCCGCGCGGCGCGGCACCGCAGAAATCTGCGGCGACGCCCGCCGCAACGCAAAATTCTGCGGTGCCGCGCTGCGGCGCCGCAAAGCGGTGCGCGGCGCCGCGCGCGGTGCCGCAAAGCGGTGCGTTTCGCCGCGCGCGGTGCCGCAAAGCGGTGAGTTTCGCCGCGCGCGGTGCCGCCAAGCGGCGTGCGGCGCCGCGTGCGATGCCACGCTGCATAGTAAAGAATAAAATTCGACTACCAGTTGTTTAATCAGACATGGATCCCTTCACACGTGTTCTGCTCTTGCTGTTGTTATAGCGATAGCGGTTCGCCAAAAAACGCTGCAAATGGTGTTAAAGGTATGAAAATCGGTACGATTGATCTTTAGGACATTTGAAACAATTTGACCCGAAGCACCAACAAATAAAAAAAAAAACGAGAGGAGTTATGACGTCATCTTTTTTTTGTATGAAATTTAAAAAAAAAATGTTTAGAAACCTATCGTGTGTAGTATTAAACGAAAGGGCTTTCTGAGCCTATTCCAAAAATATATCACATCATTACATTTGAGTCATTTTTTTTTCAATTATAATAAATAGTATTTTATGCAACCGTTGTTTAAGAGGGGTCAAAAAAGGCGAGTGGCGTGAGTAACAATTTGAGGCGAAGCCGAACATTGTTAATAAAGACGCCACGAGTATTTTTTGACTTAGTTAAACAACGTTGCATACAATACTTTTTCTACGAGCAAACACTTACTTTGAAATAAAATTGTAAATTTAACAAATATTTTTCATGTCATCTAGTGGACTTCTACCTACGGTATGTAGATCTCACTAACGTTCGTTTCTTAAACCCACACTCGTATTTTGATGCCTCTCATTATGTAGCAGTCACATAAACTACTATTTTTGTTAAATATAACTCAAATTATACCTAATATCCTCATATCTAATTCTAATAAAGCAATTTTGAAAATATTTACATTTAGTATATTTGTTTTAATTTTTTTCTACTCCCGTACCTTTATTTGTCATTTAAAAGGTCGTACACACACCGTTAAACTCCTATGTTATAGTTGTCAAGACAAGTCTTTAGTCTATTCCCCAAAAAAGTATTTGTGCATACACGCTACTTTTGATACTTTTACGATACTTCGTGTAATCACCACTTAAAAAATATTGTATGAAATACATTGTTGCCAACCTAATTTTAATTGTCATCTCTGACAGATGAGTACTAAGTGCATTGCTGCCAATTTACAAAATTATTTTTATTATAATTAAAAAAAATGACTGAAATGTAATAATATGATATTTTTGGAATCGGCTCAGAAAGCCCTTTCGTTTAATACCACACACGATAGGTTTCAAAACAGTTTTTTTAAATTCCATACAAAAAAAGATAACTCATCTCGTTTTTTTTTTATTTAATGGTGCTTCGGGTCAAATTGTTTCAAATGTCCTAAAGATCAATCGTACCGATTTTCATACCTTTAACATCATTTGCAGCATTTTACTGAATTTTTCGGTGTACTGCCAGCGCTATTAAGAAGGCGCAGAAATAAAAAAACAATTGAAAAGAAAATTTTGGGTGAACCCATATCTTCGTATAATGAATGAAGATGCAAATCATTTCAAAAGAAAATACCGGCGCGGCACCGCAGAAATCTGCGGCGCCGCACGCCGCTCGGCGGCACCGCGCGCGGCGAAACTCACCGCTTTGCGGCACCGCGCGCGGCGCCGCGCGCGGCGAAACTCACCGCTTTGCGGCGCCGCAGCGCGGCACCGCAAAATTTTGCGTTGCGGCGGGCGTCGCCGCAGAGCGGTTTGCGGCGCCGCAGATTTCTGCGGTGCCGCGCCGCGCGGCGGCGGCGGCGCCGCACCGCTGACATGTGGCCTGGCCCTCATAGAATATGACAGGTCGAAGACGTCGACCCGGGCAAGGCTGAAATACCCTGTATTACGCGTATTATTAGGCGTGTCTCACTCCGCGATTTCGTCGCTTTGCTACAGGTAGCTAAAAGTACATCAGTTCGGCCCCAATTTTGGGGAAAGCCATAAGCCGCACGTGGCGCTGTCGCCACCTAGCAGCCATATCTGTGCTGATCGTAACAGACGCGTTTTGTTAGAGAGTGAGTCTTCTGTACTTAGTACTATTATTTATTCTGTGGTATTACGTCTAAAATCGTAGCACACTAATTTTTTTTCTTAGAAATCTTTACGCACAATAATTGCGAGCATATTTAATTTACACGCACGCCCATAACTTATCCTTAAAAGCCTTAAGCCCCAATAAACGAAAGAAAACGGGGCAAAACAAAAAAACTACCCACAATTTTCCTCGTCTGTGGAAACTCGACGATGCCATTTTTCGGGGTAACAATTGTACCCAGCTCCCCCTAACTGTATTAAATTACCCCTAATCCAAAGGTTAAATGGTACGATGTCGCGGCAGGGGAGGTCAGGCTAAAGTGGACGCGGGGGAAAAGTGAAAATAAGAGAAGTATAAAAAGCTTTAATTTTGTGACGCCGAAGTTGCAAAAATTCTGTATATCAGCAGATCACGGTGGATTTTCCGATTGTCATGTCTCATGTGGGATTTAGTTGCGCTTCATATATTTACATGATTACATGATTTTACTTAATCTAGTTAATATTGTTAAACATGGAAGATATTTCGATTAGTTGAAATTATCCCGCAGTCGAAATTACCCCTCTGCACCTTATCAAAAGCGGATACTTTAAAATCCTACAATGTTTTTGGCTGCACATTTATACTATCTACTAATAATCGTTCGGTTCGTTTGTAGATTACATTTTATTATTGTATGCTACGAGATTATATCCAAATTCTGTTTCGATGTAGCCAACGATAAACTGTAAATTCCAAATACCGTCGCCATCAGATATATCAAAGCGGCCAACCCGCTCACAAATATCTGAACACGCCTCTGTTGTCAAGGCGCTAAAGTGCGTGTTCAGTTATTTTTGACCGTCTCGGGCGCACCGATATATCTGATGGCGATTGTACCATCGAACCAGATTCTCACATGTTTTTTAATTAACATACTCGTAGATTATATCCAGTATAAACAGATGTTATAGTAAATTACAAATAAAGGCCGACTTTAAGATAAATTTAATCTTGTGATATAAAGTAAAGTTTATTTGAAAGCAGTACCTCTAGTGTAAATTTCATTAGATAGCGTTAGCGTAAGTGTCATTTTGTATGGAATTTTGAGTTTCCAAAACGTCCCGCTTTTGGCGCGCTGTTCAAAGTCCCATACAAATAGACATAACGCAAACGCGAACGCTCGTCTCGACGCTATCAAATGAAGTGAACCCCTAGTGTATATTTCACCTAGTGTAGATTGTATCTGAGGATACAATCGAGTAATGCTGACCGGTGCAGTCTGAAACCGAACGGTACCTTAAGTTTTCGCAATCTGCAAGGGAACTACTGTAAAACGTCCCAATTATACTTGGTCAACCAGATCTTGACAGTAGAAAAAGGCGGCAAATTTGAAAAATGTAGGTGCGAAGGGATATCGTCCCATAGAAAATTTGAGTTTCGCGCCTTTTTTTACTGACAAAATTTGGTTGACCAGCTATATTAGTCCGAAGCTCCCAACTGTGGTCCAAAACTAACGGTATCTTTTTCGTTCAGGTGTGTCTATTACTGTATTTTTCGTAGTTCTAAGGCAAGGTATATTTATAAATGGAAGAAAAAACTCGGAGTAAACCAAAAGGAACATTGGCACATACTTAATTTTCTTATGAACTTGAGTCTTGTGAACTATAGTCAAATACATAGTTGCTGTATTTGACTATAACTATAGTTAGGAGGTTATAAGGTACTAATAATAATCGCCGGCTGACCCCCCTACATCGTCACGGGCTCTTTATTTCCATAACGGCTCTGTAAAATGAGATAATTTGATAAGGAGATTAACCCAGCGTTTATTTTAGATTTTATGACCTAACTTCTCGTTTTCGTATCTTGCTAGTGTTGGGAAAGATCGAGTCTATCCGAATTATTTTCTAATGGACTCGAGACTTGTTAGACTCGAGACTTGTTGCCGCCCATACTTAATCAGTTATCATGATATTTTGTTTAAAATAATGGATAAATCAGTTTGTAATATATTTTTTTCTACTCGTCGACTGCAATGCTTGAATAAGGATTTCGTATACCAAAGTGATATGGCATACTTTTTTCACTATGGGACCCCAACTCAACTATAATATTCATTTCCATACGGTTTAGTCAACTATAATGAAATTGACCAATCACAGCTCGCCTCGGTCAAGAGGACGAAACAAAACGATCTCTCGACGCTCTTACCGCTAGGCCACCGCGCTTCTTAAAATATTCGACAGTTTTATATTGAGTGGTTCGAAAATTTAATTGGATTTGGATATGAATAGCAACACTTTAAAACAATCATCAAACAATCATACGTAAAGATAGTGCAATTTTAAAGTTGAAATACACAAGAGTATTATCACATATCACTTTTATAAACGACGAATTTTTATCATTTCAAGACATTCTTTTAAATATTCCAGAAAAGGATTTAAATTACGACTCAAAAGACTCTCACTTTCAAGTCTTTTAAGCACCCAGTAACATAATATTATGAGTCAAGTTCTACTAATTTAAATTCTCTAGACTCGATTTTTGCCAACACTAATCTTGCTTGCATAATTTTTATATAAAATGGGGAGAGTGGGGCAAACTGAAATTTGCGCCATATCCTGTTGGCTAAATGACTTCTTCCGTTAAAAATAGCTTTATCGCTGCGAAAAAATTAGCTTGGCTTGCTTTAATTATGTTTTGTTAGTATAATATTGTTTTATCTTTACGTTTATTTTTTCTTTCATCGTTTGCTCTTTGCACGGTCATTCTTAGAACATGAATATCCCATGAATAGAATAGTAGGTACATACGTACCTATGTACAAATATGTTATATATTTCTACAGGCTTTATTCGGAGTATGAAGGAGAGAGATTCGCAGCAAGAAGTCGCTATACGCTTGCTACTTCCCTCAAGGATTATCAAGTTAGAACGGTCCGGGTCGGGCGGAGTTATCCGAAACTTCTTTTCCTTTAGAAAGCATCACGTGATCACCGCTTACAAAAGTGTTAGTTGCCCCGGTTCGGCCCCGGACCGTTCTAGCGTGAGTCATCCTTCACTCTTGTTAACCTACCGAGTACCGTCTGCGCCAGAAAATCAATATTAAAAAAAAATGTCTGTGTCCAATAGGAAGCATCTATGAACAGAACAGCATAATGATCGTCTTTTTTCAAAAGTTCGAGAGTTTGAGCGTTATTTTTTTCCTTTTTAGAGTTCCGTACCCAAAGGGTAAAAACGGGACCGTATTGCTAAGACTCCACTGTCAGTCTGTCCGTCTGTCTGTGTGTAAGCAGGCTGTATCTCATGAACCGTGATAGCTAAAATTTTCACAGATGACGTATTTTTGTTGCCGCTATAACAACAAATACTAAAAAGTACGGATCCCGCGGTGGGCGAGTCCAACTCGCACTTGTCCGGCTTTTTCCATAAATATATAAATTACAAACCTGTAGCCTGATGGAAGCGGCCCTGTAAGCTCTGTCAGCTGTGTTCTGGGCTTGGCACGTGAATGTCTGGTTGTGGTGAAACCTCCTCGGCCGTAGGCGAAGCACCGACCTGGGGTAAACATGTAAATTAGACCGGTAATTTTGTAACTTACCAACTATTTAAAGCTAGAGTGAATAGGCTATTACTGAACCGGTGAGCTCCATCTTAGGCTCTGTCTTCACTTTCCATCATGTGTGATTAGAGCCAATCGCCGATCAGTTTATTATTTAATATATATATGTCGGCGGCCGATCGTAAGATCAGGCATATCGTGAAATTTCTAGGCATATCGTGAAACGTGAAAATCTTTGACCCGTTCCCTGAGTCGACGGAGCCCCGCTACGCGGGGCTCCTATTTCTGGGCAGTTTGCCCTTCGGGCATCTAAAGCAACCTAACGAACTTATCCTACCTATATATTGGTTTAATCTGTCAGCTCCCACGGCTCATATATGAGCCAGAACGCTTATGGTGACGTCATATCGTGGGATTCGACAGGTTAATGTCACTATCGTCGAAACGGTTCAGGCGGAGTATGTCACTTTCTTAGGACGTCACATTCTGAGTTTGTCACTTTCTGACTTTGTCACTTTCTGAGATCGTCACATTCTGAGTTCGTCACTTTCTGACTTTGTCACTTTCTGAGATCGTCACTTTCTGAGTACGACACTTTCTGAGGACGTCACTTTCTGAGTACGTCACTTTCTCAGAACGCCACTTTCTGAGGACGTCACTTTCTGAGTTCGTCACTTTTTTAGCATAGGTACGATTTAACAGTATAATATACCTGCACGAAAGATGTATACTGCCAGCAACCAGATTAGCTGTTCGACATACGGTCGCTTTTATATCCTACATAATCTCTGTTTGCCTTACGCCTGACTGGTAGAGAATTCCATTTGGCCAAACGTCCTATGTGTCGTGCAATAAAGTGAAAATAGAGAAATAAATAATAATAAAAAACAATCTAATTATGTTTCAATCAGAGTATTTAATTCAGAATAAGTACTTAGAAACTACAAGCACCAAAACATTTAGCCACAGATTGGAGTTAGGCCGGCAATAGCTTCGATTCAATACACATAAATGTTTCGCACAGTAGGAACCATGATTTTATCATTCGCCGCTGTGATTAGCTCGTGAAGGTATCACGGCAAGCTCGCTGACACCAGTAGAAGATCATTCCAACATATTTACATTTAAACGGACTGCCGCTCTTTTCGTGACAACATATTCTTCAGCATACCGCGTCTTCTGTCATGTCTCCATAAACTCAGACGTCTTTTTTTCTGATGATAGTCTAATTTTGGATACCTATCTGCGTATAAAATCAGCATTGCAGTTTTGTTTCAGACAATATTTCTTCTCATGTCATCTGTGGAGAATAGGCGTCAATGGATTTTTTTTTCAAAGCGTTGCCGAATTTCAGAATATATGTTCAGCCATCAATCACTTCTGCGTATGGAGTGATCCATACTCTCATAGTTCTCATGTTCTTTATTTGTTTGTTTTCTTCCTATATAGGTTACACGATGAATTTTTAAATTATTATTACATTATACTTTTAGCCTGACAATAAAAATCTAGCATGTCGCCGATTTGACATCGCTGATTTTTTTTCTATTTAAAATGCGAAACTACAAAAAGGTTATATATAAGTAGTTTGTCAAAGGACTGTCTCATTTCAAACATAGACAGAGATAATCATACTATCTTTGTCTTACTCTAGTACTAGTACCCAATAGAAAAGGATGAGTATATTTTGTATTGTTCTTATTTAATGACAAATTGGTTTGACCAACTATACTTACAGTCCGTTAACTCTCAGAATGAACTTCGTTTTTCGGGTAAAATCGGACGTAATCGCGTAATAGAAAATAGAAAATATATTTTTTAATGTTGATCCTAGCGAAAAAAAGTAGCATTTATTTTATAAGAAATCTCAAATAGATTATTTACGTAAAAGATAATTTTTTGCTGTGGGCTACCGTTTACGAGTTATTTACGAATAACTAAAAAATAACAACCTTAGAATAAATTATACGTGACTTTCCCACTTTAATATATTTTAAAACATTGATCCTAGCGAAAAAGTGTACTGAATCTTTTTAGGACATCGTGGTTTGTACCACCTTGTATAGAGTAGTTAATACCACCATAACTTACTAGTTATGTGTGTTACCTACTGGTAAGTAAATATTTAAATTCATATTAAAATATGTGACTTTTAAGTATTTACTATATTTACAAATTATTGTTTTAATTTATTCTTTTAATTTAAAGTAAATTTGAATTAAAACTAGAGATAAAATAAACAAAAGCGGCCAAGTGCGAGTCGGACTCGCGCACGGAGGGTTCCGCACCATCAACAATAAATAGAGCAAAACAAGCAAAAAAAACAAGCAAAAAAGCGGTCACCCATCCAAGTACTGACCCCGCCCGACGTTGCTTAACTTCGGTCAAAAATCACGTTTGTTGTATGGGAGCCCCACTCAAATCTTTATTTTATTCTGTTTTTAGTATTTGTTGTTATAGCGGCAACAGAAATACATCATCTGTGAAAATTTCAACTGTCTAGCTATCACGGTTCGTGAGATACAGCCTGGTGACAGACGGACGGACGGACGGACGGACAGCGGAGTCTTAGTAATAGGGTCCCGTTTTTACCCTTTGGGTACGGAACCCTAAAAACACAAACTATAAAATATACTTACTTACCTACAAAAAAAATGTGACTGTTATTACCACTCTATATAATTTCAGCCAGAAGTAGTAAATGACGGTGTGACGTTCTGCTTTCAAATTCTGATTCTATTTTATATAGAATATGACAAAAACTCAAATAGCAATATAGTCATCAACCAAATATTAAGCATAACGTCATTAAATTAGGGCTTATTTTACGTTGAGACAATAGGTATCCCTAACTTTTTGCGGTAAGTTTAAAGTGAGTGAGTAAGAAAGCAGAACAGCAGTATCACCTTCGCGTGTTACCGCCGATACCCGATGTAAGTATCTTTCTAAAATCCGAAGGTCATTAGAGTTAACGAACTGTAGATAATATGTTGCGCTAGCTTCAACCCGCGACTTCATCTGCGTGGAAATATAATGATGATGATGATGATTTATAAACAATAATTAGGTCCTTCCCCGGGCCTCAAATCACATCCATACATAATTTTATGTAAATATAAATAGTGAGTTACTGAAATGTTCTGCCGCCAGAGTACAGCACAAAGAGTAGTATAATATACAGCTCAAACCATAGCGTAACTTATATAGACTCTGTACGGAAAGAGAAGAGTCGTGGAATGTATATTGAATTGACTATATTGTATAGGGCCCAATACATTCACGACTCTTCTCTTTCCGAACAGTACGGTTACCATCAGACTTATCTTGGTCTAACTCTAAAGTCTCTACGGAAAGAGAAGAGTCGTGAAATGTATGAGAATTTTAGCCTTGGAGAATTAGTAAAGTTTTAGTAAAAAATGCTACCTACTGTGTGAAGTATGTAGAAGTAATGAAAGAACTAAGCAAAATGGTGTTCTGTATGTTTTGGAATAGAGAAGTGAATAAAACTATATTTTATTCAAACAATGTTTTTTTTTTTAATTCTCTTATGAATGACACCTTTCGACACCGGTATTTGGTCGATCGACTTAAACGAGTGCACTTACTTTTAAATAATATTTGGCGTGACGTGACGTAACGTTTAAGGTCACAAGCAGACTCGAAACGTCAGGCCAAAATATTAAAAGTTACTGCAATGTCTCAATTATGCATATTATCGATAGAAACAGAAACATAATAATTGACACTACTGCGAATACTTATTTATTGAATCAACCAATTCCTCCCAAAATTCTTCGATGTCCTCTTCTGCGACGCCATTTATTAAATGTCTAGAAACAATATAGCTTTATTATTATGAACACAAGAACAATTTGGCAGGACTAATAATCATATTTTAGTTCTTTATTTTCCGTAGACACAGCACCACCACTTTTTACACCTGAAAAACCAATTACTTTTAGGGATAGCTCGTGGTGAATTATCGCTTAATTTTTTACACAAACTTTTCCTGGTAATTGAGCGTAGTTTTACCTTTTGTTTTATTAGATCAATAACGTAAGCTAATTGTAAATTGGTGCTCTTCTAGATTTCATACAATACCATCTAATAAATATGTACTTAATAATTAATATGGAAACATAATCCATAGCGACTCTATTCATTCCATATTCGTTCGCTATTCACTTTTGACGTAAGTCATTTGGGTATGTTACAATTAAAGTCATTGGAATAAAAAGTTTTTACTGTATCGCAGTTCTTTTTGCAATTTTGATACTTAGTGTTTAAAACAGTATGTCGTTAGTGGTTTGAATGTTTTTTTTTTGAAGTGAGCGTTATTACCATCAACAGGAGCATCGTGGAAAAGTATTTTGCTGCCATACTTTTTTGTTTGGCTCTAGACGTCCATTTATAAAATGTCATTCATTCTATGTAATAGCCATAGAATTAATATGACTAGAACAACTGTCAATCTTCAAAAGTGCGACCAAAAATGAAATGCAAGTGTGTGCGAAAATTGTCTATGTGAGATCAAAAATAGTGATATCATGTTATAACATATTAATAATCTGTCGGTGTTTGATTACTTTATCGACTACTTTTTCAAATGTGTTATTTTAAACGTTAAAATTCTACGACATTATGATGTATAAAATAACACCTGCACTGCGTGTGCTATCAAAATCGTTACAGCCTTATCTTAGTCTAACTCTTACTGTGTTGGAAAGTGAAGTTTAAATTTACTGCTAAACATCTGCACCTTCAAAAAGGTATAGCAATCATTATTTGAAGTCGGTTATAAAGGTTAATATCTTAATTATGTCTTGTGAAGAAATGATTACATAGGTAGCTATTAATATACCGACAAGTTATCGATACTGTCATCTGAACATTTTGTCAAGCCCTAGCGTAAAGTAACAGTTTATGTTTTTACACAAAATATTTTAAATTATTGAGTAATATGATAAAATATTAGCACACAAAGGAAGAAAAACTTATAATCAACTGTATAAACCGGCTTCTTACACTTTTTATGCTGTTAATTTGACAAAATATCGTTAAGAAAATTTCGCTCGGAATATCATTATTCCTCTGAAATGAATATTTGCTAGGTTTATTTGGCCCCGTGACACTGAAATCCGGTACACTACAAGACACTATCTTCATTGTATTAGTTTATCAAATAGTTTTCTTCCGAATTTGTGTATATTTTTCAAATTGAAAATTACGGTGATACGCTCTTGGCCGTCCGCGGCCGTCGTCAAACTCAAAAATGGTCACGTTTTCTCATTTGTAGTCTGACTCTTTCGCACTCATGCGATGTTCATATACGTGATGGCTTCCCTTTCGCACACTTCAGCTGTCTGTCAAGCGCGAGCTCGACAATGACAGGTCTGTGGTAATAGCATGGGATGTGTTGATTTGGTTTAATTACTTTTTAACTTATTCTCGTTACTAAAAAGTGTCCCTTGGAATCGAATATATGTATGACATTCTAAGAAATTTGATTAAATTTATCGTATAGGTATATAGCATGCTTATCGAATGGTAGGCCAAATTCGGCATGAATATGATTTGAGGCCCGGGGAAGGACATAATTATTATCATCATCATATTTCCACGCAGATGAAGTCGCGGGTCGAAGCTAGCGCACCATATTATCTAATTATAGTTGGAACTATACTCATCCTTTTCTTTTACCCTTATATTATACCTAAGAACTGATGTAAAAAGTAATGAAATAAATGCATTTGTATTTGTATTTGTATTTTGGGTGCTAGTACTAGAGTAAGACAAAGATAGTATGATTATCTCTGTCTATGTTTGAAATGAGACTGTCCTTTGACAAACTACTTATATATAACCTTTTTGTAGTTTCCCATTTTAAATAGAAAAAAATCAGCGATGTCAAATCGGCGACATGCTAGATTTTTATTGTCAGGCTAAAAGTATAATGTAATAATAATTTAAAAATTCATCGTGTAACCTATATAGGAAGAAAACAAACAAATAAAGAACATGAGAACTATGAGGGTATGGATCACTCCATACGCAGAAGTGATTGATGGCTGAACATATATTCTTAAATTCGGCAACGCTTTGAAGAAAAAATCCACTGACGCCTATTCTCCACAGATGACATGAGAAGAAATATTGTCTGAAACAAAACTGCAATGCTGATTTTATACGCAGATAGGTATCCAAAATGTACACTATTATCAGAAAAAAGACGTTTGAGTTTATGGAGACATGACAGAAGACGCGGTATGCTGAAGAATATGTTATCACGAAAGGAGCGGCAGTCCGTTTAAATGTAAATATGTTGGAATGACCTTCTACTGGTGTCAGCGAGCTTGCCGTGATACCTTCACGAGCTAATCACAGCGGCGAATGATAAAATCATGGTTCCTACTGTGCGAAACATCTATGTGTATTGAATCGAAGCTGTTGCCGGCCTAACTCCAATCTGTGGCTAAATGTTTTGGTGCTTGTAGTTTCTAAGTACTTATTCTGAATTAAATACTCTGATTGAAACATAATTAATTGTTTTTTATTATTATTTATTTCTCTATTTTCACTTTATTGCACGACACATAGGACGTTTTGCCAAATGGAATTCTCTACCAGTCAGGCGTAAGGCAAACAGAGATTATGTAGGATATAAAAGCGACCGTATGTCGAACAGCTAATCTGGTTGCTGGCAGTATACATCTTTCGTGCAGGTATATTATACTGTTAAATCGTACCTATGCTAAAAAAGTGACGAACTCAGAAAGTGACGAACTCAGAAAGTGACGTCCTCAGAAAGTGGCGTTCTGAGAAAGTGACGTACTCAGAAAGTGACGTCCTCAGAAAGTGTCGTACTCAGAAAGTGACGATCTCAGAAAGTGACAAAGTCAGAAAGTGACGAACTCAGAATGTGACGATCTCAGAAAGTGACAAAGTCAGAAAGTGACAAACTCAGAATGTGACGTCCTAAGAAAGTGACATACTCCGCCTGAACCGTCGAAACATTACACAGGAACATTACGATCTGCCTGATTTTACAATCGGCCGCCGACATATATAATTATAAGTATATAACATTTGTTATTCGAATTCAAAACTTGGTGAGAAGCTTGCTTTCAATGAAAATGCGGTACGATCGCGAATTTTTCGCATCCAAAATAATGATTTTGATACGCAATGGAGACAATTATACCGAAAGGAATTATTATTTTTGCCTTATTACAGTCAGCAGCAGAAGTAGGTACCTACGCGGGCCTAGTGCTCAAAATGATCTACATACGGACTCTAATGTCAAGAGAATAAGGTTCTGTGTAGATCATTCTGAACGTATTATTCTTTTTAGCTATTTCTACCGCTGATTGTACTTAGCTGGTCAAGCAAATCTTGTCAGTAAAAAAAGTCAGTCAAATTTTCTATGCGGGACGATATCTCTTCGCGCCCAAATTTTTCAAATTTGCCGCCTTTTCTACTGAGCAGATCTGCTTGACCAGCTATACTTACTTTGAAGGCGCGACGCGACGTCCCGAAGTGAGTCTTGGCCTCCGGCGCAAGAGCACGTTTTTACAATAATTAAATAATTAATGACACCACTAACCTGGCTACATGCCTGCTCCCATCTGCCATCTGTTCGGTAGTATACGTCACTCCCTGCACCATCACACCCCCGTCGTGATCCACCCACGTTATCTAAGAAAAATGTTACAAATATAAATATATCCTCTAGCTGCCCATACGTCAAACCTTGCCAAGCAAAATGAAATTTTATTTTGTCAACACAAAGTTCAAATTAGAATGGAACAGGAGACCTTTTTATAGGTCTCTGGGCGGCTAGAGGTTATTTATTTCATCTCATTAACGGTATTAACGCTGTTATGATTCGTACACAAATAGGTATAATTAGAGCTTTTTGTGCTCATAATTAGAGGTAAAAAGAAATTAAAGTAAATAATTTGAGCCTGAACAAAAATATCTTCTGCTATATTTTTAATAAGACTTTTGTGTTTTTGAAAATGGCAAATTATCCAACCAAGCAAATTCAATAAATAATCTATTCATGTACCTAGTAAAGTTGAAATTAGTATTTTTTTTTACAATTTTATTCAGAATGCAAAGTAATTCATAGATCGTGTGGTAATATGATTATTAACTTTTTTCTAAAATTTCACGACTCCGGGATACCTAGCCCGTCATGCCGTAACGTAAAGAAAATTTTATCGTTTTGACTTGACCCCCTTCGTCTCTAGAAGGTTATTTTATAATTTTATTTTCTAGGTCCATGGGGTCCCAGCGCGCATAAGTTGTTCGCAGAAATTGCGAAGCGTCTGGTTGACGTAAGTGGTGACCGAAGAGCTGGCGGCTACCTCGCACAACGTATCAGCATTGCGATACAGCGAGAAAATGTCGCCAGCATCCTTGGTACAATGCCTCAAGGTCCTATTTTAGATTAAAGCTAGTTTTTAATTTCTTTTAGTAATACCAGTATATATCTTGTTTGTAAATAAATGATTATTATTTTAATGTCCGAATTTATAAACTTACCTCAGCAGCAGGCTTCCCGCCTGGCGACACACACTCCAAGTTGACCTCCCTGTCTTCAACCGCTAGTAACGTAGAACCTTGGAGTATCCTCGGTGGCTCCGGTGGTACTAGGACCACTAGACGCGCGTATCGAGATCTGATTGGTGGTTCGCCTGTGAACAAATATTTTTAATTAATGCTTGTATAATAACATTAATAACACGACTTTGGTTACAATGTGTAGGTACATACAATGTGAAAAATAACGTCAAATTTAATATTAGGCCTGGCGCCTAACTATCAGCATGGCACGGCAAAGATCCTTTGGCATATTGCCAAGGCGTGTTCAAGCATGCAGAGGTGTGCTTGAGAATGCCGAGTCAGGCGTTCTCAGGCATATCAAGGTGTCCAGAAATGCTAAGAATGCCTCGGCATGTTAAAGACACCTTGGTATTTATTACACACCTAAGTATGCCTGAGGACGCCTCGGCATGCCTGAGTATGCCTCGGCAATGTGTATGTATGTATGTAAACACTTTATTGTACATAAGACAGGTATCAATGTGCTGAAGGATCCTTTGCCGTCCCATGCCGATATAGTAAGCCACATTTCAAATACTGCCGCAGAATATTTGTGACGTTATCTATGAAAAGAGACCTTATTGTCGATGGCGCTTACGCCATTATTAGCGATGTTCCGATATAAATAATAATTCCGCGCGACACTGTGCGGCGTAAGCGCCATCGACAATAAGGTCCCTTTTCATAGATAATGCCCCATTTATAGTCTGAATTCGAACGGTACCTTAACACTATTTTAGCAACGGGAAATTTAAATTGTCCATACGCATACTGCAAATGGCAATGCCTATACTTAATTTAATTTCATACCCCCATTACTCTCCATACTATTTTAAGACCGGAATAACAATAAAACGTAATGCATTTCCCATCCATTTATCCCACAGATAGTTATGCGAGTGACGTTAATACGAATTGGTCCAAGCGACATTCCGATTTTTATAGTTATTTACGATAGAAGTGCCAAAAATAGGAAATTTAAAATTTTCGACGTTACTCGTAGGTAGCTGCTTACCATCAGGCGGCCCGTATGCTTGTTTGCCACCTATGTGGTATAAAAAAAAATAAAAAAATAAAGTGACGTTTTTGTTTGAATAAACGTCACTTTTGACACTTGTTTGACACTGAAATATCCATATCGTTTCAATGTTTAATATTTGACGTATCCGATATGACTGACATTTAGTGCCAGCGTAACCTACGCGCTACGCGCGTAGCCGATAACACGGTTTTTCCCGTTTGTAGCAAACAGCGCCTACGGTCAGAAAACCCGCCTAGCGGGTCGCTAACAGTTATGACAAATTGTAAAATCAGTACACTGCGCAAGTGCGCATGCACAGGAGTATTACTGCAATGTTTTACCGCCAGAGTGCAGCACTAACGACGTAAGTATATAAATTAACTTATACATACTGTACCTTAAACTGTTTATTGACAAGTTTTCACAGACAACCAAATACGTCATTGATACATCAAGGCGGTTTATCTACAGGCCTACCGGGAAACGCGAAATAGAAACTCATCTATCTGCCTCTTTATCGCTCGAATATGCAAGAGTGATAGAAAGGTTAGATAACAAAATTTCGCCTCTCTCGTTTGCGGTAGACCCTTAGATTGTGACTTATAGCAGGCGTGTCTCACTCCGCGATTTCGTCGCTTTTCTACAGGTAGCTAAAAGTACATCCGTTCGGCCCCAATTTTGGGGAAAGGCATAAGCCGCGCGTGGCGCTGTCGCCACCTAGCGGCCATATCTGTGCTGATCGTAACAGACGCGTTTTGTTAGAGAGTGAGTCTTCTGTACTTAGTACTATTATTTATTCTGTGCTTATAGTGGGAGTGGCGCCCCCTACGCAGACTTTCGCGTAATATTCCCTATTATATCGCGTTCGAATCAGGTGTCCGCCGGAATTACCCGATTTCAACCGATTTTGTTTACCCTTATTTGCGTGAGGTGGAAATTGGGAATTTTAAAGCAGCTTATTGGAATAATGGGTATTTAATTAATTTATTACCAGACTGTGAAATAATAAAGGTTTTACGGTATGTCGTAAAGTGGAATGTGATAAGCTTTAATAAGTATGAATAATAAGTAGTAATGTGTGTGTCGGTTCGAGGAAAAAGGGTTTTTTAAGCTGTTTGTTTTATAATTTAAGTCTAAGGAAGTACTTAATAAACTCTTAAATCCATACTTCCATACTAATATTATAAATGCGAAAGTGTGTCTGTCTGTCTATCTGTCTGTTACCTCTTCACGCTTAAACCGCTGAACCGATTTAGTTCGGTATGGAGATAGTTTGACTCCCGGGGAAAAATATAGGGTAGTATTTATCACAGAAATCATCATCTTTTAAGGGGGTGAAAAGGGGGTAAATGTTTTTATGGGGAATCGATAAAAAGCAGATTGGGTAAAAATAAGCTACCCAAATTAATAACTCCACGCAGACGAAGTCGCGGGCAAAAGTTAGTATTAAATACTCGTATTATAACTATTAGGTTTAAGATATTGTAATGTTGAAATGCATTATTTGTAACACCTGAGTGCCTTGAAACCCTCGCAACTCTCACGATTTCAGTTTTCGAACCTCTCGCGTTCAATTTTGGAATCGTGTTTCAATTTTGGAATCTTTCACTCGCTAGGGTTAAACAACCTTTCCCCTTATTAAAACTAAATAAATAACTATTAATTTTTAAAGGGGGCAAAAATAGGGTTCAATATATATTTTGACGATATAAAATATAGTTCAATGTTTGACAATATCGACGTGAACAAATCCGAAGGTAGAAGCTAGTTTTACCATAAACAAAGCTTCTGTCAATATATTATTTACAATGCGGACCAAAAGCACTTACCCCTAAACTTATAGTTTTGCAGTAAACCTCTATAATCCTATAATCCCCCCTCAAATATAGTAGCCATTATCTGTAACTGCACACACATGAGCAATCAGGGGTTAAAATTATAAAGAACTAGCTCCTTGCCCGCGTCTTCGTCTGCGTGCAGTTAGTAATTTGGGTAGCTTATTTTTTTTTTATCCAATCTGCTTTTTATCGATTCCCCGTACACTTCCACCTTTTCACCCCCTTAATGGGTGATTTCTGGAATAAAAACTACCCTCAGACTATCTCTATACCAAATTTCAAGTAAATCGCACTTTCGCATTCATAATATACTAGCGACCTGCCCCGGCTTCGCACGGGTAAACAAATTAATCAAATTATACATAAACCTTCCTCTTGAATCACTCTATAAGATATAGATACAGTAAAGAAAATAAGCGTTGTTGTATGATGTACCTAACCCATGAATTTTACATGAAGACTATGCATTTTAATTTTATTTCATAGGTGCTTATATTTCAGTACGTCATTAACTGTAGGCAAAGTTATATGAGTTATGATAATATTAATATTTTTAGACTTTAGACTCCGTATATGAGGTACGTTCAAGGAATTTTTCAGTACCATTTTGTAACTTGTCATAGTGACAATATAGTATGAGGTCCCAAGCTACATTCATATTGATTTTCATTGTGACGAGTGTTATTTTGTATGGGATTTTGAGTTTCTAAATGTCACACTTGGCGCGCTGTTCAAAATCCCGTACAAAATGAGAGTTAACGTGCCGCGTACGTCACGTCACGCAATCGAATGAAAACACTAGAGGTTTATGTGTAAGATTGTCTTCAAATATATGGTGTTTTATTGTTTTTAATTTAGGATATTTTAATTAAGTTACGTTTGGTTTATAAGTTTTAATACAATATTTATACAATACTAGCAACCCACCCCGGCTTCGCACGGGTTTACAAATTATACATAAACCTTCCTCTTGAATCACTCTATCTATTAAAAAAACCGCATGAAAATTCGTTGCGTACTTTTAACGATCTAAGCATACATAGGGACAGACAGACAGCGGAAAGCGACTTTGTTTTATACCTACTATGTAGTGATTTATGTTTATTTGTTCCGAAATAAAAGTTTTTATACTCCGTCTAGGCAGCAAGTGATCTGCGGCCATACATTTCCCTAGTTTTGCATAAAAGCAAAACTAAATGACTCATAACTCCCGACGGCCTGTAAAAGTTAACCCGTCCGTTTTAAACGTATTTCACGCGAGTACCTAATGCTCGGCATTCTCTGTTAGGCAAGCGCGAGTGACTCCATTTTAAATGTGTAATATCTGGGAGACCGAGCTTTGCTCGGAAAACATATAAAAACTCAAAAATGCGCGTTTTCCCAGAGATCTAAGACCTAGCTACATCGACTTTTCGCCCCCGAAAACCCCCATATAGCAAATTTCATCGAAACCGTTAGAGCCATTTCCGAGATCCTCAAAATATATATTGTATATTTATTTATTTATTTATTTATTCATATATTATATAAATAAATAAATATACAAGAATTGCTCATTTAAAGGTATAAGATTTACAAATGTAGTACATAACCATCACTAACACACGGTGAATAAGTCAAAACAGCTTATTTCTGATTTTACGGGGAAATTTAGGGAGTTGAGAGGGGTAGGCTGATTTTATAACTTTGAGTTCTGACCAATGATTTATAACTCAAGATAGGTTATAGGCGTTCCAAAATTGAAGCGCTTACCTTGTGACAAATTGGACAAGTTGCCTTTAGTCGCGGCTAGACAAGCGAAAAATGTGCACGTGCTAACGAGCTCCCGCACACCGAAAGAGAAAAAGACGAGCTTATGTTTAGCAACGAGTGTGACAAAGATGGATGCAATGTGAAAATTAATCAAAAATAACAGATTTCTTCGTAGGCACAGAAATAAATATGGAAGTATTTTTTGTGCCCCTCAAGTATGCGTATAACCTATCTATGGTTATATAATATCATTGGTTCTGACTAGTGTTGGTTAGGACTAGCTAGTCCTTTGAGTCCTCTGCTTCAAGACTCGACTCAGTTTTCAAACTCTTATAATTATGCCTAAACTCGAGTTCTTTTCTACTTTATAGAAACGCGAGCCTCTGGAAGAGACTTGAGTCCTTTTTTAGAGAACTCATGAACTCATGTGTTTTACAAACAATTTCGAAATGCATTGTTTTCATGTATAATTTATGGATTAGGTACATAAATTAAACAATTAAGACTCATTTATTTACTGTTAAAAAACCTAATAAATTGTTGACGGAGTCTTTATTCGGAGGCTCGGGTCCTTTTGAGTTGCTCTTAAATAAAAAATACTCAACAAAGGACTCGACTCGGGATTTAAAGTCTCGTAAAAACGAGCTGAGTTCTTTAAATTCAGACTCAAAGGACTCGAGTTCCTATCAATACTAGTTCTGTATGGCTACCACCAGTTTGGCACTGACATAAACGCTATCGAGAACGTAACTTTACTTTCTGTGCATCTTGCTGGTATCGTACTCGCATATTAGTGCGAGCGAGTATAGAAAGTAAATTATGTAGACGACAGTTTTGACACTGTCAGTGACTCATGGTACGGGTACTCACCAACTCAAATATTAACTCGCCCGCGCTCTCCAACTCTATAGAATAACAGCGGGTTCAACCGGCTTTCTGATTTTTCCTTTGAAGTGCGTTAGTTGTGTTTGTCGGATATGTTCTGGCCTTTGGGTGGGAATATTATGTTTGCGAAGTGTTTCACGGAGTTTTTAAAGGGTTTCGGGGCTCGGTAAAACCTAAGATAAAGTTTGGGTTAAACGTACATACGGGCGAATCTACATCTACACATGATATAGGTAGTTTAAAAACCGGACAAGTTCGAGTCGGACTCGCGCACGAAGTGTTTCGTACCATTACGCAAAAACGGCAAAAAATCACGTTTGTTGTATGGGAGCCCCATTTAAATATTTATTTTATTTTGTTTTTAGTATTGTTATTTTAGTATTGTGTTTGAACCCGCGACCTCCGGATTGCAAGTCGCATGATCTTACCGCTAGGCCACATATATGTTTTTGCACCATATCATTTTAATATCGGTTTAATGTCATATGCAGTTTCGAATAGGCCTGGTAGTTGCGAATCGATTTAAACCCTCTAAAGGACAGTAAATCCTGGAGCATATGCCAGTAAAGTGTAGTTTGGAAGTTGCCTTAAATCCGTAACAGTTGGGCCAAATATTGGGGTTTCGCACCCTTGGTACAGAGGATATGGTGTACAGTAGGACACGATAATAGTTATTTTCATTTTTGTTTAACCCTCTTGCTTTGAAACCCTCGCAACGATCAAGATTTCATTTTTCGAACACTTTCGTACAATTTTGAAATCTTTCGCTTGCTCGGGTATCAATATTAGCACGAGCGGCTAAACAACAACTTTGCCCTCTTATAAAACACAACATTTTCACCACACAAACCCGAAGAAAATATTAACTGTAAGACATCAAACAAAATCAAACCAAATCAATTCCAAATGAATGTTATTAAATATTTATTATTCAATAATTGGACTAATGTAAAAGCGGGCGGGGCGGCGGAAAGCGCCGAAATTTTAAAACGTAACAAATATAAGAGCCTCGGTAGAGAGTACCATTTTGTACCATTTGGAGTTGAAACTCTAGGTCCATGGGGTCCCAGCGCGCATAAGTTGTTCGCAGAAATCGCGAAGCGTCTGGTTGACGTAACTGGTGACCGAAGAGCTGGCGGCTACCTCGCACAACGTATCAGCATTGCGATACAGCGAGGAAATGTCGCCAGCATCCTTGGTACAATGCCTCAAGGGCCTATTTTAGATTTAAGCTAGTTTTTAATTTCTTTTAGTAATACACTGTATATATCTTGTTTGTAAATAAACGATATATAAAAGAGTAAAAAAAAAAAAAAAAAAAAAAAAAAAAAAAAAAAAAAAAAAAAAAAAAATCAATAATTTTGAATACTAAATATTATAATAAAAGAGTTAATTTACGTAACACAGTGGGATCAATTAACATAAGGGTGGAAATGGTGGAATCACATCTGTCAGCATCGAGCCGCATTTTATATATGAGAAATCGCTCGTTAGTATGAAGATGCGTACTCATCGGAAAGCTGAAAGCATGCGTACGCATCTTCATACTAACGAGCAATTTCTCATATATAAAATGCGGCTCGATGCTGACAGATGTGATTCCACCCTAAGACTGATTAAGAAATTGATCCGATATTATATTAATTGGACGTTATTATTATATCCCGTACACGAGTTCAAGATTAATATAAGCCGTACTAATTATATAAGCCGTATTATTCAAAATCATAATTTAAAAGGAGAGGTCTCTGATTGCGATTGTATCGACAGTCTGCTCAGGGTAACCGCACACGCCCTGACAGTCACACATTTATGCCAATGATAATCAAAACATCATGGGCACCTTTGCACCAGGAATGACATGAAGCATTTTGTCTTTTTAAATTTATAATTTTTATTTTTATTTGTAATCTTAATTAATTAGTTTGATAAAAAAAAACATAAACAAAATGGATTAAAAATACAATCCCAAATTTTCACACCCGATCTACTGGCACATTCACTATGCCCTAATCTATTTAAGATACCAGTTATAATATTTTACTGGACACGCTTTTAGTTCGAATTTAACATGGAAACGAAATTAAGTGCTAAGTTAGTTTTGCGTAGGTACATAAAAGGATGATTTTAGCGGTTTGCCCTTTAGACCAAATTTTCTAAAGGATAATTCATGAAAAGTTTAAGCTTTTAGGGTTTCTATTTTCGATAAGTTAGTTTTCAATAGAGATTGGGGATAAAAGCTTTATTATTTAAACAAAATGCTTGTTGGGTAATCAAAAGTTTACTTGAATTATATATACACTGGAGCTTTAGACCTGGTTTTCTTGTTTAATTCACTATTATAAGCAAAAGTACGTATGATTTTAATTTGTTTAACCCTTATCTTGGCAAGGATCAAAATATCTTAAATATAATATTTTTTTTTAGATTTTGGTCACCTATTGAGCATACTAGACTATAAAAAAATAGGGAAAAAAATCCAAGTTTTCCCAGTTTCGGAAAATCATATGTATCATATTTGATACAATGCCAATCCCTCGACAAATCAGTTACCTACTTTTTAAAAGAAAAATGTGGATTTTAATAAAAATAAAACATGTAGTGCAACAGAAATCATCATTTATTGCTTATTAAACGCAATCTAAAGCATCAGATAACTATTACACCTGTAAAAAAAAAATATATCTAAGTACGAATTCCTGATCACATGAGAGAAAAATTTAATCCCGTAAAGTTTCAAAAAAGTCGTTAATAAGAAGTTGTGTAAAAAAGGAAAAGTAAACAAATAAATAAAAGCTAAAATAAACATTTTTTTACTTAGGGGGCATTTTTGGGCAAACACAAAATTTTCCGCGCTACGAGCTACGGCGTAGCAATAATGCTACAGCGTACGAATATACAGTTAAAACACATCTAGTACTTTAATAAAATCAAAGTTCAGTAACTAAATAATACAACAACTAATATGACATATTTGAAACATGTTTTGTAACGCTACAAATATAAAAAAAATATTTAAAAACATGTAAACCTATTTTGATAACAACTTAGCAATGTATTCAATATAATACACTCCTTTTGACATGTATATTTCTGAGTTCTTGGCAATGTATCAAATATAATACATAACAGTTTCATGTAAGATTCTGTGTATTAAATGTTTTAAAATTCGACCGCAATGGAAATATTTATGCACTAACAGATAGTTAATGCATCAAAATGTAGATTAAGGGAAAATACGAGGGGCGTTCAAAATATTCTCGGTATTGATATCTTACAACCTCTTCTAAAATTTCTTTCGTTACTGGCCGCTAAGGTTTATTCATTGACATTAAAAAAAAGTATAATTCGAAGCGAGATGTTCTTTTGTTTTTCTGCAATTGCTGAACAAACATGAACATCATGTGGGAATTGACAATGTTAACTAAATTAGAACATCGATGCGTGATAAAATTCTTGACAAAACAGGGTAAAAATCAAAAAACCATAAAAGAGGAAATGGATTGTGTTTACCGTGAGTCTGCTCCTTCTTTATCTACCATTCAAAAGTGGTCAAGCGAGTTTAAACGTGGAAGGGAGAGTGTTGAAGACGACCCTAGACCTGGCCGGCCTGTAGTAGCTACTTCACAAGAAAATATTGATAAAGTGGAAAAACTTATATTGGAAGATGGTCGAGTGAAGGTAAAATCTATAGCACAAGTAACCAATCTCTCTATTGGTACCATACATGATATTATCCATGACCATCTTAATATGTCAAAAGTAAGTGCAAGATGGGTTCCGCGAATGCTGACTCGGCTTCAAAAAGGCATGCGTGTAGCTTGTTGTTCCGATTTTATTGACCTGTGCGGTGAAAATCCTGATGAGGTGCTGCAAAGAATAGTTACTGGAGATGAAACCTGGGTTCATCATTATGACCCAGAGAGTAAACAAGAGTCCATGCAGTGGCACATTAAGGGTTCAGCTCATCCCAAGAAGTTCAAGGTCATCCCTTCAGCTGGCAAGATCATGGCCACGATATTTTGGGATTGTGAAGGAGTATTACAGATCGATTATAAAGAAAAACATTCTACGTCAATTAAAGGATGCAATCAAAGAAAAGAGGCGAGGAAAGTTAACCAAAGGTGTTATGCTTCTGCATGACAACGCCCCCGTCCATACTGCTCATATTGCCAAGGCAGCTATTGTTGAATGTGGGTTTGAAACTGTTACTCACCCACCGTATAGTCCGGACTTAGCCCCCAGCGACTTCTTTTTGTTCCCCAATCTTAAAAAGGATCTGCGTGGAAATAAATTTTCCGATGATGAAGCATTGAAGGCGGCAGTGGAGGAGCATTTTTACACCAAAGATAAAAAATATTTTTATGCAGGATTAATAAAAATAATTGATCGATCTTTTAAGTGTATGAACATAGGGGGGGAGTATATTGAAAAATAAAAATATCAAACTTTTCGTACTTGTTTGTTTTCATTCTCATACCGAGAATATTTTGAATACCCCTCGTACATATTAATATAAGAAATAAGTGCAAAACTTCCAATAGGAAATGAAATTTGTTGTTTTCGCGGTGCCATGTTGATTATTACTAATTAATTTACAATGACACTTGTCTCCATTATTTTTTTCTATAATAAAGGAGGGTAGCTCGACATATTTATGGCATACTTATTGTGTTAATTATATCGTTGTTAATAAAGTTAAACTGCTAGATTTTTTAAAGTTCCATGTATCACGGGTGTTACAATGCCAAGATAAGGGTTAAATAAATAAATACTTACCGTGAAATGGGGTGAGTAGGGTTCGCGGGGAGATTTGGGTTATGAATGGGGAGAGAAGGGATGAAAGGGGGGTGAGATGGGATTTTAAGGCAACTGCTACAAAAATAATGTATTCGAATTTAAAATGGAACTATAGTAATACTCATAATAAAAAAAATCGATCCATCATTCTTCCAAAATCACCTTTGTATGAAATCCCATCTCACCCCAATTACGAGGGACTACGGTGTGAGGTGGGATTTCCTGTTTATCGTCAAAGTTATGAAATGGAACAACCCAAAATAAAATAAAAACTAAAATACAAACATCCGGAACACTTATTATATACACTATTCAGTTTGCATATGTAAAAATAATATGTTATCGAGGTTTGTATGTCAGTTTTGCCCCTACTCACCCCATTTTACGGTAATGCGAGATACATAGAAAGTAAGTTACGCACACGCCAGCGAATATGTCAGTTTCATATCTGTGACTAGTGGTAAGGCTACTGATTTTGGGTATTTTCGATGTGATATTTTTCTAGATTCTTTTACCTCCAATAAAAAGTTACAAAAAATCTTCAATAAGGTCAGCAGCAAGTCACCTCTATAAATCTATAAAAATCTGACGCTTGATAATCAGATAAGCTTGGACCAGATTTTTACAGATCACTTGCACTAGATAGAACACTAAGACTTTCGCGTTTACGTATATTTATCACCATTAGCTTAATAACATTGTGTGTTGACATTTACATTATTGATGATAGAGAGCGCTACTGATAATTAGTGTCAAATAATTGAAATAATGCGTATACCTCGTTTTTACCCTTTAGCCTACTAGATCTTGACGTGCGTTATTATTGAAAAATGCTTTAAAAAAAAAGAAACCAAAAGATTGTAAATGAACATGTTCATGTAATTGTCACATATTTGCTGTGACTTAATTATGTTTCAAAAGTGTTTTTCAATAAAGAGACTCGTTAAACGCATAGTCTTTGTCTAATGCTAAAAAAAAACAAGAGGTGTATATTGAAGATGGTAAAAACACGTTAGTAAATACTGAAAATCACCAGCAACATACTGAGATGAGGCCATTTCGTGGCCCTTTATTCTTTGTATGTTTTTGTTATAATATGTCTGTTGTCTCGTTTGCTAATACGAATAAAATTATTCTATTCTAAATGTTCGGCGGAACGCTCTAGTGAGAGAGCTATGGGAGGTAATCTCAGTTATTTCTTGCACGTGAGTCGACTTATGAGCTACCCTTGTTTTTTGTCAAGTATACTCGCTTGATTTGTGTTACAATAAACTCAAGTGTAAAAACTGTTGTAGTAAGTACTTATAAATAATAACAACACAATTTTTTGCCTCTTTAGTCTAGAAGACTGTTAAGTATGGATATTAGTTTTTATTCACGAATATTCCTCTCTTTTCCGTCGTGTACCTATCTGCTGGCTGTTATCAGATGATGAATGCGAGATCTATGGGAGGTAGTCTGTTATTTCTTGCACGTGAGTCGACTTATGAGTTACCCTTGTTTTTTGTCAAGAGTTTGCTCGCCTGATTGGCTGTTCCTAGTTTAGGTTATTGTTTGTGTAAATACGGTAAATAGTGTTTTGCTGACGGGTGCAAAAAGTAATATAGTGTTTTGCTGACAGTGCGAGTGAAGTGGGGTAAAATCTGCAATCTATTAAAATGGTATTTATCAGCCGTTCTAGTCTCTTACTGTAACACGAGCAAATAAATAAAACATAGATTGTACTCCTCAAGCGGTGACACTTGTGTTCAATAACTTATGATCCTATTTTTCATACAAATTACATATTATCTTCAATGTACGCTATTATAATTGTTCCTGAGTCATGGGTGTTTTCTATGTAGGTGTCACCGTAAAATTGTAAACACTCGTCATATTATAATCTCGCTAGTTACATTATAAACTGACGGTAGGGAGATTATAATCTAACCTAACCTAACCTACGTTAGATTATAAACTAACGGGTTCACAATCTTACGGTGTCATAGGTATATAAGTATGTATTTATCTATATAAGTATGTATATCGTCGCCTAGTAGCACCCATAGTACAAGCTTTGCTTAGTTTGGGGCTAGGTTGATCTGTGTAAGATGTCCCCTGATATTTAGGTATATGTATTTATATTTATAATTTTCAAATTATAGTTTCTTGTCACGCCTGTAATGTTGCAGCGCATAAATTCAGTTTTTATTCACTTAAGGATGACTCACGTTAGAACGGGTGTCCGGGCCGGAGCTTCCGGAGCTTCGTTTACTATGGAAAACATCACGTGATCACTTGTCTTCTGCCAGAAAAGAAAGCGCTAGAAGCTCCGGCCAGGACACGGCCCGGTCTAACGTGAGTCATCCATAAACACATTGTACCGGGAACCCACTCGGCGGGCGCTCTGTTCGAAGTCGCTTTCCTCTACAAAGCGGGAAATCGATAGAATCGGATACGAATATAGTGCTACGAAAATGTGGGCAGTGAATGAGTTAACTTTGTGATGTGTGCAGGAAAGACGCGAATGAATTAACGTTCACTAAAATGTATAAGATAAGATAAGATAATATTTATTCATTTAAAACTTATGCTAATTTGATTGATACAATGGTAATTATACAATTTATACTTAAATACTAGTACATTCATAGATTCCACTTAAAATAAGTAAAGGTCAACTTAAGAACTTTAATACCGAACAAAATGTGTATTTTCTGTCGCTAATGGAAATTTAATAACAATACCTAAACTAAGTAAACATTTACTTGTATCTTAGGTATATAACTCTTGTTAGTATACAACACTGACAATCCAACCTCTAGACTGAGCTTAGGCCAATTCTTTCATGAAACCGATGCTGCCAAAAATACGGGGGTGTGGGGGGACGAGGTGAGCGAATCCCGTGCCGTGATTGGTCCGTTCAAAGACACGGACCAATCACGGCACGGGATTGACTCGAAGATGGAGTAACGCTACCGTATGTGTGGCAGAGGGGGTAGCGCGATATGCTATGTCTAGAGGTTGGATTGTCTGTGGTATACAAGAACGATATCAAAGAGCTCAAACGACTTACCAGCACGAACTGACAGCTTTGCTTTCCCAACTACACAAAAAGGTCTAAAAATAGACGTTTCACAAATCCAGTGCCTTTTAGCGGCCGCCGCTACAGACAAGTTGACACTGTCGAAAGTTTCGTCCTGCAGTTTAAATTCGTCTTTTTGTTTGGTCTAAATTATAAGCGTTGTGAAGACGAATCAACTTTTTCATGTCACTCGTTGCCAATAGGAAATACATTTGTCTAAGATGAATAAAGTCTAACCGGCCAGGTGCGAGTCGGACTCGCGCACGGAGGGTTCCGCACCATCAACAAAAAATAGAGCAAAACAAGCAAAAAAACGGTCACCCATCCAAGTACTGACCCCGTCCGAAGTTGCTTAACTTCGGTCAAAAATCACGTTTTTTGTATGGGAGCCCCACTAAAATCTTTATTTTATTCTGTTTTTAGTGTTTGTTGTTATAGCGGCAACAGAAATACATCATCTGTGAAAATTTCAACTGTCTAGCTACCACGGTTCGTGAGATACAGCCTGGTGACAGACGGACGGACGGACGGACGGACAGCGGAGTCTTAGTAATAGGGTCCCGTTTTTACCCTTTGGGTACGGAACCCTAAAAACGTGACTCGGAAATCAAGAAAAAGTCATTCTCTGATAGATGGCGCACACACCTTTGGCCTATGCTCGGCTAGATAGCGTTGACACCGTTTCAAATTTAACAATTTTAACACATTAGGTATCAGTGAAAGAACATGGGGCGAAATGATATAAAAATAATAGAATCATTTATCCATATATGTATACACATTTTTTTAAATACTTTCATACATTTTCATTTTGAGTTTTAATCGTGTGTCGATAGATGGCAGTAAATTTACTGTGACTATAAAATTTACTATGACAGGGCAGGGCTCCTCTATACTATCTATTCTCTTTGCCAGGAGTATCCACTTTTGCGTTTAACGGTACCTACATAATTATACTAAACATGTATTTTTGTGGTACTTTAAAGATCTCTTCTATTAACAAACTGTAATACTATTGTTCTCTGGCTGAACAAGAACTAATTGATCCACCCAATGATGAACTCATTTTTGGGAGTCAACATTTTTACGCAAATGGATTGTACAGATCCTATACATAAAACAAGTTATCATCCTTACATTGGTTAATTTGGAAAAACGGTAAGTATAATTATTATTAATCTAAAATAATGCATAAGTGCCCGTACCATGGGTCACTGACAGTGTCAACGCGTACATATAATAACTACGGCAGCGGTCGGCAACCCGCGGCCCGTGAACCTGTCACTTGCGGCCCGCAAGCCTCCCTGGCTATTTTGTATGTAATATTGACAAACGACAATGTCTGATAAAGTCATAAATATTAACAAAGTGCGGCCCGCGTCAACTTCGTTAACTACTATGTGGCCCTAGGCTGCTAAAAGGTTGCCGGCCGCTGATCTACGGTAACGTCTATGTAATTTACTTTCTGTACATCTCGCTCGCATTAATATGTACCTATGTCAGTACGAGCGAGATGCATAGAAAGTAAGTTTCGTTCACGCTAGCATTTATGTCAGTGCCAAACTGGTGGTAACCGTATTTATAGGTCGCAGGATCTTTAGCAACTCGTTATATATTATATTGCGATTACACGAATGACACAAACAATTAACTTTTATTGTATTATATTGTATTTATTTATAGCAATTGCTTCTTAATTTAAAGTTTTAAACCAAGACTAAACTAAAAATACTTTACTCGCAAATTCCCTGCCTTTTGGCGACAGCTACATACAACAGAACAATTTACATTATCGCGAAGCACAACTTTTGGTTTTACAGTTCGACTTTTCGGATGGTCCAAGTTGCAAAAACTAGCGATTAGGACTACGGTTTTTCGACTGTTTTAGAATGCCATTATTTAGAGTTTACGCTTAACTCGCGTAATGTTTTATTTATTTCACCTTTTGTTTTTTAAAGTTCGACTTTTCGAATGGTCCAAGTTGCAAAAACTAGCGAACTACGGTTTTTCAACTGTTTTAGAATGTCATTATTGAGAGTTTACGCTTAACTCGCGTAAAGTTTTGTTTATTTCACCCTCCAATTACAATACCCCGGAAACCAATGCATAATTATAAATCAGTTTTATACGAGAACTTAAAGGCCGGCAACGCACTTATAACCTCTGGTGTTGCATGTGACCACGGGCGAAAGCAATGGCTTACAATCGGGCGATATTAAAAGAAAAATTGGAAAATTCACCACGTGTGGCAGGACTTGAACCTGCGACCTTTACAAACCGTGCATCGCTCTTAACCAACTGAGCTACAGAAGCTTACCAGAAGTGCGCGAAATTTAGTTCCTATCACAAACTTTTACTGTTGATTGAACTTTTTTCAATGGTAATCCCACCCAGAGTTCCGGGCGAATCCGATTTAAAGTTATAAATTAATGTGGTTGCGTTATTTCATCATAAGGTTTCTATCTCCAGCCTCCATCATCAGATCAGCTCGATGCTAATAAAATATTGTATTCATACCGCCCTTTCACCAGTAAGCGAAATCTAAGTAAGTAGTCGAAAAATCTACCTGATGGATATCTATATATTTGATTTGCATACAAACATTATAAAGTAGAACAAAACCTTGTGAAAATGGACGCTTTCAAATTTCGTGCCTTTTAGCAGCTACCTAGACGCTACCACAACGTCCACAACAGAACAGTTGACACTCTCACAAAGCGCAACTTTTGTGCTACACTTTAAATTCGACTTTTTGTTTGGTCCAAGCTATTGAAACAAGCGTTTATTTATTTAATCATTATTGCACAAAAAAAACTTATCGTACAAAAGGTGGAATTAATGCCAAAAGCATTCTCTACCACTAGCAGTCAATCTTAAGGCAAATTTTTATCAGGGTTCCGTACCTCAAAAGGAAAACACGAAACCCTTATACTATAAGACAGACGCACGAATGATCCTATAAGGCTTATAGGATCATTCGTGCGTCTGTCTGTCTGTCCGACCATTCCCCCCCTTTATCTCCGAAAATACTGGGTCTAAAATTTGGAAAAAAATACACAAAATAATTCTTTACCTATAGATGACAGGAAAACCTATTAGAAATGTGCAGTCAAGCGTGAGTCGGACTTAATGTATGGAACCCTTGGAACGCGAGTCCGACACGCACTTGGCCGGTTTTTTTATTTGATCCGGCTCTTTGCCACGGCTCATGGGTGCCCGAGGTCCACTTGGCGGCTAATCCCAAGAATCGGTGTAGGAACTATTTTTAAGAAAGCAACTGCCATTATGATTTTTTTATCAGATCGAGCCTATGATATAACTGATATTTGATTTGATTTAACCCTTTTCCAGGCATAGTAAGATTTACTGACCTACGTATGATTTAGGTCAGACAAAATCTAAATATACTTACAACGAACGCCATTTCTTAGTCAACTAACACAGCCATTAGTTTAGGCTTCTCCAAGGTTCAAATTTTATGTTGCTACCCGGATTTTTGACATTCGCAGCAATGCAGTCGACAGTAATGTTGCGCTGCAATACTGCAGCAGCAGCGCTAGTGCAGTGTGAAACTGGAAGGTACCTATACCTATATTCGGCCACTTTTGACGTCACTATCCGTTTGTACATAAAATGTTCGGACTCCGGTCAGACAAAAGCTAAATATACTTACAACGAACGCCATTTGTCAGTCAACTAACGCAGTCATTAGTTTAGGCTTCTCCCAAATGAAGTCAAAGTAATAAAGTGCAAGAACGCGGGTCGCGGTCGAAGCAAACAAACCCACAAATTGTTCGCCACTACACTGCTCTGTTCGTGCTCGTGTGGTCTAAACGATGAAAATATTTAAAACGAAGATTTGGCTGTGCCAACTTGGCTGGGCCAACCGCCATTAAATAAAATAAGAAGAAGAAGAAGAAAACAAAGATGTTGATGAGGGAACAGCGACGCGTCTTATGATGATTATGATTGATAAAAACTATTATACACGGCGGTTAAAAAATAACCAATTCCCGTTGCCAGGGAGGTTTTGGGATTATACTGATCAACTTTTACTATGAGACCAACCTCGAAATCGCGAAAAAAAATTTACAAATCTTAAGGGTAGAACAAGGCAGCCATATCGATACCAAACGATATTTTCAGTCAACCTTTGGGTAGCGGAAACTGTTGCAACTGCCACACATCTATACCTATATACACATATTATAATTTAATGTGTCTTTGATGGCATTGTTATTCAACCAGATTAAAAACAGCCTGGTATTATTGTATATATTATCGGTAGCTGATATGTTAAGCATAAGGTAAAATTGCAAAACACTAAACTAAACATCACGTCAAATGATCCTTACATCATAACCCTCAAACACGGCGACAAAAAGCGGTAATAAATGCAACATTTTGCAAATAATATCAACCAAAAGTCGAAGCGTGCGACACACAACTGTCGTGTTGTGACAACTACTAAAATAGTAGTATACTGTACTACATACTAATAGTAGTGAATGTACCAATTTAAAGTAGGAATAGTTTCATGCCGCAGGGGAATAGTTTTTAGTTATTTATTTTAAGATTAGTTTTATTTATTTTTAGATTTAGTTTTATAGGTTAGTTATTTCATCATGTTTTATGCTTCTAATAAAGAAGTAGGAATACAAAACATCGACAATAACACCGCTTCTAATTCTAACTAGTGTAGTGAGACCAGACAAAAGTTGTGGAGCTTTGTGACAACGTAAATTGCTCCGTTTCACCAGCTGTTAAATAAATGAATAAAATATTTATATATTTAATTAATCATCTTCCTCGCGTTGTCCCGGCATTTTGACACGGCTCATGGGAGCCTGGGGTCCGCTTGGCAACTAATCCCAGAAACTGGCGTAGGCACTAGTTTTAACGAAAGCGACTGCCATCTGACCTTCCAACCCAGAGGGTAAACTAGGCCCTTATTGGGATTAGTCCGGTTTCCTCACGATGTTTATATTTAATTAAATATTTATATATAAAGATCTGTTTTCAAATCAACTAAATTAAAAAAAATAACATCACATTGATTGATTTCACCATATCAAAAGTGTGCTCAAAGAGTATGACGTAGTTCAGTAGTTTCGCAAAACTAGTGTCTACGCCAATTCTTGGGATTAGTTGCCACGTGAATCACAGGCTCCCACGAGCCGTGGCAAAATGCCGGAAATAACGCAAGGAAGATTTTAAAGTCCAACCAGAAACCTTCAGCTTGACTTTTGGGAGTCACGGCGAGTTGTTTTGAATTTAATGACGCGACAAATGCAGTCTTACAGATAACTTTGTTTCACGTAAACTTAATTAACTCCTACAAGAAGACAGCCTCAGGACAAACGAAAACTTAGATAAATAACCCATTATCTTCCTGGATAAGGCGAATCGAAACACCCTAGGGGCCAATTCTGTCTCCACAATTTGATACGATCTTTGTGGCTACCACCTGGGCCAGATAGCTTGGAAAAGCTCATTATGACTGGCCGCATGGCAACAAAGCGTAGGGATGGACGTATGTCCACACGTTGGGCGGAGAGAATAACATTAGTGACAAACGCCACACTGCAGGCTAGCATGCACTGGGCCCAGGACAGAGCGGCCTGGAGAGCACTAGGTGAAAAGTTCCCACAATCGTCACGTCCCTCAGCCATGGCTGACCTCATGAGGTTACGACAAGGAACCACCTGTTTAGCACTGAGATAAACGCTATCGAGGACGTAACTTACTTTCTATGCATATCGCTCGTACTCGTATATTAGTGCGAGCGAGATGTACAGAAAGTAAATTACGTAGACGTTAGAAATCGACAAAGATTCGTCAATCTATGAACTCAAAACAAAAACAGCCCTTTTAACTTTGGACGCATAGATTGACGAATCCAGCAAGATAGAAACTAGTTTCAACATAGAGACTTATTTAGCAGTGGCGCTAGTATGCACGTTGATGGGCTCTTAACGCTGATTGGTCCTTACCAAATTCAATATGGTGTCCAAACCCATAGGCAAAATAGTCTAGTGATCGAATCCACTTTCATCAAGTTTTGACATTAATAAACCACACATCACATATCACATCCAAGTTTTGGCATCAATGTGTCAACACATGATAGAGTCAGAAAGAGAATAGAGTGAATACAGTTACTGTCATGACAGATACTGTCATGGTAAATTATGTAGCCACTAGCCCCAGTACATGTACTGTCATCTTTCGACAGAAGATTAAAACTGTTAGAACGCCATTTGACTTTGACCCTTATTCTTTCATTGATATGTGATCATTTGTTAAATATTGAAATTATCGCCATCTACTCAACAGTAGGCCAAAGGTTATGGCGCCATCGCTCCAAAAGATTGCACTGGATTTTAACTATGAGCACGTCGAATAAGGCCACTGGACTCTTCACATAAGACATCTCGCTCGCACTTAATGCTGCGCGTGAGATACCTAATGACATGACCCAAGTTCGTATCAGAATAATATCAATACCTTATCAAATTATTGAAATACAATCAGCCTCCAACTTTCTTACCTCGAAATTTCAAACTGCATTCATAATTCCGAACTTTCCCAAGATTAAATACGGTAATAAGTTTCGTTCTTATCGGGGCAATTTGCGGGGGGAAAACATCCAAGGGGTGAAACAAGGATGAAAGTGGGGGGAAGTGGCAAACCTGAGGAAGTTTTATCTTAGTTCGGGCGACGTTTTTGATATGTTCGAATCTCAGAATCAGAGTTTTAAAGTTTGGCCGGTAAGGGGATGGAGCTAAATTGACTTTTCTTAAATATTACTTTGAATAATTAATACTGATAATAAGATATAGAAATAAAATATTGCAAACGAAGATTTGTTAGCTGTACGTCCAATACGCAGTTCGTCCAAATGATATTTCAATTCGCATTTCGTCTAACACGTATTTGGTCCAACATGCATTTCGTCCAACAGCATTTCGTCCAACGCGTATTACGTCAACACGTATTTCGTCCAACATGGATTTAGTCCAACACACATTTATATCGCAAATATTGAATACAAAATACATCTCTACGTTTCGAACCCATTTCACCATCAATTAGTCTTTTGCTGGATAATTATTTTTTTGTTTAACTCCTTGTGCAAGAAACAAATATCGACACCAGAGCAAGCGAAGGATTCCAAAATATGTTCGAAAAGTGGAATCTTGAGAGTTGCGAGGGCTAGACAAGACGAATAAACAAACTTTGCTACCGAGTGAAACACTACATTTTTCACCCCACCAGCGGGAGGAAAACATTAACTGTGAAACATTATAAATCAAAATCAAATCCAAATGAACGGAAGTATTTATCATTCAAAATTATCACTTAAAACTCGATTAACTACACCAGCCAACGTGAGGAAACTCCTCAAAATTTGCATTTAATTACTTTGCCGCTCTTGTAGAGAAAATGCATTTTTCTCATCGGTTTTTGGAGAATAAAGAAGGCTTTTAGGAGTTGGTGTGGGAAAAAAATCTTTGTCACATCCAGTACATCTACATCGGTCATATTTTTTGCATAATTCACAACGATACTGTCCTGATTCCCCTCTGAGTTATTCCAAGGCTTCTCATTATCCTGTGGCTTCACTATTTTCATCAACCTGACAACGAAATTCGAAACCTCACTCCGTTTCTTTCTGACCTTAAGTGATACTATTGGAGTGAAGGGGAAGGGTGCGGTTTCATATTTCATTTTTGACTTGGGGTCGTTCGAGGGGTGAAGATTTGCTCGTCTAGTTAACCTTTTGACAGCTGTCTGTTCAAATGAATTTCTACTTTATTTGTTTGTGGATAAGGTTTATTTAAAAGATGAAAGGATCGGTCATGGACAATATTACGAGTTGATTACTAGGGGTGGCCTTTCTTATGGTAATTGAGCTCTTTTGAAGTGAAATGAGTTCAAACGGAGGTACAGGTGTGACACTTAAACAGTTATTTATGATACATGTTCGGAAAAGAGGAAATTTGAATGACCTATTCGCACGTGTATCGTACCACGTTTTACAGTACATATGGCACTTTAAAATTTCGATATACGCACGGAAAGTGCTCCTTCCCACACTAGTTCGGGAAAAATCAAAACATGAGTTATTTTCAAAAGTTGCTGATCAAATGTTGGTCAGTTTGAGGAGTACAGCCTTTAGTTTAATTTATTGCTCCTGTTACAGGAAGCACCCTGTATATAAATGTAGTATAAAACAAAGTCGCTTCCCTGTCTGTCTGTCTGTATGTATGCTTAGATATTTAAAACTACGCAACGGATTCTGATGCGGTTTTTTCATAGAGTGATTCAAGCGGAAGGTTTATGTATAATTTGTTAACCCGTCCGAAGACGGGGCGGGTCGCTAGTAATTTATATAGTAGTGTGAGTAGTGTGACTACCCACTTAAAATCACAAACAAAAAATATTTCATAATAATATTAGATTTTTTCCTTAGTTAAATAACTCTGTGTTATCAAAGAGTATCTACAAAAGTGCTCAGTATTGGGCCGTTTTTTTCCACTACACAATCTTCATTCTAAGTCCAGCTTAATCTTGAGACTCAAGGATTCTCAAGAAAACCCTTATTTTAACGAAACCAAGCTAAAAAGATCCTAAGTAAGCCCTATCGTAATAGATCTTATAAAGCAAAGTAACAGAGATTGTTTAAGAACCAACAGGAATTGTCATTTCTCCATACAAACGTACTCGACTGTTTCCTCCGTGAGTTTTGAAGCTAAAGCAATGATTTATTTAACACAGATTAATATTGTCAATATCTGTGTCGGACCGTTTTGCTTTTCTTGATATTTTTGTTTTTTAAGGCGCTAGAGCCCTTCAAAAATGTCCAAAATTGCCTAATTTACTATGCTGCAATGAGAGGCGTGTATTCAAAACTGATATCAATTAGCCAAAAAAGCAAAACGGTCCAACACAGATAATTTCATAATCATTTCCATTTCCAAATTTGGTTACGATTGGTTAAAATTTGGAGGAGGAAACAGTCGAGTACGAAACCTCGATTTTTGAGATTTTTACGCAGGTTTTTTCGCCTTGTCCTTATCGCACTAGTTTTAGGAGCCGCTTCCGTTAGCGAGACGGGTTTATTTACCTAAAATATTTAAATCTCAGTTCCTGTTTCGTTTTAACCCTGGAGCTCGATTCAGATTTAATAATTTGTTACGGTTTTGAGCTCATACTGATACGACCTTGACACACATGCACATGCACACACATGCTGACACATGCCGATTGGTGCACGCTGCACGCGAAATAAAGTGAAAGTCATTTTTGACGTGATAACGTCTTATAAATCGATGAACACCGGTAGCATGCACGAAAGTGGACAGATCTCCATGGTAACGCTGTGGACAGATCTCCATGGTAACGCTGTGGACAGATCTCCATGGTAACGTATAAAAGTATGCCATTTTTCATCAATGTTTTCTTATTACGTTATCACGCAAAAAATTTTTACAGACTTTACAGACAGCCATATTTTTTGTTTGAAGTGACGTCACTTATTACATTGACATATCTAATGCATATCGTATCTAGACGTATCTTAAAGTTCGAATCGGGCCGTCATTCGGTGCCTGAATTTTAGACATATTTGGATATAGAGCGCATGTGGCACATCTGTGTACTTTTTTGTGACAACCCTACGACACATTGTACTAAATGACGGGACAATGTGTGTTGATTGAATAGGGTTGCCAATTGGATTCTTCATCGAGATCGTTAGGGTTGATACATTTTGTGTTCACTTAATTTGAACAAATTGAGTATTTTATTTACTTAGATTAAGTGTTTGTCCAAGAGAGGGGACACAAGCAGTGTGAATGCAATTGATTGTAACGAATGTTAGGGCCACCCCACATTCGCTAAATCGAATGATATAGGAAGCAAACGAGCAGACGGATCACCTGATGGTAAGCGATTAGCGATTACCCATGGACACACAACACCAACACTTGCTTTTTATTATTTTTGTTTTGCCGAAAGTAACCTGTAAATTATTTAACAACTACAATTATAGTTACCATATACAATTATAGATAATGATATATAAAACGTCATAATAAAACGTCAATATATCATTCCGCTGTCACAAGCACTCTCATTTGAAGCTGTAAAATGATCTGTGTCAACCTTGATGATAAAAATGCCACTCACAGGACAATGAACCTTAAAAGTACCTAACAAAGTTCAAATTAGCACTTCACTGACACATTTTTGTCAAGAGAGTGCACACATGGTTTGAAGAAAAACAAAAAAGCATCAAACCGGAACGGAATTTTCATTTAGGACTTTAATACCGTGTGGTAAGGATAAATATGGAATAGTTTGATTTCATATGTTGTATTTAAGTTCTAATAATTTAAGCACGTTCATTGCGTTATATATCGAACTAGCGACCCGGCCCGGCTTCGCACGGGTAAACTTTAACGAATTATACACCTAAACCTTCCTCAAGAATCACTCTATTGATAGGTGAAAAATACATACAGACAGTAGTGATAATATGATTTAAATTAGAGTTTTATATGGTCACTATGATAATTGATAACATCACCCTAAGAATATTAACCCCATCATTTTCTAAGTAATTTCTTAGCATAACAGGCTAATTTGTTTTTTTTTTTTATCTAAACTTCATTAGTTATTTATATGATATTAATTTGACACAACTCACAATGAATCCGTCTCGCGCTTATTGTTTTTCATAGTAATTGAGATAAAAAAAAACCCGCGAGGTGACCAAATCTTCCGTCACAAATTTTTTTTTTCCTTCTAATTTTCTGGTTGTTTAGCTCCCTCTTAATAAGTTAAGGCAAAGAATTGTATATTTTTAGGGTTCCGTACCCAAAGGGTAAAAAACGGGACCCTATTACTAAGACTTCGCTGTCCGTCCGTCCGTCCGTCCGTCCGTCTGTCACCAGGCTGTATCTCACGAACCGTGATAGCTAGACAGTTGAAATTTTCAGAGATGATGTATTTCTGTTACCGCTATAACAACAAATACTAAAAACAGAATAAAATAACGATTTAAGTGGGGCTCCCATACAACAAACGTGATTTTTGACCGAAGTTAAGCAACGTCGGGCGGGGTCAGTACTTGGATGGGTGACCGTTTTTTGCTTGTTTTGCTCTATTTTTTTGTTGATAGTGCGGAACCCTCCGTGCGCGCGTCCGACTCGCACTTGGCAGGTTTTTTTTCGTTTAATTTTCTGGTTTATTAGCTCCCTCTTAAGTTAAGGCAAAGAAATGTACATACATACCTACTCTCAAAAACCACGAGCATTGAAAGTGTTAACTAAATAAAGACATACAAATTACTATAGTAGGGACAAACGATGACTCACGATTGTAAGACGTTAAATGGTTTCCCAATACAAAATCACCGTACTTCGACAAGGTTCCAAGTGTCTGTGCCTTTGTATGGACATAGGACTCTTTGGTTGTGAAGGTGGCGTGAAGTTTCACAATTCAAAAACAAAAGATCTAGTTGGACAAGGTTGTAAGTGGCGAAGGCTTTGTATGGATGTAGGACTTTGTGGTTGTATATTGGAGTGATGTGTCACTTTGTGATAGAGAGGGTAAAATTGAAGGGCACGATTTTGTGGTTAAACAATGCAATTATAGGAAAAGTGAAAATTGGGAGTGTTTGGAAATTGATCTATGATTTATTTGTCTTTCAATTAACAATTTGATCGAGATATGTCAGGGTGAGGTCAGTGTTAAACCCGTGGTAAGGCTACTTAAACGTGAGCTGAACTAAAACTTAGCTACTTAAACATTTTAACAGCCAAATTGCATGGTGCAATCCAAATGTGCAGTTGGTGTTCGCTAGCGCCATTTTTAACCTTGACCGCCCTTAGTTGGTTATACTATCCTTTATTACTGGATACAACGCCTGGCAGCTCTTCATCGGTGGAGGTTAAAAGTTTTAGTCTATTATATCATTCATATTTAAGCGCAAAAAAGGTAATTTTGCGGGTTTCTGTACGAATCTTGCAATCATCTACCTTTTAAAACTTTATCTATAATTACCCGTAAAGCTTTACCCATATGTTTTTAACCACACAATTAATTAACAATTTACTAACATTAAATTCTGCTCTTTCATCGTCTAAAGTGTAAAAAAAGCAATCGCTACATCTTACAGTTTAATTAAAAATTTAATTTACAATGTTGACAGTATCTCACCGAGTTCTCTGAAATATTATGAGCGATCGTGCACGCCATATTTACTTGTGCTATTCACAACGCTTAGGGAGTACTCGACTAATATGCAATTAATTTCAAATTAAAATTCCAAATATATATATATTTTTTATTTAAGTATTTATTTAATATTCTCATTCTCGCGCGTAACCAAACCAAGGAAAACCACCCCCAAAAGTACAAAACTACTACCTAAATACACTTGTAAGTTTCACTTACGTAAGTACGGACAAAGCTATTTGTTAGAATGAGATAACGATATTCATCTATAATTCTGTAGTGTCATTACATAATGTTCTTCTAATAGTAAATATTTTTTTAATCTGACGATGTACAATTAATACAAATAAATCGATTCTATGCTATTCTATTATATTATATTATATTATATTATATTATATTATATTATATTATATTATATTATATTATATTATATTATATTATATTATATTATATTATATTATATTCTATAGCTGTGCCCCTATTATTACGTAAGTAAAACTTACAAGTGTATCTTCCATTTCTCAAAAGCTTGTAACTTGTAATACAAGTGGAAGTCCCTTGCTAACAAAAGCTGTCAAAAAGTGACATCCGCTTGTATTACAAGTTGCAAGCTTTTGAGAAACGGCCCCCTAAGATAGGTACACAAGTAAGTTTTACTTACGTAAGTAGAGACACAGCTATACTGCTGAATGAGATATGACGATATATTTTTTTAAATGGTGCTTGATCTCACAGCGTAATAATTTTAATAAATATGATAATGGGGGTTAAAGTATTTTATAGGGAAAAGAATATTTAATTTATAATAAATTAGTATTGTGAAAGAAATTTGAAATATATGAAAATAAATTTATGTAAGGACGACTTGTCACTATACGCTGGTTGTCCGAAGGACCCTCAGTAGGGAATAATATTGCGGTTTAAATAGACATGGAATGCTACCGGATTATATAAATATGGTTAAGATATCATTATACCATTTCAAATTAATTGCAAGTCTTATTACCGATGAATAAGGTTGCATTTTAAATGCAGAAGCGGTTTCATGATATGGTCAAATTAAAACGGTCCAGCGAAGTCCACTCCTGTTTGTTAAAAAGCTCCTTCTGATGAGTAAAATGCTAAGGAATTATTAAGCTTAAGTATAAGGCGTAAAGTTGATTTTGCGATAACAAGGTTTATAGTAGAATTCTGATATATTATATAAGACAGTTATGATTATGAAATTCTTATCCGCGTATGGGGACGTATTGAGACTTTTACGTATTTATTTAACTAGCTGTTGCCCGCGACTTCGTACGCGTGGATTTGTATATTGGTGGTTATATATTCTACATTAGCTTAGAACATTATGCAGCAAGAGATTGCGGTAGGACGGTTAATCATTTCTTAATTATTAATATTATACAACGCATGAGACTTTTCTTTCACAACCTAGGTACGAAGTTTCAAGCCCCTAACTGAATAAAATTGTCCTCGATGTAATCCCTCTAAACCCCCTTAGAAGATTTTCATGTCCTCTATTTAATAAAACCTACTACCTATTTACGAAGTTTCAAGTTTCTAGCTTTAAATAAAATTTGCACCCTAAGACGAACTTTCATCCCCTTTTTAACCCCCTTAGGGGTTGAATTTCCAAAAACGTTGCAATTACTTTTTTTGTAATCGGCTATTATGCCTTTCTAAAAAGTTTCAAAGCATTTGTAATGGATTCAAACTTTCAACCCCTGTTTAACCCTGTTAGGGGATGAGTTTTACAAAACGCTGAAATTACTTTTCCTGTATTTTAATAATATCCCCAAATACAAAGATTCAAGTCCCGCGTTCGAAAAAATGTTTGATATCCTTACAAACTTTCAACCCCTTTTTCACCACTTTAGGGGATGAATATTCAAAAACGCTGAAATTAGTTTTCTTGTATTTTAATAACATATATTTTTACGAAGTTTCAAGTTCCTCGCTTAAAATAAAATTTGAACTGCATACAAATTTTCAACCCCTTTTAACCCTGTTAGGGGATGAATTTTACAAAACGTTGAAATAACTTTTCCTGTCTTCTAATAATATCCCCAAATACAAAGATTCAAGTCCCGCACTCTCAAAAATATTTGATATCCGTACAAATTTTCAATCCCATGTTAGAATTAGAATTAGAATTAGAATTGTTTATTGCACTCATATTAGTATACAGATCTTAAAAACTACTTAGTACAGTTCCACATGAACCCTGTAAGGGTATAGCAATATACTTAACACTAACTTATGAGATAACATGCATCATAGGCTTAAGCCAATTCCTAAGAGCTAGTGTATGGTTTATAATAATGGTCTCTCCTGAAACTTTCAACTATATCCGTGCCAGTACTGCCGGTACCTAACGTTATTCGTCCATATTTTCGTTAAAAAAATCATTTAATGTGTAGTACGCTTTTTTTAATAGGTATGTTTTTAATGTATTCTTAAAGTTATTATATGTACTTATTTCTTTGATTTCGTTTGGTATTTTATTATATATTTTTATGGCCATGCCAAAGGGGCCTTTATGGATCATCTGTAGAGTGGAGTTTTGTGTGGCTAGTCTAGTTTTAGGTCTTAGGTGGGCCGGTCGCGAGTATTGAGGAAAGAGGTTTCCATTATTCTTCACGAAAAGACAAACTTCCAATATGTACATGGAGATTAAGGTTAGGATTCTTAACTTTATGAAATAAGGTTTGCAGCTTTCCAGTTGATGAATATTTACAAGGATCCTAATACAGTGCTTTTGTAGCAAGAAAAGATTGTTCACGCTTGGACTATTTCCCCAAAGTATAATTCCATATTGCAACCAAGAGTGAGCGTAGGCGTAGTATGCATTGGTGGCTATATTTATGTCGGTACATATTTTTAGGTGATATAATGCGTAAATGAAGCTACTTAATTTGTTACTTATTTTATTTATGTGATCTTTCCAGTTTAGGGCTGAGTCAATGTTAATACCCAAAAATACCGTTGAATTAATTGATTCTATTTTATTATTGTTGTAAGAGTAACTAATGTTTAATGTTCGTTTTTGAAAAGGTTTAAACTGTATAATTTTCGTTTTTTCGAAGTTTACTTGTAAGTTGTGGTCACTAAGCCAGGTTACAACTTCTTCTAAAGTAGAGTTTAAATCACGGTTCAAGTTTTGTTCGTTTTCGCAAGATATTACAAAAGAAATGTCGTCAGCGAACAAGGTACTTGGGCTATTTATTATTTTGGGTAAATCATTTATGTAGATCAGAAATAAAATACATCCAAGGACGCTTCCCTGGGGTATCGATTGGTTTACTTTTGTTATTTGTGATTGGACATAGTCTATTGTTTCAGTGTTGTAATTGTGATGCTCTATTTCGACGTACTGTACGCGGTTTGAGAGGTATGAAGAAAACCAGTCATGAGCATTTCCTCTTATGCCTATATCTTTTAGTTTTTTTAATAATATGTTATACTTAACTCGGTCGTAGGCCTTGCTCATATCTAGTAAAACGCCTATAGCGTATTTTCTTTCATTAATTATATTTAGTACTTCTCGAACAAACTTGTACACTGCTAGGGTTGTAGATCGCTTCTCTCGGAAGCCGTATTGGGCGTCATTAAAGATGTGAAATTTTTCGCAAAAGGAGTAGAGTCGCCTTGACATCGCGGTTTCAAATATTTTTGAGAAGGTCGATAAGAGCGCTATTGGTCGATAATTATTACAGTCGGTTTTATTGCCCTTTTTGTGGACGGGTTTTATTACTGAAATTTTTATCGCATCCGGAACAGTACCTTCCGCGAATGATTGGTTTATAAGAAGCGCTAAGGGTCCTGACAGTATATCTGCACATTGCCTAATTAAATAAGGCGGCATTTCATCGTATCCATAGCTTCGTTTGTTTTTTAAGTTTTTTATTATGTTTTTAACTTCGGGTTCTGATACTGGTCGAAGGTACATTGAGTTTTTAGTTGTCGATATTACTGGTCTGCCTGTCGAGGGTAACGTTTGATTTCCGACTGACAAGAAAAAGCTATTGAACGTGTTAGCGATTGCTTTTGGATCATCAATAACTGTGTTTAGAGTTTTTAATTTGATATTATTTCGATTTTTCCTATTTAATTTATTGGTTTCACTTTTGACTACATACCACATTGATTTTATTATATTATCAGATTGTTTGATCCTTTTTATATTGCATAGCCTTTTAGACGTTATCACTGCTTTTTTTAATGTTTTCTCATATTGCTTATAGTGTTGGTTTAGAATTTCGTTATTGGCTTGGGATATAAATACCTTTAATAATCTTTTATTTTTGCACGATTGTCTAATACCTTTGGTCAACCATGCCTTTTTTTTAGATTTAATTTTGAATTTAATTTTGATTTTAGGTATACATAGGTTCAATGTATTGTTAATCACGTTGTAGAATTGATTATAGTTCTCATTTACCGTTTTTGTTGAGGATATAATGTTTTTAAAATTAATTTTATTTAATTCTGTTTTAAAGTTTGAGCAATTTTTATCATTATACAACCTTTTCGTTATATTCCAAGTACCTGGTGTATCGAAAACAACCGATGGAGAGCTAATTAATATACCTTTGTGATCTGATAGCCCATAATCTCGTACTTGAATTTGACAATTATCACGGTGAAAATTTTTGAAAATAAGATCAATACACGTAGAGCTTGTATTAGTTATTCTGGTGGGTTCTTTGACACTTTGGTGAAAGTTGAAGGTTTTCATTAAATTTATTAGTGTTATTGAGCATTTCGTTTCTTGTAAGATGTTTACATTAAAATCTCCACCGATAATGATATCTTTTTTGTTATATCTATGTTGTACGTATTGCATTAGTTTTGTTAACAATTCAAAAAATAGGTCAGGCAATCTTTTGCTATCCGGCCAGTACAAGTTGATCAATATTAGATTTAATTTACTAATTTCTACACTACAGATTTCAAATAAATATTCTACTGACATAGCTGTTATATCGTTACATTCCGTATATTCAATTCCCTGCTTTAATAGTATACAAACTCCTCCGCCTTCTTTATTAGGACGACAATAGGATGATGCTAGAGTATAGCCTTCGACTTTTAATAGATCGAGTTTGGAAGTTGTCATCCAGGTTTCCGTTATGCAGATTGCATGTATATTTTGGTCTTCTTCTGTAGCCGCTTCTATCAAATGTGTCTTATTTTTTATGCTTCGAATATTTTGATATAATGCATTAAATTTTGTCTCGAAAGGTATTTGTCGGTATCTCCGGTGTATTATATGGTCTTGGTGCGCTAGAGGTTTCTGATTCCGGTTCACATGCGGTAGCTGGTGTGTGGTGTACTTCTTCATTCTTGGTTTTTTCTGCCTCCAGTAGTTTGTTATCGGCAGTACTATCTTCAAGTTTTGCTGCATTGTCTACATCCATGTCAGGCTTTTTTCCAGTGGGTTTGTTAATCGTCCTGTTGATGGGTTGTTCAGTATGGTTCACACTTTGCTGAAGTGGGATGAATTCTTTGCCGTTTATATAAAGTCTGTTTTTTCTGATTATTGCGTGATGTCCATCGTGGCGAGCCTTGGCGAGTTCACTTTGTAAAATTTTTCTTTGTTCCAGTGATTTTCCGTCTAGGAACGGTGAGATGGCATATCCCGTGTTTTTGAAGCAGTGGGCATTGTCGAGTACATATGTTGTCATTCGTTTACTAAGCATTTCTATTTGCAAAGGGCGTCGATATCCTCTTTTTCCTATGCGGGATACTCCTTCTATAAATCCATTTATGTTTATGTTCAGGATATCATAGAATAAATTATCGATACGATGGCACAAGTCTCCTTCAGTTTCGTATTGATATTCATCAAGTCCAAATAATACAATCTTTTTAGTGCTCTCATTTGTGGCTTTATTATCTGGGTTTAGGAAACGTTTCTTTAATTCGTTAAGTTCGGACTGTAATTCTAGGTTTTTTTTGTGCAGATTTTTTATGACTGTATTTGTTTTATTAATTTCCGATTTTAAATCTTCTTGGTGCGTAGTCAAGTGGTTTATTTTGGTTGAAGTTTCCTGGTTCAGTTCTTGTACAATATTTGTTATTTCTGTGCGTAAAGTTCTTTTCATTTCTTTAAATATGGCCGCATTATTATTCTCTAATTTAGAATCTAGTAGCTTACTTATTTCTTCTATCGTGATAGGCCGGGGTTCTGATGTGGTAGGGGTCAAAGTAGAAAATCTTCCAGGTGTGTTGTAGTTTTCAGTATCCTTGCTATCTAGAACAGCGTTATCCTCCTGGTTTAGTAGTTCATCTACAGACATTGTGGTTTCGTTTAACTCGTTTAATCGTGGCATCATTAGAGCACGTACAGGTGTACTGTCGTCTGTTTTTCTGCGCGTGATACCACTATTACAAGTGGGGCATCGCCAGCAGCGATTTAATTCATGTGTGTGTTCCTTGTAATAAGCGGACGTCATTTGCACGCACCTGTGGTGGTACGGCTCCTTGCATGCTATGCATACTAGTAATTCAAGATTGTTTATTGGGTCGTGGCAAATCAGACATATCATTTTGCAGTAGTAAAGATTTCACGTAAACAGGAACGTATTTTTCTATTTTGAATTTGTGCAAGTTTCTGAACGCACGCTTTACAAGTGATAGATGACAGACGTCAATTGATAACCAGTCTGTAATGTCAGTGTATCAGCTGGTTGTTGTACCTTTTAGTTTTTGATAATTTTACTCAAAACTATTTCGTTAGTTCAAAATGTCTTTGTGTGGGTGTATTTACCGTTAGTTGATCTTTCCGGCCGTATCAGATTTCATGTAAATTTAGCAACAAACAGCTCACCGAAGTTGTCGCGAACTTTTCCCCGCGTGCATTGTGGAAGTGTTGATAATCTGTTGCAGTTCATGTATATTTTCCCGATGGATTTCCCGTGTTTTGGCTGATTTAATTACTCAGGTTAGCGACACAATGTTTACGTTTCAAACGTCACACACACACCTCCTTTTACCACCTTGGGGGATGAATTTTTAAAAACGCTGAAATTCGTTTTCTTGTATCTTAATTTAATACCTTTTTGCAAAGTTTCAAGTTCCTAGCTTAAAATAAAATTTGCACCCTAAGACGAACTTTCATCCCCTTTTTAACCCCCTTAGGGGTTGAATTTCCAAAAACGTTGCAATTACTTTTTTTTGTAATCGGCTATTATGCCTTTCTAAGAAGTTTCAAAGCATTTGTAATGGATTCAAACTTTCAACCCCTGTTTAACCCTGTTAGGGGATGAATTTAACAAAACGCTGAAATTACTTTTCCTGTATTTTAATAATATCCCCAAATACAAAGATTCAAGTCCTGCGTTCGAAAAAATGTTTGATATCCTTACAAACTTTCAACCCCTTTTTCACCACTTTAGGGAATGAATATTCAAAAACGCTGAAATTAGTTTTCTTGTATTTTAATAACATATATTTTTACGAAGTTTCAAGTTCCTAGCTTAAAATAAAATTTGAACTCCATACAAACTTTCAACCCCTTTTTAACCCTGTTAGGGGATTAATTTTACAAAACACTGAAATAACTTGTCCTGTCTTCTAATAATATCATCAAATACAAAGATTCAAGTCCCGCACTCTCAAAAATATTTGATATCCGTACAAATTTTCAACCCCATGTTTTACCACATTGGGGGATGATTTTTTAAAAACGCTGAAATTTGTTTTCTTGTATCTTAATTTAATACCTTTTTGCAAAGTTTCAAGTTCCTAGCTTAAAATAAAATTTGCACCCTATGACGAACTTTCATCCCCTTTTTAACTCCCTTAGGGGTTAAATTTCCAAAAACGTTACAATTACTTTTTTTTGTAATCGGCTATTATGCCTTTCTAAGAAGTTTCAAAGCATTTGTAACGGATTCAAACTTTCAACCCCTTTTTAACCCTGTTAGGGGATTAATTTTACAAAACACTGAAATAACTTGTTTTGTCTTCTAATAATATCATCAAATACAAAGATTCAAGTCCCGCACTCTCAAAAATATTTGATATCCGTACAAATTTTCAACCCCATGTTTTACCACCTTGGGGGATGATTTTTTAAAAACGCTGAAATTTGTTTTCTTGTATCTTTATTTAATACCTTTTTGCAAAGTTTCAAGTTCCTAGCTTAAAATAAAATTTGCACCCTATAACGAACTTTCATCCCCTTTTTAACCCCCTTAGGGGTTAAATTTCCAAAAACGTTGCAATTACTTTTTTTTTGTAATCGGCTATTATGCCTTTCTAAGAAGTTTCAAAGCATTTGTAATGGATTCAAACTTTCAACCCCTGTTTAACCCTGTTAGGGGATGAATTTTACAAAACGCTGAAATTACTTTTCCTGTATTTTAATAATATCCCCAAATACAAAGATTCAAGTCCCGCACTCTCAAAAATATTTGATCTCCGTACAAATTTTCAACCCCTATTTACCACCTTGGGGGATGAATTTTTAAAAACGCTTAAATTAGTTTTCTTGTTTTTTAATTTAATACCTTTTTACGAAGTTTCAAGGTCCTAGCTTAAAATAAAATTTGCACCCCAGGACAAAGTTTCATCCCCTTTTTTACCCCCTTAGGGGTTGAATTACCTAAAACGTCGCAATTACTTTTTTTTGTCATCGGCTATTATGCCTTTCTAAGAAGTTTCAAAGCATTTGTAATGGATTCAAATTTTCAACCCCTTTTTAACCCTGTTAGGGGATGAATTTTCAAAAACGCTGAAATTACTTTTCCCGTCTTATAATAATATCTCCATATACAAAGTTTCAAGTCCAACACTCACAAAAATATTTGATCTCCATACAAACTTTCAACCCCTTTTCCACCACCTTGGGGGATGAATTTTCGAAAACGCAGAAATTAGTTTTCTTGTTTTTTAATATAGTACATTTTTACAAAGTTTCAAATTCCTAGCTTAAAATAAAACTTGCACCCCATACAACCTTTCATCCCCTTTTTAACCCCCTTAGGGGTTGAATTTTTCAAAATCGCTTCTTATCTCTTGTACACTTTATAAATTCAACCTAGTGTGCAAATTTCAACTTTCTAGCTTTTGTAGTTTCGGCTCTGCGTTGATGAATCAGTCAGTCAGTCAGTCAGTCAGTCAGTCAGGACACTTGCATTTATATATATAGATGACGGAGCAAAAAGATAAACGTTAGTAGAAGATTACTTATTATTCCTAAACTATCCCTGAGATTTGAAATTATAACCTTATAAAAAAATATTTAAGCCATCAGCGAGCAGATTAAAATAATTATAAGTACCTACTTTTTCGATTCGTCTTCATAGACTTTTATAAACGACATAATTACTAAATATCTGGAAGACCGAGCTTTGCTCGGAAAACATAATTATAAAACTCAAAAATGCGCGTTTTCCAGAGATAAGACCTATATAGATCGATTTTTTACCCCCGAAAACCCCCATATAGCAAATTTCATCGAAATCGTTAGAGCCGTTTCCGAGATCCCCGAAATATATATATAAATAAACATATAAATAAATAAATAGGTAAGCAAGAATTACTCGTTTAAAGGTATTAGATAGATATATAATTAAGGAGAGTCATGAAATGCTACAGATTTACATACAGTAACGCACAAATTTATTCATCAGATCTTGCTGCCAGATAAAGATGCTGGTGGACAAATTAGTCAAAATTATAACGGGGATCAACAGGCACAGGGTTTTGGCAGAATCAAACCTGAAATGTAGTTAAATTTATCTTCGCACTGCAAAATTCGCATTCCGCTTTCGTCCTCATAGTTTTGATAGCTAGTATGGTCCCGTCAATGCTGCCAAACGCACGGCCCGAAGCGAGGCGAAACAAAGACTGGTTCGTATTAATTAACTCCTTTGTGCTGATCTGAAACGGTCTCTATGGCGTGTATCATAGCCAAATAATTTCCTGCATTTGGCTTGAAATGAGAAGTTTTGCGTGGATATCTGATCTGATTTAAACTCATGTTCATGCTTGTGATAGTTTGGAAGAGATTTACTGTTTTTGTTCCACCCAGCTAACTCCTTTTAAGGTTTTTATCAGAGTCTGCCCTTGCAAATATAGTTTAGTTCTTGCCTTGCACGGAGCGAGTAATGGCCTATTGAAAAATAGTATGACGCTAACTGGCGCGCACGCGTGCGAGGGATTTTACCCGCGATGGTACCCGAGGGCGTGCACCTGCTTCGTGCACCCGTGCACAACGGAGGCAATGAAGAGTGTTCATCTAGAGCAAGACCCCAGGCTCCCTGTGGCAAAATGCCGGGATGTCGCGAGGAAGAAGAAGAATCTAGAGAAAATTTACTGACCTCTAGGTCCTGAACTGACTTGGCACTGATACAGGGCATCATCGTCTAGTGTCACCTCTCTGATGTCCAAAGAGTAGTCACCTGCAACAAAAATGGCAATTTCAATATGATGGCGTGTGTCTAATGTTTTACCATCAGATAGACTGATTATAAAAACAGGCTGCTCCATGTAATTTCGTTTCTAGCATCGCTTTTTCTTTTAAAATTACTTACTTACTTGGCTGGCGCGATGACAAAAAATGAATCTTGGCCTCCTACACAAGAGCACGCCACTTTGCTCGGTCCAGAGCGGTATCACGCCAGCTTTCGCCGACGCCGAGCTCACGGAGATCTGCCTCCACTCTGCCCGCCCAACGATATTTAGGACGACCAACATGACGGCGTCCAGTTGGTCGACCCAAGTAGGCCCTTTTGGCTGCCCGATCTTCACCCATCCGTTCGAGGTAGCCAAGCCAACGGAGACGATGCGCTTTGGTTTCACCTATTATGTTCGGCTCGGCTATTAGCTGTTCTATTTCTTTTAAAATTATTGGTATGGATATAAAACGTACCTTCCTCATCGCTGCCAACCATCCTGTATCTCTCGTAGCCGGTGAGATGCCGATGTGTGCCAAGTCCAAAGTCATCTTTGGTCCATTGCAACTGCCCAACTTTGTTGACCACTCGACAGGGTAGCGTCACTCTTGATCCGGCGACTGCGCTCTGTAAATAAGTTTTTGGCAATAATTTCATTTTCTGCACAAGCTTTTATCGCTGACTGTACTTTTCTTTCCACAGGCAACCAATTAATACTCATCGAGACAATCATAAAAACCCCAAACACAATTAGGTTGCCATGTTTTATCACAGAGTTCATATGGTCTCCATCATCAGATCAGCTCGATTGTACCATAATATTGCATTGTCACCCGACTTACATATGTAAGTATGCAAATTTTCAGCTTCATTGGAAGCCGGAAAATGAATTAAATTTTACTTGCAACTAATAACTGTAGGAATTTAATTATTAATAAAATAATAAAAGCTGCGAAATACATTTTTAAGAGCGAAATAATAGATTTTTGGGAAAATAAAAGCTTGTGAGACATTTTTTTAATAAGGACAGAAAAAGCTACCTACTTCATTGCAAAGAATATAATTTCAATGACAAAAAAATCTTTTTACGTGAAAGACTGAATATTTTGGAGACTATTTAAGTTAAAAAGCAATGCCTGTGACTGACGCTATATCTGTTTTACTCCAATCAAAAAGATATTTTTCCAGGACATAACAGGCAGTTAGTTTTAGTAAGTACCTATATGTATAAATAATTTAAAATTAAAGGTGAGACATAAATAGTGGGGTTTTGTACAATGTGTTCTGATTATGATAAAGTAGAAAATAAAAGTTTTTGACTCGAAAAAAAATTAGTTTTTTATCTATGACATCATTTTAATGACAAAATATAAATTTGAATTTCCCTCAAGATCCATCTGTGTAAATTTGTCCCCAAATATTAATTTATTTATACATTATTAATTTTCAAAAGTAAGTAAGTAAATATTCTTTATTGCACCAATAATTATACATTTTACATAGGTACATGTAAAACTACAAAAAAACTATCATCAAAAGAGTTTTATCTCTGTTGTAAGGGAGTCCCTCTGCTAACAAACTGTCCTTCAGTTTGGCAGACAAAAATTGTGTAAAATTGTTTTTTTTTTTTTGACGACTGGTCTGGCCTAGTGGCTATTAGTGACTGCCTATGAAGCCGCAGTCCTGGGTTCGAATCCCGGTAAGGGCATTTTTTGTGTGATGACACAGATATTTATTCCTTAGTCTTGGGTGTTTTCTATGTATTTATGTATTTGTATATTAGGTATATATATCGTTGTCTAAGTAACCACAACACAAGCCTTCTTGAGCTTACTGTGGGACTTAGTCAATCTGTGTCCTATAATATTTATTTATTTTATTTATATTTATTTAATAATGATTTTTTAATTCTTTTATCGAAAGTCCTTGCGTATTGGGGTAGACCGCCCGCGGCTGCCTCTGTCCCCTGAATTCAGGGTGCATTGTTTATTTTTCGTCTCATTAGTTTTTATCCCGCGAATAAACTTTTATCCATGAACATTAACCGTGATCGCTTTGAGATGGAGCTCGAATACAAATTGCATTTTAAAACACATTCGTTTAATTTCTTTGATTTTCTATTGCTGTTTAACGTGCGCTCCGTAATGTGGAATTATTGCATTTTTATTACTACTCGTAGAAAATTTATTTACAGAAACAGGAGAAAATTGTTTTTTAATGGAAACCTGCTTAAAAAATGTAAAAAAATAGATTAATAGATTTTTTTCAGAGATCGCCTAATGGTAAGCAATTATCGTCGTCCATGGATACTTGCAACATAGGAGTTGTAAGTACGTTGCCGGTATTTCAGAAGAAAGTATGCTCTTTTCTTGAATGTTAGAAGGTCCTGTCAGTAGATCTTCAGGAAAATATGCTTAAGTAGCCAAAAGGAGGTGGTTTTTTCGCGTTAGCCTGTACCCAGATCATTTAAAACACACATCATTTTATAATCATTAATCATATCAAATATTTGAAATTACCTACTTATAACTAATTGTACCAAAATCATATAAAAATATAAGACCTTTTCCTAGTTTTCCTTGATTTTACTATCAAAACCCAACGTTTTCCTACCAAATAGCCCAGAACAAGCAACTAGCCCTTCACATTACATACATAAGCCAAATACTTTACATAAATCCTTTTCTCATTTACAAAAATCTTTTCCGTCCCTAGGGAAGAATTTTTAATATGGCCGCTAAGGCCGTTATATCGATAAGATACGCTGTCAACTACATGTTTACTTGATAATATATTGGTAAGGATTCGGGCCGTATAATGGATGTTTGCAAATTCCTTACAATAATAATAATAATAATAATAATAATAATAATATTCTTTATTGTGCACAATGAAAACATGATTAAATACAGCAAATTAACATAAAACTAAGCAACAACAGGCGGTCTTATCGCTAAAAAGCGATCTCTTCCAGACAACCTTCAGGTAGTAGACATTTTCGACGGGAAGAAATATGTATAAGGGTAGCAAATATAAATGGACAGCCAGAACAGGAAAAAAACAAAATCAGCACAACTAAATATATTACAATATGATTACATACATTAATGCGATATATAAATAAATAAATATATAAATAAATAAATAAATACATATATACATAAATAAATAAATACATACATACATAAATATATCACACAACACAGAATCAGACAGACAGACAGAATGTAATTATTAACGAGTTTGAGGAAGGGACAGATAGTGAGTTTTGAGTTGAGCCTTAAAAATGGGAAGCGATTTAGCATGTCTTAGCTCAGACGGCAGAGCATTCCACAACCGAATTGCTTGGAAGGTAAAAGAATCGTTATAGAATTTAGAAGAAGAAGAAATTTGGGCAAGCAGATAGTTCTGGGAGCATCTTAAAGAAGAGAGGTATTTGAATCGCTCCTTCAGGTAGATAGGGGTAGAGGGGTTGAAGAGAATACCGTACAGGTGAGCAAGAATGTGAGAATTGCGTCGCAAACGTATGGGGAGCCACTTGAGCTCCGAACGGTAATAGGAGACGTGGTCATATTTTCGCAAGCCATAAATGAACCGGATACCAATATTACATACGTGAGTTGGTTGGGTTTAGATTTTAGGGCTCCAATGAAAATAGGGAAAATAATTATGAAGTTATTAAATTTATTTATTAATTTGAAAAAAATCTAAATCTATATCAGTCGTGGCTCACTCCGCGATTTCATCGCGTCGCTACAAGTACATGCGACACGATCTACTAATAATTGATTAGTAAACGAGTCTGTAAATGTGCGATACGAATATAGTAGTTTATGCAACAGTGATATAATAAGGGTTCTTAAAATTCAAGGGTCGAAGTTACAAAACGAGACGTAGTCGAGTTTTGTAAAAAAAGACCCGAGAATTTTAAGAACCAATTATGAGCTGTTGCATACATTACTTTTTCTATGACAGCTGCAGCAAAAAAAAAAAAAAGTTATTATTAAAAAAAAAGAGTTATTATTAAAAAAAAAGAGTTATTATTTAAAAAAAAAAAGAGTTATTATTGTAAATGAAAACATACCTCTTTCAATCAAGATGATCGGAACTTGTATCTTTAAAAAAAATAAAGCAGTTGTATTATACTCATAAGATGACTGCTAGCAGTCATCTTATGAGCCTATAGACAAAGCATTCAAATGACATTGCTTTAGATATCACTGTCAGTCATTTAATTGACACATTTAAGTGCTGGAGTAGAAAAAATAAATTGTAAATTTATGGTACTGACGATTTTTAGTCTATTTTAGTGTATAGTGAGGCTTTCTGTCAAAAATAATCACTGTGCTTCTTCGAATTTCATCAATGATTACCTACTTTAAGGTTTCGCCGAATTTGTGGCACAGACACTTTCTGCGAAAGTGGGACACTCGGGAAAATGAATTATCTGGGAAATGAAACCCCGCAAGACTTCTTATTCAGTCGTTATGCCGAAAATAATATCAAAATCCTTTTGTATTTAACTTAGAATTATATTTGAATATTCTACATAATTTCAGTTCAAACCAAATCTATCAAACATTTTTCTTTCCTGTTTACTTCCCGGTACTTATTACTAAATTATGTTTACAATAATGTCCATTCCCACGAATTTAATTTGTTTCAAATATATATTAAAATATCATCAAATTCGACATTTTATATGAGTTATTCGGTAAGCTATTTCGGGCATTTACGAAACACGAATATCGGATAAACAGATTTTCGAAGAATGGCAATCGTTTATCCAAATCTGTTTATAATTTATAGTGGCTCAGACGAATAGGAGCTCCATTCAGATTTAACATTTTGTTATAGTTTAGAACTGATATGGTTTATCTTAAAGTCTAAATACTAACCTGATCTTGAAGCGCTGGTGGCCTAGCGGTAAGAGCGTGCGACTTTCAATCCGAAGGTCGCGGGTTCAAACCCCGGCTCGTACCAATGAGTTTTCCGGAACTTATGTACGAAATATCATTTGATATTTACTAGTCGCTTTTCGTTGAAGGAAAACATCGTGAGGAAACCGGACTAATCTAACCTAGTTTACCCTATGGGTTGGAAGGTCAGATGGCAGTTGCTTTCGTAAAAAAGCGGCCAAGTGCGAGTCGGACTCGCCCATGAAGGGTTCCGTATTTAGGCGATTTATGACGTATAAAAAAAAAACTACTTACTAGATCTCGTTCAAACCAATTTTCGGTGGAAGTTTACATGGTAATGTACATCATATATTTTTTTTAGTTTTATCATTCTCTTATTTTAGAAGTTACGGGGGGGGGGGACACACATTTTACCACTTTGGAAGTGTCTCTCGCGCAAACTATTCAGTTTAGAAAAAAATGATATTAGGAACCTCAATATCATTTTTGAAGACCTATCCATAGATACCCCACACGTATGGGTTTGATGAAAAAAAAAATTTTGAGTTTCAGTTCAAAGTATGGGAAACCCCAAAAATTTATTGTTTTTTTTTTCTATTTTTGTGTGAAAATCTTAATGCGGTTCACAGAATACATCTACTTACCAAGTTTCAACAGTATAGTTCTTATAGTTTCGGAGAAAAGTGGCTGTGACATACGGACGGACAGACAGACGGACAGACAGACGGACAGACAGACATGACGAATCTATAAGGGTTCCGTTTTTTGCCATTTGGCTACGGACTAACTAGGTGCCTACGCCAATTCTTGGGATTAGTTGCCAAGCGGACCCCAGGCTTCCATGAACCGTGGCAAAATGCCGGGACAACGCAAGGAAGATGATGATGACTGACCTGATCTTGAGGCTCAATAGCAAACTTCTGTTCCCTCGCACAAACACAACTAAACAACAAACAGAACATCGTCCATTGCTGCAACACAGTCACCTTCTGTATCCTCAACAGCAGGAACAACGCATTGGCACATCTACTCGTCACTCTACACTGTGACTTTACACTGACACTTGTTTTCATTGTTTCATCGTTCGCTATCTCTTTGCAATCATTATGTCCGTTACTCCTGTGGCAGGTGTATGTTTTTCGTGACATACTTCAAATGTATCCATATGTTGCCATGGATTACGTTTCTTGGATCTGTAACAAAAATACGTTAATGTTAGAACAATATTATTTCACTTTTGTTGAAAGGATCGGGGTCGAGATGGTGCCTTGGGGGATTCGGCGGTGTTTTGAGAGAGTATTTTGTAGGTATAATTTAATTAATAACGAGGTAAATTAAATTATATACGCTCACGGGCACAGAACAGCCTCTTATTCTTTATAGTACATTTTAGCTTATTACTACTATAATTTGATACTTCATCAGAAGCCTATGTTAAATTGGTCCATTATTAACTCAAAGTAGATACTTTTGTGAATTGCAGGTCTGGTTTGTAGAAAATCCTTTGTGACTTGCAAAGTAATGAAACTAAAGGATTTGTTGAACAATTTACTTGGTTCAGATTTAACAATTACACTAAGTAACTACCTAGTTTAATTATTAAAGAGAATAGTATTTTCCTTCGTTTACTTTTTTTGTTCACTATTAAGAATTCTTACTAATCTACTATTCTCCTCTTCTACAGATAATTACTTTACGTTCCTATTTACTTCCTACTTAAGAAAATTAGCAGCGAAACTATACGCCATTATTGTACAGCTGCAAAATTGCATGGAGAAATTATAAATGAATTCATTGATAATAAGTAATAACGTTTCTTTGTTAATAAAGGATCTTCAAAATCAAAGATTTGATTTTGAAAGTCAAAACCTTATTCATCATGAAAATACTTAGGGCTGAAACAAACAGACTGTCAAATAAGTTGGATTTCAGTTCCCGTAAAAGTAATGGTCAATGTGCAACTCCCAAAAAAGTAGCAGCAGATAAAAATCATCTTGAGCCTACTTCTTATGCATCTCTACCAGGGATGTTGCGAATATCCGCATCCGCATCTGCAACCGCGGAACTTCCGCATTATTTTCAACATCCACATCTGCATCCGCATAAAATCGATGCGGATTTAATGCGGATGCGGATGTGGAACAGGTCGGTACAGGAACGTCTTAGCATCGGCGTAAATGCTAGGTTATTTTAGTCAGTAGCCAAAAAAAACTATTAGAAATTAGCAGTCAAGCGTGAGTGGGACTTAATGTACGGAACCCTTGGAACGCGAGTCCGACTCGCACTTGGCCGGTTTTTTGAAATAAAAATTACTAAAATGTAATATTTGACGTTTTTTATGTACCTATCTTGACATCCGCATACGCATCCGCGGATGTAAGCCTTTAAAAATCCGCATCCGCATCCGCGTCCGTGGATGTAAAAAAATCGGCATCCACAACATCCCTGATCTCTACTAGCACCGTATGTGAAAGTTCCACTGTGAAAAGGAATGTGTATATTTTACCAAGAAAATTTAATTTAAAACTTTCTTATTACCTTTTTCGCTAAACTTCAATATCATTCACATTTGTCCGAACTTAAGTCCATAAAGTGATATATTCGAAAACTTAAAAGGGAAAACTTGCTCAAAATGCACGCTTTAAAGGGTATAAACATGTCTTAACCCGTATTATATACGGTGGAGTAAAAATAAATCATATGAAGCTATTGCAAAAGACGGCGAATTCACTGCAGCATTTTATGGTCTGAGGAAGGAAGTATAACTGAAGCTCTACTATGGTCTATATGGATCAAGCTATTTAAGATTTCAATTTATAATTTAGATAGATAGATAGATAAACCATTTATCCGCTTGCCACAGTATTGTGGCAAGCGGATAAATGGCGGTGTATACACATTGTGGCAAAAATAGAAACAATAACAATATCAAACTAAAAATAAAATAAAGAACAAGAAGCATCAGTAATGGTAGGTTTGCTGTACGTGTGCGTTGCAGAAAAACAAAACAAAAGGGTTGATGTAACCTTTTACAGTTTTCTAAAAGTACTTGCCCAATATTTTAGTAAATAAAAGAAATCTCACTATGATCTAGATCGAAAACTTGTAGTAGAGCTTTCAAGCGGAGTCTGAATCGAAATTCCTTAATGTCGTTTCGTTTCCTCTTCCCAGATTTTTCTGTAGTAAGAAGGGGTGAAAAGATAAATGTATAGTTTTCCTCTTCCGTCTTTGTTTAAGTAGGTATTTCCGTAGTACAATGTAGCTTTACGTAATTCTTCCTTAAGGTTATTTAGGTGGTTATTACTTCAAGTTAGATGAAATAAACCTTAAGATAATGTTTTATGCTTATTTCTCATATTTATATATCTAAGTTTCAATATATTAAGACAATAGAGAATATATCTTCTAATGCTAAGATAATAACTGCGGCAATGCCTTCCTTCTAATCTCTTCTTATATAATAAATGCTACAGTAACCTTTGTCTAAATCTCTGTTTACTTCTTCACTCTTAGATTGCTAAGCTGATTTATATGAAATTTGTTATGGAGACAGTATAGGCCCCCCATTACTCCCAATCCCTTAAGGTAAAGTCGCGGGTAATAGCTTCTATTAAAAAGTGAACTTGGTAGATATTAAAACAAAAAAATTATTCAGATACATCGAGCCGCAAAATTTATGTATGTATAAACTCTTTATTGTACAAAACACAAATTTATGGCAAAGGATAGGTAGGATAATTATAAATGGATTCATTCATAATGTGTCCATGCAATATTGCAGCTCATTGTACCAACTCGTTAAATAGCTTTACATGCACAGTGACTTAACACTGGTACTAATAAAATTAGCCTTAAACAGGGAACTGCAGCGTCAGGTAAAATGAAAAATGCTGAAACAGGGAAATGGCGCTAGAGCAACTTTCCGAAGTTTCAGATTAGACGGAGATAATACATGTGAAATAGGATGGCTATTAGCACACACTGCTGCTAAGGATAGTTAACTTATGTATGTTTATCTACACACATGTCATAAACCCGCTATGGTGCATTTCAAAACCATAAATTACGTTCAACATAAACATAAACTGTTTTATAATCAATTTCTTCATCATCATCATTTTAGCCTTCAGTCGCCCACTGCTGAGCTCCACTTATCCCGGTACGCCACTTATCCCGGTCTTGGGCAAGTCTCATACAAAAATGCCCCGCGATGTTTCGAACGTCATCCACCCAACGAGCCAAATTTCTTATCTGTCAAAATGTTATTATTGCATAATATTAACGTAGATATCGATTGAATAATGATATTAAGATTCATAGGCAGGGTCATTACCAGAGCTCGGCGGTGGTGAGCTATTTACCTTATAATTTGCCATGTCTTACGTCATATTATAAGGAAAATAGCTCACCCCCGCCGAGCTCTGGTCATTACCCACTAGGCCAGACCAGTCGTCAAAAATGAATATGAAAAATTTCTGTAATTTTTTAATGTGGATATTGCTCATCAGTACAGCCAAACACTTTATTTGGGTTCCGTACCCAAAGGGTAAAAACGGGACCCTATTACTAAGACTCCACTGCCTGTCTGTCTGTCTGTCTGTCACCAGGCTGTATCTCATGAACCGTGATAGCTAGACAGTTGAAATTTTCACAGATGATATATTTCTGTTGCCGCTATAACAACAAATACTAGAAAGTACGGAACTCACAGTAGGCGAGCCCGACGCGCACTTGTCCGGTTTTATTAAATATTGGCCATCCTAGTAGTCCGTATGTAGTCTAATAATTATGAGCAGCTCTGCCCGAGTAGCCGTAATCCCGGATTCTTCGTATAGAGCAGTTAAAATTAACTAGTACCTGAGTATCGCTTGCTGTTTATATTCACACTAGCTGTTGCCCGCGACTTCGTACGCGTGGATTTGTATATTGGTGGTTACATATTCTACATTAGCTTAGAACATTATGCAGCAAAAGATAGCAGTAGGGACTGTTAATCATTTGTTAATTATTATACACAACCTGGCTACGAAGTTTCAAGCCCCTAACTGAATAAAATTGTTCTCGATATAATCCCTCTCAACCTCAAGCATATTTTCAAGTCCACTATTTAGTAAAACCTACTACCTAACTACCTATTTACGAAGTTTGAAGTTCCTAGCTTTAAATAAAATTTGATCTCTCTACCAACTTTCAACCCCTTCTTAAACCTTTTAGGGGATGAATTTTTAAAAAAGCTGAAATTACTTTTCATGTATCCTAATAATATGCCTATATACAACGATTTGAATCGTGCCGCACTCAAATAAATTAGTGTCCGACCGAAACATGTTTTTTTGCCGAAACCGAAACCGAATGTTCGGCTTTGGCTCTAGTTTCGGCCGAAACCGAAACCGAAACTTTTGAAGACTTGTTAAAATCGTTGAAAAAATGTCATAAAACCGCTTTTAAACTCATATTAATGGGCTGTCAACAGTGTCAACACCCAATGTCCTTGAAATTGATGTTACTTAAGGGGCTCCGCCACGCCAATGACCTTTTCGATCTGAATCCCTTAGTTTTCTTATGTTTAAAATTAACTAGTACCTGAGTATCGCTTGCTGCACATTAGCTATTTGAGAAGCAAACAACAATATTTCGCCACTCCCACATATAAGTCACAATCTAAGGGTCTACCGCAAAGGAGAGAGTCGTGTAATATAATAATATAACCTCTCTATCACTCTTGAATATTCAAGCGATAAAGAGGCAGATAGCTGAGTTTCGATTTCGCGTTTCTCGGTAGGCCCTTTGGAAACAACCCGCCTTGATGTATCAATATCAGATTTGAATATCTGTGAAAACTTGACAAAAAACAGTTTAAGGTACAGTATGTATAAGTTACTCTATGGTATACGTACTTACGTCGCTAGTACTGCACTCTGGCGGCAAAACATTGCAGTAATAGGGAGTATTGATGACATTTATTTAATTACACAAACGGGTCTACCGCGATATAGTTTCATTGTTTTTACCTTAAATTCCGACGTTTCAGCTGAGTTGCACCAGCTGTGCTCACGGAATGAAACTATATCGCGGTAGACCCGTTTGTGTAATTAAATATGTGTACAAAACGCGAGAGTTTAAAGTGTTATACCTATTGATAAAATTGATGAAGAAGCTGTGGTCACGGAAAGACTGACGTCCCAGCAAATGTCAACGGAGATATAAATAAAACCGGCCAAGTGCGAGTCGAACTCGCGCTCCTAGGGTTCCGTACATTACACAATTTTTAACAATGTATTTTTTCATGTGAAACGTGAGTGAAATTTCTATAAAAAACCCGTAGGGGTAGCATCAAAAACTAAGTAATTAAGTCCGACTCACGCTTGACTGCACATTTCTAATAGGTTTTCCTGTCATCGATAGGTAAAGAATTATTTTGTGTTTTTTTTTCAATATTTTAGCACAATAGTTTCGGAGATAAATTTTCCATGTGTCTAAATGACTATTCATTGACCAGTCAAGTTACCATATAGATTCAGGGTCAACAAGCAAAAAACGCGAGCGCAGCGAGCGCGAGATTTTTTGTTCCCTAGCGAGGCGAGCTTTCATGCGAGGTCGAAGCCGTGCTTCAGGATAAGCTCAGCTAGAGCATAGACGCCAACCAATGTCCATTGTATTAAAAAGCGAGACCGCAGGCCGAGCTTGGCGCAGCGAGGTCAAAGGCTAAGCTGAAGAAGAGGAGATTTGGAAGACAAACCAAAAAATTTAGGTAAAAAGTGAGGCTGAAGGCACATTACTTAATAAGCCCGAAGCGTATTTATAACCAGCGCGGTGAGCTTTCATGCGAGGCAAATGCCAAGCTTCTGAAACAAATGTTTATATTTGTTAAAAATTAAGCGACGCCGAAGGTCGAGCTGTAAGAAAGCAGCGCTCTAACACGAACCAATCGTCAAGACAAGAGTTACTCGGAGGGCCGAGGTTCCATTGATGAGGTTTTAGGCCCACGGGAGCCTGAAATTCGAGCTCTACATTACAGACTTTAAAAGCTACAAAATAACATAATTTACATAACCATCTAATGATTGTGTGTCTGAGAAACTGATATTGGACATTAAATAGCTAAAAGTAGGTACCATAAAACATTTTTTTTTTAATTTGGCCATATGAAACGTAGAAATGTAGGTATATTATTATTTACCAAGTCCAGCCCCCTACTAAATAACTATGATTTTTAAACCGGGACAATTTTCTTATCGGTCGGGACGCCGTGACACCATGCTTCAAACCGGGACATGTCCCGGCGTACCGGGACGTATGGCAACCCTACGTTAGGTTCATCTCCATACCATACACTACATACTCGTATCTGGGGTACTCGTATCTCGTAACAGGTCTATATTAAAATCACCGCAAACGATTACTTTTTTGTTTTTGTAACAGACTTTGGTTAGAATATTATGTAATTTATTTAGAAATACGTCTAATCTTGATAAGTTATTATTAGCAGAGATGCGATTTATTTGAAATACTTCTATTTAAAATGCAAATACAAAATGCAAAATACCTATTTTGTATTTTGCATTTAAATGCCTTTTAGTAAAAAACATTTTGTATTTTATTTGAAATACTTTTCGAGATGTATTTTGCATTTTTAATATTCATTTCAAAATGCAAAATACTTTGTGATTAAGTTTAGCCAACATTACCAGTCAAACAAAATGAAATGAACGAATGACGCTTGTATTGCCGAATTTGACCGATAGGGGCGTCTGCTAGCCATGCGCGCCCTTTTTAGGGTTCCGTACCCAAAGGGTAAAAACGGGACCCTATTACTAAGACTCCGCTGTCCGTCCGTCCGTCCGTCCGTCCGTCCGGCCGTCCGTCCGTCCGTCCGTCCGTCCGTCTGTCACCAGGTTGTATCTCACGAACCGTGATAGCTAGACAGTTGAAATTTTCACAGATGATGTATTTCTGTTGCCGCTATAATAACAAATACTAAAAACAGAATAAAATAAAGATTTAAGTGGGGCTCCCATACAACAAACGTGATTTTTGACCGAAGTTAAGCAACGTCGGGCGGGGTCAGTACTTGGATGGGTGACCGTTTTTTTGCTTGTTTTGTTCTATTTTTTGTTGATGGTGCGGAACCCTCCGTGCGCGAGTCCGACTCGCACTTGGCCGGTTTTTTTTCTTTGGTCAGAGTGCGCGCCTTATAGCCGTTTAGACTCGCGGCTCGGCTCGCGGCGCGTCTCGTGGCTCGCCGCGACACACTCGCATTCGGCCTGTCATTCGGTTATAAACCTTATGCCGTGCCGTTAGTGTTTAAATTATATTAGCTCGATGAGCTTGCGAGCCACGAGAGTTTAAACCGGCTATTATGTCTGACTAGTGTCAATATCAAACGAAAACGACGAACATTATCTATTCTATGGCTATTCTCATGATAAATACCTAAAATAAATAAAAATATCTGAGATTTGGTCAAAAGGTATTTTATTTTGAAAAAGTATTTTGAAAATACCTATTTTGCATTTAGCATTTGAAATACAAAACGCAAAACTATTTGGTATTTTGCATTTGAAATAGTAAATCTGAAAAGTATTTTGCATTTTGTATTTAAATGCTTTTTTAAAACCATTTTGTACATCTCTGATTATTAGGTATATAGAATACTACTACCTTTTGTTAACTAATAATGTACTTAAAAATACTGTATTCTGCATGACTTATGTATTAAGTAGTAATAAGTAGTTATAGTTATAAGTTTGACTGTTTGTACGCCTAATGGCAAGACCATGGTGATTCTATATTTTAATGTTCCATCATTGTATATACCCATGTTCTACAGACAATAAACGAATTATGAATTAAGAATTATGGGGGCACGGCAGTGCCCCCGCCAAGACAAGCAAAGCGAAGCGCAAGGGCACTACCTACCTTTTCTCGAAACGCTTCCTCGTTTTTTGTCCTAACTATTTATCCTAAAATTACCAAAAAAAATTTGTGTTACTCACAATGAGCTCTTTCATTTGATATGTAACAAGATATAGTTTGAAAAACTTTATTTTTTAAGTTTCCCATTTACCCCCCAAAAGTGGCTCCCATGTTTAAAATTCATTTGTTTGCGTTACATTTCCGTCTTTGAGTCACAAATTTGCATAATATGTGTACCAATTTTCACCTTAATTGGTCCAGTAGTTTCGTAGAAAACATTTAAAAAAAACCCGTAGGGGTAGGGTCAAAGACTAAGTAATTAAGTTCGACTCACGCTTGACTGCACATTTCTAACAGGTTTTCCTGTCATCTATAGGTAAAGAACTATTTTGTGTATTTTTTTACCCCAGTAGTTTCGGAGATAAGGGGGGGTATGGTCATTTTTTGCCTATTTTCTTGAATAACCGCTAAACTATTTATCCTAAAATTATAAAAAAATACATTTGAGATTCTTACAATGAGTTCTTTCATTTGATATGTAACACGTTATAGTTAGAAAAACTTTATTTTTTAATTTTCTCATTTACCCCCCAAAACTCACCTCCATATTTAAAATTCATTTATTTACGTTACACGTCCATCTTTGGGTCACAAACTTACATATGTGTACCAATTTTCAACTTAATTGGTCCAGTAGTTTCGGAGAAAATAGGCTCTGACAGACGGACGGACGGACAGACAGACAGACAGACAGACGAGTGATCCTATTAGGGTTCCGTTTTTTCCTTTTGAGGTACGGGACCCTAAAAACAACACTGAACTACCTACCCGAAATTAGTTTATAAAAATGTTCGGTTTAGACACAAGAGAAAGAGAGATATGGACACATGTTATCTAAAAAGATAAATGACATAGCATCATTGGGACTATAAGCCTAGCTTCATTCTAACCGAACCTAACTGGTCCTGGACAGTTAGAACCGACGTTTATCGGCTAATTTCCTCTGAGACCAGCGGTCGCATCTAATTACAAAGTAAATAGCCGGCTCTGATGCACTATAGTGGTCGGGTAACTGCTGTAAATGTCTAGGTTTAGAGTCAAAGCTAATTCTACATAGACATTGTAGTGAGTATGGAAGTTTCAAAGTAGGTATACGACCTTCAAACCTTCAGAAAAAAGCGTACGATGTTAACGCACAAATAGCCTTTGTACTATTTTGGGAATATTCATGTTACTTCTACTTCCTCCAAAAAAAATTCCAAAATTTTCCTTGAATTTTTCGTTTTTTCCATTCTTTTTTTTGTATGTAGTGTATATTCTTTTATACCATCAAAGGGGTCATCCATTAATTACGTCACACGTTTAGGGGGAGGGGGAGGGTCAAGAAAATGTGACATGTTGTGACATGGGGGAGGGGGGAGTCACAAACATTGTGATGTCACTTAAACTTCATCAGTAACCGAAAATTAATTTATATTTTTTTATTCGCTGTACTGTTAAATAATGAGATTTTGGATGTAACTTTCGTTGTGTTATAAAATTACTAATATTTATATATCAAAAATATTTTTTTATTAAAAAAATAATGCCGAGTGAATATTGTCGATTTCGTTGAAAACAAAATTGCCTAAAATGTGACGTCACACCAGGGGGGGAGGGGTTTGCAAAATGTGACCAAGTGTGACAAGGAGGGGGGAGGGGTAAAAAAACTTAGAAATTCGTGTGACGTAATTAATGGATGATCCCAAAGAATGATAACGTAATAGAAATAATTAAAAATCTTGGGACACTTTTTTTCTCCTATTAAGATCAAAATGAGCTCGAGATTCTGATTATTATTATGAGTAGAAATGTTTGTCACAAAATATCCATAAGTATCATATAGTAAAAGTGAAGTGCACTACTTTAAATAAACTTATAAACCGAAACCCCGTTTAAAATAATTTTAAATAAAATGGCTAACCAACTAGGGGACAAATGAAATATTATTTTAAGAAATATTTTAGTTTATGTTTTTAGTCACACTACCCCACTAACTATATCTATTTTGGTTTAAAATGGCTAAGATATATCACACCGGTATATTTAATACTTGCCCATTCACAGATCTAATAGATTTCATATAGATCTGTATTAAAGCCATTTCCCCGAACCGAATTAACGATGTTACAGGAAAGCATAACATACCAGAGATACGCGATACGTATCAAAACATAAAATACATCACAAATGAATCGAAAAAAGGAAAAAAAAATCAAAGTCCCACGTTAGGTCTCCAACTGTTTCAAAACGGCGTAAGCGCCAAGGAATTGTCAATAGCTTAAGCTTTTTTATATAAACAGGGCAATAATTTTCAGCAAGTACAAAGTTGACGGTAGGCGAGTGTTGGAAAATGAACCTTATTTTGAGGGGATAAGGTGGTGTTGTATGTTTGTGCGGCCAGACACCGATAACACCTGCTGTTTCGGAATGTACGCTGTGATTGCGTTGTGGTGTCAGGGATGAAAGCGGAGCGGATTTATAGTTTGACTTTTCTATTGAACAAATTTTAATTAAATTGATACCTTTTAATAAGATGGCAAATAATAAAAGTAAGTATTATTTTTACAAGCAAAAATAATGCAATAGTGAAACAGCTTCATGAAAATAAATTTAAAAAAACATTACCTTCAAAATAATTACCTAATGCGTGAATAGTCTTTACCATAGATGATCTAGAACGTACAAAATTTCCTGTCAAATAACAAAATTGCGAATGATAGAAAGAGTCGTTGGCATATTGAATACGGAAATAATTTATGTTATTGCGTACATTATTTGATTTTATGACAGTATAATCCAAGATACAATCACCCATTGTATTTCTTGAATAGGTACCTACAGCTTTTCATATTTTCCAGTTATTTTCCACAATTCAATATCTTTATGCACTAAGCATTATTTTAGACCTGAATTTTTACCCATATCTCTTAAGACATTTCCTGCAACATCAGTTATATCCGCGATCAATATCAGTGAATCCCACAGATTAAGAACGACGCAAACCAGTCCGTTATCATTTTGTTTACGATTTTTTTTTAGTAAAAGGATAAAACGCCCATTTAATTCTCACCATGTTCAACTAAAAGGTACATTGTCGGTTTTCGATAACTTCGACAAAATTGATTTCAAATTGAAGCTTAGGTAATGGAAATAGCGCTTTATTGACAACCGACAATAAGACACCCCTTTGGGTGTAAACGGCACCATTTAAAGTGGAATTATGATTTAACGATAAGTAATTAAGAAGTTATTTCTCCTATAACTTGGACCACTTCCTGCTTGCTCTTGATTACTCCGTCCACGATTTACTAGACCAGTTACTAGCTTATGAGTTTATTTACCTACTATACGGAGGAAATGCGTGCCCGATGTATGTACAGTCGCCATCAGGTATATCGGAGCGGTCGAGGCGCTCTCAAATATCTGTACACGCCCCTATTGTCAGGGCGTTAGAGTGCGTGTTCAGATATTGTGATCACCTCGGCCGCTCCGATATATCTGATGGCGATTGTACTAACAACTTAAATAACTTTCAGTGAACCTTATATCATGGTAATAAGGTATACGAATCATCAATTAACAGGTTAAGGGATATGCGAGTTTATTACTAATAAATGTGTTAGGGAATAAAATCGATTTGTGTGAATCAATAAATATGGTATTAAAATTAGAAAGAAAGATGTAAAAGCGGGCGGGGCGGCGGAAAGCGCCGAAATTTTAAAACGGAACAAATATAAGAGCCTCGGTAGAGAGTACCATTTTGTACCATTTGGAGTTGAAACTCTAGGTCCATGGGGTCCCAGCGCGCATAAGTTGTTCGCAGAAATCGCGAAGCGTCTGGTTGACGTAACTGGTGACCGAAGAGCTGGCGGCTACCTCGCACAACGTATCAGCATTGCGATACAGCGAGGAAATGTCGCCAGCATCCTTGGTACAATGCCTCAAGGGCCTATTTTAGATTTAAGCTAGTTTTTAATTTCTTTTAGTAATACACTGTATATATCTTGTTTGTAAATAAATGATTATATATTATGAAAGAAAGAAAGAAGAAGAAAAGAAAGTAAAGCATTTATTAGCACAATAACATAACCTTAAAAACAAAGAGAACAAAATGAGAGGTTGCGCTAAATGGTCCTCAATCTCAATTAAATGAGTGCCTCCGCATAAACGATTATATTTCCGTCTTGACACAAGCAGAAATAAAAATATGCATACCTATAGGTACACGATTTGTTAGCTGGACGTCCAATACGCAGTTCGTCCAAATCGCATTTCGTCCATTCGTCTACTACGCAGTTTGTCCTTGAAGATTAACTTGGTAGCTACAAAGGGTACAGAGTAAGGTAGAATAGGGAAAGGGAATTTAAATATCAAATTAATTTATCTACAAAATAAAAATTTTGCATTTGTTTCAATCATTTTCTTCAACAAATTCTCTACAGGAATTCTATTCATATTTTTTGACAAAACTAGCTGTTATTTTGCACAAACATTTTATAAAATTGATTACCGAAAGTAATAAATAAATTTTAATGCCCGTAAAAATATAAGAACGCCGTAAACTGCTAAATAGATATATCTTATATCACTCGACTCCGCTTTATAATGAAAGTTTTACGAGGATTTTTATGGCGAATACACTAATAGTTTTGTGTACCTACTTATGTATTAAGTTATAATATTATCCTTAAGAAAGTTCTTCCATTTTAGATGGCATTGTATGAGTTTGGAATAAAAGACTCTTTATTCACATAAAATCATCTTTTGAGCACTGATTACGTATAACTACGTCGAAAATTTAATGGGCCATATGTACTGTAAAACGTTGTACGATACACGTGCGAATAAGTAATTCGCACTTGTATCGTAAATATCTATTACGTATTATCTAATTTGTTTTAATCCACCGTCATAAAAAATCTAGATTAAATCAAACATGAATTAGACTTCCTTTAAAAGATCATTAAAAAATAATTCAGCAAGAAACTTGGACTTACTTTACGATACACTACTAGAATAATTATTTAATACATTTTATTACTATTTTGTTATCTTCATAAACACAAATGGGTTTGCTTTTAAGAGCTAACTGGAGTGGTCATTTCTCGATACAAACGTACTCGACTGTTTCCTCCGTGGGTTTTGAAGCCAGAGCAATGATTTTTTCAACACAGATTAATATTGTCAATATCTGTGTCGAACCGTTTTGCTTTTTTTGATATTTTGTTTTTTAAGGCGCTAGAACCCTTCATAAATGGTCTAATTGACTAGGCCGCATTGAGAGGCGTGGTATTCAAAAGTGATATCAATTAGACAAAAAATCAAAACGGTCCGACAAAGATAATTTCATTACCATTTAGATCTCAAAATTTCGTCACATTTGGTTAAGTTTTGGGGGAGGAAATAGTCGAGTACAAAACCTCGTTTTTTGAGATTTTTATGCAGGGTTTTTCGCCTTGTCCTTATCGCACTAGTTTTATAGGAGCCGCTTCCATTAGCGAGACACATGTTCACCTAAAATATTTAAATCTCAGCTCCCGTATCCTCTTAAAGAGTTTATGGCGGATGTGATATTTAATATTGTACAAGTTTATTAGAAAATTTATAGGTTTCTGCTAGCGACTACCTAGCAGGCTAAAGGATGACTCACGTTAGACCGGGCCGCGGCCGGGCCGGAGCTTCCGGCGCTTCGGCTTCTATGGAAAGCACCACGTGATCACCGATTAGCCGTCATAGAAAATGACATGTCTGACGCCTCGGCCCGGGCTCGGACCGGTCTAGCGTGAGTCATCCTTTATTCGAACGTACACTGACATCAAAATTATATTTGCATCACTTTTAAAAAAAAATGTAGAATTTTTAGAAGTTTATGTACGGTCTATGTGGCTAATTCCGTCATAGGGTATATTCCATCCACGAGCGTATATTTCTTTGATTTTCAATCGTAGGAAAAAAACCATCTGCTTTTAATTGCTGAAACTAAAAGCAATCGCTGATTTGTCGATGAAATTATCAATTTTGTTCGGTGTTCGAGAAAAACGCAAAAGGCTCATTTAGACGGCGCCCGAACCCGCATGCGATTTTAGTTACATTGCGGACCATTGAGGTGGTATTACTTAGATTTTTTTTTTTAATTAAGCCCAACCACAAAGACTTGAAGTTGACAAAGACAAAGACTTGAACTGTGACTTGAACCATCATTCGACGCGAGACATATAATTTTGCACTGACTTGGTAGCATAGAAAGCGCTACCATAAAAGTCAAATTTATGACGTGAAAATATGACGTGCAGAGTTAGTTTCGACGGGCTCTAAATATCGTGCTTGTTTTGTTTTTTACTTTGCTATCAAGAGAGAAAAGGCATAAAACTAAATGTATTCAACTCATGACGCTAATAGCCAAAACGCACTTAGCGCTTGCTTAAAATATCCATGTTGCATTCCTTTCCTAAATATTAAGAGGAAAAGAGACATAAGTAATCATATGTTTAGTAAGTTTAAAATTATCTCAATTTAGCGCAGTGTGAAACTAAATGCACGAATCAAATTGAAAAGATAATCTCCTAATTCAGCCTTTGATGGAATTATTGCAAGTGAATGAATCCTGGATCTCTGCCAAATGCTCAAAGAAAACTACAACCAAAAAAGAACTTTAAATTAAGCTACGTAAAATTCAAATTCCACTGTCGCAAAAACTGGATTGTTTAACAAAAGAAAATAAACTTTTTTGGCAGGATGTTAAAGTTTATATTGCTTCGGAAGGGGTAATTAGAGAAAAAAGGCAGCAAAAGCTACGGTGAAAATAAATGGATACAGTTCTATTATTAAAGTGTGTAAAGCAAGTAAAATGACATCTTTCTGCCCTCGGTCACAGAATAAGTAAGGTCCATATGAGGAAGAGCGGTATATAAAATTCATCATCATCATATCAGCGCTTAATCACCCACTGCTGAGCTTAGGCCTCTCTTTCTAGAACGCCACTTGTCCCGGTCCTGAGCTAATCTCATTCAGAAGTGACCCGCAATTTTCCGAATGTCGTTATAATTATAAAATTGTAAGGAAACCGTTTAATATACATAAGCTTACGGAAAAAGAAGAAGCCCTCGACTCCTTTTTAAACTATACTAAATACATAATAGATAATTTAAAATCATTCAACAAAGCCTGGCTATCCAAAAAGGAAACGCTGCCAGCCTTCTGGGCACCGTATCGCATGATGAAGGTGACCTGGGGAGCATTTTTTACTTATAAGTTTTGTTTAAGATTTGTTTTATTTTAATTTTAATTTTAACGTTTAGTTTCTTTTTTTTCTCCATTGTGTTTGTAATTAATATGTACCATAAATACAATTTGGTACTTTCACGAGTTCTTCGGGCCTTTACAAACGCTCGGACTTCCTTCAACAAATAATAATTATTAGAAATAAGCACTCAAAAAAAATATCAAACTTTGCTCTCTTGTTGTACAAATAACGATGTATAGTTATTCTGTGTTATAAGCAAGTCAGTAAAATCTAAATTTAAACGTTCATTTTGTAAGAGTACAAGGGAGAAAAGTCAACAGACGGCAAGTCGAGTAAAACATTATTTCAAGCACTAATTTTCTTATAAACTTCTCTCGTTTCAAGTGGCGTAATAGTATCACACAAGAATCCATATCTTGAAATTGTACTTCGTGTTTTTGTCTAAAGCCTTGATATTAGAGGCGTGTTCAGATATTTGTGAGCGGCTTGGCCGCTCTGATATATATGATGGCGACTGTACTGAGGTCCTTCTATAATTTATATTTCCGTCGCTAGCACTAAATTTCTTCTCCTTAGTAAATTATCGATTTCAACATCTCCTAAGTGCATCATACCATCTTTGCCCATATTAATTTCAATTGCCCGAACTATTCATAGAGTTAGAAGTGCATTTCTATTCCGTTACCAAAGGTCATAAGTGTTATGAAATCTTAATGTATTTACGACTCTTTGTGTTAGAGATTTGAACTGAAATTCCAATGTGATTTCATTTGGATCTTGGAGTAGGAAGGACCAGCATATCGTGGCCTTTAAACTTGTATAAGTTATCCGTGGTTAAAGACCAGACTTAATTGGTCATTAAGGTAGCTGAAAATGATTGGAATTAAAGTGGAAATAGCAGACATACATAACTTAAGCATAATATTATTAGTACTCTGAAAGCTTCGGTTTGTTTTTTAATATGGCTTAAAGGATGGTAAGTGGATAATGCAGCTAATAAACTGTATGTCGCCAACTTTAATTCCGGATCCGGATTGACACTACCCTTAAACCTTCAAGAAAAGAGCGTACTCCCATCTTAAATGCCGGCAACGCACTTGCTACCCCTGTAGTGTTGCAGGTGTCCATGGGCGACGGTAATTGAATACCATCAGGCGATCCGTGTCATAAAAACTGGCCAAGTGCGAGTCGGACTCGCGCACGGAGGGTTTCGCACTATCAACAAAAAATAGAGCAAAAAAATCGTGTTTATTGTATGGGAGCCCCCCTTAAATATTTATTTTATTTTATTTTTAGTACTTATTTGTTGTTATAGCGGCAACAGAGATACATGATTTGTGAAAATTTCAGCTGTCTAGCTATCGCGGTTCATGAGATACAGCCTGGTGACAGACGGACGGACGGACGGACGGACAGCGAAGTCTTAGTAATAGGGTCCCGTTTTTTACCCTTTGGGTACGGGACCCTAAAAACTGTAGGTACCTACAGTGTGTACTACTATGTACCTACCTTTTACTTTTTTTAGATAGTTCACTTTTTTAGCATTAGTAACAACTACGCGATCTTGACGTCTTTTTATTGAAAAAAACTTTTGAAAAATAAGTCACGGCAAGTATGTGACAATTATAAATCATATACGATCATTTACAATCATTTGTTTTCATAAGTAATAGTTACTGATTTTTAAAAAGCATTTTTCAATTAAAGGACATGTCAAGATTGTTTACCTTTTTTCTACTGCTAAAAAAACGAACTACATTATGCCTATTTTGTACTTTACGGCTACCATCAGTTTGGCACTGACATAAACGCTATCGAGAACGTAATTTACTTTCTATACATCTCGCTCGTACTCGCATATTAGTGCGAACGAGATGTATAGAAAGTAAATTACGTTCTCGATAGCGTATAAGTCAGTTTTGACACTGTCAGTGACTCATGGTACGGGTTCTTATCTCAAATCATCATTTCGCTGGACCTATCTTAATTATTTTATCACATCACAAAGTGTAGCGCCGCCATAAAAAAAAAAGAAAGTATAAATAAATAGAAGCTCGTGATTGGCGGTTGGAGGCAGGTGCGTGTGCGGATATGGACCGCTGCGCGTTCACGGGGTGCTCCGGATCGACGAAATTACATTAATCTGATTAATTTAATAGGGATTATTACTGTAATGTTTTGCCGCCAGAGTGCAGCACTAGCGCCTTTAGTAAACCATAGAGTAACTTACACAATCAGCAGCAGAAGTTGCTAAGCGGGCGAGGTGTTCAAAATTACCTTGACACGCTCTTATTCTCTTAACAATAAAGTCGCGTCAAGATAATTTTGAACACCTCGCCCGCTTAGCAACTTCTGCTGCTGACTGTACATATCGTACCTTAAACTGTTTTTTGACAAGTTTTCACAGACAATCAAATATGACATTGATACAGTTTGTTTACAAAGGGCCTACCGGGAAACGTGAAGTCGATACTCAGCTATCTGCCTCTTTATCGCTCGAATATGCAAGAGTGATAGGTTATATAACAAAATTTCGATTCTCTCGTTTGGGATGGACCCTTAGATTGTGACTTATTGTGGGAGTGGCGCCCCCTACGCAGAGTTTCGCGTAATATTCCTTATTCCATAATACTTACAAAGTCGGTAGCAGTTATTTCATAATTTGCTATCCCGTTTTGAGTTTTTGCTCGTTTAAAATATATCAAATGAGATTTTTAGGCGACAATGTAAATTAAAGAAATATCAAAATACTTATTGTATAGACTATGTACATCATAATCTTACATCCGAAAAGCTATGTAGGTACCTAATGAAATAAAACACACATTGACACATAACTAACCAAACTTAAAACACCCTGTAACACAAGAAGCTCCACCATATTCCATCGATAATTGATAAGGTCGTCTCGCTCACACTAGTTTATTGACCCCTAGAAAAAAATCCCCATTTTCCCCTGACCTTTCTCTCCTAACACTCTCCTCCATACTACAGCTCAACTTATACTAGAAAGTTCACCAGACCAGTTTTGATAGACCTTACATTTTGAAAGGCATGCGTCACCATTTTAAGTTGACCCGATTTTGCTAATACTTTCCTCCGCCGCTCAGCTTAAGTAATGCTGGACTATTTGAAAACCAGAACCAAATTAGATAGACCCGTGATTTAATAGATAACACAGTGACGTAAGGGTCGTAGAAGTAGTTCATACGGAAGGAGATACAAGTTTTTGTCGGGGACAGGTATGTTGAAGCTTGATTAGTAGTTGATTTCCTTTGGGTTTAGAAACTTGGCAGGTACCAGGTTTAGGGCGATTGCACACTGATAGAAATGATTGAATAAAGGCACATATGTATAGGTACCTTATGGTGGTCGGCGCTTACGTCACCTAGTACCGCATTAATATTAATTCGCCGCTAATAATAAACGGCGTAAGCACCGACTGCCATAAGGTACCTTTCGTCGTGGAATGTCACATGTATATTTTTGTAGTGAATATTCTTGTGCCGCACAGTGCCATACACTTAAAAATATAACATTTTCAAGTCCTCTTTTGTTTTTGTGGTTAAAATCCACTGACAATCCAACCTCTAGACTGAGCTTAGGCCGATTCTTTCATGAAACCGATGCTGCCAAAAATACGGGGGTGCGGGGGGACGAGGTGAGCGAATCCCGTGCCGTGATTGGTCCGTTCAAAGACACGGACCAATCACGGCACGGGATTCTGACACTTTGACTCGAAGATGGAGTAACGCTACCGTATGTGTGGCAGAGGAGGTAGCGCTACTATGCTATGTCTAGAGGTTGGATTGTCTGTGTTAAAATCTAAGGCATAATATTTAAAAATGTTATTTATTTTCTTAGTAGGAAGCCTTTATGCAATGCTATGGCGGAAAGTTCAAAACAAGTTCAAAATGCCAGTGTGCGAGTCTGTCAACTTCAACTAAATAGGCGTTGACATAATTTTGATATTACGCAAGTATTCTAGGGTAACTTTGAAAGAAGAGAAGACTATTATCACGATCAAATCAACTGTAATCGGGTCAAAAGCTTTAGCTAATCACATGTTTTGAAACATTTCGGCAACGTCATGATTTTAGAGCTAAACTAGCGAGCGCAACTTTCAAACTTAAACTAAACTAATCTAACTACATCCTTACCGTTTAATTCAGAGGTTGTTTGGTAGTTATACAAAGTTTTTTACTAAATTGTTGCTTAGGGGACGTACATCATCATTGGACGCGCGAGGTATAGTTTACTGTGGTATAGTCGCCATCAGATATATCGGAGCGACCAAGGTGTTCACAATATCTGTACACGCGCTCTAACGCCCTGACAATAGAGGCGTGTTCAGATATTTGTGAGCGCCTTAGCCGCTCCGATATATCTGATGGCGACTGTACGACTAGGGGCCTATTGCATAATAAAATGGAAGCTCATACTATTAGTAGAGCTCTGGTGGCTTAGCGGTAAGAGCGCGCGACTTTCAATCCAGAGGTCGCGGGTTGAAACCTCGTACCAATGAGTTTCTAGAACTTATGTACGAATTATCATTTGATATTTACCAGTCGCTTTTCGGTGAAGGAAAACATCGTGAGGAAACCGGACAAATCCTAATAAGGCCTAGTTTACTACCCTCTGGGTTGGAAGGTCAGATGGCAGTCGCTTTCGTAAAAACTAGTGCCTATGCCAATTCTTGGGATTACATAGTTGCCAAGCGGGCCCCAGGCTCCCAGGATGAGTCGTGGCAAAAATGCCGGAACAACGCGAGGAAAATGATGATGACTATTAGTGATTTTGTATGTAAAATCACTAATAGTATTAACTTGTATTTTATTATGCAATAGGCCCAAGGTCGATCTGATAAAATTGTCTGCAAACTTTATTTTATTTATGATAACAAATTAGTCGTAAGAAAAACTATCACAAGGCCAACATACTGTGCGCAAAAGTGCATTTTATTCTCACTTTCTAATTACATTTATCATCATTTAGACAAGATAACATTGTAAAAAACTTCCTGCACTAAAGATTTAAATGCAAGATAAGTATTATCCGCCATTTTGTGACCTACTGGATATGGGTACATAACTCTTTTGTTTTACAATAAAAGGATTACTGGGTCAAAGATTTTATCTTAATTATTTAACTGGGTATGGTGTAGGTTAGTTTTAAAGTAATATTATATTTAATAATTATAGTGTTTAAATGTACTACTATTATTTAAGATTTTGATCACTTCATTTGATTGGCTGGGCTGGTCGTGTCTGCCGAATGCCGGACGACTTGTGGGCCAAGTTAACCACAGAGTGGGAGCCCCACGAGTCTAACCGGGGAGCCGGCAGGCCTCGTCGGCGCTGGCGAGATAACTTGGACTCCTTCTTGAGAGGCTGGCCAGATATTGCACTAAATAGAGACGAGTGGAGGAAGAGGGAGGAGGCCTTTGCCCAGCAGTGGGACACAGTGGGCTCTGAATAAATAAATAAAAATAATAAAATAATCATTTGATTGAGAATTTTCTCACACTTGCACATTACGGAAAGTGATAATCAAGTGTAAGAAAATATTACTTCTTTACCTAAGTTCAATAATATTTTGATGTCCTCAAAGTTATTTTATTGTGAATAATAAAATAATAAGTTACCTATGATAAAGGATTCAAGGTTTTATTGTCAAAAACAGTATGTTGTGTAGCATTTTAACAGTAGGTACCTAATGTTTGTAAAGTATCGGAATAGGCCCTATGATAGAATTACCCACATTGACCTCAGTAAATTGGTCCAATAGATATTGAAACATCAAACTTACCAGTCTTAATGCGATAATTTCCCAAAATACCGTATCAAAATGGTAAACTTAAACATTCTGAATCAATTTTTCGGCAATTAAACTAAAAGTTTATTAGTAACGGATAACTTACGATCCAAAACGTCTTAAGTTCGAGTAAATATGTAGGGTATTATGAGCTTTAAAGTCATTGTGTAGTGCAATATGATCGCATGTAGAAGTGACTGTCTATGAGTCCAAGTTCGTGAAAAAATATATGAGAAGTTATGACACAAAGCACACACTGCCTATAGTTTCGTACTTCAAAAATGTTGTATGGACCTATAGTTCTTTTTAAGTTGCAAATAAACGTTTTGTGTATAAAAGTAATTGTGAAAATAACTAGTTTTGAATTACTTGGATTTAATCGGAAATTGTTGTTCGCGAAATAATTTGCAGAACTTATTGCAACAATCATAAGTGAAGAATCGAATGGTAATAATTTATTTTATTTTAGACGATAAATAAGCTTGAGTTGAGGAAATTTTAGGATGTATTTTTCGTTCCACGTCAATGGTACTATTTTATTATTTGATGTTTGGCATTTTGTACGTTTTTTACGTGCTATAAAGTTAAAAATAAATAATAAATGGCACATAATGCATCTTTCATTCTCGCATTTCGTCTACATGCGATGATGATGATTAATAAAAACTATCATTTATGTATGTCCTTTCTATGACCTCAAACTATTTCCGGTCGCGGTCGCATTTATATCGCATTTATAACTTAGTTACTTTTTTGTAGCCTACTAGTTACTATAAGACTTCGGGCTTCACAAGTTCACAGGAACCATCAACGGATTTGCGTTTCACCTGCAATCTTTGTGGCAGGAAGTGTCGTGATGCGATTGGACTTTACAGCCATAGGAAAAGGTGTGGTGTGCCGCACCTCCGATCTCCGACGGCGCACAGACCTCTTCTTAATAAACTGTTGCTGCAACAATCATCTGTCAAGATGCTGTGGCCAATGACTAGTTACTATGCCTTTGTCTTTAAATAAATACATATTTTAACAGCGCGTGAGAGTTACCTAACAGACAATCAGTCCAGCCTTTCCAAGTTTGCAAAAAAAACTGCAAAAACACATGTCAAATAAAAAATGTAGAAAAGTTCCTCAACTCGCTTTAAGTGCGTTAATGACAGGTATCCGCAAATAACTCGTTCGGTTGAAGAGAAAAATATTGGTAATAAGCTGAAATTATAGTTAATAAGACAGTGAGCACTGAATCAGGTTCTGGAACTTGGCGTTAGCACTACAAAGCAAGAATATTTATTGTATTGTTAAGCTCTTATGAAGTTTCGTAGGTATCGATACGGTTATTAGAAGAAGGTTTAAATCGACTTGCAAGCTTCTATACTCGTACAAGTGTTTATAAAATACTTACAGTAATTAGTAGTGTAACCTCTTGTCTGTGTATGTCCCCTGACCGAATTTATAGTCATTTTTTGCATTTTCTTCTAGAACAATTTTTGCTGCTGTATATAGCACAACCGAGCCGGCTTAAACCCATGATTTTCGACCACCACACACAATATATGAATGTTAAAATAAAGTAAGTATTTAACGGATTTAACATAATATGAAAGGTTAAGCATAGTTCGAAAATTTCTCTATATTTCGTGGGTACGTACTCGTACCGACGAAATATAGAGAAATTTTCGAACTATGCTATACACCTTATAAAACAAAGTCCCCCGTCACGTCTGTCTGTTGGTGTTGGTTCGCGATAAACTCAAAAACTACTGAATTAATTTTTATGCGGTTTTCACCAATCGGCACAGTGATTCTTGAGGAAGGTTTAGGTGTATAATTTAATAAGGTTTTATGTATATTTGTTCAAATAGGATAAATAAGTTTTTGGTAGGTCACATATTTATGGACCAGCCTGTAGTATTTTTAGAAATACCTATTTCCTTTTATTCATATCAACATACGGCACATGACATACACACTTGACGTGACACTTTTCCCTTTTACGTCTTATAATGATATCATTTCTATTTCTACGAACACGACATTATATTATAACTTATAATATATGTCACATGCATGCCTTTTGAGAAGACAATAAGCAAAGTTAAGTGTTCATGAACATTATTGTGTCCAAATATAGAGACAGTAGGGTATATAGTCCTTGATTCTATACGTATCTTCATAAGGCCCAATGTGCATTACAATGTACACTCACAGTTTTAAATTAGAACCTATCGTAAACAAAATAAAGTAGCGTTTCTTTTGTTTAATTGTTTTCTCAAACAAACCAGATCCCAATGTAGGTACTACAAGTATTACGACAAGGTTCAAATTAAGAATAGTATAATTTTGTATGGTGGGCCTTACAAGATTATATTACAAACTAAAAGCTGTTGGATCAATTATGAACTTTACGTCATTGAAATAGGGTTTACGTATAATCAGTTTCCTAACTGTGGCGGTACTTGTACTATTTGTAGTAAGTAGATTATTATACTGGCTTATCTTACAAAACCAGCTACGATAGAAAGATGGCTGCCCTATAAATAGTTAAAAACTTGAAGTAACCGCAAAGAGATGGTCTGGTCACATTTATGTCCGCTGCCGCTTATGAAGGACTGTTATAGTAATAATATATTTCGACTTAAACAATTGGGCTGTTAAATTCAAATGGGCAAAGTGAAATTGGCTAAAGATTGGCTTGTTCATCTATCTATAGATACGATAATACCAGTATGGATACTATAGTATCCATACTGGTATTATCGTATCATATATAAACATTAAAACTGAACTGCGTCATCAAGTAGGTAATTTAATAGCAAAATATGTGAAAATATTTTACTTCATTTCACTTCATTTCACAAAATTTCCTTCAATTCATAGTCATTTTATGTTTTCTTGACTCCCCAACCTCAATACTTTCCAGTTGTACACCTTATTCACAAAACTGTACAAGCCAATTAGTTTATGTTTAATCCCTTTCTTATAAATACACAAGCCAAAATGACATAATATTTAGACAAACAATATAGCTAATTGAAGCTTGTAGCATTTATGATGAATATCGCCATTAGTAGGGATGTTTCCTGAATTTACAATAAATTATTTCACACCGTGCACGAAATAAAGCACCAGAAATAAGTTAGAGAAACCTAGACCACAATTATTTTCAGACACAATTTCTATTTAATAAATCCGAAAGATCTAGAGGACCTACCGCGAACCACGTTCGAAGTGTTGTCTCTCCGTCGCACTTGTAAATTCGTACGTAAGTGTGACAGGGAGGCAACACGTCGAACGTGGTTCGCGGTAGGCCCTTAGGTTAGGTAACTTGACCGTGACGTCATCGTCAATGTTCTGTATTTCATAGAGATGCTATAGCGGGTAATCGTTTTGATAGTTCGAAAAAAGAAATAGAATTGACTAAGCTATCAACTACCCTATCACTACATAGTATAAAACAAAGTCGCTTCCCGCTGTCTGCCCTATGTATGCTTAGATCTTTAAAACTACGCAACGGATTTTAATGCGGTTTTTTTTAATAGGTAGAGTGAATCAAGAGGAAGGTTTATGTATAATTTGTTAACCCGTGCGAAGCCGGGGGGGTCGCTAGTTACTATAATAACTCTCCCTTTCATAAGCACAAGCGATTCGAAACTGTACTCAAACCCTAACATTACATACAAATGACAACAGGTTTGTCGATATACCCAATTAGGCGACTCGCTCTCGACCGTACTGCATATTTACGGACTAGGCCAGAAAATACTGCCATTACTGTACGGTTAATGAGAGCTTTAGGCGAACGTTTATTTTGATGTAGTAGTTATTAATTCGTCGGTAATTAGTAAAATAGATAAATTTTAATGCCCCATCCCTACTAATACTTTAAATGTGTAATATTATAAATGCGAAAGTAACCCTGTCTGTCTGTTACCTCTTCATACTTAAAATACTGAACTGATTTAGATGAAATTTGGTACGGAGATTTTGAAATTTTATTAATAATCAGCCATCATCAATAGATTTGTTAGACAAAACGTTACGATGCGTTACAGGGGCGGGAGGGGTTATTTGTATTTGTATTTGTATTTGCTATATATACTTTTATATTACATTTTTTAATATATGTATACAATCACACAATAACGACGTCACCTTTTAAGGTCATATCCTGGACTTTCTAGTAACACCTAGTATATTACTCGTAACTGACCAAATAAGTGTACCGCGAACAAAGTTTGTGCGGTACACTAAAACATGAATAACAAAACTGCCGCGAAAACAGACATTTCAAAATATATGAAAACAGGTCACTCAACAACGCGTCCACCAACGCGTTCTCCTGTTGAAGCTCCTCGTTAGCGAAACATGTCAAGCAATCTTCGACATAAAATACGCGAGTGCCCCGTTCTAAAATATTTCCTTCGTCGGACTTTATCGGAATAACCCCAACACGCCTCATGAGCATATTTCGCAACGCAAGTCATGTATATTGACGATGTAATATAAGACAGTAATCCTCGGCAGGCATTCCGAGAATTGAAGAGAAAATACCTTTAGGTATATGAAGCATAAGCATTTTTATCATACTTTATTAAAGGTTTAATAATATCCTCCTAAGGCCTAAGGTCCTACCTATAGTACCTATTCAGTTCGATGTAATTTAAACCATGTTCAATTGGAACATAGTCGCTATTGCTTTGTTTCGTTCAATTTTCAAACAACGCAAAATCAACTCAATTTCCTACGGTTTAGGTTCAAATTTCAGTGGCAAATTTTTGGAGATTTCGTTTGTATGGCTGGGCCTTCGGAGGAAACAAAAATACAGGATACAACAAAAGAGCCCGACTGAGATTTGCCTTGTTACGGTTTTGATACGACCTTGAAGATCGCTCACGCTGATTGTTGCATGCGAAATGAAGTTAAAGTCGTGCGTGAGATGCGCGCCAATCACCGAGACCATCGACAAGGTGTATCAAAACCATTTCAAAACCACCTGAATCGGGCTCAAGACCAAGGCCTGGGGCCCGTTTCTCAAAAGCTTTTGTAACTTGTAATACAAGTGGAAGTCCCTTTCTAACAAAAGCTGTCAAAAAGTGACATCCGCTTGTATTACAAGTACAAGTTACTTGTGAAATTAATTACCTATACCTAGATTTAAAAAAAGTATGACTTATTCAGTTTACAAGCAAATATTACCCAAACAATTAAAAACTTAACCCACATTGCCGTAGAAAACTTTAAATTCAATATCCCTACTAATATTACCTCTACTACCTAGTACCTACTACTAATATTAGGTACCTCTTCACGCTTAAACCGCTGAACCAATAAATATGAAATAATAAACAATTATCCAAAATTATGATTTCGATAATCCGAGCCACCAGCATGTGTATCCGTGGGACACGGCACAAATTCAAACCCATCCAACATTTTTTCGGTCTCAATGACGGTGCAGCCATACCTAACCCGTCTACCTCTACCCTGCACTTAGGGTTGCCAGATCGAAAGGCGCTATTATCGGGAAAAAATAAAAAAAATCGGGATTTTGGGCCTTAAGTCGGGAAAATGAACGATTCAAATTAAATTAATTGTATTAAAAACAACGATATATTACATTATTGGCACTACGTCAGCTGCTCTGCCCAATCTCGCCACGCGCGCCGCGCGCGCTGTCGGGCTCGACGCGGGTCGCTGGTTCGCTCGACGATAGTTTAGAACTTGAAATTAATGTTTTATAACGTGATGCTGTTTTTCGGGACAATTTTCACTTTGTCGGGAATCGGGAACACATGCTAAAAATCGGGAGAATCCCGCCGAATCCCGACCATCTGGCAACCCTACCTGCACTAGCGCCATGTTCTTGTTGTTGCTCATTTCTGTTTTTTTTTTAATAATTTTACATTTTTGATAATTAAACGTTTTATTATAAGGATGAAATTTGGTATGGAGATAGTTTGAGGCCCGGGAAAGGACAACTATTATACCTCCAGGCAGCAACGTCGATTTTGACATTTGCGGCAGCAATGTAGTCGACAGCAAAGCTGGTGTAATCCTAATCCAAACGGTACCTTAAGGGCCTACTGCAGCCGCGTCTGGCGCTTCGTAAACCACGCCCGCTAGTTCTTCCCTCCCCGCTAACACGCACACATGGAAACGATTCGCGCCGCACGTGAAGTTTGTGTTACCTTTTAGCACCATCTAACGTTACAGAAGTTAACTACCATTATACGCGGTCGCTGCGGTCGGCCAGAAACTTAAATTCGGAAAAAATTGAAACAGATGGCGTTGTTACTTGTTCATAATAGCAAACAATAAAATAATTAATTCATAAACCTGCATATTTATTGTTGTTTTGGAAGATGTTAACAGCATAGAAGCAGCAGCGTAGATAGCATATAAGTTAAGAGTACCTATTGATAATAAGAAAATAGCACAAGAACAGAAAAGAGATTATTTTTCATAAAATATGATGAAAACAGATTACTTGATTACGCTCACCTGACTTTTCGGTCACTAAATGCAAATTTCAACCTTATTGTTATGGGGTTACAATACCCCTGGGGTTGCAGGCGTCCATAGTCGTTATTATTATAAATGCTTTGGTTGAAATGCTTTTGAACCCTCGAATTTTTCATAGGTACAGTCACCTGCAATAATATGTTACTCTTCGACGGCCGCAAAAATATGTGACACGCTCTTATGGCTCTACAAATAAGATCTAACACGATCTACCGCAAAACGGCCTTCGGTGTGTAACACATTATTGCAGCTGACTGTACTCGTATTCATTGTATAGGTAGGTATTAATATCTTTTATCCGATCGATTTGAATTTATTTGAAATAAATCACAGTGTTTAGTAATTATATGTTTTATTGAATAAGAGATTATTTAGGTATGTAAGGAATACAGGGTGCCTTTTTGAAACACTCATTTTTAGGGTTCCGTAGCCAAACGGCAAAAAACGGAACCCTTATAGATTCGTCATGTCTGTCTGTCTGTCTGTCCGTCTGTCCGTCCGTATGTCACAGCCACTTTTTTCCGAAACTATAAGAACTATACTGTTGAAACTTGGTAAGTAGATGTATTCTGTGAACCGCATTATATTTTCACACAAAAATAGAAAAAAAAAAATTTTTTTTGGGGGTTCCCCATACTTAGAACAACTGAAACTCAAATTCATCAAACCCATACGTGTGGGGTATCTATGGATAGGTCTTCAAAAATGATATATTTATTCAATAAAAGTCAAAATACAAATACAAAAAACAGTAACAACTTAAGACTAGCTTAAGCCTAGTCAAAAAGTCCCCCGCGGGTTGTCCCCGGCGCAAAGGTACCCATCACACTAGCAGCGTTACCACGTTGAATGGCGATGGACAACCTTTGCACCAGGTATGAACCCGCGCGGGCATCAGCCCCCCTCTCCCTAATACGACGTCCCACTTCCCTAATAAAGGCAATAGCCTCCGACCCCCAGCACCCAGTAGTCTCAAACGCAAGGGGCACAAAATAATAATTACTTGCCAGGTTCGCGTACTGAAAATGATATTGAGATTTCTAACATCATTTTATTCTAAACTGAATAGTTTGCGCGAGAGACACTTCCAAATTGGTAAAATGGGTGTGTCCCCCCCCCCTGTAACTTCTAAAATAAGAGAATGATAAAACTAAAAAAAATATATGATGTACATTACCATGCAAACTTCCACCGAAAATTGGTTTGAACAAGATCTAGTAAGTAGTTTTTTTTAATACGTCATAAATCCCCTAAATACGGAACCCTTCATGGGCGAGTCCGACTCGCACTTGGCCGCTTTTTCTGGATAATTTTGAATTTCAATTGTCAGGGGTGCCTACATTATTTTTTAATACATTTTACAACGACAACAAACAAAAGTTCAAATTCGCCGTATTTTTATTACCCGGGTCGATCGCAACAAAATAGAAAATCATGTTTTTCAAATCATGTTTATCTCAAATAACCAAAAAGTCAATGTGACTAGAACTTAAAAACGAACTGAATTATTTTAATATGTCGATTTTTCTTGGTGATCCAGGAGATTTTTTTTTATCCCATACAAAAAGAGCGTCTCCCAATCGCGTATCGGTTTTGGTTTTTACTTATAAGTGTGAAAAATATATTGTACCATATACGAAGGATGTGTGTTTTTTCATGTTTTATGTGTCTTTTTGTACAATAAAGTGTTTTACTGCTACTAATATATCATATCAACGATTAACTAAAAAGGTATTTACATCTAATTTAACTGGTAAATTATTAAAGTCCGCTAAAATTAATATATATTCAAAAAATATTTGTTAATATGTCCCAAAATCATGGCTCATTTTTTAAGTCTCCTGACTTACCAAACATATCGCAACGAAGGCAAGGGTACAACGCAGCATCGTGAACCTAAAAAAGAGGTATTAGATCTATCCTGGGTCTAATATGTTATAAAAACATAGTTTTTTGAAAAATGTTCGTAGGTAGTACACAAAATTTACATTTTATTTTAAATCTGATTTGGGTCATCGTTCTCCCTGGTGACTTTTCTGGTGACCCAAGAGACATCAATTTTATTATGACTCAGGAGACTTTTTTTCTATGCACTTTGATTTTTTTGATGCGCTAATTTTGTAATATAAAATAACTTTAAACTGCTGATATACTTATATCACTTTGCTGATGAGTGGAAGTGGAATTTAAACTTAATTTATTGTTCTCTCCCTTGACATTTTGGCATACATTTGACATGCTGCAGTGCACTCCTAACGTTAATAAAGACATAATTTTTAGAAAAAGCTTTAGGAAAACTCACTCTTGAGCTTAAAACGATTAAGTCCTTATCATATTATGTTAGATTTTTAGTACAGACCCCAAATCAGTGAAAATGTGTCTTAGCCAACTAAATTTGTCTCTGGGAAAAGTACGATATCCCTAAAAATTGTACGTACATTTCGCATTTTTCTGAAGGAACGGAATTCATAAATTGGGTTATTATTATTTTTTCAGATTATTTGATTGCATTGACATATCACCAAGATAGATAGAACATTTAAGTTACCAGAAGAAAAGCATTTGTGTTCTTTTATACAGTGTGGAAAAAGTAGGTTCGATTCCCGGGCGCGACTAAGCGAATTTAAAAAAAAAACAACGTGTTGCATTCCTGGAGTGCCGACAGAAGTGAAAACTCAATGACTAGTCCAAAATGTCTGCAGTACTATGTATAATTGACCCATCCTCCTTTCTATTGAAAACTTTTGGTTCCGAAATTGCTGGTCAGTGAGCTTGTTTAAAATTCGAAATTCAAATTTATAGCGTTAATTGTTTAAAATTCGAATAGAAATTGTAAAGTTACCTTGCAGACCTCGCATCTAAATATATTTGGTCATGATATTTTGAGTTTTATTCACCAGTACTAGAGTTCACTTTTATTAGCGATTTCATCAAGATGTAGCTTTATTGAATTATATTTGAGTGATATAAAGTTATAATACTGTGAGATCCTCGTATTTCAGCCCGTACAAGATTATAACCTTTTTCATGTAATGTCATTGAGTTTTTATTGATTTAAATGCCATCTAAACCTTACGGTCACATGATCGCCTTACGCTGTCTCGAGTTTATCATTTTTTCCCCACCTCAAAAAGTGCCTAGCGCCGCTAAAGAAGTTTTCACTTCAAAAATCTTTGAATGCAGTTGTTTCTTTAAAAAACAATAATGTTTCATTTAAGTAAAATGAGCAAACTTAAGGTTTAAGGCACTTTCCCTCCAGGGCCCATAATTTTTTTCCACCCGGTAGTAGCCAACTATTTTTTTCGACTAAATGAAGTTTTATTAGATAAATCGTTGATCACATGGTTCGTTTCACACATCACATCAAATCGTTTGTCATCACAATCAAAATTTGTCAAAAGTAATGAAATTTATGCCAAAAAAACATAAATAAAACATATAAATTCAACAATTTTTTTTAATAAAAATCTTTCTCGATGATATAAAAAAGAACATCGACAAATTATGTTCAAAGAATTAATATCAAAACAGATGTCATAATTAGGATTGGCTACTTTAAGAAAGGGACAGAGAGATTTAATCCTCTCGCTCTGCACGTTTTTCTCATTCCTCCTTGTCAAGCCAAATAAACTATAAAATGATAGTAACACAGTACATTGTAATATTCACTTTTTCCACGGTATCATGTCATTGTAAATTACTTATGTGAAATTGTAGTGGCGTGCGACTTTCAAACCGGAGGTCACGGGTTCGAACCCCGGCCCGTGCAAGTGAGTTTTTGTAAGTAGGGACCTTTTTTAGTGGTACTTAAATATAATAACTTTTCGTATTATTGAAATAAAATATTTTATTCAAACTTAATAATATAATAATTAAAACGAATAATATCTATTAGTTTTTAATATTTATTCAATTATTTTAAATTATTTGAGCATGAAAAATACTAGATTTATTTTTATCATTACAATAGAAAAAAGCAAAAAATATATTCTTATAGATATTTTATTTTCAAACAAAAATAAAGCAAAAAGTTACGGTTAGATTCTGATGGCTAAATACCAAACAGCTACCGATACATTTCCATATCTGTCGAAATTTCCTAACCCGTTGTAACTGACAAAGAGTATAGATTTCGACGTAGCATGACGTAGCTAAGCAAACACGCACACATGCGTAACGTATAGGCCTGTAAGAAGGCACCATCATAGGTTTACCTCCGATTCCGTTACTACTCAATGGAGTTACGACTCAACGTTTATTGGATATTAAAATTTTACGTAATTCGGAGCGCTGCGCGAAGTGACATAGGTCTTACCTCTTTGAGGCACGACGGCCATCTAACATTACTGGCATAAAGGATGCATTTATGACTTTGACGCATGACAGAAAGAGAAACCGAACTGCGTAAAATGGGCGTTTGCTGTTGAATTCATAAAATCAAAAATCGATAATAAATCCATCGGTAAAGGATAATAAGTTAATATTTAGTTCTTTGAAAGTTAAGACGAGATGAAAACCTTTGCTGTAAGGTGGATTGTGCTGGATATGGATGTGTTTTCTAGTTGCACGAAGCTAAAACCGAAAAATGAACACGTAAGTTTGGATTTATTTTCTATCGAGAAAATTTTAAGCATTCGTGTTTCGACTACTACGAAATCACTTATCATATAGTCAAGAAACATATATCCGAAAATCACTACTGTTTGTTTCCGGGGCTAGCCACTGCCACGTTTCTAAGATCCTGTTATTTTTCGATGCACGGCCTTAATCCGAATGTAACTTTGCCCATAAAACCGACATAGCAAAGTTACGTCCAAGATTGCTCCTATATCACTTTAAAGTTTACTTTAACCGTTCTTTACACGATATAAAGCATCCTGTAAACACATTTACGCCCACACAGTCGTTCGTATCCATTAGCGCTAAACCTAGGTCTTACGTCAGGTAGACCTAGATCCTAGATTGCTGCAATGTGTGCAGGTGCATTCTTTGTAATGGGTAATTTACGACCAATAGGTGCGATATCACTGCTATCTAGGACAGAGCTACATGTACAGGATTGCTTGTCAAAATTAAATAAATTCAATGTCGTAAGGGACATTTTGTCGTAACGTACTAAGTACACTAAGTATACCATTGAAATCAGCATCTTTCGATTTTGTTAACAGTTGAATTTTTTATCGTTTATCTTGACTTCCCATTATGACATGAGGATGAAACTGTTTATGTTATGGTTTATGTGCCTTTACAATTCCTGTGTTGTAAAGCACTTACTTACAAGAAAAAAAGATTCCTTTACGACATCCAATGTGAAAAAGAAGATGATTTTTTGGACTAACAATGTCGTAAGTGACATTTGATTTTCAGTGACTCACTTCACTAATATGGAAACTATAACGCCTTTACAATACAGAAAATCACAGTGTACAATATTATTTGGTAGTTACAACAACTGTTGAAATCTAGAGTTACTTATGTACGGGACCGTATAGCGATATTTATTTAAATTGTTACCTTAAGGCACGTTTTGTTTTGGATTTTACTTTATTCATTCTTAACTTTTCACTTATAGTCAACAGCCATATGATTGGCTGTTGACTATAAGTCTATCTCAGTTTCTATCTATACCTCTATATCACTGCATCTCATTAAAGATTGAAGCCAATCATCCCACAGGAGCTATTGTCTCTGAATGGGAGTTGGCAACTAATTCTAATTCCATCGATTTCGAATTGAGTTTGAACGTTAGCACTGTTCAATCTGATCCGTTATTATAGGGGTTTTGTATTGGTGAAGCCTTGGTACAGTCGCCTGCAATATGTTAGTCTTCGAAGGCCGCTAAAATATGTGACACGCTCTTGTGGCTCTACAGAGATCGTGTCAGATATTTTTGTGGCCTTCGTTGTGTAACAATTGCAGGTGACTGTACAATAGGTCTTCAAGTTAACTAGAGGATAGATGACTGATTTTCCTCTCTGAATACTTACATTAAGGAAAATATTTTTTCAAAATTTCATGTAGCTTACTATTAGCTGTGTCTCTTAACTTAGATATTTTATTAAAGTTAGGAGCGCAAAATAAATTCCATACAATTTTTTGGAAGCTAAGAGGCACAGTCAAACGAAGGGTATCTGTGGTAAAATAATTGCCGTGAAAACCGCAGGCAGTAGCTAGTAAATATAATTTTAATGTGTCATAGTTTGATTTAGTAGGTATACTCCTTTGGCTATATTGTTATATACTAACTTGTAACTTTGTTTAGTTTGCTATACATACCTATAATATATTATATATTATCTTTGTTTTTAAATACGCAAAAACTTACGCGAATTTATCAATGTAACATAAGAACTGTCTACCACTGCTGACAGTTGAAAGCAATTATAAGCATAAAGCCAGGTGCATAGTTATCTCGCAGTATCGAGTGACAGTAGGATCGGGTTTACTTTTAGGTATTTATGCAAGAGTATTGGTATTCAATAACTATAGGTTTTATATATTATTCTTGTCAGTTAAAAGGAACCGTGACAGGCGTGGCTCACTCCGCGATTTCGCCGCGTCGCCACAAGTACCTACAAGTATATGCGGCCCACACCAATTTTGGTGTCTAGCCATAGTAGTTGCCGCGCACCGCTACGGAACGGACGCTGCTCGCGCTTGCGCCACCTAGCGGTCATATTTGTCGTAATAGACGCGTTTTGTAAGAGAGTGAATTTTCTGTACCTAAAGTACTATTATTTATTCTGTGACCGTGATTACCTTCATAATAGGTATTGAATTTGTAGAAGGACCTATCATCGGAACAATTTAGTTTAATTTTATTTTCCAAGACTTATAATACATTAAACCCATTTTTTCCCCAGTTTCTAAGAACAAAAGTATCCTACTGATGGGTTTATGATAGGAAGCCACCGCAATAATCACGGGATTGGGTTTTTATTTTTACCTCGAGCCGAGTAGGGTTCCGTAAGATGAACCATTGAAGTATTTTAAACGTTCAAACCTTCGAGAGAAGAGAGTACTCCCATCGTAAAGGCCAACATCGCACTTACAACCCCTCTGGTGTTGCGGGTGTCCTTGATCAAGTGATCCGTCTGCCCTTTTGCCCCTATATCATAAAAAAGTGTCCTAGCCACGATTGCGAGGCCTTTACTAATTACGTTTATAAAAAAATATTTACATTAATATTACGTTTAAAATCCATTGAATCAAAAGTTTTAGAATCTTTTATGTGCCCATTAACATAAAATAATAATATTGGCGAACCAAACCAGTCATAATTTAGACACAGCATACAGCCCAAAATTACGCGTCCAGTTTTAGTTATATACTCAGAAATTATGCTCCAACTAACATTAATTTCGTAAAAACAACTCTTGTTATTCTAATAATAATACTTATTTAAATTAATAATAATAATTTTCTAAATTCTAATTTTAATTTCATTAAGATAAGATAAGATAAAAGATAGTTTATTCAAGTAGGCATAATTACAATGCGCTTATGAACGTCAAAGCTAGGTAGACCGGCTCCAACCCTACACCTCTGCCCCGAGATGATTTAAATCCCCCCTCAATTGGAGGAGGGTATCCCAATATAGGACCGGCAACAAACTCGGCGGGACACATCTTTAAAAAAAAATTACATCTTATAATTAACATGCATTTCGAAAAAATAAGGGAAAACAAATACAATTTAAATTACTATAGAATTCATGCAATTATACACATAAGGTGTAATAGAAATTTGATTTAAAAAAATATACATATGTACATGGACATTACTTAAGGTGCTTTACCTTACCCACATGCAACACGAAAAACATTACTATTACCCATCGCAAGACTGTTAAAAACCAAAACGTTACTCCAAAGAAAAGGTAAAAAACGACAAACCAATATATTAGAAAGGGTAGATGCATATGTCAATCACATGGTATGCATCCATTGCACCCCTTTTCTTCCCACGAGTGTTTTTAGACCGACAACACGTATTTAGAGATACAAACAGATGAAAAATAAATGGGACATTTATATAATTATATTCTTGATATACTAAAACCAAAGAGAATAGATAGTATAGAGCAGTCCTGTCATAGTAAATTTTGTAGTCACAGTAAATTTACTGCCATCTATCGACATGCGATTAAAACTCAAAATTGAAAATGTATAAAACTAAAGAAATAAATATATATATGTATAAATTATTTTATTATTTTTATATAATTTCGACCCATGTTCTTTCACTGATACCTGTGTTAAAATTGTTAAATATGAAACGGTGTCAACGCTATCTAGCCGAGCATAGGCCAAAGTTGTGTGTGTACGCCATCTATCGGAGAATGACTTTTTCTTGATTTCCGAGGCACGTTTTTTCCTTAGACTTTATTCATCTTATACGGAGTTACATATGTCTTTGGTAAGACTAACTACAGTAACTAGTAACTGCTAGTAACTTTAATTAGTATACTGAGACTACTTAACATGAGCATATTAAATGTTCTTAGTTTTTTAAATCACGGAACCCTTCAACAATAAATAAACCAATTTTTCTTTTCTCGTCTCGCATCACCAACGCTACTGGTTTTTACCTCAATCCCCAGTGGAGATCATTTCTACTGATATCGGAAAGGAATGTGCTCGAACACAATCAAAACAAGATCATCCAAAATTTGGAATTATTTTATCTGTTACAGCTTTGAAGTATTTTGAATGTTGAGTCGATGTCCTTCTTGGAACTGATTCCGAAAATGTTGGATACTATCATAAATTTGATCTAAGAAAATAGGTAATTGATACTAATCATAAGTTGATAAACAATACCTATAGTTATTGTAAGATATAATGCCCCGCTAATTATTTACTTACTTTAAACAGTAGGTATGTGTAAGAAAATTTTATACGGAATGTAGACAACATCCTTTTATTTTCTTAATAAAATTTAAGACTTTATTTTATAAATGTCAAATACATTACATTATTTCATAAATTAAGAAATACAATAATACAATTACAAAAAATACAAACAAAGACACTAAAACTACCTTAAAAAAAACACACACTATTAATAAACTAACCTACTTATCACCCCCATTCCGACCCCCACCCAGCCCAAAAGTGCCAAAGATACTAGCGGCATTTTTGCGCGCGGCGGGATTTTTTTAATTGAATAGAATACAACATGGTAAGATCAAGGGTAAGTGTGGCTGGCCGTCACTTTGGGTCTGTTTACACATTCATTAGTGTAAGTATATTGTGAAACTCGTGATAAACATTAATCAACGTGGAAATAGGCCCCGATTTGAACTAGCCACACTTATCCATATGCCACACTTACCCGCATGATATAATATTTAAACATTTTTTTTGTTGGAAGTTTTTTAATAGGTTAAAACAGCTTGTGTGTGTAATTCCATTCATTTCATTCGCTTCGCTAAGCTTAAATCATAACCATTCGTTTAAAAAGTGTACCTACACATTTCAAATCTGAACCGATCCCATTTGGGATAAACTAGTGCTGCGACAGTTCACAGTGATTGATTGTCTTTTGAAGTTTATAGTCGCGATGGAAGCTAAACGGTTTCAGGCATAAACTAAACCTGACGCCATTTTCCAAAGCGCTGACTAGACGCCGACGCTCAAAACGCTAGTGTGGGGGGTGCTTAAGTCCCTAGGAACGACATAAGATCGTTTTTATCGCGAAAATCATAATTCTACGCAGACAAAGTCTATGTTACTGCCGTATTCGAACTTCAAGATATTCAAGAGACGACACGTACTAGATCCATTCTAGATACGTTATAGTTTAGATTTAAACTAGTTCTCTTTTGCAGCGCAATTCGGGCAACCAATGTCACTTTTACGATAGATCGTGTTAGATATCTATTAGATGTGAATTAAATCTCTAAGTAATATCTTGTGGAAATCGTTCAAGAGTATTTCCAGAATCGCGGAAATGTCAAATTTGACAGGTTAGATCTTGGCGATGTCTAAAAGATATCTAATAGATGTCTATTACAAAATCCGAATCGGGCCCAAAGTCTAGGATAGAAGCTATATATTGTATCAAAGAAAATCTCATCTCTTTGTTCAATATCGAATACTTGTTTAGATTTAGATATATTCCTGGAATGAATAAACTGTACAGAGATAAACTTTGTTTTCTAGCCAGACAGAATATAAAGGAGAGACGTTAGCCTTACTATCTACAGTAGAGACCAGCTAATAGTAAAGACTGACAATAGCCTGTCGACCTTTGCTTGCATTGAGCATTAGATACGTGGGTACCTTGCCTTAATGATGCCTGTAATTTAGGTATTCATGGTTATACCCAAATGTATATTTCTTACTAAATACTCAATCGCGCTGTCGTAAAATAGTGACGTAAACTTTCACGTAGCTATATAATATTTTTTACAGTACTTATGGCTATTGTGCTAATTTACCGCCCTACTGCGGTAACTAGCACTATGCGTGCGTATGTCGAAAATGTAAAGGGCCATAATTATGTACTGTAAAACGTTGTAAAATACACGTGTCTATTAAAAAACCGGCCAAGTGCAAGTCGGACTCGCGCACGGAGGGTTCCGCACCATCAACAAAAAATAGAGCAAAAAAATCGTGTTTGTTGTATGGGAACCCCCCTTAAATATTTATTTTATTTTATTTTTAGTATTTGTTGTTATAGCGGCAACAGAGATACATCTTTTGTGAAAATTTCAACTGTCTAGCTATCGCGGTTCATGCGATACAGCCTCGTGATAGACGGACGGACGGACAGCGAAGTTTTAGTAATAGGGTCCCGTTTTTTACCCTTCGGGGAAGGAACCCTAAAAACACCCTACAAACATGTTTCAATTCAAACACTCGTTGCGATTTTCCTACTTGTCGCACTTGTATCGTAATGTACTATTATACGACCGCTACTGTCAGATGATGTAATACTATTATTCTAAATACCGCGTTCAGTATAAAATGTCGCGCCAATTTAATATTTGAACTGTATGTGTATCTTTCTTTCAGTAATCCGGCAGTCTATTTGCATACCAGTCTCTGCCTCTACCCTACAAACTTAACCTAAAAGATCGTATCTACTACTCCTCTGAAGCTGAAATACGCCTCTTTCGTATACGGTGCCGTATCAACTTCCGTTCATACAAAGAAGCTTCGATTCTTAGTTTACGAGCTGCGAGCGCAGAAGGAGATAAACGTAAATCATTGTAGCTAAATAAGTTGAGTTAGGTGAAGTTATAGTACTGTACCACTACCACCAGTTTGACACTGACATAAACGCCATCGAGAACGTAATTCACTTTCTATGCATCTCGCTCGTACACGCATATTAGTGCAAGCGAGATGTATAGAAAGTAAATTACGTTCTCGATTGCGTTTATGTCAGTTTTGACACTGTCAAATGACTCATGGTACGGGCTCTGAACACCCCTAGCGTAAATTTCATTCGATAGCGTGACGTGCGTTCGCGTTTGCGTTATGTCTATTTGGAAAAGGAAAAAACGGAACCCTTATAAGATCACTCGTGCGTCTGTATATCTGTCCGACCATGCCCCCCTTTATCTCCGAAACTACTGGGTCTAAAATATTTAAATAAATACACAAAATAGTTTTTTACCTATAGATGGCAGGAAAACCTATCAGAAATGTGCAGTCATGCAGTCAAGCGTGAATCGGACCTAATGTACGGAACCCTTGGAACGCGTGTCCGACTCGCACAAGGTACCTTACTTACTGTTTACTAACCTAACCAAGATTTAAGTAGCAATCTTATAATTAAAACCATTACTTATATGTCAGCGATGTATACTTTCATATCATTTACGTTGTATTTAAAAATATAGTGTAAGGGTAAAAACACCAGAGCACCATTTTAAACAATATTTATTAGGGAATCACAATAATAATCAGAGTTTTGGACTTAGGTAATACGCGACGCCGATCACGCGCAAAAAACCGATCTCTAGATGACAGACGTCAAAGTGTTGCTCTCCCGGTTGTCGTAGTGATGTCAAGACCGCTGTTTGACGATGCCGCCTTTTAGCTCGGCCATCACCTGACCCGACCAGCGCCCCGCAGGTCACTGTCATCAGTGCAGCCACTGAAGTCTGCCACAGCCAACGCAGTCGCAGCAAGCTGGGTCTTCACCAGGTGGATGTAGCCTCCACCAGTTCAATATTCTGCGAATTGAACAAGCACCTTTTACGCTCAGCCGATATACAAGCCTTGGTCCTTTTGAATAATTCGACTCGAGTTCCGTTGAAACGGTCTATTTCGTTATTGTCAACTTACACCAAGATATTTAGTTCTATTTCAGTCGAATTGGAGTAAGGGCTTAAGCCGACTGAACCAAATGTAAGAAAGCATGACCAGGCTAGGTACCAAATAATCCGTGGTATGAGAGGTGTTAGGATATGCAAGTCTGCTCAGCACTTGCTTGAAATACACAAAAGGCTTAATTCACGTGCATATGACACCAAGAGGATATAAATACCAATTAATTATGCAAAATAATAAAATATTGCGATGAGCGTGACATCTAGCGGCAGGTAGATAAACCACCTCCTTTTTTGTAACACCATCTAACATAAATTATTTTCTTGTGAATAACGTCATATAACTTTCAAGGATTTATTAGATTTTGATAAATTTCTAGCATGTATACCCATGCAGCTAGCCCAAACCTTCCATTGAGCGGTGCGTTCGTACTGACCGCTTAACGTAACAATGACTATTTGTGTCGTTTTAAAAGCAAAGACTTGGAACAAACTCACAATTGGCTTCTCCGTTGTAGGATGTAAGACTCCCTCGCATGCACGCACAAAAATGCGTACAACTCGTGAGAGGCTAACATGGGACACACGTCTCATGCATGTGCGGAGCTGCCTAGGCTAGGACACCACTGCCCTTGTAGGCGCAACGACCGTAGAAGTCGGCCCTTCACGATAAGGTTGTCACGGAGCCCGGTGCACGCACTCGCTCCAACTGGGTATTTCGAACAGGCACTCCCTCCAACTCTACTGGATCCGGTACTTCGCCAGCGATCCCTAGAAGGTATAAGTGCAAGCAACCCTTTCAAGGTAACCTTGAGATCATCAGTCTTAAGGTCATTAAAATATCCTTTTGTAAACAAGGTCTCAAGCCAACCTCTCAAGGTCAACAACAAATAGTACGATACGATATAGATAAAACATTCATCGGTAGTAGAAATAATGGCCCTCTTAAGGATAATATCATATCACATGCAATGGTCCGCCTCTTAAAGCCTGCACTGCAGATACCAGGAACAAACTAGCCTGTTAAAGATAGTCTTGTATCACATGCAATGGTCCGCCTCTTAAGGCCTGCACTGCAGATATACCAGTAACAAAATTAGCCTATTAAGGATAATCTAAGCTCACATGCAACGGTCCGCCTTTTAAGGCCTGCATTGCAGCAAATACCAGTAACAACCATCCTCTTAAGGATAGTCTTATATCACATGCAATGGTCCACCTCTTAAGGCCTACACTGCAAATACCAGTAACAACCATCCTCTTAAGGAAAGTCTTATATCACATGCAATGGTCCGCCTCTTAAGGCCTACACTGCAAACACCAGTAACAACCATCCTCTTAAAGATAGTCTTATATGACATGCAATGGTCCGCCTCTTAAAGCCTACACTGCAAATACCAGTAAACAACCATCCTCTTAAGGATAGTCTTATATCACATGCAATGGTCCGCCGTTTAAGGCCTGCACTGCAGATATACCAGTAACAAAATTAGCCTATTAAGGATAATCTAAGCTCACATGCAACGGTCCGCCTTTTAAGGCCTGCATTGCAGCAAATACCAGTAACAACCATCCTCTTAAAGATAGTCTTATATGACATGCAATGGTCCGCCTCTTAAAGCCTACACTGCAAATACCAGTAAACAACCATCCTCTTAAGGAATGCAATGGTCTGCCTCTTAAAGCCTACACTGCAAATACCAGTAAACAACCATCCTCTTAAGGATAGTCTTATATCACATGCAATGGTCCGCTTCTTAAAGCCTACACTGCAAATACCAGTAAACAACCATCCTCTTAAGGATAGTTTTATATCACATGCAATGGTCCGCCTCTTAAAGCCTACACTGCAAATACCAGTAACAACCGTCCTCTGAAGGATAGTCTTATATCACATGCAATGGTCCGCTTCTTAAAGCCTACACTGCAAATATCAGCAACAACCACCCTCTCAAGGATAGTGACAAGCAACAGGCCGCTCCTTAAAGCCTCTGTTGCGATTACCGGCGCCAGGAAGTAGCCTATTAAGGATAGCATCCCTTGCCAAGACTAAAGTAACAGCCCTTCTTAAAGAGCACATAATAATTAAAGCTCTATAGCAGACATTGAAGAGAGTAAGTAATATAAATAAAATAATCACTCAGTTCTCAATCCGAGTGTCTAATAAAATTAATCAAGCACAATGTGTTTATTTTAGTCGGCAAACCCGTTAACAAAACACATAAGTATGACAACAGTAACCCAGTTCTAAATCTGGGATAAAACAAAATCACAACTCGATTCCAAACTCGAGAGTAAGTAATATAAATAAAATAATCACTCAGTTCTCAATCCGAGTGTCTAATAAAATTAATCAAGCACAACGTGTTTATTTTAGTCGCCAAACCTGTTAACAAAAAACATAAGTATGACAACAGTAACCCAGTTCTAAATCTGGGATAAACAAAATCACAACTCGATTCCAAACTCGAGAGTAAGTAATATAAATAAAATAATCACTCAGTTCTCAATCCGAGTGTCTAATAAAATTTATCAAGCACAACGTGTTTATTTTAGTCGGCAAACCTGTTAACAAAACACATAAGTATGACAACAGTAACCCAGTTCTAAATCTGGGATAAAACAAAATCACAACTCGATTCCAAACTCGAGAGTAAGTAATATAAATAAAATAATCACTCAGTCCTCAATCCGAGTGTCTAATAAAATTATATCTCAGTTCCTAATCTGAGAATATACTCGTAGTCAGTTCTTAATCTGAAAACGGTACCTGAAATAACAGCATTTGCCTTTAACATGGAAAATATAAAATAATAAGCAGTTGCTACTATGCAACCAATTGTAAATGATCATGTGCAACTTGGCTTGACTCTTCCGTGCCCCTAAATAAAGGCAACACTCTTACTATACCAACATTGAACTACAGTAGAGCCTGAACAGAAGTTCATGTTATCGAGGTTCCTCTCTTACCCAGGTTCGCCTTATCGAGGTTTCACAAATTGTATGTTTCAACCATCATGAAGTGTATATTGATAATGATCAATCAGTCAAATCATGGCACATATGCTTAAACCATAAAGCTTCCAATCCCAAGACACACATGGTTGATTTTCTCCAGCTGTGCATGTGCATTTTATGAGTAGATAACTCAACACATCATCATCCAGGTTAACTTATACCTGCACAAAACTAAATAATTTTGTTAAATGTGCCATGCAAGCACACATTGTAAGATAAATGAGTTCATAACATAATAAACCACAATTTATGCATTTTTCAAAACAATGAAATACATACTTAGTGAACCCACAAAATTTGTGAAACATATTATTATTTATAACTTCTGATTTATGAAACCCAGAAGTAATAAAAGTGTACTGTTTATTAATGCAAACGGTACCATAACACACTACAAGTTCAGACGAAAACCGTCAATAACTTCAAACAGTAGCTCGTGACATGATATTCTTCGGTCAATGTTCATTAGCAGTGAATGGGTTAAAATAGTTATTTGGAAAGCTTTAACCAAGCTATTTACCTTCGTTTAATATTCACCCATAAAACACTTATCGGACTGGAACGTTTAGAGTCCAGTCGCACTTGTATGTAAAAGACATGTATCATGTAGACCGTCAATATCCATATTGACTCCTGAAAGTATTTACCTCGCTTACCATTAGCAACAACCTGCTTTACCAGTGTCATACTCAGCTCAGTAAATATCTTGTTCAATATGTCCATCTCTTTGACAAGATTTTAACCTTGGAAATTCATCAAACTTCATCAGTAATAAAGTTTTGTTATAATGAAATGCATCTGAAACATACTGTTAGAACACAAATGATTATCATTGTCAATAACTCAAACACTTGACAATGTCATGCCAATAAAACTTTCATTAGTTTGGTAAGTCTGTTTAAATATATGTCTTTGGTTCATTTTATAATATGACATTTTGTGAAAAATATTTGCAATGCAAACTTTAACCAACATCCCAATGAACAAAACAACAACCACAACATACTATAAGCTGTATGCAATTAATTTGTATAAACATTCATAAGATTTTTCATACATAGAACCAATCAATAATATGTACAGACAGAAATTTTCTCAACATCTCAAATGATTTATTGCCTTATTTATCAGTATGTCTGCAGCTTAATGTTAATTGCAAAGATGCAGGAGGTTATATGTGATATGAACTGTCTTTTAAAATATTCAGTCCGAGGAGGCTCCGGAAACATGGAGCGACTACTTTTGTCACAGACAATACTAACCAGCTACAAATAACTGTCACCTTTCGCTTATTCACAAAGCGCACTTTACCAACCCACAGTCAATGTAACACATACTAACCGTTAGTATACATGTACAACATGAACAAGCATTTTATTTCTAAATAAATACCTCATTTTCCATGACATCGGAGATTAGTCACTTATCAACATATTTTCTCCATATAATGAATTATGAGCACTAGGACATAATATACCTGGCATCCATAACCAACTAACTTTGAAATATTATCCATGTCCATCCAGGCACATTATAGAGGCCTGACCCGATAGCCACTCTAGTACCTTCAACGACGATATGGTCGTTCAATTCAAGAATCATTGCTGTCAAATTTCTGGAAATTACACAGACCAAAAACATACCAACAAAGCATTATTTCAGTTGCAATAAGCATGTGTAATATCACCCACACACACACACATATGAGACAACAAGTAATTTCTCCTCATTGTCGTTGTAACCAGTATTCCAGTGTTTGAGAAAACTTGTAATCTATTTTAATTTGACTGAAAGGATAAAGTATTAAATAGCACTCATTGTTAATCATGAAAGCATAATACCAACATACATATAGTATCAATCAAGGCTAAGTTTACATTACCAAACTTGTTTTGTATGCTTTTTACTTGAATGTAAATTTCACCACGACACAAACTTTAGAAAATGATCATAGCATTTTGTTAATATGTCATGTAGACATACTTAATCACATTATGTTATGTATCTGAAAGCACATAGATTACAAAAATAACACAACATATAAGTGAGGCAGTGAATATTTACCACTATGGCCCCGGAGCACTGTTAGGTGTTGGATCGACAGACTTCTTACCTGAGTTAACTTTTACCTGAGTTACTCTATAATCCCAAGGATTTATTTCATTCATACCAATATCAAAATTCAATTGTACCTAATGGTATCTGTCAGCTGCTTATGTCTTGTGATCTTCTGCTGTGAATATTGTAATACATACATGCCAGCAGCTTTATTACACTGTCAATATGTTTTATTTTTGACAGTCATGATCATTGATGTACATAAACTGAAATAGGTATCTGAAATCAAACACAAAACACACGGCAAAGGTACGATACGCCAGCCAATAGCCGGCACAGGTTAGTTTTGTAGGCTATTCTTGTAGGTATGATTTTGACACCAATCTTGGACTTTGTATATTTAAGTCCCTAACTGATGAGTGGTGTTGGTGCATTTACTCATTACAATCAGATTAACGATCAGAACAATGAAACAAGGAAGGACTACGCGCGGTAAATTTCGTAATGTCAATTTCGACAAATTATATCGTAGTAGGCGGGGAATCACTATCGCACTTCTGAAGCTGTAAGGGTAAAAACACCAGAGCACCATTTTAAACAATATTTATTAGGGAATCACAATAATAATCAGAGTTTTGGACTTAGGTAATACGCGACGCCGATCACGCGCAAAAAACCGATCTCTAGATGACAGACGTCAAAGTGTTGCTCTCCCGGTTGTCGTAGTGATGTCAAGACCGCTGTTTGACGATGCCGCCTTTTAATAGGTACCTATTTGCTTTAATTACAAACAGCTACTCCCAGACTAAATTAACTGTAACTCATTGATTGATTGATTGACCAGCGTGTGGCTAAGCGCATTTTTTATTCCGAGCTTGAGGAGGGCAGGCGGAAACAGGGCGGCCAATTCCTCAGGTACAAAGATGTGCTTAAGCGGCACATGAAAAAGTGTCGTATAGAGCCCGCGCGATGGTAGCAGCAGGCAGCCACACGAGCGGAATGGCGGTCTGCAATAAATGCCAAAGTAACTGAATATGAATCGCGACGGTGCTTGGAGCTGGATGCCAAGCGCGACGAAATAAAAGCCAGACCACCTGCGGCAATACATTATAATTACACAAATGGTGTGCTCGCATGCCCGCAATGTTCGCGAACTTTTTGTAACAAGATCGGCTACGTCAGCCACTTGCGAGCACACCAGAGGCAGCAACGGAGTTGAAGCAGTCGCCGTGGCCGAATCGGCCGTGGAGTCATTATTTTTATTTTATTTTATTTAACTCATTGATCTGGTGCTGAAATTAGTTTTGACAGCCATTTAAAATGAAGCGCACATGCGTCCTCTACACACATATATGTCTGTGCTAAGCACAAACAGATGCTTCGAGAATAAGCTGTTTACTTGAAATGATCTGGTGTTCGGAAATAGTATGGTTACGGTTTAAAATGTAGTTTTGTACTCATATGGTACGGGTTAAACAAAGGAAGATTTTATTTACTTTTTCTACTCCAGCACTTAAATGTGTCAATTAAATGACTGACAGTGATATCTAAAGCAATGTCATTTGAATGATTTGTCTATAGGCTCATAAGATGACTGCTAGCAGTCATCTTATGAGTATAATACAACTGCTTTATTTTTTTTAAAGATTCAACTTCCGATCATCTTGATTGAAAGAGGTGTTTTCATTTACAATAATTTTTTTTTTGCTGTGTGCATAATAATTCATACAAAGTAACCCATTTTCTTAGTCTCAACTGTTTTGTGTCGGGTGCAGCTGTCATAGAAAAAGTAATGTATGCAACAGCTCATAATTGGTTCTTAAAATTCTCGGGTCTTTTTTTACAAAACTCGACTACGTCTCGTTTTGTAACTTCGACCCTTGAATTTTAAGAACCCTTATTATATCACTGTTGCATAAACTACTATTGTGTTTACGGTACAACGTGCATAAATATTTAACTTTTTACTTGATTACAGAAAAGGAAAATGAAGAGGTAGATTGAAGCATAATTATAATATGTAAATGAGTGAAATGATGACAAATGATGATTGATAAAAACTACACTATGTCCTCCCACGGGCCTCAAACTATCTCCACACAAAATTTCATTTAAATCGGTTCAGTGGTTTAAGCGCGAAGCTCGACAGACAAACAGCTACTTAGTTAAATTTTGGTTTTACAATATTAGTTCGGATTCGAATCACAGATGCATCCCTTTGTATAGTACCGTAAACCGGGGTGAATAGAGATGGCTGACAATATCTTCAAAAATACCCAGAAATACAATTTTTCTGGGTATTTTTCAAGATATTGTCAGCCATCTCTTATTCGATTAGGTAAGTATCATAGATTTGGTATCACACCATGTTTGTGAGTAGTAATTAGGAAATTCTCGTGTTAATCAAATTTTAACCATCCCTTTTCACCCCAGTTTACGGTACCTAGGTTATTTCATGACCTAAGACCTAGGTAACTTATTTTGTGCGTGAAATGATTACCTTGCTAAGCATTAACAACTATCAAATGTCAACGTAGGTGGTCTTTAGACTCATAAGGTAGTTAATAGTGAATTCTGAGAATATAAAATACAATGTATAGTCAGCAGGTAATCGGGCCAGGTGTGCTAATCTGAAGACTTGTTGCTAGGCCTGCTTGCGTCAAACTTCTATGAAATTATGACTTATACGTATAAATAACACTCGCACTGCGTGTGCTATTAAAATTGTTGTAGATTTTTCATGGTCTAACTCTAGCGTGTGTCATGTACATATGTATATTTGTGTTGTAGGTATAGATTTTTTGGCTTCACTGTAACCTAAATAGTTACAACAGGGTCTCTATTGTTTCCCAAAAAGTCATAATGTATTGTTTGCCCGGTTTTTCGTTAGTCATAATTCGTTCAGAAACGCGTCACTTTTCAGGATTGCCATAAAACAAACCTATCTATAGGATAACCTTACGAAAATCCTGAAAAGTTAACGGTTTCAGTTTTATGACTAATGATAATATGACAAACAATACATTATCGGCGCGATTCGGGAAATGTATAAGAGAATCACTAGATATGAAATAGTAAAGATATGTGACGTTCCACGGCAAAAGATTCCTTATGGCGGCTGGCGCTTACGCTATTATTAACGCCGCTCCAATATTCAGCCGGGGCAATGGGACCTTTTGCCGTGGAACGTCACATATCTTTACTATTTCCTATCTAGTGAATCTCTAAATCATTTTCCGAATCGCGCCGTATGACTTAAAACTTTATGGGAAACAAAGGGACCCCCAGTTACAACAATTATCATGATTTTAATTAAATAATCAATATCAACTGTACAAGATTGAACGCTTATCAATAATTAAAAGCAAATAAAACTGATTGATTTCCTATTTATCTTACTCTTAAGAACCAAAACATTATCAATACCGATGTAATTACATTTATTAATTAAAATTCTAGCGCTTCGTGGTCGCCATCAGATATATCGAAGCGGCCGAGGTGCTCATAAATATCTAAACACGACTTTATTGTCAAGACGTTAAAAGTGCGAGTTCAGATATTTTTGAGCACCTCGGCCGCTCCGATATATCTGAAGGCGACTGTGCTTACAATTTCACTAAACGTGGACGTATTTCTAAGTAATCAAAATTATTAATATCAATATTTTTTTTTCAAATGGAAATCGTTAACTTTCTTTCATTTATTAGAAGAAAAGTGAACAAATCATTTATATTTATTACAAAAACAGGAAACAATAACCTAATAACATTATATTTCATAAATCATAAATCTGCTCCAAAATAATAGTTAGTAGCAAAGTAAGTTATTAAAAATAATTATCCCAAATCTATTTTATATTCCAAGCAATTATGTACCTTAACTGCCTAACATTAAAGCTTAAAATGAAGTGAGCATTCTCTCAGCTATACGACATTTTGAAAGTAAGGTAGATAATAGATTTTTGGTAAGCGTTGCCTCGAGGTATACGCTACCTTTTTGAAGATGATTCTATAATAATATTATGATAAACTACAAATTAAGGTTGGTGAGGCTATTGTAAAGCCGGTCGAATTGTGGAGGACTAAAAAACCGGTCAAGTGCGAGTCGGACTCGCGCACAAAGGGTTCTCCGTACCATTAAGCAAAAAACGAAAAAAAAAAAAACACGTTTGTTTTATGGGAGCCCCGCTTAAATATTTATTTTATTCTGTTTTTAGTATTTGTTGTTATAGCGGCAACAGAAATACATCATCTGTGAAAATTTCAACTAGGCAGTTGAAATTTTCACAGATGATGTATTTCTGTTAAGTTCGGTAAGTTTTTTTTTAAATTTTATCCCTAAGAGTTTGAAGGCTTTTAATAACTTCCTAGTCTTCCTACGCGAAGTAGCGGGAGGATTATAGTCTTAGTCAATATTATAACTTCTTAGTTTTATGAGAAATAAATCATTTGTGCTATTTATTTTAACTTCATTCTAAAATTTTTCTGTTTTTAAGCGGTTGCATTTAATCATTTAAGCACATGTATCATTCACACATGTATCATTCACACATGTCATCATTCACACAACAGATCTAAAATGAATGCTTGCTAAGTGAAATGTGAATCGATTGAAACATGAGTTATATTGTAACGGTCGGTTTTGCGACATTGTCATTTCCTGATATGTACAGTGACATCATATAGCGACAAGGAATATGCTTGTTACCCCCACGAATAACCCTGAATTTACACTCTCACAATATTATTCATCTTCCTCGCGTTGTCCCGGCATTTTGCCACGGCTCATGGGAGCCTGGGGTCCGCTTGGCATAGACTAGGAATCCTCTAGACGGAGTTTAGAGCAATTATTTCCTGAAACCGATGCTGCCAAAAATACGGGGGTGCGGGGGGACGAGGTGAGCGAATCCCGTGCCGTGATTGGTCCGTTCAAAGACACGGACCAATCACGGCACGGGATTCTGACACTTTAACTCGAAGATGGAGTAAAACTACCGTATATAGTGGCAGAGGGGGTAGCGTTACTATGCTCAGTCTAGAGATGTCTTGTCTGTGCCGCTTGGCAACTCTCACAATGTTATTAACACTATAGTGTGTCAAAGTTCTGTTTGATTTCAAACATAGACAGAAAGAATCATACTATCTTTGTCTTACACTAGTACTAGCACCCAAAAGAAAAGGACGAGTATAGTTTTTTTGTTCCTATTTACTGACAAGATTTGGTTGACCCAGTATAATAAACATAAATAACCCCACAAATCTTTAACACTGGCCACTTTTAACCTCAAACCCATAAATCGAACAAAAACACTGGCGACTTTAAAAAACACCTGTTTTCGAAATAAGAATCCCGGCCGCTCGGCGAACGTTTTTTGTTTTTTTTTTTACGCCAAGAACGGGTTTCGTGGAACCATGGGAACGGGGCCTACAACAGGTGTTGGCTACTGGATGTATTACGATTGCTAGATTGTGAGCCGAGTGACCTTGAGATTTTTAATAACTAAAGTTCATAAGCAGAGCTCGGCGGGGGTGAGCAATTTACCTTATAATTTGACAAGTCTTACGTCATATTATAGGGAAAAAACAGCTCACCCCCGCCGAGCTCTGTTCATATGTATACATTTTTTTACCTTGAAATATCTACATGGATCTGATAGATGATCATTTGGATCGATTACAGAGTCAGAAAAAGTGGTTCTGTTTGAAAGTGGTTCAATTTCCCTAAAATAGATACTACTATATCTTGAAAAATTATCACATGAAGGTTGACTCACCTTAGAACGGTCCGGGTCCGGGTCCGGGTCCGAGCCGAGGCATCCGAGACTTCGTTTACTATAGAAAGCGTCACCGGTCACCTGTCATAGAAAATGAAGTTGCCTCGGCCCGGACCCGGGCTGTTCTAGCGTGAGTCATACTTAACCCCTCGTATGCTTAGACACGGATACGTGCGTGGGAATTTTAATCTATTGTTGTAAATGTCAACAAAATTTGACAGGCAGCATACGAGGGGTTAATGGTGAAAAATGTATGCTTTCATTTTGATATAAGGTACTTTCATATTATCGGGTATCTATTTTGCATAATCTATAGGTGGGCGTTTTTTTTTTTTGCCCCCTACACATTTTTTTTCAAATTTGGGATTTTTTATGTTATGTCTACTCAGAATCACGAGCTCTTTCTATCCTAATAGGAGAAAAAAAGTGTCCTAAGGTTTTTATTTCCATTCCGTCACCTTTTTTCATAGACTTTGTATGGCGGTCGCGAAATGAAAGATCGAAAAATGTATGGAAATTTTGGGACACTTTTTTTTTCCTATTAGGATAGAAAGAGCTCGTGATTCTGAGTAGAAATAACATAAAAAATCCCAAATTTAAAAAAAAAGTGTAAGGGACAACAAAAAAAACGCCCAGGTACCCTTCTCTTTTGACAATAACAAATATACACGGAGGTCGTATTTTACTGGTTTTCGAGCGCATTTCTCGCCTGCAAACTAATAGTGATTGTAACAACATTGATTTTGTTTTTGTGGGTCCGACCGGGACTGTGACTAAAATTACGAAATTGGTTAGCGTCAGGATTTGAGATCCGGGGGCTGATTCTGATGTAACCATTTGTTAAAGGGCTCTGCAGACATCGCATGCAATTTTAGATACTGCTAGCAACGTAATTTCAACGAATTCAAATCAATTGGTCGATTAACATATTAAGTGGCGAAAACCCGACTATCGGGTACTTTATGATTTCGTTCCCAGGCCGGACGACCCGATAGTCGGGATCGTGGTAGGTACTACAGCTTTATATGAAGAAATTGTTGTGGCCTGGCGCGGATATCTTGTTTGGCTGGGTGGCAATGAATGTGTTAAAAGCTAAAGAGCGTTGTCTAAAAAAATATTGAAAACCTGATCAGAATTTCAGTTTTTTTTTTTGGAAAACGCTCCAAAATGTAAGTACCTACCTATCAAAAAATCGCTTATTCGCTTAGGTATTGCTTGCAATAAATAGTCTACGATTTTTTATGTTTGTTCTTGTTTTGACACAACCTTGACGATCGCTCTTGTTGATTGGTGAGCATGAGATGCACTACGAATCGTGTCAGTCAACGTATTTACAAGATCAAGACTTCAACAAACTGTCACATCAGAATCGGCTCCTACCGTAGTGAATGGGGGGTTAAATAAGGTATTAGTTTTACTATTCGTTATGAAGGGTTAAGTTTTTTAGTGTTTGTTTAGGGCACAGGATGCGTGGTTTGTTTTGGGTTTGTTAGTATTATTGTAGCAGAAACCGGGTTAAAATAAACTCTTAGTACGAAGTTTTTGTATTCGTAATTTCGTACAATGGACTTAATGCTTTGAGGCATTATCTATAAGTCAACATTCTGGTAAAACGTTAATCACAGTGGACATGTCAACTGTACTCGTACCACGTCGACATATAGGCCAACGTATACGTAATTTGTATACATCTCGCTCGCACTAATATGTCAGTACGAGCGTAGCAGTAGACCCAATCAAAAAAAACCTGTAAAAAAAGTTTAAAAAAACTTACAGGACCCCATAATATTAAGTCGGTGACCGGTTCTGCCACTCACCCAAGTCATACAGCAATTCTAGTCTAACAGGCTAAGCTAGGTCTAGATCAGTTCTAGTCACGCGACAAAAATTATCTATCCCGTCTTTAATTTATTATTGAAAAAAAGTTGTGAGATGGTAAAACGCGGGAAATAAATTGCCCCTTTGGTACTGTAGCCATGGGGCTTTTAAATTATCAAAAAGCCTATCTATTAGCTTAATCTTTAACGGATCGGAATAAATGAAATCCTCAATTCGAGCCTCAATATATATATGTCGCAGTCAAAAGTGTGAACTGGTCAAAAGAACTTTTAACCGACAAAAACAGGCAAAACTGCTTTTGACTGAGCATGTAGGTCAAAAGTAGTTTTACCTGAAAATCATTGGTTAATAGTTAATTGTGACTGTTACTATCAGTCAAAAGTACTCGCACTTGACAATTTTTACATAGAAATTTGTTTAAAAACGAAACTGTTCCCAGAGATAGGTATGTTAGGGTTATTTTTTTTTGCTACGCCCTAAAAACGTAACTGCTGCCAGAAATAGGTATGATTTTCAGGTAAAACTACTTTTGACCAACATGCTCAGTCAAAGGCAGTTTTGCCTGTTTTTGTCGGTTAAAAGTTCTTTCGACCAGTTCACATTTTTGACTGCAACATATATAGTCCAAAAATTCTGTTACAGTCTGTTTTTTCGGATAAAAATTGTAAATTATGTTTTAAAATTACAAATCTGTTGGACAAGTTGGGACAATTGAACTGCCATTTGGAAAAATAATAATTAAAGAACCATTAACGTTGTTTTTGAAGACAAGAAAAAACTGCGGGAATAAAATATAATATCTACATTACCTAATTGATACTTTAACAAAAAATAAATGAAGTATAATAATTATACTTGGTCAACCAGATCTTGTCAGTAGAAAAAGGCGGCAAATTTGAAAAATGTAGGCGCGACGGGATATCGTCCCATAGAAAATTTGAATTTCGCGCCTTTTTCTACGGACAAGATTTGGTTGACCATCTATAGTTTAGTTTCGATTAATGTAAACATAAACACTACAACAAACTACATACTTACTGCATCTAATGAAAGCGTTCATAATATCAAATCAAATAAAATAGAACTCAAATCCAAAAATAAAATCATTTTGTTTCCAACTTTAATACATGCGGCAGCTAAGCTTGAAACAGAAAACGCCCTGAAAAGCACTGAAAAGCCCTGTATTATTATATTAATATTAGTAATGCACTTTTGTTACAATGTTGCACCAAAGACCTGTCAAGTGCTTTATTTATCACATCGTAAATTAACCCTCACACGATAAACATCACTTGCGAAATTACTAATCTAATATAAAACTAAAAAAAAACATTAAAAACTTACCGTAAAACGAATCATGCAATCCAAAACACAACACTGGCCGAAAACAGTTCAAATAAAAAAAAAATGTCAAACACACAGTTCACGCGATTCGAATTCGTGTTCGAAATTTGAATTCCGCACGTACGTACTCCGCGTTCGAAGCGTAGCTAGGTACTGGCAGGCCGGGAGATTTTCCCGCCCTTTGCCATAGAGTATATTACAGACGGGGCTCTATGAATAAATTATTTTTAATTTTAATTTCGGCGGCGCGTGAAATTGGGCTTTGACTGTTGCGCTTAATGCCAATGCTGGTGTGAGGTTTTAAAAGGTATTGAAAAACATGTGTGAATTGTTATGATGATAAACTTTTCAGATTGGGATGGCGAAATAAAATCAATCACAACTAAAAAATAACCTCATCTTTTTTAGGTTCAGTTAAAAAAGGCTATGATTATTTCAGTTGCATTGCGACATGGTTGACGTAGCGTTCTAAGGGTTAAAGCTTTCGCTGTACAAAAAAAAAATACTAATTCAAACGTATAAAAAAGTACCTTATCCGCTAAATTGTAACTAGCAACAAAATCTAGTACTTAATAATTTGTGATTTAATTATACATATAGCTGGTCAACCAAATCTTGCCAGTAAAAAAGGCGCGAAATTCAAATTTTCTATGGGACTATATCCCTTCGCGCCTACATTTTTCAAATTTGCCGCCTTTTTCTACTGTCAAGATCTGGTTGACCAAGTATATATATGTACCTGTCTATAGATACAGGGTGTTTGGTACATCGTTTGCCAAATTAAAACGGCAGATAGGTTGAGTCATTTGCTATCTTCTCATGCTTAGAAAATAAATTGCTCACGGTTTTTCTCACTACTGCGCACGTAACAATTTGAAATTTACGAAAAACTGGCGTAGATCTGAAAAAAAAAAACTTACGCAAAAAAAAATTCTAGACATTATTTAACCTATCACTACATAGTATAAAACAAAGTCGCTTCCCCCTGTCTGTCTGTCTGTCTTTTTGTATGCTTAGATCTTTAAAACTACGCAACGGATTTTGATGCGGTTTTTTTAATAGATAGAGTGATTCAAGAGAAAGGGTTGTGTATAATTTGTTAACCCGTGCGGGACGGGTCGCTAGTTATTTATAAATAGATAGAGTTAGATATTTTTGCGGTCGTTCGCGTGAGATATTATTGAAGCCTGTACATAGAAGTAATTACTTTGAGCAAATTTTAATCTACGCTGTTAATTTACTCCTTTGATCTCGGCGAAATAATTTATATTCCTTGCAAGAGCTTTATAATAACAACTTAGTTGGTACACGGTTATGAACTTATGTAGGGTGTATCAGACGTTAGCTAATAATAGGTGTATCTACAATTCTACATAATATACAGAGTGGAACATTTCTAGAGACTGAACCGAAAGGATAGTGTTATCTAAGTGATCTACAATCGAGTTATTATAATCGTAAAGCTGGATTAAAAAATAAAACAAAATCATTAAAATTAAATATTTTGTCTATGTTTGAAATGAGACAGTCCTTCGACAAACTATATTTGTACAAACTTCCGGTACTTTTTTTTCTATTATATTTTTAACCTTTTCTACTCACAAACTTTAACAAAGAAAAAAAATCACTTTAAACTCGCTTATTAATTCAAATAAATTACAAAACACAAGCTGCAGACAGGCCATTTTGTATAAAAAACGCCTCCATTACTTTTACCTATTATTAGAAACCTCTGCATTGGGAGAGCGAGACAGCAATAACTTGTGCATAGGTTAGAGAGAGACGGAAGGGACACATGCCACAGAGTAAATAAATGAGTGCAATGAATTTGTACGACGGTTTGTCGCGCTTGCAATTATTTTCGCGGCGTTGCTACAGATTATATAGCTAGAACAGATACGACATTTGTGTATGTAAGTACTACAAACGAGCTAAGTAATCTCGTCGCCTAATAGCTTAGCGTAGTAGAGTCTGCACATTATTTAAGTAAGTAATATTTATTTGCATCGATTCAAACTTGGGTATATCCTCTATCTATTCCTAAGACCAAAAAGGAGATAGAACACAAGCTAAACGTCATGGTGTTCATATCTGAGGGCCTACCGCGAACCACGTTCGACGTGTTATCTCCCTGTCACACTTACGTACAAATTTACAAGTGCGACAGAGAGGCAACACGTCGAACGTGGTTCGCGGTAGGCCCTCTGAGTAGGCAAATCACATGTTTGTCATGAACAATATTGAACATATATCTGGTACTAGTTTTCTTTGCTAAAAACTGACCAAGTAAAAGTTTTATCCAACTAAATTACATAAGTTATTTTTGGTATGTTGTCAGGAATATTAAAAAACTCTTTAGTATACTCACTTTGAAAAAAATATACAGAGAGCCCATCGCCAACATCAAAAACTAAAAAATCGTTATCTGCCTCTCTATAGTCTCTATCCCTCTTGCATTATCGAGTAATAAAGAGGCAGATATCGTTATTTTGATTCGCGTTAGACCCTAATGTAGGCTTAACGATTGTTTATACCTTTGTGGCATAAATAAGTAATTTTTTTTTCTTACCTACGGTAATTCCCCAATAACTGGCCACTGACCAATAACTGGCCACCCTCAACTAAAAATAAATTCTGTTCACCTCTAAACAGAATTTATTTTAGTATAAGATTTAAATAACTGGCCAGCCTTCAATAACTAGCCGCCTTATACTAAAATGATTTCTGTTTATAGGGTAATAGAATTAATTTTTAGTTGAGGGTGGCCAGTTACTAACAGGTGGCCAGTTACTGGCGAATTACTCTATTTCAAACATGTAGTTAATCTGTGGCATAGCGGATATTTTTAAATGATCGCCGGCTGCATATTGCTTAATTTATTTTAGAGATATTGCTTAAAACGTTACTGTGTATTTTTAAACCTATTTTTGTAAATTTTACGAGCTTTGCGTCTTTTTAAAACCAGAAGCTTTTATTTGGATTAATTGAATGTCAGTTTATTTTTATTTTTTTGTGAAATATGAATTCAGATAAAAATAAATTTTGTATGTTGGGCCTTATGAGGTTAAATCCTGTCATAAGTAAAAAATAATCTAGGTAAGTACCTTATAAAAATAAAAATAAATAAATAAAAATATATTTTCCAAATAATAAAAATTATGTATCAATATGTAATTTCCACACAGGTCAACCCCGTTTTTCATCGATTTGAGCAAGCTTGATAAGTAGTATATATTATGCACCTTATTTTAGACACTGCACACTATTATAATACGCGTCTAGGCTCGAATAAACCCTAGAATGTCTAGAATGCCGTGTATCGAGCTAAAAGTAATTAATCTACCCGACATCAATACGTGGCCTTGGCGCGATCTAGTTTTTGTGAGCCATGCTATTCCCAACCTCTTTTAAAGGCCTCTTTCGCCTCGTCTCACAACTCATATAGTCGCACTAATCTAAGTAAAGACTTTTCAATTACAAAAAAGAACGCGTCACGGCGTCACACAAACGTCAGATTTTTTATGAAAGTATGAGGTTTATTTACGGTATTTCCAATTTTTTACGCCTCTGCTACAAAAACACGCTCCAAGTTAGTGCCTAAATACCGGAATTCCGGAATCCCGAAATATCCGGATTATCGGACCGATTTTTCGGAAATACCGGAATTGAAGAGGGCCATATCGAAATATCGGGATTCCGGTATTTTAAACAAGGTAATGAAGTTATGACTTTACCTTTCAAATGTGTATAGTGATAAAAAAAATCGTGAGTCAAATCCGGGTTACGCAGAAAAAACGTTCTAAAAAAATGCAAAAAATTACTAAACGTTCGGTCTACATCCTTACTAAACACAGAAAAAAGGTAAGTAAAACTGCGATATTTATGGAAATCTCGTTTTTTTTTTTCATTGTAGCTGATTAGGTATTAAAAAACAATTAAAAACCAAATTCCACCAAACAAAAAATATTATAATTATAAACATAAAACTTTAAAACAGTCAATACCGGTTATTCATTCCGGTATTTCGGTATTAGCTTATTGGAATCCGGTATTGAGGGCCAATCCAATATCGGATTCCAATAAGCTTACTTTAACTTAATAGAGGTCTGACTAAACTGGTTAGCTCGTGTAGGCTAGGCATTGCGAACGACCTAGGGCTTTGTAAGCATGACAGGTTATTCTAGTATTTAATGATGTGGGACTAACAACGGTCAAGAAAATGTATAGTTACGGGCGACGAAAGCAACCATTTTTGTACTCTTAATTTTATACAAAACTAGTCTATTCCTGCGACTTTGTCCGAGTGCGAGTTGAAGAACTTGTTAAACTGTCAGTTTTAATATTGCCTTACTTAATTTAACCCCCCATTCAATATCTTTAAACTAAATAAATTTTATTAAAACAGAGAATTCCCAGGACACTGGCCGCGTTCCCCCTCTGCACACTTGCACAGTGAGGCTGAGTTTTTGGGCAAAATAAATAAGTAAATAAATAAATAAGTAATTATATTTAATATTTTGGGACACTCTTATACAAACCGACCACAGTAAGATTGAAACAAGGCTTATATTGTGGATACTAGACAATGATAAATAAAATACATAGTTATGGATAAATACTTAAAATAAATACATATAGGTACATAAAACATCCATAACCTAGGAACAAATAAAAAATAAATACCTGTGATGAACACACAAAAATAAGCAAAAAATCGACTTCTAGGAATCGAACCTGTTGATATTTATATTTATCGATATTTTGCTCGATTAATTTAATTTAGTACATTTAGAGTACGTGTTAAAAATAGTAGTTGTAATGGTAAAACACTTTATTGTACAAAAAACAAAACAGGAAAAATAACATTCGTTATTAGTACAAAGGCGAACTTATTTCTTTAAGAAATCTCTTCCAGTTGACCTTGCAAAAACAAAGTTTTAAATCGATGTAGGGAACTGTAATATTTTTTTAAGAAAACTAAATTATTTAAAAGTAGTGAAACTCTCTTGCAATAGTTGCAATAAAGATGGTCAACCAAATCTTGTCAGTAGAAAAAGGCGCGAAATTCAAATTTTCTACGGGACGATATTCCTACGCGCGTACATTTTTCAAATTTGCCGCCATTTTCTACTGTCAAGATCTGGTTGACCAAGTATAATTACAATATTGTACTTAAACTTAAAATAAATGTTGCTAAGTGTACCATTTAACCAATTTTGGACATGCCAAGTAACAATACAAATACCTAAAATAATTACATACATCTATTATAATGTCTATGCATAATTGCATACGTCTTTTTGCATTCATGATTTCGAAACCACACGTCCACATGCAAGTGCAAAAAAACTTGAAATACGGCAAAGGAGACAGAAATAGGCAATGCGGATAACGCACAAAACCATGGCGCTGCAAGCACTGCTAGGGCGCTCGCGCTATTAGGGCCAAGTTATACTTGTAGTTTTTTTTACAGTACCTACTCGATAAAATTTGGTGGATAGGTATATAGAGTGCCAATTTTACTGGGAGTACAAAATCTTCCTCTGAGCTATTAAAAATGACCTATTTCTTTTACAAAAAAAAAAGATTTTAAGTTTGGACTGCGAAATACTCCTCACGCGAGCACTCGCGGTTCGCTACTCTAGGGTAAAAAAAAAAAAAAAAGTCAGTAGGTAGAAATTTAGAAAATGCAATTTTTTTTACTTAATAATTCAGCCTTTATACGTCCCACTGCTGGGCACAGGCCTCCTCTCACGCGCGAGAGGGCTTGGGCTATAGTCCCCACGCTAGCCCAATGCGGATTGGGGACTTCACATACACCTTTGAATTTCTTCGTAGATGTATGCAGGTTTCCTCACGATGTTGTCCTTCACCGAAAAGCTAGTGGTAAATATCAAATAATATTTCGTACATAAGTTCCGAAAAACTCATTGGTACGAGCCAGGATTTGAACCCGCGACCTCCGGATTGAAAGTCGGGCGTCATATCCACTCGGCCACCACCGCTTGACTTTTTTTTTTAAATAAACCCTAATTTTAATAATCGGAGATGAAGACAATATCATTCACTAAAGTTCTTAAAGATAGGTTTTAAGTTTTAACCTCATTGCAAAAATACGCACCTGACAAAAAATAATCGAAAGCTGTAGCGGCATTAAAATACAACTCATATTGATATATTTTAAGGCTCCGTTTTTGTTGCCAAACTATTAATTTTAGTACCCATTTCAGTTTTTTAAACTACACAAATTCGATTAATTTGTTGACCGGTTAAATATGTGCCCTATAAAACCACTCAACTATAGTCCAAAAGTTCCTAACGATGGTCCAAAAGTTACTCTATTATGTTCGTTTAGGTGTGACTATTAGTTTTTTTTTTTTTTTTTTGAATGCTAATAGTTCTATGGAAAAATAAATAAATAATATAGGGCATTCTTACACAGATTGACTAAGTCCCACAGTAGCTCAAGAAGGCTTGTGTTGTGGGTACTCAGACAACGATATATATAATATACAAACACATAAATACATAGAAAACACCCATGACTCAGGGACAAATATCTGTGCCCATCACACAAATAAATGCCCTTACCGGGATTCGAACCCAGGACCGCGGCTTTACAGGCAGGGTCACTACCCACTAGGCCAGACCAGTCTTCTAAATACATGTTTATAAATGGAAGAAAAACTCGGAGAAATCCAAAAAGTACACCTCAATTTATACTTAATTACGTATGAAACTTGTGGACCATAATTGTGGAATTGAACTATAGTTTCACGGTATAATATATTATATAAACTGGTACTGCATTTAAACTACCTGATTATGTCCTATTCTGCTTTCACAATTTGATGTGGTTTTCATCTTGAATGAGTCGTGGTTTCCGATACGTGAGAGTGAAATCAACTCCTGATTCGCCAGCACCAATCAACGTGAGGTAAAGTAAAAAATATGTAATAACTAAAATATATTATATATATATAATATATTTAATATAATATTTATGTTATTAAATAATATATCGGTGCCAACGCTTGCTACGCGCTACGCGAACGATAACATGGGAAAAACCGTATGTAGCGAAAAGAGACTACGGATAGTGCACCCGCCTGGCGGGTTATTATTATTTAATAACTAATATACTATTAAGTATTAACAGTTTTTATCAGCGACTCCCACACTGTGCTAAATATTATGAACATTTAGGGTCACTAATATTAACATGGCGGTTTAAAAACAAATGGGAATGCACTTTAAAGGCTGATTTAGACGGCGCGCGAACTCGAATGCGATTTTAGTTACATTGCGGACTGTTGGTTACGTCCAATTCAATGAAACTCGCATGCGAGTTCTCGCATCGTCCAAATGAGCCCTTAAGAGTGTAAAATATTACAGATTTATTTGAAACTATACCTACTTTAAACCTAAGTTGAATCAAAATGATCAAAACCATATCACATTCAAAACAGAATCAGCCTCTAGATGATTTCAGTGCTGGTTTTAAATCTAAACTAAACCGCGTAATTAAGTAAAAACTGAAATCACATATAAGGGATAACTAATTAACTACCGTGAGAGTATAGCTTATTAAATATTCGCCATAACGAGCTATTACGAATCATACGTGTTTCATATATTATAGGTAAAGGATAATCAAAGATTCTTTAGGATTTAATTACAGCTGCCATGATATATATCGGAGGTGTTCACAATATCTGAACACACGCTCTAACGCCCTGACAATAGAGGCGTGTTCAGATATTTGTGAGCGCCTTAGCCGCTCCGATATGTCTGATGGCGACTGTACTATGGATACTACAAACGGATACAAGGTGTTTTTATTCAATTCCGTTAACTTCGGCGTATGGCTAAGTACTTTTATGGAAAGTAAATAGTGAATTTTCATGAATTTGGATTTTCTTTTTTTTTCATAGCGTTGTTGTACTCGTAACGCAGGCATTATTACATATAGTTTGTCAATAGGGCTGTCTCATTTCAAACATAGACGGAGAGAATCATACTATAGTTGCACCAAGAAAAGTCTGCAGCGGATTTGATAGCGCACGCAGTGTAAGTGTTATTTATACGTCATAATTTCATAGAAGTTTGACGTTTAAAATGACACTTGCACTGCGTGGACTATCTAAATCGCTGCAGACTTTTCACGGTCTGACTTTAGCTTTGTCTTACACTAATACTTTAGCCCCCAAAACAAAAAGCATGAGTATAGTTTTGTTTGTTCGTATTTACTGCCAATTTGGTTTGGCCAACTATACCTATTATTAAACTGAACCCATTGATATAGTATAAAGAACTGGATACCCAATCAGCCGCCAAAAATGGCCCCACAAAAGTGATGTCAAAACAGATCATGCATTACTTTTTCGTTTAGTCTTGTTTGAAACGCTCAAATGTGAAGTTGTCAACAATTACGAAATGTGCCGTTAAAATATGTAAAAATAACAATGATAAAACAAGGAAAAAGGATGGAATGTATTTCTTTCGGTTAGTTCTTTGGATAGCATTACATAATTTATGTAATCTGGTGGTAATTTTATGGTTTTGAATAAATTAATTTGTTAGTACCAAAGAAGGGATGTCAAGGAACAAAATTCTATTGAGTCGATGTGAGGTCAATATTTTTTTATATTTTTATATGGAATTCATAAGAAATAATATTATGTTTAAATTGAAGATTTCCAAGAAAACCTATGCGACGTGCAAAGTGGACTGCTATTTAATTATAGCAAGAGATAGGGGTGATGCAGTTTTAAACAAGGCAAAACGGCACTTGTGTGTTTGGCCCATTTCCCTGTTTCCGACATATACACCACCAATAAGGGCTTATATCGACTAACTGTAAATGCTAAACCTGTCGGAACACAGTGACAACCACAGGATTTTTTTTTATAAAGTATAGGTAGACTTTATAAAAAAAATCCAATCAGTATCTAAATGTCCCCGTGCACCCGTGCTATGAGTAAATGTTGATCTTAAATACACAGTTATTTAATAAGTAGAATTTATTTCAAGGAAATTAGTATTTAAAGACGTATACTTACGAATTAAAAATTTAATTTGTTTGAATTTGAACCACGAATTAATTTTATTTGAGCTCCCGATTAAATTAAATTTGTTTTATTTATTACTTCAATTTTAATATTTTCCTGTACAGTAATACATATTAAAGTGTACCAAAGTGACGCCATTCGTTCATTATTCTCGTTTGACGTTGTTTGACGTAAATACGTTACGTTTAGTGCCATCGGACTAAATTTTTTAACAGTGTTGGTACTTATGTTTGCAAATTTGACACTTAATGCTTACGACATTAAGCTCTTTTCTGTACGAAACATTTATCTTGACTCAAAATTTACGTAAGCGTTTTTATCATCAATGCAAATGGTGCGAAACGTCATTGGGATCCACATTTCTTGACGTTTTTGTTCTGCTTTGTGTGTCTATTTCTTTTATATTAAGTCAGTGACTGAACCAAACAATTTAAAACTATCGGCCTGATTCGAATTTTGATATAAGTACGTCAAAAGGACTTGATAGGTATGATAAGGATCGGGTATGTCAGTGCTAAAAGTGACTTTTCTTCCAACAAAACGTCACTTTGTTATATGAAGATAAACATTACTTGTAGGTCAAAAAACTTTACATGTAGGGGATTCCCGAAGACTTGAAACATTTTATAAAAAGTGCATATAAAACATCTCAGATCATAATCATCATCATTTTCCTAGCGTTGTCCCGGGTTTACTAAGAGAGCGTGAATTCCGCTCGATCGCTCGATAACATAATCCCAAGAACGGGTGCAAACACTAGTTTTTGCTGAACTGACCTTTTAACTAGAAAACGAGGCCTTATTAGGATTAAAAATAATACCGTTGAATTTATCAAAAAGTACTTCTTAATAACCCTTTTACGTATTTCTAGTGTCTACAAAATTACACTTAGGAAGGGCTCGACCCTAGGCTTTAAATTAATATGCGGTTGTTAAAGCACTTAGTACAATATATTTAAGGTTGATTCTTGCTTGTTGTAGGTGTGAATAAAGAGATTAGGCATGACTGTGGCGGGTCAAGTTTAAAATCAGGAATTGTTTAAAGATACTATGAACACTTGAATTACATTTATTTCAAATTCACAAACAAGTGCGTACAAACCTACTCTAATTGTTAAAAGCACGGATTATGTACTGTATTATTGTATATTCATAGTTTAAACTCACTTTCTCCCACATGTTAGCTTGGTTTTGTTTTATTTTATTTTTATTTTCATTGTGTTTTCCCTGGTTGCCCTGAAAACCAGCGCCATGGCTAAGTGTCTTAGACATCGGCATATGCTGAGTGGCATCCATTTTGGTGTTAAAATATATTAGAATAAGATGTATTATAGGTTAAGTTTTATGTTTTACACCAAATAAAGTTTTTCTATTTCTATTTCTATTTCTATTTCTATTTCTATTTCTATTTCTATTTCTATTTCTATACATACATATTACATGACGGGGCTCATAGGAATTATGACATCTATTTAATTTCATAATAAAATCGAGTTAAACCAGATAAAAAATGAGCAATTTATCTTAATAAATTTTAAACTTATAAAAATATATGAAAATGAAAGAAAATACAAAACCTCATTTTCAAATATCAAATTTATCAAAAATATCATTTTCAAATTCTGCCAAAATGGAAAAAAGGTCCATACGATTTCTTACATCATAACATTCATAACTATATACTTATAAAAGCAAGAACTTTATCATAACTATATACTTATAAAAGCAAGTTCCCCGCCGCGTCTGTCTGTTTGTGTGTTTGTATGTTCGCGATAAACTCAAAAACTACCGGATTTTAATGCGGTTTTCACTTATCGAAAGAGTGATTCTTGAGGAAGGTGAATAATTTGTTAACCCGTGCAAAGCCGGGGCGGGTCGCTAGTAACTCATAAATGCCATTAATACAAACTTGTCATCTAGCCTATTCTATACTTATAACTATTACCGGTAATAACTTAAAACACATTTGACCTGCAACATGGACCCTTCACCCTCTGAAATGTCACTTGATAGCCCTTATACGTTACACCCCAGACGTCTGCCCGGTTAGTTATTGGTAGATATTTCCTTTTTTAATGAATTGGGGAAAAAGTTAAAAGAAGTGGTTCTGTTGAAGGTCGGTTGGCCATAAATCGTCCGCAATAGACGCAAAGGCTAATAATGAAAATTTCATGATCTCAAATCGCACTATGCCGCATAGTTAGTAGGTACGTTACTACGAAACTAATTACCGTCATCGTTGATTTAGTGCAGTAAAGAATTAAGCGGAAAAACGCTAATAGTTTCAAAACTTTAAAAGGTAGGTATAGTGTTTTTTTTCTGATATACAAAATTTATACTTTTACAGGTTCACAGTAAAAAAAACATAACTTTTTACTTTAAAAATCCACTTACAAGAACCAATTCAAATCTTTCCAGCTCGTTTTCTCGATTTCAACTGATTGTCGTTTGATCGCTTATTCCATAACGCCGTCCAAATAAATGCATTGAGAGCTTTGTTTAGGTACCTACATATTATCCTTCGCGGCTTCTTACAAATTTATATTAATTCAGGTATGAACCCCTATAAATAAATAATTTCATTCGATAGCGTGACGAGCGTTCGCGTACGTCAAGTCAAGCTATCGAGTGAAATGTACACTAGGGGTACAAATACTTTTTCAGCTAGGTAACTTAATACAAAATTAAGGGTTAAACATTCTAGTGACCCACTTTAACTAAAACTGGCTAATAATTTAACATTTCTAACAGTCCGGGAATATCTTTTCCCGGCCTGTCCCGCAACGATGAATTATCGTCGACTTGTAACTCAACAGCTGCGAGGAATTCAAATTATTTCGTTCGTTGTTCCAATGGTTACGTGAAGCGGATTTGCAACGTTCTGTAAGGTTTTTATGACAGTTTTTATTTATGGATTACAATTAAAATTAACATATATTTAGAACTAAGGACACTAAGGTCAATAAGGGTATAGTTTGTAACTTTCTAATAGAGCCCGAAGGCTAATCCTATTGTCTATTGTTAAGTAAAACCGCTCGTGCTACGTGCCACAACCACCTGCATAAAAAATCGGTACTTCGGTTACTGAGTGCCGGCGAGTCGAACGCTACAGAACCAGTCTAAAATGTGTCATCGAGACGCGTAACAAAGGCGCGTTATCGGAGAGCGCACCTACACTGGTTTTTTGAGCGTTGGACTAGCCCGCGCTCAGGTGCCAAATAGAATAATAAGGACCCTTTTTTGCAGGTAAGTAGCACGTGCGGTTTTACTGAACAATAGACAATAGGATAAGCCTTCGGGCTCTACTAGAAAGCTACAAACTATAAACCCGGCTTATAAAAAGCGGCCAAGTGCGAGTCGGACTCGCCCATGAAGGGTTCCGTATTTAGGCGATTTATGACGTATAAAAAAAAACTACTTACTAGATCTCGTTCAAACCAATTTTCGGTGGAAGTTTACATGGTAATGTACATCATATATTTTTTTTAGTTTTATCATTCTCTTATTTTAGAAGTTACAGGGGGGGGGGGGGGGGACACATTTTACCACTTTGGAAGTGTCTCTCGCGCAAACTATTCAGTTTAGAAAAAAATGATGTTAGAAACCTCAATATCATTTTTGAAGACCTATCCATAGATACCCCACACGTATGGGTTTGATGAAAAAAATATTTTTGAGTTTCAGTTCGAAGTATTGGGAACCCCAAAAATTTATTGTTTTTTTTTCTATTTTTGTGTGAAAATCTTAATGCGGTTCACAGAATACATCTACTTACCAAGTTTCAACAGTAGGGGAAACTGGGGAGGGTTGATCACCCCTTTTGTTTTTAGCATACATTTTCTTAACTATTTGTAGTATTGAAAAACTTTATAGACCATACGACTCAGAATTTATCTCTTCATTAATAGTTTGAATTAGAACAGATTTGTGCAATAAATTAGATCATTATTAAATGAAAACCCATACTGTTGACTTTTACCATGTGTCCCCTATGTAAGGGAGACTTGTTTACCCCTGGTCGGGAGCCTTGATCCTAGGGGGATCAAGTGACCCTGGTTGTTGGGACACATGGTAAACATATTTTTACCATGTCTCCCCATACCAGATTCTCATTGATTATATAACTCGGATCGCTATTAGCAATGCATCTATAATTTGTAAAATACACAGCAAACATATATATATTGCATCTTCCATGCTTTGAAGTTGTATTTCCGGTAATCAGATGTCTAAGCCGAAGGGATCAAGTCTTCCAGATTTGGGGACACTTGGTAAAAAGATTTTAAGTGGCAATGTCATATTTCGAGGGTAGTATCTACATTAATTTATTCACTTTATCTACAGAAAATTAATATATGAAGATATCAAACACATATTAATCCATAATCTTATACTTTTTAAAAACAATGTAATCGTATTATCCATAAAACAACATAAAATAGGGAATCAATTTTTGTACCAAAAAAAAAAAACAAAAATCTAAGTTATTAACATAGAATTACTTGTAACAAGCTAATTTTTTTAAAGTTCTTATGAAGGTATTTTTAGGGTCAGATACCTACAGCAATTTTAATTTTTTTACCCATCACTGGTCGTTATTGTTTACTATAATAAATAAGTTTAGAAATTTGAGCAGTAAAAAGTTTCGAGGACGGTGTTTGAGCTGCATAATCCTAAAATCCTTTCTATGGACCGTCGGTTCTATAGTACATAAAGTCGGAAAGCCATTGAAATAGCATTTCATCCATAAAAACAAATATCGCCGGTTGAAAACCAAATATCGTTATAAGTGTTTTTTGTCGACCGAGTAACATCCCCTGTGTGTAAAACGTTTAACTTGATAAAAAAGACCAAGTACGGGTAGTTCGTAAAATGTTGATGTCAACTTTAGTCAGTCTTTTCAAAGGCCACGGGGATAATTCCGTTTTCGGAGTCGGTTGTATAATTAAAAACTGAATTATACGCCATTAAATTCCGTTTTAATAAACAATAATGAGTCAAAAACCTTGAAAGTTTAAATCAGTGTTTCTCTGGTCGTACTTTCGCGGCATGATTTACTAAAGAAAAGAAAATATTTATGATAGCTCTATGAATCATTTTGTAAGTAAATTTATTACAATGTATACTTGATCGCTTTGGGGGTGACATGATCCCGGAATCATATCTCCCCTGAAGAAAAAGACAAAGTCTCCCCATACATAGTAAGATTATAAAACGTGCCGTACTCGAAACATGTGTTCGCGTATATCAATGTAATCCAAGTTAATCATCACTTCAATAAACAACAAATAAAATAAGCACACTCACTAACATCATTTCCATCTCATATTATAAAATAAATCCAGTTAAAGCTTACCGAAAATTGAATATAGTACGCAGAAAATCTTTCACCGTCCGCCATTTTTGAACCACTGACTTTTCCGATACAGTGCCATGACAGAACGTGAAGTTAGGAACGAATGAATGAGTGTTACCAGCGCAAAAAATTGTATCTCGTTTGGTTTGATTAAAAATGAAGTTTACCAAGTGTCCCCTAGGGATCGACCCTCCCCACCCTCACCTATAGTTCTTATAGTTTCGGAGAAAAGTGGCTGTGACATACGGACGGACAGACAGACGGACAGACAGACAGACAGACAGACAGACATGACGAATCTATAAGGGTTCCGTTTTTTTGCCATTTGGCTACGGAACCCTATAAAGCGGCGGGCAAGTATGAAATCTCGTAGTTACTTTTCGTGTACTTATAAATATTACCCAAATTACTATAAGTTGAACTTTCCCACTACTCATATACAGTTAATATAATGAAAGTTTACGTTAACTACCAACCTTATCAAGACACTTAAACTAAAACGATATAAGCAACTGTAGTAAACGGAGCTCATCTTACACTGGTCTTAACTAATTTCTTTAACATCTAGTATATATGGACCCCTATAGTTCAATTTTATGAGGCCTTAGGAGTGACCTGTATTATTCACCTTTAAGCGCAACTCCTCAAAACAAACCATTATAAGTAAGTCCTCGCTAGACCTGACTGTACACTCGCCATCACATATATCGGAGCGGCCAAAATATCTGAACACGCACTCTAACGCTTTGACAATAGAAGCGTGCTCAGATATTTGTGAGCACCTTGGATGGTGACTGCAAGCTATACCGATTAAAAAAATACCCATGGAATCAGAGGGGCTGCCGCGAAAACCGAAATTCGCAAATTGCGGGGATCTTTCTCTTTTACTCCAATGAAGGCGTTATAAGAGTGACAGAGAAAATTGCCCGCTTAATTTGCGCACTTCGATTTTTGCTTTTCCTAGGATAGCGGTGCCGTCATATAGCGGCCGTCTCCATACTAAATAATACGGCTAAATATGGATGTTGTAGTATTTGTATGGAGACGGCCGCTATTGACGGCACCGCTATCGGAGGACACCAAAGCTTTATAGCTTTTTTTTAGCTTTTGTTCCGTACAAAACTTTGTTTTTTAAGTTACATTTAGTTTGTAGTTATTTAGTTGTAAGTGTATGGACTTAAGGTCTGAAATAAATGTTTTTTTATAGCCCAGAGATCTATATATATTGGTTTGTAAACCATACGAAGGTAACAACTATATTAAGGTTGCGGTCAGTGCACTTTCGCGATAAAATGGACTTTACGACAGTGTGTTAAGGTATAAAATTGATTGAGATAAGCGTAATGAGTGCATACGGAAGTGATAAGCTGATAAGGCGCGCCGCGATAGAAATGCATTGGACATTGTATCAAACCTTTTAGTATTAAGCATTTGCACGCCATAGGTACCTACGTATGAAAATCAAAATTATAAAAATGAAAAAATGTTTATTCGGTTTAAGATTTACTTCCCATAAAATAAGCACTGGTAGCAATGGTAACTTAGATTTAAGGCGCAGAGCTTGACATAATATCTAAGGACGGGCTTTACGGGTACTAAAAATGGTGTCACTCACGAATTTGAGCCAATATCGTGCAGTCTAATGCAACTAGTTGCGACCAATCTCGCGCATGATACGAACTCATTAACCAATCACGTTGTGGTATTAGACTCGAATTCGTGCGCGTGACACCGTTGTACTGGCCCCATTCTTATTGTCCGTAAGGCCCGTCCTTAGATAAGTATGTGTCAATGGCTACTAAATGAGTTTGTTCGCAATGTTAATAATTTGATGATTCGATAAAGGCAAACGCCGAGAGGAAACCGAACTAATAATTCCAATGAGATGATAGTTTTTGCAACAAATGGCGAGTGATAACGTAGGACTGAAGAAATGGCGCTGCCTTGTGTTGTAGAGCAAGTCTTAATTTGGTTCACTGAGCCAACTGAGTGTAAGACCTCGTTTCGCTGATAAGTTGGAAGGTCAGAACGCAGTCATTTTGGTAAAAATGTGTTATACTGTTAAAAAGATCTAACAAATTAATTAAAAATTCAAAAAGGGTAACCTGAATATGTGAACGTGTGCTTTATAGCCTAAAATACATACCTACACACTTACAATCGCACTTGCTACTAATTACGCCCTACAGAACCCCTGTACGGAACCTTTTGTGTTCCGCACGGTGCAGACCACTTGATTCAATAATTCAGTCTATAAGATGCTTCGAGGGTGTCGGTGCGTATAGGGTTCCGTGTTATCGTAAGGATCGAAGTCTTGGTGAAATCAGAAATATTCCTTTATTTAATTTGTAGGATTGAAATTGAGTCTAAAACTAAATAAATATGTGCATAATTACATATTTTTTTGGGATAGTGAATAAAATCTTCGCCAATAAATTTCCGATTTTTTTAAGTGTCGAGCCGAGTCCTTATTGAGTCTTTTTTTAAGGGCAACCCAAAAGGACTCGAGGCTTCAAATAATGACTTAGTGAACAATTTTGTAGAATATATTATTGTATCTAAATACTAATACTAAGTCTAATAGCAGTAAAGAAAATAAGCAATATTGTATGGTGTACCAAATCCGTGAACTTGACATTTGGTTGTTTATTGTAAAAAAAATGAGCGATGTATCAAAAAGACTCGTCTCTACAAATGTGACGGGTTTCTAACAATGTAAAAAAAACTCGTGTTTTGACTTAATTATACGAGTCTGAAAAACGTAGCCGAGTCTAAAGGAGAGGACTCAAAGGACTCAAGTCTCAACCAACTCCAGGTTGACTCAACCGACTGTCGTCTCAAATTCCATTTAGGGATGTGCACCGTTAAATCTAATTTTCATTCATGTTAATGACAAATTATAAAGCTAAGGCTCCATATACTCGTATCACATCACACATACAGTCAGCAGCAGAAGTTGCTGAGCGGGCGAGGTGTTCAAAATAACATTGAGCTCTTATTCTCTTAACAATAAAGTCGCGTCAAGATCATTTTGAACAGCTCGCCCGCTTAGCAACTTCTGCTGCTGACTGTACAATGTCTACGTAAGATAATTACTTAGTCCTCAAGACCCCCAAAGAAGGGTTCAGTATAAAGAAGTACATTATAATATCGTATTTTTTTTTAATACTCGCGCCCGACTGGGACTAATGTAATTAGGTGCCTACAATGAACTAAATAGGGATGGGAAAATTAGGAAAACATCGATAAAAAAATATATAATTTACTGAACCAGTCACTACATTTGTGTATAATGTTGCTTTCCGAATAAATAAAACTGAATAGTGTATTGCCATATCCAAGTCACATAATTCTCAAAACTAAGTTGGTAGGTGCTTGACTGACATTATTAATTAGAAAGTTTATGTACGCGTTTGGATGGATGTAGTATTGTTTATTTCGCAAAAAAATACACTTATTTTTTTTTACTAGGATTCGTTCCCTTTTAGCAGAAAAGGAATAAACGAATATACTTAGAAGACAAATTTAAACAAACATAAATTCTCCTATCCCTAATACTAGTAGGTAGTATTGCAGTGTCCAATAGGGTTCAGTGCATTGGGCGGGGTAGAAGAGAAACAAAGTGAATTTTCTCTACAAGTCTTTCACTTACCTCATAGTATATGTTACCCCACCTAATCTTATATATAACATTTTCAAGCCAACTTAAGAGTTAGACTAAGTCTGACTACTACAACAATTTTGATAGCACACGCAGTCCAAGTGTTATTTACAACGTCAAATTTCTATGAAATTATGACGTAATAACACTTGCACTGCGCTGTATGCTATCAAAATCGTTGCAGATTTTTCTTGGTCTAACTCTATCATCGTACCAACTTTGTGAATTTGCAATAAACATTTCATTCAGTTTTGGCAATCTCGTTAATAAGATTGCCAAAACTAAATGAAATGTTTATTGCAAATTCTTCTTCTTCGCGAACAAAATTTAAGTCAAGCATTTTCAATATCGACATTTTCCCATTTTATTATTTTCCCATCCCTACTCAACACGCCTCACACACCCAACACATGAAGTTGGTTAATTTTTTAACGCAGAGGTACGCAACCTACCTACGCAAGGTTTATTATATCTTTAGAGGGAAACCGTGTCGCTTTAATGAAAAAAGGTTTATTACGTACGACTGAAGCTAGACTTAATTTTGTTTAAAGACTAACGTTGGAAGAGAAATATTATTTTAATGAAAAGGGGTTTTATAACGTATAAAAGGTACTTTTGAATATCCTTTCTAATATGTAATTATGAACTATAAATCTAGAGTACTGGGGTAAGAAAACTTCATATAATGTTCAAGCACTTACATAGTGACTTACATTCATTTCATTTCATCTTTTTATTTAGCAGATAATATTACCTAAATATTACAGAGCCCGTACCATGACTCATGAGTCACTGGCAGTGTCAAAACTGACATATACGTTCTCGATGGCGTTTATGTTAGTGCCAAACTGGTGGTAGTGGAACGAACTCACGACCAAAAAGGCGCTCCCATACATTAGAAGTTACGCTCTCATTTTAAAATGACAGTAGGTACCTATGCTTTGCGAACTTATTTACTTATTAAAGATTAAAACAAGTAATATGTACCAAATAATAAAAACCCTTAAAATAAAAATTATAACTAAAATTAAAAACTAAGCCTAAAACTATAAATTAAAAATACAACGGGTTGCACTCAGGGAGTGCCGGCAGAAGTGAAAACTCAATCACTATTGCAAAATGTCTGCAGCACTATGTATAATTGAGGTTAACGCCATCTAGCGTTATTTCTTCGCATTACTTGAAACCCCTAAGCACATCACTGTTAGTACTCTAGTTATATTAAAACCAGTTAGATCGAAACTCACTAGATGGCATTTATATCAATAAAGAAAAACTCAACGACATTGAAGTAACAGTTTTTCGATCAGGTCACGTGTCCGTCTTACGTCTTACGGGCACGTGACACCTGTTACGAGTTTCCCCACCTAAAAAAGTTTTCACTTCAAAAATTTGCCTGAAATCGCTGCCTATTGGCAGCGTACCCAGAAGGCTGGCAGCATTGACACGTTGTATTGCAATGCTGATCCGCTGTGCTAGATATCAGGGATGTTGCGAACATCCGCATCCGCATCCGCAACCGCGGAACTTCCGCATTATTTTCAACATCCGCATCTGCATCCGCATCCGCATAAAATCGATGCGGAGCTTATGCGGATGCGGATGTCGAACAAGTCGGTACAGGAACGACTTAGCGGCGGCGTAAGTGCTAGGTAATTTCGTCATTACCTATAACGAAATCGTCTAAATCCAGAAAAGTCGGCCAAGTTACTGTTTATTAAATAATAACGCACCTATATTCTTGCTCAAATAGTAAACGTTTCGTTTTTATTTAAAAAAAATACTAAAAATGTAATATTTGACGTTTTCTAAGTACCTAATCATGACATCCGCATCCGCATCTGCGGGTGTGAAGCCTTTAAATATCCGCATCCGCGGATGTTAAAAAATCTGCATCCGCAACATCCCTGCTAGATATGCTTATTAATTAGATCTTCACCTGCGGACGCAGCATGGGGCCATTTTTATCGCCTGTTAGTAAGCCCGTCACTTTCGCACTTACATACTTGTTAGAACGTGACAGGCATGGTGACAAACGATAAAAACGCGACCGTGCTACCGCCGCTGAGCTATGAAAAACTATGGGAATTTCATAACTTATCGGAAATTACATACAGTCCTTTTTAAGTAATATAATATGATTTCACTAAAACACTAATATCAAGTGCCAACTGGGAAATTTCATTCTCATAAAGATTAGATATTCATCGAGCGTTTCTGGGTCGGGTATTATCGACACATAAAAACAGGTTGTATTAAACATGTACGAACTTAGTATTAAGTTAGCGAAAGTTCTACAGGCGGTAAGTTAGGCGGTACAGGAGAGAACAGCAGTAGGTCCACTTTGGTTTTCAGTTCTACACCTAGATACAGTCGCCATCAGATATATCGGAGCGGCCAAGGTGTTCACAATATCTGAACACGCACTCTAACGCCCTTACAATAGAGGCGTGTTCAGATATTTGTAAGCGCCTTCGCCGCTTCGATATATCTGATGGCGACTGTACCATCAGCCTCAAAAGTGCATGGCGACTTTATCAATGAATTCATTCATATTTTCTCCATGCAATTTCACAGCTCACGCTTTTACAGTCAGCAGCAGCAGTTGCCAAGCGGGCGAGGTGTTCAAAATGATCTTGACGCGACTTTATTGTTAAGAGAATAAGAGCCTGCAAGGTAATTTTGAACACCACGCCCGTTTAGCAACATCTGCTGCTGACTGTGTATTTTAAGCGCTTCAAAAATGTCTAAAAAAAGAGCCTGACTTTTCCTGCAACATAGTCGGCAGCATAACTACAGCAGTATTACCTGCCGACTGCATTATACATACATTGCTGCCCGGTTTGCTGCCACAAATGTCAAAATCGAGGTTGCTGCTGGTCATTTCATTGCATTGTTACCGTAGCAATGTAGGTAGTCGGCAGCAATGTCACACCCACACCACATCTTCTAATTACAATTTGCGACACAACGTATGAAATGCCCTTAAAACAGGTCTTTGTATCCATTCAGTAATTTATTGCTTTCATAGGTACAATATATAAGGTCTTACATTAGAATGGTGAACAAGCTATGAACCCTGTAATGGCACTTTTAAGTCTATTATTTACCCAAGCACGTGCTTTTTTTCCTCATCATACATTATGCCTTATCCCGACACATTATGCCGTGTAAACGGTGGTCTTATGAGCAGCAGAAATTGTAATCACCGAAGCAGAAGTGAGCCTACTGCATCTGTCTCCAGTATGCGGTCAGGACGTGTTAAGTTAAATTTATGTTACTTGGAGAATGTATCGGACGGTACGGACCGGAATGAATGATGGTGTGAAACAAAGCAACAGAGATCCGAAATTACTGCTAATGGTACTTTAGACTTGTAGAATTGCTGTGTTTATTTAGGTTAAGGAATTTGGAAACTGCGTTAAAACTTTTCTAGCGCGGTTTAGAGCGCAACTAGCACCATCTATTGGCAGCGATATTTGTTCGGGTGCGCTCGGCTCACGACCGCTCTAAGCAGTCATTACTTACAGTATGCAATAGGTAGTCTATTAATGATCGAGAAAGAGAGACAGACTAATGCGTTCATGAGGGACATCACGATTTGCTGTCAGCTGTCAAACACCGGTTTTGTTAGGTGGTGAGGAATCTGAACATACATTATTCTTAAGCACTTTTTCTATTCAAAATACCCTATACCAAAAGAGAATTGATTGTAATAAAGAGGTAAAGTCTAAGCAAAAACGTGCCCCTTAGTTTGACATCCAAAACAGATAGCGCTGTGCAACGCCATATGTTTTGCGGTGACTGAATTGTCAAACGTTAACTTTTGACAATCAGAGTTAAGTACCGGAAAATGTATGGGGTTGTACAGCGCCATCTCTTTTACCTGTCAAATTCGGAGCACGAAATTGTCTTAGATTTTACGCATCTTACTCAATCAATGTATCTTTGCTAAACGCTAACCTAACCTACCCAGTACCCAGTTACCAAGTTATTAATGCCCTCTATGCGAAGCTAATATAAAAGTAACCTGCACTGAAAGTACCTATAACTAACAATTTCAATTTCAATTGCAACATGAACTATGACTGAAATAACAGGCTTCCGAATGGGGCTAGAGCCTCTGAAATTGAATTTCATTCGTGTAAGCGTGTGTAAGCGTGAAAGCCTTAAGATTGCGGACATACTGGCATAAGATTTGATGTTTCAAATAAATCGTACGTTTATTACATACCTGCGACCCGCTTCGGCTTCGCACGGGTTAACAAATTATACATAAACCTTCCTCTTTAATCACTCTATTTATTAAAAAAAAACCGCATCAAAATCCGTTGCCTAGTTTTAAAGATCTTAGCATACATAGGGACATACAGACAGCGGGAAGCGTTTGTTTTATACAATGTAGTGAAGTCAATGTTGCTAATTCCGTCATAGGTGCTATTCCGTCCACGAGCGTAAGTATATTTCTTTGATTTTCAATCGTAGGAAAAAAACCATCTGCTTTGATCGCTGAAACTAAAAGCAATCTCTGATTTGTCGATGAAATCATCAATTTTGTTCGTTGTTCAAGAAAAACGCTAGTAGACGGAATAGCTCCGCTCCTTTGAATCGTCAGCTTTTCTATCGGATTCGACAATTTGCCCCGGAACCTCCGAAACACGACACCCTTCGGCCAGAAGTCGGCGCACTCGATGGTCCCCTGCAGCGGTCGCGGCACGCGCACCACAAGAGTTGAAGTGCACGTAGTAGCACGATCGAAGCTGGAACACCCTCTGCGTGTAACCGGTCTTCTGGTGTACGTACTGCACCACTTCAGCGGCCATGGCGGTGTAATGCAGGCGCGACACATAAGTAGGTACAGCGCTTTACTACCTTGTTACCTTCCGTGATTATTTCTCACTTGACGGTCTCATCAGAAGATCAGCGCTGGAAGTCGCCAGCTACATGCTGAGATGGGGCCATTTACTTTATTTTCACTATGTTCTTTTTGTGTAATTATGTGTATTGTCTGTGTGTTTACGAATAAAAAACTAATCTATTCTATTCTTTTCTACTCGGTGTAGCAAACCGCAAGCCAGAATTATCCGCTTCGGCGGTACCACACTGAGCTAAAAGTTATACTCATATGGCGTTATTCATAAACGGCTGCTAGCTTAATCAGTTGATGATCGTCGTTTATCCCTATCTGTCGTTATGCCATAGCGTTTATAAGAATAAGTGTAAGGCCTGAGTGGACGCTCGAGTTGGGCGTACAGCGGGGCGGGGCTTGCGGCGTGCATGCTAAACAAATGCAAGCGTATAGGAGCGGCCTTAGTGCACGCTGCTCAAATTACTTGTGAGCCCGACGCCACGCGCTGCACGCCCCGCCGAACGCTCCGCTTCGAGCGTCCACTCAGGCCTCACTAACGCCGTATAATGTTTCCGCTCCGCTTATGACCTACCGCTCCGCTATCTCAGAGCGGGTGACGTGTATGCAAGATACGCTTGCTTGTTGCACTTGCAGCTTAATTTGCAGCGAGCGAGATGGATGCGATAACGAATCGAGAATGCTACTGCAGCACTACATGTACCTATGATTTGAGTATATGATAGGACTACTACACAATCTATGGATAACATGGCTGCCAAATATACACGAAGAACTCATTTTTGACTATACAAGTTGATTTCATCCACTTTATTTTGTGTGTTAGGAAATAGTTATTTTCACCTCAGCATCTCGAACAAGGGTACTTTGCTACTTAAAAACAATGAGCAAAATCGAATTTTGCTCACTGAGTGAGCAAAATCGCATTTTGCTTGTGTCACTCAGTGAGCAAAATGCGATTTTGCTCACTGTTTTTAAGTAGCAAAGTACCCTTGTTCGAGCTGCTGAGGTGAAAATGCCTTTATGCATCCCGTCTCGAGGGGAGCAAGACATGTGTGTTATAAAATAATTAAGTAGCGGACAAAAGCTAGTTAAAAAGTTATTATAAATCCTTTAAGTCTACTTTTTAGGGTTCCGTACCCAAAGGGTAAAAACGGGACCCTATTACTAAGATTCCGCTGTCCGTCCGTCCGTCCGTCCGTCTGTCACCAGGCTGTATCTCACGAACCGTGATAGCTAGACAGTTGAAATTTTCACAGATGATGTATTTATGTTGCCGCTATAACAACAAATACTAAAAACAGAATAAAATAAAAGATTTAAGTGGGGCTCCCATACAACAAACGTGATTTTTGACCGAAGTTAAGCAACGTCGGGCCGGGTCAGTACTTGGATGGGTGACCGTTTTTTTGCTTGTTTTGCTCTATTTTTTGTTGATGGTGCGGAACCCTCCGTGCGCGAGTCCGACTTGCACTTGGCCGGTTTTTTATTCACAATTATCTCTGTATACAATACATCCCTGAATCGTAAATCTGAGAGCCTTTCATAATTAGCCACTGAGGGTAAGGGTGCGTGCTGAATTCTTTACGATACGGGTTGGTCGTAAATCTCTCAGTTGGTCCGACCACGGGCGAGGAGTATTACGTTTAACCTTTTGGACGCCAATGACCGATATATCCGCACCGTAGGTTCAACGCCAAAGACCGATTAATCGGTCACAGACCACAGAGCAACATAGACCTACGTGCATATGCATAAAGTTCAATTACAGTTTTGAGACTTAGGTGACGTGGCGTCAGCGTGACAGCTTTTGTGTTTGACAAGGCGTCGAATATGTCAGTGTCAAAAGTGACGTTAGTTAAACAAAAACGTCTCTGTTGACATTGACATATCTAATCCATGTCGTATCTAGCCGTAATATTTGACGTATCTTTAAGTTTGAGTCGACGATTTGTTTATTACGTAAAGAGTTTGAAGGGTTAAAGTAAAGACGCTAGCACGAAGAATATCGTACATTGAGCCGCCTGTATTTGTTGTTGTTGTGTGTTGTTTCTGTTGTTGTTGTGTGTTGTTTTTGTTGTTTGTGTGTGTGTGTTTGATTCGACAAGACTTTGGTCCCGTGCGATAGTGATAAGTCTACGCACGCGTCCAAAATCTTGTCGAATCCCTGGGTGTCTAGCCAAGGTTACAATCGCTTGCGAAACACTTTGTATCTCTTTATCACTCTTTTATATTGTGACATAGCCATGTCACCTGCGCGCCATGTCACCGCAGCGACGCGCCCAGAGCGGAATCCGGCCACACCGACACGACGGCCCCGCGCGAGGCGCAATGGAGGGGAACACCGACCGGAGCTATATAAGCACGCGCAGCGCACAGTCCCATCAGTCGCGGCCGGGGTGACATACGTGCGCCTAGGCCAGGCTCTTCCCTTCCCCCACGGGCTGGAGCGGTCACCGCCTGCCAGTGGTATCCTGACCCGGGCTGGAGCGGCTATCCGCCTGCCAGGGTATTCCCGTCACGGGCCGGAGCGGTCACCGCCCGCCAGTGAATCCCATACGCAAGGCCTGTAGCGGACACCGCCGGCCGGCGTAATTCCTGTCCCCGATCTTCCCTATCATTCCCTTACGTCCGTGTTACCTAGGGAACCCGCGAATCGACCCGCTACCGTAGAGTCCCCGACCGATCGGGATTAGTTAGTGATAAGAGTAGTTAATAAGTGTTTACAATAAACGGCATAAAGCCCCGTCTATACTAGTGTACTATCCGTGTTTGTATTCATAACCCGTAAGTCCCCTTTCTCCCAAATCTGAGACTAGCTCGGTAAACCTCTCCAGCCCTTCAGGCCGAGAGGATATGTGACTCCTGCTCAGGCAGCACATCACATTTGGCGCCCAACCGAATAACTCACAATTAGGAGTCTTATAGACTCGGGAGAAAGGTAAATAATAATATACGCGACGCGTCCCACCCGCCCGTGTAGAATCAAAGCAACGCCGCGAACCTATCACTGTGTCCGGTCAAGCAAATTGTTATAACTCCGTACCATATCCTGTCAATCAAATCGTTATAACTCCGTACCGTATCCTGTCAAGCAAATCGTTATAACTCCGTACCGTATCCTGTCAATCAAATTGTTATAACTCCGTACCATATCCTGTCAATCAAATCGTTATAACTCCGTACCGTATCCTGTCAAGCAAATCGTTATAACTCCGTACGGTATCCTGTCAATCAGATCATTATAACTCCGTACCGTATCCTGTCAAGCAAATCGTTATAACTCCGTACCGCATCCTGTCAATCAAATCGTTACAACTCGGTACCGTATCCTGTCAAGCAAATCGTTATAACTCCGTACCGCATCCTGTCAATCAAATCGTTATAACTCCGTACCGTATCCCGTCAATCAAATTGTTATAACTCCGTAGTACCGTATCGCGTCACTAAAACCACAACATTCAACAAATTACCGCCGCAAAGTCCGACCCAACGCATCGCGATAAGATAACAGCGTAGCCTACCTTATATCAATGCCAACTTCTTGGGTATACCACTTGAAGAAGCCAGAATTAATACAACAAGCCAAAGATAGAAACATTCCGACAACAGACCTCACAGCCAACCAAATAAGGAAACTGCTGGTAGAGTCCATAAAGTCCACAGACGAATTTCGAACTCCAGAGAAAAAACGACCGACCAAGATGTCAGAAGACGAAACAAAAGTCGACGCGATTCGCTTATCCAAGCTAATCCGGGAATGGAATCTCTCATTTAAGGGATACGACGACGCCGAAGAGTTCTTGGAAAGACTAGAAGAGCTCATCGCAGCAAGCGGGATAGAGAAGGAAGATATATTACCCGCGCTCCCGCGTATCTTACAGGGAAAGGCCCTAGCGTGGCATAGGAACAATGTAAAATCATTCAAGGACTGGGACAGTTTCCTGAGTCTTTTTAAACTTTATTACTACCCCAGCAACTACGAGGAGAACCTCATCGTCAGGATAGTAGCAAGGAAACAGATGTTCCGGGAAAGCTTCGTCGACTACCTAACCGACCTGCAAACGCTGATGCGGAGATACGATAACCTAACCGAAAAAGAGAAACTACATAGAATACACGAAAATATGGCAAAAAACTACAAACTTTATATAAAGAAAACCGACTTCAAAGACTTAACCGAACTAGTAAAACTAACAGCAGAGTATGAAAGCATACTAACACCGGCGTACAGTGGAGGATTTCCAGGAAAAGGACCCACAGAAAGAGCAAGATGGAACAACTCACCGCAGGATCAAGGCGACAGAACGCCACAGACACAACAACGAAACAGACAAATCCGAGATCGCCAGTATGGACAACGGGACAGCGAACCGGGACCATGCGCAAGCGAAGGGATAAAGATACACCCAAGATATAATCCGAAAACATGTTGCTGGTCGTGTGGCAAGTTTGGTCATGACGCAGCACAGTGCCGTTCGCAACAACGCATTTTTTGTAGTACTTGCGGCATACTAGGTATTTTGAGCAAGAACTGTTGTAAGGGAAATAAGGGAAACAGTGGCTCACAACCAGTAGGAGCGGCAGGCGACGAGGACCAAGGCGACACCAGACCTTTTATCAACGTGACATTTAACGAGGTCACATACGAAGGCCTTATAGACACAGGATCAACTCACACGTATATAAACGAAGAAGTATACAGAGTCTGTAAAACGAAAGGAAATCTCGAACAACATGTACAACGAGTAATAGTTTTGCCAAATGGCACGAAAACAACAGTAAAGACAGCTGTACTAGTGAAAATAACAATGAACAACGTCACGTTGTGGCATTGGGTACGCATACTCCCCATGGCGTCAACCGTCATCTTAGGCATGGACTTACTAAGAAGGATAGGCGTGAAAATTACGTGGCCTGACGCCCAGGAGGACAAAAGCGACCACCGCGACGAAACGCAGATAACAATTCCAGACCAAGGGTCAACGCATCCAGACACGAGTAATGTGGACCTCCAGACAGTAACCGACCGCTCAAGGAAACCACCGCAGACTCTGACAGACGCCCGAAAACCACAGTTAGAAAAACAACCGCATAACAAATCCGTACAGTGTGACACCAGCCCCAAGGGGTACATATGTGTTAAAAATAAAATAAAGATAAACCACAACGAACCTATCAACCAAAAATATTACCCAAGAAACCCGGAACAACAGCGAATTAGAAATCAACACGTCAAGGACAGGCGCCCGGAAACCATAATAGACAAATCGAGCAACCCTTGCAACCAGATAGCAGATGAACCGTCGAGGAAACCGGTATTTACTCCACGCACGCAAGGCTGGTACGACAGGAAACTAGACCTGGTACAAAGTCAACCAAACACAGCACAAGATTACCGCATAAAAGGGGGACAGTTATATAAAAAAATAACTCACTCAGGTTACAATAACCAGACAGATCCAGAAACAGACTGGAAGTTCTGTGTACCAGAATCCGACAGGCTACAATTAATGCAACAGCATCACGACACACCGAGCGCAGGACACCTAGGGATGACAAAAACTACTAAGAAAGTAATGCAACGTTACTACTGGCCCGGTATACAACGAGACATAAACACATATGTAAAAAAGTGTAACGCCTGCCAAAAACGTAAAGCAACGCAACAGAAGACGAGCGGAACCAGGCAGGAAAACAACAAACCCGCATCTTGGCTAAAAGGAAGAGAACAACGTACTTCACAAGACAAGAATCCACTCCAGACACTCCAATGCATCCCAAATTCTAGACAGCCAGTACCTAACATAGTACCCACTCGTACTAATAGACGACTCACGTTATCAAGCGATTGGCGACATAAAAAAAAACCGTAGAGCAGGATAAATAAAGCACAATTTAAAACTAAATATTTTAATTAAACCTATACTTACCTATTCCATTCTTAAAATATATATATATATATATATATATTTATACACTAAAAAAAATATACTTATAAGAGAAAACAAAAAAGTTTACGAAATTTAAAAGAAGAGAAAAAAATAAATAAATAAAACTAAAACCCATTACCAGAAAATATATTTGAGAAAAAAGAGAGAAAAAAAAAATTATATACATTAAAACTAAAAAAGAAGTGTAAAATAAAATGGGTTAACAAAAAAATATATTATAATACTAGATTTCTATTTAGGTTAGTAATTTTACGGTGATTTTTCCCCAGGTAAAAATCTCCTAACCAGGGAGGGGTATGTGACATAGCCATGTCACCTGCGCGCCATGTCACCGCAGCGACGCGCCCAGAGCGGAATCCGGCCACACCGACACGACGGCCCCGCGCGAGGCGCAATGGAGGGGGACACCGACCGGAGCTATATAAGCACGCGCAGCGCACAGTCCCATCAGTCGCGGCCGGGGTGACATACGTGCGCCTAGGCCAGGCTCTTCCCTTCCCCCACGGGCTGGAGCGGTCACCGCCTGCCAGTGGTATCCTGACCCGGGCTGGAGCGGCTATCCGCCTGCCAGGGTATTCCCGTCACGGGCCGGAGCGGTCACCGCCCGCCAGTGAATCCCATACGCAAGGCCTGTAGCGGACACCGCCGGCCGGCGTAATTCCTGTCCCCGATCTTCCCTATCATTCCCTTACGTCCGTGTTACCTAGGGAACCCGCGTATCGACCCGCTACCGTAGAGTCCCCGACCGATCGGGATTAGTTAGTGATAAGAGTAGTTAATAAGTGTTTACAATAAACGGCATAAAGCCCCGTCTATACTAGTGTACTATCCGTGTTTGTATTCATAACCCGTAAGTCCCCTTTCTCCCAAATCTGAGACTAGCTCGGTAAACCTCTCCAGCCCTTCAGGCCGAGAGGATATGTGACTCCTGCTCAGGCAGCACATCACAATATTAATACGACAGTGACAGTTGCGTTAACGTTCGCTACGGAGCGTCAACGATTGGAATGTTGTCCACGCACCCTGAGCTATATTTGGCTATACCTACCTATTACCTATTGATAATTCTGGATATAGGTACTCGTATATATTTTATTTTATTTGCCATTATTATATTATATTTGCCATACAACACTCAAATTACCTTATAAAATCGCTCACTCATATAACTTCAAAATGGCTGAGAATAGTAATTTTCTTTCGAAAACAAACAAAACGAATTTAGTTTTCCAATACTTTATCACTGAAAGATTATCATTATCAGTAGGTAAGTAATTCTAGCAAAACTTCATTTTGAAACCTTTCACTCCATAATTGGTGTTTAAACTAGGTATTTAACTAGGTACTGTAAAACAAACACATTAAAATTCATTGAAAACTTTCAATTACTTTACAGCCAATAGAAACTATGATAACAGTTGTTTCTAGGTACTTGTTTCAGGATTGTTAAAATATTCAGCTACGTAGCTAGAAATATTTAAATCTAGGCTACGAAATTATTATAGCTAAATTAGGTACTTATTTTATATTAATGAACTTGTTTCGGCATATTAATTAAGTATTCTATTAGGTTTTAAAAAGATTGAAACAGCGTTGTGCGTTTGTCTATTATACCTAGGTACCTTACCTACATCGGAAGACCAGCGCTGGAAGCTGCCAGCAACATGCTTTGGTACTCGTTAAATAATGGAATTTGTATGCAACATTGCAGTCCCGAAATCGAGACTGCAATGTTTTTAACTTTTTAATTTTTTGAATGACCATAAACTACGCATTTCGCGACCTATTTTTTATTTAACCGGCAACGTCGACTTTGCCGTCCATTTTTGAGAAAAATTATAATATTCTATTCTATTCTACATAAAAAATAGGTAATGCATTAATGCGTAATCAATTCAGATTAAAGTTCTTCTATTTCATCTATTTATTTTCTACTGACATAAATACATTTTAAAAAAGTTCACGAGAAATCGGGCTGTATATGTACCTTACTTACTTACTTGGCTGTGGCGCGATGACCCAAAATGAGTCTTGGCCTCCAACACAAGAACACGCCACTTTGCTCGGTCCAGAGCGGTATCACGCCAGCTTTCGCCGAACGCCGAGCTCACGAAGATCTGCTTCCACTCTGTCCGCCCAGCGATATTTAGGATACATAACGCTAAATATCTCTGTATATGTACCTACTTAGATAAATTTTATACATTTTGTACCTGATAGGTATGAGATGCTTTGAAGCCTAAAGAAAAGTAAATACAGTACGCGGTTGTAGCACATCTAAAATTCCAATTCTGTACCTCTGATTGGTTAAAGCTAGCTAGTAAGGCTTGATAAAACCATGTATTTGAAGTGGACTGTACATTGGGTGTGCAAACAGCCCAGCAAAACAAGGTAGGGGCGTGAATAAAGTATCAGTGGCGGTTCCGGAGCGACGAGTGAACAGACAGACAGAGGGGAATTCTAGATGTTGGTAGCATTAGGAACTGTGGGAAAACCGACGCGAATCTTATGAATTAAATACAAAACTTTGCACTGTTGATTTTTATGTTAGGTAAGTAAGGAAGACCATTTTTCTAAGGGCCTCTCTTGCACCATTCACTAACCCGGGTTTAACCAGTTAAATCGACACGACTTGCGAATTGCCTATTCGCACGTGTATCGCACAATGTTTTACAGTACATATGCCCCTTTAAATTTTCGACATAGACACGACACACGTCTAGTGCTAACTATACCTCACAAGGGCGGTAAATTAGCACCATATGTACTGTAAAAATATATGTATAGCTGTAGCCAACTATGGCAGTGGCTATAGTTAACGCCTTAAGACAGAGCCAGTTGGTCTTAACGCCCATAACTCGCATAAGTTGTTAACTATAGTTCTATTGCAATTATGCGGCAGTCGTTATGTGACAGCGTGCGAGCGGGAGGGGCTGCTGTGCGAGCGATATGTTATAAAATTGATATATTTAGGTACATCATCATCATATCAGTCTTTTATCGCCCACTCCTGAGCATACGCCTCTTCAAGTAAGCGACTTATCCCGGTCCTGAGCCAAACTCATCTAGAAGTGGCCCGCAATCTTCCGAATATCGTTCACCCAACGAGCCAACGGACACCAGGCACTTTATTTAGGTAGGTACAGTAAGTGCCAAAGTGTCTAGGTCTATTATATGTATATTAGGGCACCGACTGTACTTGTAAAAGTCCGTGACATTATATGAATACTGACATGACTATCAATAGCAAAAATAGGAAAACATCGTGAAATACCTAATCGGATTAATCAAAGTCAAAGCTAGGTAACAAAACTTCCGTGAGACCATGAACCTAGAATATTACGGACGGACTGTCACCTAAGACAAACTGTGACACTGCAATGGCGGACGGTTTGAATGTGTGCGTGTAGACGAGTGTTACCATGTAACACAAATTCTCCCCTAATGGTGAAACAATTATTTTTAACATCGTCCTTGTTTTCAAATAAAAAAATTAGGACAGTTTTACGTTAGACAATAAAATAGGTGTGTACGTATCTGATTTTATAGGTCTTGAAAATGCGCAATATTGCACAATTACTTTGTGCATAGATTATTTTCAATACCTAATGATATTTAGCATCGTAATGAAATCAGTTCGTCATGTTTTTTTTTAATTTATACATTTAACTTGAAACATATCTGGTTTTCAACAAAAAAATTATAATACATAACAAACAAACGTTAAGTATCGCTCCTTAGTATCGGGAAATTACCATACCGACCTAGTTTGAAATGCATAATCAATAATTTAACCATTTACCTAAATGATCTCTTAATACATAATGATTTAATAAGAAGGGTATCAATTACCCTACTTTCGGGAAATTACCCTATTCATGTTACTGGTCACACTCCTGTTTTGCAGTTTGATAATTTATAAACAACAAATTATCGTGATTTTACGTACTAATTGATAAACTTAAGTATGAAAAGTTATTCCGTGACCTTTTTTCTTTCGATCGGTACAATTCTAGCAGGATTTAGCTACGCATGCCGGCATATTTTATATTTTTCTTCGACATGTTTACTTCAATGACGTTTCGATTCGTCTGACGGCAAACTGGTGGATGTGGGCTGTCAATGTGTGTGTGTCACGCGTAAATACTTAGAAACTGGTGGATGTTGGAATCACAGTTGTGTTGTAAGCGAAATTCTGTCCGTAATATTATAGGTTCATGCGTGAGACACAGACATTTTAAATATATTTAAAACGGGTTTTCGACTTAAAATACGTAGGTGACCCGTTTTTAATATATTTTAAGATGTCAAGCTAGATGACATTCGCTTTTATAAAAGCTTGTGCCAGCGTCCATTCTTGGGATAAGGTTGCCAAGCGGCAGTCCTCCCTCAAAGAGCGGGTACAAAAATCCAGGAGAATTCTAGAAGCATGATAACCACTGTGGGTGGGCCACTCCCTAAGCATTTGTCGCGGCGAAACAGTAAACTCGCACACGAACCTGTAACTTGGTTTACGAATAAATTTACCTGTGAACAGGTACCATTAACTCCAACACCTATTCTATTCACCCAAACAACAATTCACCCAAACACTCCTCACTTTAATGCTTTGTGTGTGGTGTATCTAAACTTTTTTTATTTATTTTTAAGGCAAACGCACAGACGGATCACGCAACACCAGAGGGGTTGTAAGTGCGCTGCCGGCATTTAAGATGGGAGTACGTTCTTTTCTTGAAGGTTTGAATGTCGTATCGATCCGGAAATACCGCAGGCGACTTCATTCCACAGTTTAGCTGTGCGAGGCAGGAAGTTTCTGGAGAAACGCACAGTTGAGGACTGCCAACCATCTAAGTGGTGAAGATGATAATGTTGTCGTGATGAAAATATGGGCTTCTGCCCTCTGTAAATGGGCCACTCCCTAAGTATTTGTCGTGGCGAAGAGTAAACTCGCACACAAGACTGTAACTTAGTTTCCGAATGAATCTCCGCTACCGCTGCTCGCTAATAACTCCCACATTGTCTTTGACTAGTTTAAAATATGGTTTAGACTCTTGTTGTGTGGATATTTTGCCATTAATATGCAAGGAATATGCTAAGTAGGTGTCTTTTGAGTGTGAAAATGAAAAAAACATGATATAAGATTATAAACAGGGCACCTACACTCACCTAGTACCTAATGTAGGGTAATTTGCCAGTAACTGGCCACCCTAAACTAAATATGATTGTATTCACCTATAAACAGAATTAATTTTAGTATAAGGTGGCTAGTTATTGAAGGCTGCTTAAAATGATTTCTGTTTATAGGTGAATAGAATCATTTTTAGTTTAGGGTGGCCAGTTATTGGCCGGTGGCCAGTTACTGGCGAATTACCCTGAGTGGAGTTCTATAGAAAAGTCAAATAGGTAATGTAAACAAAGAAATTTACTTACCTTAATTTCTTCTTCGTAATCTCTCTCTTTCTGTGGACAACCATGATTTTATCACAGTTTATCACTACATAGTATAAAACAAAGTCGCTTCCCACTGTCTGCCTGTCCCTATGTATGCTTAGATCTTTAAAACTACGCAACGGATTTTGATGCGTTTTTTTTAATAGATAGAGTGATTCAAGAGGAAGGTTTATGTATAATTTGTTAACCCGTGCAAAGCCGGAGCGGGTCGCTAGTATACTTATAAACTGAATTAGATAAGTATCTTACACTAAAGAAAATGTGACCAAGTCACTTTTTCTTTAGTGTATGATATTTATTTGGTCACATTTTCTTGGTCAGGATCTTTATTTATCCTCCACAGACAAGAAATTAAACCCATGGGCGTAACATTCTTGAATATTTCGCTTAAATAAGCCAACATATGGGGCATTATCTATGAAAAGGGACCTTATTGTCGATGGCGCTTACGCCGCACAGCGTCACGCGGCATTGTATTTATATCGGAGCATCATTAATAATGGCGTAAGCGCCATCGACAACAAGGTCCCTTTTCATAGATAACGTCACATATGAGTAATGTTCCAGGAAAGACGCATGGCTTACTGCATAGCTTTATAACCCCCGGGGGGGTAGAAATAGTGCGTCGGGGTGCATTTTCAGAGCTGCAAGTGCAATAAAGTTGATTAACGCTTCAGTTGTGAGTTTAGCTGTTTATCTACGGTAAAATAAATGGGGTAAGGATATATTTCATGACCTATTTCTACTTTTTACAAGCTTTTATTTCACTTGCAATGTTTGTAATATTAATAGGGGAAACTGGGGAGGGTTGATCACCCCTTTTGTTTTTAGCATACATTTTCTTAACTATTTGTAGTATTGAAAAACTTTATAGACCATACGATTCAGAATTTATCTCTTCATTAATAGTTTGAATTAGAACAGATTTGTTCAATAAATTAGACCATTATTTAATAAAAACCCATACTGTTGACTTTTACCATGTGTCCCCTATGTAAGGGAGACTTGTTTACCCCTGGTCGGGAGCCTTGATCCTAGGGGGATCAAGCGACCCTGGTTCTTGGGACACATGGTAAACAGATTTTTACCATGTCTCCCCATACCAGATTCTCATTGATTATATAACTCGGATCGCTATTAGCAATGCATCTATAATTTGTAAAATACACAGCAAACATATATATATTGCATCTTCCATGCTTTGAAGTTGTATTTCCGGTAATCAGATGTCTAAGCCGAAGGGATCAAGTCTTCCAGATTTGGGGACACTTGGTAAAAAGATTTTAAGCGGCAATGTCATATTTCGAGGGTAGTATCTACATTAATTTATTCACTTTATCTACAGAAAATTAATATATGAAGATATCAAACACATATTAATCCATAATCTTATACTTTTAAAAAACAATGTAATCGTATTATCCATAAAACAACATAAAATAGGGAATCAATTTTTGAACCAAAAAAAAAAAAAAACAAAAATCTAAGTTATTAACATAAAATTTCTTGTAACCAGCTAAATTTTTTAAAGTTATTATGAAGGTATTTTAGCTTCAGATACCTACAGCAATTTTAATTTTTTTACCCATCTCTGGTCGTTATTGTTTACTATAATAAATAAGTTTATAAATTTACTACTCACGTTTCGAGGACGGTGTTTGAGCTGCATAATCCTAAAATCCTTTCTATGGACCGTCGGTTCTATAGTACATAAGGTCGGAAAGCCATTGAAATAGCATTTCATCCATAAAAACAAATATCGCCGGTTGAAAACCAAATATCGTTATAAGTGTTGTTTGTCGACCGAGTAACATCCCCTGTGTGTAAAACGTTTAACTTGATAAACAAGACCAAGTGCGGGTAGTTCGTAAAATGTTGATGTCAACTTTAGTTAGTTTTTTCAAAGGCCACGGGGATAATTCCGTTTTCGGAGTTCGGAGTCGGTTGTATAATTAAAAACTGAATTATACAACAATAATGAGTCAAAAACCTTGAAAGTTTAAATCAGTGTTTCTCTGGTCGTATTTTTGCGGCATGATTTACTAAAGAAAAGAAAATATTTATGATAGCTCTATGAATCATTTCGTAAGTAAATTTATTACAATGTATACTTGATCGCTTTGGGGGTGACATGATCCCGGAATCATATCTCCCCTGAAGAAAAAGACAAAGTCTCCCCATACATAGTAAGATTATAAAACGTGCCGTACTCGAAACGTGTGTTCGCGTATATCAATGTAATCCAAGTTAATCATCACTTCAATACACAACAAATAAAATAAGCACACTCACTAACATCATTTCCATCTCATATTATAAAATAAATCCAGTTAAAGCTTACCGAAAATTGAATATAGTACGCAGAAAATCTTTCACCGTCCGCCATTTTTGAACCACTGACTTTTCCGATACAGTGCCATAACAGAACGTGAAGTTAGGAACGAATGAATGAGTGTTACCAGTGCAAAAAAATGTATCTCGTTTGGTTTGATTAAAAATGAAGTTTACCAAGTGTCCCCTAGGGATCGACCCTCCCCACCCTCACCTATGTTTGGTCGGTTCAAATCTTGCATGCCTAATTATAATCACTTCACATTATTCGTTTGAGCTAGTGCCGTACGTAGCGGTAAGAGCGTGTGACTTTCAATCCGGAGGTCGCGGGTTCAAACCCCGGTTCGTACCAATGAGTTTTTCAGAACTTATGTACGAAATATCATTTGATATTTACCAGTCGGTTTTCGGTGAAGGAAAACATCGTGAGGAAACCGGACTAATCCCAATAAGGCCTAGTTTCCCTCTGGGTTGGTAGGTCAGATGGCAGTCACTTTCGTAAAAACTAGTGCCTACGCCCATTCTCGGGATTTATTGTCAAAGCGGACCCCAGGCTCCCATGAGCCGTGGCAAAATGCCGGGATAACGCGAGGAAGAAGAAGATTATTCGTTTGACCTGAAAATTAACATACATAGCTAGGTATCGATACCTTTTTTGGTTAAATTATCGTAAAGGACAAAATGCTAATTCTGAAAATCGCTAGACCAATATTAATAACAAAATTTCCTTGAAGCTCCCCGTTATGAAACAAAACGACCGAATCTTCAACTTCAAAATACGTGAGTGACCCGTTTTAATAATATTTAATAGCTAAACTCAGCTATCTTTTTTATGAGTGTAATAACCCGTTATAACTTTTTAAACAACTTACGTTAACCATATTAAACTGCCAGTATGGCTCCCTAGGGTATCTATAATATGCTATTGCTACAAAAGCCTTTACAGCTACGGATTATCTATTTTAGTAACAGCAGATAAGCCACTGTCGAGATCACGCGTTTTTTTTTTTTTTTTACTTTATTGCACATAAAAAAAAGAGCTGCTTTGGACTTAATGCCGCTATAAATTGTGATTGGTCAGTTCAGGAAAATTACGATTTTCTTTTTGTGAAAATATAGAAAGTTTTGAGTTAGTTCTATTGAATTACAATAAACGACCAAAAATTTTCGCACACTCCCTTTTCAATACAAAGTGCGTGAAACTTTTTGTTCATTTTTGATTTCTTTAAAATGTCTATGCAGTGTATATATGTAAAACTGTGGTTTTTATTTGAAGAAATTCAACTTTTCGAAATAATTGATCGATTAGTTAAATCAACGGCTAACATCGCGTGTGGTTAAGTGTTACTAGCAAGAGACAAACTGATACTGATAAAATCTGTTAAATGTGTTGTTTTCAAACGAATTTGCTTGTATCTTCATACGAATATAACTTTTATGACAAGCGTCAAAGTAGTAATTTTGTTATTAATAATCGAGTGGCGTGTCTACCTTAGTCTTATGATATCTGTACCAACGTAATGTTGCGGTAATACAACGCTATCTAAAACAACATGAAACTATACAGAGTGTTTAATCCAAATGGGAAAGAAAGGGACTATCTGAAACTTTAAGTCATGTCAGTTTATTCTTAGAATAGAGCACCTAGGCTTACACAAGATTGGTATCTGCACCACAGAATAATATAATAGTAGAATCATCATCATCATCAGCCTACTCTCGTCCATTGCTGGACTAATGTTTAAGTGTGTCTGACTGACTGTCAGTCTGTCTCTCTGTTACTGAGAAAGAAAAATGTACATACCTACTTATTTGTATAATACTAGAATATTTACTATTCAACCACCCTGCAATTGATGAAATTATGCTCGAAACGACTAGTATTGTTTACATATCTACCTGATTGCTGTGCCCATCAGGGTTTCATGTGTCATTTGTGTACCTACCTATACTCTTAAGTACTTGGAAAACCTGTAATGTACATGTGAATTGCAATAAATAAATACAAATACAAATACAAATACTGATTTTGGAGATAGTTTGAGTCCCGGGGAAGAACAGTAAAAAGGTCCTACTTTGCTCCAAAATTGGCTCCACTTTAAGGAAATCTTGAATATTTTTTAAACTGTTCCTCATTTAAATATTCAGACAAATTGAATACGAAGAAGAACATCTCATGTGACATATTTCATCGGTAAATCAACTTTATGAAATGTTGTTTTATATAAAACGAAGCTTTGAATACGGGGCATAACATAGGTACTCATTGTTGGGGGTATTTTTGCTCCTACCTGTAGTTCACTTAGATGTGCAAAATCACCCCATTGTGCGCCAAATTAAATATATACAATTTCGTTTATCTGAGTATATAAATAATAATATAGAAATATCATGGCTGGATATACCTAATAAACGATAAGTATTTTTTTTTATTGGAGCAATAGTTACTCACCAAGGAGCAAAGTAGGCACATTTTACGTAGTTATTATCCCCGAAATCATCCCTTAAGAGGTTAAGAGGTTGAAAATTATCTCACTTCCACCCTGAAAGTGACCCAGCAACCTCTAACTTATTACATATTATGACTTGTCTCAAAAAACAAAATGTATACCAACCTATTGTTAAAACATGAATAATGATAGCAATGGTTGTAATTTTACTTAATTAATAACCCTTCACGGGCTTCACGGCAGCCGCGCCGTGTGACTTGATTTGCCTCGCGCCAGCGGGTCTCAATGCAAAAATGAGGATAAACGGTTTAATGTACTTAAATGAGATTGTTTGTTTTGAATCCCAAATCGACGAGCGTTTTCCGTTCGGATTGTTTATTATTTTGAGGATTAAACTGTTATAAATATGTAATACTTATATCTACAAATACCAATTATGTACCTATTATACATTCTATTTTTACTACAACAACAAACTAGGAAACTATGTATATAACTATACATTCTATTTTTTACAAACTAGAAAAACTAAGAATAGGTTAGACCGAGGCGAATCGGATTACAGGACGAATTGGATCAGACTAAAAACTATACTATAATATATCCATTTTCGGGTCTTAAACTATCTTAATACGAAATTTTATCTAACAGGCAGACAGAGTTAATTTTGTATTTATATTCCCATTTATAAATGCACTTAATTCTAGTTACAAACTTATACCAAAATCAAATTTAATTAAAATATACCTAAACTAAAACGGAAATAACAAAAACACCAATAAAATCCAAAATTAAAATCTCACGCCAAAACAAAACAAAGTTTAATTAATTCAACATAATCAGATTAAGTGCAAATATAATTATTTTCATTCGTACGGGGGTTTCGACTATAGGTAGTCTAACGGTTACACATAGTTGATACCAAAATGTTTAAGGCTGCGTGTTTACTTCTATTTATAGTAAGTTTCTTTACTTTATTTTGATCCCAATCACCAATAACATGTAAACTAGAACTGTGGAATGTACTGCCCGCGGTGTCCCATTTTAAAAGCCGGCAACGGACTTGCAACCCGTTTTGTGCTTCAGGTGTACCCTCATAAACCCGCTAGTGTTTTGATTCACGGGAGTTTTTTGGAAAGGAAAAACTAATTGTCATTTCTAATACAAATGTGATTGGAGGCATATTTTTTGAAACTCAAATCTAACAAAAAACAGTTCAAAAATATTCTACCAGTGTCCAACTTTTCACTTCAGACGAAAATTATATTTTACTCTGTTTTCAACCTTTTTAAGCCTCGAATTAAAACAAGTATTACAAAACTTGTTCAACCGGTAAAAAATAAAAATCGGATTCAAACCACTTTAACTCCAACCAATCTCCTATTCATTCCCCAAGAGCCAACCTGAAAGCCCTGAAAATTCCCACGGAGCTTAGATTTTTCAGTATTTTATAATTTAACACTGTTAACATACTGAAACTGTACCTCACAGCGCCCGAGGGGGCCATACGTTGCCGTCTTGAACTAAACCTGTCTGGCTAAAGAAAACAAGTGACGGTTTTAGATTGTAAAATCTGGGGGAATATATAATGGTGTATTATGAGCGATAGTTTGTTTCTTTATAAAGATAATATCGGGTAGACCGCCCTTGGCTCGGAAAACATATAAAAACTCAAAAATGCGCGTTTCCCCAGAGATAAGACCCAGCTACATCGATTTTTACCCACGAAAACCCTATATAGCAATAAATATCTTCGAAATCATCAGAGCCATTTCCGAGATCACCGAAATATAGAAATATACAAGAATTGCAAATATGCGACACTAGGTAGTAGCTACATATTTGCGGCGTTTGGGGTGGAAACCCTGGGGCCGTGGGGACCTAGCGCGCGTAGCCTCTATAAGGAGCTATCAAAGCGCCTTATAGAGGCTTCTGGCGACCAGAGGGCTGGCCAATATTTTGCCCAGCGGATCAGCATTGCCATCCAGCGGGGCAATGCGGCCAGCCTTCTGGGTACCCTACCGAGCGACCACGACCTAGGCCAAATTTTTTATTTATAAGTTTTTATTTTCTAAGTGTTATTAAGTTTTTCATTAATAAAGAATTGCTCGTTTAAAGGTATAAGATTTTGAAGGAAAATTGAATGATTGGGTTGACATAATGATTTATTATTTGAATGTCGATGTGCGATTCTGTTAAGGACTTTTTAAAAAATTTTAACCGATCTGTAGTTGCAGGCGACATAGGCTACGGTGACTGCTTACCATCAGACGGGGCGAATAATTACAACAAAAAAAATCGTGTTTAAATCGTAACCCGCGCTACCTTTCTTTATTTTCGACTCTGCATGTACCTATGTACATATGTATTGTGTTGTATAACTGTGTACTTTCAGTTTGACCTTCGTACTCGTATAGCTACTGAAATAAATCATATTCTATCTACATAATATAATTCCAGGGCCTCGCCGCCTCCGAATCCTCAATCTCCTCAGTCATCTCTCGTCTCCTCGACCAAGCCAAGCGCTCCAAGAGCCGAAGCCCCCTGATCCTGGTCGTGAACAGCCAAGCGCTGCAGGAGTCTTCATCAAGCGTGGAGGTCCCGGTGGAACCGACGTTCAGACAGAGTGGGGAAAGCAATGGAATCTCACTGATGACTGTATTGACACAGGTAATGTTACAGGATTTAGATCTTGATCGTCTATTTTCTCAATCAAGTTCAGAGTCTTAGGAGTTAAAGCCCCCTGATCCTAGTCGTGAACAGCCAATCGCTGCAAGAGTCTTCATCAAGCGTGGAGCTCCCGGTGGAACCGACGTTCAGACAGAGTGGGGAAAGCAATGGAATCTCACTGATGACTGTATTGACACAGGTAATGTTACTGGATTTAGATCTTGATCGTCTATCTCCTCAATCAAGTTAGTCCTAAGAGTCGAAGCCCCCTGATCCTGGTCGTCAACAGCCAAGCGCTGCAGGAGTCTTCATCAAGCGTGGAGGTCCCGGTGGAACCGACGTTCAGACAGAGTGGGGAAAGCAATGGGATTTCTTTGATGACTGTATTGACACAGGTAACGTTACTGGAATTAGATCTTGATCGTCTATCTTCTGAATCAAATTAGTCCTAAGAGTTGAAGCTCCCTGATCCTGGTCGTCAACAGCCAAGCGCTGCAAGAGTCTTCATCAAGTGTAGAGGTCCCGGTGGAACCGACGTTCAGGCAGAGTGGGGAAAGCAATGGAATCTGACTGATGACTGTATTGACACAGGTAATGAACTTAACTGGATATAGATCTTGATCGTCTATCTTCTCAATCAAGTTAGTCCTAAGAGTCGAAGCCCCCTGATCCTGGTCGTGAACAGCCAAGCACTGCAGGAAAAGCAATGGAATCTCCTTGATGACTGTATTGACACAGGTAATGTTACTGGATTTAGATCTTGATCGTCTATCTCCTCAATCAAGTTAGTCCTAAAAGTTGAAGCCCCGTGATCTTCGTCATCAACAGCCAAGCGCTGCAAGACTTGCAAGAGTCTTCATCAAGCGTGGAGGCCCCGGTGGAACCGACGTACAGGCAGAGTGAAGAGGGCAATGGAATCTCCTTGATGACTGTATTGACACAGGTAATGTTACTGGATTTAGATCTTGTTCGTCTATCTTCTCAATCAAGTTACTCCTAAGAGTTGAAGCCCCCTGATCCTGGTCGTGAACAGCCAAGCGCTGCAGGAGTCTTCATCAAGCGTGGAGGCGCCGGTGGAACTGACGTTCAGGCAGAGTGGGGAAAGCAATGGGATTTCCTTGATGACTGTATTGACACAGGTAATGAACTTAACTGGATATAGATCTTGATTGTCCATCTTCTGAATCAAGTTAGTCCTAAGAGTTGAAGCCCCCTGATCCTGGTCGTGAACAGCCAAGCACTGCAGGAGTCTTCATCAAGCGTGGACGCCCTGGTGGAACTGACGTTCAGACAGAGTGGGGGAAGCAATAGAATCTCACTGATGACTCATCATCATCATCATCATTTTAGCCTTCGGTCGCCCACTGCTGAGCATAGGCCTCTCTTCTTGTACGCCACTTGTCCCGGTCCTGGGCTAGTCTCATCCAAAAGTGTCCCGCGATTTTTCGAACGTCACCCACCCAACGAACCAACGGACGCCAGGCGCTTCTTTCATCCGTAAGCGGCCACCAATCCGTCAACATTTTGGTCCACTGATGACTATAATATTGACGCAGGTAATGTAACTGTATTTTTTAATAGCCTGTTATAGTGTCCCACTGACACAGGTAAGAAGAAGTAGTAAAATTCCTTTGTTGGCTCTCTAAAATATTTCTACATTCAGTAGAGTGTCCAGCGTTTTCTTAAATGTTCGAGTAGCAGAAAAGGGCTTTTGGAAGGCTTAAAGACGCCAGTTCCATCTTACAAAAGAGCGTAGTCAAATAATTGCTGTTGTCCTAGTAAGGCAAATAGATGTTCAAATGATACGCTGTGCTTAAGCAGCAGAAGTGGCTAAGCGGGCGAGGTGTTCAAAATTACCTTGACACGCTCTTATTCTCTTAACAATAAAGTCGCGTTAAGATCGTTTTGAACACCTCACCTTACCGTTACTCATGCCATTAATTATATTAATTAGTGACTCTGAAATTGTCAATTTCCTTGACGTTCAAAAGGCACATGTAATTTCAAGTATAATCAACCCCGGGATATATTATTGTATGTATGTATGTACGAAAACTAAGTACAAAGCGGTATCAATAGCAGAAACTTTGGGAATCGATATCAATAGCAGACACTTTGGGAATCCATTTCCTCCCAATTATGGATCTTCAATCAGCAGATTCAACTGTTACAGCACTTTGATCCTCCTAGTAATGGCGCAGTATACATAAGAATAACAGTATGTCAGGTCTCTATTGTTTCCCAAATAGTTTTAAGTCATAAAAGAATGTATTGTTTGCCCGCATTTTCGTTAGTCATGATTCATTTGGCTCAGAAACGCGTCACTTTTCAGGATTGCCATAAAACAAACCTAACCTAACCTAAGGATAACCTGATGAAAATCCTGAAAAATTAACGGTTACAGTTTTATGACTGATATGATGATAATAATGACAAATAATACATTATGACTTTAAAGCTTTATGGGAAACAGCGGGACCCCAAGAATAAGAATACGTCCGCAAGGATGGCTACTGCCTGCTAGTAAAACTCGTAGGTAACACAACTGCGATTCTTTACCTAGATAAAAATTCCTTAGATTTAGCGAATATTAAATTAATTATGTCTGTCTTAAATACTAAGTCTTAATCCAAAATATAAAGTTTTGGGATCGATACAATTTTTCTCTAAGACGGCATTTTTATTTACCTACCCAAAAAAAAAACCATTTATAATTCTAGTCTATACCGCCATGATTGCACACTATTATTTCATGCAAAATTTGATGCCATACGGCATCGAATGCCGCTAAAGTGTTAATTAGAATTGCTTTGAGCTGCTGTCGCTGTTCAGGGAGATTTCCCAGACACCACGCGCTTAACGACATCGTCCGGAGGGCCCTTATATCCGCGAATATACCGTGCGTTCTGGAACCACCTGGCCTCTGTCGCACCGATGGCAAACGGCCGGACGGCTTAACTTTGGTGCCGTGGCAGAAGGGAAAGTGCCTACTGTGGGACGCGACGTGCGTCAGCACTTTCGCCGCCTCACACCTTAACCGGACGGTGCAGACAGCAGGCGCTGCGGCAAAGCTGGCAGCGTTAAGAAAGAGGATAAAATATTCCGACCTTGAGGCGAATTATTATTTTGTACCACTCGCCTTCGAGGTAACGGGGTGTTGGGGGTCTGACGCCATAACTTTTATAAGGGAGGTGGGACGTAGAATTAGGGAGAGGACCTCTGATGCTCGCGCGGGTTCGTACCTGGTGCAAAGGCTGGCCATCGCTATCCAACGTGGCAACGCGGCAAGTGTCATGGGCACCTTTGCACCCGGTACAACTCGCGGAGGTCTTTTTGATTAAAATATTTTAATATTTAGATTTATTTAAGTTATTTTTGTATGATTTTTTATATACCATTAACCTTTTGTATAATACAATAAAGACTTTATCTCTATTAGAATTTAGTGTATAATACTTATTGAATTCTCCGAGTATATTCTGTGTGCTGTGTAGGCTCCGATTAAACTTCAGATGCAGGGTCAGCTTCCCACGTGATGGACAGTCGCCATCAGATATATCGTAGCGGCCGAGGTGTTCACAATATCTGAACACGCACTCTAACGCCCTGACAATAGAGGCGTGTTCAGATATTTGTGAGCGCCTTAGCCGCTTCGATATATCTGATGGCGACTGGACACGTTCGTGCCTGCATAAACTAATCATACAATCTTGTTTGAGGATTAAATTCGTCACCTAGTGTTATTGGACACAGGACATAGGTCTTCCTACTCTTCCTAGGTATATACTCTAGACACCCAGACAATAACGAAGCGCTGGTAGCCTATAGCGGTAAGAGCATGCGACTTGAAATCCGGAGGTCGCGGGTTCAAACCCCGGCACGTACCAATGAGTTTTTCGGAATTTATGTACTAAATATCATTTAATATTTACCAGCCGCTTTTCGGTGAAGGAAAACATCGTGAAACCAGAGTAATCCCAATAAAGCCCAGTTTACCGTCTGGGTTGGAAGGCCAGATGGCAGTCGCTTTCGTTAAAACTAGTGTCTACGCCCATTCCTGTGATTAGTTACCCAGCGGACCCCACGCTCCCATGAGCCGTGGCAAAATGCCGGAACAACGCGAGGAAGATGATGAACGGTCGATCATGTATAAAAAGGTGCCATTCGGTAGTTTAAGAACTACAAACATAAAGCTTTTAAAATGTGAAATAAAAAAATATTGAAAAAAAATCGTATTTGATGCGTTTTATATAATTATGACTTCATAATTTACCCACTAAAACATTTCTATAACCATAATTATTCATCCACATCTCTTAAAAGTGTGTATTTGATCCGTTCTATATAATTATGCCTTTATATTATTATTATTACCCACTAAATCACTTCTATAACCATAATTATCTATCCACAGCTCTCAAAAGCTCGCCAAAATCCGACCGTCTACCGCTCCCGCCCCCGCTACCAGCTCGCCCGAAAACCTCAAAAACGAAACCCAGTCTACAAATCCCTCCTGAGCCTCCGTAACAGCCTCCGCTGCGGCGCCCGAGACGAATGCAAGGACGAGTGCTCCGAGATCTCAAAGCGTAAGGAACAGAAGAAGTGTGACAAGAAATGTGAGAAGAAATACGAGTGTGACGAAGAGGAAGAGCCACGATGCGATGAAGACGATTGTGGCGATTCTAGCACGAAAGGACCGCCACCGGATGATAATGAACCTAAATGTACCAGATGTTAATTTGGTTCCGAATTTTAAACCTTAACACGATATTCTATAAAACTGAAATCCGACGAATTGTAAACGTTATTTTTTAAAGATTGAAGCGCCATCTGTTTCGAATTCTTTGACTAAAATTATATCACTGCTTTACCGATCCGAAACCTACCGTTGTTTTAAAGAACTTTCAAGAAAATAAAACCCATCCCATTTACCCATCTCATTTTAAAGGCCAGCAATGTACTTGTAACCCGTCTAATGTTGCGGGAGTCCATGGGTGACAGTTATTGCTTACCAATCATACCATCAGGCAATTTGTCTGCTCGTTTACCTTCTATATCATAATAGTACATTACATACCTAGGGAGGTGAATTCATAAATGCTCCAGATCGGCGATCGCAGATGTTTGTGGCCCGAACCGAAGGTGAGAAGAGAAGGCGTAGTGGGAAGAAAATCCCACTTATTTACGGGGGATTTTCTGGGTGACTTAAAAAAATATAACAGTAACACTCTTAACTGACGGTGGACATGGTTAAAAAATTACATTCACGAAATACGGAGTCATACGTAATCACGGATTTGTTTGCACTGATGTTAATAGTTAGAAATAAAGTCATGCATAATAAAATTGGCCGAGACTGATAAATTATTTCATAGTTTATCAAATCATTTAATTATTTAATATTTTTTTTTAATTTCAAGCAGCCTTTATAATGTTGTTTATTTATTTTTTTATTTAGGTACCTATAATAGCCTCTGCCCGCAACTTTGTCTGAAGAACCTTTATTTTGCCACGGCTCATGGGAGCCTGGCCTGGGGTCCGCTTGACAACGTCAACGTCAAAATTGACGTAGTCACTAGTTTTTACGAATGCAACTGCCATCAGACCTTCCAACCCAGGGGGGAAACTAGGCCTTATTGGGATTAGTCCGGTTTCCTCACGATGTTTTCCTTCACCGAAAAGCAACTGGTAAAGTCAAATGATATTTCGTACATAAGTTCCGAAAAACTCATTGGTACGAGCCGGGGCTTGAACCCGCGACCTCCGAATTGAAAGTCACATGCTCTTACTACTAGGCCACCAGCGCTTTTTTTTTCATCTAACCTTATATAAAACAATTATTAGGAAACTACAAACTAACAAAGTCTCAGATATTTTAGACACGTTATTCTCTACTCAACTGTACTGCAATATTGCATTACGAAAGCCGAAACCTCAATTTTAATAGTAACAAACCGACGCAAAGGGATCCCCGTTGCTAAATGGAAACCTATTTTGCCGGTAAACAGGTAGAAAAGTCCTATGTATATATGAATGGAAATGACGCTTAAGACCTTTTAGGGGACTGATTTTGCTCATCACTAGTGTTGTACAATCAACTGTAATAAATAATATTTTTTTTAATGGAGAGCATGAAAATATATGACATGACTCTAAAATACAAACAAGTTGTGTAAAAGCGGGATTCCATCAGTGTGAGAGTTAGTTTAAGCTAACTTTACACCGATTTGGATAGAACAAAGTGTGGTAGTGTCATTATAAACAGTAAGTAGACAGTTTGACAACAGGTAACTTAACGCGTGACAAAGACCACAGGGATATCCTATCCATCCATCTGCTAATACGGGCCAAGCGATAGTTATTCTGTCTGTCTGTTTGTAACCTCTTCACGCTTAGATCGCTGAACCGATTTGGTTGACAATTGGTGTGGAGATAATTTAAGGATGAACATAGGATAGTTTTTATCAATCATCATCATCATACTCCGACGCAGACTACGTCGAGGGCAGGCACTAATATTACATGTCTTCACACAAGGCAACCGGTATAAAAGTTCGCCGAACGGTTCGCGATTGGAACTTCAAGGTTGTTTGCTCTCTGCTCGTCTTGCTGACAGAATACAGAGCGAGCACAAAGATATTAAGCCAAACAAGAGGTATGTCTCTTCAGTTCCACCTCTGCAGTTCGATGATGTATGGTTCCAGGGGCCTAGGTTCTTGCGTGAACGTGAAAGTGAGTGGTTCAAGGATCTCAAGGGTTCTAAGTGCCGTTCGGCTAACTTTTATACCGGTGAAAACCGGTATTACCAAAACCAGTAACACTGCATCACTAGATTTCCCTCATTACGCAGCGGGTTCCATTGATAGGTTATTATTACGAAATTTAATTAAAAGCGAGCTTGCATGCATTTAATTAATTAGATGCACTTTCTGTGAATACTGGTTTCTTGGTAAGGAAAATTTTAACATGCAGATATTTACATTTAGCTTCATGAATTAAATAGAGGGTGTGTGTTGATGTACTGTGTTTTACAAGGGTTATTTTATTATCTATCTAATACCTTTAAACGAGCAATTCTTGTTTATTTATATATTTATTTATTTATATATATATATATATATTTCGGGGATCTCGGAAACGGCTCTAACGATTTCGATTAAATTTACTATATGGGGGTTTTCGGGGGCGAGAAATCGATTTAGCTAGGTCTTATCTCTGGGAAAACGCGCATTTTCGAGTTTTTATATGTTTTCACGGTCACCCAGATATTTTTATATTATATTAGAGCTTAAAAACTTTTTAAATCACTTGTAAAAGGTTTAAAGAGCTTGTAAAATGAGAACTTTAATGCATAGACTAGGAATCCTCTAGACGAAGTTTAGAACAATTATTTCATGAAACCGATGCTGCCAAAAATACTGGGGTGCGGGGGACGAGGTGAGCGAATCCGTTCAAAGACACGGACCAATCACGGGACGGGATTCTGACATTTGACTCGAAGATGGAGTAAAACTACCGTATATTTGTGGCAGAGGGGGTCGCGTTACTATGCTCAGTCTAGAGGATGTCTTGTCTGTGCTTTAATGAGTTTGAATTTGGTTTGAATAAAAAGTCATACCCACGGACCTAGAGAATAAAAATTTAAAACATTATAACTTCATGGTCATACCTATATTTCCAATGGGCAAAAAGTAATCTCTAGAAATAACGTGTCTTTGTCTCTTTACTGTCAACATTTCTGTCAAACTCAAGTAGGCTAAGACAAAAAAAACATATTATAATAAAACATTAACCAAAAGTAGGTAATTTGTATTCTAACGGTATATGAGCTTGAGGGTCCAAAGGAATAAGATTCTCGAACAAGATTATCGGACCTTTGATCGGGATGACCTCCGTTTTTCAAGTGACCCTAGATCGCTGATAATTTTAAGGGAATGAGCGGAAAAGAGGTAATTTTACATATATTTATCCCGAGTCAAAATATATAAAACATTCGTATATACCACAGACCTACTCGTATATTGAAATTAGTCTAAACTAAACCATTGAAAGTAGGGTATAGTTGTAGTTTGTGGTCAATATTGTATATACTAGTGAGCCGCCCCGGCTTCGCACGGGTTACACAAAACCTTTTAGCAAATTATACACCTAAACCTTCCTCAAAAATCACTCTATTCATAGGTGAAAACCGCATGAACGTCCGTTCTGTAGTTTTTGAGTTTATCGCGAACATACATACAAACAGACAGACGCCATGGGGATTTTGTTTTATAAGGTGTAGTGATACTTATATATATTATGTATATAACTTAACGTATAGGGTCATGGCGCTAGTTTCCGTCCATGCACTAGTTTTCCTCCACTTGACGGATTTGCTAATAATATATTTCATTTTTGATTTGCTTCTTGCGAAATATAATTTTTAGGGTTCCGTACCCAAAGGGTAAAAACGGGACCCTATTACTAAGACTCCGCTGTCCGTCCGTCCGTCTGTCACCAGGCTGTATCTCACGAACCGTGATAGCTAGACAGTTGAAATTTTCACAGATGATGTATTTCTGTTGCCGCTATAACAACAAATACTAAAAACAGAATAAAATAAACATTTAAGTGGGGCTCCCATACAACAAACGTGATTTTTGACCGAAGTTAAGCAACGTCGGGCGGGGTCAGTACTTGGATGGGTGACCGTTTATTTGCTTGTTTTGCTCTATTTTTTGTTGATGGTGCGGAACCCACCGTGCGCGAGTCCGACTCGCACTTGGCCGGTTTTTTTTTTAATGTAGATAAAGATATTGTTTAGACTTTAAGGATTGCAATAAGTCCAAATTTGTGCAGCAATGTTGGTTTATATTCAAGTTTCGTTGACAACAGGTGAAGGCTAGCTCCTGACATATTATGTAACCTGTATTTTGGAAAAAAACACTATATCATATCAAACTTTTTATTTTATTTATTTAACAAAATACAAAGTACAAAGTTTCGCCAAACTGTAAAACACTTTGTTGGCGAACTAAATCTAGTTTATGAATATTTCAGCCACATCGTTTTGGCGATGTCACCCCTGGTTCGAGCCAAGACACTTCAGACGAGGTAACACTGTAGGGTATAAAATAAATATAATGCTTAAAATTTGTCTTAAGAACTTGATTTGTGGTCTAAAATAACAACCAATTGGGTCCCACATTAAACTGGGGGAACCTCGACGGCGTTGGCGAGATGAACTTGATGCCTTTGACAGGAACTGGTGGGAGACCCAAGACCCAACGCACTGTTTTGGTCGCAGTTCACCTAACACACTCCTCCTCGCTTCGCTCGTCGTCATACCTAACTAGGCTCTGCCAAATGACACTCTTTAGTGATTGTAAACAAATGAAATATAGCGGGAAATTATGCGAATGGTTAGAAATCCTGTTAGGGAAATAATCTATTGAAAAAAAATATATATATATATAGCATAGGAAAGTATGCGAATTGGTTAGAGATGCTATCGGGAAAGGAATCTATTGAGAAATTAAATTTGCGAATGGCAGAAATCACAACTAGGAAAAAACGATTTTCGGAAAATAGTAGCACCACTCTACTAACTAATCATTTTTTCAGACGCCAGCCAAGTCACTCGATTTTGAAAACGAAATACGCCAGTACCACGAACAGGAGGCGAGAGAAAACACGAGGAGAGACAGCCCACCCTCAATCTCTTTGTATCCTGGGACCAGACCTGTTGTGTATGATTATACCAGGGAGCGGCAGAACCCACATCCTGCTAAGTAATTCTTGTATATAAAATTGTATTTATTTGTAAGGTAATAGAGTCGAGTTCATTCGATCATCATAATTATCCATACTTTTATAACTAACACGGGATTTAATCGAGTAAGATTTACGTTTATTTATGGCTTGACGTTTCGAACGTGACGTTACGTTCGTGGTCACAGGCAGACTGGCGAGGAATTTTATCAACATCTTCTTGCTGCGCGGGTTTTGCGAACTACCCCGCACTTGATCTTGATTATTCACGATACAATTAAATAGATGTTGATATATATTGTGATTCGTAGAAGCGCTGGTGGCCTAGCGGTAAGAGCGTGCGACTTGCAATCCGGAGGTCGCGGGTTCGAACCCCGGCTCGTACCAATGAGTTTTTCGGAATTTATGTACGAAATATCATTTGATATTTACCAGTCGCTTTTCGGTGAAGGAAAACATCGTGAGGAAACCGGACTAATCCCAATACGGGCCTAGTTTACCCTCTGGGTTGGAAGGTCAGGTGGCAGTCGCTTTCGTAAAAACTAGTGCCCACGCCAATTACTGGGATTAGCTGCCAAGCGGACCCCAGGCTCCCATGAGCCGTGGCAAAAATGCCGGGACAACGCGAGGAAGATGATGATGATATATTGTGATTCGTCTCTTCCAGTCTCGTGGAGTCAACTGCCCACCTCGTGAAAGGCTGCATGGGCGCTGGCATGCTCGGCATGCATGAGGCCTTCATGCATGGAGGGATATGGACCTCATTTGCTTGCACTATTGTCATGGGGATACTAGTGACTTATATCATGTTAGTAAGTAACTGTTTTTGGAATTCACGGCGGGCCTATAAATCCCGGTCTTTTGAAAGGCTCGCGTGGGGATATCGATCCAACACGTAGAGGCCCTTTGGAGAGCTTTAATGTCATGTAGAACGCCCGCTGGAACCCGTTCACAGGTGCAATAGACACCCATGAACCGGTCTCATCTGGCATTGGGACTATTGTAGAAAATGTGAACAGTATACCGGTCTATGGATTAAAGTTTGGGTGGGCAATGAAACTGGGTTATTGCAAAGATGTAAGCAACTTCATTATTCCGCAGATGAGGCTTTTTCTTGCCATTCGTAGTCAATCATCATTGGTTATACTAGCTGAGTTATTATTTAAAAAGCTTTACTCAAAATCTTATTATTTTCTAATAAACAATAGTTTTGACTTGAAGCATTTTCACATTGTCCGGTCCGATATAAATAAACACTGATCGCGACTTTTACGACGTTTCTCATTCACAACGTCGGGACTTAGTCGCTTAAAATTAACTTTTATATTTACCTCCGACGTTTCGAGGACGGCGTTGTCCCCGTAGTCTCGGAGAAGACTGGCTAAAGTTGACATCAACATCTTCTAGGCGCGCGAGTTTCACGAACCACCCGCACTAAGTCTTGTTTATTAACTTGAACGTTTTTCGCACTAGGGATTTAAAACTTAATTTGAAGTCCCGTCGTTGTGGATAATAACGATATAGTCTCAGCATTTCCGTTTGTCAATAGATGCTGGTAAGGTCAGTACATACAATGTACGCCAGGATACGGGTCTCTCGTCTCTCATATCCGGATTTAGCGGAAGCTGCGGTGGCTACTGGCCCTTCTAAGGGACTTAGGAAGTTTGGTAAAGCTTTCAGGTAACAAATAGGATAAATACATTGAGAGCTTTAAATCGAGGGAACCAAATAGATGGTGATGCAAATAGACAACTATAAATGTTGTATGTATTTATATCCTTTATCTTTTTGGTACCTTGTTGTACATTTTGCTGCATTCGTCACCTTCTTTTTACTTTCTCCTCTCATCTACTCAAAGGTTAACTGGAAGAGATCCCTCATAGGGATAAGTTCGCCTTGTTATTGTTATTTTTAATATGTATTTTTGTACAATAAAGAGTTTACTACTACTACTACAACTTTCTATCGGAGAATAAACATATTAACGCCCACTTGCACCATCCCACTGACCCGGGGTTGAGCGGTTAAACCGTTAACCCAGTGTCAAATTGTACTGGTAACCATGGTAACTCCAGGTTTAACCGGTTAACCCCGGGTTAGTGGAATGGTGCAAGGTCCTACAAGCATAGAATGTGGATCGTGGCTGCGTAATGCGTAATGTTGTACCACTGATTGTACCTATTCATATTTTCAGATACACGGTGGATGTGTGCTTATTCATAGAAATGTGCGGAACGTGTTGCATTTTTGAGTTGATTATTGCACGAACTCTGAAACAGGTGAGAAGTTATTTTTCAGGGTTTTTCATTTAGCGTCAAACTATAAAATAACTTCATCTCGTATAACTTAATCATTTTACGCTACGCGAGGAGAAAATCTCACTTCCTGGCCAAGGCAAGACGTAAAACTTTAGACAAACCACGGGCGGTAATTCGTAAAGCGCCAGATCACACAAACACCCGCGATCTGGAGCATTCACGAATTCACCTCCCTAGGTATGTAATGTACAATATAAAACTACTAACAATGTTTTGAGGACAGCGTTGTCCCCGTGTTCTCGGAAAAGACTGGCTAAAGTTGACATCAACGTCTTCTAGCAGTACACGAGTTTTTCGAACTACCCACTTGGTCTTGTTAATCGTTTTGTGAATCCCCAGCAGGGCTCTATCAATCGACACCTCTAACATTAAACCGATAAAAATTATCTCCAGAATACTTGACTTACTTACTTACTTGACTGGCGCGATGACCCAAAATGAGTCTTGGCCTCCAACAGTGGCGTAGCTATAGGCGTGGGCGAAGTGGGCCCTCGCCCAGCACGGCCTTGCGCTCAAGAGGGGCCTCGCGAGAGGCCCCTTCGGGCACAGTGAAAGAAAAGGGCCTCGCAGATGCGATTTCGCCCACGGCTAGATTAGTTCACGCTACGCCACTGGCCTCCAACACAAGAGCACGGCACTTTGCTCGGTCCAGGCCCCGTAGACAACATTCCAAGCTGACGCTCCGTAGCGAACGAAACGCAACAGCAAGTCGATGCAATTCGATGGCGAAGCGATAGCGATTGTCACCTTGGCTACGCCGCCAGAGCGGTATCACGCCAGCTGAAAAATTGACAAGTTCCACTTTAAATTTCTACTTTTATCTAATTACAGGGTCTAGAAGGAGCCATCCCAGAAATGAAGAACCAGAATTTTAGCATCCGCATATACATCTTGATAATAACGGTTCCCCTCATAGTGCTGTGTATGATCAGGAGTTTGAAGTACTTGGCTCCGGTAGCACTGGCTGCAAGCTTGTTTGTCAGTAGGTATATAACATAGAAGGTAGCATCCTATAGAAGTGGTCTACGCGTGCCTCCGTGAGGGACAAAACATATAAATTCGACTAATCATAGCGTCGCATTGCGACGCATTGCGACGCATTGCGACGCTATGATTGGTCGAATTTATTTGTTATGGTGGGCAGCAAATGAATTCGACCAATCACGGTGGTCAATTTACGGTGGGGAATAAAACAAGATGTGAGACTGTGACAAGGATAAACAATAATAGCGCTTTCGCTTTTACTCCTACTGAAAGATACATAAGACTATCCCGTTCTGTCAGTTATCCCCACCACTCATGCCCAATCCAGTTATACTAGATTCATGGTATATAAGGACTCTCAATCTTATGGAACACCATTCCCATTTTAATTTACATCCATTTTATTAAGGCGCACAGTAAATTGACCTTTTTGAAAACCCAAGTACCTAATATTCATTATATTTTCTTTATTAAATTATGCCATTCGTTTTTCACTTTGAAACAGTTGCAGGTAGGGAACAAAATTAAATGTGATATACTTGGTCAAGCAAATCTTGTCCGTAGGAAAAGGCAGCGGTATTGAAAAATCGCGGGTCAGCAACACTACGTTTGAATTGTTCGGAAATCGCGTGTCATTTATATCCTATCAGTGGAAATGTTTTGTTTACATTTCATCGTTGTTCGATGTACATTGCTGCGTTTTGTTCATTTCCTAGGGATGCCATATGCCATACTTTATTAGTTTGCTTTACATTGCTACTAACATAGGCTTGACAGACTTTAATTGCGACTCTTGAACTGGATTTTTTACTTTCCTTCTTGCTTGATCGCCGCTTGCTACGTCATGGTAAGGCCCGACCATATACGTTGCCACCGCTTGGTCGGTCCAATTAGCGTCAGGTGGACTTTAGATATGATTTTATTCCTTTCCATATCAGTATCCAACCTTTTCCCAGCTTTCATCGCCTGTGCAACAACAATCTATAGCCTAGCCTCCATCGATGAACTCAAGAAGAGACCAGCCTGGAAGGACTACCACGGGTTCTTCCGTTTCCTCGGCACCTGCATATACAGCGTGCAGGGGGTCACCATAACACTACCACTGGAGAATAACATGAGGAGTCCGCACCACTTCGCTACTGTGTCGCAGTTTGGTGAGTAACACATTCCAGAAAAGTGTCGGGTACGTAACGCTATTTTTAACACTTCTGATAAAGCTATGAAGCCGGTATTTGGCATGATACCGTTTGGTAACTTTAAATTTAACGGTACCTACATAATAGAGATTTCTGCACGTTATTACGGTAACAAATAGGTTGGTAACAAATAGGTCTACATGATCGGGGATGTGGCGCATACGTCAGCACGTATGCGCCACATCCCCGATCATGTAGACCTATTTGTAGAATGCCCCAGGGGAAGCCAAAATGGCAAAAACTGTTTACTTCGCAATGTCCTACAGATGTGCGGATGCGAAAAGTTTTCCAAAATGTAAAAACTTTTCGCAGCTAAAAAAAAATATTCAAAAAAGTACCTAAGTTTCCTTTTTGAAAATGGTAAATTATTTTCCATACAAAAATGATCGATTAATGATTGCCAAATTGAGTGAATTTGGAGCTTTCAAAAACGACCTTGCATAACATATAATAAAATAAAGTTATGCCTTCCAGGAATGTCTCTGGTGGTGTTGATGGTTGCTGCCATTGGCTTGCTCGGCTACTGGGGATACGGTGAACAATGTGAAACTCCCATCACCATACATCTACCGCTTTTTGTGTAAGACTCCAATCTTCTTTAGCCAACATTTTACAACCTTACTAGGTAACAAATTGCATTATTTAATTAAATATTTTTATTTCTGTTTTTTAAGTAGTCACACAGATATCATATATTATATATTATGCCGCGATCAGAAAGGGATTAGAAAAAACAGATTTCCATACACTTACGTCAAAATCAATATGGATTGACAGCTATCTCAATCCCTTTCTAATCGCGATTCAGTAATACTAAAGAAAACGTGTCATGACCTCCGGTGACCTAGTGCTCAGGGCATTTTAGCCACATAAACAGAAGATGCTGGTTCGCTTCCGGCCTCAGCCACCGAAGGGCTTGTTCACTTTTTAACAAGCTTTTATTAGGTCGACCTGTATGTAACTATGTAATGGAATCTTGCAAGTTAAATTTGATCCACTTCCCGGTTTCAGATTGAGCTGAAATTTTGCATACACATGTAAGTCGGGTGACAATGCAATATTATGATACCATCGAGCTGATCTGATGATGGAGACAGGAGGTGGCCATAGGGACTCTGTGATGAAACAACGCAACCTAATTGTGTTAGGGGTTTTTAGAATTGTCTCGATGAGTATTAGTAGTCTGTCGTAAGAAAAGTACAGTCAGCGATAAAAGCTTGTACCAAAAATGAAATTTTTGCCAAAAACTTATTCATTAGTAGGTATGTGACATCTATTTCAGCAAAGAAAATCTTATTTCAAATCTTGACAAGCTCGACACACACAAATGTATGCTCATATGTTACGCCCACAAGTATAATTTGACTCAGAAATACTCCGACTTTGCAATAGATGGCACTAAAAATGCCTAGCTTCGTGCTGCTCAGTAACACCATCTAGTTTATTAACGAGTAACTAAAGGTACCGGTGACGATAATAGTTTTTAAGTGAGATTAAAACCTGACTATAAAGAATATGCGCCCTATGTCTTCTTAATTCTCTTTGATTTAAGTTTACAAAAATCTTAACTTTAAAGCACACACAGGTTTTCGTAGCCCTTGTCATGAAATCTTAGTGTGATCGGACTCTAAGATAACTTGTTTTCAGGTCAACAGTGGTGTTGCAGTTTATCCTAGCCATAATGATGTCGGCCATCTTTGCTTTGCATTGCTGGTTATCGTTTAGAATAATCTGGTATTACATTGGGAAAAGACACAGAAGGTATCGACATTTAATTTTTAGTACCTTTATCTTGTACCTACATAACAGTGAGATGCGAAATTGTGAATGAATTAATTGATAAAGTCGCCATGCACTTTTGCGGCTGATGGTACATACATGGGTACATACATGTACCTACTGGTAGTTTTCGTTTAATTTACACTAAGGTCAATGTGGCGAAGACCGGCTATTAAAATTGTTGTTTGGGAAGACAGTCAGACAAAAGCTAAAACACAGTCAGAAAGGAAGAGCATCGCTTCTCCTTCTCTACCGACCTTCTATAAGGCCCACTTGCACCATCCCACAAACCCGGGGTTAAGCGATTAAACCGTTAACCAAGTGTCAAATTGTACTGGTAACCATGGTAACTCCAGGTTTAACCGGTTAACCCCAGGTTAGTGAATTGGTGCAAGTGGGCCTAAGTGGAGTGTTTGTACCTGCAAATACAAGAGTTAGAAGCGACAAAAGAGCTTGTAGACGGTCTTACCCGATAGATGGTTTTCTCCACATTTGACCTTACCTACAATATTAATCAATTTTACGGTATACCTGCCATATTTTTCAGTAAACGTGAAGTCTGGGAATGCTTCTACAAAGCCATAAATGTGATTCTGATTTCTTGTATATCGTTGGCGTGTCCTAATATTAATCTCATGATGAGCTTTGTAAGTCTATCTTACATTTTTTTTCACAATACATCACCTATTCGGAAAATGCCTTTTTTTCCTGCTAGGAGGGATTAAAGTGGCACTTTTCTGTTCTGCAATATTTTAATGCCAAATGATTGATGAGCAAAATTATTTCCATCACCTAGCACTCGAATCCCTCACTAAGTACGCTCAGACCAGCTATCATAGTCGCATTTTGTCACCTGTCATGCCATGCATCACTTTCGCACTTACATATTTGTTAGAACGTGACAGCCTTGGTGACATTGGTGACAAATGATAAAGAGCCGGCCACATTATCCCTACAGGATTCAATGTACAGTCAGCAGCAGAAGTAGGTAAGCGGGCGAGCTGTTGTTCAGTTATTTGTGAGCACCTTGGCCGCTCCGATATATCTGATGGCGACTGTACACCCACGCCGTAAATATATCATTTTGCTTCCTTGTGACACAAACTACTATTACATACCACAGGGTAAATAAAGTAATCTCTGTTCAGAATTTTGTTGTGTTCCTTTATTATCATATCTTTTTATCTTTAGCTTGGCGCAGTGATCTGCAGTTGGGTGTGTTTCATCTTCCCCGCAGTTATAGACAGTCTGGTCACATGGAGAGACTATCGAAGCGTGTCCTTTCTTAGTCCGCCAACGAGTCTAAAAATGACGTTGGTATCATTTATTTATTCTAAAATCTCCCGTAACCATTTAAATTGTGTGCCCGTAAGGGTTTTTTTTCTATGAACTAATTTAACTAGTTGAAAAATTGTCCCTAAGACTGGTAAATCCTTCCGAGGTGTCGGAAGCCGGTGTTGCTCGAAGGGTAAATCCGACGGCTTTAAAAGTGGCACTGCTGTCAGCCACGTTTATAAATAATTGGGAAATATTTCCTTTGTCTAATATTACCTCCTGTTCCCAGTTAGGTATCGCACTTGACGGTACGTAATCTATTTGCTTTAAGGTAAATGTGGTTAATTCCGTCATAGGGACTATTCCGTCCACGAGCGTATATTTCTTTGATTTTCAACCGTAGGAAAGAAAACCATCTGCTTTTGTTGAAATTAAAAGCAATTTTCGTTCGTTGTTCAAGAAAAACGCTAGTAGACGGAATAGGCCCTTTGACGGAATTAGCCACATTGACCTTAATATTGTTTTTATTTTTAGGTGGAGCTCATTTAGAAATATCTGCATCATCGTGATCGGTGGAGTTATATGCTTAGGAGCAATCGTCTCGTATATATTGTAAAACGAAAACACTTATGGATTAATACATTAATAAAAAAAAAATATGAGCTTTGTATTTATAATTTATAAGCAAATGGAATTGGTATAGCCTGGCAAATCAATTTGTCAGTGGACAAACGTGGCAAATTAGAAAACTGAAAGCGCCAAGGGTCGAACTCGCACATTATTTCTTGTGACAAATTAGTTGCCGAGACTTCATAATTCTAGTACCTAATTTTATTGTAGACACTATGAAATGACTGGCTAATCATAGACTCAAAGGTCATTGACCTCAAAGGCCTACCCTAAACAAGAGATACAAGGGAGTCAAGGGTTCTTTGTCCTAATACTGACCTAATTCGATAGACGTTAAGAACTATTTTGCCGTAAAGTTACGAACGCTTTTCTATTAGTTAACCTAGGGATGTGCAATAAATTAAACACGAACAATGAGAAATTATGAACTTCCTTTAAGAGTGAACTTGTGACCCTTGTGGGACGAAGTTCGTTGAATCATTGGTCTTTCTTAGGTATTGATAAGAATGTTTCCAAAATTTAAAACCTTGATGACTATGTTTTGCCCATAGCGAAATGACAGGTTGCCAACAAACTACATTGCGCCATTTGCGCCAGACGTCGTAAGCTTAAATAGCTTAATTATAGCCGGTCAAACAACTTTGTCAGTAAAAAAAGCCGCGAAATTCACATTTTCTATTGGACGGTAACCTGTCGCGGCTACATTTTTAAAATTTGCCGCTTTTTTCTACTGACGGAAATGGCTTGTCAGGGACCGGAACCGGGTTTTTGCAAAAACTATTTTTCGAATTATTTTATACTCGAAATGTAGGACTCAGTTGTGTTTTTAGGTTCCGACTTCGTATTATTAGATTGCCCAATTAGAAATGAAGTAATTAGCAAAGAACGAAAAAATACCGTTTCCGTTCCCATACAAAAAATACCGGTATCCGATCCCTGTGTCATACTATACTTTCCTTTCAGGGAGATTCCAGTATGACTGGGTAGAGCACTATGAAAAAGCGCCATCTATTGGTTACTGCCAGAACTAGTACGACGTCTGCCGCCCTCCATATAGTCGCTAATGTGCAGTATCCATATTATAAATATATTATGGCTTTTATTTATTCAGTAATAGTTAACAATCCATAACAATCAATGCTTTGATACGCATTCATTTTGATAACATTTATTATAAAAACTGCACCTTAGCAGACGATAAACAACGTATAAAACTTTGTCTTAAATAGCTGAGTGGCCTAGGTGCTGCCAACCAACTAGCTGAATGTCAAAATCACGAGTCCGTGAACGTCAGTCAAGTGATTAGATCGGATAAAAAAGTAAACAATACAATTTTTCTGCATTTTAGACTTAATAATGTTTAAATTTAGTGTCTGTGCTTAGAATTATATGTTTTCCAAAGTTTTGTAAAGAGAAAGTAGTGAAATTGATCGGCAAATAAAGTGTATCAGTGGTGAAAACATGACATAGATTTGGTTAAAGAATTTAGTAAAAATATCCACAAAAATAAGAAATGATCCACATAAATGATCTGCCGTTAGAATCTTTCCTTGAAATACTATCTAAAGTTGATGGATGCACGATTGGAATATGCCGAAGAGTGAGTAAAAATTGGAAAGAAATAATCGATGGCACAGACTTACTTTGGCAAGAATGTTGCAAAAAAGAATTCAAACATTCGTCTATTATTGCGAGAAGGAAGTCCGGAAAAGACACGAGCTGGTACCACATCTACAAGAACCTAAAAACATGGTCGAATATTTCGAAAATTGAGAATAAAACGAGGGAGTTTTATAATTTTTCTCTTCACGATAAATGTCACGCATTGGAGATTGATAATGGAATATTACCGTTAAAAGACGCGAGAGGAGTTGTTCTTTACGATATGAATACAATGAAAAACATACCTGTTGTAGTACCCGAGAAAAACTGCTTTAAAGTTGCGCATAATGATTGTGCTTCTGCCATTTTGATAAAATCTGGACTCTTAATACAAAGAACCGTTCCTAATCCAAACTTCATGTCTGAGGCGTTTTTTAAAGCTGATAACTTCGTTCTAGCCGAGAATGCTATGTACTTCTTTAATAACCGAGACATTTTCAAATGTGATTTAAGTCACGAAAATCTATCTTCAAAATTGATTCTACATTGCGACTATGATATTAAAGTTATACAGTACAACAACAATGTTTTATACATCTTTACTGATTGTGGAAATATAGTAACCATTGTAAACGAACAGCAAGATTCTGTCAAACCAATCGCTGTACCTCCAGAATGGCTAAAGCAGGTTAAACATATAATGGCTATCAACGATAAAAACTATGTTTGTTATTCACGGATCTTATTCAAAATAGAAACAGATACATATAAGCATTTATACATAGAGTTTCCTCCGATAACTGCATTATTCTTTTACGGAGATATCGTTTTGATTGGGACAAGGAATAGTGAAATTTTGTTATACCGTCTGTCAAGTCAAAAGTATAAGGTTACACCAATTTTTGAGAGACTCGGAGCATTGCCGGATGGGAAGTATGCCGTACAACTGGATGTTTGCGAGAGGAAGTCTGGACCAGTCATAGTTGCTGCAACGTTTTTTGAGATATTCATATTTGAATATGACTTCTTTCCTAATGTAAGTATGTTATGTAACTTCAGGTTTGGTCAGGCGTGTCTCACTCCGCGATTTCGTCGCTTTGCTACAGGTAGCTAAAAGTACATCCGTTCGGCCCTAATTTTGGGGAAAGCCATAAGCCGCGCGTGGCGCTGTCGCCACCTAGCGGCCATATCTGTGCTGATCGTAACAGACGCGTTTTGTTAGAGAGTGAGTCTTCTGTACTTAGTCCTCTTCCTCGCGTTGTCCTGGCATTTTGCCACGGCTCATGGGAGCCTGGGGTCCGCTTGGCAACTAATCCCAGTAATTGGCGTGGGCACTAGTTTTACGAAAGCGACTGCCATCTGACCTTCCAACCCAGAGGGTAAACTAGGCCCGTATCGGGATTAGTCCGGTTTCCTCATGATGTTTTCCTTCACCGAAAAGCAACTGGTAAATATCAAATGATATTTCGTACATAAGTTCCGAAAAACTCATTGGTACGAGCCAGGGTTCGAACCCGCGACCTCCGGATTGCAAGTCGCACGCTCTTACCACTAGGCCACCAGCGCTTCTTCTGTACTTAGTACTATTATTTATTCTGTGGTTTGGTGTTGATTCAACATGTCACATTTGAATCTAAAAATAATAGAAATCCTATCTCTTTTCTATTATATTTTATCAGATAATAAGTATAGAGTTGTCTAATAAACAAATGTCGTTAAATTGAACAACCGTCTATTAGAATTGAATTCTTCTTGCTTTGACAATAAGGTTGATATTACGAATGCTCAACATCAATTACTACATGGGATGCTGGTGCACTGAGGGTAAGACCTTCCTCCGTGAGCTGTGTCGTCGCCTGTTTGAAAGGGGCCTTGACCCCCGCTCCAGGTATCTCCTGATGCAAAGGCTGTAACGCGGCAACGCAGCGAGCGTGATGGGCACCTTTGCGTCGGGGGCAGCCCGGGATGGGTTTTTGTAGTTATTTTTTACATATTTCGTTTGTATTTATATTTAAGATTCTACAATAAAGTATTACCTACTACATCTGAAATGATATCATTTCAGGACAATGTGGACTTGATGAAGAAGACCTTCACCTCGAACAAGCTGTGTATTTACAAGAGACTGCTCCGACTGAAGGACCGGCTGCAGTGCCAATCATTCATTTAAACCATACACAATGATTACTAAGATTCCTTTATCCTCGTTCCGCCCAACATACAAAATTATAGCCAAGGAAGTTTGATTCTTGTTGTATTTTCAATTGGGTTGAATTTCATTTCTTCAAAAATTTTACGAGACAAAAATGGTATGCTGCTTAATTTGTTTTTAATTAAGGTTGACATTCCATCGAAACGAAGTGTACATCCTAATGTACATTGGGCAGCACGAGGCTATTTCGTAATGATTTGTCAAAATTTATTAATGCACTTTTCTGTTTTTTTTACACCTGTTTTCCGTAATTTGCACCCTTGCAGCATCTGATCAGTCTGGGGGCCTAGCCAAGGTGACGATCATTACGGAATAGTCACGTGACTTTCGTAGCATCTGTTTTCGATGTGCGACTGTACGATGGTCATCTTGACTGAAACTCCCTGATCGGTGAGAATCAGTTAACAATATTTTAAATGAGATGTTATAATTATAGATATAAGAAAGTGCAGGAAATTGGTTTTGCAAATAATACTTGAAATTAACTGCCTAGATTTTGACCTAAAAGTATTATTAATTTATTATCATGTTATTGTTATTAGTAAATTATTTGGTTTGTTAATAACTTATTTAAATTAATATATTTGTTTCTCACTCCACTCTCTATTGTTAGAAGTGTGATTGTTTGAGTATTAAATTATGAGTTAGTTATAAGGACAAAATTTTAATTAAATGTTAGGTAACCAAGCTAACTTTTTTTTATCCATTTCCTTTATTATTTTACAATACGTAAAATAATATTTACAGTACATATGGTGCTACTTTCCCGAACTAGTGCGGGAAATAGCACTTTCCGTGCGTATGTCAAAAGTTTAAAGTGACATATGTACTGTAAAACGTTGTACGATACACGTGCGAATAGGTAATTCGCAACTCGTGTCGATTTAACACTCCCTTCGGTCGTGTTTCAATTTATCGCCACTCGTTGCGAATTTCCTACTTTTCGCACTTGTATCGTACTTAATGTACTAAAGCGTGACTGCATGGAAAATGAAACAACACTGGCAATAAATTAATATTTATTTAATTAACAGTTACTTTATATTATCTTACATAAACTATATCGAAATATTTAAAAAATATTACTTGGAAAGGCCACCTTAATATTATTATATATGGAAGTTAGATAAACTTGATATAAACATATTTTTCATTTATCTATTAGATGGAGGAAATTTTGAACTTCGTTTCAAATATTACTATTAAGAGAAAAGCACAAAAATATGTAGATAACCGGTCTAGTGTATGATGAACCAAAGAGTTAATAAAAGGATAGAAAAACCACTGAGTTTGACAGCCGAACTAGATGGCGCTATGTTTTAGTACATAGAAGGTAGGATCCTATAGAAATGGTATACGCGTGCCTCCGTGAGGGACAAAACATAGGCAATGCGACACTATGATTGGTCGAATTTATTTGTTTCCCACCATAATACATACTAAATTTACGGTGGGGAATAAAAAAAAATGAAACTGTGACAAGGACAAACAATAATAGTGCTTTCGCTGCTACTCCTACTGAAAGATACATAAGACTATCCCGTTCGGTCATTTCCCCCACCCCTCATGCCAGATCCAGTTAAAATACTAGATTCATGTTTTAGTAACACAATGTCATCTTTTGGCAACCAGAGTTACCTAGTGTCAAATTCACATGAATTTTTCTAAATTTTTATACCACTTCTATTATTTTTATAACTCTTTGGTATGAACCAAAACATCACCTTTTTTTTTTGGTAATTTATCCTTGTGCTTTGTTTCAAAATTAGCGACTAGATTTATAAACTTTGTGCATTAGATTGATTACATATTTCTCTATTTAGATATTTCTTTTTAAAAGTTAATTTTCTACGTAATTGACTTTGAACATTTTGATATATTGAAGCTAGTCGGGTAAAGAAATGCAGACAGACGAAATTTATTTACTCGTAAGTTCATTTTGGCGTCAATTTTGAGCAAAAGCTTAAATTGATATATTTAGTAGACGCATTCATTTTGCGTTTTCCATTTTTATACATTTATATATAATTTATACCTATTTTTAAAAATATGCCGTCCAAGATATGATTAAATTGCCAAATATTAAATTGTGAACCGGTTTTGAAAAGAATATCCGGTTTTTAGTTATTAGTACAAAGGCGGCAGATTTGTTTAAATCCTAGAGACTAAAATTACATAAACAATAATGCTCTATTTTTCATTACTCAATGCCACAGACAATATAGGAAAAAATGGTCCTTCGAGCCGGATACTTTAGTCCCTACGATCACAAAGTGTATTTACAATATTTTCATTTTACAATTCACTCGGTCGTCGCGAGGACTCCTTCAGTTTTGTGAAAATAATAATAATACATAAGAGAAAATTGTCTTCCGAGCCGGATAATTTAGTATCTAGGATTATAAAGAGTATTTGAATGATACATTCACTCGGTCATCTCGTTCTGTTTTGTGGTGTATTTTATACTGTAGATAAAATTTTAGTCTCTAGGACTGTGTGCTGTATTTTATTTTATCATTCAGGATCGAGTACCCATTTGAATGGATCATTCACTCGGTCATCTCGGTCTCATTCTATTTTGTAGATGGTGTTTTTAAACTGTAAATAAAATGGTCTTTCGAGCCGGATATTCTAGTCTCTAGGATAGTAAAGAGTATTTGAATGAATCATTCACTCGGTCTCATTCTATTTTGTGAAGGTGTATTTTTAAACTGTAAATAAAATGGTCCTTCGAGCCGGATATTTTAGTCTCTAGGATCGTGAAGAGTATTTGAATGGATCATTCACTCGGTCATCTCGGTCTCATTCTATTTTGTGAAGGTGTATTTTTAAACTGTAAATAAAATGGTCATTCGAGCCGGATATTTTAGTCTTTAGGATCGTAAAGAGTATTTGAATGAATCATTCACTCATCTCGGTCTCATACTATTTTGCGATGGTGTATTTTTAAACTGTAAATAAAATGGTCATTCGAGCCGGATATTTTAGTCTCTAGGATCGTGAAGAGTATTTGAATGAATCATTCACTCATCTCGGTCTCATTCTATTTTGCGATGGTGTATTTTTAAACTGTAAATGAAATGGGCCTTCGAGCCGGATATTTTAGTCGCTAGGATCGTGAAGAGTATTTGAACGGATCATTCACTCGGTCATCTCGGTCTCGTTCTGTTTCCTGAAGCAGTCTCCGACCGGGAAGAAGTCCCAGCAGCGCTGCGTGTACATGTTCCACACGTACGTCTCCTGACCTGCGGGGCAGATTGTATACAATAAAAAAAAACCGACCAAGTGCGAGTCGGACTCGCGCACGGAGGGTTCCGCACCATCAACAAAAAATAGAGCAAAACAAGCAAAAAAACGGTCACCCATCCAAGTACTGACCGCGCCCGACGTTGCTTAACTTCGGTCAAAAATCACGTTTGTTGTATGGGAGCCCCACTTGAATCTTTATTTTATTCTGTTTTTAGTATTTGTTGTTATAGCGGCAACAGAAATACATCATCTGTGAAAATTTCAACTGTCTAGCTATCACGGTTCGTGAGATACAGCCTGGTGACAGACGGACGGACGGACAGCGGAGTCTTAGTAATAGGGTCCCGTTTTTACCCTTTGGGTACGGAACCCTAAAAATTAAATCTATGTATTTATTTCGCTAAATAAAAGTACTTTACATACATATGTGTGCAAAATCTAGATTATGTGCGCGGTCACTAAACTCTCGTTTTGATGTTACCTGACTAATAATACATTGAGTAATTCGAAATATTAATATCTACTTTTCTTAATTTAACTAATGGCTTAGTTTTCGTTTTGGTAATTAGTTTTAGGAATATAATAAAAACTAGCGACCCGCCCCGGCTTCGCACGAGTTATCAAATTATACATAAACCTTCCTCTTGAATCACTCTAATATCTATTAGTTTGTGAGCTTGGAGGATATAATCAAACGGAGACGCCATGTCTGTAATTTTCTGTACAAAACAGTCTGCCGATTTTTGCGGGGGAGGGGAACGTCAAATGTATGCGTAACGTAAAAATAGCCATGTCAGATAAACGTCAGTCCATACATTGTGTATGACCGTTGGCCGCCTATTTTCGACAGAGGGGAAAGCCTGTTAATGGCTACTCCGTTTAGTTGTATCCTCCAAGTTTAATAGTTTTATTTCATACTCATAGTCAGGGGTCGGACAAAAAGTGCGGATGACGTAAAAATGACGTAATCTTGCATACAGGATGATGTTTGAGTTTGTATTTAAACTTCCGTGTGACATGTAGTAACAAAGTAGTATTAATGAAGTAACAAAATAATCGTAAATAAATCCATGGAATTAATAATACAGGTGGTAGGGTGATGTAGTGAATAAAATAAATTTCACGAAACTTGTTACCATAAGGTATAATTATTTGAAATTAGTTAGAACACTTAGAACAAGTCTGTGGGATCCTCAGATAAATAGGTTTAATAGTCAAAAGTGGGAACAGTAGGTAAGATTAGTAAAAATAAAAAAAGATCATTTGATGTTATTATACTTTTATAGCTAAATTTGAGCTAAATATAATCGTGAAGATACAATAGCTAAACAATAACGAAGTCAATTTATTGTTCATCTGATTGACACTTCAGTCAAAAACGTACTTACTCATTTCAAGTGGCGATATCGTTTAATAAAGAGGTTGATAAATGATAAGTGATAATTGTTTATGAAAATCAAAAATACTATTTGAAATCATCCTATAAGTGGTTTGACGTCATCTGCACTTTTTGTCCGACCCCTGCTCATAGTATAGTTACTCAACTATTGCGGTAACCGAAGACAATTTTGATTGTATACGTATACGTTCGCGCGCCGTCTAAATAAGCCCTACAGGGGGCCGATTTTTGAGTTTCGACCGCTCGATTTCGTGTATTTCGTTCAATAATATCTCCACTACTAGGCATTAAAATTCTATTATTGGAATTGAAAATGAGTGGTCTATACCACTAGATTCCCAATTTATATCGCTCGCGTTTTAAAAATATGCATTTCGCCGTTTTCCACCGATTTTCGAGTGACGAAATCGAGCGCTCGTAATTCAAAAATCGCCCCCCAGGTGCGCCATTGTTTGCGGTGCTGTATCAGCTGTATGTAGGGTTGCCAGATGGTCGGGATTCGGCGGGATTCTCCCGATTTTTAGCATGTGTCCCGATTCCCGCCAAAGTGAAAATTGTCCCGAAAAACAGCATCACGTTATAAAACAATAATTTCAAGTTCTGAACTGTCGTCGAGCGAGCCAGCGACCCGCGTAGATTGGGCAGAGCAGCTGAGGTAGTGCTAATAATGTATAATATCGTTGTTTTTAATACAATTAATTTAATTTGAATGGTTCATTTTCCCGACTTAAGGCCCAAAATCCCGAAAAATTGATATTTTTTCCCGATAATAGCGCCTTTCGATCTGGCAACCCTAGCTGTATTGTATGTATCGCACTGTTTATGTACTGACCTGTGTATTCGGTGTCTGGTTTGTTGATGAGATGCATCAGGAAGAACATGTAGTTGGCTAGATTGTGCTCCCGTTGCACGTGAGTGTCGAATCCGTGCGGTACCTGTAATACAATAAAACATTGTATAGTTCGTTTTTTTAGCATTAGAAAGAAGGTAAAGGTAATTTTATACAAACCTCACGTAAAATTTCTTATTAATTTTTTTTCTGTTTCGTTGGACCGTTTTTTCTTCTATTAGACAACACACCTACACAACTATCGATATCGACAAAATAATGTTTCTAACTCTAGCAAGATTGCGACAGTCTTTTGTTTTGCCGCGAAAATTCCGATGCATGCGAGTTTCATTACATTGCGTCATTTGATCGGTCGGCTGGATTGATGTAACCTCAATGGTCCGCAATGTAACTAAAATCGTATACAAGTTCGCGCACCGTCTAAATGAGCCCTAAGTCTAACCATAGGGAAAAAAATACATAGAGTGCTCACTCCATACATCAGTTCAGACTATTAATTTCAGTGTCTACATCTAGCATCGAGTAGCGGAACTATCAGTACTGCTACTTGACAATAGATGTAGCACCGACCGGAAAGTCTTATCTCAACAGCATAAGACTTTCCGGTCGGTGCTACATCTATTGTCAAGTAGCAGTACTGATAGTTCCGCTACTCGATGCTAGATGCTAATAGACTTTTTGGTACTTTTTGGAGTGAGCACTCTATGTATGTATGTGTTGTGTATGTGTATTAGTGTACCTAATTTAGCTTAGGATTACTCTAGAGCGCACCGCCAACAAACTGTCTCACAGTTTGGCGAAACATTAGATTAAGGTACTAAAATGCTGTATTTTTACGTAAAATTTTCAAAAAAAAAAAAAAAAAAATTCTCTATGGTCTAACTTACCAAATCTAGATAGTCCTTGCCCATGCCGCATATGAAGCAGTTGGACTCCATGTCTTCCTTCACCGACTCCAGCTGGTCACGGAGCTCACCGAAGGCGTCGATGATCAAACCTGAAACAAGTAGGATGTTCAGGTATCAACTAATCTTTCCGAGTGCCCCACTGGTTAAGACTTAACTTTAAAAGTCCGTACCCAAAGGGTAAAAACGGGACCCTATGGCGGGGTCAGTACTTGTGGGTGACCGTTTTTTTGTTTGTTTTGCTCTATTTTTCGTTGATGGTGCGGAACCCTCCATGCGCGAGTCCGACTCGCACTTGGCTGGTTTTTTTGTAAAACCCAAAATAGCCCAATATTTTTCATTATTTTATGCTCTTTACGTAGGACTGAATCATGTATTTAGGTTATAATTTCGTATTAGATTGTCCCATTAAAAATTAAATAATAAACCAAAGAACGTAATAATACCGGTATTTTTTGTATGAAGAAAAAACCGATTCCGAGCCTTGTTTAAAACAAGGAACATTCAACAATACACTGATATGCCAATACTGTTATTAAACTAATTTTGACGCGATTTTAAGTATAATTAGTTTTAACCGGGCGAAAATTGTATGTGCTAACAAGCTTCGGTCCGGTCACATTCCATTAAATATGTTTGCTCATCTGATGAGGAAAGCAGAGTCTCCCAACTGCGATATCTGCGACTCTGTCGAGGATGTACATCACTTCCTAACGGAATGTGTCCGGACTCGAGACAAGAGGACGCAACTATTTGAAGCTAGGGGTTATGCAGTAACTGAACCCCTGTCTAAAACTGCGAAATTCGTGTACAGTTTTTTTGATATCTACTAAAACTTATTATAATATAACTCTGTAATGTAGAGCAGGGATGTTGCGAATATCCGCATCCGCAACCGCGGAACTTCCGCATTATTTTCAACATCCGCATCCGCATAAAATCGATGCGGATTTAATGCGGATGCGGATGTGGAACAGGTCGGTACAGGAACGTCTTAGCATCGGCGTAAGTGCTAGACTGCTAGGTAATTTAGTCATTAACCAAAATAACCTATTAGAAATGAGCAGTCAAGCGTGAGTGGGACTTAATGTACGGAACCCTTAGAACGCGAGTCCGACTCGCACTTGGCCGGTTTTTTGAAATAAAAATTACTAAAATGTAATATTTGACGTTTTTTATGTACCTATCTTGACATCCGCATCCGCGGATGTGAGCCTTTATAAATCCGCATCCGCATCCGCATCCGCGGATGTCAAAAAATCGGCATCCGCAACATCCCTGATGTAGAGGCCCAACGGAGCCGACATGTCTCATTGATAAAGGCTTCTTTTAAATATGTAGACAAAAAAGTATTATTAGTTTCATATATTTATATCACTACACCCTTTAGAATTGCCTAACAAATGTTGTTTAAGTGGTGGAGATGCTGGGATCGTTTTGCCTGTTCTTCTATGTACAGGGTGGCCAACTTAGAGGTATACAACTTTTTTTTGCCGCCATTTTATTTTGGCGGTAAATATGACAGTTATTGCATGAAAATTAGTTTGTGTAGATACGGCAAATTTATTATGGAGCGTTTTACGACGGAACAACGTGTTTTAATCATTAAAAACAACAGAAATATCAAAAATACAGTTTCCCGGTCGATTAATTTCGAGAAACGGTGACATTGACTGGCCCCCAAGATCGCCTGATTTAACAGCTCCTGACTTTTTTCTGTGGGGCTATCTAAACGTGTCTATGCTAATAGGCCAACGAACCTTCAGCAATTAAAACCAAATATTCGAAACACTGTCGCAAAGATAACGCCAGAAATGTGTGAAAAAGTGATGAAAAACGCGATGAAAAAGGGTCCGCATCTGCCATGCTGCTAGAGGTGGACATTTGTCTGACATTATTTTCCATGTGTAATTGCTGACTGATATTATATTTAACAAGGAATACTTAATATTTTTTATGTTTTATAGAATAAAATTTCAAAAATAAGGTATCATCTTGGGTCGTCCCATTCGTTTTTCGTCAAGTTCTTAAATTAGTCCTATTCTGCTTTCGTCACTCATTCTACATTGAAAGCCACCGACGACTGTGACGAATGTAGAATGAGTGACGAAAGCAGAATAGGACTAATTTAAGAACTTGACGAAAAACGAATGGGACGACCCAAGATGATACCAAAAAAAAAGTGTATAAATAAAATAAAAAAAATAAAATAAATAAATATTGGGGGACATCTTACACAGATCAACCTAGCCCCAAACTAAGCAAAGCTTGTACTATGGGTGCTAGGCGAGGTGGGGTATACCTCTTATTTGGCCACCCTGTATTATCTTCTTCCGCTTACCCTGAATGATGGCGAGCAGGATGATGATGATGAAGAAGAAAAAGGACACGTCGAAGATGATGCGCCACACCTCGGAGTCGTCACCATCCGGGGGCTCCAGCTCGTCCCCGATGCCTCCGCCGGCTCGCACGCCCTTATAGATGTTGAATACGAAGCACTGCAAACACATACGTGTATAAATATAAGACAACAATATTGTTTTCACCTCAGCAGCTCGGACAATGGCACTTTGCTACTTAAAAACAGTGAGCAAAATCGCATTTTGCTCACTGAGTGAGACAAAATGGGCAAAATTCGATTTTGCTCACTGTTTTTAAGTAGCAAAGTACCCTTGTTCGAGATGCTGAGGTGAAAATTTAATTGTTGGTATATCCTAAGAAAACATGAGTGAATAGAGGTAAGTGATGAAGAAGGAATACATTTTTCGGGTTCTCTAATATGTTCTCACTGCTGAGGTGAAAAGTTTTGTGAACTATAGAATCTATCGCTTGCACGGGACTCAAAATAAGCACTCGAAGAAATATCAAACTTTGATCTCTTGTTGTACAAATAACTATTTCCATGCCCTATGTTTGTGTATGCAATATTGTTTGGTGGCCTTGCGTTAAGAGCGTGTGACTTTCAATCCGGAGGTCGCGGGTTCGAACCCCGGCTCGTATGTTGAGGAACTTATGAGAAATCATTTGATATTCACTAGTCGCTTTTCGGTGAACGAAAACATCGTGAGGAAACCGGACTAATCCCAATAAAGCCCAGTTTACCGTCTGGGTTGGAAGGTCAGATGCCAGTCGCTTTCGTAAAAACTAGTGCCCACGCCAATTACTGGGATTAGTTGCCAAGCGGACCCCAGGCTCCCATGAGCCGTGGCAAAAATGCCGGGACAAAGAGAACAGAGTGTGTAGTGTGTGTGTGTGTGTGTGTGTGTGTGTGTGTGTGTGTGTGTGTGTGTGTGTGTGTGTGTGTGTGTGAGTTACTGTCATGCTACCTAAATTCTGTAGCTACAGTACATTTACTGCCATCTTTCGACAGAAGATTAAAACTGTTAGAACGCCATTTGACTTTGATCCTTATTCTTTCACTGATTGGCTGGCTTGAGTGACTCTTGGAGACCCTATACATCTCTAAGGATAATTTGATAAACTATGTTATTTTTTAGTTCTGACACTTAGAGACATTTACACCTCTAAATAAGTTTAGATTTTTTTTCCATGTATCTATCTGTTTTGTTTTTATTTTAATATTATTATTATAGTTTTTTTATGTAATTCGACATTAAGAGACCTTATACATCTCTATGTAATTGTATTACGTTAGTTTGATTTGGTAGTTGTAGTTGTATTTAATAATTGTTGATGTATAATTATTATTACAACATTTAAAGACGTGATTGAGGCTTCTTTATAACACTGTGATTAGCTCTTAAGTAAAGCAGTATGTTAAACAATATTATTGAAATGAGAAATGATGATTCTACTAAAGATATAAGATCATAATTCAAAGAAAAAATTATTATTATTATAATTATTATTATTTTGCTTTTATGTAAATTCAATGTTGACGTGTAAAAGTGCCCTTGTGGCCTATTTGCTGAATAAATGTTGAAGTTGAAGTTGAAGTTGAAGTTGATTTTCTATCTATATTCTATATATTATCTATTATAAAAGGTTAAAATAAAGGCAAAAGGTAAAAAAATATACACGCTGAACGGGCTTATTGGGAATGCTGTGGGCACGGAACGCGCAAGACTTCGGCCCCAATTTCACCACGGTGACAGGTGCGACAATTGTAAAACATCACTGTTGCTGACGTCACAGGCATCCATGGGCTACGATTACCGCTTACCATCGGGCGGGCCGTATTCCTGTTTGCCACCATCAGTGTATTATTTAAAAAAAAAAACTTTATTATATGGGAAAAAAACAGACTATTCTCTTACCAAGTTTCTGACAATTGTCACAAGATTTAAAAGAATTGTCGGCAATTCTTGACAGGAAATGAGTTCTGTGTCGGAATCAGGGATGTTGCGGATGCCAATTTTTTGACATCCGCGGATGCGGATGCGGATGCGGATTTTTAAAGGCTCACATCCGCGGATGCGGATGCGGATGCGGATGTCAAGATAGTACCATAAAAAACGTCAAATATTACATTTTAGTAATTTTTATTTCAAAAAACCGGCCAAGTGCGAGTCGAACTCGCGTTCCAAGGGTTCCGTACATTAAGTCCCACTCACGCTTGACTGCTCATTTCTAATAGGTTTTTTTGGTTAATGACTAAATTACCTAGCAGTCTAGCACTTACGCCAATGCTAAGACGTTCCTGTACCGACCTGTTCCACATCCGCATCCGCATTAAATCCGCATCGATTTTATGCGGATGCGGATGCGGATGCGGATGTTGAAAATCATGCGGAAGTTCCGCGGTTGCGGATGCGGATGCGGATATTCGCAACATCCCTGGTCGGAATTATGTGACAATTGTCGTGTTTCTTGTGACAATTGTCAGAAACTTGGTAAGAGAAATATCTGTTTTTTTCCGATATAATAAAGTTTTTTTTAAATAATACACTGATGGTGGCAAACAGGAATACGGCCCGCCCGATGGTAAGCGGTAACCGTAGCCCATGGATGCCTGTGACGTCAGCAACAGTGATGTTTTACAATTGTCGCACCTGTCACCGTGGTGAAATTGGGGCCCCTGTATCGCAGTCAGAATCCGGGGCATGGTTAGTGACACCCTGCTGGATAGTGACTCATTGAGGGTGTCCGTTGCTGCATAGCCATCCAGCGCGGCAATGCCGCGAGTATTATGGGCACTTTTGCACCGGAAGCGTCTAGGAGCGGCAGCAATGTTTAGTTAGTAGTTAGTTTGTAAGTATGACTGACTGTATGTATGTCTTTTTAATTGTATTTTAACCTGTCTTTTACTGCAATAAAAAAGAATTGTTTTTATTTGTATTAGATATATAATTCCACATTTAGGTACTATTACACACTACAAAAAAGCGGCCACGTGCGAGTCGGACTCGCCCATGAAGGGTTCCGTATTTAGGCGATTTATGACGTATTAAAAAAAACTACTTGCTAGATCTCGTTCAAACCAATTTTCGGTGGAAGTTTACATGGTAATGTACATCATATATTTTTTTTAGTTTTATCATTCTCTTATTTTAGAAGTTAGGGGGGGGGGGGACACACATTTTACCACTTTGGAAGTGTCTCTCGCGCAAACTATTCAGTTTAGAAAAAAAATGATATTAGCAACCTCAATATCATTTTTGAAGACCTATCCATAGATACCCCACACGTATGGGTTTGATGAAAAAAAAAATTTTGAGTTTCAGTTGAAGTATGGGGAACCCCAAAAATTTATTGTTTTTTTTCTATTTTTGTGTGAAAATCTTAATGCGGTTCACAGAATACATCTACTTACCAAGTTTCAACAGTATAGTTTTTATAGTTTCGGAGAAAAGTGGCTGTGACATACGGACGGACAGACAGACGGACAGACGGACAGACAGACAGACAGACAGACAGACAGACATGACGAATCTATAAGGGTTCCGTTTTTTGCCATTTGGCTACGGAACCCTAAAAACGATAGTCTTTCTACGTAACTATAACGAACTGCTATTTATAACTAGGTAGCTAAGGTTAGGAACTGCGACCCCTAAATAAAGGTTCTTACCAGGGATGTTGCGAACATCCGCATCCGCATCCGCAACCGCGGAAGTTCCGCATTATTTTCAACATCCGCATCCGCATAAAATCGATGCGGAGCTTATGCGGATGCGGATGTCGAACAAGTCGGTAGAGGAACGTCTTAGCGGCGGCGTAAGTGCTAGGTAATTTCGTCATTAGAAAAGGAAAAACGGCCAAGTTACTGTTTATTAAATATAACGCACCTATATTCTTGCTCAAATACTAAACGTTTCATTTTTTTTAAATAAAAAAATACTAAAAATCTAATATTTGACGTTTTCTAAGTACCTAATCTTGACATACGCACCCGCATCCGCATCCGCGGATGTGAGCCTTTAAATATCCGCATCCGCATCCGCGGATGTCAAAAAATCTGCATCCGCAACATCCCTGGTTCTTACCGACAGCATGTCGTGACAGTTCCTGTTGACTTCATCGTCCTCTTCCTGAACGTAGAACTTGCGGAAGAAGTTGAACGCGATCACCGTGTATATGTACACTATGATGGTCAGCAGGATCACGGTCAACACCAACTGGAAATAAACGTATACACTGTTATGGGAGATAAATAATGGCATGTAGAATAAAAAAACGAATATTATTCCTTGTTATTGTTTAGTATTAGAAAAGACTACACGATCTTGACGTGTTTTTATTTTATTGAAGAATGCATTTAAAATAAATAGTAACTTATTAATTATATTATTATATTATTATTATAATCCATTATTCTCATGCTCATCAATAGGTCATACATTTAAATAGTCTTCGTAGGTGCATGACACCCTGCTAGGGCGTACAATATAGGATATATGATATGAAACCTAAAGAATGTAAATGAACTTACATATATGCTTTATAATTGTTACTTATTTGCTGTGACTTATTTTTCAAATGTGTTTTTCAATACCTAAAGACCATGTCAAGATCGCAGCAAATACAATATACATTTAATAATATCTGGGAGACTGATGAGCTTTGCTCGGAAAACATATAAATCTCAAAAATGCGCGTGTTCCCAGGGATAAGACCTAGCTTGATCGATTTTTCGCCCCCGAAAATCCCCTTAACCTCTAGCCGCCCAGAGACCTATAAAAAGGTCTCCTGTTCCGTTCTAATTTGAACTTTGTGTTGACAAAATAAAATGTCATTTTGCTTGGCAAGGTTTGACGTATGGGCGGCTAGAGGTTATAGCAAATTTCATCAAAATCGTTAGAGCGGCTCATGCAACTAATCCCAGAGGGACAGGCCAGGGCAGAGGCGAGTGGTTTCCAAATAACTCACTAAAAATGGACACCATTTCGATTTTGTTCATTGATCGAATTTAAACTGTTGCAGGCGTGTCTCACTCCGCGATTTCGTCGCTTTGCTACAGGTAGCTAAAAGTACACCGTTCGGCCCCAATTTTGGGGAAAGCCATAAGCCGCGCGTGGCGCTGTCGCCACCTAGCGGCCATATCTGTGCTGATCGTAACAGACGCGTTTTGTTAGAGAGGGAGTCTTCTGTACTTAGTACTATTATTTATTCTGTGACTGTTGTGAGACATACTAACATTGAATAATCCCCCGTCCCGGCCGGCCGTCGTGAACGCTGCTCGCACTGTTAGTGCTTGAGAAAGGAGACCTAGGCTCTCCGAAACATGTCGCACGAGTGACTTAAAACAAGTGAGTCTAAACCGTAAAATTATTCATTGTTCATTTTTTTGATTTATTGATTTATTTATTTATTGGTAAAATTTGTTGTTTTACAAGTCAAGATTTCTACATATTTACATAATGAGCTTAAAATACTAATATTTACACATTTTTACATTTACAACAATTAATTCAACAAATAAATAATGATACTACAATTTCTTCTTAGAACTACTTAATTTTGGCATTACATTGATGGCCAAATCGCGTTCGAAATCGAAACGATGCGAGAACTCGCATGCGAGTTTCATTACATTGCGGGTTTTGATTGGTCGGTTGAATTAGACGTAACCAACAGTCCGTAATGTAACTAAAATCGCATGCGAGTTCGCGCGCCGTCTAAATCAGCCCTATAAATAAAAATAAATGTGTATATAAATGTGTGTTTACCTGTTTCCCGTTATGTGTGACAGACTGCAAGATGGTCCTAAGTGTCTTGAAGCCGACAGCGACGTCTAGATGAGCGGCGCAGAAGTTATTGATTACCTGTTTCCCGTTATGTGTGACAGACTGCAAGATGGTCCTGTCTTGAAGCTGACAGCAACATCTAGAAGATGAGCGGCGAAGAAGTTGTTGATTACCTGTTTCCCGTTATGTGTGACGGACTGCAAGATGGTCCTGTCTTGAAGCCCACAGCAACATCTAGTAGATGAGCGGCGAAGAAGTTATCGATTACCTGTTTCCCGTTATGTGTGACAGACTGCAAGATGGTCCTGTCTTGAAGCCCACAGCAACATCTAGTAGATGAGCGGCGAATAAGTTATCGATTACCTGTTTCCCGTTATGTGTGACAGACTGCAAGATGGTCCTGTCTTGAAGCTGACAGCAACATCTAGAAGATGAGCGGCGCAGAAGTTGTTGATTACCTGTTTCCCGTTATGTGTGACGGACTGCAAGATGGTCCTGTCTTGAAGCCCACAGCAACATCTAGTAGATGAGCGGCGAAGAAGTTATCGATTACCTGTTTCCCGTTATGTGTGACAGACTGCAAGATGGTCCTGTCTTGAAGCCCACAGCAACATCTAGTAGATGAGCGGCGAATAAGTTATCGATTACCTGTTTCCCGTTATGTGTGACAGACTGCAAGATGGTCCTAAGCGTCTTGAAGCCGACAGCAACATCTAGATGCTGTGGCATCTAGAAGATGAGCGGCGAATAAGTTATCGATTACCTGTTTCCCGTTATGTGTGACAGACTGCAAGATGGTCCTAAGTGTCTTGAAGCCGACAGCGACATCTAGAAGATGAGCGGCGAAGAAGTTGTTGATCACCTGTTTCCCGTTATGTGTGACAGACTGCAAGATGGTCCTGTCTTGAAGCCCACAGCAACATCTAGATGCTGTGGCATCTAGAAGATGAGCGGCGAAGAAGTTATCGATCACCTGTTTCCCGTTATGTGTGACAGACTGCAAGATGGTCCTGTCTTGAAGCCCACAGCAACATCTAGTAGATGAGCGGCGAATAAGTTATCGATTACCTGTTTCCCGTTATGTGTGACGGACTGCAAGATGGTCCTGTCTTGAAGCCCACAGCAACATCTAGTAGATGAGCGGCGAATAAGTTATCGATTACCTGTTTCCCGTTATGTGTGACAGACTGCAAGATGGTCCTGTCTTGAAGCCCACAGCAATATCTAGAAGATGAGCGGCGAAGAAGTTATCGATTACCTGTTTCCCGTTATGTGTGACAGACTGCAAGATGGTCCTGTCTTGAAGCCGACAGCAACATCTAGTAGATGAGCGGCGAATAAGTTATCGATTACCTGTTTCCCGTTATGTGTGACAGACTGCAAGATGGTCCTGTCTTAAAGCCCACAGCAACATCTAGTAGATGAGCGGCGAATAAGTTATCGATTACCTGTTTCCCGTTATGTGTGACGGACTGCAAGATGGTCCTGTCTTGAAGCCGACAGCAATATCTAGAAGATGAGCGGCGCAGAAGTTGTTGATTACCTGTTTCCCGTTATGTGTGACGGACTGCAAGATGGTCCTAAGCGTCTTGAAGCCGACAGCGACATCTAGTAGATGAGCGGCGAAGAAGAAGTTGTTGAAGTTGCCCATCACCGAGAAACAGAAGTACCAGAGCGAGTACAGGAAGGAGTTGTCCGTGAACGTGACGCCCGCCTTCCATAGCTGGTAGCGCCAGTCCAGGTTGAGGATGCTGAAATGTTTTCATAATCATAATCATAATCATTTATTTAAGCGCTGGTGGTCTAGCGGTAAGAGCGTGCGACTTGCAATCCGGAGGTCGCGGGTTCAAACCCCGGCTCGTACCAATGAGTTTTTCGGAACTTATGTACGAAATATCATTTGATATTTACCAGTCGCTTTTCGGTGAAGGAAAACATCGTGAGGAAACCGGACTAATCCCAATAAGGCCTAGTTTACCCTCTGGGTTGGAAGGTCAGATGGCAGTCGCTTTCGTAAAAACTAGTGCCTACGCCAATTCCTGGGATTAGTTGCCAAGCGGACCCCAGGCTCCCATGAGCCGTGGCTAAAATGCCGGGACAACGCGAGGAAGAAGAATCATAATCATTTATTTCTTGAATGTGGTACAATAAAGATGTAAAAAAAGAAACAATTTTTGAACAGCACATCCTGCCTGAATAGGCATAGAAATATTGAATACCTACTACCAGTGAACGCATATAACTACCTATAACTATGACTAGATTCTTATGACCTACCATGCAGCATGCAAAAGTAATACACGATATTTAAATACTACATTATACTATAAAACCTGCGGCATATAGTCTAAAAATTCTTTCAATGAGTAAAAAGCATGTTATTACAGATTTGTTGTCAAGTGCATAGTATCAGGATGTTTTTAAACTCAACCTATGTATTTACATAGGTTGAGTTTAAAAACATCCTAACTAATTTTAGTATAGTATCAGGATTTACAAAGTAGTTTTTTTTTAACTCTACGAGTACCAATGTAAATTAGTATAGTTTCAGGCCTTTTTTTAATCTCTACATATGTAATAGTTATAATGACTATGTATTAACAGTATAAGTGTTTTAGCATATCTAGAGCTGTAAACTTATACCTGTATTTATTTAAAGAATAAAGAATAAAAGAATAAAGAATAAAGTGGCCATTTTAAAATTGGAGGGTTTTTTTATCAACCGGTTTGTTGACGGTCCCATATTGGGATACCCTCCCCCAATTAAGGGGGGATTTACATCTTTTAATTGAGGTGTAGGGTTGGAGCCGGTGTAGCTTTATTTGACGTTCATAAGCGCTTTGTAATATGCCTACTTGAATAAATTATCTTTATCTTATATTTTAACCCTTAGGCATATTTTTGCGAGGTGAATACATATATTTAATATGTCATTTTCAATTGGGTTGAATGTCATTTTGTTCGAAAATTTTACGAGACAAATGAAATGCTACCTACTATGTTTTTAATTAAGGTTGACATTCCATCGAAACAGAGTGTACATCCTAATGTACATTGGGCGGCACGAGGCTATATTCAAAGCACTTACTACTGGAAGCCCTTATTGCTAGTCTTCTCCATACCGAGCATGTTCGAGATGCTGTCAAAGTCATACGTCTCGGAGTACTTCATGCGGACTTTTTTCTTCACGAAGAACTTGTCAAAGTAGTTTACCAGATCATGGAGACAAAGTCGCAGGCAGAATCTAGTGTTAGGCCCAAGATACACTTGTAAGTTTTACTTACGTAAGTAGGGATAAAGCTATATTACAGAATGAGAGATGAATATTGTTATCACATTCTAACAAATAGCTTTGTCCCTACTGTATATCTAAGGCCTTAAATAAAACTTTACTATGTCTAGAAAGTGTACAAGCCACTTACTACTGGAAAAAGCCCTTATTGCCAGTCTCTTCATGCGCGGCGAATGAAGTCTTCTCCATACCGAGCATGTTCGAGATGCTGTCAAAGTCATACGTCTCGGAGTACTTCGTACGGACTTTTTTCTTCACGAACTTGTCCCAGTAGTTCACGGGGAACGATCTGAAATCAATTATTGAAAATTATTATACAAATTAAAACTGCAAAAGAGAACGTCATGCCTTTTAAGGATTAATGCATTATCTAGCAGTAGAGACAAGAATAGTTTAGATTATTTACGATACAAGTGCGGAAAAGAGGAAATTCGAAACGAGTGGCGATAAATTAAAATACGGGAGTGTTTTAAATCGACACGAGTTGCGAATTACCTATTCGCACGTGTATCGTACAACGTTTTACAGTACATATGGCCCTTTAAACTTTTGACATACACACGAAAAGTGCTATTTTACGCACTAGTGCGGGAAAATAGGGCCATATGTACTGTAAAACTAATTTTAATAAGTTTAAAAGACGATCGTTGTCATAAGAACAAACAATGCTAAAATGCGTACCATAACAAATAGCTTCATTTACTATAATAATGATGCGATGAAGCACGCGGCGTTTTACCTACAGAGAGTAAGTTTTCGTATATTGCCTTGCCCCTGCATACCACAGACATTTAAAGTAAATATGTAGGTATGTTTACTATGTATACGGATTGTACACACAGACAAGGAATTTGATTATTGTGCCAGTTCATACATATCTTGATTATCTTGTCACAGTTACAATACTTATAGAAGATTCATATTGACAAAGTACAACTTTGCACAAAAAAAAACAACGGGTTGCACTCAGGGAGTGCCGGCAGAAGTGAAAACTTAATGACTAGTGCAAAATGCACTATGTATAATTCAGGTTAACGCCATCTAGCGTTAGCGTTAATTACATGAAACCCCTAAGCAAACCCCTAAGCACATCACTGTTAGTACTCGAGTTATATTAATACCAGTTAGAGCGAAACTCACTAGATGGCATTTAAATCAATAAAGAAAAACTCAATGACATTACATGTAACAGTTTTTCATGTTATGTCATTGAGTTTTTCTTTATTGATTTAAATGCCATCTAAATCTTACGGTCACGTGATCGTCTTACGCTGTCTCGAGTTTAACATTTTTTTCCCCACCTCAAAAAGTGCACAGCGCCGCTAAAGAAGTTTTCACTTCAAAAATTCACTGAATGTACTAGATAGCGAGTCATACGAATTCTGTACCTATCCAAAATTGATCTTTAATAACAATGTGTTGTCCTATAAAATATACACATTGGTGACATTGGCCGTACTTAATCTTATAACAATCAGGCGTGGCTCACTCCGCGATTTCGTCGCTTTGCTACAGGTAGCTAAAAGTACATCCGTTCCACACCAATTTTGGTGGCTAGCCATAAGCCGCGCGTGGCGCTGTCGCCACCTAGCGGCCATATCTGTGCTGATCGTAACAGACGCGTTTTGTTAGAGAGTGAGTCTTCTGTACCTAGTACTATTATTTATTCTGTGTAACAATGAAGGTTACTTACTTGGCAGAGATGACAAGCTTGTCCCAATGGCTCTTAATATCATCGTCTTCGGGTTGCTCCGCGATGTAGAGACCGTCGAATTCGAGTCGTCGCGCTATCTCTTTCTCGCGTTTGAAGATGGCTAGTGGTACCTGGCAACGAATACATTTGTCAAAAACTAAATATCACATGTACTCAGAAATCATCGTCTAAGCATAGGCAGGCGTGGCTCACTCCGCGATTTCGTCGCTACAAGCAGCCCATCGACACCCCATACTATGATAACTTAGGAACGTACTTGTTACCAACTTTGAGGCATAGTAAATAATCTTATCGAATTAAAATGACTGCTGTTGCATTTTGGTAACACATACCATACTTGCTTTCAAACATAGACGTATTATACCTACTTTTCTTTAGGTTGGTATGATCGGTAAAACGTCTACCGTCATTCTAAATTGTGGTGAAAGCGGTTATGTTACGTGTTTATTTTTGTGTTTAGACCAAATAACTTTAGCTTTTATTTAAATGGGGGGCAAATCTTTAAGAAAATGTGAAGTTTGTGGGGTCAGGCGTGTAAGGAAACTTACTTCTGATATATTTTTAGCAAGATTTCCTCTTGATTCGAACAGGTCGGTAAACTGATGTTTTTGTGCGATATTTTCATTTTGAGTCGTTCCCAGATACTAATTTAATTAGTTTGGAGTAGTTTTTATCGTTTACCATCCTTGATTAAAACGAAAACATTCTGTGAATAGATTCTTCTTGTAAAAACTAGGTAACCTAAGACACGAATAGTGTGCGAACAACTTATCGATAATCCCTTTATTTCAGATATCGACTATGGGTAAAGGTAACAGGTAATGAGGATTTGGAATATTTACCTATATGAAACTCCAACCTCTGAATATCTACAAGTGAATGAGCCTGACAGCTTTTTCCCTTTGTGGGAAGTTGGAGTTCACAGCCTTCACAGGCAAGACTCAGTGTTTGCACGAGTGCTCTAAAAGTAGATTGTAGCTTTAGTTACGTTCATAAGCGTATTGTAATATGCGTATACGTAAATATAAAACTATCTGTATCTTATCTTTATTATGTAAAATAAAATTATTTTATATTTTGCATTTATTTTATTAATCCACCTGATTTTCAATATTTACTTTTACAGTAGTACAGTACAACAGCACGTATCGCACATTTATCGATATCGATAAACAGTAGGTACCGGAAGTGTCGAGCCCTAGCGTTGTTTTTTTTTGTGTTGGCAGTATTGACATGTATTTGGTGTGTTGGCACAATGTACGTTCTTAATTCGGTTTAAGGCTTGTTCGAGAGTGCCGACTCTTAAAACGTAGTGATTTAATACTCTTTGGCTACAAGTACATGCGGCCCACACCAATTGTGGTGTCTAGCCATAGTGGTTGCCGCGCACCGCTACGGGGCGGATGCCTGCTCGCGCTTGCGCCACCTAGCGGTCATATCTGTCGTAATAGACGCGTTTTGTTACAGAGTGAATCTTCTGTACCTAGTATAGGGTGTTTCATTTTTCCGAATTTTCGATTTTCATCTGACTTTGCTCGAATTCTGGTTCTTCCTGATTAAAAAATATTATATACCAATAAAAATTAAAATCGGTGAATATTTAGAGGTTGCACAACATCAACAAAGTTTTCTTAAATAACCAACGACTCTACATCGGAGGGTAGAAAATGGTTTAAGCGGCTACCATCAAAGCGGTGAGTAGTGTGATACTGAACCTTCTACATATAAATCAATTTTAAAATCAGTAGTTAACATGGGTTTTGGTTACTCGATAAATGTTCTAATTAAGATTTTTCAGTTTTTCCACCTGTTTCCAAAGGAAAAGTGGTTTTATCATGTTTTAGACGCAATATTCAGTTTTTTCATTAGATTTTAGTATCAGTTCATTATATTTTGTTATTAAAAAAAATAGTTAATTTTCACGCAATGTACGGGGTTCTCCCTCCACATTTTCAATTTGTGCAACCTTTAAACGTTAATCGATTATTACGAAAATTGAAATAGATCGTTTTTAGAGTGGGGAGACTCGATTGGTGAGCAAAGTCAGGAAAAATATCACGACTTTTTTTTCTCCATACAAAAGTGAAACACCCTAACCTAGTACTATTATTTACTCTGTGATATAGATGTGATTATTTATTCTCAAACTGGCCATACCTTCTCACCGTACTGGTTTCATGACTCATTCTTTCGCCGTCCAGCCAGCCTATTATGGATAGCTTTATCCATCTTTATCCACGTGATAAAATAACTGTCACTGTTTAACACCGTGGGAAAGAAAGTGACGGACACCGTTTTATCACGCTGTCACGTAGACAAGAACGACCATCATATCCGTACAGGCTAGCCGTCTTTGGAATTCACTCCCTCTAAATATTAGACAAGCTACTAGTAAGTTTTCTTTCAAGCGGATGTTACGTAAGCATTTGCTAAAGCAAGAGTTCGAATAATATCCATCATTATTATATTTATTATATGTATTTTATAAATATGTGGTAGTTTATACATATTTTATTTATTTATGTAATTTATAAGTATAGTTTGCTTTTTTTTAACTCACTCAATATATTTTCTCTCTCTGCACCAATTGAAGGTATCTCTGTTTGGCCCTATGGTTGACTGGTAGAGAATGCCATTTGGCATTAAGTCCGCCATTTGTACATTGTTGTATATATTTTGTGCAATAAAGTTTAAATAAATAAATAAATAAATATAGGCACAAGGGGTGTGGTGTGGTGTGGTATGGTCGCGTACTGTGCGGTTTAAGAGGAATTTCCTCCCGCGGACGCTCCGGCTGTGGAATGAGCTCCCTTCCGAGGTTTTCCCGAGGGTCTACGGTATGGGGTTCTTCAAAAAGGAGTGTACAGGTTTCTAAAAAGGTCGGCAACGCGCATGTAACACCTCTGGAGTTGCAGGCGTCCATAGGCTACGGTGACTGGCTACCATCAGGCGGCCCGTATGCTTGTTTGCCGCCGATGTGGTATTAAAAAAAAACTTCATCAGAAAGCTGGTAAGAATTTGTTCCTTCATGTGGATATTTCCACCACAAAGAGACCCGTTTTTGCTCTAGAGTGTATATTACCTTGAGATGGTAATATCCGATGAGGATGGCTAACGAGACGACAGAATGTAAGACTGCGGCCGCTTTTATTACGTGCTCCATATAGAAGAAATCCTCGTCTATGTGAACTATTTCTAGCGGATCCTCGTCTTCGCCTGATTCACCACTGCCTGTGAACAATAATATTTACAATAATGAATATTTACCTTTATCAAATTCATGCCTATAATTCAATCACCATAAATGGAAGAATTATGTTTTCACCTCAGCAGCTCGAACAAGGGTACTTTGCTACTTAAAAACAGTGAGCAAAATCGCATTTTGCTCACTGAGTGGGACAAAATGAGCACATAGAAAACATGAGTGAATAGAGGTAAGTGATGAAGAAGGAATACATTTTTCGGGTTCTCTAATATGTTCTCACTGCTGAGGTGATAAATGTTGTGAACTACACGAGATCAAAGTAATTTACATCTCGTGCGCTTTTGAGTCCCTTACTACGCTCAAGATTCTAAATTAGATTCACTCGCTACGCTCGTGAATCTATTATAGAATCTTTCGCTTGCACGGGACTCAAAATAAGCACTCGAAGAAATATCAAACTTTGATCTCTTGTTGTACAAATAACTATTATTCCAATGTTTAGCAATAACAAATACACACACGTAAAAACACGTAAAAAAACGCATCGAAATCGGTCACTCCGTTTGAGAGCTACGATGCCACCGAAAGACATTGGCGTCAAAGGTATAACACGACACCTCTCTTTGCTTCGGGGGTTACAAAAACAATGAAAACGTGTCAATAGGGTATATTATGCAAAACTCTGCGTAGCGGGCGCCACTAGGACAGAGGGACACAACGTGACCACTTTTTAGGGTTCCGTACCCAAAGGGTAAAAACGGGACCCTATTACTAAGACTCCGCTGTCCGTCCGTCCGTCCGTCTGTCACCAGGCTGTATCTCACGAACCGTGATAGCTAGACAGTTGAAATTTTCACAGATGATGTATTTCTGTTGCCGCTATAACAACAAATACTAAAAACCGAATAAAATAAAGATTTAAGTGGGGCTCCCATACAACAAACGTGATTTTTGACCGAAGTTAAGCAACGTCGGGCGGGGTCAGTACTTGGATGGGTGACCGTTTTTTTTTTTTTTTTCTTGCTCTATGTTTTGTTGATGGTGCGGAACCCTCCGTGCGCGAGTCCGACTCGCACTTGGCCGGTTTTTTTAATGTAAGGATTACTATAGATAGATAGTCCATACAAATATAGAAAACGTTTTTCCACTTCTAAATGACACAATGAAAAATAAGTTTATAGGTATTTATTACTTCTTTTCCAAATTTGCAATAATAAAACAACGGGTTGCACTCCGGGAGTGCTGGCAGAAGTGAAAACTCAATCACTATTGCAAAATGTCTGCAGCACTATGTATAATTGAGGTTAACGCCATCTATAGCGTTATTTCGTCGCATTACTTGAAACCCCTAAGCACATCACTGTTAGTACTCGAGTAATATTAATACCAGTTAGAGGGAAACTCACTTTTTTCCCCACCTCAAAAAGTGCACAGCGCCGCTAATGAAGCGAAATGGAGCTGCATAGAAAAAACCGGCCAAATGCGAGTCGGACTCGCGCACGGAGGGTTCCGCACCATCAACCAAAAATAGAGCAAAACAAGCAAAAAAACGGTCACCCATCCAAGTACTGACCCCGCCCGACGTTGCTTAACTTCGGTCAAAAATCACGTTTGTTGTATGGGAGCCCCACTTAAATCTTCATTTTATTCTGTTTTTAGTATTTGTTGTTATAGCGGCAACAGAAATACATCATCTGTGAAAATTTCAACTGTCTAGCTATCACGGTTCGTGAGATACAGCCTGGTGACAGACGGACGTTCGGACAGCGGAGTCTTAGTAATAGGGTCCCGTTTTTACCCTTTGGGTACGGAACCCTAAAAAGTACCAAGCTATTCTTCCCTCTTAAGTAGCTTACCATCTCCGCTGCCAGAACCAGCCCCTGACCCTGAACCGCTGACGATGTCTCCGAGACCCGAGCCTTCGTCCTCACCCTCCAGCGTCGATACCTGAACACCAATAAAATAGTTTTTTCACCTCAGCAGCTCGAACAAGGGTACTTTGCTACTTAAAAACAGTGAGCAAAACGCTCGTGAATCTAGTATAGAATCTTTCGCTTGCACGGGACTCAAAATAAGCACTCGAAGAAATATCAAACTTTGATCTCTTGTTGTACAAATAACTATTTAGTATTTTCTCAGTAGAATAGCGACTTGGCAACTAATCCCAGGAATTGGCGTGGGCACTAGTTTTTACGAAAGCGAATGCCATCTGACCTTCCAACCCAGAGGGTAAACTAGGCCCTTATTGGGATTTTGTATGTCTTATATATTTTATTTTATTTATAATGCACACTATACAGACGACATTAAATGCATGATTACAATAAAAGTGGTAGGTTTTATGTAGAAATGCCACCCAAAATAAATGAGCACAGCAAGAACAATAAATAATAACGAGCAAAAACTATCCTAAAATTATAAAAAAAAAGCAAAATATCTTAAAATCATACTTATTTATAAAATATTACATAAATGATCTTAACATGTTAAATTGCTTACTATTGTTGTTATGTAGTATGATAGCCAAGAACCTTAACGACTTGCCTCTTGAAAACCGCTAGCCGTGAGTTGAAAATGTCGATGTCTCTATGTTGTGATACTAAATCATTGTACTGACGACACATTCTAACGATTGGGTTGTAAAAAGAAGTATTATTTTTGTAGACTTGAAGGGCGAAACTCTTAGGACTCTTAAGAGCACGGGATCTGAATCAGACTACGGCGGTTAAAGGGTTAAAATTTACCTTATAGAAGAGCAGTACGAAGTTGATACAGAAGGCCAGGATAAGCGCGCAGTACTTCAAGTTGTAGAAGTTTCTAGCCAGGAAGGAAACAGCTCGCTTGGTGTATTGGGAGATGTCCACTTGAGACACGGCTGACTGGGTCGGAGCTTGCACTGCCTATTGGAAGAAACAGAGGTTATACAGTAGTAAAATATAGGTATATTGTGACTTCTGTTTTTTGGAATCTGATGTTTGATACGATTGTCCTTTTTAGGGTTCCGTAGCCAAATGGCAAAAAACGGAACCCTTATAGATTCGTCATGTCTGTCTGTCTGTCTGTCTGTCTGTCTGTCCGTCTGTCCGTCTGTCCGTCTGTCTGTCCGTATGTCACAGCCACTTTTCTCCGAAACTATAAGAACTATGCTGTTGAAACTTGGTAAGTAGATGTATTCTGTGAACCGCATTAAGATTTTCACACAAAAATAGAAAAAAAACAATAAATTTTTGGGGTTCCCCATACTTCGAACTGAAACTCAAAATTTTTTTTTTCATCAAACCCATACGTGTGGGGTATCTATGGATAGGTCTTCAAAAATGATATTGAGGTTTCTAATATCATTTTTTTCTAAACTGAATAGTTTGCGCGAGAGACACTTCCAAAGTGGTAAAATGTGTGTCCCCCCCCCCTGTAACTTCTAAAATAAGAGAATGATAAAACTAAAAAAAATATATGATGTACATTACCATGTAAACTTCCACCGAAAATTGGTTTGAACGAGATCTAGTAAGTAGTTTTTTTTTTATACGTCATTAATCGCCTAAATACGGAACCCTTCATGGGCGAGTCCGACTCGCACTTGGCCGCTTTTTTAATTAATTGATTTCTAATAATGTAATAGACTATTTAGGAAATATACATGTATTCAACGATCCGAAAGTTTATCAGTAGCAAGCTGATATACAAAAAAAAGTATGGGTAGCATAAGATTTAAAAAAATATTTGCCAACGAGAAGATATTTGGTCAAAAATCATCATCAAAAATAGTTTTGCTAAAGTGTAATAAAGTCAGTGTTATCTAACTATGCAATGGCTTTGACAGAACAACGTATGAAAATAACATTATAAAAAGCGGCCAAGTGCGAGTCGGACTCGCCCATGAAGGGTTCCGTATTTAGGCGATTTATGACGTATAAAAAAAAAACTACTTACTAGATCTCGTTCAAACCAATTTTCGGTGGAAGTTTACTTGGTAATGTACATCATATATTTTTTTTAGTTTTATCATTCTCTTATTTTAGAAGTTACAGGGGGGGGGACACACATTTTACCACTTTGGAAGTGTCTCTCGCGCAAACTATTCAGTTTAGAAAAAAATGATATTAGAAACCTCAATATCATTTTTGAAGACCTATCCATAGATACCCCACACGTATGGGTTTGATGAAAAAAAAAATTTTGTGTTTCAGTTCGAAGTATGGGGAACCCCAAAAATTTATTGTTTTTTTTTTATTTTTGTGTGAAAATCTTAATGCGGTTCACAGAATACATCTACTTACCAAGTTTCAACAGTATAGTTCTGATAGTTTCGGAGAAAAGTGGCTGTGACATACGGACGGACAGACAGACGGACAGACGGACAGACAGACAGACATGACGAATCTATAAGGGTTCCGTTTTTTGCCATTTGGCTACGGAACCCTAAAAACGTCATATTTTTACAGAAATTTGACGTTAATGGTGACATTTCCACACTTTGTCACTGTAAAGTCTATGCCAAACTTCAGCTCTAATTGTTAGCAGAGCCAAATGCTTAAGCCATCTGGATTTTAATCTTCTAAAAGTAGGCTGATGAATGACACCAAAGTTGTTTTACCTTCTTGGAACGAAAATATTTTCTTTCAGATCCTGGCTGCATTAAAGCAAATTATAATGTTACTACACTAAAATCTACTCTAAGATTAAGCTAAAGCACCATAAACTAATAATATGTAACTTTAGGGCTCATTTAGATGGTGCGACAACTCGCATGCGAGTTTCATTACGTTGCTTCATTTGATCGGTCGGCTGAATTGACGTAACCTCAATGGTCCGCAATGTATAGCCTGACCAGTAATATATGATAATTGTCAAGAGGGCGCTGTTATTCTCATGTATAGGGTGACAATTCAGTGTAGTATGAAAAAAATAGTTCCAGTGAAATTCCGCAACATGGCGCACCCTCAATAGATCCTGGTTCACCTATAACTAAAATCGTATACGAGTTCGCGCGCCGTCTAAATCAGCCCTTACTCGTTCAACTGTTTGAACTTCATTACTTAGTTAGCATGAGCCCTTTCACCAACACTGACAAGTCAGGGTGATCGCTCGATGATATAAAGAAAATTATCGTCGCCAATGATGCTGGTGAAATATGAGACAGCTTTAGGTCTCATTTAGACGGCGCGCGAACTCGTATACGATTTTAGTTACATTGCTGACCATTGAGGTTACATCAACTCAACCGATCGATCAAATGACGCAATGTAATGAAACTCGCATGCGAGTTCTCGCACCGTCTAAATGAGCCCTTACTATGATCATCTGAGAATGATTTTAACTTGTTTTTGTAAGCTTGTACGTATACAGTGTGTAAGTCAAATACAGGCAATAAATTAAACCAGATATAGAGTTTACCCGTCTTATCATTAATTAAGATGTTTTTTTAAGTTACACTTAATTATGACCCCTTTATTATGATTAATTTTTTCCACATGTACCGAGCAGCAATGTACTGTAAACATTAAGAAACAGAAGATGATAATGACATTACGAGATACGAGCTTTTCATAGTAACTGCCAACAAGCGTTGACAGTTACTTTAAAAAGCTCGTATCCCGTAACGTGTGTGGTGTATTACATTGCGGGCCGAATTATTATGTATGGTTAAAATTTTCAATGCATTTCTAAGTAAAATCTATCTCAATATACTTTTTAGGTCTTATGCTAACCACCGTTTAAATATTCGCCCGTATTGGATTTACACACTGTATAATACCTTTTTGCTCTCAGCTTCGATGGCGGACATAGCAGCTTGCTGCACTGCCTGAGCTTCCAATCGCTCTTGCGCTTGCTTCTTCGCTTGTTCTCCACTGAAACATCACATTAAACATTCTTAATATCACACCAACAGAGTTAGTTATGTATGTGTGTTACAAGTTGGTGCCGTGACCAGGATATATTACAATTTTAAGGTAAAAATGTAAGTTACATGAAAATAATGTTAATACTAAATTACATTGCTCTGGTGGCCTAGCGGTAAGAGCGTGCGACTTGCAATCCGGAGGTCGCGGGTTCAAACCCCGGCTCGTACCAATGAGTTTTTCGGAACTTATGTACGAAATATCATTTGATATTTACCAGTCGCTTTTCGGTGAAGGAAAACATCGTGAGGAAACCGGACTAATCCCAATAAGGGCCTAGTTTACCCTCTGGGTTGGAAGGTCAGATGGCAGTCGCTTTCGTAAAAACTAGTGGCCACGCTAATTCCTGGGATTAGTTGCCAAGCGAACCCCAGGCTCCCATGAGCCGTGGCAAAATGCCGTGACAACGCGAGGAAGATGACTAAATTACATTGCTCGTTGGTAGGTGCATGGGCAGTAACAGTAAAGTTATATAGCTTGGCTAGACGCGACTAAAGACCAGCTGTACAATAGGGTATTTGACTGTATTTAAAATAAATTATTTGACATCATGCATGAAATAAAGCACCGGAAGATTAATGGAGAAACGTAGAAAGCAGTTATTTGTAGACACAATTTGCGTTTTGAAACCCGTATAAAACTATAAAGAGCAGGTAATTTGATTGTGACGTCACATGCTAGTGTTTCATACAAATTCCATAGTATCAAAATCGTTTTGACAGTTCGAAAAAAGGAACCGATTTGACTAGTAGTCAAATACCCTATGGAACGCCTATAACCTATCTGGAATTAAATCATTGTAGTCCGTTTTATTTATTCGTATTTACCCGAGGAGGTCTATCAAAGATGGCGGTTGTTGTTCCTCAGAGTGCTCTACTGACTCGTCGGGCGAAGCTTCCGCTTCCTCGCCGGAAGATGGCGTGGACGTGGTCGGGGACTCGTGCGGTTTCACTTGGATCCTGAAGAAAATATAGTTATTTTAGTACATTCAAGATATAAACATTATGAAAATAATATAAAGATACACCACAAAATAGCGCTGATAAGGCACCTTATACTATAGTATCTATTTCGGTTTATAATTTAACCCTTTTCCTGGCAACGTAGCTTACATGATTAATCCTCTTTTTTTTCTTGTCCTTTTAGGTGCAACCGAGGCTTGTCCCCACATTTGTAAAAAGTAAGTGAAAACGGTAAGGTATGTCAATATGTAAAATATAAAAAGCGGCCAAGTGCGAGTCGGACTCGCCCATGAAGGGTTCCGTATTTAGGCGATTTATGACGTATTAAAAAAAACTACTTACTAGATCTCGTTCAAACCAATTTTCGGTGGAAGTTTACATGGTAATGTACATCATATATTTTTTTTAGTTTTATCATTCTCTTATTTTAGAAGTTACAGGGGGGGGACACACATTTTACCACTTTGGAAGTGTCTCTCGCGCAAACTATTCAGTTTAGATAAAAATGATATTAGAAACCTCAATATCATTTTTGAAGACCTATCCATAGATACCCCTCACGTATGGGTTTGATGAAAAAAAAATTTTTGAGTTTCAGTTCGATTGTTTTTTTTTTTTCTATTTTTGTGTGAAAATCTTAATGCGGTTCACAGAATACATCTACTTACCAAGTTTCAACAGTATAGTTCTTATAGTTTCGGAGAAAAGTGGCTGTGACATACGGACGGACAGACAGACAGACATGACGAATCTATAAGGGTTCCGTTTTTTGCCATTTGGCTACGGAACCCTAAAAAGAGGTTAAAGTATTGATACTCACTGGCCATTGTCTTCTTTAGAAATATCCAGACCGAAGGCAGAGACCTGCATTTGGCCCGTGTCATCCGCCGCCGGCAACGCTGGTAGCATCCTTGATGGACCTGGTACGGCAGAAGATGTTAACAACATGTCTGTGATTGAGTATGAGACAAAATGTAGGTACCTAGAGTTGGCAGAACCCAGTGTCTTACTGATGAATATATGCATTATGGGTGTGAATCAGAAAAACTTGAGACTTAAGAGAAATTACGCCTAAAAGACTCTCAAATCGAGACTTTTTTGGCGTAAAACTAAAAAACCACGAATCAAAAACTCCTTTTTAAATGGGTGCAAATAAAAGTCTCCTCCAGAAAGAACTTGAATTCCTTTCGAATCAAATATATTATTAGTGCAAGTACCAAAAATTTAGTCATCTTATGGGTGAAAACTTCAAAGATTTACTAACATTAGTTAGGTAACTTTACTAAAAGTATTCCCAATCTTGTAAAATAAGAAATAAGTACATTGAACTGAAATTCTTTTTCTTTGGTTTAATATTGTGACTCGTTATTACATATCAAATTAAAATTTTGCTTAGATACCTATACATGAATTGGTTATTTAAGGGGGCGTCTTACTGTTGAATTTTTTTTATTATTTTTATATTTTTTCATGCAAAAAATTAGAAAGAGCAGAGATAAAATCTTTAGTGTTTGCCAATATGTTCAGTTTTATTCGCCGTTGAGTTTAGTTCAATCCAAGAAATAATGTAAGTTAAAATTAAAATTATTCCAATTAGCTTCATACCAACATAGAAAATAAATAAACAACAACAAGTGTGTACAACATCAAAAAAATATACGAAAATTGCCTGTTAACGCTCAAAAGCAGATTTATATTGTTACAAAAATATAAACATTATTATTATTTATTTGTTATTAATATTAGGCCGAATTATTATTCTATTAAGAATTTAGAAGAAATACCAATTTTGTTAAACTGTTATATCTGCGTTCGGCGATTTAGTACGTTGTTGGAAAACGTTCGATCACTGTATAATTTATAGGTACATATCTTATATTCCCACAAATCCTAAGAAATCCTAAAAAAATACTAAAAACTTGGTACTTAATTTGTCAGTTAAATGCTTAGATATTTAGGTATGAAATAATTATAGTATTTTAATTATTAATTAAATTTGGATAAAAACTGGTTTAGAAAAAGTCATATTCAAAATTCTGTTCGCGGATTCAAATGATATGATTTGGAAAATTAAAATTCGATGATTGTCTACTAAAGTAATTTGGTTTTACCCAAAAGTAATTTTTTTTTTGTAACAAGAACCTACATAGCGGTAATATTACTTTATGTTTCTTACGAGACATCTCTACAACTTTTTTTATTTTAAACCATTATAACGTCCTGTGTCATGTCTAATGTTTTTTTTTAGATTTTCACTTCTAGCGCATATAAATTGTTCATTTTCTACAGTTTTATTTCCAAAATCTTTTTTTTTTCCTTTACCAAAGCGTACATTTTTCAGATCCCTTTTTTCCCCAAAGCCCATCTTACGCCAACCTCCCCAGTGACCGAACGCAAGCTAAAGCCACCCGTACGTACTGTGCTCCCCTTACTTTGACTCTGCGCGAGCAACCTGTGCCTCAACTGACCAATTTTCTCCTCCTCAGTCGGCTCTGGGGGAACCTCCTCCGTCTGCGGACCCCGCATTAGGCCGAGGAGTACGCCGAATATGTACCTGCGGGTAAAAACGGATGAGATTTTTTGTAGTTGTTTTTAAAAAACCGGTAAGTGCGAGTCGGACTCGCGCACGGAGGGTTCCGCACCATCAACAAAAATAGAGCAAAACAAGAAAAAAAAAACAAGCAAAAAAACGGTCACCCATCCAAGTACTGACCCCGCCCGACGTTGCTTAACTTCGGTCAAAAATCACGTTTGTTGTATGGGAGCCCCACTTAAATCTTTATTTTATTCTATTTTTAGTATTTGTTTTTATAGCGGCAACAGAAATACATCATCTGTGAAAATTTCAACTGTCTAGCTATCACGGTTCGTGAGATACAGCCTGGTGACAGACGGACGGACGGACGGACGGACAGCGAAGTCTTAGTAATAGGGTCCCGTTTTTACCCTTTGGGTACGGAACCCTAAAAAGGTACTTTTGTGATGAAATGCGAAAAGGTAATAATCGATGGTGAACAGTCTGTTCGACGCAGAAACTTTAGAAAAATAATTGTGACGTCCCACGGATAAAGGTACCTTATGGCCGTTGGCGCTTACGCTATTATTAACGCCGCTCCGCCGCCGCGCGCTATTATTATTGCGGTGCTATGCGACGTAAGCGCCAACTGCCATAAGGTACCTTTTGCCGTGGAACGTCACAATTGTTTTGCGACTTTTTTCCAATCAGAATACTATAATATATGAGTTATTACCAATACCAAGCTCTTAAACGAATCACCACCTATTCTTGTTACACCCTATATAAACACAAGAAAAGTAGCTACTTATGTAAAATATCTATATTACTATGTATCTGATCAGAAAATACATCGATCAGAGCTACATTTGTCATTGACAGCTACAGCTGTATTCTTTATATGTACTATGTATATGTAATAAACAAAAACATTATACGAGTCAAAAACGAGGGTGTCAACGTGCATAGGTAAACTTAAAATAAAAGTGATATTAAAATAAATTATCGTGATTAATTAAAATGAGAATAATCTTTAATAGAAAAAAACCGACTTCTCTAACTACTAGCCTAACCCACTTAACGGTGCTTATACTTTATTTGGTAATATGTATACATTTTATGGTAATCATAGTGGTTGATTTAGTTTAGTAACATAGTGGTTTTCCGGGTCAAGGTCCGGGTCTGGGTCCGAGTCCGAGTACGGGTCCGAGTCCGGAGTCCGGGGCCCAATCCAAGTCAAAATCGAAATTGAAAATCACAAAACGTGTACTATGCGTCGTTGAGGAGTTCTGTTCTGATCATCATCAGCAATTCCACTTCAACAAATGCCACAGTTTTTAATGTAAATGCTTGATTTTCTGATGAAAATATATAAAATTCTATACGGATGCCTTTAAGATTTGAGAAGTTCCCTCGATTCCTCATGGATACCATGTTCAGGACTTGAGATTGACATAAATGTATCTAAAAACCTAACTTGCTTAACAAACATAACGAAAAGGACAAATCGCCAAATGCGAGCTACGCGTCTTTGAAGAGTTCCGTTATGATCATCATCAGCAGTTCCACTTCATCAAATGCGACAGTTTTTAATGAAAATGCTCGATTTTCTGATGAAAATACAAAAATCTCTATACGCATGCCTTTAAGATTGGAGGAGTTCCCTCGATTCCTCGTGGATCCCATCATCAGAACTCGAGCTTGACAAAATTGTGGCTTAAAAACTTAACTTGCTTAACAAACATAACGAAGAGGACAAATCGCCAAACGTGAACTATGCGTCGTTGAAGAGTTCTGTTCTGATCATCATCAGCAGTTCCACTTCATCAAATGTCACTTTTTTTTATGTATATGCTTGATTTGTTGATGAAAATACAAAAATCTCTATACGCATGCCTTTAAGATTTGAGGAG